>NC_134701.1:182703600-185103600 GCF_043290135.1 Rhipicephalus microplus
TGATGGACCCATGGATTGACGCAGGGGCGGATGCATGGATGAACGCAGGGACGGACGCACAGATGGACGTGCGGACGCACGAAGAGACGCACGCACGGATGGGCGAATGGACGCATGGACGGTCACACAGACGGACGCATAGACGGATGCAAGCCAGAACGAATGAACGGACATATGCTTCGCCCCACTCTCCATCATTCACTCCGTGGATATGCTGCCATTTTTTTCTTTTTGGTGGCATTTTGCATGTTTGTATGTCTTTATCTTCTTTTCCCAAATGCTAGGTAATTATCCGAAAATGTCAGATTATTTTGAATAATTCAAAGAATAAGAACTCAAGTGTTTTCTTGAATTTCATCTCCTAGAGCTCTGTGGAAAACAATACACAGCAATTCTGCAATGCTTGCATGAGAAGTTGGGACTTCTTTCATCTAACCAACGCGTGAAACGATCAGCACAGAATAAATAAACAACGAACCAAGCGCTTTAATAAAGTACTAATCTACATCGCTGAAACTCGGTCTGGGCGATGTAAGCATATTTATATAATACTCCGCAGGTACAACACAAAATCTGCGGATAGCAGGAGTGAAAAACCCGTGAAAAATACTCCGGAGGTACCACGTAATCACTCCGGCCAGCCGGAAGAAAATGTCAGTAAAAACTTGGCAGCTCCCACATACAGTGGGAATAAATGATATGCATACCACGAATGAGGAAGGTTGATATGTCAATTTCAAAATACCACAACATTACGAGGTGAGAATGAACTATGTCGTACACGACTTCCGTGTCATGATTATCATGTTTGGATGTGTTGTTTACTTTCGTCATCTATCCACGTCACGTGATACCAAATTTAGTATATAGGGAGCTAGCGAAACGGCTGCGAGTACGCTCTGAACATGGTATGTTTTCATGTTCTTACATGACACGCAAGTTAGGATTATCACGTTTGCACCAGTCACATATTTCGTCATCCATTGACCTCACGTAACACCTAATTCGGTATATGTGGAGCTAGCAAAACGGCCGTGAGTGCATCATGAAGCCCACAATATACTCCAATGCGTTTAGAAAAAAGGGTAACAATTTAAAGTACTGGGTACTCATTTTACTAACGTATCGTCACTGCTTCCAGCTTGCGCGCGCGTCAACGCTACATTGGAGTATCGTTGACGCGCGCGCAAGCTGGGAACAGCGACGATACGTTAGTAAAACGCGAGCACTTAATATTCTTATGCCAGGCTTTACCAGCGTCCGTCGGCGTGGCCTGACGGCAACTGGCGCGAAAAGCTGCATTTCGCGCCGCTGCGTTACGCACACAACACTGCGTCTCCTTCTTTTCGTGATCTTCTACCACTGCGTGGCGACGTATATCCGCGCCTACAAGAAAACGGTCCCTGTTTGCACAGAGTGCGGTACCATCGGCCATCGACCACCTCAGTGTCCTCACCCCACTCCAACGCAGTGTGCCAATTGTGGAATCCCCGCACCTGCAGGTCTCAATACCCATGACTGCCACCCCAAGTGCCTCCTCTGCCACGGCGCCCATGAGACTGGGACCAGTGGCTGCACGGCAAAATATAGGAAACACAAGAAGCCCTCAACGTCTCCTCGAGGAGCCACCTCATATTTGTCACAGCCAGACAGCGGCACCAACCTGCATCAGTCGGCTCCACCACTCCACGCCGACACTCAGGCATTCCCACCGCTCGAAGCACCAGCGGTGGTACCTCAGGTGAGCATTTGGGCAGGGAATGCTGCTTCTAAGCCTCTCTCACCCCCTTCTGTCGATCCTCCTTCTCCCGAACTTGCGGCCCTTCGCCAGCAAGATGCGGCACTTCAAAAGCGAAATTCTCTTTTAACTAAACATCTCGAACTCATAAATAAGCGACTTTAAACCCAACAACAGTGTACTGCAAGGCCATCCGGAATTGCCTCCGCTGTCCAGGTGGCTACGCCAGCTACGTCCAAGCTTAGTCCTTGCGCTAAGTCCACTTCCATTAAACCGCCGGTTCAAGCAGCCATGTGTACTCCAGCACTCGGAACCGGTGCCGCATCTACTCCAGAAGCTCTTGAGGCTCCTGGGGCACCTCAGGTTCTCTTGCCCGCTAACCGAACTCTCCCTAGCGAGGAGCGCGCCCCGCGCATAGAGGAACGCCTTACGCGCGTCGAAGCTTCGATTAATCACCTCCTCACCAGCTTCTCTGTCCAACGCATAGTAGTAGAGGTTACCCAGGCTATTGAAGCATGGGCAATCACCCAGTTTCAACCCAAGGCATCGCGTTCCCGCTCCTGCTCGGTGAGCAGTGAAAGTGCAGCTCCACGGCGTCGTCGTAAGGTGGCTACCACCACCCCGCCGTCGGACAATCCAGCCTCTGTGCCCCTCCCTGCCTCTGAGGATTCCGAGCGGGAAATGGAGGGCCAAATATAAAACCTAAGACAATCACGATGGCTACCAATCGTACGTCTCGTTCAAACATTGCGTCTAAATTCGAGATCATGCAGTGGATCCCTGGAGGCTTCGGGAACAGGCGAAAGCGTTCACATCTTTCCCTTTTCCTAAGCTCACTTGGCTCTCAGCCGGCAGTCTTGGTGCTCCAAGAATCTGGCCCTGCTCCATCCCTTTCTTGATACTGCTCCTATGTAGGCGGCACCACCACATGTCTCCTCGTGCATAAAGCTTACACGGCGATACAGATTGACCTCGATCTGGATCTTCCTTACGGCTACTGCATGATATCAGTGCTGTCTCAGCGGAGGGGGCAAGCATCAATACATATCTTAAACGTGCACTGTCCCCCTCGCCTTGTGAGGGCTTCGTTTGCGCATCTCTTCCATCGGGCGCTGCGTATAGCGGCCCGACAACCACTGGTGATTGTCGGGGACTTTAATGCCCCCAGCCCTCACTGGCGTTACCACTACGAGAAGTCCCGGGGCAGAGAGCTCAAGGAGCTCATTTCCTCACTGAGCCTCACGCTTCTTACCGATCCGGCACAACCCACACGTTCCGGCAACTCGGTCACGCGAGACACATGCCCCGACCTCTCCCTCACCCGTCACATCCGCGATGCTACATGGAAAAATTTAGGTGAAACCCTAGGCAGCAATCACTTTTTACTACGCATTTCGTTCACACCGCGGCAGAAAATGCGCCAACACTGGGGCCAAGCCCGTCTCACCGATTGGACTCAGTTCAGAATGCAAACATTCCCCGCCGTCCTCTCCTCGACCGAATATGCAGCGTGGGCATCATACGCCCTCCATATGAAAGAAGCGAACACTCGCACCCTTGACACCTATAATTTGACTCCTGCAATCGATCCACACCTCCTACATTTTTGGCACGCTCGCCGCGGGCTCGTAAGGCGCTGGAAACGCAACAAACTTAATCGGAAACTTCGCGCTCACATTGAGGCGCTCACTGCAGAGGCGGCCGCATACTCTGCACAACTTTCCGATGCTAACTGGGCCGACACCTGTTCGAAGGCTGCAAACCAGATGAGCTCTAAGAGTGCGTGGAGACTCTTTAGAAGCCTTCTCGATCCCTCCACCACCAGGGGAGAAACGCAACGCCAGCTCCACCGTGCTCTGCATGCCTTTCAGGGCACTACGGTTCAACGCGCGCGAGAACTTTGTGACCACTACATCTGCCGCACAATTGATCCCGCAGGCCCAGCATATACTTATTCCGGCGCCCCTATCAACGACCTCGACGCCCCATACACGCTTTCCGAGTTACGATTTGCACTCACGAAAATGCGACGGGGCACGGCCCCTGGACGCGACGGAATCACAGTATCGCTCCTGGCAAATCTTCCCGACCAAGCACACCTCTCGCTACTCCACCTTATAAATTTGATATGGGACGGCTCTCCGCTGCCAACGGAATGGACCACATCGGTCGTGACATTCATACCCAAATCGGCAAAGTCCGTTAGTATCGAGGCACTGAGACCCATCTCACTTACGTCCTGCGCAGGCAAACTCATGAAAACCATGGTTCGCGAACGCCTTCCCGCCTACTTGGAGGCCAGGAGGACCTTTGCCGACACGATGTTTGGCTTTCGCCCGCATCTGTCGTCGCAGGACGTCCTGCTCCAGCTTCAACACGATATCATAGAGCCGACTACTATGCGCCATAGCGATAGTGCCGTGCTCGCTCTCGATCTCCGCGGGGCGTTCGACAACGTCAAACACAGCACTATACTCACTAACCTATCTACCACAAACTGTGGGCAGAAGACTTTCAACTACATTCGCGCCTTTCCATCACATCGCACCACCTTCATTCGCCCTAATTCTACCGAACACGGCCCGTACTTATTAGGCGCGCGGGGTACACCTCAAGGGGCAGTCCTGTCTCCTCTGCTTTTTAACCTGGCGATGATGAACCTCCCCTCTCTTCTAAGTGGGGTCGAGGGAATACAACACGCACTATATGCAGACGATATCACAATCTGGACCTACACCAGCTCCTTAGCGCAAATCGAAGAACGCCTGCAAAAGGCTGCCCTTCTGGTGGACACCTACGCAGGTTCATGCGGCCTGGAGTGCTCTCCAGCTAAATCGACTGTTCTTTCAGTCTCTCCGCTACCACCACCTCAAATTTTTCTTCCGTCCGGGCCCGTCCCGTCAGTGCAAAATATTCGGGTTCTTGGCCTTCACCTCACATCGTCCTTGGATCCAAAGGGCACAATAGCAGGCCTCAGACGAACCAGCGAACAGATGAGCCGCTTGATACGGCGAGTTTCTACCAAGCGCGGCGGCCTCCGCGGGTCTCAGTCCCTCCGATTGGCCCACGCGTTTGTGACCAGTCGCGTCCTCTATGCCTTGCCTTACCTTCGCCTGCGTCGTCGACACGAGCACCAGCTGGATGTCCTTCTTCGTTCAGTTAACCTCTACTACTATGCGTTGGACCGAGAAGCTGGTGAGGAGGTGATTAATCGAAGCTTCGACGCGCGTGAGGTGTTCCTCTACGCGCGGGGTGTGCTCTTCGCTAGGGAGAGTTTGGTTAGTGGGCAAGAGAACCTAAGGTGCCCCAGGAGCCTCAAGAGCTTCTGGAGTAGATGTAGCACCGGTTCCCAGTGCTGGAGTACACATGGCTGCTTGAACCGGCGGTTTAATGGGAGTGGACTTAGCGCGAGGACTAAGCTTGGACATAGCTGGCGTAGCCGCCTGGACAGAGGAGGCAATACCGGATGGCCGTGCAGTACACTGTTGTTGGGGTTGAAGTCGCTTATTTAAGAGTTCGAGTTGTTTAGTTAAAAGAGAACTTTGCTTTTGAAGTGCCGCAACTTGTTGGCGAAGGGCCGCAAGTACGGGAGAAGGAGGCTCGACAGAAGGAGGTGAGAGAGGCTTAGAAGCAGCTTTCCCTGCCCAACTGCTCCCCTGAGGTACCGCTACTGGTGCTTCGAGCGGTCGGAATGCTTGAGAGTCGGCGTGGAGTGGTGGAGCCGAATGATGCAGGTTTGTGCTGCTGTCTGGCTGTGACGAACATGAGGTGGTCCCTCGAGGAGATGTTGAGGGCTGCTTGCGTTTCCGATATTTTCGGTATTTTGCCGTGCAGCCACTGGTCCCAGTCTCATGGGCGCCGTGGCAGAGGAGGCACTTGGGGTGGCAGTCGTGGGCATTGAGACCTGCTGGTGCGGGGGTTTCACATTTGGCACACTGGGTTGGAGCGGCGTGAGGGCACTGAGGTGGTCGATGCCCGATGGTACGCACTTGGTGCATACAGGGACCGTTTTCTTATAGGCGCGGATATACGTCGCCACGCAGTGGTAGAAAAGGAAGCGGGGTAACTTCGTGCCCTCGAAAGTCACCACCGCCGCCGCGGAATCTCCGAGTTTGCGGACCGCAAGGATAGTACCTTGAGGCCAATACAGTTCAGACTTTATCTTTTCCGGGCTTTCAGCAGGGTTTACATTGATGACGCCCTTGCATGTATCCCCTGGTGCCTTGGCGTGGCCTCGAACGGGCAGCTGCTGATCCCCCACTTGCAGCTGAAAGTCCCCGAGGAGTCGCTGTGCCATAGGCAAAATGGTGGTGCTACAGACCAAGATGTTCTGTTCCCAGATTGGCCACACTTGAATTTGCGTGGTAGTCCGGTCGCCGAGGTAGCTGCGGATGGCGTCGCCCGCGCGATCGGCCGGGACAAATGTGCGTAGCTCGCAGGGAACGCGAGGTTTGAGCACTACGATGTAGTCGTCGCGAGAGAGGCGAGGAGTTTGACGCGGACGCCACTTGCGTTGCTTCGCTGGCTGCGAGGACGGAGCAGAGGTAGGCACACCGCCGGAGGGATGGCGCGCCGGCGTTCCTTGCAAGGCTGGGGAATGGTGGCCCGCCGTGGCGTCTCGTTGTTGTTGAGACGCAGACTTCGATTTCGCTTGCTTGCGTTGCCACAGTTTCACCATGTCGTCGAGGTATTCATCTTCTGGTGGCATAGTGTTTTCGAAGGATGAAAGCTCCATGGACAGCATTTGGCTTGAGGTAGGATCATAGCCCGTAACCACGTTAGCGGCCGCCATCGCCGGGCCGAGAGCCCTTAGCGAGGCGGCGTTGTAGCCGGGAGTGAAGGACGTCCCTCAAGTTGTCAAAACTGGACCCACCTGGGCGAAGGTGTTGTCTAGGCGAAGCGGAGAACTTGGCGGTGACGATAAATCCAAGTTTCAGGGGTACCAAGGTGAATGTCCGCAGAAATAGCAGAAAATCTACGGAGGCGATGTGGAGTGCGTCCGTCACCATCGAGCGCTCGCAGCGCCCCCGCTTCGGAGGAACACCTGCTCGGCTGCTCTACCTTGGCTGCGCAACGCTCCTTGGTGGAGCGCGCATGGGCAGCTTCCAGCTCCACTGGCGTCCGGGAATAGGGTCTGGCCACTCTAGCATGCCGATGGGCCATGTCGGCACTCTCTAGTAGACTTTTTCTGAAATAAATGTTTTTTACCTACCTACCTTCTTTTCGTGATGGAGGGACGTTAGACGCGTTGAAGCAGGCATGCGTTATTGCAACGAAGTCCGGCGTGCGCATGCGAGTGTTTATTTATTTATTTATTTATTTGTTTATTTTTATTTATTTATTTACAAATTACTGTCAACCCTCCTTGAGGGTTATTACAGGAGTGTAAAAGATACCAACTTTTAAAAAGCAAGGCAATGCAGTGGCAATAAAAGAAGAGAACATAAGAAACGCACACAAGAGTAATGACATCACGACATGCAAGCGTCGCGATCAAGGTAATAACTAATGCATACATCATACAGGCATAGAAATACATTGCCTACAACCAAATGATGAAGAAAATGAAATAAATTGTTAGTGTGTGGGTGCTTTCACCCATATGCAATTAGGTTAGCACATAGAACTTGGGCGCGGGTTCAATTCCCGGCTGCGGCGGCTGCATTTCTGATGGAGGCGGAAATGTTGTAGGCCCGCCCGTGTGCTCAGATTTGGGCGCACGTTATAGAACTCCAGGTGGTCGAAATTTCCGGAGCCCTCTACTACGGCGTCTCTCATAATCATATGGTGGTTTTGGGACGTTAAACCCAACAAATCAATCAATCATAGAACTTGGGAGCACCGACATGAGATTTTCAACTCTTTCTAGAAATGTTTGAAGTGTTGACTGTGCTGGAGTGGCTGAATCAAGCGCATTCCCTTCTCCTATTACGCGCAAAAAAAAGGAAAACCTGAAGGTATTGTTACGGCGGATATCAGGTCGTGTTTTTGGCGCACTTTCCCTTTTGCTTTCATCATAGTGAAGGCGGAGGCATTAGTTTCAAAGTGGCCCTTCAACAGCAGGTAAAAGAACTTCAACCGATGTATTTTTGCTCTATCGCGGAGTGTAGGTAGATCTTCTCGGAGCTGAAGCTCAGAAGGGGAATCCGTTCGTTTATAGCAGTTTAAGATAAATCTTACCGCCTGGGGCTGCACGCTCTATGTCAGTATTCGTTGAAGGAAACCACATTATATTCGCATATTCTAGCATAGGTCTTAAGAAGCTAATGTAAGATAAGCACCTTGTATCTGTGGTAGCAAAGCGTAGGGCCCATTTTAGAAAAAGCAACTTGTTCATTGCCTTTTTCGTCACTTGTTGTACATGCGCAGTCCATTTGAGGTCAAATGATATTAGAAGCCCTCAACATTCATACTGAGTTGCTGTGCGAATGGTGGCACCATTAAGCGAGTATCGAAATAATAGTTTGCTTTTCTTACTGCTTACGTTCATCGCGACCGTTTTTTTTCAGAATTAATCACCATCTGCCATTCTTGGCACCACTGAGCTGCGTTGTTTAGGGATTCGTTAGGCCAACCTGATCGTCAATGTGTTATGGCACGACCTGTGCATGGCGTGGCAACGCCGGCGTGACGCGACGAAATGAATGCCGGCGAGCACGCGCATGCGTCACGTCAAAATGTATTGGCGTCTTGGCTGTGGCTTGTAGTCATGTTCTCAAATGACACGCATCGCACGATTATCATGTTTGCACCTGTCGCATGCCTTCACCGTCAAATGCCGTCACGTAATACCAAATTTGGCATATGTGAAGCTACTACTTCAAGCTAGCGAAACGGCCGCGACCGCATCATCCGTGTGGCATGTACTCATGTTGTTAAATGACACGCATGTGGAGATTATCATGTTTAGATGTGTCATTTGCCCATGTTGTCCGTTCGCCTCACGTAATACCGAGTTTGGTACATGTGAAGCTAGCGAAATGATAGTGAGCGCGTCAAGAGCGTAGCATGTAGTCATGTTGTTATATGACACGCACATCATGTATATCATATTTGCACAAGTATCATAACTTTATCATCCATTCACGTCCAGTAATACCAAATTCGGTATAAGTGAAGCTAGCGAAACAGCCATCAGTGCATCATGATCGTGGCATGCATCAAGTTTTTACATGACCATCATCTCATGATTATCATGTTTGCACTAGTCACGTACCTTCGTCATTCATTCACGTACTCTAATACCAAATTTCGTTTATGTGGTGCAGCGAAGTGCCCGCGATTGCATCATGAGAATGGCATGAAGTTATGATGTTACATGACCTGAATGTCATTATTTTATTGTTAGAGTCTGTCGCTTGTGTTTGCCATGCAATCATGTCATACCATAGCAGTTTTGCAACATGCCATGCGAACGAAACCACCGTAGGAGCTCCACGACCATGAAATATAAATCATGACATTCATGACATGTATGTCATGATTTTCATGTTATAACTAGTCAAATGTGTTTTTCATACAGTCATGTTATGTCATACCAAGCTTCGTATCGATACCATTATTGAAACGCCTAGGAGAGCTAAAAGTCGAATGCGCCTAAATAGATAGATAGATAGATAGATAGATAGATAGATAGATAGATAGATAGATAGATAGATAGATAGATAGATAGATAGATAGATAGATAGATAGAAACTAAAAGCCCATTCTCCTGTCACTATGTCCCCATTAGCAGCCATTGGCATGCACATGGAGCACTATCTGACAAAAAAGGGTTGCTACGTTATACTCGCTGGGCGTAACCTCCTTCATTTTAGAAAGGTTTCTCGAGCGTTGGGCCACAGTGCCATGAATACAGTGAACTAGTATATACCATGAAAGAACTCGAGGTGGTTAAAGCTGGGAAGTAGACACGAAGCGCAAGCCGTAAGAAAGTGTGCATGTTCTACCTCTCCTTTAGTCCTTGGAATGTCCACTGAATGGGGGTGCTTTTATATGCGGAATATATGATGAAAAGATGCAAAGTGGTGGTACTTGGAGTGTTGACTAGATGGGCGGATGGACACACATACAAATGCATGGGCGGACGCACGGATAAATGCATGGACGTACGCAGGGGTGGATGCATGGACGAACGTAGGGATGGACGCACGTATGGACGTGCGGACGCACGAAATGACGAACGCACGGACGGGCGGATAGACGCATGGACGGTCACACAGATGAACGCATGGACGTACGGAAGCAAGAACAAATGAACGGACGGATGCTTAGCCCCACACTTCATCATTCACCCCGTGATTATGCTGCCATTTTTTACAGTGTAGTCACGAGTGGTATCTGGTAGTTATCTTCGAAAATGAAGGAAGGCGTGTGTGCCTGTCTCGGAGGCGATAAGGTGTGGAACGCAAAGCGACGGGCCGGTGCCACCACCGTGTCGTCTAATGTTGAATTTTAATGGCGAAGTCGGTGCAGCCGACCGACTTCGCGAGCGAGCACTCGACTCTGGCGTAGAGCGAATCTTCCAAATCCGCCATCGGAACACAACCCGCCCTGCTGGAGCAAGGCGGAAGCTGCCGCGTTACTCAGGATACCTTGCGCGTGGTCTCTTCCGCTGTCTGTTTCCCAGGTGGTTTACCAGCATCGCCGCATCGTTCGTTTCCTTGTTCAGCGCTTTTCACCTGTGTGAAATGGATATCACGCCAAGTGTACAACAGCTATTGTCCACGATGTCGGCGATGATGACCACACAGTATGTGGAGCAACATGGTAAGTGTCTCCTCAATTTCAACACTGTGCTGTAATTGTAAGTTGAATGCAACACACGTGTTGCGTGGAGCCATTGTCTGCACGAGCTATGTTCATGTTGAAACGTTGCTCTACTGCTGATGCGATCGTGTCACTGAAACGCATCGCATGCGTCATACCGTTGTTCGTTTGCCCTTGTCCATGGAGAACGAAAACCTTCGCCGCATTGATTGCACAAACATCGCTGCAAATATACAGCCAAAAGTAAACGTGCGCGCGACGCCGCTGTTCTTGCACGGAACGGCGTCATTAGTAAGAAGCGACTTCCTATCACTTTAGAATGTAGCCACACGAATAGAAACAAACCGAGTTGGTGACAAGCGTGTTTGGTATAAGGGCAATTTGACCGATCGCCAAAACAATTTTTTTTCTGCCCCCTACTCCGCTCCCGTGGCGAGTGTCCCGATTTCAGAAGGCCCTAGGTTGGCAGGGACGCATTTGCGGCGAGATACCTCCAAAGTAACGCTTTTATCGTACAAGCACAACGCAGCGCGAGCGTTTCAGTACTGCACCACTATGTGGCAAGTTCCAGTGCACTCGCCTTTCAGTGGAAGCGGCGCAGAAGCAGTTGTTTGCCTTTATATTTCTCGAAGAAACGATAAGCCAGTGTTACGCACCCGAGAATTTCACTCCCTGGAAATTTTAGATGCAGAGGTAGCAGCGTGAGGGCATGTTCTGCTATCTAATGGGTTGGCAATGTTACCAAGGTCAGGATATTGAGCACATCCAAATTAGGAATCGGTCTCAGTCCACAGAAATAAGTTGCTTTTCCTGGAGTGTCACTGCCCGTTTCAGGCCTGAAAGAGCGTGCTTCATTTTGATTAACAGTCAACTGATCAGAAACTCTGTGCATCATGATGAGAGTGTGTAATTCAATCAAGAATGTGCACAATGTGTTGAGCTACTGTGGAAGCACTTGCATGCCTCCATGTATGCTTACGTGAAATTGTTATTCAAAATTTTGTGTCGTGGTGAGATAGCATAGCAAACATAGAGTTACTGTTTTGTGAAGCTGTGTTAGAAAGCCTCACATGGCTTAGCTTACTTGCATACATAGTTGCATGAAATTCACATGGTGCTTCAATGTACGGCAATTTGTGTCACAGAACACAAATCGTTGGTCGTTATGTCGCTTCATGTGTGCCAGCTGTATGAATAACAATGCACTCCGTTTTTCTATTCACAGTGCCGGAACACAGCCAAAAGAGCGAGCAATGCAGTGAGTCCATTTATTTATTTATTTAGAGAATACTGCAGGCCCATTTAGAGGCCCTAGCAGGAGAGGATACAAATGCATTGAAGTAATGAAATATACATGATATATACAGCTAGATCAGTGCAAAAAACACCAACCACTGAAACGACAAAAATCAAAGAAAAATCGATATCAAGACAAACTAAAACAGGTTGGTGCTTATATATGCCTATAAGCTGTACAATTAATACCAACACAGCAGAATACCACAACTCTCTAACACCTGTGTCGGCTAACGTGTAACTGGTAACGTCTGTAAAAATGTCTCAAGCACTTTTTTCTTTTCAGGTACAGGCTGTGAGTGGACAGCGAGAGAAACAAATCTGTTGCTCGACAACTACCAGCAGTATTTTTCCCAAATAGGGCCAATGAAGAAATTTAAAAATAAAAAGGCAATGTTTGCCAAAATAGCGGCCAACATCACAGAGGCTGCCGGGGTCTCTAAAACAGGGGACCAGTGCAGCAGCCGCTACAAAACAGTCATGCGACGAAAAAGAAGCGCTGCAGCACACAACAACAAATCGGAGAATTCCCCTTGCGACGTTCCCTTTGAAGACGACATAGCCAAAATACGTTGGCTAGATGATAGCCTTGAGTCAGAAGAGCTCAGGAACAGCTCTGGAGTAGTTTCTGTTAAAAGACCGCCCAGCCAAGCGTCGACGAGCCAATCGTCGACAAGCCAAGCATCGAGGAGCCAGGAGCTGACAAGCCAAGATTCAACTAGCCAGAAGTTGACCAGCACAACGAAGGAACCTGAGCCCAAAAAGCCGAAACTCTCGGCTTCTAGAATGCTGGAAATTAATCACTTCTTTGACAAAATAAGCGAAATTCAGGAAGAAAAAGAAAAAAACGAACTGAACGCGAGAATGAAAGAAGGAAGCGTCATGAAGAGAGGCAAGAACAGAAGGAGCGCATTCGGCCAGAAAAAACAAAGCAGCATGAAGAAAAAATGAAGCTTTTGAGCCGCTTTCTTGGCTTAGACAATGAATGATTCCAGTGGCCTAAAATAGAATTAGCATGTTGAAATAAAATGTACAGTGCAAAACATGTGCTTGTGTATATAAAGGGGGCTGCGCATTGGTGCACACATACAGCCTCCCAACTACTGTGGGAAACTAAAAGGCTAATTGAGACAAAACAGAGAATTATGGTGTTATTTCCGACAATCACTTCGCAGGAGCTTAGTCAAGACCTTTGCACGCTTAATTTCTCCAAGCTTGTGCAAAGCTCGCTCCCCATCAGTTTTATCACTGTGGTTATCAGTGCAGTTCTCCCACTGAATAGCATTGGGTGCTCCATCATCATCATTTTCATCATCTGGCTCTTCATCACCGTAAACGATGCACAAGTTATGAAGGTTACAGCAGCTTATGATAAACTTAGCCAGTGGATAGTGTGCAACTGCAGGTAAATGAGCTGCCTGAAGCTCTTCTTGAGTGTGCTGAATGCATTTTCAATGAGCACTCGTGTGCCTTAAAACTTAAAATTGAAGCCTTTTTTTGCTTATTCATTGCACCGTAATCCCTGTATGATGTCAACATGTACTCCCGCAGTGGATATGCTGCGTCCCCTAATATATAATAACGGCCCTGACATACTGAAGCTATGTTCTTTGAAAGAGGCGATAAGCTAAACACATGAGAGTCGTGCATTTTGCTGGAGGTTCCAGTGAACGCATCGAGGAAGCGCCTCTTGTGGTCACAGACGGCTTGCAGCGTTAGTGAAAGGTTATGGTGCCTGTTGCAGTATGTGGAGGCAACTTTGTTGGCTGGGTACTGTATCTTGACATACGATCCATCTATACAGCCAATAATAGCAGGCGTTTCAGACACCTGCAAGCAAGTTGTACTCTTCTAATGAGTGATATCATCATTGAAATCAAATTGCGCGCAGCCGGAGCAAGATAGACGTAGAAATCTTTCAGTTTTCCAGAATACCTTGCGTGCATTATTCTATTCCACTAATTCTTTTGTCGAATCCTTCATACGCATTTGTTCGCTGTCTGCAACAAATTGTTTTGCCGATTCGACCATGTCGTCCACCAATGCCAAAACACGCTACAGCAGCGGCCCTCCCAAGGGGGCGAAAGTATGAGGGGTAATTCACGCAGCGGCCAAACAGCCCGACCCGTCACTTTAACGGGCGTAGTGACGTGAGTACAGCACGCCGAGTTCCGGTTGAGTCTACCGATTTCGGTGAAGCAACATTTCCCGCTCCTCGGGGTCACTCCTGCCCTGAATCCACTCCGACTTTTTCATTGGAACACTTGACTGCCATCCTCACACTGCCATTTGAACACATTTGATCCGACTCCGCCGTTGGAATGGAACTTTAGAGTTATGGTCATTCTTCTAAACAGAGAGGAGTACCTTTGTGAGGCTCCATTAAATTGGCATGACGTCTGAAATTTTTCACAGAGTCTGTAAGTATAAGTCCATCAGAGAGTGCACGAACTCGAGCCTACTCGAACATCTGGTTCGTTTTCCAACCATTTATATGGCACGAGCATGCAATGAAAGGCTACGGCGACGACGGCTTTCACAACAAAGGAACCGTTGTTTGTTGAAATGAACTACGTGTTCTCGCTCTTTTCTATTCTGTTCGTCTTCCAAGTCGGTCCTTCCTAATCGCTACTTCAGATGGAGCTTCAGTAGTGCAATCTACGCTGGATGAGAAAACTGGTACCGGCCTTTTCCAGTCATGCTATTCTTTAGATGTGAAGCTGCTCTTTGACTCACGTGTGCAGCGCCGTACGTACGTTTATGAGTCCGCTTGAGCATGCTGCAACATGTTCTCCACGCCGCAGTTCTTCGAGTGGTTTCAAGTAGGTCACGCCGCAGGTGCGCGTTGACGTACGTCATGCGCCATTCGCAGGCTTTCTCGCAAGTGCATCCTGAAGTCGCCATCTCCCTCAACCGCAGCACGCTCACCGAAGCACCAAGGTCTATTCAAATAGGTCGCGAAGGCTCGGGTGAACAGCGGTTCAAAAGCTATTGCCTGCGACATTAGCATGGGGAGTTATGGCAGCTGCGATTGAAGCGCGACTATGTGTGAAGGGAAAAAACACTAATAGTAAAAAAACAAGTTTGAATAAAAGTCGAAGGAATCAATAGTATTTACAAATAAGGTTTTTTTTCAACAGTATTAAGTAGGTGTAATAAAGAAAAAAATGTATGGCGGTTTTTATTATTACGAAAATTCTTTTTTCTAGCGCTCTATGCCCACGCTATTATTACTCAGTGCAGCACTTACACTACACTCTAAGCCGAAAAAGACTAAAGTGGGGTATGCCATTGGTCCTTTAGGGGTCTAAATGCGCTGCCACAGATTTTGAACCAATTTTGGACTAACTGCGGGAGCAACTGCAAGGGCTCAACTGTTACCCCAAGCACTTACTCCACTTGGTTTAAATGTTGGCCCCAGTAGAATGCTCCAGCGGGACTAACAGTTGAACCGTCTGGACCAATGGCAAAAAAAAAATGGCGACACTGCGTTTGTGCAGTATATTTTATGTTTATTCCAATTTAATTAGCACTGAAGATCATAGTATGTTATTCATGCAACACACACACACACACACACACACACACACACACACATACATACGCACTATTATTTCAAAGTAAAACACCGCAAACACTGACTGCCCGCGCTGTACTACAGAGAACAGACTCTCGGGTATATATAGCACAGTATTTTGACCTCCCATCAAGTGCCAGTGGGCGACTTTTACTCGGCTTAAGAAAACAATAAATATTGACACCGTAACGCGAAAAGTTTCACGGGCTTATTCGTAGCACCGATGCGCATCGATCTTTTAATATGGATCCATCTAATCTTCAACATGCCTCCAGCCCGAGAATACGAATTATCAGCTGGTATTCGATAATGTCGGCCGAACCAGCGTTCGCAGTGCTGGCGCACGAGTCCGCAAACACAAACATAGCAGCGGCGCTTGTGCGGGAAAGCCGGCGAAGCAGCCGCAGGCGCCCCGCCGATGCCATACCGTGTCGGCTTGCCGACGGCGTCGCTAGGCTTACGACGAGTACGGCTAAACGACCGCCGGCGATCGCAACATGTGGCTCGCGTGAAATTTTCGTCGTCGTTATTTTATAGTCACAAATGAACAATAGGTAAGTGCCCCATGTTCGCTGTGTCTTACGGAGTGATGTAGATATCTGTATACTTACAGCGACGAGACCGTTCGCTGGCACGGTTCTTTCATCGTGCTGGTAAGGCACAACCTGTGTACCGCTGGCCGCACGATTAGTCGTACCCGCGATCGCCTACACGTTGGATTTTTGATAACGATTGTCGCATGAATAAAAAGACATAAGTTTGCCTGAGCTACTATTTTTGTGAACTTGTACGCGACGTTTCCTTCGCTTGTGCCGGCAATGCACTCACACCGGCAGCCCGCTTGGTACCGATGACGTACGAAGCCTACTTTTCCTATATATCGCTTTGAACTTGTGGTCACTGTGTGGGTACACGACCGCTGATGAACAGCTTACCTTTATTAGCATTGTCAGTGTTCACCGTAGTTCGAACTTATTCAGCACATTAAAGCGAGTTCTCGGCATTGTCCGTGTTTGCGGAGACTTTCACTTGGCTTCGGCTCGCCCGTGCCGGCATGGTAAAAACGCGAGGGCACTTGCTGTGTGCACTGACAGCGTGTTGTACTACTTTCCTCTAATAACATCTTCTATTCGTTTCATAGTGCTTCACTTTCACAGTGGCGTATAGCCTATTTAACTTGTTTTCAAGATCGCCGACCACGCCGAGCATTGCAGTGCAGCATCGACAGGAGGCGATCGCGGCGCAGTTGCCCTCCCCGTTGGTCCCTTCATTGCCGGGCGTTTGCGCAAGACACGCATTGTCAAACATTTAGTCGCTGTTGGACGAACCGTTCGTCCATTGGTTTAACGACTGCAGTTAGTCCAACTTTGCCGAATTTCGGCTTAGAGTGTACATGAGCACACACGGCAAGGCCCGCTCGTAAAATTTGTCTGCGAAGACACAACCCTTCACGTGTTTTAGTGTTCTGCGATTGCTTGCGTTCTCAGTTGTGCGCGAAATCGTTAGATGCGTTTTATCTTTGGTGAACGTCTTCAGTGCAGCGTGCAACGGGCAGCGGAACGATGCAAATTACATTTAACGCCGAGTGTTTCATCGGAAGTTGCGGAAACGATAGCCTGTGCAAGGATGCAGTAGCAACAAACGTATGCCTGATGACCCCTGTATTCTAGATAAGAAACAAGGACAATGGCTTTGAATGCATTATCAATCAATCAATCAATCAATTTTATTTGGCATTCATTACAGCAAGATAATGAACACGAGGACAAGAACAAAAAGCTGCTATACAGCAGCTTGACAAAGGTCCTTGCCCCAATTCTCGACAGCCAAAAACAACCTACCATGCATTTAAACATCTCTAATTTCACATTTCTATTAAACATTTTCGGTTATCACATCTAGCAGAAAAATCATGAAACAGTGCATAACGCAAGCGGAAATAATGTAGAATAATGGAATGCACAGGTTATTTCGCACAAATGAGATGTACAAAATTTGTATGCGCAATAAAGACCATTATGCATCATGTATGTAAACATCTTAACAAACTGAGAAGCTTGTATAACAGGCAAATTTTTTGATAAAAAATAACTTAACGTAACGCGCACTACTACTTTGAAGATAAGTGCTCACCCACATACCGTTTTATTGCACTTCTTGAAGATCTTTGTATGCAAATGCCATTTCTTTCAAATTCGTTGAGCAAGCGTGGCACAAGGTATGACAGACTGCTCATCCCATATTTCGTTCGCGAAAAAGGTATGAGCCATCTGTCTCTCTCCCTTATGTTATATGAGATAGCTTTAGGTATAGTCAGCTTGCATAATAACAAAAAACTATGGTTGTTGCATCGGAAGTATTTTTGGCATTTTAAAGCGAGGTTAACGTTATAGAAATTTTCGAGGGGGCAGATCTTAAGGGTGGAAAATAGTTCTCCAGTACTGGCATCATACTGAACATTTGCTATGTGACGAACTGCTCTTTTCTGAAGCACACTCAACCTATGTAAATTGACTTTTGTAGTGTCACCCCATACTAACTGACAATACGTTAAGTGAGGGGAAAATAGGGCGTTATAAATCATGCGTTTAACGCTCCTCGGTAAAGTATAGCGCAGTCTACAGAGCACCCCACAGGCTTTCGCTAAACGGGTGGCAATGTGATCAACATGATCATTCCAAATGAGATGATTGTTAAAAACAACTCCCAAGGTTTTGACGTTAGATGCAAGTTCTATGCGAGCAGATCCAAGCTCCAATCTGAAATCTTTAAGATCATGTCGTTGCGGCGGGGTGAAAAGGACCGCCTTAGTTTTTGCTGTATTCAGTTTTAATGAATTAACGAAGCTCCATTCGGCTAAGCATTTCAGTGCACTGTTAGAGATGACCGAGAGAGTACTTATGTCACTTGATCTCAAGAAAATGCTGGTGTCATCTGCATAAACTATGAAGTCAGCGTCATTAGAAATATTTGTTATATCATTGATATAAATGTTGAATAGTATGGGCCCCAGTATGCTACCTTGCGGTACTCCTTGAGTTATTTTTTGTAGTGTAGATTGTTCTGACATGATGGCAACGCATTGCCTTCTGTGCTTTAGATACGAAATTATTAACTCAAGAGGAGTGCCACGAAATCCGTAATGTTCTAGTTTTGTAAATAAAGTGCGGTGATTCAGGCGGTCAAACGCCTTAGAATAGTCAACAAAGATACCCAACATAAATTGTTTATTTTCAAAACTGTTCAAGATTAACTCTTTTTGTGTTAGTAGGGCAAGTTCTGTTGACATTCCTTCACGGAAACCGTACTGTTGCGCTGTTATGATCGAGTGTTTATCGCAGAAAGCCGTTATTCTTTTGCAAATAATTTTTTCCAATCCTTTTGATATAACAGGGAGAACAGACACTGGCCGATAATTCGAGAATACATTTCTGTCACCAGATTTGAAAATGACGCTAACTTTCGCGCATTGCATTTCCTGAGGAAAGATTCCGGCACATATTGAAAGATTAAAAATGTGAGTAAGTGCAGGTGATAAGATGTCAGCCACAAACTTTATCGGTCTTATCTGTAACCCGTTTATGTCACGTGCTTTGCTATTTTTTAAGGACATAAAAGTTTGGAAGACTTCATCGGAAGTTGTGGGCGCAAAAAAAGCTGTGTATGCATTGCGCGGACCTAAAAATTCAGTCGCGGCAATATTAAAATCGCTTTTTTCCAGACTAGTAAAATAATCGTTAAACTGATCTGCAAGTTCTACGCCTTTTATGACCCTGTGATTATGTATTAGCTCAAGCTCAGCAATCTGGCGGTTGTTGCGGTTTAACAACTGGTTAATTTCGCGCCAAAGCAAGTCGCTCCGACTACTTATTTGACTGAAAAGGTTTTCAAAATAAACTTTTTTAGTATGTCTCAAGAACTTTGTTACCTGGTTGCGATATTTCTTGAATGCCGCAAACTCACATGGGTCCCTTGTTTTGACAAAATTATTATATAGTAAGTTCTTTTTGCGTATCATGACTGCGCACTCGTTATTAAGCCAAGGTTTGCGACCTTTCGCACATTTTTGTACGGTTCTAAACTTAAAACACTTCTCATAGATACCTTTCAAAATGTGTAGGAACGTGCTATATGCTCTATCAGGGTCATTACAGTGAAACACGGTTGTCCAATCTACGTTTCCAATTTCGTTACGGAACATGCTTAGCGTTTTATAGTTTATTTCCTGGACAAGAAAAGTCTTGGAGTGACGAGCACCCCCAGAAGATGCACTGAATGGACAGAACATATAGATTGGCAAATGATCACCCATGTCAGCTACGATAGTACCTGCTTTCGTGTCTTCGATAGTGCAGTTTGTTATAAAAAGGTCAAGGAGGCTATCGGAAGTGCTGCTAAGGCGCGTAGGTGTTGTTATCACATTTCTACAATGAAATGACTGAAAAATAAGTTGTAGATCACGCGCGCATTTGGTATTTTGCAAAAGGTTAACGTTGAAGTCACCACCTATCGCGAGGTACAGGTCGTTTAGGCAGATGAAACTTAGCAGCCTTTCGAGAAAAAGAAGGCATGCGTCGATATTTCCGTTTGGCGGGCGGTATAAAACAACGAAAACATATTTTTTACATTGCACGCTTAAAACTTCATAGTCTGGCGCTATAAGGCAGAATTCTGGTAGCATCGTGCATGACAGCTCATTCGATACCAGCTGCAGCACGCCTCCACCACGACGTGTAGGTCTGTTTAAGAAGAAAGTTTGATATCCGGGAACGCTAAGTACGTCGTCAGCATATTTGTACCAAGTTTCTGATAACATTATTACATCGAAGTTAAAAGAAAATGCATCAAAAAACAAAGTCAACTCGTCGTATTTATTCCTCGCGGACTGCGCATTTAAGTGTAAAAATTTCAGATAGTCGCCATGGTTCGAAATATCCAGTTTATAAAGCATAATTTATCACAACAACGAAGTAAAATGCAGAAAGTGGCACTCACAAGTGTGCAATTAGCTAGTAGGCGTTTGGTCGACCATTTTTTCTAGGTCAATTTCACATGCAATCCGCACAATGCGTGATGTTTCCGTTTGCCGCGCGAAAACTTTGCCACCTTTGGCCCACGCAAAGCGCCAGTTCAGTTCCCGTTTTTTTGCTATGGTCATCCCAAGCAGCTTCTTCAGCCGCGGGCAGAGGTGCTCATTAATATAGACCGGCTGCTTTTTCGTGTAGCCGATGTCTGCTGCAGTGAACCTACTTTTTCTGGCCCTTTCGACGATAGCATCTCGCTTAGCACGGTTGTTGAAAACGACTAAAATGTTAGGGTCAGAATCGGCACTCCGCGCAGGCAACCGGTGGCAAACTTCAATGTCATCTTTCCTTATTGGTTCACCTATCAGATCGCCCACTTTGCTGAGTATGCCTTCAAGGCTCTCGTTTGCTACCTGCGGAACCCCTTTGACTTCGATATTCTTATTTCTAGAGTATTGTTCCTGCGCTGTAATACTCAATGCATTTTCATGGGCTTTCTTCTTCAATGCTTCAACTTCTTGCAGGAGCGCTTCCTGCGTTGCTCTGAGAGTGGCATTTTCCTTTCTTAGTTCAGTGCATTCATTTTTCAGAGACTCAAACTCTTTGTTGATGAAATCCATACTAGTTTTCATCTCCCTCATTTCTTTACGAAAATCACGCTTCAGGGCATCAAGTTCTCCTGACATCGTCAATGTTGGTAAATAACACGCAACAACAGTTGTAGTGGCAGCAAGGGACAGCAAAATACAAATTGAAGGAGTGCACTAAAAATCGAGAAAGTTCCAACCTGAAGAAACAAGTGGAAGCGTTACGGATACGCTCGGTACGCTGCCCCAGCTGCCAAGTGTCCGTCGCAGTGGCCCGGCGTCCTTTTATCCGATACCAGGGTGTGACGTAAACGCCACGTGGTACTGTACAGGCTGGCCTTTTTCCAGAGCGGTGCAGCAACGCAGGAAAGATGCAGCGGTTACGTAGCTTGGCCACGAACTTTCAGGCAGACTGTCGCGCTTGCTCCGGAAGGCCCTGAAGAAACAAGTGGAAGCGTTACGGATACGCTCGGTACGCTGCCCCAGCTGCCAAGTGTCCGTCGCAGTGGCCCGGCGTCCTTTTATCCGATACCAGGGTGTGACGTAAACGCCACGTGGTACTGTACAGGCTGGCCTTTTTCCAGAGCGGTGCAGCAACGCAGGAAAGATGCAGCGGTTACGTAGCTTGGCCACGAACTTTCAGGCAGACTGTCGCGCTTGCTCCGGAAGGCCCTGAAGAAACAAGTGGAAGCGTTACGGATACGCTCGGTACGCTGCCCCAGCTGCCAAGTGTCCGTCGCAGTGGCCCGGCGTCCTTTTATCCGATACCAGGGTGTGACGTAAACGCCACGTGGTACTGTACAGGCTGGCCTTTTTCCAGAGCGGTGCAGCAACGCAGGAAAGATGCAGCGGTTACGTAGCTTGGCCACGAACTTTCAGGCAGACTGTCGCGCTTGCTCCGGAAGGCCCTGAAGAAACAAGTGGAAGCGTTACGGATACGCTCGGTACGCTGCCCCAGCTGCCAAGTTACTACTGGACTTTCATTACTAGCTGGACTTTCATCCATGAGTATGCCTACATCCCGGTTTCCTTTTGAGCATGCAGTGCCTACTATTCGCGTTATCGGTGAGCAAATTACCAAGTTACCTCTCACTGTACAATTCGCATGTTTTCCTTCGCATGCGTAGTGGTAATTTACTGGAGCATAACGCAAAAGAAGAAAAAAACATAGCGCAGGAAGTGTGCGCAGATTTTTCAATGCGAAGCATTTCTTAGCGAACATCGGCGACTTTGGGCGTATCTATCTATCTATCTATCTATCTATCTATCTATCTATCTATCTATCTATCTATCTATCTATCTATCTATCTATCTATCTATCTATCTATCTATCTATCTATCTATCTATCTATCTATCTATCTATCTATCTATCTATCTATCTAGCCGCTTACGTTTAGGTGCTCTCGGGGTCACCCCCTTAACGTGGCGTGAACCAAATCTGCATGGGAGGGTAAGATAGTTTGACGAATATGACGCGTTGGTCAAGACATGAATAATGTCACAATCCCGTCGCTCACGTTGTCAACCACTTCCCGCCAGACAGTGGCACACTCAGGAGCGGGTATGTGACGCTGGTACGCGGGTATGTGCCACAGATGATTGACACTTATTAACTACCTATGAACGACGAGAACACATATGGAAAATTTTAACGCGCGAGCATCAAAAAATACCCGACATCTGTAGTGTCAACCCGACGAATGCAAAAAATAAATTTCAGGGTCGCCGCTGAAATCAAACCCAAGCATTCCGCATGGCAAGGAAGCATATTACCGTACAGTTACGCCAGGTCTCGGAACTACTTTTCAAAAAGACGCCAATTTTCGTGGAACGTCAATGTGGTTGCAGTGCTGCCTACTTAATTTTATGAACATTACATACATACTTCTTTGATACAGCCGTCAGGTCGGATTAACGTCAATTGTGGTTAGTTGCCATGCGCTGAAGTTAATTTATGTAGCAGTTTTCAGGGCCAGCATCATCGTGACAATCAGTGCTATATATCAGCTTCTGGTGTTGGTAATGCGCATGTTCCAGTTGGCATCGTTGCGCAATTGCAAACAACTAGTTATACAAGCACCTGCAATTCTCCAACCTATGTTTGTGCGTGCAACATTGGCACATATATTTAGCGTCATTTTATAACGTGTCGCTCAATAGAAAAATTGCGACACGGTCACCTTGTTTTCCGCACGCTTCGCACAACGTTGATTCACAGGTACGTGAGATCTGTCAATTTTTTGTTGTTATAACCATTTTGTGCAGTGTAGCAAACTTTAGTTATCGTGATCATTGAATAAAACTAAAATGTCATCAATTTGGCCTGACTAGGCGTCATTTATTCCTGTTAAAACAGAAGATCACGAGCATTGTGCAAGCTAGAGAACGTGCCTATGTGTGAAACAAATAACCCACGCTGCAGATATCACATGCATACGCTGCTACGCGGTTGGTTGCCTCAATTCAGCGGCAAAAGATGCCACGAATGACGAATGAAAGTTCGAAGAATAGGTTTCCTTGTAAAACCGATGTAAAACGAACGGTAGTGCATTTGAACATCACTATTTAGTCATGAATCCGTATTAGATTAACTGGCCTTAACTCGAAGTGCACTCCTGGATGACTCGTCGGTGATTGCCTTAGCGCGAGCCCTTAGCGATCAGAGGCCGATGAAAAGTAACCTGAGATCAAATTTCGCGTTAGTGCACACAAAATTACGTAACTTGTTTACCAGCTATTGCGCCACATCCGCTTTGTTTTTTGTTCCACCGGAAGTGTTTCCTCCTCACAGAGATGGAGCTACGCCCTATGAGCAGCTGATCAGCCGCCATTTTCTGAACGTATGGGCTTCTATGGAATCTTTGCTACCAGTCTATATATACCTTTGGCAGCACTCTAACACGCCACTTCGACGTCACGTGTCTGCAGGAGCCTTTCAGTGTGCACTTAGCTGATCACAAGGCCGGTAGCCTTGGTAGCGAAGGCGAAACGCGCGCCTGCTCCGGTCCAGTGCGCATGTGTCGACTCTGAAGAAACAACGACTATGAAATCTTGCCAAACGCTTTATTGAAACTTACTTTCGTCTCTTTGCATTTCAAACGAACGTTTACTCGAGTAAACGTGACATCGAGTTTGGCTTCAAACCGTTCTTCCAGCACCAGCGTCGACGACCGTTTCAACCAGGTCAATACCATGCGCACCGCTGCTCCTTTGCAGCCCATCGGGGTTTCTTTCGGGAAGATGGTCCATAATTTTTTATTTCTGAAAGGCAAGAAAAAAAGATTATTCTTTTACAATTTAGGCTTCGTGGTCAATTAGGTATCCTTCTGCTTGCAAATCAAGTGGAGAAGCGTGAAGCAAGCGTGAGTGGTAAGTTTATATCACTAAAAAAACAGACAGTCATTTATGGTACTACGGCGCAACTAACCCAGTCCAGTGGTGTGAACTTCTTTGTCCGTATCTAACGCGTTGCGCTGTAAAATATTCCACGATAACCGAACACATTCCAGACTCTCTACATTAAATAAAAAATTAATAAGTTATGCACTCAATCAATGAGGGCATGCCTGTTTGTATGACGCACGCATTAAGACACTTTCGTGACGAAAACGGGAAAATATTAGCCGAAATAGTGCCAACTTTGGTGTCGTAGTACGCTTAAACTATCGGGCGACTAGACTGAAAGAGCACGAATTGGTTGTTTGACTCGATATAGGAAGGCTGAACTGCTTTTGTTTCCGTTAGCGGAAACTGCTGTGCCAGGTAAAGTGGCTAATATGATTAAGACATCGTATGGTGCCACCCTACTGCATGGTAGCGGGCTCAGTACATTCAGTAATGAGAGTTGCAACAAGCTGTATTATATAAAGCTTCCTATTTACTGTGTGCCGTCGACGAAACACTCGGAACTATGTTCACTTTCTGTGTCCACTATTTAGCACACATTCTGCCGTCATCATAAGGTCATACTTGACTGGGACATAGTGGTCATATTCTATCCTCGTCTCCAAATCAACCATACTGCGAAACAATGAAAAACTTAAAAAAACTGTTCATTCAAGTGCACCATCAAAAAATACGCACTTCATTGACCCTGTGGAATGTTTTTGTGCTTTTCTCCTAAGTAAGGTTTTCACCGTTTTATAACTCATTAGTAGAAAAGCATGCCACCATCACCATGGACGTAAGATATCCTCGCAGCAGCTGAGAATTGGGTGATGCACATAATTTCGACGAGCTATGGCACAGATCTTGTTTTTGTCAATTCAGATATGTGTTCATACGGTCACTTTGATCAGACACCGATATCAGTTTTGTAAGAAATAGTTGGGAGGTTGGTTTTGATAAACCTACCTTTGCACTGTAGTGATAAGAAGTAATATGCCATAAAAGTCCTATCAAGCTTACATATACGAATTATTGCACAAAACAGACTACGACATGTAATACCGAAGTACTGATTGCACATGTTGAACACTGTTGTTCCTCGTCAAGGTTACAGCATGTATAATACATAGAACAAATGAACAGTGTTTCCATATAAACCAAGGACGTCTAGCCAAGAGGACGAGTATTTCAGCTTGTTTAGAGTTTTAAAGCTCTGTCTTTACACATTGTCCAGAACAATGCGATAGCTCACTTAACCGGGAGCAGTAACCATAATTAATATTATAATACTATATACCTGGGTAGAAATAAAAACATATGTAATTTTCAAGGCGTATTTTTTGCAGGACATTATTCGAAGCCATATGAATGCATCTTTGCCGACAAAACTCAGGATCACAAAATCTCTTTATTTGAGATTTCACTTCGTAAAGTACGATTGCTTAACTTCTCATAATAGGCTTCAGCAACCTTTTTTATGTGTTGGCCATGTATTTACCAAGTAAGACAATTATTATTATTAATATTAGCTTTCCTATCATTACTTTATGAAAGAGTCTGGCATCCGCAATTTAAACTATTGTACTAGTCCCTTGACAATGGTTTTGATTTAGTACTAAAGGAAAAATCAAGACCCAATTAAGAAAGTTCAGTTAAAGTTTTTACGAAAATGGATTCATATTGACGCCAACCTTTATCATAATATCTTCTTTTTGTAGCACGTTATATTAAGAGGCTTCCCTCTCACTTCTGCTTGCCTTCGACAGCCGCTCGCCAGATACGCTTTTAATTGTCAAGCAGCGCTTACAAGAGCTAGACTAAACGTGACGGTCGAGCTTCCTAATTGAGTTGGAAAATAGATTTTGTTCGGAAGTGCAGTAATGTTTTCTCCTTCTTCAGTGTGTCGTAAAGGAACGCAGCAAAGAAGAGCCTATCATGAGAAAAAATTAGGTTAATTAGCTAGAGTTCAGACGGAAAGTTTGACGTTTCTGTAATGAACGTTAGCTGCAAAAAATCTGTAGGAATCCACTGCTTTGACATAAGACAAAATTTGCACCCCAAAGGGCATGTACAACGTGATTAAAAAATCGGTCAACCATTATTGAAAAAATACAAAAGTAGATATGTACGTGCTACCTATGGTGTTCCCTTAACTGCAGCAGAAGGTATCTTTGAATGCGTACAAACAACATTGCAGTAGTAATTATAAGAACAAACACATTTACCATTTTAATCAGTGAAAATAAGCAGTGAAGTCGAATGGGCAAATTTAGGTCTTTCCTGCGAATATTCTGTAGCAACTTTGAAATTTTTGAAAGGCGGCCACTCGTAATCACCTCGGCGCGCTGGAATCTGACAAATTTTTCAGGTGAAACTAAAACTGACTAATCCAAAAGCGTATTTTTCATTCACTTCGGAAGTACCCTCAGTGGCGACGGTGCTTTTGTGGCATCCGGGTCGGTAAATAATCGAGCTTCAGTAAGCGTTCATGCGGCAGGAAAGCGCTGCCACCTATATAATTGAGAGCGACAATTATTGTGCCATCGTCCTGAGCTATGGGGTTTGACCTGTTTTTACAGCTCATACATGTTATAGTAGTTCTATATCACAGCTTTTATTATCAAGTTCTGCCTACTTTCATAGGTAGAAAATTGTCATCGTAATTGGGCATGCACTAAACCATATCCAAAGCATTTTGTACCGAGAACAAGAGAAAATTAAACGTGCTTAGCTACTCGCTTACACTATTCAGCGCGCTCGCTTTTAAGCATGGGACATCCTGAATTTCCGCGTTCTTGCCCGCACTCTTTCAAGTTCCATATTTAGCTCAACCACTTCTGTCGTGTGCGTATATTCTGATTGGAACATCCCGAAACACGCTAGAAAGTTCGAAAATATTGACATGCATCTTTCGCCGAGCTATAAGCGTTGAAATGTCAATTGAATGAGGCCACAATAAATTGAAAATAATCATGAGTGACCCATTATGCTTTAAAATTATACGACATTCCTTTATTTAATTAACCTTTCCTCACTCTCCCTTTTCCGGAACTGTTTTTTTCGCGGGAATCAATATTTACTATAAATTGCAAATCTATTCATGCAGCTTAGTGAAAGCGAACAAACACACCTACTAATAATACAGGCCCACGTATTGTATTTGCAAGTTCAGCGAATCCCATATGTCGCACAGCCTGCATCCATTAGTTTGTGAGTATATCACCGCTCCTCTCTCCTTCGACAACTCCTCATGAAACATTACCTCCTTTTCTGCTTCAGGCCCTGTTCACTTTTCGTTTCATGTAGACAGTAAGTAGCAGCGTAATGACGCTACAGAAAAGGTGTATAAGCAAATAAAGCTTGCTTTTGTCAATCTCTGGCTTCGGAAAACGCACCGGAGCACACGAACGAGGTTGATTGATTTGACAGAAAGAAACTTGTTTGTTGCTCAGAGACCATAAACCATCGCATAGAATATCGTTTCCAAAAGAAGCTGCCGGAACACAAATAGAGTTGCTGAAGACAAATGATCCAAGGGTGCTCCTCGACAAGAAAACAAATCGTACTCTTACTTTAGATTAATGAACACCGCTTTAAATACAGCGTCAGAACATTATGAAGAGTAAACAACCAATACGAATTGCCCTATGTGTGTAAGGATATGTTTGGCTACAATGGCCCCTTTGCAACCATGCGACCACTTCATCACACCCATTTTATTTTCTGCGTTATTACTTGAACTTGAAGCGTGTGCTTGATATCCGCCACATTTGTTTTTACTACCCATACCGACAAAGTAAACTCTACTACGCTACGGAGTCAATGTAGTGGGAATAGGCCTCCTTTTGCACATTCGCCCCGTCTAGGACGATATAAGACGTAGCGAGTGCGTTACGATGTAAAATTATTTTTGTTCGAAGCGGCATGTGACACACCATTCATCACGAGCTTGACTTTATGGTCTCTTTATTGAAAAGGTCAAACAATGCAAGCTCATTTCTGTCATCTTCAGTTGACAGATGTTGCTCAGAATGGCTTCACTTGTTGTGACGCAGCTGTCGGCGTTTCACTTTGTTCCTGGCGCCTGCAGTGAACAGAGTGGTTTGCGTAGTATTCAAGCGCTGTCAGTTTGTGTGCCAATATCTAACGAACGTTACATTGTTATAAAGCCGGGTAGCTAAATGTACAAACATAGTTGACGTCGAGCTTACACACGTCACACTAAGAATTCGCATTGAGCAGCATCGTATTGTGGGTGAGATTTGTCTTTCAATTAAATAACGATGATCAACCACCAAACCAGCAACACAGTTAAGCTTTCATAAACCATCATTGATATGCTCAGACGTCCGCCAAAGGAGACGAACCCAGATATGATGTAAGCAGAATGACCTACTTACACTCCCAAACTTTCTCCCAAATAAAGTAATCATGCAGGAGCTCGCACGTCGAAGAAAAGAGAGAGGACATAAAAATAGTGCGCCCTGGTGCGTGTTAATGTTGCTCCTTCTGTGCATTTTTAAATCAGTTGCTCTGTAATAAAAGGAAACTGCGTACTTGCATACCATCAATCCCAAAAACATGCTACTAAGCCCTATCCACAAAAATGCCTGTCATCAATGTTTGTAGTTTTTCTCC
Source organism: Rhipicephalus microplus (assembly GCF_043290135.1). Taxonomy (NCBI): domain Eukaryota; kingdom Metazoa; phylum Arthropoda; class Arachnida; order Ixodida; family Ixodidae; genus Rhipicephalus; species Rhipicephalus microplus. The sequence goes on from NC_134701.1 coordinate 182,732,618, forward strand.
CCACTGCTTTTAATTAGCAGAAACTAAAAACCGTTTGGTATCGGTGTAACGGGTGGCCTCCAATGGCTGTCCCATAGGTTACGTCATTCTCAGCATGGTACCCAAGCACACGCGCCATTGGCTACATTGTGAGTGACGTCTTCCATGCCGTCCCAGCCGTGGCACTGAGTACGCGTGAATAATTTTCTACTGTAACCTTCCACATGGGTAAGCCGCGGACAACTCTAGAAGAGAGCCGACAGTGGAAACGTGAGAGAGACCGCATTTCCCGGGCCGGTGGTGCAGTCCGGACACAAAAACAGGCCCGGGAGGTCGAGTGCCGGCAGGAACTACGTACCAATGATCCGGCAGCCTTCCAAGCCACGCTCAATCGCGAACGGAAATGTAAACGCTGGTGGCGGGTGCATCCTGAAAACCAAGCCACCAAGTCATCTCGCGATGTTAAAAGCTGCAACAACGTCGTGCCAAACAAGCGTCGTTGCGGGCACGACAGCGTCAGTGTGACAGTCGCAGAGCGTGTTCACCTGGGCAAAGGCATGTTTTCCGCGGAAGTTTCTCCAGTGGTACTTCGGCTGCGGCTGCCACGTCTGTGACCACTTGCTCACCGAGAACAACCACTGTGATGAGCGTCATGCAAAACGCATGTAACCGCTCATTACACTCTTGCATTAGCGTGAACATGCGAGGCACAATGTGCGGCATGTTAAATATACATTGTGGTAAACTAAAGCCAAACGTGGGTCTAACCTCATTAAGAAGCACGAACATGGCACCAATAATTTCTAGAGGCTTTAGTGGATTGTCAGGTGGAACCCATTGATAAACAATGGGCTCGCAAATTTGAGCTATTGCTTGTCCACTGCTTGTACGGAGTGCTTGGGTGGTTATTTTTAGAAGCGAACCTCCGTAAAGCGGCACCAGTTCGTTCTCCGTCGTAGTACGTAACATGTCTTACTTTTGACCTGCAAGGTGGTGCCGGTGGGAGAATTTTCCTGTGCGTTGTTGAACAATGAAAACTTTGCAGAGTGCGCGTTAACTAAAAGCCGAATTCTCCTGTCTCTCATTCCCCATTAGCAGTCATTGGCATGTACATTGAGCACTATCTGACAAGGAATTGTTGCTACGTTATACTCGCTGAGCGTAACCTCCTTGGTTTTAGAAAGGCTTAGCGAGCGTTGGGCCGCAGTGCCATGAGTACAGTGAACTAGTATATACCATGAACTCAAAGTGGTTAAAGGTGGGAAGTAAACACGAAGCCCAAGCCGTAAGAAAGTGGGCATGTGCCACCTCTCGTCTAGTCCTTGGGATGTCCGCTGGATGGCGGTGCTTCTATATGCGGAATATATGATGAAAAGATGCGAGATGGTGGTACTTGGAGTGTTGACTAGATGGACGAACGGACGCACACACAGATGCATGGACGGACGCAGGGATGGCTGCACGGAGGGATGGACGCATGGACAGACGCAGTGGCGGATGCATGGACGAACGCGGGGACGGACGCACGGATGGACGTGCGGACACACGACGAGACGCACGCGCGGACGGTAACAGAGACGGACGCATGGACGGACGGAAGCAACAATGATTTGACGGGCGGATGCTTCGCCCCACTTTCCATCATTCACCCCGTGGATATGCTGCCATTTTTATTTTGCTTTCATTTTGCTTTCTCGGCAAAGATGAGAAGCAGGCACCTATAAAAGGTCCCGACCATTCCTATGAATAGACACCGCTATAATAAATGTTCTGAAAGGCTAAAACACCGCCTTCGTCATTCTTCATAAAAGGACGTCGGAAAAATAGGTTTCAACGCCCGCTCGCGATTCTTGGTAGCAAATTTTTATAGAAACGCACGTTTCTTATTGCTTGAAATATCAGTATCAGTGCACTTTCTCTATGGCCGGTAAGACCTGAAAGTTTGCAAGATTCACCTTGCACAAAAGCATTATTAGATGTTAGATGGCAGTAGGAAAGGATGCATAATTCCTCGGGTGCGCGGCAGTGCTACTGCACGTTGTTAGTGGGGCCCACGAGACGGCTCTTTGCTCTCCCATGGTAGAGTACCAGGTACTCTAAATCGTTAACTACTTTTTCCAAACATAATTCCTCGTTATCCCTGAAGATGCCATTGTAGAGTACCTAGGCATCACGGGACGGCTTTATGCTCTCCTATATTAGAGTACCCAGTACTCTAAATTGCTACCCACTTATTCGAAACACATAGACCAGTGGTGATTCCCACAGAACAACATTTCCAGCCTTCGCCAGAGGAGGCGTCTCACGGTGAACGCGTCGCAGATGATGACGGAATATCTGATGCTCACCCCATGGCGGCAAAGTCTTCTGTTAGTCCTTCAATCATTGAAGAGACTTTGTCGCAAGGTGACGAGGTTTCCATCAACGAGAACTCAAACAGCACTAGGAGGGACACGGCCCTGCAGATAGACACTGACAGCAGTCCAAGCGACATCAGCCCGGACCGTTTAGACGCGTTTATACCACCTTCCCTCAAGAGCCTCGGCACCAAGCGCCACCGAATATCCAGCAGGGACTCGGAGGCCCCCAGCAGAGACAGAAGTCCCCTACGGACTTCGACGCGGCCCTAGAAGCCCCGCGCTACTGGTTGGTCACCTGGTTATAAAAAGTGATTGAGCCGCATGCGAGGCACCCGCTCCCACGTCTCTCAGAACTATGCATCGTCTAGTGTCCAGGTTAGTCTTTAGTGTTTATTATAGCCACCTCATTGATTATTCCATTGAGCGTAAAAGGTTTGCGCAGTCCGGTAAAGCAGGCCATGTGAATAGTGTAGCCCGTGCTGCTAATTGTGATGTTTTGTGCCTGCAGGAAACAAATTTTTTTGCTATCCGAAGCTGGGGCTTTTGAACGAAAACTTATCTTAGATTGCTATTTCTCTTTGGCTACAACTCATTTCACGAGAGTAGGCATCATTTTATTTAATCAGGCATTATTGAGAGGTCACCATGTGTTTTCATGACAGCGTCGGTAGAATTGTGGCTCCGTATGGTACCTACTTTTCTTTTCGAATGGAGATACTCCGTGTGTATGCGCCTGCACAGGCTGGACATTCTAATTTTTTTTAATTTGGATGTTTTTAGACAGTTGATTACGTAAACCTTATTAGAGACTTTAACTGTGTGCTAAATATGCGAAGCAATGTACAAGGTCCGGGATGGGGTCAGTCTGCTTGAAATTCACGTGAGCTGTGACGCCTTGTCCAACATTTCTCATTCCTAGATGCGCACAATGTCATGAGCGAGAATACTTTTATTTGGACATGGCGCCGTGGACCATCCTCTAGCAGGCTCGACTGGGCCTATATTCCACATGCTTTAGAGACGTTTGTCTCCGACTGACGTGTTCCGCTCACCCCACCTTCGCCTGTGCACATCTCTGACCATCGTCTGATTCTCCTATAACTCAAAATTCCATTTTCTTTTTCAGAGAAACCATGTCGTCTTGATGTTCGCGTCCTCCAGGACGCATTCTGTCGGTAAAATTTGTCCCGTGCAATACGGGTGTCACTCACGGCGTCTAGTCCATATGATTGGGGTGCGCTTAAAACGCAGTGGCGCTTGCACTACTGAGTGGAAGGTCGTTCACTTCGTCATTGCGTTTCTGTGGAGCTGGTTGATACTGCAGCAAAGTCACACATCGCCTTGCACGCAGAAACGCCGTCTCCCCTGATGCGAGCTTGGCAGCATGAACTGCGTGAAGGCTTCCAGCGTTTGATTTCCGTCTCGTCTCTGGCGGTAGGTGCATCATGTTGTAGGCACAACCCTTTTGCACGCTCTGGGGTGCTACGCTATGCAAGGCAATCGTGTTTTACGCATTCGCAATCACCTGTTTTTGTGACCACGCAGACACCACCTGCACAGCCGCTTCCTAGGCGTGATCGATCTTTTTTGGCGCATTTCGAAAAGATGTCATATTCGGCCATGCGGACAAACTGTGATATCATAATGCCTATGCTTAGAGGTTTGTCTCGCATTCCTCAACAAGCTGCTGATTCTCTCCACGTCCCTCCATCGCCCGAAGAGGTAGAGGCAGCACTAGAATCTATAAAATTTTGAATGGGGGACGGCCTTGTGTCAGATGGTTTTCCAGTTACATTTTACTGTTCATTTAAGAATCAGCTTGGTGCTGCCTTAACCACGGTCATCCGGCGATGTTTTGAGGATGGTGTCTTTCCATGGTGTCTTTCCATCAAGATGGCCATTATGTACTAATCCCAAACGCTGATGCTTCCTCTGTTAGTCCTGAAGATTGGAGACCTATCACGCTTCTAACGTTGACCATAAGATATTCACGACGGTGATCGTTCAACGCTTGAGCGCTCTGTTGAACACCCTGGTGAGTTATGACCAGGCTTCATCTATGTCTGGACGAGAAATACACGGCTTGTCATTTACCACCCGGGATATCATAGCTTATACTCTGTCACGACCTGCGCGTTTTTTCCTTGTGTTTTGGGACCAAGAGGAAGCATTAGACCAACTAGAGCACACGCATACCTTTAAAGTACTCACAGCCTTTGGTTTTCTTGTTTTGTTGTGGTTTTATTTAGAAACACCTATTCTTGTATAGTAAGCGCACTAGTTTTAGATGGTTGGGGACTGCTGCCTTTTTTATTACAAGTGGCGTTCGCCACGAATGACCATTGTCCTCTGTTCTATTTATCCTCAGTCTTGAGCCATTTTTGTATGCTCTAAAAGCGTACTCGCGTGTCCGGGGTCTCGCGCTTCCGGGCAGCAGTGCCGTTGAAGTCACACGTTTTTTTGACGACGTAACCCTGTACGTTTCAAATGAAGACAGCCTTTCACATAGCCTGCGGTTACTATTTCAATATGGTGACATTCTAGGTTCCACGCTAAACTTCCCTAAATCCCGCTATTTCTTCATAGGCTGTCCCAACTCAAGACTTAGCTCCGCATCTCTTCTTCACCCGGCTGCGTCTCTTCGCATTTCAGGAATTCTGTACAACAATTCTGTACAGCGTTTGTAACTCCATTTCTTGAAACACTGTCAAAACTAAAAGAAAAAAAGGGATTATATCCACGGAGTGAATGATGGAGAGTGGGGCGAAGCATCCGTCCATCCATTCGTTCTTGCTTCCGTCCGTCCACGCGTGCGTCTGTGTGGCCGCCCGTGCATCCATCCGCCCATCCGTGCATGCGTCTGTGCGTGCGTCCACACGTCCATCTGTGCGTCCGTCCCTGCGTTCGTCCATGCATCTGCTCCTACGTCTGTTCATGCGTCCATCCGTCCTTGCAGCCATCCGTGCGTCCGTCCATGCATCTGTCGTGTCCGTCCGTCCACTTATTCAACACTCCAAGTACCACCATCTCGCATCTTTTCATCATATATTCTTCATATAGCAGCACCACCATCCAGCGGACATTCCAAGGACTAAACGAGAGGTGCCACACGCACACTTTCTAACGGCTTGCGCTTCGTGTCTACTTTCCACCTTCAACCACATCGAGTTCATGGTATATCCTAGTTCACTGTATTCATGGCACTGCGGCCCAACGCTCGCTAAACCTTTCTAAAATCAAGGAGGTTATGCCCAGCAAGTATAACGTAGCAACGCTTTCTTGTCAGATAGTGCTCAATGTACATGCCAATAGCTGCTAAGGGAGAATGAGAGACAGGAGAATTCGGCTTTTAGTTAACGCGCACGCTGCGAATTTTTTATTGTTCAACAACGCACAGAAGAAATCTCCCACCGGCGCCACTTTAGTGGCCAAAATGTAAGACTGGTTACACGCTACTACTACGACTACGAGGGACAAACGGGTGCCGCTCTAAAAAGTTTCGCCCCTAAAAGTGAGAACGCAAGAGGTTTCGACTTTCCGCTTCTTAAGCGGAGGTACCTTGCGCAGACAGTCTTCTGTGGTCGCATTTGGTACCTTTCTCACGTGAAGCAGCCGCCTTTACGCATCGTGAGGTCATTACAGTCTGCTCTAAGCTCCTTCTTTTGGTCCAGTGGCACTGAGTTGTGCGGCGCTAGGACAGCAGCGTTCCAAGGGAGGCTTTGCTTTCTCTTGGTTGTCAATACGCTGCCGGCTGCTGTCCCAGCGCTTTTTGTCGCGCCTCGTACAAGGAGAGGAATTCCCCGCGCGATATCTGGCATAATGTTTTCTAGGCACTCACTTTCGGTATTTATTGCCTAATGTGCACCTTAATTGGGGCCCACAATCAGTAACACTTCCTTTGTTTTATGCAACAGCTGTCGTGTTTTTCCGTCATATACAGTCGATTTGCCCTGGGGTAGATGTGTTGGGTAATCCTTTCGTTGACACAAAAGCCACTTTATTACTTCCGTTAGCTCCTCCGGCACGCCACACCCGCTCTATTCGTGTGTCTTGGAGCACGCTGGTGGCATCATTACTACCTGGCCAACTTCGTGACTTCATGTGGCGGCTGAGGTGGGGTGTTTTTTCTACCCTTGATTGCCTCAAAAGGTGGAGAAGGGTCTAGTCAGCAACATACCCGAACTGCTCCCTACAGGAAACAAATAAGCATGATTTGAGACAATGCGTCGTTGCTTGGTTTTGGTAGGTTAGTGTTTGTTTAGTACTCGCACAAATACTTTGTAAATATATGTAAATACATACCATATAAATATTCACGTTTCATTTGCGCGTTCTTCGTTTATCAAGTAATTTATATGTAAACACATCTTTTTGTAACAATGTTTGGTGTATCTGTAAATGTTGTGTTTCTTGTACAAATGTAAACCAACCTTTTTGTCACAATTCCTTGACTTCACTTCACTTCACTTCACTTTATTACCTTAAAGACGCCTCAAGGGGGTGGTACATAAGGGGTGGGTTGTACAGAGATGTAGCTAATGCCACAATTTTTTAACGAGACAGGTACTTGGATACAATTTGAACAAAATGTGATGGGCAAGTGATAAAAGCGATGTCGCGGGGAAGGTCATTCCATTCTGCAGCTGCATGGCAGAAAAAATATGCAGAAAAAGCAGTGTTGCTAGAATGGGGTCGGGAGACTTGAAGTGGATTGCCCGTACGGGGGGAAATGCGCATGGCGAGAGCGATGTAAGAAGGTTGGCTGAAAAAACTGTGATAAAGCTTGCGGTAAAAAGATACTGTAGTGATTCTGCGGCGAGACGAAAGACTGGACAGCCCAGATTCATTTTAAGGGATGACACACTGATATCATATGAATAGGAAGAATGAATGAAACGCGCAGCACGATTTTGCACTGCTTCGATGGCGTTTATTAAGTAAACTTGGTGAGGGCTCCAAATGGATGATGCGTACTCATGTTTGGGTCGTATTAGTGAATGGTAAGCCAAAAGCCTTACATGATAGGGTAAGTGACACAGATGGCGCAGATGGCAAATAAAAACGAATGCAGATCAATTTAAGGATACTTACTCCCGGAAACTACAAAGGTATAGTTTTAGAAAAACCACCTATTACAGTGAGAGAATTCGGACGAACTATGGCAGGCAAAAGTTAGCACATCTCATTCCTTCATTTTTAAATTCAAACAGCATGGTTATTAGCATAGTGAACGAAAGTCGTTCAACAACAGTAAAAAAAAGATACACGCTTATCTACTCTCGCTTAAAACATAACATGTCTGTTTTGTTCTTCTGTATACAATTGCGCATCTCGCGTACTGTCTAGGAAGTGTAATGCGCCTTAAATTTGTGCAAGCCAGCTACGGTCCTATTCACTTCGCGATCTGTCACTTGTTAATACCTGCTCAAAACTACGACTGTATTATTAAAGTTTTCTTTGGTATGTGTAAAAAATGCATGAAAAAGTGTTCTATCTTATTTCTTATTTCTTATCTCTTCTCCCACTGCTCTCTTTTTATTTTCGCTGTATCTTCTATTCTCCATTATTTTCTCTTGCTGTATTGAATTCGTGTTCATGCTCTAAAGATATACTGAGTGTTGTGCATTATTTCGGTCTGGGCGGGAATTGGCGCATTGTCATGCATTTAGTTGCCTTTTCGCCCCTCTCTTCCCATTAAACCATTGGATAAAGATGTATGCTTCAATGATGAATAAACTTCAAACTTCAAATTCCAAAAAACTTCTAATGACCGGTTAGGCCATGAAATGACATTAGTAATATGCATGCTTCCGGAAAGATCAGGGGTTTGTGTTACGCCGAGGTATATATAAGAGTCACTTGTTTCGACAGGTATGTTAGTGATTTCATAGGAAAATAGGAGCAGGTTTTCGCGGCGGTGAAAGTAAACTTATTTACATTTTTTAGGATTAAGTGTCATTAGCCAGCCAGTGGTTACACCAGTCTAACACGTTATTGAGGTAATTTTGTAGAGCGATTTGGTCAGAAGTGTTATTAATTTTACTGTAGATAACACAGTCATCAGCGAACAGGCGAATGTTGCATGGTAAATTGTTAGGCAAGTCATTGCTATGTATTAAAAATAACAGCGGACCGAGGACATACCCCTGCGGTACGCCGCACGTTACAGGGAGTGAGTTAGATTGGACATTGTTAAGGGAAACTGATTGGGAGCGGTCAGTCAGAAATTCGGTAATCCAGTTTAGAACGTCGGGTGTCAGATTCAGTTGAGAAAGCTTTATTAGTGGGCGCTTGTGGGGTACTTTGTCAAACACCTTGGTAAAGTCAAGAAAGATAGCATCTGTTTGTAGGTTAGTATAGAGGTTAATATGCAGGTCATGAAGAAAAAGGGATAATTAGGATTCGCATGAAAGGCCTTTCCGAAATCCATGTTGTGAGCAAATAAAGAAGCGGTTGCAGTCAAGAAACTTCATGATTTGAGAGTATATGATATGTTCTATAAGTTTGCACAACATACTGGTTAGTGATACGGGGTGGTAATTTAGCGGACAATCTCTGTTACCTGATTTGTGAACTGGAATGACCTTCCCACACTTCCAGTTGTAAGGCAGAATTCCTGTAGACGGGGATTGGGAGAACATCAATAGCGGAAATTCGGCAGATATGTGCTTTGTGTTTTTTAAGAGCTTCGTATTTATTTCGTCCGTACCAGTAGAAGGTGACAATTTGATCTTATCTATTAAAGAAACGATACCAGAGAAGCTTATGCTTATGGGCGGCATTTCAGGCAGACTAACAGAGAACAGTTTTGTATCAGTAGGGTTAGGTTCGTCCGTAAAGACCCAATGAAAGGGTTTCATTAAACATATTCGCACTTTCGAAACTACTTGCTTGTTGACCAGACTGATTAGTAAGGATAACAGGGGGGGGGATGTTATGTGGGTTTATAACTTGCCAAAAATGTTTGGGTGAATCAGCGATGATTTTAGGCAGTTCACTGTGAAAGAATGAATACTTTGCGTTGCGCACATCTCTTAAATATGCTTTTTCTGCAATGTTGTACTTTTCTCATGCGCAAGCATTGTTTCTAGTCTTCGCGGCACGAAAAAGGCGTTTCGTCTTGTTTTAAAGTGTTTTTAATCATTTCGTAAACCAGGGTTTTTGGCGGGTGGGACGGAAGGCTACCTTAGGGATGAGTTTGTCAACTAACTGGTTCAGTTTTTTTTTTTTGAAATGTAACCAGTTTTTGTTAATAGGTTGATCCCAAAACCCGTCCTAGAACGACGAAAGAAAGGCATCAATTTCACGAATGATGGCCTCATAGTTCTACTAGTCATATAGCCGAACTGTTTTACTGCCAGATTGACGTATTTCAGGAACAAAATTAAATTAGCGTGAATGACTTTGTGATCACTTCTTTCATTTAGGTATGTTATAGAAGACAGGCTGCCCCGGTCCTTTGTTAAGATTAAGTCAAGAATATTGGCGGTATCTTAAGTGACTCGTGTAGGTTGGGATATCAGCTGAGTAAGATTAAATATTAGGCAGACGTCAAGAAATTCGTCAGCTACTTTTGCATTGGGCGCTGACGAGGTTAGGTTCGTCCAATCGATGTTCGGAAAGTTAAAGTCCCCAAAGAGAAGGACACGAGCATTTGGGTATTTGATCGACAGTTTGCTTAAAATACTGTTAAGTTCTTGAGAGAATCCTGGACTACTTTTAGGGGCCTGTAACAAACACCTAAGAGCACCGACTAAGGTGCAGAACGACAGATCAACCATAGGATTTCGAGGTCAGAGACTATTTTGATAGCAGAGCATGAGAGTTGTTTGTTTACAGCAATAAGAACGCCCGCGCCACGTGTGCCGGGACGATTCTTTCTAAAAAGATTAAAGTTTGGCAAGTAGGCCAAAACTTCGCTGTCGGTGACGTCAGCTGTCAACCATGTTTCGGTTAGTACAAGCAAACTGCTACTGGATGAGATGCAAGGTTCGACACATGGTCGCGTTTGGAAAGAAAACTGCGAATGTTAGTGAATATAACCGAAAAACTGAGATTGGCTTTGAGACCAAGAACAGAACAATTTGACGACCTGGGATAAGAAGGGAGTTACTACGATTTTTCTGCGACAGTTCCGGTAGTATCGTCCAAGACGTAGCGATTAGAGACCATAAACAATGCTTTGTATCTTAGAAGGAAAGGACCTGATTTTTCTTTCACAAAGGCAAGAAGGTGCTTCTGTGCGTTCTAGACTAGTGGCGAGAAATTTTCCCCAACGCTAAAATCAGTATCATTAAGTTTAGGGCCATTACTAAGGATAATTTCCTTGGTTTTGACAGAAGTGAATTTCACTATTATGGGTCGACACTGGTCTGAAGAGTGGCGACCAAGACGATGGACACGCTCAATTTCTTTTGATTCAATTGATATTTTGAAGTGGTCCCTGCCGAACGCAGTGACTAGCTGCTGAGACTGTACGTAGTTCTCAGATGGCGTGACATCAGCTATTCCGTAAAACAGCAAGTTGATCCGTCGGGAACGGTTCTCGTCGTTTGATTGAGCCTCCAGTACCGAGACCTGGCTAGCAGTTTGGAAGGTGATGGTTCTTATGGTGTCTAATTCCGTTTGTAGTGTTTCAACCTGATGGTAGTGCGATTATGAGTTGCCGATTCTTTTGCCTAGCGCGCAGATTGCTTTATCGGTGTTAGAGAGCTGGCATTTTAGGCTCTGCATGTCATCAATATGGTGGGCTTGACCGGAAGATAAGCTTTTAAGTTCATTAAGAATGTCTTCTAGGGTTATGGGTACAGGGTTAGTTTCGATGTCACCAGATAACATCAGCAGCAGTGAAAAAACAGTGTTCATACAATCAGACACGATACAAACACAGCACTGGGGGCTCATTAGCTGAATAGGGCATCGATTGCTAGATTTTTTAGTGAAAAGGCAATACCGGTTACTGACCTGCATGACGATTAGAAGTGGGTTAGACCGTGTCGCTGCACTGCCACCGAGCCAACAGTGCGCGCCGGGCCGGGAGGGACGATTTAGATGGCCCAGTCTGGTGTGCCTGTAGATGTTGTGTTCCATCGAGATGTTCAGTTGGATTATAATTGATGTTCCATGTTCGTGAGAATAAATTTCTCTAAACACAGACCACCTCTAGACCGATGTTATGTACAAATATTTCTGCTATTTCACTCTTACTTACGCAAGATATCTAGTCGTATATGTTACTTCCCGCATGAAGCGTGGTATAAACTCAGACACTTATGGTGCTGTAATGACGAGGAAAATATGAGAGACCCTAAAACTTCCGCAATTGCTGGAAACGCTTCAGTTCTCGCTTCAGGAAGCTGCTCTGAAACAAAAGCAGCTTACCGCTGAACTCTGTTCACAGAGGTTTGAGTACCCGTTTAGTTAAGTGGTTAGACCACGTCGTTACGTGAATAGGCGGTAAGGCAAAGGCGAAGCATGGCACGGACCATTACTGCAAACGAGAATACAAGCGCACCTGTTTTTTCTCTTGATTCATGCTGATTTATTTTTGTCGTAATAAGGGAACAGCTGCAAAGAGAAGTTTGTATAGCCTTAGAACGACTTGGGGAAGTGGTGGTAATAAAAAAGGTTACTCAAATATTTCACTTGAAGAACTAGATTTCTTCTGTTGAAGAGATTGTTTGTTGAAAACTCCAGCACGTACAATAGCTGCACACTAGTTCACACCGATCCGTAATGTGCTATATCGAAACTCTAAAAATAAAGGAATAACACAGTTGAATAATTCATTAAAATAAACTCAATGCGAAAAAAATGAGAAAAGCAGCTAACATAAAGGTGAGAGATTTCCTTAGAATATTCTTTAACGCCTTCTCAGTAGTTGTGTGCTTAAATACCAATATTACTTGCCCACTAAGAGCATTCGCTAGCACCATTTCTTGGTGTATATAGTGGCTATAATTTTTAATGTTCCTTAATTATAAAACTTTCGATGTATGGCTAAAAATTAGTATATTCCTTCCTCCGACTTGTAAGTAATAACACCTGCGGTTTTTGTTTTCACATACCAACAACACGACAATATTTTTGCAAGGCACATTGCGCTGAAGTTCTCTCAGCTATGACCGCAAAGCACAAAAAAGCTAGGCCATGAGCGAGAGCAAAAAAGGGTTAGAGAATGAGGTGGTGAATGGCTGGATTGGGGGCATCTAACTGGCAATAAAAAAATAGAGAAGGCGCTGGTAATTGTGTATTTTACAATTTATCATTTGACATCAGCGGAGTCGTGGTGAACCCTGGAGTAAAAAACTTTGGTGTTAAAAGAAAAAGTGAGATTCACACCATCCGAGCATTGATATAGTTTTCGTCAAAGCTGCATGCCCAAAACAGTGTTATAGCTTTTTGTTTTTAAAGTTATTTATTCTCTACTAACCGATTCGTCTAGTCTGTAAGTGTCACGCTTATGTATCTTCGTATTTGTAGTGCTCCTTTTTTTTCTTCTTCCACCTTCGTGGACGGAGCCGCTTCCCGCCATAATTATTCACTATAGGGTCTCTACATTTAAGATATTTGACCGGCAAGGTTGATCAATATTCAATATTTATTTGTTAAATTACTTTTAACAATTACGGTATTGTTGTTATGGGGTCATCTCAGGATGCTACATACATACATACATACATACATACATACATACATACATACATACATACATACATACATACATACATACATACATACATACATACATACATACATACATACATACATACATACATACATACATACATACATACAAATAAACTATCAGGAAGTACGATAATGTTTTTTTTACTTCCATGCATTATAAAGCAAAATAAAGGTCAGCAAAAGCATCGTCTGTTCACGAAGGGAAAAATTGCGAAGAGTAGGTGCTAAGTGTCGCCATCTTGATTTCGCGCGTAGCTACCCTTCAGTTTGGCGCAACTCAGTAGTTGGCGGTAAAACTATTAATAGATAAAAATTGCGCCTTTCGCAAAAACAAAAAACAAAAAACTAAACACGCGCACATTCATGATGCATTTCTGTTTTCAATGTTTTTGCGTTTCACCAGTGAACGTATAGTTGTAATTGGCGTGGATCTGACATGAGCGCTTTGCTTCCACTCGTTGAAAAGTATATGATTGCATCTTCTGCAATTATTCACTCTGAAACCCCTGCGCATCTGCCGGCAAAACCTATTTTCCCTTTTACGTGTCAGCGGGTTCCTCTTGCCCATCCTAATGTTACCTAGAGATTTTCTAGCAGATTACCTGCACCTGAGAAACGCTACAGGCTTCTCTGACGCGTCGCCGGGCCAACAGTAGACGGAAGAGATTGAGAACTGAGCCCTAATTTGAATTCCAGAGAGTGACCAGCCACCTACGCCATTCCGCGCACCACCACTCATAGCCACCGTAATTATCCCCTGCATCGATGCAGCAGCTGCCGGCAAGCGCGCACAGCTCTGGCCTCGTCCTTGCATTGATCGCGGACCACTTTTATAGCTTGAAGTGTTCGTTTTGCGGAAATACCAGTATGGGTGCCACGGCGTCAACGTTGTTCGTCGTGAGCGAAAAATTGATGTTGTCTTTCAGTGAACAATTGAAACAGCTAACAGCTACACATGAATGAAATCTACAAAATATTTTGTCTGTTTGGTAACCGAAGGTCGGTCATATGCGTGGCAAGCAGGTCTTGCCCCACGAAGCCACGCCTTTTGTTGAAGCTGATTTGTAAATTAAACGCTATGAGGATGCATATCTAGTGTGTATAATACTCTTAGCTTTTTCCGGCATGGTGGTCACCGCAAGTAAGCACCTTTTCTCCATTCTTTTTTTTTCTTTTGGAGCACGTGAGCCCCGCATGTCGAATTTTCGGGAGTGCATTTTTGAAGCTTTCGAGAATCTGACAGAGATGACCCTACTTTGTAAAGGCTTCAATGTGACATGTTTCATTCGCTTTCTACTGGTTGCCATCGTCCTCAAAGCGCGCTGTATAAGGTGGACCCGATATATTTTTATGGATATAGAAGTACGTGTTCTTCATATTATTTTGATAATTAGTGCAGGACAGCGTGTTGTACGTGTTGCTAACGCTAAGGAGTATGAAAGTGGTGTACTGGCTTTTCACCGAAAGTGACCAGTAAACCCTTACCAGTACACCACCTCATATCTTTTGAACCAAACTTGTGAATTCTTTTTGTTTCCTCTGAGAAAATCATTTTCTGTGAGATAGTTTATAATTTCTTTCAATAAAACTCTGTTTCCCCCAAAAATGCCGTTCAGTATATGCAAGAACTAAGGCATAGAATATTGTGTGGTAGAATCGCAGAATCACACGAGGAGCCAACACGCGTGCATTATGCAACGAATGGATCACTCAATGCTGCCCAATCCTTACAACTTGTGCAGCTTCGCATGCGCACAAGGCACCTTATCGATGCGCAGTGGGTGCTTGCCAATATTCAAAAAGCAAGAATTGTGGCGGAGAGGGCACTTCTCAACTCTACTTGCAGTCGGCATGTTAGGATAGCTTTACACTAGTAGTGTTACTCGCAGAAATTTTACCTTCCTTGCGGCATTGTTAAAGGCGGTAAGCACAGAACCCGTTTACACTATCAATTTATACTCTTATGAAAGTGCCGGTGTGTCGTCCAGGTGTTCATTAGTTATTTTTGTCAACTTTCTGAAAGAAAACTTTCCTATTGTTTTGCATTGTTGCGAACGGCTGATGTTAATACAAGACCTTGTTTCGCGTTATTGGCATACAGGGTGTTTCACGAAATGTGTTCACGTTTAATAAAAATTGCAGAAGTGCCCTCCATGACGAAGCTGTTTTCTGCGTGCTACCTGTGGCGCTTCGTTTACTGTGCGCAGAAGGAATCCACAGATGCGTACAGCCGTTACTTATGGCAGTAGTTATACAAATTATTCGAATTACCTTTTAACCAGCCAAAATAAGCGGTCAAGTCGAATGGTAGAATTCAAGTCTTTGGGGCGAATAGTCGGTAACCACTGTCAAGTTTTCAAGGAGGCTACTGGTTTTCACCGTAGGGCCTGGAAGTTGTGCTAATTTAGCAGGTGAAAGTAAAACTGACACACCAAACAGCTCATCTACCATTCACTTCACAAACGCCCTCCATGACGACACTTTTCTCTCGTATCGTAGTATGAGGATAAACGAGCATCGATAAGCGACCGTCTCATCATATCCCTCGCCCCGCGCGATATGCAACCCCAGCGCAATCTGGAAAGAAGAAAGGCCAGAGCAGTAATGCGGCTATACGCCGGGTGTAAACACTTCCTGGCGGAAGCTGCTTCGTCAACGCGGCGAAATATGGCAACAGAAATTGTTTTGCAACAATTATCACGATACAACGGGGGCTCGAGCCTTAACGTTGTTTCAGTGCGATGTTCGTGCCGTGTGCAGCCGAGCAAGTGATCATTGCCTTGGCTCTTCTGCACTACAAGCATTAACATATATTCGGCTACTCCAGGGCAGCCATATGCGCCTTCAGCGTTGACGCCGTGTGTGAAGAAGACTATCACATACTGGAGGGCAAAAGCATCACCACGCACACTCTCACGTGGTTTCCCACTCACATGGAATCCATCAGCGGAGGCTCCACAAACCTCATCGAGCTGGCCCACACCAAGGCGCGAGGTCTCGCTTTCCGCGACCATGGAGAACTCCCACCGGCGCGCAGTTGTGGAGGCAGAACAGAGATGAACCGGCCACTTATAATGAAATCACTCAGCACATTTGTCTCGGCAGGAGAGATTTTCCCCTTCCTAACAATAAGTTAAATCAAGCGCAGACTTTAACTCTCAAGCTACCGCAGACGAGTTCGTATCCCAGCCTGGTTTTATTTCATAAAATTTATCCCGACATTTATCCTAATTGCTCTTGCAGGCATTGCAACGAATTCGCTAGCGTAGACCACATGCTTTGGCGTTGCCTCTCGTTGCGGGGCACGGACAAATTGAATGAAGAATGGTTAGCCGCTTTCAAGAGCTCCGACGTCAGAGATCAGCTGTGGGCGGTACAGAGTGCCCACGATGTGGCAGTTGGGCTTGGCCTGACTATAATGTGGAAGCGGCCCACTGCCCGTTGAGTCGTGCGTCTCAGGACTTAAAATAAAGTTTAGCCTCCATCCATCCATCCATCCGTCCATCCATCCATCCATCCATCCATCCATCCATCCATCCATCCATCCATCCATCCATCCATCCATCCATCCACCCACCCGCCCGTTCGTTCATCCATCCGTCCGCCCGTCCGTCCGTCCGTCTGCCGTTCATCCGTCCGTCCGTCCGTCCGTCCGTCCGTCCATCCATCCATCCATCCATCCATCCATCCATCCATCCATCCATCCATCCATCCATCCATCCATCCATCCATCCATCCATACATCCACCCATCCCAGAATGCCTTATGTCACAGTAAAAGGAACACCACAGGTAGCACATATACACCTCCTTTCTGTAATTTTTGAATATTAGTGGACCCATTCCTTGAGAGAAAAAGAAAAAAGAAAGCAGGGAGGGAGGTTAAACGTATTTTTTGAAACACCCTGTATATTGCCAAAAGAAAATGTCAAGGGAAAATTCGCACAAGTAATCAGTAGACATACACATCAAGCTATTGCGAAATGAAGCATAAGCATGTAATGTAACTAGAGATAATGAATAGAATAACCGATTTTCCTCAGGGTCATGCGGTTTGACATATTTACATATTAGGGTTTTTCGTGCGAGGTGGCTTTCGACGAATTCAACAGTGACTAATTCTCAGACTACAGCGTCACACTAATAAGGACACAGGAAACACTAAGATCACGACATGAGTGCCTAATAGCAGCACGAAATTTCACAAGTATCTTTTTTTACTACTGCCTTCGAGGCCTTTGTGTATCGGGAGAAGAAAAGCCGTCTTTAAGCATTTGTCTCACAATACTATAGCTACTGTAGTTATACAGTTATATAGGTATGAAAAATCGCGGTCTTTGTATGTCGCTTTTCTACAAAAAGGGGCGCATACTTCCTTGCGGAAAACATTAGCCCCATATATGCAGCTTTTACTTCTAATCTCGTCGAAAGATGATAGTCTTCCGTTTGGAAAGACTGAATAAAACATTTTTTGATGTTTTGCGTGAGAAAATTGGTGAATTGGATTCTGGAGGCGCTGTGGGAGACATGAGTGCCACATGGCGGTAGTTTCACAAAATTAAAGCATGGCATCCGTTTTAACGAGCGTGCAGCGTACGCGAGCTATCTCGGAGGCCATATCTTGTGCATGTCAAGATAGGTAGCAGCACCATATCGTCTTAGCAAAGCGTAAGAAACCCGCCTCTTTCTTGCGTAGCAGCACTTTGTCAGTGCAGCTTCATAATCGCTACAGTTCTTAGAATTACTGATATAAGCTTTTTTCTAGACATAAAAAACACACCACAAAATACTGATGTGTTGATATTGGGCCTCAGATATGCGCATTATTTGATTTTTCATCGAGGATCACGAAAGAATGAACGCAGAAATCAGAGCATTGTTGGTGGGCAATGCAGATGGGGTTGAACTTGAACTTTTTCGGTGGACACACAGACTAGTCGACGGACAGAAAGACCAAAACTTTTATGGTGAAGTATCCCAAGAAAGACTATCGTTTTTAAACGACCACTCAACCTGCTCTTTTAACGAAGCTTCTCTGTGCACTCCATCGTCTTACACTAAGAAAAAAAAGTGTCGGGTTCACTCTGCTCAGTGAGTCTAGACTTGCGACGCATAGGGCTTTCCATAATCAGACAGATTCTCCTTCTTTGGTTTTTATTGACGGTCGCACAACAGTATGACAATCTCTGATGATAATTTGAGCGTCCATTTACCTAAAAAAACATAGCATATCCCCGGAGGCATTGATGATGAGAAAAGCGAAATTTCCGCCCATCTGCGCGTGCATCCGTCCATCCGCACGTGTTTTCGTCTGTGCATAAAGTTTCTTACAGTAATACCTAGAAAGGAGTCTGGCGCTGCGATCGTGTACCCTAATGGGAATAATGGGATGTACAAGCTTCGCATTAGATCGCGTTAGCCAGCGAACTGTATACAGACTATTTTTTTTTACAGTTGCAGTTTCGTTCTTCGCGCAGAGTGGGTAGTGGGGTGGGTACAAAGCACTTAAGCAGCACCTTCGTTGTTCAAAGAAGCTGAAGACTGATCGGTCTCCCAATTTACTCCGCAATGTCAGAAAACATTGCGCCAAATTAATTTCACAGTCAAAACACAGTAATAATATTCCCCTAATCTAGAAGATCTATAGGTATTTACTTGCATTAACCACCGGCTTCTTGGCCAATCCCCCTTAGTGGGTGAGAGCCACAAAAGAAAGGAACAAGCAAGCAAGCAAGCAATTTACTCCGATGCTGGGGCTGTATAAGTCGTATTTGACAGTCTAAGCAAAGCGTCGTCCACTCACCGCTGGGAATAGATGTAGATGAAGATATTAAATCAAGTTCACGCATCTTTATTCGCGCGTGTTACCAAAAATTGTTTAAACTAACTGCAAAATGATGCACCGCAGACGCAAGCAGACGCACCTTCACGCCCCGTTGTCTCGACTTCACAACAAAACAAGGGGTATCTTGGGGCAGACCATTCAACAGACGCACCTAGCACTACAACAGGCGAAATGTTAGGTGTTTCTCACTTATTACTGTTCTCTTATTTTCATAAATAGAGAGCACATACTCTCAAGAGCAAAACAAGCATATTTCTTTTCAAGTGTTGTAAAGAATAATTCATTATGTTTTAATGCTAAACTTGGAACGCGATGGCAAAGTAATGCATACCCTAGTAGTTCAATTTGTCCAGGTTTCACTTATACAGCATAGTGACAAAAAATGTTTGCAATACAATTGGTGTGCAAAATAATTCAAGAAGTTTTAAATTAATATAACATCATATCGCTTTGTTTTACACTCGGCAAACAAGCGTCGCGAATCTAAAGAACGTGATCCATTCGAAGCAGATCTGAAAACCTGTACTTCCCATAATTCCTATGGAGGTACAAGCGCCGCGGATCCGCCTGCGTAGACAGTAGCGATAGATTCCCCCCTAAGTATTGTTGTATGAAACTCTATGCGTCCATGCTTCCGTCATCCTTGCGTGCGTCTGTCCGTGCCTCAGTTCATGCTTCCGTCACTCCCTCTGTCTGTCTGTCTGTCTGTCTGTCTGTCTGTCTGTCTGTCTGTCTGTCTGTCTGTCTGTCTGTCTGTCTGTCTGTCTGTCTGTCTGTCTGTCTGTCTGTCTGTCCGTCCGTCCGTCCGTCCGTCCGTCTGTCTGTCTGTCTGTCCATCCATCCATCCATCCATCCATCCATCGCGTTTCCACCCACCCGCCCGTCCACCCGTCCGTCTGTCCGCGTCTACCACACTAGAGCACGCATTGGACGGACGGTCTCTTCGTCCAACTCTTCATCATTCACTCCGTGGACAAGCTGGCCGTGCAGGATGGACCAGCAACCGACTAGGTCATATAGTAGAAGCTTCGCTTCTAAAAAAGTCACTTGTGTCGGGAGGTCAGGACAGCAACGAGAGTTAAGTGACTTTTTTTGTACAATGTAGCCCAACTTAAGCAATATGTCTTATAATTGATGAGGCGAACATCTTCTTTCGCGTGTTAATCTACGAAAATACGCTTTTGTTCAGTCCGACGATGATGCCACTTCAGAGATGTTGCTTGCAGAGTCTTCTTCACCACAACGTAGAAACCCATATATCCACCCTAAGCGATGCCAGAATAAGTTTTCTTGATTACTCACACTGCTACAACCAACACGTAGGACAGGAACGGGATGCAAATGCGATGTTGCAATAAGTAAAATGATAATCACCGTTTGCTTTCCTACAAAAGTAATGAAGTACTTCTTCTGAAGAACACGGTGGTACTGGCCATATACGAAGAGAACCCATCTGTCGGAAAAAATAATCATAAACTGCGGCTATTCATGGTTCCTTCCTGGAATATGTTGGCACCACGGTAATGAGCTGAAGAGCTAGTGCATCTATCAGCGATTATGACAGCGTGCGAAAAGAAATCGCGAGTGAAGGTGGGATGTTGTCAAGCGGGAATATTTCCAATGTGGTTTTGTTTTTGCATCACAATTCTTTCTTTCCATCACAATTAATTATAATGAGTGATGGACAAAGCGGAAAATTGTTCAATCGTAGCGGAAGAACTGTCAACAAAAACTGCAGCGCGTACGCAACAGTAACACCGAAACACGATTAAAGAGTTTGCCAAAACGCCACAAAGTTTTCGTGGAACAAAGTTGAGTGACATAGCCGAAGAGTCGAACGTTATTCAATGTGCTTTAGGCTTAACTGATTGCATCTACTTCTGTGGGGCTATTATGCCATGATTTAGCCAATGGTAATTTTCTTACTTAGACGACTTTAAATTTGAAATAAATGGGTATCATTTAATTATATGTGGTGATGTGGGACTTAGTTCTATTTCTGCTCTCTTTTTTTCTCTTCACTGTGATGTTTTGCGTTATGTTGTATTAGCTCAAGCCATCAAATGCGCCCCCCCACCATTACCTTAATGTACTGTGGGTACATAATATATGACTTGTATTTTTTTTGTGTGAGGTGACTGTGCTTGAAATAGCAATATTGTGTGCACGTTTACTGAAAGTTTATAAAACTGCCTATTTCTAAAATGAATTCAGCTTAAGATTATTGCGATAACCGAAAGTGTTTTGGTATTGTTGTAATACTCAACGACTGCTACTTCGCAGCAGGTGGGCTTAAATGGATAAAACCTATTGTGCGACCAAGAATTAGCATCTTTGTTTTGGTGCGGTATTTTCTCAAACACTAAATCAAGCTGCATATTCGATCGCTTTTTTTTAAATATTATATCATTATATTGTCTTGCATGTTCATTTTTTTTCATCTGTGTTTAATTTGTTTGCTAGCCTTTCAGAATATAGGGCTCCGAACAAAAGGCTCGCCAACAATTTCATGGGACTTGGAATAAACAACAAAGGTTTCATGCCACTGCTAAGAGTTCACGTTGATCCAGAAGAATACAGCGTACAAATAAAAAAATCAGCTACACGGTTGGAGGTAGCTCTTCATTATCGACCATTCATACATAAAAGCATGACAAGACACCAGAATGCGAGATCCTTCTAATCTATGAGGCATTTTGACAAGTGCCAATATTTTCATTTGTACGTTGACGACAAAACGATAGTTCTGAATTGTTGAGCGCAACCAGGATTTTACAGCGAAAGCTGTTATGAGAACACTTTTAGGGTCACGCAAAGATGTTGTGATCCGCCGCTGTCACCACTGCCATCGCCGCCGCTGCCGTCGCCGCCGCTGCCGTCGCCGCCACCACCACCGCCGCTGGTGTCCGTAACCACATCGCGTGAAATTAGAAAAAAAACCTTGCAGCAATAACACACAAGGGCCTGAACCCGTGGGTTCGCTGGGTGTCAGCCCAATATTCTACCACTGAGTTACGCCGGTGCTTGTAACTTCTTGTCAAACTTGTCTTAGGCAGGAATGACCTAGCACCAAACGCACAGTGGGGCTCGAGCCTGGGTCTGCTGGATGCCAGTCCAGTATTCTACCACTGAGCTACACCAGTGCATTTTATTGCATGGAAATACCGCAATAAGAGGTTATCGGAAATGTGTATACAATTGAACGTTTCAAAATTATGCTCGCACGCACACATGCGGAAGACACAATTTCACACAGTCCAATGAACACAGTCCAATGAACCGGACTTCATTGGACATAGTCCAATGAAGTCCGGTAAACAAACACACATGTCCAGAAGTCCAAGCCACTCCGGAACGGCGTCGAAAGTCTCTTCAACACTACGAACATTTACTGCTGCTTCTCGGAAAACAGCCTTGGTCAAACGAGCTGGCACAGCATGTCTGTTAATCATGCGGCGCCTCCATCATGATTAAAAGCCCAATAAAATAATTAAATTATATGACGCATTATCGTTAATAGCTTCTTTGAACGGAGAAAACCCAACAATATGATATGTAATAAGAAATTCTTTTTTGAAGGTTCTCCTAAGAATGTCCAGAAATGACACGCATCACGGCATTGAAAAAACAATGCTCGATTGTTTCAGGTTTATTGCACAGTCTGCAATTAGAGACCAGGGCACGTATATACCCTTTTTCGTGAAGCCACGTTTTTACTGGTAATATCGAAATGTGTAGCTTAAACAAAAACATTTTCGCTGCTGGCGGTATACACATTTTATGCACATGTACGATATAACACATCAAGACCAGGTCGAGATACATATTGCTGTCGGTAAACAGCTTCAGGAAAAAGGGTGCTGATAAGTGCCGCAGTGAGCGCCGTCCTGTCTACACTGAAGAGATATTCTAAAGTGTTTCAAAAAACTTCACATCCTCAACAATTTCTTTCAGGAAACCCCACAAGTGCGAGTTTTCAGCAACTCTTGTTGAGACAAAAAGAAAAGGGAGGTGGTAAGCAAGATGGTTCTGGGTAACATGCAGAAAAAGCGAGATAAAGATACAAGGAAAGGCAGAAGAAGCGGGTGACAGACATCCTTAAGGTCTCATCACCAGTTGTCGTACAAATGAATGCACAAGAGCAAGCCCCCATTTCTCAAGCGGAAGAAAAAGATTGTCTCTTCGCATGGCTTCCCACGAAGGATTCCAAATAAACCAGGCAAAAATCCGGTGTAATGCCTGGATGTGTACGCGAGAGCAATGCGATATGTAGACAGGCTTTGATGCAAGAAAGCCGTTACATGCTTTGGCTCTTGAAAAAAACGGAAAGATCCCGTCTTTGTCAAGTTAACACATTTCGACGGATAGTGGTTATGGCGAACTTCCGATGAGATCCATGGTCTTGTGACTTGTGACTTGTGACTTGTTGTCAAACTTGCCTTAAGTAAGCTTGACGTCGGGAAAGCAGTCGTGTTAATGCGACTTAAAGGCATTTTACAACAGCGAAAGAAGAACCAGTCGTCACACAATACGAATATCGCAACGAGTGGGCCATCCAATGCTCCAACTCATCACAAAAGCTTGTTGTTGTTCCCCTATTAACGGTGGCGCATACCCACTTCAGCCATAATTCCTTATCGTTGTAAGCCACTACATGAATAATTGGCACGAACATTCCTTGCGGACTTAGGCAGACTTGACGCTTCTCAGAAGAATGACGAAAAATAGCATAGCGAATGCCGGCCTACTACGAAAAAGTTTATTATTAACGCCCTAGTGGGTATCAAGCAAGTGTGCTTGCAGCAGTGACCCAATGAGTGCGTTGAAAAGGCTCTGAAAGGCCGCTATTCCAAAGCTTTCGCTGTAACTGTGCTGCGCCTACCGCACAGGCCTGGCTTGCTATATTATGGCATATTTATTTTAAGAAGTCTACCAATGCGAATTATCAATGAAAGAACTAAAGTGAATCGTCAAAATAACGGCATGAAGTAGTGCAAGGACGAATAACTCGAAGAAATAGTGAAGAAAAAAAACGTTCCTTATTCTTTTCAATTCATATATATAGTGTGTGTGTGTGTGTGTGCGTGTGCGTGTGTGTGTGTGTGTGTGTGTGTGTGTGTGTGTGTGTGTGTGTGTGTGTGTGTGTGTGTGTGTGTGTGTGTGGGAACACTTGTCTCCAAATGATTTGCAGTAAAATCTATTCAAACGCTCAGATTGACATTAAACTATAAAGGAAGTTCACTGAAGAAGACAACACAATCAAAACCAAAACAATGTACCAATATGGAATGACAGGAATGTTTCATCAGAGAATATTGTCAGCCCGACTTATAGAGCCGTGCTCGTTCTGCTGAACAAAAAGCCAAAAAAAAGAAAACAAGTATGCTATCATCAGGCAGAATTCACAGTTGAGAAGTTCTAATGAAAAAAATAAGAAACACTGCTTAATGAAAAAGGGGTGATCCAGGCTCCTTTTTGAATTTTCACCTATACATGCATTGGAAGTATTATCATGGTCTGCGAGAGGGACAAAACGAAGGAGGGCTTGGATTCTTGCAGTGACGTGTGACGCCACACTCTAAGTTTGTTTTCTTTTTTAAAGACGATAGCCATTCTTGGGGACACTTCTTTCGATAGCCTTTCTTGGGGACTCTTCTCTGTCTGTCTGTCTGTCTGTCTGTCTGTCTGTCTGTCTGTCTGTCTGTCTGTCTGTCTGTCTGTCTGTCTGTATCTTTGTCTCTATGTCCACTTTTAACGGCGCCGGATACTTGAAACGGCCCACCCCATTTGCAGCGCCCACCAACGTCGCTCAAAATTGAGCATTCTTAGTTGTGTAATTGTCAGTTAAAAAGCAATTATTGCGCATGTCTGTGGCATCATAACAAGACATACATATTCTGCATGTGTGTCTTTTACTAGAAAAGGCATACACAGGTAATTTTAACGACCGTAGCGCTTATTACGCTGCGCTGACCACGCAACGCTCGCACGAAAAGGTGACTTTCCAACGCTTTGCTAAGACGAGACGGTTGTGGCACCTACCTGTCGCCTTGAGTTCTACGCCTTGTCACTTCTGAGACGGGCGCACACACCCGTCTCACAGCCACGTGCTTTGTTTTCGAAGAAAACTGCCAGATGGCGCTCATGTCTCACGTGTGACGTGGCTTGATGCGCTCATTCGCCTCTGCTGCACGCTCGAGGCACTCTACGCAGCGCCTCCGGAATACCATTCACCTTCTTGCGCAGAACATCAAATAAATGTTTGGTGCACTCTCTCCACACGGAAGACTATCGTATTTCGACATTTGCAGATTAACATGCAGGGGCCAATCTTTAATTAAAATATGGGCATCTATTGAATAGAGCTGGAAACATACCTCTACCTATTATGCAGCCCATTGACTGTTTATTTTGCTGTTATCTTGAAAACACCTATATCAGTTCTTGCTCGTGTAGATTCATTCATTGGTTCTTTTCAGATGATTGCTACTATTACCATGTTTTTTTCCTATTTTTCATCAAGCTGTAGCTTTTTGCGAAAATTTTAGATTACTTTTCCTCCAGCAATAATAATACTATAAGGTGTTTAATGTCCTAGACCTACCATATCATCATTATAGATGCCTTAGTGGGGGAGCATCAGAATTTTCGACCACCTGAGGTTCTTTAACGTGCACCCAACTCTGAGCACGTGGGTCTACAGCATTTTTGCCTTTATCTACAATTTAGCCGCCGCAGCCGGGATTCGATCCCGTGACCTGGGTCAGCAGCCGAGGGCCTTAGCCAAGGAAGTTATTATTGAGTGGTGCTCTTTGATGTAAAGTTTGAAAAATATTTACAAGAAATCCCATTTTTACTTCAATAATATATTTGCAGGCTTGTCAATCTGCGTGGTATAATATAAGTGTGATAAATCGTAAATAAATTCGAGAAAATGCCAAGATCCTTCATACGAAAGTAAGATGTACAAAGTTGCTTTCTAGTCCGCCAGTAAAGTTTCAGCGAATGAATTTGTTAAGCTATCATGACCAGACCTATGATATTTATTAAAGATAGAGCAGGGGCTGACGTGAATGGTTTCTGTTCCTAAAATATTATTGGCTGCATGAGACACTGTGCTGCGAAATTAAGGAGTTGAAGAGGTGTTTTGGAACCGGATAAAAACTGTACTTTTCTGCTCACGGGTCTAAAAATATAAGTCTTCGAATTCCACCATGTACAATTACAAGTGCGCACCATTGTATCTTAGGGCGCAATCTATCACACTTCCAGGCACAATATTGCATGTTTTATTACCAAAAATAGCGGTCGCACTTCGGTGGAGGGAGGGGCGGGGTAACCGGAAAGAACACTCGTGTGCCTAGATTTATGTGCGCGTTGAAACTCACACCAGGCCGTCGAAATTGACATGGAGTCCCCGTTTAGCCATGGTTCATACTAACGTCGTGTTTTAACATACAAAGCACCGGCACTTTTTATTTCAGCATCTGATAAGCATCAGTGTATATGAGCGTGAAGTTCAGAATTATGAACACTATGTTTTAGGGATGCCGTATTAAGCAGGATTAATGCTAGACTTATTCACTGGAGAATTCTTCGTTTAGTTCAGATGTAAATACTGAAACCTTTGGACGCTAATGTGCATAGCTACTTCATTCATAGGATATTTCACTTGCTTTTGTCTGCGTTACTGGTGCAAACAAACATATCACACAATGAACATGTGCCATCGAGTTCATGTCACGCTTGAGTAAAGAGTACCTGTTTTTCCGCATACGTTTTATCTGTCTCGGTGTGCTTGATAAAAACGAGAGAAGCTGGCTGCACCACAATAAAAACTAAGCACATTTAGTAGTCAGCTCTGACTAAGTGGAAACACAGCAGTAAGCGAAATTTCACACTTTAGTTCGGCAGACAGAGAAACAGCGCATTGGCAGCGTATCTATTCATCAGTATAGACAATCTGCAGGCCTCTGGCACCCAACGTCTTCAAATTGTGCTTATTATTTTTTATCTTGCTTATTTCTTGTTTTCATGTTATCTTATAATATACTTTAACGTTTTCCATTCTAACCTAACTTATTGCATCAAATCATGGAGCTACGCATACGCCTCATATTGCTCGGTCATAACCATTTTATGAATAAGAGCTGTAGAAACCATTGCGTCAGCACCCAAGAATGCACCATAGGCTGTACTTTTCAGAATCATCAACATAACGTCTTTCATCATGCTAAGGCAAATCAAAAGCGCTGCATTAGTACAGAAAAATTACATGATATCCACGTAGTTGATGATAATCAGTGGGGCGAAATGACCGTCTGTCCGTGCACGCTTTCGTCTGCCCGTTCGTTCTTACTTCCGTCCGTGCGTCCACTTATCTGTCCGTGCGTCCGCTTGCCCACCCTCCCGTGCGTACATCCATGAGTCTGTCTCTGCGTAAGTCCCTAAGTTCGTCCGTCCAGCCGTGTGTCTGTACGTCCGTTGCATTAAACAGACAGACGATGGACGGACGAGGCTGCGGATGATTCATGGTTTGCTGATAAAATCCTTCGAAGTTTCGCCCCACTCATCATGATCCACTCCGTTGATATCCTGTGAGCTGGTTACTACATACATGCCTACATAGAGTTGACGACCCTACTCCCGCCTTAAGGTGCTTCGCCTCTAAAAATCCGAGGAGAACAGAGGAGTGAAACGTGTGCGTGGTGGAGAGTGTCGCTACTTTCAAAATGTAGGGGCTTCACTTGGCGTGAGAATTGAGCACCATCTTACAGGTATTTTGGTAAAAAAAATCACAGCATATCCACGGAGTGCATGACGATGAGTGGGGTGAAGCATCCGTCAGTCCGTCCGAACTTCCATCCGTCCGTTCATTCTTGCTTTCGTCCATCCGTGTGTTCGTCTGTGCGACCGTCAGTGCATGCGTTCGTCCCTCCGTGCAACCGTTCGCGCGTCCGTTCATCTGTGCATCCATCTGTCCACCCATCTGTCCGCACGTCCATCAGTCTGTCCGTTCATCTGTCCGCCAGTCCATGCGTCAATCCGTCCATGCGTGCATCCAGTCGTCCATTCGTCCGTCCACCCGTTCATCCGTCTGTCCGTGCATCTGTCTGTCTCTCCGTTCGTGCTTATTTCCATCCGTCCGTCCATCTAGTGAACACTCTAAGTACACCCATCTCACATATTTTCATCATATATTCATTAATAGAAATAACGCCGTTCAGCGGGAATTCCAAGGAATAAATGAAAGGTGGCACGGCTGGACTAGAGAAACGGCACGCACGCACTTTCGTACGCCCTGCGCTTCGTGTCTAGTTCCCATCTTTCACCGCCTCTAATACAATGAACTGCGACCCAGCCGTCGCTAAACTGACTGATCTCTACTAGGGAAGCTAGATGGTGCATTAGGCGCGCGCAGTTGAAGCCACTGGAAGACGCCGTTGGTGTCTCGGAAGCCACCGCCATGAACAGTCGACTGCTGCGGGCGCGAAGGCTTTTCTAATCATTTGATTAAAAAATTGGTAGTTACCACCTTCGGTGGGAATCGAAGATATGAATAGAACGAATGAGAAATGTTGATATATCGCTTTAAACTCAGCACAACGTTACGAGGTGGAGGTAAATTATGCCGTAAATGACTTCCGTGTCATGATTATCATGCTTGAATGTGCCGTTTACCTTCGTCATCTCTTCACGTCACGTGATACCATATTTAGTATATGTGGAGCTAGTGAAAAGGCCTTGAGCACGCTATGAGCATGGTATGTTGTCATGTTCCTAAATGACACGCGCTACAGGATTATCATGTTTGCACCAGTCATATATTTCGTCATCCATTGACGTCACGTAACAAAAAATTTGGTATATGTTGAGCTAGCAAAACGGCCGCGAGCGAATCATGAAGGGCCGAATATACTCTAATGTAGCGTTGACTCGCGCGCACGCTAGGCACAACGACGTTATGTTAGAAAAACTCGAGCACTTCATAGTCGCCAGGCGCGATCTATAGGCACGAGCACTTTATAGACGCCAGGCGCGACCAGCATCTGTCGGCACGGCCAAACGGCCACCGGCGCAAAATGCTGCATGCTTCTTTTCGGCATTTCGCGCCGATGCGTTAAGAGCAAACCTCATAAGCGCGACAATGCACGCGACAGCGACGAGCGATGCTATGAGCGACGAAACAGGGCGTTCGCGCGACGTGTCGCGTGCTCGTTTTCGCGCGATCGCTCGGTTCTCCAGATTCGGAAACTGTCGCACATCGCCCGGAAGTGCTGGGCTCAAGCAGCCAATAGCGAAAAACCGGAAAAGACAAAGACTACATAGGTGCACGTGAACCTGCCCGAGTCACGTATGCGCAACAAGAAACAACGCAATGTTTACGCTTGTGCATATAAAAAAGTGCTGCAAGGCACTCTTAAACACTTTCCGTTCCATTACACAACAATATATCTTATTTTTAAATTGCCTACCGCTCACTACGCGTTTTTTTTTTGTGCGAGTAGACGACCTCATGCCAGCAACAGTGGAGTTCATTCGCCGAAGCTGTCGCGTGAATGAGGTTTGCCTGCGCTAGCGACTGATCGCGCGAAGACGATCTACGTCGCGTCGCTCGTCGCTGTCACGTGCATTTTCACGCTTATAAGGTTTGTACCTCACACGGACAGCACTACTCCTCTCTCTTTTTGTGACAGAGGGACGCTGGACGCGCTGAAATGCGCGTGCGTCAAGCAACGCAGCGTGGCGTACGCTTGCGAGTATACACAGTAAAAATTTTTGCACCCAAAAGGGTGTAAAAAGGGTGCTTTTACGAGAAAGCACCCTTTGCAACACCCTTTAACACCCATAAATGGTCGATTGAAAAAAAAGCACCCCTTTGTTGGGGTGCTTGCCTCGTTAGCACCCTAAAATAGGCTCTAAGGGTGCTTTTGTGCCTGAGAAGGGTGTAGGTGCCGATTCATCAGATGGAATATGCAGCATAAGAAGAACACATAATTATAATATTTGGGATTTTACGTCTCAAAAACCTCGATATGATTATGAGGGCCGTCGTAGTGGAAAGCTGCAAAGATTTTCACCATTTGGTGTTCTTTATTGAGCGCTCATATCGCACAGTGCAAAGGCTTCTACCTTTTCGCCTCCGCCTTAATTCGACTGCCACGGCCAGCATCGAACCCGCGACCTTTGGATTGGCGGCCGAGCAGCGCAGCTACTGCTTGAATATGTGGACCTTGCGTTAAATGACGGCCTAATTGACTTAGAATGTGTGAAGGTGCTCTCCGAATACAGCAGAATGTCAGCAGAAGCAAATCGCGTTTCATCTATAATGGCAATTAACTGCAATCCATGTTACGAAAGCTTTCCTTAGCGTTGGTTATAAGCTGCATGTTTGCTGTGGATTATATACACACAAATATAGTTCGCTCGAGTATGGGTGTGTGTGCGTGTAAG
Source organism: Rhipicephalus microplus (assembly GCF_043290135.1). Lineage (NCBI taxonomy): Eukaryota > Metazoa > Arthropoda > Arachnida > Ixodida > Ixodidae > Rhipicephalus > Rhipicephalus microplus. The sequence goes on from NC_134701.1 coordinate 182,762,944, forward strand.
CGCGATTGTGCGAGTCCGTGCTTGTGTTAAGCGTGCCTGGGCACATGTGTACGCCCATGCATGCGTGCGTTTATGGTCGCGTGTGTGTGTGGCCGCTTGTGTGTATACGTGTATGTGTGTGCGCCTGTGAATAAGTATGCGTGTGCATCAGCCCGTGCGCCCTCAAATTTCGTGTGTGTGTGCGGGGGGGGGGCACTGCTTCTTAGTGTTTAAGGTCCCACACCTGTTCAGACTGGGAGTCTATATGGGAGGTGGCTTAAGAAATGGCGGTGGTCAAGGCACTGTACACTAACTATTCAGTACATGGAAAACAGCTGCACATTTTCGTACCTCATCATTGCTTACGAACTTGCTGTGGTAACTGATTAGCTCCGTTGAGGCGCTTCTACGCTCGAAAACGTGGGTTATGACCAATTCACACGGAAAGCTGTCACTGCACTTATGCACAACCATCGTTTATATTAACAACGTTTAACAAGAACGTGCACTGCCTTTGCTACAGGTGCTTAGCTAGCTCATTGGGCAACCATATGGAATTATGTGCTGATCATGTGGTCAGCAAAAAGTTTGTTATAACAACCTCGGCACGTTTTGTGGTGCATGACAAGCCTTCTAAACATCCGCTACTGTGGATTAATTTGTTCCAGCTTCGACTACGCATTCAGTGTTTGCGGCACCATACGCGGAATCGCCTGACACAGGCAATGCAAAAAGAAATTTCTCTGGAAAAAGGTGTAGCGAAGCTCTCCCGCTAATGCCACCGAGGACGAAATAATTATTGTTTCTGGCCCTTCCATGGTGCACTTTGTTTTGCGCAAGTTTTGCTTCACTATTTTTCGCCCACTGCAATCGCATTCCGTCAAAATACTCAAAGAACCCGAGGCTGGTAAATAACCTGCGTCGCTGTGCGACTGGCTGCAAGGAGAGTGGCCGTTTACAAGGAGTCATTCCGCGTTGAACGGCCGTCCGCCGTATGCGCCATAGCGTTTGCCTTTCGGCGCCGTCCTGGCGGGTTTCCCGCTCCTCCCCCCCCCCCGCTCAACCCGGCCAGCGTTGCTCCCACAACGGCGGCGTAGATAAGCGAAGAGTTGCGTCACCGAACACCTGCGTCGACAGCTGCGGCGCCGCCACGCCGCCGCCAGTGCCTCCTCCTTCTCTCTCTCAGTGTTGCCCTCTCTGTCTCATCAGTCTTTCAAATGCGTTGCGTTGGTCGGGGGTCTTGGTCGCTGTGTGTGTTCTAGCGAACAGGCGCATATTCAATGGTGGTCACGCATGACACCGTGTTCGAAGTGACGCTCGGATTAAGGAATATTCATGGAGTGGCGGACAAGGACAACGTGGGCCTGTTAACGGTGAGTGTACTGTTTTCGTAGGTAGTAATCATACAGCGCTAGGTGGGCGCCTGCAGCAGCTCTGCCGAAGTAGGCTGCCAGCCATTTACAACAGCATGCGTTCGCGGGCCTGTTGCAGATGCCCGATTAAACGTGGGACTTAACGAGTTCACACTGCTATGCGCGATGTTGTGTAAGTGCCTGCATCACTCATACAGTGAGTGATGTGATCACTTAACAAGGGCGGGATATGTTGCTGATCGCACATTGTCTCTACACTGCGCAAAGTGATTGATATTGTTCTAAGATGTGCTTTGGGCTACATCGTAATAACATTTCTATTAATACTCAAATGTGCAACGTGCTTCTGTAGGTGTAAGCGCAAAAAAAGAAAGAAAAAGCAAAAATTATGTACAGAGGCGCACTGAACGAAACGGCTTTTTTTTGCTTAAAGACGGTATAGTTGGAGGTGCTGATATGCCGCGATGCTCCCAGCACGTGCGCCTCGGTCTTTTAAGCTATTTAGGACAAGTGCCACCAGCAACAGGGAAAGATCTAGCAGACTTTCAAAGGCGCGTTGTTGTGGCCACCGCCGTGCGTTGTTTTCCCTCGTTTCTGTTTGCTGTTTTCGTGCTTCGCTTTCATCTGCGATAATGTTCGGCGTTATAACAGAATCGAGAGAGTATACGTGACTGTTGGAGCTATGTGCGGTTGCTCTAGCAGAAGTCATGGCTGCTGCAACGTAGTCGGCGTCCGCGCGCGTTGGTGTCGTTCGAGCGCTCTTACTTGCGTGATTGTGTTTAACTGAGTATTTAGGCATGGGTTACGTTTGTAAATCTCGTAGTCAATAATCGCTAATAGCGTGCCCCTGATTGCCATCAGAGGATGGGCTTGGTTGTCGAAATATGCCAGACGCTTTTTCTGAAAGCAAGCTTCAAATTTTTTTTAAAAGAAGTACTTTCATACGTGCAAGGCAGTGCCTATTGCAGGCCCGCAACTCTTTAAAAACTGGACGAGCTATCACATCTTTTATCAAATTACAATGAATTAAGATGATTGAATTATAGATGACGAATTTCTGTGCTAGATTAGATGCACAAAACACATGTTCGCAGCCCTACGTCTAGAAAGCAGGCAAATAGGAAGCACAGCGTCAAATTTGGATTAGATTCCATTGACGGAGCGTCTTGTGAGAGTAGAAAGAACGAGAAAATTGTTCATTTTTGATGCCCTTATAGAGGCAGTCAGAATTGCACTGATTGGTGACTTGTAACAATTCCTCAGATTGTTAGAGGCGTGATTTAAGTAAGTAAATCTTTTGCTTTTTTTTTTTTGCAGACCTCTTCGCTAGTGCCACGCCCAAGATCATTTGTTCTCATGTAAAAGAGAAAGCAGAGATGTCTTCACTGTTTGTACATGAAGAGGTAAGTTTCTTGTGCGTTTTGCTTAATGCTACATGTTCTAAACGTTGTACTTTAAGAATTGTTTTTCACACTGGCTCACTACCCTACAAGGAATTTGATTCTTAAGTGAGTTCAGGCTTTCGTAAGTGCCATTTTTGAGCTGTAGTCTGACACTTCACCTGATTTCGGGAATTCGCTGTATGCTGGAAAACTCTTATCTTTATCATACGAAATTATTGGAATGTATAGGTTGTATGCTTCGAGTTCAGTGTAATGTCAATTACACGCCATTTCGAAGGATACACACTACACCTTCTTTATATATGGTGCTGCCAGAACAGCACGAAAATTTTTTTATGAGAAGTCATATTTGCTCTTATTACAGGATGAGAGGGTGCCGCTGACGTCCTGCGTAGTCTACCCTGGACCCAGCCTAGAGCAAGCCTACTTCCTGAACCTCCACATGGATAACCGAAAAATCTTCCGTGTCAGTAATGACGAAGAAGGAAGGAGTGACAGCACTGATGAGTTGATTTTTTTTATTTTCAACATTGTCTACGGCCGCAAGGCCTTTAACAACCACCGTGATTGAGCGGCTTTTTCTCGGCGTGAGTTTGGAGTTTATCAAAGAAGTTGTTCAGGCAGTACGACGCTGAAAATTTTAGTGTCACAATGCCTGAACAACTTCTTCTAGTGTGGTCATGGTAGATGAACAAATATTGTTATTTGTGTAAGTTATTTTGCTTAAATATAGCTGGACTATTCCATGCCAAACGTCCCAGCCACTTTGGCGACCATCTAAATTGTATTTGAAAAAAAAAATGTGCTGACTTACTGCGTTGAAAACAGTGAACTGCTAGAATACTTCAGCGAGAAAAAAAGTTTTGTTCATGTGGCTGGCTTATAACTTCCTGGCATAATGCCGTCTGTGTGCTGTTTGTGGAAAATTTTGTTTTAAAACTACCGCTTATTTTTTCTAAAGCAAATTCGGTCTACCTGTTAAGTAAATGTGCTTCTGTAAGGTATTTGAAGCTCAATAATAATAGTGCAATTTTTTTGCCACATTCGCTTCCAAGAATAAAGCCAAAATGTGTTATGTTTGCATTTTTATTGCAATATTGCACTTTGTATGAATATCTGAGCAGTGAATACTTACTCCACAGAAGGTATATTCTGAGGAAAAAATATCTGTATACCTCTCAAGCTGCTGAAATATACGAGAAAATATCACGAATTTCACAAAATCGTGAATTTTGTACGTATTGAGATGCAATTTGCTCCATGTTGTGATACAATGAAAACTCATCATTATACCTAAACTGTAAGAAAATGAAATTCTTTTCTGTAATAAAAATCTTATCGCAAAAAGGACAGGAAAGAGCGCTGTCAACTGAATTTTATTGAAGGTGCTACAAGCGTTTTTATACTGAGCACAAGACCAGGGCTCATCTGCAACAACACATGTGTGACCATGACAAAATCATTTTAACCGAGAAAAGAATACTCTTTTTCGGAAAAGATAAATGAAGGTGTACTGATGCATTGATCCATGGCCTTCCTGATAAAGAGTTCTAAAATATCTCATTTTTCTGCTTGCTTTTTTTTTCAAAAACCGTGTTTTATGAAACCTAGGACTACACTTACATTCTTTACGGTGTCTGGCCATGAGACTACTATAGCCCTTCTTAACATTTGAAGCATGCTGTCTTGCTTGATCATTGAAGCATTGCCCAGTTTGTCCTATGTTTACTTTTCCACGTGTTAGCGGTGTGATGCAGGTTCTTATTTGCTGATTTGTTTTTCTCCCGGGCTGAGCCTCAGAGAGTTTTGTTAATAAGGACAAAGCCGTTCGGTTTCCAAGAAACACACAAAAAGTTTAATTGAAAAGTAAAAAGACAAAGATTCCTCACAAAACAAAACACTTAATAAACAGTTGACTGGACATGACGAAACACATCTGTAAACACCCAACAAGAACGTTCAAAGTCAGTAACTAAACCTAACGTTCGAAAGGGGCTGAGTGATGGGAGTAGCGCAAGATATCTGTTCGGTCTCACCCACACGCTGAATTCCGCCGACGATGAGCAAACCGGAACGCGGTGATTCCGGCTTCAGGACGCGGGCAGGACGGGGGTGAAGGAACGCTGGCTGCTGACGACACGTCGAGAAACCAGGCCGGAACGTGGTGGCTCTGGCTTTAGGAGTGTGGACCCGTCTGTGACGAGAGAACGCAGGCTGGTGGTGACGCGTCAGAGAACCAGGGTCGACCTAGTCAAGCAGCTGGGCGCACAGCTCGGGCCCGGAGCCCGACGGCTGTAGCTCGCCTGCCGGAACCAAAGTCCGCAGGCCCTGGAAAGGAGTTCAGGACCGGATGGCCACGGTCCTTTGGAGCGGGAACACGACGGCAGGAGGCCCCGGCCGGTTGAAGACCTGCAGGCTCGGGTCCTACGCCCGACGGCCCATCTTCAGCGCCCGGTCTGGTGACGACCTTCCGCTTGCCCCGTCTTCTTCGAACTCCCCTTGCTCTGGTCTGCTCAGGCTCCTGCTTCAGCTCTGGCCCACTTGTCTCGTTCTCATTGGAGATACTGCTGTCTCGTGGTGTCAAGCCATTGGGCCTTGAAATCTCCGTGTTCGCTGCCCATTGGATGTTTTACCTTTTGTTTACTTCACGTCCTGCCACGCATCCTCGTGCTCGACGCTCTTTAACGTCGTCATTCTTGTTTAAGCAGCCCCGCACGTGCACTCTGGTATTTCTCCTTTTGTTTTTTTTTTTTTTCCGTGACGCGCACTTTTCGAAGGCGCGCACTTTGAACGCGCACCACACATCACATACGCCCCCCTTTTATTCAAGTTTTTTTTTTTTTTTTTTAGAAAAAAAAAACTGCCGATGAGTGCGCGTTCTGCACTACGTCACAATTAAACCACATATTTGCACCACGCAGTTCAACACATCCCCGGGCTACAGTTCGCTACATCGTCCAAATGTCCACACTTAAACTTTAGATTCACCCAATTGCATTTAAAAGTTCTGAAACCCGGAATAAACCTTTTTACTACAAAATCGACTATGGACAAAGCTACTTGTGTCCGCATCTAAAAGTCGAAGTCCAGAAAGAGCTACCGGTTTTCTAACCCTACACTCAGGTTATCGCGTCCCAAACCAGACGCACTGCCCTTCTCGCACGTTTCGAAAGTAACTGTGGCAAACATGCTTTTATGCACTTTCGCTGAAACGCGTGTCTGCGCCCCCGCCGGCCACATGAACGCTTACCGGTCACAGAGGAACAGGGCGCGGTCTCGAGCCGTCGGCGTCGACACGAAACGCACTGAGACACGAATGTCCAAATGCCACAATCTCTCACACAAATGCTTTCTTTTAATTCACCATCTAATGAACACAAGCTCGGGGTGCCCTCAGCAAGCCCAAACGCTCCGACAAGCGTGTGAGGTTCCTGGATTCTTGAGAAGGGATGCCGTTGTGCTCGGTCATTATACAGCTCATCTTGAGTGGACTTAATTATAGGTTCAAAACCAATCACGTTCTCAGGTTCAAGACCCTGTCTGGCATTCTCCATACCTACCATCGAGCCCACCTCCGATTCGATACTGTTTATTTTGAAGAGTGCTTCAGCACTCCCATCGTGTTTTCTCGGACAAATAGCAGTTACGCTATCCTGTGAACTAGAATCCCCTCTCTCTCTGAGTGAGATATACGTATGGTCTAGGACCATTGACGTGGTGCCTGCTGCTACCTCTGTCGGTACAAAACAATCAGTGGCCACTATATCAGAGCCTTCATGGCATTCGCTGCCATCTTCCCAATGACGTTCTAGCGCTCCTTCCATGGAGCTATTGAGAGGTAGCCCTACCCCTTCCCGAAATGTGCTCGGCCTCTGCGACGTTCTGATACACACCTCATTCTGAATGGAACTTCTTTGTTCCCTGCTATCGAAGCTTTGCTCCACAACATTTTCCACAGCTTCTAGGTCGCCCATATCCAGGCGCTCTTCTTCATAGGTGCTTGGCCTCTCAGAGGTCCCCAAGCAGCTAACGGAAGTAATATGTTCCCAGCCAGAGGAGCTTTCCGTCGCTTCAACAAACTCCTCATGACTCCTGCCTTCTTGGCTGTCCACCTCTCTGCCTTCCTCTATCTGAGCTTCTCGCTCCGAAGTAAGGCTGTCGCGAGGCTCGAGGCCAACCTTGCAGGAATCGACTTCCCTCCAGCAAACGCTGCTATCGGAGCAAACATTCACCGCTTGCTCGACCTTCTGCATCGCCAGCTGCCCCCTTTTCGCCATCGCAAGCTCGAGTCGCCGCTCGAAGTCCACCCTCTCTAATTGGAGCTGCTGCTTCATTATGCGTGTCTGACGCTCTAGCAACACTTTATTTTCACGCGTTACGCGCTCTAGCTCCTCCTTCTTAGCTCTAAGCACCAATTCAAGCTTTTCCTTCGCCGCCTTTCGTTCTGCAGCCCGTTGCTCACGCTCCCTCTCCATCCGCTCCTCGTACCATACTCTAAACTCCGCTCCCGTCAGTCCCATTTTATCCGCCAACTCAATTAACTCCCACGTGTTCGTCATCGTGTTAACCGCGTCAAAAAATCTACTGGAAAAACAAACGACTTTGTCCTGTCGCGGACGCCAATTTGTGATGCAGGTTCTTATTTGCTGATTTGTTTTTCTCCCGGGCTGAGCCTCAGAGAGTTTTGTTAATAAGGACAAAGCCGTTCGGTTTCCAAGAAACACACAAAAAGTTTAATTGAAAAGTAAAAAGACAAAGATTCCTCACAAAACAAAACACTTAATAAACAGTTGACTGGACATGACGAAACACATCTGTAAACACCCAACAAGAACGTTCAAAGTCAGTAACTAAACCTAACGTTCGAAAGGGGCTGAGTGATGGGAGTAGCGCAAGATATCTGTTCGGTCTCACCCACACGCTGAATTCCGCCGACGATGAGCAAACCGGAACGCGGTGATTCCGGCTTCAGGACGCGGGCAGGACGGGGGTGAAGGAACGCTGGCTGCTGACGACACGTCGAGAAACCAGGCCGGAACGTGGTGGCTCTGGCTTTAGGAGTGTGGACCCGTCTGTGACGAGAGAACGCAGGCTGGTGGTGACGCGTCAGAGAACCAGGGTCGACCTAGTCAAGCAGCTGGGCGCACAGCTCGGGCCCGGAGCCCGACGGCTGTAGCTCGCCTGCCGGAACCAAAGTCCGCAGGCCCTGGAAAGGAGTTCAGGACCGGATGGCCACGGTCCTTTGGAGCGGGAACACGACGGCAGGAGGCCCCGGCCGGTTGAAGACCTGCAGGCTCGGGTCCTACGCCCGACGGCCCATCTTCAGCGCCCGGTCTGGTGACGACCTTCCGCTTGCCCCGTCTTCTTCGAACTCCCCTTGCTCTGGTCTGCTCAGGCTCCTGCTTCAGCTCTGGCCCACTTGTCTCGTTCTCATTGGAGATACTGCTGTCTCGTGGTGTCAAGCCATTGGGCCTTGAAATCTCCGTGTTCGCTGCCCATTGGATGTTTTACCTTTTGTTTACTTCACGTCCTGCCACGCATCCTCGTGCTCGACGCTCTTTAACGTCGTCATTCTTGTTTAAGCAGCCCCGCACGTGCACTCTGGTATTTCTCCTTTTGTTTTTTTTTTTCCGTGACGCGCACTTTTCGAAGGCGCGCACTTTGAACGCGCACCACACATCACAAGCGGTATCTCATACACATTAGATTGGCATTCAGTAAACCTATTCTAGTGACGAATGGTGCAAGATTGACTATTCCTGTTGCTGTAAGTACATGCACTTTTGAAAGCTTGCAAGGGGTGGAAAACAACAATGTCATATCTGCTGGCTCTTTTCCTAAAATTGTGAGACACCTTATGTACGTAGTACCATGTGACATGCAAAGGTGATTGGTCATTCTCTGTTTCTTTTGGTCCTGTTTCCTTTAACTTTACTTTCTGCAGGAGGGTTTCGCAAACAAGTGTGATGATGCTGTTGGGGTATTGGCTGGTGCTATCAGCCCAGGAGTGCTAAGAATGTTCTGCTTTTTGATAGTGGGCATTCAAAATTAATAGAAAGAGGAATTGATACCACATGTATTCAGGCCACCCTTCAGAAGTCATGTTAGCACAAGGGTGAAGTCAGGCTTAAAAACCAGATTAAAGACTAAAAGATGCTGGGTATCCCAACAAAATCTTCACACCCGTTTGCAAAAACCTCCTGCAGAAAGTAAAGTTAAAGAAGACAGGACCAACAAAAAACAATGACCAAAACCTTTGCATGTTATACCACATCACGTGTCTCACAACTAGAAAAATAGCCAGCAGATATGATATTAGCGTGTTGTTTTCCACCCATTGCAAGCTTTCAAAAGTGTGTGTACTAAACAGCAACAGGAATAGTCAATCTTGCCCCATTCGTCACGAGAATAGGTTTACTTAATGCCAATTTAACGTTTGTAGAAATATTTTTTATCAGGTAAACCAATGATCAGTGCATCACTACGCGTTCACTTATCCTTTCCGAGAGGGAGTATTCTTTTCACAGTTAAAATTATTTTGTAGTGCTCACACGTGTCGTCGCGCATGAACACGGTTCTTGTACTCCGTATAAAAGCGCTCGTAGCACATTCATTAAATTCAGTTGACAGTCTGTGCTCTTTCCTGTCCTTTCTGTCTCTTCCTAAAGTTGTCGCGCTGTGACTAGCACACAACCACGATGAACCAACTCTCCCAAATTAAGCTCTTGTTACGTAACACGTAGACCAAGTTTCGTATGGAAAGAAGGAGCGGTGCTTTTAAAATAAAATTTTTCACATACAACACCTAGACGGCATTCCAGAAAGTTCAGAAGGCAGCCACGTGACCAAATATTTTTCCTCTCCTAAATATTCCAGAAGTTCACTATTTTCAATGCAGCACAAGTTTTTCGAATACATTTGAGATGGTTGCCAAAATGGCTGGGACATTTGGCATAAAGTGACCCAGCTGTGTCATTAGCCATAATTAGGCATTACCTCTTTTGTTTTTTGTGTGTCCTGACTCAGTTTTGTGTTCGTTTTTAGCATATTGTGTTTCTGATCATTGTATTGGTTTCTTAAGTATTCGCTAAAGTTATATGTGCGAAAACCCGTATATGTTTGCATGTACATCATTTCTCATAACCAATTGTTATACATCCAGGAATACAAAGCTTAAACCACTGTGATTGTATACATTTGAAAACACTATTCATATATATTTTTGTGTGCATCACTTCTTGGGAACGATTGTGTACATGAAGGCGTATATAGTGAAATCATGGTGATTGTATATATTTGAAAGAATCATAAGTATATATTTGCCTGTATTTCATTCCTATTAACCGATTGTGTACACGAAGGAGTATTAAACTGGAAACCACTGGGATTGTAGATACTTGAAAGAATTATAGGGATATATTAGTGTGTATTTCATTTGTAGTCTCTATGTACTTGAAGCAGTATACTAAACTGAAACCAGTGTAATTGTATGTTGCAAAGAATTGTCAATAAAGTGAAACTGAAAAAATATAATAAACATTTGAGGTGTTGCATGTGTAGTGTACGTATACATGAACGTATATCTGGTGAAAAAGTTGTGTGGCAGAAGAAAAGTTTATGTTTTATTTGCCTATTAAATAAACGCAATATGCAAGGGCAGCAAGGCTTCATTTTCTGTAACGCACATTATGCATATACACTGAAGTATATATAGATCCAGCACAAGTTCATACACGATTGTACTCGTTTATATTTTTGCCCACACGCAATGAATGGAGCTCGACAGGTGGTGCACCATCGATAATCAGGACCACTTTCTTCAAGTAGTGTTTAATCAGTGCATGCTGATATCTAGGTGGCAGTATTCGCCACCCCTGCCATGGGTACTCAACACCCTTGTGCACCCTTCTCGCACCCTCCTCAGAGGGTGCTAAAAAAGTGATGGACATCGAAGGCACCTTTCCTTAAGGGTGTTTCTGTAAGACCCTACAGTTTTTCTACTTGTACACCCTATTCTAAGGGTGCATGAAAAAGCACCCTTTTTGGAAGGTGCGGAATTAACACCCTTAGGGTGTCGTCCACGGGACAAGCTCATTTACACCCTTCTGGGTGTAAAAATTTTTACTGTGTACGCAAGACCGGCGCCTGGCGTGGCAACGCCGGCGTGACGAGACGAAATGAACGCCGGCGAGAACGCGCACCACGTCACGTCGAAATATATTGGCGCATTGACTGTGGCATGTAGTCATGTTCTCACATGGCACGCATCTCATGGTTATCATGATTGCACCGGTCACATACTTTCGTCATCTATTGGTGTCACGTAATACTAATTTTGGCATATGTGAAGCTAGCGAAACGGCCGCGTGTGTGTAATCAGTGTGGCATTTAGTCATGTTGTTACATCATACGCATGTCGCGATTATCATGTTTGGATGTGTCATTTACCTATATCAACCATTCGCGTCACGTAATACTGAGTTTGGTACATGTGAAGCTCAAACGGCCGCGAGCGCATCATGAGCGTTGCTTGTAGTCATGTTGTTACATAACACGCATATTATGTTTGTCATGTTTGCACCAGTATCATACCTTCCTCATCCATTCACGTCGCATAATACCGAATTTCGTAGAAGTGAAGCTAACGAAATGGCCACCAGTGCTTCATGAGCGTCGCATGTAGTCATCTTATTACAGGACACGCACCTCATGATTACTATGATTCTACCAGTCACATACCTTCGTCATCCATTCACGTTCTGTAATAAAAATTTTGTCTATGTGACTCTATAGTGAAACGGCCGCGAGCGCATCATGAGCGTGGAAGGTAGTCATATTGTTTCGTGACACGCGTGCCATTATTTTCAGGTTAGGGTCTGTTGCTTGTGTTCGCCATGAAATCATGTCACACCATACCAGTTTTGCAACCTGCCATGTGAACGAAACCATCGAAAGAGCTGCAGGGCAATGAAATGTAAATCATGACATTCATGACATTCATGTGATGATTTTCCTGTTATGACTGATCTAATATATTCTTCATACAGTCATGTTATGTCATACCAAGTTTGGTATCGATATCATTATCGAAATGGCCAGGAGAGCTAGAAGTCGTAGGCGGCTAGATAGATAGATGGATACGCTCAACGTCGCCTAAGTTCACTAAGAAATGCTTCGCATTTAAAACGCCGGCCTGTATAGAGCTCCAAACTTTACGAATTGACCGCAAACATTGTTGCAAAAAAAAAAAAAACTCCCAAGCATTTCCCCGAGGGTGAACATGGTTAAGTGCGAATGCACGGGGTGATGCTATGAGGGGTATTTATTGATTCGCACTATTATATTTATTATTCACACTACGGTGCCTTTATGGTGTAATGGTTCCTGGGAATCGCAATTTGATCACACGGGGAAGTTTACGTTAACTCACTGGCGAATGCCAACGGATTTTAACTTTACTCCCCCTCATAGCATCACCCCGTGCATTCGCACTTAACCATGTTCACCCTCGGGGAACTGCTTGGGAGTTTTATTACTGATGATGATGATTAAAGTGTAATTAATGAATTTAAGTGTTCTTTGTCATGAAGCATTTGTACACAGATACATTATATACGAAGTATTATTTATTTATACTTCACGATTTTCGTACGATGCATTAAATGCACACATCGCGAGCGCGTCACACACACACACACAAACTACACTACAGATTAGCACCTATTTCTGTTATCGTTGCAGCTCACGGTTAGTACCAGCGCTTTGTGATCCGAGAAATGTACGGTGAGTGGATCCGGCAAGATGAAGCGGACCGTACAGTTCCTACTGAACGCCAAGTCTATGAAGCCACCGTTGATCGTGGTCGGAAACTCGAGAAACACGCAGGTGTGACGGAAGCTGCGATCGACAGTCGCGTTTGAAACGCGCGTCCGGACGAGCAAAGTCCAGGGCTCGCACCCTCTCTCGCGCGGCACGTTCATTGGCTCGAACGGCTTCGGGAACGTCCACTCGCCGTTGACGATTGCGAGCGGCGTCTTGACGCCGGCCTTCATCGCCCTTCTCCGCCTGACGCTTGCGTTGTCGTTCCGCTTCTTGGGCCGCGTTCACGGCTCGATGCTGACGCCTCATCTCGGCCTCGCGAGCGCACAGTTCACCATTTCGCAGTTGAACGCCACCCAGTTCACCACCACCCAGTTCACGGCTTGTCCTCGGCCTCGCGAGCGCGAAGTTCGGCATCCTCTGCACGCTTCGCCCGCTTGTCCTCGGCCTCGCGAGCGCGCAGTTCGGCATCCGCTGCACGCTTCGCCCGCTTGCACTCGGCCTCGCGAGCGCGCAGTTCGGCAACCACTGCACGCTTCGCCCGCTTGCACTCGGCCTCGCGAGCACGCAGTTCGGCATCCTCTGCACGCTTCGCCCGCTTGTCCTCGGCCTCGCGAGCGCGCAGTTCGGCATCCGCTGCACGCTTCGCCCGCTTGCACTCGGCCTCGCGAGCGCGCAGTTCGGCAACCGCTGCACGCTTCGCCCGCTTGTCCTCGGCCTCGCGATCGCGCAGTTCGGCATCTGCTGCACGCTTCGCCCGCTTGCACTCGGCCTCGCGAGCGCGCAGTTCGGCATCCGCTGCACGCTTCGCTCGCTTGCACTCGGCCTCGCGAGCGCGCAGTTCGGCAACCGCTGCACGCTTCGCCCGCTTGCACTCGGCCTCGCGAGCGCGAAGTTCAGCATCCTCTGCACGCTTCGCCCGCTTGCACTCGGCCTCGCGAGCGCGAAGTTCAGCATCCTCTGCACGCTTCGCCCGCTTGTCCTCGGCCTTGCGAGCGCGCAGTTCGGCATCCGCTGCACGCTTCGCCCGCTTGCACTCGGCCTCGCGAGCGCGCAGTTCGGCATCCGCTGCACGCTTCGCCCGCTTGCACTCGGCCTCACGAGCGCGAAGTTTGGCATCCTCTGCACGCTTCGCCCGCTTGTCCTCGGCCTCGCGAGCGCGCAGTTCGGCATCCGCTGCACGCTTCGCCCGCTTGCACTCGGCCTCGCGAGCGCGCAGTTCGGCAACCGCTGCACGCTTCGCCCGCTTGCACTCGGCCTCGCGAGCGCGAAGTTCGGCATCCTCTGCACGCTTCGCCCGCTAGTCCTCGGCCTCGCGAGCGCGCAATTCGGCATCCGCTGCACGCTTCGCCCGCTTGCACTCGGCCTTGCGAGCGTGCAGTTCGGCAACCGCTGCACGCTTCGCCCGCTTGCACTCGGCCTCGCGAGCACGCAGTTCGGCATCCGCTGCACGCTTCGCCCGCTTACGTTCGGTCTCACGAGCCCTTCGCAGCGCCGCCTTGTCTTCCAACGTCGGCGAAACCACCGCGGTACCGTCACCTCCAACGACGGGTGCAGTGCTGGCATTCGGTGGTACTGCATAAGTTGTTAATGGTAGCGTTGCCTCCGGGACGTCTATCGCACGACCCGCTCTCGACGGGAGACTGAGAGAGAAGGCGGGCGCGCGAGAGAGAGGGGTCATGCAGCTGCAGCAGGCGAGGAGAGCGGAGGAGCGAGCGAAGGGGGATATCAGCGATATCAGCGTCGATAACACCGATATCAGCGTCGCGTCCGTGGCTTATTCGGTAGAGCGTCGTGCTGCGGCCCGCCAAGTCCTCTTTCTTTTAAAGATAGAGAGAAGACTGCGGACGCCGCCGACGGCGGTGGATGGTTTGGGGTCGCTTGTAAAGTGTATTCACACTTAAAACATTTTACCCATTAGTACCTCATAATTATATTCCTTTTTACGCATTCTGCGAGTGAAATATTGTATTTGACCGCCTGTTTTTTTATCGCGGCGCATTGAAGGTGTTTGTTTTTAAATGCGAAGCATTTCTTAGCGAACTTCGGTGACTTTGAGCGTATCTTTTTTTTAATGTGACAAAGACTTGCCTTTAGGACATAATATTTTTGTTAAATGTGTGCTGTTAGGTTGGTGTGTTGCATGAACTGAAAGAGCGTCTTGTGGAATCTGTTGTCATGTATCTATCGGTTGTAATTGGCTGTGTCGCTGTAGCGAAGGCCGGCTTGAGCAAGGTGGTGGGAGCGTTCTGGCTGCAACCCTTTATATGTCCATAAAAGTGGTATGTTGAGCGTATTTATCTATCTATCTATTTATCTATCTATCTAGCCGCTTACGTTTACGTACTCTCTTGGTTACCTCCTTAACTTGGAGTGAACCAAAATTTGCATGGGTGGGTAAGATAGTTTAACAAATATCATGCGCTGGTCATGACATGAATAATGTCACAATCCCGTCACGTACGTCCTCAAACACTTCGCGCCGGACAGTGGCACATACCCACGGGCGGGTATGTGCTGCTGGTATGCGGGTATGTGCCACAGGTAATTGACACTTAGCATCTACTTATAGGAACGACGAGAACACACTTGGACTATTTTAACGCGCGAGCGTTAAGAAATACCCGACATCGGTAGCGTTGACCCAACAAACGCAAAGAATAAAGTTAAGGGTCCCAGCAGGAATCGAACCCAAGTATTCTGCGTGGCAACGAAGCATTTTACCACAGAGATACGCCAGGTCTCGGAACTACTTTTCAAACAGATGCTAATCTTTGTGAAACGTCAATAGTGGTGGCAGTGCTGCCTACCCGATTTTATAAACATTTCATATGTACTCCTTTGATACAGCCGTCACGTCAGGTTAACGTCCATTGCGCTTAGTTGCCATGCGCTGAAGGTGATTTATGTAGCAGTGTCCAGGGCCAGCATCCTCGTGAGCATCAGCGCTTCATATCAGCTTCTGGTGTTGCTAATACGCATGTTCCAGTTGGCATCGTTGTGCAAGTGCAAACAACTTGTTATACAAACATCTGCAACTCTTTAACATATGTCTGTGCGTACAATAGTCGATTCCCAGGTACGTGGGATCTGCCGATTTTTGTTTATAGCGAAGCATTTCTTGGCGGAATTCGGAAACATTGAGCGTGTCTATCTATCTATCTATCTATCTATCTATCTATCTATCTATCTATCTATCTATCTATCTATCTATCTATCTATTAATCTATCTATCTATCTATTAATCTATCTATCTATCTATCCACATGCGGCTTTTAGCTCTCCTGGTCGTTTCACTAATGCTATCGATACCAAACTTAGTATGGCATGGCATGACTGTAGAAGAGCATATTTGAATAGTCATAACAAGAAAATCATGACAGATGTCATGCTTGTCATACTTAAATTTCATTGTCCAGCAGGTATTGCGGTGCTTCCGTTCACATAGCATGTTGCGAATCTGGTATGGTATAACGTGATCGCATGGCGAACACAACGACAGATCCTAACAAGAAAATCATGACATGCGTGTCATGTAACAACATGACCACATGCCAAGCTCATGATGCGCTCGCGGACGTTTCGCTAGCGTCACATATACCAAATTTGGTATTACGGTACGTGAATAGATGACGAAGGTGTGTGACTGGTGCAAACATGATAATCATGTGATGCGTGTCATGTAACATGACTACATGCCACGCTCATGATGCTCTGGCGGCCTTTTCGCTAGCTTCACTTATACCAAGTTTGGTATTACGGGACGTGAATGGATGATGAAGGTATGATAGTGGTGCAAACATGATAAACATGAGATGCCTGTCATGTAACAACATGACTACATACTACGCTCATGACGTGCTTGCGCCTGTTTCGATAGCTTCACATGTACCAAACTTGGTATTACGCAACGCGAACGGATGACATAGGCAAATGACACATACAAACATGATAATCACGACATGCATGTCATGTAACAACATGATCACATGCCACACTCATGATGCGCTTGTGGCCATTCCGCTAGCTTTACGTATGCCAAATTTGGTGTTACCTGACGTCAATAGATGACGAAAGTATGTGACTGGCGCAAACATGATGATCATGAGATGCGTGTAATGTGAGAACATAGCTACATGCCACAGTCAAGGCACCAAGACATTTCGACGTGGCGTGGTGCGCGTGCTCACCGGCGTTCATTTCGTCGGTTCACGCCAGCATCGCCCCGCCAGGCACCAGTCCTGCCATATATTCGCAGGCGCGTGCCGCGCTGCATTGCCTTGAAACATGCGCGTTTCAGCGCGTCCAGCGTCTCTCCATCAAAAACAGAGGAAGACGCAGTGTTCTCTGGGTTACGCATTGGTGTGAACTGCAGCATGTCGCATTTTGCGCTGGTCGCCATCGGGCCGCGCCGATGGACGCTGGTCGCGTGGGTCGCGCCTGACGTCATGCTATAGAGCGCTCGCGTTTTCTTAACGTAGCGTCGTTGTGCCCAGCGTGCGTGCGCGTCAACGCTCCATTGAAGTATATAGGGCTCTTCATGATGCGCTCGCGGCTGTTTTGCTAGCTCCACATATAACAAATTTGTGCTACGTGACATCAATAGATGACGAAAGCATATGGCTGGTGCAAACATTATAATCCTGACACGCATGTCATGTAAAAACATGACAACATACCACACTCATAGCGTGTTCGCGGTCGTTTCACTAGCTCCACATATACGAAATTTGGTATCACGTGACGTGAATAGATGATGAAAGTAAACGACATATCCAAACATGGTAATCATGACATGGAAGTCATGTACGAGATCAGTTACCTCCACTTCGTAACGCTGTGCTTATTTTAAAGTGACATATCAGCCTTTCTTATTTGTGCTTCGCATATCATCGATCTGCCCATTTTTCTTCTTGTGGAATGAATTACAGTGCCATTGTGAGATCTTGAAAAATTGTGGTGTGCTATCCATGGTGCTGTCTTAGCATGACCCCCTTTTTGTTCGCTTCACCTATTGGGCCTAGTGGCTGAGGGGGTGTCGGCAGCACAGGTTGGGGTCCCAGGGAAGATATAGACCCCGAGTCCGGCGTGAGAATTGTTCTCGTGGCTATGGGTTGTGCGATTGGTCTTTCAAGTCGATCGAGTCTGCCTCAAATTTGTAGGAGTGCCTCTTTAATGTTAGCGATTGCTGATTGAAACTTAGTGAACTTACTCTTCCTCTTGCGGTGCTTTTTGGCTTTGATTTGACTAGCTGAGGCGTTAGAAGGAGCCTCACTGAGGTCAGATATAAAGTCGTCTGCGTCGGATTTGTCGTCATATGTCTGTATGATGACGGCCCTGCTCTTGTTTGGGCCACAGGACACGACCACTAATACTGATGATTGAGGCATGGGTGACGGTGTGTCTCTCAAGATACGTCCTTCTAGCCTGGCGAGAGTTGCTTTCATTTCAGCTAGTTCCTGTTTGAATGCTTTGTTTTCTCGTTCTAGTGTGTGCATTCTTGAATCTGCCACAAGCTCTGGCTTTATCCTACTTTGCTTTTAAGTTGTCGGTGTTGTCGACGCAGAGCCGCTGTCACGAACCATGTCAGCCCATGTCATTTTCTTGCCAGGACATCTCAATCTAGATCGGCCCCTGGATCAGGAGCGTCTAAACAGATCTAAACATAATAATCACGTCACAGAAGCCATGTGCGGAATCATTTGCCTCCACCTCGTAATGTTGTGCTGATTTTAAAGTGACATATCAACATTTCTCAGTCGTGCTTTGCATAATATTGATTCCACTGTACGTGGGATCTGCCAATTTTTCTTTGAATTTGATTAGCTTGGACGTACCACGCGAGAAGCCTGGTGGCTGCTAGTGTACAAATGTTTGCGACATGATCAAATTGATCGAACAACTAAGCACTGCAAAGAATTATCTCACAGTAAAATAGAAAAAAAATCTCTATAATTGTGTTGATAACTTTTTATATAACGTGCGGCCCATGATCAGGTGATGTAAATATGTATGCTGCAGGCTGACCTTCAAAAAGTGGCTGCAAATACAGGAGCTGAAATAAAGGCCCTTTAATTATGTGTTCTGTGGTCATATTCAAGCTTAGAAAATCACGAGCAAGTACCACACAACAAGCTGTATGAAAGTACTAGGCAAACAAATGAAAGCACTAACGCAATTATAAGGTGTCACAATGATTTGTCCAAAAACTTTCTTTCCCTTTTTTTTGAGACAACTCAAACGACAGATATCTTACAACATATCCATGAAGTCTGAACTTCACATAAATGCGGCAGCAATCATAGTGGTGAGATGTAAACGCTTAGAAAACATGGTTGTCGGTGTGTCAATCTGATTATTTTCAAGGAGCCTACGAGCGTAAGAGAGTTGCAAAAATAGAAAATGGCCTTTCAATGTAGACGACATTGTCTAGACGTTCAAGGACGCCGCTTTAGGTGACAGCAGACGTAAAACACGTTGTCAGACGTACAGTAAGAGATATAAACAGTGATGGTGGAATAAAGGCAGACAGAATAACACGAGCTGAGCACTGTGCCAAAAGGAAAACAAAAAAAGAATGCCGACACGTAAGAAAGAAACTCAGCTTTAGTATTGTTTTGCCTTTTCGTCCTTCGTGTTTTTGTTTCCCTTTGTTCTTGAGGTCACTTAGAAGGCCCTGAAAATTCTCTGAAAATAGAAGGAACAAGCACGTCATCGTTTCGCCGAGTTTGTTGTCCTTGTGACATAATTTATGACGCCACGAGACAGTTCACGTGACGTCAGGATAAAATTAGATCTCTCTTGGTCGCTATACGAGAGATATCTGTTGTAAGTTCTCGCCATATCCAGCATTTCTACTTGGTCCCATGCCCACTCTGCCTTCTCTCGTGTAACTACCGCACACGATAAACTGATTTAACTTGATTTCCGGTGTTTGCGACTACGCAAGCTCAGATAGCCTCATTAGGCGGAAAAGCGTGAAATCCTGGCTATCTCAACGCGTAGTGCTGAAAATCCAGCAGGTATTTTATGAAGAAATAAGTAACGAGGAGAAGATAGCCACGATAGGAAGGATAGTCATGGTGAGAAAGGAACTACTGTCTCCGCTATGAACTTGATGTGGTTATAAGGCATTAACACCGCTTGCCCAATTATGTCACCAGAAAGCTAGACAGCGCCACCTTTTACGTAAACAGCTAATCCACAAGCCGTGACTGGCCATATCGGATGGTGCGGCAGCTGCGGTGGCTGTAGAGTACCGCGGCGTACCGCTCCCGAATGATTTGCATTTTTCTGTGTTTCTGCAGAAGCAGTGGCATTCCACTGCTTCGCCTGCTGGCAGTCAACTCTCTGGTAATACGTCACAATCAGAAATAAACAAATGCCGAAGAAGAAACGACGATGCCGTTGAGGGTGGCTTGGTCCTGAAGCTCAAGAGTTTAAGAAGTCCGACAACCTCGAGAAACTGCTAAGCCTTTTTTGCGATCTCCAACTGCGGTGTAAAGTAACATTGTGAGCTGACATAGATTTGTATTTTGGCTGACAGTCCTTGTGCTTCACGTCACGAGTGTCGTAAAAATTGGCACTTAGGACCGAGTTCAATGACAAGGCAGACATCGAGGAATAATACTGGGAGCGCGTCGGGCACAGCTCCCCCCACCTTTTTTTTCGCTTGTCACTCGTACTGCAATCGGTCTCCGGTGAGGGCACCCGGTGGCAGCTGCCTCAAAATCAGCGTGGGACCAATTGGCGTGGGCTGTACCAGCTGTTTAGCCACCGCTGAACTGGTCTTCAGAGCACTCTTTCTGGAACCTAGTCTCCGCAGTGTAAACACCACACTAAGTCTAAAAAGCCCCGCCGCGGTGGTCTAGTGGCTAAGGTACTCGGCTGCTGACCCGCAGGGCGCGGGGTCGAATCCCGGCTGCGGCGGCTGCATTTCCGATGGAGGCGGAAATGTTTTAGGCCCGTGTGCTCAGATTTGGGTGCACGGTAAAGAACCCCAGGTGGTCCAAATTTCCGGAGCCGTCCACTACGGCGTCTCTCATAATCATATAGTGGTTTTGGAACGTTAAATCCCACTTATCAATCAACACTTAGTCTGAACAAAATATGATATCAACGCGCGGTAATGGTAAGACACGTCACCGAAAATAATGTGGGTTAAAGGCATAGGGGTGTATTTATAATTTATTACACTACCCACAGTACACGAAGACATAGTGCATTGTAATCCAGAGTAAACGTACCAGGCCAAGAACAATTTGTCAAAGGTGGGAAATTGTAGTGCGGCTCACCATGACCCAATTGGTGTTTTGTCACTGCTCGACATCCGTCTTTTTCATCGTCCATTTACACTAACCCACACGTTAGAGAAAGAATCACAGAGCTTTATTAACACGCACACAGTATGGTAACCTGCATCTGTAGTTTCCTCAGATACACTGATGACGTCAGTGACATCCCTTAGAGAAGTTCAGACCAATTTTACAGTTGACCTTGAGCATAAAGCGTTGTAAGACTGTTTCTTCATTGTCAAGTGATCGCTTTGAGAAGGCAAGCCCTGGTTCTTGAGTTGTACTTCTACTCAAACTGTAATTATTACACCACTGGTTATCCTATCAGAGGGCATGCTTTCCAAACAAAAAGCAGGTTTTCTTCATGGTAGAGGCACTGCTAGGAACGTAAAAAACGCTCGGGGATGTAAAAAGCGTGATTTTGTTTTGTTCGGCACTTCTACTACACTGTTTTCACACGCGCTTGAGGTATGCTGTCGCACAGCCACTCACCATAAGGTCACGATATAGCAGGGCTGTCCCAGGGCACCCATGCATCTTATTGCCTTCACACCCGCCGCTATCCCTTGGGTGTGATTCACATGTCTGTCCTGATATATAGCGATGTAAAGAACGTGATGTGCACCCGCCGATAGGCCGTAAGTTTATTCTTCTCTTTTGACTTCATCACATATTATTACATTTTCTTTCGCCTAATAATTTCTTGGTTTGCTTTTGAAGGACCCTGGTGCATTTTATTACTCTCCTTCCTTACGAAAAGAAACTTTTTTTATCCAAAAACAAACTGCCCCATCATGCAAGCACCCCTGAAGCCTAGCTTTTACAGTAGCCCACTGGTTCCTTCCTGTAAAGTACTTTTACTCCGGCCTGGAGGCAGTATAGCACTGGTATGCAATGCAATTATAACGAATGTGTTTACAGACTCATTCATTCAGAGCCGAGTTCTATTATTCTAACCAAGTGTATCCTGCATCAACTAGGAAAGCTTTTCAGCCTCGTGTGTTGCAGAATAACCAATAATATTCACATTACACGTTTATTCACTGGTCATTACAATAATTAGCGTTGTAACCTCACGTACCTGATAATGCTTTTCTTTCTCGGCTTCTCAGCTGTGTCGGCAACTTTATCGTCTTTCATGTAATACTTATGATAGGCGCATACCTTCAGCTATTTTAATAGCCGGGTATATTGTTTACATAAGATATTCTGAATCCAATGGTAAGTAGCGTACGTCAACTAAAGTCATTAGAGACCAAATATATACCTAAGAGCCTCTATTCTAGTCAGTGTAATCATTTACCCTGATACATCCACCAGTTTTACGACGCATGCAACACAGGAGAGCTGAGAGTTGACCACAGCCAGCTGAAAACTAGACGCATAGTTGAATCTGAAGTTGAAGCACATAGTTGACACGTAGTTGAAAAAGGTTGAAGCTATCTTTATACAACGATGCTGTATACCTCCACTCGGCGACACATTTGCCGTCTTCAGTAATATATATATTGTTGCTACTCCGGGTCCCACGGGTCCCAGTTTGGTAGCGGGCCCCCGTCCTAGGACCCATCGTCGAACAAGTCAGATGAAGCGCTCGTAAAAACGACAATTTATTTACGTTATTAGTAACTGAGAGTTAGAAAAGAGGTGATCAAGTGACCAAGTACGAGTCAAGCACTGTACATGAGACCTGTTGAACTGTAAAACTTAAAATACACAAGAGCCTTCCGTTTATATATAGCGCCGGATCGCCAACGCTGGGTGCACTCTCCGCGGCTTCAGCCAATATGGCGCTCCATGGTCTAGACGCTCCACCCACGAAGGAGAGGAAAGACACCACACAATGCCTGTGGAGAGAGCACAGTCCGCACGATGCCCAAATATGGTCGCCAAAGCACGGCACCGACGTTTTCGCACACGTCACCAAGTTTCGCGCACGTCCGATAATTTTGGTTTCCAAGATTCTTCTGGCAGCTGGATGAGGTTCGAAAAACCGGCTGTTAATACACGTGTCAACCTCACGTCACCAAGTTTCGCGCACGCCCGACGACATTGGCTTCCAAGATTCTTCAGGAAGCTGGGTGAGGTTCGAAAAAGCGGCTGCCAGTACACGTGTCAAATTTGCTTGACTGTTTGGGTTGGACAATGTCGTGGTGGGCTCGCATATCTTCAAAATATGCCATCCCATTCACCTGATCCTACGGAGAAAGGGGGTAGGAGGAGTGGTCGACTAATCCCTCGTCGTCGAGGCGAGCTCCCTCAAGGGCTGCAGCACATAATGCATTATCCTTTTCTTTACCCCCACATTCCATTCTTGGTTGTTTGCTAGAAGCTGCGGCTTAGCTGCACATATACCGGGGCTCCGCTTGTCCTCGCGAGATGCACACACAACCAATTTGGCTTTAGCTTGCAGCCTGAACTGCAAATATCATGCTGGTTCAGAGATTTTCATACCCTCGGTGACCTTGAAAATGGCCCAGCTGCCTCCTTGTCGGCCCCCAAAGCCTTGCTCGCAGCAACCACAATGGCCTTCCTTGAGTCGAGCTCACAATGGCCTCTCTTGGCTCGTGCGTTTTTTCTGCGCGAACCAGTCCCGAACTTCTCGTTCAGGTTTTGCCGAGAGGAAATTACTCCGTCTTGACGGCGGCACACCCTTGCTTGGAATGCGTCGAAATATTTTCGTCCCGTTCACAAAGGCCGAAAAACTTAAATAATGATGACGGTCGTAACAATATATATATATATATATATATATATATATATATATATATATATATATATATATATATATATATATATATATAAGGTAAAGAAGTGTATACCTAAGGGCTCGTTTTTCCGTGTTTTAACACAATAATAATGAGATCAAACAGACAGTAATGCTAAGAAATGTACTGGGGAAGTTATTAGAAATATTGGAATGTAAATAAGAAGAAAGAAAAGTGGATGAAAAAATAACCAGCCGTGAGCAGCAATCGAACCTACGACCTTCGAATAACGCGTTCAATGCTCTAACCACTGAGCTACCACAGCGGCCTTCCCTCCATTCACTTTTTTGGGTTTATATGGGAATTTAGAAGTAGGAGTGACAGTCAGCGCCATCTATAAGCCAAACGACGAGTGTGAAAACACTCTTATGCGCATGTTTGGCGTCACGAAGCACGTGAACTTATTATGAGTGGGCAGCTGATTATTTGTTCCTCTTATACAACCTAAAGACACCAAGTCTGCCTGTACGAGACCCTCGTTCAATCAAATAAGGGAAAGAAGTGTATACCTAAGGGCTCGTTTTTCCGTGTTTTAACACAATATAATGACATCAAACAGACAGTAATGCGAAGGAATGTACAGGGGAAGTTATTAAAAATAATGGAATGTAAATAAGAAGAAAGAAAAGTGGATGAAAAAATAACCAGCCGTGAGCAGGTTATTCTACGCAAATTGAACCCATGTCTGTTGTGAAAGGATTCATGAATAAGCTCCCAGTTACAGCACTGCGCGACACTGGCTGCGACGTGGTAGTAGTGCGAGAGGCATTAGTGTCAAAGAAAAAATTGACTGGAGAATATCGGCGAGTACTGTTCCTGGACTGTACAGTGCACTACGCATCAGAAGTGGTATTTGGGGATACATCGATTTTTAAGCGACAGGTTCGTGCACACAGCCTGCGTAACTCCCTCTACGATGTTGTCGTGATATATATATATATATATATATATATATATATATATATATACATATATATATATATATATATATTATGTGCATGTGCGTAGGACACCAACGAAAAATCACAGCATATCTACGGAGTGAATGATGATGAGTGGGGCGAAGCGTCTGTCAGCTCGTCCATGCGTCCGTCCGTACGTCCTCGCGTCTATCCATCAGTTCGTCCGTCTGCTAGTTTGTCTGTCCATGGCACATACCCGCTCTAGAGCGTTTATGAGCCACTGGTGGCTATGTACTACTACATACATACAAGGGATGAACAAGGTATGAACAAACCCACACCTTAAGGAGCGTCGCCTCTAAAAGTCACCCTTCAGTCTTAAGAACGAAGCAGTGAATGCGATAGAAAGAAACTTGGATGTCACAGGAAGAACGGCAAGCAGCTACACACCGCGCACTACTCAAACATTGAGAAGAAGATGAATGACAAAAACGCTCATGTATACTTAGTACGAACGCTAACTGCACAGTTGGTAATTGTGCCAACTCTGCCTATTCTGGGTATTCAAGCTAGGACTTCACTCTCACTGCGGTCGTTGCAGCGAGCAAAGCGACTGTAAGGCTTCCAGTCAGAGCATGACACGTACGAAACTGCGCCTCAGTTGGTAAGGGTGACCACGCGTTTTGCGTTAAAGACTAATCTGAGCTGGACATCCCAACTCCAGTGAAACATTTTGGATCTTTAGATTTGAACAAGAAATTGCCAGTAGCACGAGAAGCTAGGCTCGTGTGCCCTACTGCCATCGATTTGGCTGGCTAAAATACAGCTTCCTTGGGGTATTCTTGGTACACAGTCCTGCGCATATCTTTGTCCTTCTTTTTTTTACTTCTTTGTCGCTGCACCCATCTGAACAAAATTTCGTGTCTTCGCGTCGATAACACGTCCAAGACTCTTGAGAAATATAGTTCAGTATAGTCATGAGATGTTCTAAAAGTAGGAACGATGGCAATCGGACTCGTCATCAACTAAAGTGGGTCTCACGCGCAACCTATGAATAGTGTATGAGCTGAATTTGAGCTGAAGCGTACGAGCTGTAGACAATAGAACTTTTATTTGCCGTTCTGCGCGAGAATACCAGTGAGTGGGATTCCTAGTGCGGTATGCCATTGGCGCGGGCCACAGTGAATATGCACTGTGTAGGGAATGTTGGCACCGCCTCCGTTTTTTACAGTTGGGGCAAATTTGCCCATGTTAGCTTATCACCGGCTTCGGCTGTCGCCACACATGACGTGTCATCATGTTGGTTCTCAGTGGTCGCTCGTTTACAATGAAGGTAGTGGGAGTTCGAAGAAAATCAGTGTTTTTTTACATAACAACTTTAAAAGCTGGCATGTTGTTCTCTGAAGTTAGCCGCTGTTTTCTGGAACAGGAAAAACAGGTTTGTTGACTCGAGTTTGTATAAAATATCATAAAAACAGTTAATTTCTTGCAGTCCTGTGTGGTCGACAATTGCTTTGATAAGGTGGTGGTTGCAACGGTGGCAAAGGTGGCGATTGTGGTTGTTGTATCAGTGAACCAGATCTCTCTATGTCTGTGGAGCTCCGAAACCCCTGACCGAAATCGAATGAGGTGGTTGGCATTGAGTCGCTTGAAGTAGAGGTGCTGCTCGGCTCGTTGCTGTGATGGTATTCTGGCTGTTCAGTCTATACACGAACCCGTCTCGACTTGAGGTTTAGGTGTACCTCGGGCAAGCGTCTACGTCGGCTGTGAATTTCGCCATGACGATGTGGATAACCACGCAGGTTCACATAGATGTGATGTTTTTGGCTATCTTCTAGTGCATTTGGAATCATGGTTGTCACTGTCTGCAGCAACTGTAATGCTTATACTGGGTTCCGGCCTTGGTGCACATGCATGGTAGGTTGGTAGCTTGACTCACCATGATCTGATGTTTTCGCTCCTTACGACGAATTGTACACGCTTCAGGTATTTTCCTCGAAGGCAGCGCGTTGACTCAAATGGTCTGGCCTGTTTCCCCTTACACCTATGTTGTCCAGTGACAAGGATACTGTGATGTTTCCAGGGACAACATCGTAAAGGGAGTTACCCAGGCTGTGTGCAAAAACATGTCACTTAAAATTGATGTATCCACAAATACCACAGCTTCTGATAGGTAGTGTACTGTACAGTCCAGGAACAGTACTCGCCGATATGCTCAAGTCAATGTTTTTGACACCAATACCTCTCGCACTAGTACCACGTCTCAGCGTGTGTCGCGCAGTACTGTAACTGGGTGCTTATTTATGAAACCTTTCACAACAGACATGGGTTCAATTTGCGTTGAATGAACACTTGAGCTGGCCGTAGTGTTCACAACAGGGATATTTCGCCCATCTTCCATAACGACGAGATCTGCTTTCGTTGCGGCTTTTTTCATCATTTCGTCCACCTGCTTCTACGCACGATGCTTCACATCTGTTCCGTGTAGCGTTGAAACGCTTGTCACTACTGTGATCATGACCTGGGGAATATGCTTTCGTGCACGACCACCACTCAGCTGCGCGATGGTCTGCCTTCTCACATATGAAGCAGCTATAGGTGGGGTTCTCCATCTTCTTTGAAGACCCCGACTTCGGCATCGAAGTTTCTGTTTCCTTCGTACAACGGTAATTTTCCAAGTTGGTAAGCGCTTGTGCTTCCATAAAGCAGCCATCTGTCTCACACATCGCACTCAGTGCCTGGCACTTTCTCTGCGTCAGAAAAATTCTGAGCACCAAGAAATTCTGAGCTCATGTTTTTCCAAACGTAGCGGTCAGCCAAGTGCAATAAACTGTTCCCTATCAATGACACAGGCTGTATTTGAGCAACGGCTTCAGATTTTGTTAAGCCATCCTGGCAGGGCTCACAAATTGTGGTAGTTTGCGAGTGCTCAGACACAAAAATTCCTTAAGGAGAAAGAAACATTCATAGTTACGCTCACGAACAAGCAGATACACACACAATGACTTGCTACATGCTCCTATAAACAGTTACACTTCCGCTAAATCTCGGTCCTCTTGTAGTGCAGTAAGCATACGCGAACGTTCCGCGCCCTGTGTAGTATGAAGTCGATGAGTCCATGTACATTACACACGGTACTGATGACCGCGTCGATGACGGCACCGATGACTCATCACGACATCCCTGAGCAAGCGTAGTTTACGCACGCTTGCAGCAAGAACGACGTGATTAGTCGGTCGCGATGCCACGAGCAGACCTGTAAGTGCTCGTTCTGGAAAGCGTGCGAAGACGAAGCACTGGCGTAGCACCAAGGTCACGCTCTCAGCAGGCGGTTGTGCCGGACTCCAGCATACGTGACACTAAGGTGACGCCCTCAGCAAATGGTTGTGCCAGACCCGACCCAACTGAGCACCATGTCGATGGCTTCGGTAGTTGTTTGAGCTCCGAGTACGACCCCACACACTGGAATCGCATGACCGCAACCTTCGCTCGCCACAGGGAACGGCCAAGCTCATTCCGGCTGGTCTGGTAGTACCAGCTCGGTCCATTTCACTCCCCTCAAGCTGAACGTTCTCCGCTGCTTCTTTCGCCGACCACATTGGCTTCCCTCATCCACTTCCGAAACTCTGGCGCTTCATAATCCCTCGCTTCCGCGCGAACTCTGTCATCTTCTTAAGTTCTCCTTTTGCTGTGGGTAACACTCTTGTGACACCTGAGAAAATCTATCGTCTTCAAACTAGCCGACATTCCTCTGTTTGCAGTATCATTGGAAAAAAGTAATCATAATTTCTAATCCATTCATATACTTGGTAGCTTGTTTTGCTTAACTTTATATATTCTCGTTCTTTTAAAATATTATGTGATGCAGTGATAACCAATTGAAAAACTTCAGTTTCCCACGAGAGGTTGTCCAATTTATCTCGCGGAGAGCTGCATTAACATGCTAAAACCTTGACAGATTTAGAAAAATCGGCCCATCACTGGTGATAGAGGCGGGGTTTTCCTGAATGTGTTGAACGAATGCTTACTAAAGGGGGGCATTTCGAAACCTTAATGGACAGTTTTAGACCATGTGCAAGAGACGTGTTTATGCTCTCCTATGGTCGAGTACCTAGAACTCCAAATCGTTACCCACTTTCTCTAAACAAACACATATTGCAGTCATA
Organism: Rhipicephalus microplus; assembly: GCF_043290135.1. Taxonomy (NCBI): domain Eukaryota; kingdom Metazoa; phylum Arthropoda; class Arachnida; order Ixodida; family Ixodidae; genus Rhipicephalus; species Rhipicephalus microplus. Next base: position 182,791,648 of record NC_134701.1, read on the forward strand.
ATCCTTGTGTGGACCATGAACTCTCTCGTGGCGTATTTTTCATGACACGGCCAATTAGAAAGAAAACGGTTAAGAGCGGACACTCCCATAAAACCCGGCGGCCCAATCGACCCTAGCGCACCTGGGCGTTGGTGAGAGCAACTGACCTGCGCATCCCTAACTTTGGATTACTGTGCGCAACTCATGTTTGCCGATGACGAAAGTTAAGTATTTCAGACCACTTTTAAATGCGAAGCATTTCTTAGTGAACTTCGGTGACTTTGAGCGTATCTATCTATCTATCTATCTATCTATCTATCTATCTATCTATCTATCTATCTATCTATCTATCTATCTATCTATCTATCTATCTATCTATCTATCTATCTATCTATCTATCTATCTATCTATCTATCTATCTATCTATCTATCTATCTATCTATCTAGCCGCCTACGACTATTAGCTCTCCTGCCCGTTTCGATAATCGTATCGGTACCAAACTTGGTATGGCATAAAATGACTGTATGAGGAACCTATTTGACTATACATAACATGAAAATCATGACATATATGGCATGAATATCATGATTTACATTCCACGATCCTGCAGCTCTTGCGGTGGTTTCTCCGGAAGCAGTGGCATTGCACTGCTTCACCTGCTGGATGTTAACTCTCTGGTAATACGTGACAATCAGAAATAAACAAATGCCGAAGAAGAAACGGCGATGCCAATGAGTGTGGCTTGGTCTTGCAGCTCAAAATTTTGAGAAGTGCGACAACCTCGAGAAACTGCTAAGCCTTTTTCGCGATCTCCAACTGCGGTGTAAAATAACATTGTGATTTGACGTGGATTTCTCTTTCGGCCAACAGTCTTTGTGCTTCACGTCACGAGTGTCGTAAATATTGGCACTTAAGACCGAGTTCAATGACGTGACAGACATCGAGAAATTATACTGGGAGCGCGTCGGGCACAGCTCCCCCTCCCCCTTTTTTTCGCTTGTTACTCGTACTGTAATCGGTCTCCGGTGAAGGCATCCGGTGGCAGCTGCCTCTAAATCAGCGTGGAACCAATTGGCGTGGGCTGTGTCAGCTGTTTGCAACCGCCGAATCGGTGTTCAGGGCACTCTACCTGGAACCTAGTTGCCAGTGTAAACACCACACTTAGTCTGAACAAAATATCATGTCAACGCGCGTTAGTGGTGGGACATGTCACCGAAAAAAATGTAAGCTAAGGGTATAGCGGTGTATTTATAATTTATCACACTACCCACAGTACACGAAGACTTAGTGCAGTGTAATCCAGATGAAACGTATCAGGCCAAGAACAATTCCTCAAAAGTGGGAAATCGTAGTGCGGCTCACCATGGCCCAATTGCGGTTTTGTCGCTGCTTGACATCCGTCTTTTTCATCGTCCATTTACACTAATCCGCACGTTAGAGAAAGAATCGCACAGCTTTATCAACACGCACACAGTATGGTAACCTGCATCTGTAGTTTCCTCAGATACACTGATGACGTTAGTGACATCCCTTGGAGCAGAAGTTTAGAGGAATTTTACAGTTGACCTTGAGCATAAAGCCTTGTAAGACTGTTTCTTCATTGTCAAGTGATCGCTTTGAGAAGGCAAGCCCTGGTTCTTGAGTTGTACTTCTACTCAAACTGTAATTATTACACCACTGGTTATCCTATCAGAGGGCATGCTTTCCAAACAAAAAGCAGGTTTTCTTCATAGTAGAGGCACTGCTAGGAACGTAAAAAACGCTCGGGGATGTAAGAAGCGTGATTTTGTTTTGTTCGGCACTTCTACTACACTGTTTTCACACGCGCTTGAGGTATGCTGTCGCACAGCCACTCACCATAAGGTCACGATATAGCAGGGCTGTTCCTGGGCACCCATGCATCTCGTTGCCATCACACCCGCCGCTATCCCTTGGGTGTGATTCACATGTCTCTCCTGATATATAGCAATGCAAAGAACGTGATGTGCACCCGTCGATAGCCCGTCGGTTTATTCTTCCCTTTTGGCTTTATCACATATTATTACATTTTCATTCGCTTAATAATTTCTTGGTTTGCTTTTGAAGGACCCTGGTGCATTTTATTACTCTCCTTCCTTACGAAAAGAAACTTTTTTTTCCAAAAAGAAACTGACCCGTCATGCAAGCACCTCTGAATCCTAGCGTTTACAGTAGCCCACGGGTTCCTTCCTGGGAAGCACTTTTACTCCTGCGTGGACGCAGTATAGCACTGGTATGCATTGCAATTATAACGAATGTGCTTACAGACTCATTTATTCAGAGCCGAGTTCTATTATTCTAACCAAGTGTATCCTGCATCAACTAGGAAAGCTTTTCAGCCTCGTGTGTTGCAGAATAACCAATAATATTCACATTACAAGTGTATTCACTGGTCATTACAATAATTAGCGTTGTAGCATCACGCACCTGATAATGCTTTTCTTTCTCGGCTTCTCAGCTGTGTCGGCAACTTTATCGTCTTTTATGTACTACTTATGATAGGCGCATACCTTCAGCTATTTTAATAGCCGCGTATATTGTTTACATAATATATTCTGCACCCAATGGTAAGTAGCATACGTCAAGTATAGTGATTAGAGACCAAATATATACCTAAGAGCCTCTACTATAGTCAGTTTAATCGTTTACCCTGATACATCCACCAGTTTTACGACGCGTGCAACACAGCAGAGCTGAGAGTTGACCACAGCCAGCTGAAAACTAGACGCATAGTTGAAGCTGAAGTTGAAGCACATAGTTGACACATAGTTGAAAAAGGTTGAAGCTATCTTTTTACAACGATGCTGTATACCTCCACTCAACGACACATTTGCCGTCATCAGTAATATATATATTGTGGTGACTCCGGGTCCCGCGGGTCTCAGTTTGGTAGCGGGCCCCCGTCCTAGGACCCACCGTCGAACAAGTCAGATGAGGCGCTCGTAAAAACGACAACAATTTATTTACATTTTTAGTAACTGAGAGTTAGAAAAGAGGTGATCAAGTGATCAAGTAGAAGTCAAGCACTGTACATGAGAGCTGTTGAACTGTAAAACTTAAAATACACAACTGCCTTCTGTTTATATATAGCGCCGCGTTGCCAACGCTGGGCGCAATGTCTGCGGCTTCAGCCAATACGGCGCTCCATGGTCTAGACGCTCCACCCACGAAGGAGTGGAAAGACACCACACAATGCATGTGGAGAGGGCATAGTTTGCACGATGCCCAAACATGGTCGCCAAAGCAATGTACCGACGTTTTCGCACACGTCACAAAGTTTTGCGCACGTCCGATGATTTCGGTTTCCAAGATTCTTCAGGAAGCTGGGTGAGGTTCGAAAAACCGGCTGCCAGTGCACGTGTCAAATTTGCTTGACTGTTTGGGTAGGACAATGTCGTGGTGGGCCCGCATATCGTCAAAATATGCCATCCCATTCAGCTGATCCTAAGGAGAAAGGGGAAAGGAGGAGTGCTCGACTAATCTCTCGTCGTCGAGGCGAGCTCTTGACGATGTGGTTCTCCCTCCTCGGTCATGCACGCTTGTTTGTGTGGCAGCTGCTGTCCAGACTGACGGCGAAGGAGTTGCTGACCAAATGAGCTTGCTCTTTCTCACACATGGCATTTTTGTCGCAAGAGGTATCGTCAGTGTCGCCGCTGGAGGCGCACACTTGCTTCTGACAAATCTTAGTGCTGAGCGCCGGCACCTTCCAAAAGGCTTCGACGATATCACAGACACAGAATGCTCCTTGGCAGTAGTAGACGAGGCACCAAAACTTGATTCAACACCAGTTCTCGACGTTAGCAATAATTTGCCTAATGACGAGCGAAAGAGGCTTCTCGGCTGCTTGGCAGTAATCGACGAGGTACCAAAACTTGATTCAACACCAGTTCTCGACGTTAGCAATACTTTGCCTAATGACGAGCGAAAAAGGCTTCTCGAGCTAGTGACCGAATTCAAAGACTGCTTTTCGACAACATCAAGAGTTGGCCGCACGCCTCTAACCAAGTATCAGATAATTACAGGGGACATGGTGAGACCAATTCACCAAAACCCATATCCCATGGCTCGAAAGGAACGCGAAGTGACGCAACAGCAAGTCGACAAAATTCTAGAAGATGACGTCATTCAGCCCTAAAAAACCCCTGGGTGTCATTTGTAGTCCTCGTGAACAAAAAAGACGGCAGCCTGTGCTTCTGTGTAGAACAGATAGCTCAATTAGGTGACAAAGAGAGATATGTATCCACTTCCTCGTATAAATAACTCTCTCGACAGACTTCGACATGCTCGTTACATTTCATCGATGGTCTTGAGGGGTGGACATTGGCAAATCGAGGTAGACACGAGAGACCATGAGAAGACTGCTTTTATGACACCAGATGGCTTATGTGAATCAAAATCTTGCCCTTTGGTTTATGCTCAGCGCCCGATACCTTTCAAAAACTCATGGATACCGTGCTTTCTGGGTTGAAGTGGAAAACCTGCTTGTTCTATCTTGATGGTGTCATAGTTTTTGCCACTTAATTTGAACAGCACCTTAAAAGGCTTGAGGTACTTTAAGAAGACATACGGTCCACGGGCTTGACATTGAAGCCTGAAAAGTGCCACTTTTGCTATGAAAAACTGCAATTTCTTGGCCTCGTCGTCAGTCAAGCAGGCGTTTGTCCTGATCCTGAAAAAATCGAAGCCGTTGCACAGTTTCCCGTGCCGACTGATAAAAAGGCTGTCTGACAATTCCTCGGCCTATGTGCGTATTATAGGCGATTCGTTGCAGACTTCGCACGCATCGCATCACCGTTAACCTGCCTCACGAAAGAAGACGTTGCCTTCAAATGAAACAACTCACAGGAAATAGATTTTAAGAACCTGCGCCAGCGACTACAGACGCCTCCAGTACTTGCCCACTTTGATGAGAAAGCCCCAACGATGCTACACACTGATGCCAGCAATATTGGTCTGGAAGCTGTGCTTGTGCACCTGCAAGAAGGCACAGAAAGAGTAATCGCCTATGCAAGCTGAACATTATAGCACGCTCCGAGGCTAATTACTCTACAACTGAGAATGCCTCACCGTGGTTTTGGCTGTCACAAATTTCGTCCACATTTATACACCCGCCATTTCAAAGTCACCAGCGACCACTATTCACTGTGTTGGTTAACAGATCCTAAAGATCCTACCGGGCGATTAGCGCGTTGGAGTCTCAGGCTGCAAGAGTACAACATGACGGTCGTTCACAAGTAAGGGAACTGCCATATGGACGCTGACTGTCTATCCCGCTCACCCATTGAATCGGCAACTCTCCCCGATCTGGAAGAAATAGCATTCCTTGGTGTGCTCGACACGACCTTCATTGCGCAGCAACAACTTGGTGACCCTTAGTTACTTGCCCTGCTTAATTACCTGTACGGCAGATCTTGCAAGGCACCAACTGTTTTCGCAAGGGGCCGATTATCATTTTGCTTACGGGGCGCAGTATTATATAAAAGAAACTTCTCTTCGACAGAATCCGCGTTTACTCGTACACCCAGCAGCCCTTCGCTCCGAAGTACTCGAATCGTGCCACAACGAGGTGGCTTCAGGCCACTTAGGTTACACGAGAACGTTGGCCAGACTACGGCAACGGTAAGATCGACCATTGCCGTAAAGCACCATGTTCGTACTTGCCTTGACTGCCAGTGACGAAAGTCACTGCCGACTAAACCAGCTGGCCTCTTGCAGCCCGTGCAGGTCCCAAGAACACCATTCGACCAGATTGGCATAGATATTTTGGGCCCACTTCCTACTTCTACTGCCGGGAACCGCTGGGTTATTGTCCCAACTGATTACCTTACCCGTTATGCTGCAGCAAAGGCTATCTAGAGAGGTACAGCAGTGGAGGTGGCACAATTTTGCATCGATAATGATGTACTGAGGCATGGTGCACCAAGCGTCGTAATCTCAGACAGAGGAACCGCATTTACACAGCTCTTTTAGACCAAGTCCTGATGCTGAGTGGAACAACTCATCGTAAGACTACCGTCTACCACCCGCAAACGAATGGGCTTACAGAGCAACTGAACAAAACAATTGAAAGCATGCTTTCAATGTACGTAGACATCGAACACAAACATTGGGACGAAATCTTGCCATATGTCACGTTCGCATACAACACGGCCAAGCAACTAACAACTCGGATGACACCATTCAGCCTAATTTAGGACGGGAAGTACGAACCATGTTAGATGCAATGCTAGCGCACGAATGTGACGGCATTGACCTTGATTGCGAGATGTGTACAGAACGAGCGGAAGACGCAAGGCAACTAGCACGATTCCGAATCCAGAAGCAGCAAGTGTACAACGCAGGCCGCTAATGCTCGCCGCAGAACAGTCGTTTACCAGAGCGGTGACAGAGTATGGATTTGGACGCCCATAAGCAAAAGAAGACTGTCCTAGAAGCTGCTAAGGGGATAGTTTGGGCCATACCTAGTACTGCGACGACTGAGTGATGTTACTTACGAGGCCGTTCCCGAAAGTTCGCGTAGTACGAGGCGTCGCAAGCACTATCCTAAACTCGTTCACGTACTGCGCATGGAGCCTTATGCCAGGTAGTGACTGCGCAAGACATTTCTTAAAAAAAACTGCACATACTGATCTAGCGTCGCTTCGATGCTTGAGCCTTCTTTAAGAGCGGGGAAAATTACGCCTGTGTACTGGTGGACAAAAACGACGATAAAGGGATTTGGTGGACACCAGGTAGTGGAGCTCTGGCTGGTCGAGGAAAAAGAAGGTGATCTTGCTGTTCACCTGCCGAGAATCACTGTATCAACGTCTATCTGCCTTTCCTTCGCGTTCTACAGCGACAATACCATTCACGTTATTCTAAGCTCTGTAGCCAATGATATAAAATAACACGTACAAAATACATGGATGCGTGATTTATTAGTCATTCAAATGGATTACCGAAAATCCCACTGAGTAATGTTTCACAAAAAGTTTCATTCATGAGATGATTTTGCTGCAGGCATATATGCTAGTGTGTAGTGCGCAGTCTGCTATCATAAATAGATATTGTTATTTCAATCTGTACATACATCCTATAAGGTGTTTTCGTTTATGTGTTGTATCCAACCAGGCCAAAACTTCTGAAAAAGGGTTGCAGTATCAATAAATAAAAAATGAAACTGTGTGACCATGACCTAACTGATTTCACAAGAGCATTAAGCAGTAAAATATTTACTTACAAGCAACCAGAGGGGATGGAAAATCCGAAAAAAGTGTTCCTAAATCAAACGAACATAATTAGAGTAATGGAGGCTGCACTTTTTTGTTCGTGAATAACAAGAGTGTGTGTGTGCTTACTAATACAATTTTACTTTATTAAAGTAAGATATGCAAGATACGTCCAACGCAGCCCAATATTTTTGTAGCCGACGATGGCGCAATCTCATCCCAGTGCGGCATACCACGGTGCTAACAAAATGCTTCGAAACTTGGCTGCAGCCCACGTTTTTCTACGGAATCCAGATACAAGTAACCGACTGTCCGAATTTGTGTTTTAAGATGTTCGCAGACTACCAGGTCCTGCTATATCTCTCCTCTTTCCTAGTACCCATTAGCCACGTGTCCAGTCAGCACATGATTGCTTCCGAGAAAAATGATGAGGTTGGTAATGCGAGATTTCATACACGCAGGACGTGTGACAACTGCGCTAAGTTCGCGCGGTAAAACTTACTACCGCCGTCAATTAAGCAGACGAGAGGAAACTCCAGGCCACAGGCCCAAGCAGCTCATCTGTGTGTGTTTGGTCAAGTTTAATGAGCTGTGGCATCCTCCATGAATCATAAGGACGCATCGTTTGGCAGAGGGCTCGAGCGTGGGGCTCTGGCATGATGACAGCTCGCAGACAGTAACCATAACAGTTTTGTATTCCGAGGTTCTTTATGAATGAGGAGGTGCAAATGCGTGGGACGTTAACAGAGAGCACTGATTCCGAAAATAAGTTGGCTCCCTTGGTGAAGTAAGCAGCGCTGGAATTATGGCAACGCGAAACTAATAATGAAGTAGTCTTCTTTACTGCACGGTTTCTCATAGGTTAAAGAATGCTTTGCAAGCATTATTGTATATTTCATGTCTTATGTTCATATGTTCTTTTGGTAAAGTGAAGAAAGAAATAGGAAACTGCCTTGCCAATTTTATTGGGAAAGTTGCCGTCACTGTCTCAATGCACTTTTTTAATTTGCTTATTCGTATGAACTCCAACACAGCCCTTTTTTTGTTTGCGTAAATAAACAGGACACACTGTTTAAGTTGGCGACCTCATTGTACCACACACGTACCTATGAATCAACAATATATACTCTACCACTGCTCCTCGCCACACAAATGCACCTAAATAAGGGTCGTTTTTCCTGCAATCTTAGTGGCGACATCAAGTCAGACCATGATCTGCTTTTAGCAACCTATGTAGTCAACATCCCTGGTAGGTCGACAGGGATGTTGACTACATAGGTTGCAGTGTTGTGCACAAATGTTACGTACTGCAGGATGTCGTCTCACGTTTTGTGCTGCACACCTACGCACATAGAGATTATGTCGACTAGTGTTTTGTTTGGCCTTTCTGTCAAACCATTGCTCTAGGGGTGATACGCAACGCTCTTTCGATGGGTTGCATAACTCAACCTGACGATATCATCCAAGAGTTTTGCCGTGAGTGATGTCCCTCGATTAGTGATGACATATGAAGGGGCGCCATGCCGTTGCACAATTTATTGCATAAAAAACTGGCAACTTCCGATGTGGTTCCTTGTGGCAGTGCCTTCATCTCAGCGTAACGCGTCAAGTAATCGGGTGTGACAATATTTCATTTGTGTCCGGAAGAAGACAAAGGAAACATCCTTATGAGGTCCATTCTCCCTTGATCAAACGGTGTACATGGTGAATCGATTGGTTGTAGATGGCCTGCAGGCTTTTATGGTAGCGTCTTGCGACTCTGCAATTCACGGCATCCCTTCACGTAGCGTTTCAGACAGGCAGACATTTTAGGCCAGTAGTAGAGTTGTCGCACCCGATGCAGAGTTCTTGAGTAGCCCAGATGGCCGGATGTAGGCCCGTCGTGACAAGCTAATAAGACTTCATCGAGGAGGGCTTCAGGTACGACCAGAAGATGAGATATGTCACCAGCACCAGTGTTTATTTTTTATAAGACGCCATTTCTTAGGCAAAACGATGGCAACGTTCGCGACATCAGACAAAGAATGGGTGCGGTGCCACCTTCCAAGGGATCTATAATCACTCTTATATCGGCGTCATTTCGTTCATGAGACATCATATCCCGCCCGCTGAGGTTTGCTAAGAAGGTGCCATCTTCTTCTGCGCTTGTACTGGTGCATTGAAGAGGTGCTTGTGATAACGTTTAGGCATCTTCGTGCGTTTCGCCTGACTTGTACACGATGGTGATATGAAATTCCTTCAGGCGCAGACTCCACCGAGCTAATCGTCCTGAAGGGTCTCGTGGACTGGCAATCAGCACAAAGCATGATGATCAGTGAGAACTTTAAACAGTCTTTCATAGAAATATGGCCTAAATGACCACGAGACCTTCTTTCTCATATGTAGAATAGTTAAGTTATGCACGAGACACTGTACGGCTTGCGTAGGCTATTACCCGTTCAATCCCGTCTTGTCTTTGTACCAAGATAGCACCAAGACCAATATTGCTGGCATCAGTGTGTGCTTCTGTGGCAGAATCTTCATCGAAATGTCCGAGCACTAGAGGGGAAGAGAGCCGGTGCTGTAGTTCCACAAAGGCAGTCTGCTATTCGTCACCCCAGACAAATGGTGTGTCATCCCGCGTAAGGCGTAATAGTGGCTCCGCAATGTTGGAGAAACTGCCAATAAAGCGGCGGTAATACGCGCAAAGACCCAGAAATTGTTTGAAGACTTTTCTTGTCAAATGGAGCTGGGAAAGCAGCGACAGCAGCAGTCTTGTCAAGATCACGCCAAACACAAGTGGCGCTCCCGACGTGACCAAGAAACTTTAATTCTTCGTAGCCGAAATGACATTTCTGAGGCTTGAGTGGGAGATCGGCCGATATAATGGCTTCGACCACATTCCGGAAGCGACGATGATGCTCGTCAAGCGTTTCTGAAAACACAATGACTTCATCGAGGTAGACTAGACACCTTTTCTACTTGAGGTCTGCCAGGACGATGTCCATCATTCGCTGGAATGTCGCTGGAGCAGAACAGAGGGCGAAAGGGAGCACTCTGAAATCATAAAGGCCATCCGGGATTACAAAAGCGGTCTTTTCCCGGTCACATTCGTCGACCTCTTTTTGGCAATAACCACTCTTCAAGTCGACGGAGAAAAAATACTTCACATGCTGCAGCCTGTCCAGAGAATCATCGACTCTGGCCAACAGGTACAAACCTTTCTTTGTGACATTGTTCAACTTCCTGTAGTCGACACAAAAGCGAAGCGTGCCATCTTTTTTTTCAGAAGAACGACTGCTGATGAACCAGGGCTGCTTGAAGGCTGTATTACGCCATCCTGAAGCATTTTCTTTACCTGCGTTTGAATCGCGTGCCGTTCAGTTGGCGAAACACAGTAAGGTTGCTGCCGTATGGGTGGTGGTGGTGGTAAAAAACATTTATTTCAGAAAAAGTCTACTAGAGAGTGCAGACGTGGCCCATCAGCGTGCTAGAGTGGCAAGACCCTATTCCGGGACGCCAGTGGAGCTGGAAGCTGCCCATGCACGCTCCACCAAGGAGCGTTGTGCAGCCAAGGTAAAGCAGCCGAGCAAGTGCTCCTCCCAAGCCTCTCTACTTGAGATAGAAAAAGGGGATGAGAAAGCGACGGGATTAACTGGGCACGATGCCGCGACGTGATATGTGTCGGCGAGGACATGACAGGTCGAGCAGGTGCCATTGATTTCCGGCAAAAAGTGCCTGGCGACCACCAGACTGCTAAAGGTGTTCGTCTGCAGGCGGCGTAGCAGTCGTTCGTCCGCTTTCTCCCAACCGCGTGCGGGGTCCGGGCAGAGGCGGCGCGAAGCCCGGTAATAAGCCTAAATTTCGCGAAAGCGCGTCAGGTTGGTATTGCCAGATTCCGTCTCGGGACATAGAGGGGCAACGGCCCGGACAGGATAAGCGCGGGCAGCGGTATTTGCCGCCTCGTTGCCGGGCAGGCCCGAGTGGTCTGGGGTCCAGACTATACGAATGGGATGAGGGTTAAAGCGCCAAGAGTCTTCCTGTAGTACGCTTGCCGCCAGCGGGGCAGTAGAACCCTGAAGGTACTAAGAACAGGACGAGCGCGAGTCCGTCAGGATGATGCGTGAGGCAGGGTGAGAGGCGGCCAAAGCCATGGCAACCTCTTCAGCGTGCGCTACTGTATCTGCTCGAAAAGAGAGGCCATCGACGTGTTTGCCCTCTGTAATCACGGCAGCCGTGAAGTGACCCGAGGGGGGGGACCCAAGACGTCCACGTAGAACACACCAGGACGATCGGAGTGTCGCGTATGAAGGTCCGCGGCACGTGCTAGTCTACGGCCACGGCCAGGATGGAGGTCGGGGTTCATATTACGGTTTAGAGGTTCCACCCATAGCTTTTGACGCCAGAGCAGTGGTACCGGCTGCAGAGGGTGTTGGTCAGATATCGGGTTAAGGCCAAGTCTGTGTAGAAGACGGCGCCCTGAAGGCGTCTGCGACAGTGGATTGATTTGGTTAACGCGATGAGCTTCGCGCATCTCTGCAAAGGTGTTGTGTACCCCCAGAGCCGCGAATCGGCTGTTGGAAGTTGCGATAGGTAGGTCCAGAGCGCGTTTGTATACTGAACGAAGAAGGACGTCTAGCTGGTGCTCGTGTCGACGACGCAGGCGAAGGTAAGGCAAGGCGTAGGGTACGCGACTGATCACAAACGCGTGGGCCAATCGGAGGGACTGAGACCCGCGGAGGCCGCCGCGCTTGGTAGAAACTCGCCGTATCATGCGGCTCACCTGTTCGCTGGTGCGTCTGAGGCCTGCTATTGTGCCCTTTGGATCCAAGGACGATGTTAGGTGAAGGCTAAGAACCCGAATATTTTGCATGACGGGACGGGCCCGGACGGAAGAAAAAATTGAGGCGGCGGTAGCGGAGAGACTGAAAAAAGAGCCGATTTAGCTGGAGACCACTCCAGGCCGCATGAACCTGCGTAGGTGTCCACCAGAAGGGCAGCCTTTTGCAGGCGTTCTTCGATTTGCACTAAGGAGCCGGTGTTGGTCCAGATTGTGATATCGTCCGCATATAGTGTGTGTTGTATTCCCTCGGCCTCGCTTAGAAGAGAGGGGAAGTACATCATCGCCAGGTTAAAAAGCAGAGGAGACAGGACTGCCCCTTGAGGTGTACCACGCGTGCCTAATAAGTACGGGCCGTGTTTGGTAGAATTAAGGCGAATAAAGGTGGTGCAATGAGATAGAAAGGCGCGAATGTAGTTGAAAGTCTTCTGCCCACAGTTTGTGGTAGACAGGTTAGTGAGTATGGTGCTGTGTTTGACGTTGTCGAACGCCCCGCGGAGATCGAGAGCGAGCACGGCTTTATCGTTATGGCGCATAGTAGTCGGCTCTATGATATCGTGATGAAGCTGGAGCAGGACGTCCTGCACCGACAGATGCGGGCGAAAGCCAAACATTGTGTCGGCAAAGGTCCTCCTGGCCTCCAAGTAGGCGGAAAGGCGTTCGCGAACCATGGTTTTCATGAGTTTGCCTGCGCAAGACGGAAGTGAGATGGGTCTCAGTGCCTCAATACTAACGGACTTTGCCAATTTGGGTATGAATGTCACGACCGATGTGGTCCATTCCGTTGGAAGTGGAGAGCGGTCCCATATCGAATTTATAAGGTGGAGTAGCGAGAGGTGCGCTTGGTCGGGAACATTTGCCAGGAGCGATACTGTGAATCCGTCGCGTCCAGGAGCCGTGCCCCGTCGCATTTTCGTGAGTGCAAATCGTAAATCAGAAAGCGTGTAGGGGGCGTCGATGTCGGTGTCAGGGGCGCCGGAATGCGTATATGCTGGGCCTGCGGATCAATTGTGCGGCAGATGTAGCGGTCACAAAGTTCTCGCACGAGTTCATCCGTAGTGCCCTGAAAGGCATGCAGAGCACGGTGGAGCTGGCGTTGCGTTTTTTCCCTGGTGGTGGAGGGATCGAGAAGGCTTCTAAAGAGCCGCCACGCACTCTTAGAGCTCATCTGGTTTGCAGCCTTCGAACAGGTGTCTGCCCAGTTAGCATCGGAAAGTTGTGCAGAGTATGTGGCCGCCTCTGCAGTGAGCGCCTCAAAGCGAGCACGAAGTTTTCGATTAAGTTTGTTGCGTTTCCAGCGCCTTACGAGCCCGCGGCGAGCGTGCCAAAAATGTAGGAGGTGTGGATCGATTGCAGGAGTCAAATTATAGGTGTCAAGGGTGCGAGTGTTCGCTTCTTTCATATGGAGGGCGTATGATGCCCACGCTGCATATTCGGTCGAGGAGAGGACGGCGGGGAATGTTTGCATTCTGAACTGAGTCCAATCGGTGAGACGGGCTTGGCCCCAGTGTTGGCGCATTTTCTGCCGCGGTGTGAACGAAATGCGTAGTAAAAAGTGATTGCTGCCTAGGGTTTCACCTAAATTTTTCCATGTAGCATCGCGGATGTGACGGGTGAGGGAGAGGTCGGGGCATGTGTCTCGCGTGACCGAGTTGCCGGAACGTGTGGGTTGTGCCGGATCGGTAAGAAGCGTCAGGCTCAGCGAGGAAATGAGCTCCTTGAGCTCTCTGCCCCGGGCATTCTCGTAGTGGTAACCCCACTGAGGGCTGGGGGCATTAATGTCCCCGACAATCACCAGTGGTTGTCGGGCCGCTATACGCAGCGCCCGATGGAAGAGATGCGCAAACGAAGCCCTCGCAAGGCGATGGGGACGGTACACGTTTAAGATATGTATTGATGGTTGGCCCCTCCGCTGAGACAGCACTGATATCATGCAGTAGTCGTAAGGAAGATCCAGATCAAGGTCAATCTGTATCGCCGTGTAAGCTTTATGCACGAGGAGGCATGTGGTGGTGCCGCCCACATAGGAGCAGTATCCAGAAAGGGATGGAGCAGGGCCAGATTCTTGGAGCGCCAAGACGGCCGGCTGAGAGCCAAGTGAGCTGACGAAAAGGAAAAGATGTGAACGCTTTCGCCTGTTCCCGAAGCCTCCAGGGTTCCACTGTACTATCTCAAATTTAGACGCAATGTTTGAACGGGACGTACGATTGGTCGCCATCGTGACTGTCTTAGGTTTTAGATTTGGTTCTCCATGTCCCACTCGGAATCCCCAGAGGCAGGGAGGGGCACGGAGGCCGGATTGTCCGACGGCGGGGTGGTGGTAGCCACCTTACGACGACGCCGTGGAGCTGTAGCCTCACTCCTCACCGAGCAGGAGCGGGAACGCGATGCTTTGGGTTGAAACTGGGTGATTGCCCAGGCTTGAATAGCCTGGATAACCTCTACTGCTATGCGTTGGACCGAGAAGCTAGTGAGGAGGTGATTATTCGAAGCTTCGGCGCGCGTGAGGCATTCCTCTACGCGCGGGGCGCGCTCTTTGCTAGGGAGAGTTTGGTTAGCGGGCAAGAGAACCAGAGGTGCCCCAGGAGCCTCAAGAGCTTCTGGAGTAGATGCGGTAACGGTTCCGAGTGCTGGAGTACATATGGCTGCTTGAACCGGCGGTTTAATGCGAGTGGACTTAGCGCGAGGACTAAGCTTGGACGTAGCTGGCGTAGCCGCCTGGACAGAGGAGGCAATACCAGATGGCCTTGCAGTACACTGTTGCTGGGGTTGAAGTCGCTTATTTAAGAGTTCGAGTTGTTTAGTTAAAAGAGAATTTTGCTTTTGAAGTGCCGCAACTTGCTGGCGAAGGGCTGCAAGTTCGGGAGAAGTAGGATCGACAGACGGGGGTGAGAGAGGCTTAGAAGCAGCATTCCCTGCCCAACTTTTCACCTGAGGTACCGCCGCTGGTGCTTCGAGCGGTGGGAATGCCTGAGTGTCGGCGTGGAGTGGTGGAGCCGAATGAAGCAGGTTGGTGCCGCTATCTGGCTGTAACGAACATGAGGTGGTCCCTCGAGGAGATGTTGAGGGCTGCTTGCGTTTCCGATATTTTCGATATTTTGCCGTGCAGCCACTGGTCCCAGTCTCATGGGCGTCGTGGCAGAGGAGGCACTTGGGGTGGCAGTCGTGGGTATTGAGACCTACAGGTGCGGGGGTTCCACATTTGGTACACTGGGTTGGAGCGGGGTGAGGACACTGAGGTGGTCGACGATGGGGTGGCAGTCGTGGGTATTGAGACCTGCAGGTGCGGGGGTTCCACATTTGGCACACTGGGTTGGAGCGGGGTGAGAACACTGAGGTGGTCGATGACCGATGGTACCGCACTTTGTGCAAACAGGGACCGTTTTTTTGTAGGCGCGGATATACGTCACCACGCAGTGGTAGAAGAGGAAGCGGGGTAACTTCGTGCCCTCGAAAGTCACCACCGCCGCCGCGGAATCTCCGAGTTTGCGGACCGCGAGAATAGTACCTCGAGGCCAATGCAGTTCCGACTTTATCTTCTCCGGGCTTTCAGCAGGGTTTATGTTGATGACGACCTTGCATGTATCCCCTGGTGCCTTGGCGTGGCCCCAAACGGGCAGCTGCTGATCACCCACTTCCAGCTGGAAGTCCTCGAGGAGTCGCTGTGCCATAGGCAAAATGGTGGTGCTACAGACAAAGATGGTTTGTTCCCAGATCGGCCACACTTGAATTTGCGTGGTAGTCCGGTCGCCGAGGTAGCTGCGGATGGCGTCGCCCGCGCGATTGGCCGGGGCGAATGTGCGTAGCTCGCAGGGAACGCGAAGTTTCACTACTACGATGTAGTCGTCGCGAGAGAGGCGAGGAGTTTGACGCGGACGCCACTTGCGTTGCTTCGCTGGCTGCGAGGACGGAGCAGAGTTAGGCACACCACTGGAGGGATGGCGCGCCGGCGTTCCTTGCAAGGCTGGGGAATGGTGACCCGCTGTGGCGTCTCGTTATTGTTGAGACGCAGACTTCGATTTCGCTTGCTTGCGTTGCCACAGTCTCACCATGTCGTCGAGGTATTCGTCTTCTGATGGCATAGTGTTTACGGAGGATGAAATCTCCAAGAACAGCACTTGGCTTGAGGTAGGATCATAGCCCGTAACTACGTTAGCGGCCACCATCGCCGCGCTAAGAGCCCTTAGCGAGGCGGCGTTGTAGCCGGGAGTGAAGGACGTCCCTCAAGTTGTCAAAACTGGACCCACCTGGACTAAGGTGTTGTGTAGACGAAGCGGAGAACTTGGCGGTGACGATAAACCCAAGTTTCAGGGGTATCAAGGTGGATGTCCGCAGAAATAGCAGAAAATCTACGGAGGCGATGTGGAGTGCGTCCGTCACCATCGAGCGCTCGCAGCGCCCCCCCCCCCCCCCTGCCGTATGGGGTGCACATCGTTGTAGGTGATAATACGGTTTTTGTTGCCGGTGTTTGACAGGTCGCTCAAACGCTGCTTGTTCGTTTCAGAAAGCGTTGGACTGATGTCGACGCTGCGGAAAGACGCCTCAGCAGGGCCGATTGTCTCGGAAGGAAAAGACTCGGTGATATTGGCCACTGGGTCGGCGTAGGCGATAACGGTTTCAGGGGAAAGGTAGCGGCGCTCGTAGCTGAAGTTTGTGACAAGAACGCCGCAGTGATCATCACGAAGGCCAACGAGGCTTCTGGCTACGCAGACACCATGAGACAGCAGATGGAAGGAGATGCGACAGACAAAATCTCAGACACAAAGAAAGATGCTTGCTTGCTTGCTTGTTCCTTTCTTTTGTGGCTCTCACCCACTAAGGGGGATTGGCCAAAAAGCCGGTGGTTAATGCAACTAAATACTTATAGATTTTCTAGATTAGGGAAATATGATTACTGTGTTTTGACTGTGAAATAATTTGGCGCAATGAAAAAAAAAGAAAAAAGGGGGGAGAAATAATAGAATTTGTTGAATATCTGTGGTGGGATCGTTATATGAAATTCTCCTGAAAGTTGAATCATTGCAGTGTATCAGCTAAATAATAAGTGGTAGTGTGACTAGTAAAATTTGAGAGCTGATGGCTGACTCAGCAAGGTAATCTTCTTGTGTTATATATGAATTCGCAGAGAGCCCCGCAGATGTTCCTGTCACTATGTCCCAACGAAATGGCCCCAAAAGACAAAATATTGGGAGTATTAGGTGATATTCCTAATTTTCTGAATAAAATTTCGAAGCAGTTTTTTCTTTGATTTTTGAATCGGTGACATGTGATAAGAAAATGGTCGATATGTTCAGGTTTGTTACAGCTTGAGCACAGAGGGGATGGCACCAGACCAGACCTGTTTAAGTAGAAATTAAGAGGTGATACACGGCAACGTAATTTTGTTACCAAGACTTCCAATTTACGCGTGGGACACCATTTATTATTCCATGTGAAGTGCAGGTGCGAGAAATCTGGATTCAGTATCATGGTTTTTGATGAGTCTTCAAGAAGGGAAAGTTTTCTAAACCTCGCTGCTGTTACATAAGCTGTAGGAGGCATGATTGGCACAATCGGAAGATCAAGAGATGTTCGCGCAAGTTTGTCAGCCACCTCGTTTATACATATACTACGATGGCCTGGCACCCATATCATTCGCACTAGACGAATGTTTGCTGGGATTAATGATTTAAAAGTCTCTAGTACTGCTGATGTCGACGACGATGATAAAAATGAACACACGGAATACGAGTCAGTCACTATCACAGCTGTCGAATGAGTCGCAGGAAGTTTACGAATGGCTAGTATAACGGCCGTTAATTCCGCTTCAAATATTGGTGTATAATCTCGGAGGCGTAATGAAAATGACCAGAATAATGATAGAAAAAAAATACCCACACCTGCCTTCTCGCCACTCATAGATGCATCCGTTGCAATTACTGTATTAGTACCTAATTGAGACAGGTGTTGTTCTAATAAACTAATCAAATATTTAGAGGGCAAGTGTTTAGCGTTCATGGGGAAGATATCGTCAAATTCTATTTGCACTTGGCCGATTGGTTTGACAGATGGTGTGATCTCGAATATATTAACATTTAAAGCATCTAGAAGTGTTTGAACAAATAGCACTTGTGGTTTATATACACGGGACCAATGCTCATTGAAAAAGACACCAGGCTCGGCAAAGAATACAAATTGTCGCCTTCTCAAAGTAGATTCAGAAAATTTTAAATAGGTGTTTACTGTTAAAATACGAAATCTGCAAGCAAGGGTGGGTATCCGAGCTTCTTGATGCAAAACATTGTTAGCTGTGAATTTTGGCACACCTAAACAACTACGTAGGGCTTCCCGCTCTAAGAGAATGAGGGGGTTTATTTTGTATGCTGGTCCACCAGAGAATAGTACACATCCGAATTCAAGAATCGGACGAACGTACATGCGATATATCATGATCATCGTATCTCTGCGAAGACCGGAACGGAGGCGGCCAAGCCTACTTATCATTCCAACAGCGCGTGTAGCCCTAATTTTAATATATTCAATGTGGTCACGCCAGCTCAGTTTTTGATCGTACAGTACACCCAGATATTTAATACAATTGACCTGGGGTATTATTTCTTGATGGTACTGAAGAGAAATAGTAACTGGTGCGTCCAACGGAAAAACTATTATAGCACTTTTAGTTATGTTCAGGTTCATATGAATTTTCTGAAACCAGGTTTCCAATGTTGCCAAATAGCACTGTAAAGTCGAATGTAGTGAATAAATATCGTTCTCAGATGCAAAGAACGCGATATAATCTGCATATACATATACGTGTACCTTATCACTCTGTGGTATTGAACTTAACAAAATGTTAAATAGCACAGGCGATAGAACAGAGCCTTGAGGAACACCTCTCGTTTGGCTATACTTCGGCGTGGAAATACCTCGTTGGAAGCAATAAAATTTTCTGTCTTTTAAAAATTCGTATATCCAACTTGTTATGTACTGCGGGAACGCAAGCTCTTTTAGGACATTGATAAGAATAGCATGTTAAACACTGTCATATGCCTTGGCTAAATCAAGGGTTACTAGGGCCGCATATTGTCGTCTGTGCCGAGCAAGCTTTATACGAGCCTCTAAATCAACATGCGCCCACCATATAGAGTAACCTGGTCTAAATCCAATCTGGCACGCACTGAGTATCACATTATCTGTTATGAACTTCGTAACTCTAATGTAAAGTATTCTTTCTATTAACTTAACTACGTGTGATGTTAAAGCGATTGGCCTAATGTTATCTATCTGCATTCCTAGTCTCTGTTTTTTAAGAAGCAGTATTATTTTTGCAAGTCTCCAGTCAGGAGGTATCCAACCATTTTCAAATGAATAGTTGACAACGTTAAGAAGGTCTTCAGGAGAGATGTCGAATAATATTTTAACATTTCCGAAGTGACGCCATCTGGTCCAGAACCTGTGTTTGGCAGATTACGAACGACGTGCGCAAGTTCATCCCTACTTACTTCAATAAAATCATTTCCGAATGACGGTTTTGCACACTTTATATTGATTTGTGATGTAAATCTCTTCTCCAATTCTATTGCAATTTCCGTTAATTTATTTTCCAAATCAGCTGGAGAAGAAATAACTGAGTCAATATTTACGTGTGCTGTAATAGCTTTACGATTACGAAGAAATCTGAATAGAGCTTTTTTGTTGCCACTCTTGGATAAGTAGCTGTACCGTTTTTCTTCATGATCGTCTTTCGCTAATGAAACTGTTCTCCTAAAGGTAGCTTTAGCAAATAGATAATTTCTCCAATTAGTCGGACATTGATTGGTGAGGAGTTTTTTCCATGCAGCGTTGCGGCGTCTATAATCTCTGGCGCAATCCGCATTCCACCAGGCAGATATGAATTTTCCCTTTGTTGTAGATATAGTGAACTGTGATTTTTTAATTGTACACTTTAGGGTGGAACAAAGGCTCATAGCTTTCATATTTGTTTCCATGTTGGGCAAGGAAGACAGCATTGACTGTAAGTTCTTTTTAAATTTAGAGTAGTTTACAAAACTTTGCACCTGGCGATCTACCGTTACTAAAGTAATGCTGACTTCAAATACCAGGGGACAGTGATCACTACTTGTAGCAGTATCAAGAACAGTCCAAGACGATATTGTCACACTTGAGCTAGCAAATGTCAAGTCTAAGACGGACCTCGAATTACATCGAACGAATGTCGGAACTCTGGAGTTCCAACAAATAAGGTTATTCCGGTTAGTCCAGTCCCACAACCGTTTTCCTGATGAATCAGTGCGGAATCCCCATGAAACGTGATGGGAATTGAAGTCTCCCACAAATAGCATACTGTTTCTGCAAAAACTCGCAGTCACGTCAAGGGCTCTTTCATCTTGTATTCGAGCCGGAAAGTAGTTGTTGACTATAGATAGCGGCGCGCATCCGGGAAAGTGAATTTCCAGAACCAATACTTCATAATCGTGTAATATTTGTTAGTAAACTAAGTGTGCTTAATGGCAAATTTTGGATGAAATGAAAAACATTAATCCTCCACCACGTGAGTCTCGGTCCAGTCGAAAGCACTGATAGTCTTTTAGATAAAAGTTTTGATCAGCAGACAGCCAAGTTTCTTGTAAAATTATGACGTCTGGAGATTGTTGAGAAATTAGGTATAATAAGTCTGTAGTTGCAGAGAGAATTGAACGGCAGTTCCACTGAAGTACTCTAAGGTACCCTATGATGATAAGCAAGCAGTAGCAACTGCTCGATCTAAGATACTATCCTTGAAGAAGTCCGCTTTAGTCCTAGGTTCCTTCACACTCGTTTTTGTTTTCGGATGAGAAGAATTATTAAGTTTGCTAGTGGGTGATCTGGTGCGTTTCAAAAGGCGAGCATCCATATCTACATCCCGATTAATTATTGATTCTGAATCAGATATACCTTCCTGCTCAGTTGTGTTAGGACTGGAAAGCATTGCCTCATTATCGATAGAGACATCTGAGTGATGTTCGGCAGGTTTACTAATTGTGGCACTAGGAGGTTGGATACGCTTAGTTATTCGATCAGATGCACCCGACATCTGTGAATCCATAATACTATTGAGTGAGTCGGTCAGATTGAGTATAAATCTTTCTAATACTTTTTCTACGGCCTTTTCTACCATAGCAAAAATGGACTGAGAAAGTGATGCATCCATAGAAAGAGGTGGACGAGCTGCTATACCGGCATAACCCTCACTCCTGCTTTGAATTTCTGCAATTGCTTCTCTACGAGAGCATCGTCTCCTTTCAATGAGTTCAATCACCTGAAGTTCTTTTGATCTTGCAGGGCAGTTAGGATCGTCTGCAGCGTGATTTGCCTTGCACAAACAGCATGTCTTATTGTCTGATTGACACTCAGCAGTACTATGACCAGCCCCGTATGCTTCCGGCTGGCACGTGTTGCTCGTCTTCGTCTTCTTCGTTCACAGGCACAGAACACCAGGTGGCAATATGTGTCGCGCTAATACAAGCTAAGCGAGCTGCATGTCCACCTAATGAAAACTAAATGTAAATTCAACAAGAGCTAATATGTGCACACTTACTGGCATGAAACTGAGGACATGTCTTTGTGAGAAAAGAGAGTCAATTGATCATGGCGTAATACATCAGCTTTATAATAATTTCGATCCTCTGGGGATTAAGTTTGTAGTTCTTCAAGTTTCATTGCTTAACAACTCTGCGAACATCCATTATATTGATTCTGACATCACAGAGTGAGACTCGTGGACGCTCATACATGAATGTCGGCGCTTTAGCATTAGCAAGCTTTCATTCTATTTCAATATATTTTTCTATATT
Organism: Rhipicephalus microplus; assembly: GCF_043290135.1. Classification (NCBI taxonomy): domain Eukaryota; kingdom Metazoa; phylum Arthropoda; class Arachnida; order Ixodida; family Ixodidae; genus Rhipicephalus; species Rhipicephalus microplus. The sequence goes on from NC_134701.1 coordinate 182,813,488, forward strand.
CATTACTGTAGGAGGTCCCGATTCAGTCTTTGACTATGGGACCTCCTTCTGTATACTAATAATTTGTAATGCTCCTGATGTCATAATAAAATCATTTCTGACTCTGACTCTGACTCTCATTACGGTGTCGTCAAAGACATACACCAAGCTGAATCTATTTACCCCACTATAAACTTTGCGAGCCCAAAGTTTCCATAGCGTACATATTTCCATACGTACTTTCATTTCGTACTTTTAATTGCCAACGAGGGGCAAGTGGTGCAAATCGTCTATGCAATGCGGGTCTGTAAACTTTTTGAATGCAATTTGGCAACTATGACTTTTCAGTAGAGCGGTGATTTCCCGTGTTTTTCAACCAACGTCGGGAAACTGCGCCGCACTACTTAACTGCCTGATTAGTGGCAACGTACGGTTCGCGTGATTTTGGATAAAGCTAAAAAAATGCCTTTGGCGGCCATCAAACTAGACACAATTTTTCGCAGTAGCAATGAAAATTATATTTAGGCGCTGCCGTCACATTGAGTCGAATGTACTTCCTTGCAGTACATCTTAAAAAGCTCAGTAGAACGTACTACAAAAGCACTGGCAGCGAGTGAGCCAAAGGGGTCTGGTCCAGCAGCCACCCACACCACGTATAGCAGTGTTTTTCAAATGGGGGTCCATGGACGCAAGCGGTCACCAGCATGAGAATCGCCCGTATGAGAAGCGCCCACGGGAGGCGCTTCTCATAAAGCCGTCCCTACACACGAGCCTTGTTGTGGTTATATACTGTGGCCACGCCACAGGAAACTTGGTTAGTTAGCAAGCGCGTGCTTATGAAATATAATACTCCTCCTAACAATTCTAGCCTTGCTTCGTAATACATTCGAATAAGTTGCTATCGCATTCATTGCTTCCCTCTTTCGGCAAAACTGTGACTTTTTCCCCTCACTGCTAGGGTTCCCTGACATCTTTCACTGATCCAAAAACTGTGCCTGAAACTTTCATGGCTAAGAACCACTTCCACAAATACTATACGGAGGAGTCGAGCAACACGTCTTTACTAATGCAAAACTCAGTCATGACTCCGTTCAAGTGACGTTTCCTGCCATCAATTTCCTGCGGGATTTCATCTAAAATATTGTAAACTCATCATCGGCCTGGGTTTTTTTTCTCTTCTTTTTCTTCTTGACCTCCGATTATATTTGTCTTCGCTTCCTCCTTAATGTCGCCATCGACGGTGTCATGTCTGGCCTCCCAATCCACAATGTCATCTCCTCTAGGTACAGTGCACTGGAGGGGGGCTTTGGGTAGTGTGTTCAGGAGCCGCGCGCGCCATGCATAGCAACGAAGCGGCGAATGTAGAAAGTCTCAGATGCAGGTGGCGGCGCTGCAGTCGCGTGGGCTGGCAGTAGCGGCTAGCCGCGGAACGGCGGTAGCGGTGGCAGCGGCTTCCTCGGCGCGTAAACAGCTCTCGGTGTGCATGGGTGTCGTTTGGTTTTTTGAAGTTTGAGCAGAAATGGCGAAGCGGAAACGGCAACGCCACTGCTTTGCCCTGGGGTGCCAGACAGGGTACAAGTGGACGAAAGGTCGGCAGCCGTTCCTGTTTTCTGTGCCAAAAGACGAAGAGAAGCGAAAACTGTGGGAGCGCAACTTGCACCGGCAAGACAAAAGCCTGGACAAAACATGTGCGTGTGTGAGCTTCATTTTGAGCTGTCGTGTATTACACAGACTATGTGCACGTTTTGAATGGAGAAGAAGTGCGGATCCCACGTGGGAAACGCCCCTGACGCGGTAGCCACGGTATTGCCAAACGCTCCGGCGTATTTGTCAAAAAAAGCAACGCAGCCGCGACCGCCTAGGAAAAGGTTGAACAATGACGCCCCTTCCCCAGTCGCCACGAAAAGATCCAGAATTTGCGCCCATGAAGAAGCCGGCAATTTGGATTGAAGTAGTGTCTGCTCGACTGGTATAATGTCAGAACTTGTGCCCACTGTTTGCGGGGCATCATCCGCTCCCGAATGTCTACTGGCCCTTAAAGTGCCCTCCATATACTGGAGTTGCCATCGTATGGCTGATCGCACATTTCCTCTCTACTGCAAGCTGAAAATGGATGGAAATTAAATTGCATCAGAGAGAGTAGTTATCTTTTCACACGACGGTGAGGATAACCAGCCTGGTGTCGCCTGCACTGCCTACCTCTGGGGTCGAATGGTAGAAAAGGGACACGTCGCTGGACCTGGAGAAGCCGAGGATGTTCTACGAAACGTTGACTCGTACGCTGCGTGCAAAGGTGCCTTGTCAACAAAAAGCATGCAAAAGTGTGACCTGACAAGAGGACTGCAGGAGCAAGTGACTACCCACGAAGTCACCTATTTCAGCAAGCGCTGCGTAGGAAAAATCCATCAGAAGGTACGGTTCATTGTCGCTAATTGGTTCTGTGAATTATTGATTAATTGCTTAAGCTTTCAGCATCAAATATGTTAGTCTAGATGAGTGTACACTACCTCAGCAATGTCTCATTTTGTTACTGTGTTTTTCAGGTCAAGCATGCATCTCTTGCAAATACCTCAGAAAGGCCCTTTTGACGAGACAGTCAAGGCTCAAGAGGTCAGTCGGGAGGCATGTCGTAAGCACTTCTCAAAAGCTCCGTTCAGCCAGGCAAAATATCAGGAGGCTGTCGTCTCGATCAGCTAACCTCAAGGACGAGCTCCGCAGAATGCCGGAGGTAAACGCCTCGAAACCACAAGATGTACTCCATGCTCAGATTGAAACTTTGCCACCCAAACAGCAACACTGCATCATGCAGTGTTTTTCAGCTGCGAAGAAAAGGAGCTCCAAGGGAAATGTCTACTTCAAAGACTGAATTTTAGAGAATCTTCTCATGAAGATTAAGAGTGCGAAACTCTATGAGCGCCTTCGCAAACACAACATTATTTCCCTTCCAAGTAAAAGTACCTTGAAGCGATACCTCAGACTGTTCAAAAGAGGCTTTGGATTTAATGAGAAGGTGCTGAAGAAACTAAAAGAAAAGACAACACACATCAGTAGTTTCAGAAGACCTGGTGGGCTCTTGGTTGATGAAATTAAGCTCTCCGAACATTTGACAGTAACTTCTACTGGACATATCGAAGGGTTTGTCGACATGGGCCCCTTCACGACTGATGGTCAAAACGTGCCCTGTGACCACGGCATGATTGTCATGTTCGTTCAGTTGACAGGAAAAGGAAATCAGGTTATTGGCACCTTTGCAACGAGCTCCAATGTCAAAGGAGAGATGCTTGCAAAAAATTTGATTGAAGCAACAATACTTGCAGAAGCCAGCGGACTATTTGAAGATTTTGTAACGTGTGATGGAGCCGCGTGGAACAGGAAAATGTGGGACATCCTGGGAATTGGCGTGAAGTCGGGCAAGATCACACCCCACACCGACACAATTGCTCATTGTCGTCAACTGTCTTTCTTTTTACAATCTTGCTAAGGAAGTTGGTGCAGGTAATGCCGAGCAAGTGCAAGGTAGTGAGGATTTAAGTTCTCTTCTGAGCGCACGTGATGTTGGTGTTCCAGAGACTAGTGTTGGCACGCTTGATAAATTCATTGAGTCAGTAGACTTAGCTTCAGCTGAACGCCTACTCCAAAGGGTTCCTGTTGATCACAAAGCGTGCATTAAACAAAGGAGTGACAGCCGACTCGTACATTATATGGCAGGGTATGTCGCTCGCAAGTTCCTTTAACGTAGCAATTGCGAGGAGTGCAGAGGTAGTCTTTTGGACAGCTCTGTCAACAACAAAGACGAAGCATGCCAGTTTACGGTAATGTGTGACAAGGGAGGATTGGTGTACCCTTCACAGGCAGTGTTTGAGGCAGTGAAGCAGTTGGAAGATATCTTCACTGTGCATTTGAGTCAAGAGAAGCTGTGCAATGATAGCATTCTTGATGTGATGTCACCAATGAAGTCGCAGTTTGGAGACAGTATCGGCTGCTCGCAGCATGAAGATGACCTCACAACTGAACTAATCAAGTTTCATGTTCTGAAAAGACTTTATTTTTATGTGAGAGGACTGAATCAGTCACGAGCAGATCGCAGGAAGAAGAAACTGCACGGGAGGATCAGTCGTTGCTCATGAGTGTATTGCTTTACCTGTGAAATAAAAAGTTCGCATTGGTTACGAGGACCTTGCTTTTTTTGCGCCATCTCAGCTTGTAGTCGCCCCAACAATTAACTTTTGTTTGCGGGGTTTAATAGTTAATTGCTTAGCGGTAGCTAGTCGGAGTTTTTTCCCCCAACCGGGAAGAGCCATAACCGGGAAGAGTCATTCTAAACGAAAATCAGTTGAATAGTAATTGCTGCACAAATTTGCCGCGGTTCGCATGGCCGCCCGAGGTCGGCCGCCGCCAACGCGTACAGCCGATGCAGCCGTGGCACATGGCGTGGCGATGCAGCCGTGGCGATGCAGCCGTGGCGATGCAGCCGTGGCGATGCAGCCGTGGCACGCGATACAGCCGCGTCAGCCGACAACCTTTCCTGAGCACACTACCCAAAAGCCCTCTAGTGCACTGTACTCTAGGTACCATTTTTCTATTCTGTGGCCACCTCCACTTCATCGTTGCTAACAATTTCGGCGATGTCTCTCATTGCACTAGCAATTGTATGGACCCTTCTGGCTGGATTTCACCGCCAGCGTTGGCGTCGACGGGGCTGTCGGCATCAATGTCAAGCAGCACCATATACGTATATATATATATATATATATATATATATATATATATATATATATATATATATATATATATATATATATATATATATATATATATATATATATATATATATATATATATATATATATATATATATATATTTATATATGAAAAAGAAGGTGTCCTTGGATCCAGTGGAAAAATACCAAGAAGTGGAGGACGTGCAAAACGAAAACTTTTTATTTTTCCTACGTTTCAGCCGGGAACCGGCCTTCATCAGGACCGGCTTTCATTATTTTTCTCTGATGAAGGCCGGTACCCGACTGAGACGTAGGAAAAATAAAAAGATTTCATTTTGCACGTCCTCCACTTCGTATATATATATATATATATATATATATATATATATATATATATATATATATATATATATATATATATATATATATATATATATATATATATATATATATATATATATATATTGTCGCAGTACAACGTAAACAAAACACAAGTACGCCTTGAGGCAGCGAAAGCAGCGTGTTCTCAACAGCTGAGTCGCAAGATTTTTTTCTTCGTTCTCCCATCAAGCCAGAGTCCCACAATCTGGTGTCCGCTAAATCCCCCATCATCGTTTTTGTCCACATGCAAACATGGGTCATTTGCCTCCCTCTCAAAGAGCATCGACCCGATGCGAAGTCAATAATGCAGTTTTTTTAAAGAAAAGTTTCACGCAAGCACCGCTGACGTAAGGCTTCATGCGCACTACGTGAACGAGTTCAGGATGGTGCTGGCGACGCTTGGTACTACATGAATTGTCGGCAACGACTTGGTAAGTGACGTCACTCAGTTGTCGCAGCACTCCGTATGGCCCAAAGTATCTTCTTAAGAGCTTTTCTGATAGTCGTCGTTTCCGTACGGGTGTCCAAAGCCATACTTTGTCGCCAGTTTCTTAGACAACTGCTCTACGGTGAGCATTGTAGCGGCCTGCATCGTACTCTTGCTGCTGGCGGATCCATAAACGTGCCAGTTGTCTAGCTTCTTCCGCGCGTTCCGTAAATGTGTTGGCGTCTGGGTCGATGTCGCCACTTTCGTGCGGCAGCATCGCATCTAACAGAGTTAGTACTTCTCGTCCATGAACGAGGCTGAACGGGGTCATGCGGGTCGTTTCTTGCTTGGCCGTGTTGTATGCAAACGTTATGTATGGACCAAGGTTGCACGGCGGGCTTGTTGGTTATTCATGTTGTTCGAGGTATAGCGCATCCAGGACGGGACAGAGAAGAAAACACAGAACACATACACGGCACTACAGAGAAGAAAACACAGAACCCATACACGGCGCTATCCGTCACATATGTGTGACGTGCTGTGTATGTGTTCTGTGTTTTCTTCTCTGTCCCGTCCTGGATGTGCTATACCTCGAGCAACGTTATGTATGGCAAGATTTCATCCCATTTTTTGTGTTCAATGTCTACGTACATTGAAAGCATGTCTTCGATGGTTTTGTTCAGACGCTCCGTCAGCCCGTTTGTTGGTGGGTGGTAGGCGGTGGTCTTACGATGCGTTGTTCCACTCAGCATCAGGACGTGATCCAAAAGAGCTGCCGTAAATGCGGTTCCTCTTTCTGTGATCCCAACTGTTGGTGCACCATGCCTCAGTACAATGTTCTCGACGAAAAATCTTGCCACCTCCGCTGCTGTACCTCTCTGGATAGCCTTTGTCTCGACATCACGGGTCAGATAATCCGTCGCGACGATGACCCAGTGGTTCCCTGCAGTAAAAGTAGGTAGTGGGCCCAAAATGTCCATCCCTATCTGGTAGAACGGAGCTGTTGGGACCTGCACGGGCTGCAGGAGGCCAGCTGGTTTAGTCGGTGGTGACTTCCGTCGCTGGCAGTCGAGACAGGTACGAACGTGGTGCTTCACGGCTGTGGTTAATCTCGGCCAGTAATACCTTCGCTGTACTCTGGCCAACATTCTCATGTCACCCAAATGGCCAAAGGTCACCTCGTTGTGGCATGCTTTGAGTATTTCGGTACGAAGGGCTGCTGGTATGACGAGCAGATAGGTGGATCCTGTCGACGAAAAGTTTCTTTTCTAAAGTACTCCGCCCCGTAAACAAAACGATGACAATACGCTTGCGAAAACTCTTGGCGCCTTCTGATATCTGCCGTCCAAGTAGTTAATTAAGCCAAGCAACTCAGTGTCGTCCTGTTGTTGCATTGCAATGGGGGTCGTGTCGAGGACACCGAAAAATGCCGTTTCCTCCTCCTCAGGTAGCGTTGCCGACTCAATGGGTGAACCGGACAGACAGTCAGCGTCCATATGTCGCTTGTCTGACATGTGAATGACCATCATGTCAAACTCTTGCAGTTTTAGGCTCCAACGCGCTAATCGGCTGTTGGGATCTTTCAGATTAGTTAACCAGCAAAGGGAGTGATGGTCAATAACAACTTTGAATTGCCGGCCATACAAGTACGGGCGAAATTTCATTACGGCCCATACTACGGTGAGGCATTCTTTCTCTGTTGTTGAATAGTTAGCCTCTGCGCGTGTTATCGTTCGGCTTGCGTAGGCGATAACTCTTTCTGTGACCTCTTGCTGTTGCACAAGCACAGCTACAAGACCTACATTGCTAGCGTCTGTGTGAAGCATCGTCGGGGCTTGTTCGTCGAAGTGGGCAAGCACCGGGGGCGTTTGAAGACGTTGGCGCAGGTCATTAAAGGCAGCCTCCTGTTCTTCTTTCCACTCAAAGGCAACATCGTCTCTTGTGAGACGAGTTAGTGGCGACGCGAGGTGGGCGAAGTCTGCGATAAACCGGCGATAATAGGCACAAAGGCCCAGGAAGCGTCTGGATTGGATTGGATTGGATAAACTATTATTTGGTCCTCCAAGACACAGATCACTGTGCTGCGGGCAGCTCCCACGTGGGGACTGAGATGCCAAGCTCCTCAGCCGCCTCGCGGGCTTAGTGAACAGCCCAGAGCTGATCTGCCAAGGATGAGCTGCGGATTGCCGCCTCCCATCTGGCAGAGGTTATGTTCGATATATGAGCGAATTTGGTGCACTGCCAGAGCATATGTTCTAATGAAGCTATCTCCCCACAATGTGGACAAAGATTACTTGGGTATAGGTCAGGGTACACGATGTGTAACATTTTAAAAGTAGGGTACATCCGCGTTTGCAAAAGCCTTATTGTAAGTGCTTGGGGCCGGGTTAGATTTTTTGAGGGGGAGGGAAAATCCTTCTAGACAGGTAGAAATGTTTAGTGAGCTCGTTATATGTTGTAAGAATTTCCCGGTTCTCCCCTTCACCGGTAGAACGCATCCCCGGGGAGGCGCGGTTGGAGAGTTCTCGCGCCGCCTCGTGTGCTGCTTCATTGAGGTTGGGAGGGGAATCGTTGATTTGCCCAAGGTGAGCTGGGAAACAACTCAGAAGATGATGCGTTATGTTCTTGCCTTGCAGTATTCTCAGCGTTTGTTCAGAGACCGTCCCCTTGGCGAACGCCCGTAGTGCTGCCATGGAATCACTGTGGACGACTTCAATGTTATCCATCTTGAGTGCTAAGGCGATGGCCACCTGTTCCGCAATGATTGGGTCTTTCGTCTTGACCGTCGCTGAGTTGACGACATGGCCAGCCCCATCGACCACCACTGCCACAAACGCTTTCCTATTGGCGTAGGAAGCCGCGTCAACAACTACGACCCCTCGTTCCTCGTTTGAGACTTGACGAAGTATAGTCCTGGCCTTCGCTACTCTTCTTCTGACGTTGTGTTCTGTATGCATGTTTCTTGGTATAGGAGACGCCGTGATATTCTCCCTGATGTTTTCGAGGATATCATTGTAATTGTGCCTCATTGCCATTGGGTGTTGGCCCAGCTCCTGCAGGATCATTTTTCCCGACCATGTTGTAGATAACCTTGCAAACTGTGCTCTCTCTTGGGCTTCTGCTATTTCTTCGAGCGTGTTGTGAATGCCAAGCTCAAGCAGACGCTCGGTGCTGGTATGTATGGGTAGGCCCTGGACCTTCTTGATAACTTTCCTGAGGAGCACATTCAGTGTCCCGGACTCTGCTCTTGACCCATTGTGCATTGCTGACTCGTACGTGAAGTGGCTTAGAACAAACGCATGCATCAACCTGATGAGGTTGTCTTCCTTGATCCCATTTCTTTTGTTGGCCACTCTGCGTATGAGGTGCACCGCACTGTCTTTTTTCCAAGTTAACTTGGCTATAGATTTGCTGTTGGCGCTGGTACACTCTATCAGCATGCCCAGGACTTTGATGGAAGGAAGCGTCTGACAGCCTTCTTATTGGAGGGTACTGGGAACTGTGCGACGGCGGAAATTTTTCCAGGATCGAGCTGGACGCCTGTGTTGCTGACGACGTGACCGAGAAACAGAAGTTCGTGAAAGCAGAAATGACACTTTCCTGGCTTCAATGTCAGGCCCGCAAACCGTATGGCACGTAAAACAACTTCCAGCTTTTTGAGATGCTCGTCAAAAGTGGTCGAAAACACTATAACGTCGTCTAGATAGGCTAGGCACGTCTTCCACTTCAATCCCGAAAGTACCATGTCCATAAGCCTTTGAAAGGTCGCGGGCGCGGAGCACAAACCGAAAGGCAAGACTTTAAATTTGTATAAACCATCTGGCGTCACAAAAGCGGTTTTCTCTTGGTCTCTTGCGTCTACCTCGATCTGCCAGTATCCACTCCTCAAGTCCATGGAAGAAAAGTAGCGAGCGTTCCGAAGTCTGTCAAGGGAGTCATCAATACGTGGGAGTCGTATGACCCGTGCCTACATGAGGACTATACATATATATATATATAACGCAAGAATAAAATTCAAAAAAGGACTCCGGCTCACGAAATCAAACTTGGGACCTCCGCGTCGTGAATGCGAAGCGTTAACCACCATACCGAGAAGTACCTTTTTCAACATTCAAACGATAAACTATTTAAAACTACCACTTACCGCTGTTGGCGGGCATCTCGAAGTGGGGGTGGGGGAGAGAGAACTATATCATATTTTCAGCATCATCAGCAAGATGGCGCAGTGAGGGCGCGGCGGCTCACATTTCTCACGTGTACTTTTGCCCGCGGAGAGGAGGAGAGTGGACGATCTCTCGAGTGCTCATATCTCCCGATAGTGAGGATATGTCTTGGCTGGCGTTGGACTTGACTGGAACAATTCTGTTGTAGTGTCACGTGCTTGTCGAAAAGAATTACGATGGCAGTTGTGCATGTGCTATGAACTACAATGAAACGGATGAAAGAAAAAAAACAGTCTCGTACAATCTAATAAAAGAACCGACCTGCTTCCGGTGTCTCAATCACTGTGGCAAGACCTCTGTTTTGACGTCGTGACAGTAGTTGCGGGGCTCACAAAGGTCACTGCAATCGTTGCACAGCCTACGTTTGCGAAAAGGGTGTGCTTTTTGCGAAAAGGGTGAGACGCTTATTCGCGTTCATCTGTGTACCTGTGAGTACGTTTCATGCGTCATTTGTGCGTGAGAAACACGGGGCAGGTTTCAGTCTGCTCGCCATTCTGCGTGTGACCTTCCGATTTGTTGCTATTGCGTTCATTGCTTCACCTTTGCGGCAAAGCTGTGACTTTTTGTGGCGAAGCTCCTTAAAGCGGCACCCATTCGTCCTTCGTAATAGTCGTAGTCCTTAACGTAGTGTGTAACCAGTCTTACGTTTTGACCTGCAAGGTGGTGCCAGTGAAAGATTTCTCGTGTGCGTTGTTGAACAATAAAAAATTCGCAGCATGTGCATTGACTAAAAGCCAAGTTCTCCTGTCCCTCATTCCCCATTAGTAGCCATTGGCGTGTACATAGAGCACTATAGGACAAGAAAGGGTTGCTACGTTATACTCGCTGGGCGTAACCTTTTAGATGCGGAGCATCTAATACTCGAGGCTTCTAGTGCGGCGCCGTCCGCAAGCTTCCTCCTCCTTCTTCCACCATCTGTGCATCCCTTCCTCCTCTACACACCGCGCGCGCTTCACTCCTCCACCATCTGTGCACCCTTCCTCCTCTACACACCGCGTGCGCTTCTCCTCTTCACGAACATTCGCTAGCTGTATAATGTAGCGTGCATGCGCCGTCACGCTTTGAAAACATCGGCAGCTGACGCGCGCGCATGCGCCGTCGCGCTTCGAGAACATCGGCAGCTGACGCGCGCGCATGCGCCGTTGCGCTTCTCGCCCTTCTCGAACATTCGACAGCTGACAGTGCATGCGCCGTCGCGCTGTATATATACTCAAGGTCGGTGCTCGCTCGCTCAGTTGCCGCTCGTCGGTTGGTTTGTACGGCGCGTCGACGTCCGAGGTCGCAATGATCGACGTCCCTTCGATCAGCGCCGGCCAAAGTGTTGGCGGAACCGCAACCAAGTCGTCGTCCGAAGACAAGGCAGCGCGGAGAAGAGCTCGCGACGCCGAACGTAAACGTCGGCGTCGAGCGGAAGATGCTCAACTTAGAGAACGTGAAGCCGCTGAGAGACGTCAGCGTCGAGCAGCAGCACCGGATTCGGCCGCTTTGAAACGTAAGCGTCGACAACCCGATCCACTCACTCTTCACTTTACCGACCAAAAAGCCATCGTGCTCAAAGTTCGTCGCAATAAATAAACACCGCCCTTTCGCATACGTGTCGTACGTGTTCACTCATTTAACACCCCTCCTACAACCACGTTAACCAATTTAGCCAGCGACCCAAGTAAGTCGCAATTTAACACCCCATTTCACAACCACGTTAACCAATTCAGCCATCGACCCAAGTAAGTCGCACTTTAACACCCCGAAAACCAATTATATGCTCCGCATCCTCCTCAGTGTTCCCCCGAGGGAAGCTGCGGGCAATTTTTTTTTGGTTTTAGAAAGGTGTAAAGAGCGTTGGGCCCCAGTGTCATGAATAGAGTGAGCTAGTATATACCATGAACTTTATATGGTTAAAGGTGGGAAGTAGACACAAAGCGCAAGCCGCAAGAAAGTGTGCGTGTGCCACCTCTCGTTTAGTCCTTGGAATGTCCGCTGGGTGACGTTGCTTCTATATGCGGAATATATGATGAAAATATGCGAGATGGTGGTACTTGGAGTGTTGACTAGATGGACGAACGGACACACAGACAGATGCATGGACGGACGCACGGATGGCTGCACGGACGGATGGATGCATAAACGAAAGCAGTGATGGACGCACAGATGGACGCACAGATCGGCGTGTGGACGCGCGAACAGGCGCACGCACGGACGGGCGGATGGACGCACGGACGGTCACACAGATGGATGCAGGGACGGACGGAAGCAAGAACGAAAAGACGGACGGATGCTTCGCCCCACTGTCCATCATTCACTCCGTGGATATGCTGCCATTTTTTTTTGCTCTCCCGACAGTTCTTAGCCTCCTCCTCTACGCTCTCCTTCAACTCTGAATCATCTTCCCCATTCACCTGCGCACCCACATGAGCATGGGGTTCTTCATTCGGGTTCTCCACGGCCTCCTCATCGGTGAACAGCTGGCCGTCAACTTGTGGCGCCTCGTCGTACGAGCCCACTGCGTCGCCTGCGCCGTCCGTCTTCTCCGCCTGGCATCCCCGGCACGTTGCTCATCCTTTCCAGGTCGAGTATACGTTTCGGCATCGGCATCGATGCCTATTTGTCCACAAAGGGGAACTCGATGTCGTTGTAGAAATCGATGAGCGTGCCGCGGAAAAGCAGCAGAGCGGCGGACGACTGGGATGAACGCCAGGTGTTAGGGTCTGGGTAGGGGTATGCGTGCAAATATATTTGATACTCAGTCGTAGCTTTAAAAAAAGACACCCAACCGGTTAACAGGATTGCGAAAATGTCCCCGCAGACGCCAAACGTGCTACTAGCGTCCAGAATGTGTAACACATAATGTCGTTGTTTAACCATTAGGAGATACGCATTGTCTCACTTCTACTGCCGTTTAGACTGCGAGTGTAATAAAGTAGACAAAGCGCAATTATTTTGTCTGAATAACATGTATGATTTTAATCTTGTTGCGAGCATGGATGAAATCATATTTCTTGAATATATAAAGCGATGCTGAGAACGCTCAATGTAATTGTAGATGAATTTCGAAAAAAAACTTTTATCAATATTAGAGTGCAATACTAATTATTGCTTTCGCAGTAGGCGACTACATTGTAATTATAATCGTACGGGGAAGAAATAATTGCAGAGAAAAGAGACATCATCGTTATTGCATACTTACACAATACCTTTCGTTTACAGAAAAAGACGTTGTACCAAGAGTTCAGTACTAATACGTGTGATGTACGACTACTATGCCGCCGAGCTGAGCGAAACAATGCCAAAAATTGTGTTTCACACAATACTTCCACTCTTCATGAAATAAAAATTCAGTTTCTATGTGCTTTGAGTACATAAAATATTTAGTTCAGACCTGCAATTAGATGGCGCATGCATGTTTTATTTGTTTATTTGGTGCAATTATTTTATCCTATGTGTAATGTATGTTGATTCAACTTTTCCGACTCCTGTTATGTCACCTGATGTGTTGAAATACATGCGTAAGTAATGGCTAAATAGTAAACATCTATAAATTCACGCTTCCACAAATTTTTGGCCTCAAATCAGCTGATGAACTGTAAGGTAATCTGCTGCAGTGAAGGAAACACAAGACAGGGTAAATGTAGTGAGGTCAGCAAGTTCTAAATTACCGGTATGCCTTTTTAGGCTTGTGAAAAACTGCGCTGTTTAAAGGACGGAAGCTTAAATAAAAGGACTCAGAGAGAGAAAGACGGTGAGAGAGAGAAGACACACACGAGTCCTAGTTGGAGCTAGAGTAAGTCTTGTGCGTTGTTCCACATTCTTGTTATAGTATTACCGCTTGTGAAAATAATTTGCCTTTCAAAACTTAAACAATGTTGTGGTCACCTGCGTTTGCAATGTATCTCCTGTAGGAAGTGGTTACTACCAACGTCGGCCTGAACTAAAAGGGAGCTATAGCAATATCAAGGGGTTATCTCACTTATTTCAATGAGGACAGACAAAGACACAAGGCAGAAGGATAAAACTATAAAGCAGAGGAGTGTAGTCCTCGCTTCATTTCAAGCTTTTTTTTCAGATGGTTATTACCAGCAGGGACACGCGCCACCACCCGGATATGATGTCAATACTAACCCTTTTAAAGCTAATTGATTTTGACTGATTGATATGTGGGGTTTAACGTCCCAAAACCACCATATTATTATGAGAGACGCCGTAGTGGAGGGCTCCGGAAATTTCGACCACCTGGGGTTCTTAACGTGCGCCCAAATCTGAGCACACAGGCCTACAACATTTCCGCCTCCATCATAAATGCAGCCGCCGCAGCCGGATTAAAACTAACACGCCAAGAATGACAAGGAGCTTTTGACAAAGATAGGTCCTCCTATCGAAACGTCGGCCAGCCTTCTGGGGCACTTCCACTGTTCACCTTCATTATCCCACTTCGTGTTTGCATCGGTCGGCTCCCATCTTGATTTTGGACTACGTTATATCTTGTATGATTACTCGAACTTTGCTAGCAGCATCGTTGATAGGAATATATCTTCCTTGCCTTGAAGAGCTGACACAGTGGCACCAATGGTGTGTTTGTTCTTTAACACGCTGCACGGACATGATAGCTGCCAAAATGTCGTGCAGTGCCTTTTCTCAAGTGAGGTGTGGATAACGCGTCTAATCTCGAATATTATTTGTTTACGTGGTACATGATTAACGACTGTTCGCAAATATTGTAGGGTTGTCTTTTTAGAAGTGTGGCAGCTTGGGCTAGTTGGTATCAAGACGATAGTTATAGCGCGAGAACAACACGACGACACAGAGACAAGAAGGACTTTCGTGTCCTTCTTGTCTCTGTGTCGTCGTGTTGTTCTCGCGCTATAACTATCGTTGCCTTTTTGTTAGTGACTGAAGATCATTGTTCAGGTTGCTAGTGGTTAACAAAAATCGTGTCGCGAAGATGTGTACATCCCAGAGGTGTCGATATTGCTGCTTAATCCTCAATATGGAATAGTACAAGACTTTAGCTCTGTGGATTACTTATTAAGAATTATTCTGCGCAGAGAGTAATATTTGTCTCGAGAAATTATTTTTTTTGTATACGAATATTACTTGCTGACAACGCAGTATGTGAGAACCACGGAAACCTTACTTACCCTCACTTTTTGTAACGTTGCAATGCAATCCATGGCGCTGTTGCAGCACCTGAAGCCTTCTACTTTGCATAACCTCTGATAAATATTTACTAGGTACACATTATGCAAATCACTATTGAAATCGCTCAAGCAAGTGGTGCAGCTTTAAGTAGTGGTACGTGCCCACAAGAAAGCAAACAGCCTAAACTGCATCCAAACAGATGACGTACAGGGCTTTCATTACCAATCATTTCTAGCGAGAAAATATTTTGCAGCCTCGTATTACTAATGTTATTCTAACTAGGTACCTGGATACCATTCATTAGAACCAGCCTTACATCGCTCGACCAAGCAATATTGTAGCTCTAGTGGTGTGTGCTTTAATGTGTCCGTTGTGGCTTTTTTTAGCTACATTATGATTTTTAGCAAGCAGAAACCAGCCCAAGAACAAGTTTATCTCCAGGGATACTTACTTTTTTTTTTTGGGGGGGGGGGAACTCTGCCATTTAACTTTGTTGATAGTATACTTCAATCAATAGTATATCTGGTGTAAGATCCCCCCCCCCCCATTTGCATATGATAAGTCAGTATAGGGACCACAATTATCTTACTGAGGTAAGAAACAAACAAGCCTACCCCTAAATCTCCGCCTTAATTTCGGGAGCAAATTGCCCAAAAATCTTTACGATAGTAACAACGACCATGAATAGAGCATGGCAGCTGTTCTACATTAAGAATTACAAAGCCTGCGATGGCTCATTGATTGATCATGCGTGTGCAATACTTAGACTGAGCTTTTAACCTTATGTGTATGCTTCATTTAGTAAGATCACTCCCGGTCCGATAAGCAAGGAATAAAAAGCCACATTAAGTAATTCACCAGAAACGTCTCCCCAGTTTGGCGTGTGGACACTATCATAATAAGGACAGAATTTCTTTGGCGGAAACAATACGGAAAAACGAAAAAAAATTAAAGGGAGGTGAGGAAACAAACAGATTGTCGCCGATCTATTAGGGCTGCGGTAATACTTATTGAGTAAAAGAGAGCCAATGCAACCACTATCAAACGCATTTGTTTCAAGATCGAAAGCTCTAGTCATTCGCTAAGAGGCAACGAGAAATCATGCAGGACAACCTGATTCATATTATCCACGCATTTATGCTATGACACCTCATGTATTCTTCGGCTATGCCGAACTGGCTCATTTAATACCGGAGCAAGATCAATGCCCTAATCAGAAGTCTTCAAGCTCACGCTTCACATTGTCGATAAAACGCACATTGAAGACCTCTTTAAGTGGTGAATCCGCAACTTGTTCGAAGATATTGTCACACCGCAACCTTTTGCCGTTTGTTAGTCTGTCAGGCTCTCTAGCGGGCACAGCTATATCTAATATGCTGGTACCTCTTATCGATGAAGTAAAGTTCAAGACGTTCATAAACCGGATGTCGCGCAACATGCGTCCAACCTACAAGGAAGCACGTAGACGAGCCTGGCGTAAGCTCTGCTCGCCACTGCTCACTTGGACCTGCCCTTAACTTCTTTTCGCCGTTCTCTCTGAATTTCACTCTTGCTGTATATTCTTTCTTTTTTCACTCTGAAATCTTGTTATGCCTCTAATTGCACCCATATCTTGGCTTAGACTATAGCTAACGACGTCGACAACGAGGCCAGTGCACACGTGCAACCGTGCGGGCAAATTTCCTTCTCCGAGCACACCACCTAAGCCGTGTACGTGAACAATCGACTCAATACGCAACGGACCATCGTAAGCGAGCGGAGATCCAGGGCTTCGATGACCGAGGATCTCGTTCTAGAACCATGAAAACTTATGGCAGTGTATGGCAGGGTTCGCGAAGTAAGCGAACCATATCTGCTTCATTAACGACGGCTGGAACGTTGATCACCGCACACAGGGGCAACAGCGAAGAAGGATGGCGATATTGAGTTCATGCTCGATCATATCGACTGCGCTATAGCAACTATAGAGAGAAAGCAAGCAAGCTTCAGAACCATATCAATAAAAAAGGGGCAAAGAATAAAAATGAAATCAGAATGGAACGTCGTGACTATGCATTGAAGCATAATTGATGATAGTACGAACACGTGTGGCTCTAGACGAATGGAAGCCAAATTGATACATACCATTGATATGTGGTAAAGTAGTTTCCAGTAGAGGAATATATCGGTCTAGGTAAGATGGGGTATTCGACAACGATATTACTTGCAAAATGTAGACAAACCTCACAATATTTTTCTCGAGTGCACATATCGTGGTCGTGTTGTCGAATGCCTTGTTAGGTCGGACACCTTTTGTGTATTGCGAAAGTTTCTCTGAACGGAAAAACAGGTGGCACAAAATCAAACAAAAAGACAAAATAAGCTCACGAGCTGCGTAGTAGAAATGTTTTTCGAAACCATGAAGCTGAAGCTATCCAAAAATAAGTGCCATGAACTCCACATGCATAAATAAATGTATCAAGAACACTTCGTGTGCGTCTTTAATAAATATTAAGGCGTATTACGCTTCTACCACCAAGTTTATCTAGACGAGGGATTACAGTCTCTATAAGCTTATTTCAGGAACTTTGTGAAATTGCAATATTTCTATCCTAAATTTAAAAGATCATTGAGCTTTGCTTAATTGAGGAAATGCGGAGAGATCTTTATTGAGATACGTTTTTATTTTTATTGTTCTTTTTTATTTTTGCTTTGCTAGTTTATCATATTTAGTCTATATGTCTGTCTGGCATCTATGCAATGGCCACATGAAAAGCATGAATAAACTATAGATTTAATAAAAAGTAAGTGTACAGTATGCGTGGTAATGAAGTCCTTGTCCTGCCTGCCCCCATCAAATAACATTGTTACCGTCATGCTCTCTCCATTTGACTCGAAGTTCGCTGGATCTAGACCTGGCAGCAGCGGCGGCATATTGATGGAGGTAAATCGCTAGATGACCATGTACTTAGATTTAGGAACACGTTCCAGAACACCATAATATCCGAATTTCCGAAGAGCTCCATTACGGCATCTTTCGTAAACATATTGTGGCTTTTGCTTATAAAACGGCTACAGTTATTATGCTGTCTGAAAATCCAAGCACGAGCTCGACTCGCTCGTTGAAGGCTAGAAAGTGCAAACAGACACACACTAAGTTCGGCTGAAAATGAGATGAATGCAATCGATGCATTCATGCTGCTCTATTTGACTGTAATACAAGGCGAATATAATAGGTTGAGTGCGTGCTGGCTTTCGTTCAAGTTAGCTAATCTCCTAAATGCGTTTTTTTAATTAGCATGACGTTCTTTGTCTGAAAAAATTGCTCCTGGCTGTCACTTTTAAAGACAGCATATTTCGTTCGAAAAGAAAAAGCAGTGAAGCGCTTATATTACGAGAAACAAAGCATCACAATTAAAAAGTGTACTTTTTGCGTAAATAATGGACTAAAAATAAAAAACAAAACGAACCATTCTGACAAGAATGTGTTGCATGATCACCCATAATGTCATTAAATGGACGAATTGTGACAGTGTCTCAGATAGCCTGCAGAACTTCCTTAAAAACAGGAGCTGTAAAAGCTATAGTGTTGATTGATTGATTTGTGGGGTTTAATGTCCCAAAACCACCATATGATTTTAAGAGACGCCGTAGTGGAGGGCTCCGAAAATTTCGCCCACCTGTGGTTCTTTAACGTGCACCTAAATTTGAGCACACGGGCCTACGACCTTTCCGCCCCCATCGGAAATGCAGTCACCGCAGCCGGGGTTTGAACCCGCGACCTGCGGTTCAGCAGTCGAGTACCTTAGCCATTAGACCACTGCGGCGGGGCCAAGCTATAGTGTGTCCTGAATATCCTTCCACTTGCTATTGCGAAGTGGAAATTAATAACTAAATAAAGAAATTTCATTTTGGTATATATGTACATATACTGTATTCTATAACACAGGAAGTGTGGGAAATTTGCATGTAAAATGAATTATGGCTGCTGGAATGCCTACTTACATCAAGGAGAAAAGAAATAACTACAAATAAAGTTTTGAAACATGTCAAAAGAATTCGTAAAGTGTTGCCACATATCATTTAAAGTTATCTGTCTGTGTTACACCACCAGCACAAACAGGTAAAAACAGCGACATGAAGTGAAGTAATCGACGCCATTATTTATTATTTTGTTGCCAACCACTTGCATACATCCTTTTTTGTTATGCTGGTAATATCAATTTTTTGTTGAAAGAACATATTTATCAATACAGGAAGGGTATATCGAAGCCTTCGTTCACCATATTTCTTTCTTGAGAATTGTACGCGCCAGACTTTAATGTTACGCGTGTCCTGTAGAGGTGGTCTCGTTTTTGACTCCGCTAGGGCGAGTACTATTTTTTATTATTACTAGAAGACTGTATCTTGCAGGGATAATGTACGAGTAAAGATTCCACATCGAGATAAAATTGAACTTGATGAACAGTTCCTTCGTATGTGCATCGCGTGTTACGCCGGCTGCTCGTACCAAGTCACGATATAAAAAGAACGCACACGCATGGAGCGAGGAAAATGAACTGCTGTTTTTTTTTCTAACCTTGAGCAAGACAAGTTTCCTTGTCGCAACGTCGGCTCGACGACAAAACCTCTGTTTACGAATTTTTAATCGCAATAGCCAATGTCCATGCAGCAATAAAACCCTAGCATTCCGTGTGGAAAATAAATATTCAACCATGGGGCCACGCCAGGCTTCAAATATACTTTTCAAATGGACCCTAATGTTTGTGTAACCTCATTTGTAGTTGCAGTACTAGCTATCCGATTTCATAAGCATTACATAGGAATTCCTAGGATACAGCCATCATGTCGGCTTGATGTATATTGCAGTTAGGCGCCATCCGCTGAAGTTGATTTGTGTAGCAATATTGAGGGCTACTAACCTCGCGCGCACAAGCGCTTCATGTCAGCTTACCGCTTCTGGTGTAGCAAATATTCATGTTGCTGTTAGTAGCGTTACGAAACTGTAAACAACTTCTAATATAAAACATACTCGGCTGCTTAACCCATGTGTTTGCACAGATTTATACATATACTTACCACGACTTCATTTTGTCTCGCCCAATAAAATAAAAAATAAAACAGTTTCACCGTATACTTCGCATAACATCGATTCCCAAGGTACGTAGGATCTGCCGAATTTTTCTGCTTTAGGGCATCGCACAGCTAAAGCACCAGACAGCATGAAACCTGTTAATGCAAGTAGCTTGTCTCAAAATCAAGACGTCAAACTCACATGCCCTAACACCCGCACGCTCAATAAGCGCTATAATGCCAGAAAAAAATAATACAGTAGTGCTATCCTCTATACACAGGAAGGTTCGACCTCAGCCTCCTTTTTTATGCTTACATAAAATGGTGCGCTGCTCTAGCCAGTCATAAAAAAGTCACGCCTGGCTGATTTACCGGGATGTGCCAGTACAGCCAGCATAAATGTGCAAGAAGTATCGTTATAAGCAGATAACCGCGTAGTTCCTAGCCCATATTTATATTCATTTCTTTGTTTCCGAACCATTCCTCGTGGTTCGGATACTGAAGAAATAGAAATGCATAACTAAAAATGTTATCAAATGAAGCTGTGTTCTTTATTACACAAGGCGATTCAGATTTCTTGTCCCATATGCCATTACTTAGCGTCTTGCCTGCGAAAGCATGGTCTGCATTTTCTTGAGCTAGCAGATGTGGGTGTGCTGCAATCTTTCATTCTGGCACCCGTTTCCAAATGACAGGGTAAGCTTGATAACCAGTGAAAATACTCACACCAACGCAAACAAAAATCTTGCTCACCAAAATATTTCATCAAAGAATTTGTTTTGTTGTAGCCAAAGCATAGATTACCATAGATAAAGTTGCAACATCTTAAACGTGAGGCTGCCACGTTCGACAAAAAAATCACAACCATTTGTCAATGCACGCCAGGCGCTTGCAAGAGGGGCCGAAATAAAGATGGTATCTTAATGTGATATGAAAACTGAATTCCTTGGAGCGTTGTAATTGAACTAGCTGGTGCAACGCCTGAATAAAAAATGGCACCCGTCGCAAATATACTGATTACCAATGCAGATGGCAATGCATATGCGAGGGTCAGTCGAGCGTCTTCCGCCTCGAACACGTGCTACCATCTCTGACGTAGCTAAGCCCTGAATGTTCGACACCGCATGTGGCAAGATAATTGTTCTGGTGTATGTGATGAGCAAGGCAACATGAAAAAAAAAACATTCATGAAGTTGTATACAATGCACTTGGAGAATCTCCAAAATGACATTTACAACAAGCCACAGTCCATGCGAGCATCGCTGTTCAAGACCAGCCCATGGCTTATGTAAAAAAAAAACCAATAGAATGAAGAATACCTAAACAGATTTTAATATTTAAATTAAGGTTTTTGATCGCATGAGTATCTGTCAACACACTCGTGCAACGTTAGCTTGTCGTTTTCGTCAAAACTTTCTACTAAGACCGCTGTCATTATTAAACCTACCATCGTTACCTTTCTGAAACTATAGTGGCCCGCAAACGTACAAAATTATTAGGAGCATTATGCCACTGTAAACTCTCTGATTTTATTATTATTTTAAAAAATAAAACAAGTAGCATATTGATGTTGATATAGTCTACCTTTCGTAAAACGGAATTCCACATCAGAATTTATGGCTTGCTTTTCCCAGAGGCTCTCGTAATCATGCCATGCTCTTTTTGTAAGGCATAACGTTAGGAAACGTGCTCCACCATCCTTTCACTTTTTCAAGAACCCGTCAACACACTCTCCCAGTTTTTTTTTAACTACGAGATGCAATCATACTGATGTATTAATTTTAGCACACGATAGCTGCAAAACTCGCTGGTATTTTTGAGATTAGGTATGCGGTAAAACATGGCAGTGATAGCATTGAAGTCAGTGGGAAAATGCACAAGAGCTCGAACTTTTCGAGATGGCTGGAGGAGCGGATGTTCTCGATGTAAGAAACTGTTGTTGAGCAAGAGGAAACCTTATGGATGAGCGTTGATCATGAAGCATTTTGTAGTCGTTCAGCAAAGTGGACTCGTCATGTCTTTAGGTAAATCGGAGGCAAGATGAAGTTAGATAAATAGGAAGCAAGATGCAAGCGAATGGTGATAGAGGCCGCTACTGCAACGACAAAACTGGTACTGCTGTTGCTTCCTTCACTGAGCTTTAATCTCAATTATTGTAGCTGACGAACGTAGACGTAGAGGACGTTTACGGTGGTTTGTGGAGCATTATACAAAATAAAAAAATCAACTGCAACCACTTGCACTGTACACATGTAAACAAGTGCTGATTTCTTTTTTTCAATCGTTGTCTTTTGCAGACGCCTGTACGTGGAAAGGTTCAGAAGCATGCCCCCATCACCTACACCTTCTTGCCTACGACGGTTTTAAAAAGTGAGTACTTGCGAGCGTTACATACTGAAGTTCAGAAAACGTCTTCAAATACAATGCAGCTTTTGGAATTACGGAGGAGGAGGAGGAGGTAAGCTTATTTACAGAAAGGCAGAGAGGTCGGCCTGAGCGATAGCTTGCTCTAGCCTGCTACTCTACACTGGGGGAAGGGAAAGGGGAAAAGAAAGATTATTGGATGTCGATGGTGAGATAGAGAAGTGAGTATGTAGTGTTCTTTCTAGCTGAGACATATTTTATAGCCGCGCACATAGTCCAGCTGTTTCTAAAAAGGTAATTACTGCTCTTGTGACCGCAGTTGCACTGTTGGTGTCTGGCCAAGGGCCCAACATGGTCTCATCACTTAATGACCTACTTCAATATTGTTCAGTAGAAGAAATCAGTGTTTGTCGTTCACGTGCGTATGCTGGGCAGACACAAAATATGTGCTCAAGTGTTTCTGGCACATCACAGTGTTCACAATTAGGACCGGTGTCACTGCGACCGATTATATGTGCGTAACGTCTGGTGTACGCTACACCAAGACGAATGCGGTGGATCATACTTGTGAGTTGCCGTTTCAAGTTAGGAGGCATGCGGAACCTCATTTCCGGGTCCCATTTGTGAAGTCGCTGGTGTTGCCGTTCCGGTTTGGTCTAGTGCTGAAGTGTGTAGCTGCGCATCACGCAGCGAAGCAGGGCGTTCGTGTCAGCTCGTGAAAACGCAATGCGTACTTCAGGGGCACTGCTTAAGGCATTTTTAGCTTCAGCGTCTGCCTCTTCGTTTTCCATCACGCCGCAATAAGCGGGAATCCACTGGAAAGTTATAAGATGGCCATTTGTTGAAGCAACCTGAATAAGTTCTGTGATTTCTATTGCCAAGCTGTAATACGGACCTTGCTTCATGATGCAACTATTTGGAATTACAAAAATGAATGAGCCATAGAGTGTTTGCATGAAACAGTATGCCTATATACGAGTGCAAGTGAAAAATTATCTACACTTTCCACTCTACAGCTTTTTAACCATATGCCGAGGTTATACTACGCGCATCATTTTACTACGTAATCTCAATCCTTATCAACGCACTTCGCCCAATGACCAACGAGCGTACAATTTTTTTTTCCAAATAAAAGGATTTTGGTTGGTCGCGAAGGCACTTTTGCAACACATTTCGCACGTCTAAATCTGAGGCGACAGTGGTCACTCAAAACATCTTTGGGTAGCCCAGGTGAGCGAAAGTTGCATGAAACTAGATGTCGCGATAAGATGTCGCCCGGCTCGTTTCATCTGAGCCAGCGGGATTGACACACGAAGCGGGGCACTGGGTGTGTGAGGCACAAAAACACGACCTTTCATTTCACACATCAAAACAAAAACAACTACGCAAAAAAGACTGACCAATTCCGCAACCTAGGTGTCCCCAAAACACGGTAATTAAGTGCTGCTTCACCCACGCGCTACGCGCTTCCCTTTAGTCACACTCAGCGGGTAACGACGCCCGGACGAACGGGACGTGCGGTGTCGGCCGCTTACGACGAATATCAGTCGCGATGACACCCGAGCGTAGCTAACCGCGTGCGTCCGTGCTTGTTGATTCTGCAGATGTTGAAAGGTACGCTGCAAACGCTCCGAGGTGCGAGGACGTCCTTCTCATGCAGTGGTTGGACTGGTGCCGGCAGGTATTTCAGGCACGTCCCACGTCCTTCTGGCCCATGCGCCGTTGACGTGGCGCACGGGCGTCTGCGAGCCCGGGCTCGTTCAAGGTATGCGGCGTGACGCTAACCAGTCCCGGCCGCTCTCTACACCACCCACCAGCTAGGTGACCAGAGCCATGAAGACGGTACCTCGCCGAGGTGGTAACTTCAGTGGCTCTCGTAGGGTACCAGTCCTGGGGCAGAACCCAAGCTGCCTCAAACACCCGTTGTCCTCCCCGTCGTCGCTTCCACGCTCTCCATCGCGCGCGCTCTTGCAATCTGGTCTGCCTACGTGCACGTCTTTTATTTTCTTCTTCTCCATCAAGTTTTCGAGTTCCTTGTCATCCTTGACACTAAGTCTGAGCTCTAAGGAGGGTGCTCATCCAAATAATTTTTATGTTTTTCACTGTTTCAATACTGTGATGAGCCGTGTGTGACAGTGCATTTTCATTCAACAACAAAACTTCCTTCGACAAAAAAGCCTCGTGGTCTGCTGTGCATTTCGTGTCGCGTTTGTCACGAAATACGAATTCTAGCTCTCCGAAAACCATCATTTACGTGATAGTGCAATCTCTAATTCTGCGAGGGTATTCTGTGATGAATATCTATACTCTTGGCACCCTCCAACTACAGAAATGGATTCACTTCTCAACTTTACACTTTCGTGGGAGCTTATGATGGAGCAGCAAGAATATATTAGTAACAGAAGGAAGAAAATGGAGTGGTTAGGGTCAATTTTACGTAGCATCACCACAACAATATAAAAATAAAATATGCTAGGACCGAGGCGCAATGTCTAAAATTTCATGATAAAAGTGTAGCTTATTGCAAAATAGCTGTCATAAGTTGCAGCCCCACAGAAATATCTCGCCGGTGACCCTTTAAATTATAATGTGTATTGACGTGCAGCAAAATAGTTATAGTGGATGTTTCCCACACACACCAGCATAGCGAGCAGGAATGTGAAACCGAGCGTAATGTTTTTTTTGTGCGTTACCATTTTATCCAATGTTCAACCATCCCGTAAGGCAAGATTAACAAGCCTGTTTAGTCAAAGTTCCGCTTGTTACACCTTAATGGATGGCACCGTGATCTTTCAAGTACACATCGCATGAAATCGTTACACTTGGTATTCGTACTTCCCACTACACGAAAGAAACAAGTGTAAATTTGAGGGCTTGTTGTCTTTGTTAGACACAGTAATAAAAAAACTAACAGGGAATGCATGTGAGATTTTCAAAAGTAATTGTATCGTAAATGTGACGACATTTACATTTAGATGACAATTACTTGTTATCTTCCCCCACACATCCTTGACATTGTTGTTGCCATCAATACCATTTCCACTTTTCAGTAAGTCAGATCCCAATATTATCATTTGCACTTTATGTTTATTAAGAACTAATCTACCACCGAATGCGTTAAAAGCAACTTCCAGATGCAAGACGTATCTTGTTGCTAGAGCAGTTAAAAAAACATGTCGGTAATGCTGCACGATTGATTTGGAGCATGTATGTCTAAAGTTAGGAACTTAGGAAGTAGGCAATCATGAAGACGAATCAGTATTGCAAATAATATCTGGGTTATCACAACTGAAACCACGATATGATGTTGAGGGACGCCGTAGTGGAGGACACCAGAAATTTGGATCATCTGGTGCTGTAACGTTCACTGACAGCACAGTAGACGGGCTTCTAATACTTTGCATTCATTGAAATGCCCCTGCCGTAGCCGGGATACAATCCGTGAACTTCAGATGAGTAGCCAATCACTGTAACTGCAACACCACCGCGTTGGACCTAAAGTGGAATGAAATCGTGTAGTTCTGTGGGAGGAAAAGATAGTTTGGAAATGCCTTCGTCCTGAAGTGGAGATAAGTTTTGTTCAAGATGATGTGGATGTTGATGATGTGCGCTGATCACACCTATGTGTTTTAATGATTCTGTTAGATAATTATTCGAGCCATCCTGCGGCTGACTGAATTTATGCAGGCCTTTTTCTTGGGAGTATTGAACCAGTCGTACCCAGATGGAAAAATTGTTAACCTTATTACATTTGTTTGATTTCAAATAAGTACTGATATAATTTCACATAAGCGCGACGTACTAATGATGAAGACGATTCACGGGAGCGTGCGGTGAAAATGAGAGTTTCCCTCGATTACTAAAAATTACGCAGAAATGACTGCCCAAGGCTCCGTTAGTAACCTATACTCATCGGACTTCCCCTCCAAACCTCATTTGTTTTGAAATCGCTAACAGCTCACCAGTCATGCAATTCGCTCAATATCCCGAACTTGTGGTCAGGTCCCTTCTCATTCAAAGCAACGTTAATTATAATCACCAAGAACTGTGCTCTTTTTTCGAGAATAATTATACGAGTTTTACTCGTTGCTTTAAAAGAAACCAATTTGCGGTGGTAGTCATTTACGTTGTAAGATTGTAGTTTTCGAATACTTTATTTCTCGTCTTATACATTCATATCGGTGAGGTTGTACAATTCAGAGCGTGAAACGCATAAAATAGCAAACTGGTTCAGCAAAAAAAAGCGAAAATACTAAACACAACTTTATTGATTTTACAATTTGCCAGAAGAATGAAAGGCTTTACCGGCAAGGAGTGTTCAGGGTAGATTTGAAAAGCTGGTAAATATAACAAATATAAGAACGCGTACAGAAAATGATTGATTAACCGCTGATGCTGAAATTATTCTTCTATTCTGAATTGTGTCTTTCCACTATTAGGATTCTCTCCAGTGGCGCTTTTCTCACTAACTAGGCTTCGATTACGTTTATCAATAACGATAAGTATTTTGTTTCTCTCTAGTTGGCTTTTCTTTTACATGTGTGATGATG
Organism: Rhipicephalus microplus; assembly: GCF_043290135.1. Lineage (NCBI taxonomy): Eukaryota > Metazoa > Arthropoda > Arachnida > Ixodida > Ixodidae > Rhipicephalus > Rhipicephalus microplus. The sequence goes on from NC_134701.1 coordinate 182,840,318, forward strand.
GCGCTGATCGATACCTGCGTGTTTTGAAAAACGTCAACATTATTTTTGGCTGCTAGCACTGATCGGTATATGGGTGGCAGCATAAAGACACTGTGTCGGTAATCATTATTTTAACAGATCAAATCAAATTTCTCTCAATTAGGCACGTTCGTTAGGACTATCTACAAAAGCAGACTAAGCATGAATACTGATGCGTGTGTCAAAAAGATGCACCTGAACAGCACTGCTCACTTATCACTCAAGTTTACTTCGACGAAACGCGAGCTGTTACAACAGCATTCTAAGGATTTTCTTTTTAGGCTTACTCTAAGCTACAAAAAAACACAATTTGGCCTTTTCGCAGAACTGCTAAATCATGTTTATCCTATACAAAATGGCTAAACAATTGCAGATACTACACGTATCACAAAAGTGAACCAAGGGTTAAGCTAAAGCTCTTTTAATATTTATCAAATAAGTGTCTAGAAAATACAGCTTTCTTCATTTTGCAGAAGCAACTAAGTGTCTCTAATAAAAATCTCCTGCAATACGCTTAAAGAAAAAAAAATACTTTTACGTTTGAAACTTGATTGCATAGGTAGTGGCTGCCCAGAAAAAAGAGTTACGCATTCTGAAAACGTTTGGCGACAAATTCTAATCGGTAACTCCAGGGTGCATGAAAACAGGTCTGATAGTTGAGATTTCATCATCAATGACTTTCACACGTTTACAAAGCTCGTCCGCATGTAAGAGACACGGCAAAACATTCAATCTTTGCACCTTTAGGGCAAAGAATTACTGTCGTAATGACGGCCATTACAGTCGTCACCTACGTTTTTTTTCAAAAACTGAAGCCTTACAGCTGAAAGATTATAAATATTCTTTACTGTCACTGTTATTTTCACCTTGGCATGTTCCAAGATTCAGCAACGATTGGTGTGCCCTGATTGGTTCCGGCTGAATATGCAAATAGGTTATGGATTGGCCTCCAGGAGGTATGTAATAGGATGACATTCATCTACGACGTTTATCCATGACAGCCATCTGGCACGGCCTTATCACAGCGAAAAACGATGGGTAAAGTCCAGGCATTAACGACTTTCGAATCACCTGAGGTCTTTACGCTTTACGTAGTTTTCTTTCTCTTTATTTCGCAAGTATAACAAGGGCCCGTGATGGCTGTCTTGGCGGGTCAACGTGGACTTCATTTTGTGCATGCCAGCCTATGGGAGCTTTTATGGTGCTTTTCGAATAGGGCGTGCCAGTCGGGTTGTGTTGAGCTATAGCTCCGCTAAAGCAATCGTTCTCTTTGCTCTAAGAGACGTTTATGTTGTTGTATCGTGCATTGGCTATGTTTAGATAAAGTACAACGTATTTGAATGTGAGAACATCTATTCTATACCGCTTCCGTCGCGAGCACCCATAGCCTGCGCATATCAGTAGATGATTTATCGTTCGCTTCGACATGTGATGCACAAACAATGAAACGAACACATTTTTCTTTATATTGTGAGTTTGCTGAGAATTGGAGCTGACGTGCACGCTAAGTGGCTTGTTTTTGCACTGGAGTATTTCCTTTCCAATATGTTGTGCCGATATTATTAAGCGCATGGTGGCTCGTACCTCTAATGCAGTAGGATTGAGAGACTATATGCTCACAAGATTCGGGAATGAAGTTACAGGCTTGGCAGAAATGAAAGGTTGCTCGCAATAATGGTACCAGGCCTGAAGGAAGCTGGGTACCCTGTTTTGCTCTCCCGTTTTCTCTTTATTTCTTGCTCTCGTTGTCACAATTTTTCCTGGTTTTTAGGGGTGAACCTCCTTAAAGCGTGGGTACGTAGCCACCGGTGGCACATGCCAACGCTAGAGTGGGTAACAGTTGCCTAGTCGGAGCACAACATCCTCGAGTTCTAGGCTCTGAGATTATCGGACTCTAATAGCCGTAATCTTAGGATAGGGAACATCCGCGCCCTGCGAGGCCAGGAACTTCCTACACGCCGGATATATAAGTAAAGGATATTTCTCTCCTTCTTTCTAAAGTGGGTATGTACCACAGGGGATGCGAGATGGGAGATGACGGTACTTGGAGTGTTCACTAGACGAACGCACGGATAAACGGACAGACAAACTACCAGATGGATGGACGGATGGATAGACGCGTGGACGTACGGACGGATGGACGCACGAGGAGACAGACAGATGGATGGATGACTCACGGATGGCCGCATGGACAGACGGGCGGACGCATGGAAGGACGCACAGATGGTCATGCGGACGGACGGAACCAAGAACGAACGGATGGATGGAAGCACGGATGGGCTGACGGATGCTTCGCCCCACTCATCATCATTCACTGCGGGGATATGCTGTGATTTTTTAGGGGCGAAGCTCCTTATAGCGGCATCCGCTCGTCCCTCGTAGCCGTTGTAGTATGTAACAAGTATAACATTTTAACCTGCAAGGTGGTGCCGGTGAGAGATTTATTCTGTGCGTTGTTGAACAATAAAAAAAACAGTGTTCAGTGTACATGCGAATGGCTGCTGATGGGGAATGAAAGACAGGAGCATTCGGCTTTTAGTTAACGCGCAGGCTGCAATCCCCATCAGCACCCATTGGCATGTACATTGAGCACTACCTGACAAAAAGGGTTGCTACGTTATACTCGCTGGGTGTACCCTCCTTAGTTATAGAATGGTTTAGCGAGCGTTGAGCCGCAGTGCCATGAATACAATGAACTAGTATATACCATGAACTCGAGGTGGTTAAAGGTGGGAAGTAGATACGAAGCGCAAGCCGTAAGAAAATTTGCGTGTGCCACCTCTCATTTAGTCTTGGAATGTCCGCGGGATGGCGGTGCTTCTATATGGTGAATATATGATGAAAAGATGCGAGATGGTGGTACTTGTAGTGCGAACGCACGGACGAGCGGATAGACGCATGGACGGCCACAGAGACGGACGCATGGATGGACGGAAGCAAGAATGAGTGGACGGAGCACTCTTCGCCCCACTCTCCATCATTCACTCCATGAATATGCTGCCATTTTTTTTATTCTCTGTGTTCCTGTTCATTTTTATTATTATCAACACGCTATAAGAACAAGATGAAGAAGATTTCTTATCAGCGTGAGCGTGCACCTGATTATGGTATATTTAATTTAAACAGTGAAACTATGACTACGGGGTAATTATTGTAAATTTTCGTGAGTTTAACGTCGAATGGAAGTCTTCATATATGCAATTTCACAGTGCAATCACTATATGTGTCTCTCTGTGCTGAGGATTTAGACGCAATTTTACCCTCAAGGAGTCAGACCGAAAGAGACTTTCATTACAAATACATAAAAGCTAACTGTTACAAAAGAAACATCGCGTATTTTATAGATGTCACAACAAAGTACACACACTGGAATTGGGTTGACAATGTGCAGTTCTTGATATTTTCTTAGACAACATGTGCCAAGTGTTTTTCTCACAGTTTGTTTCATAGCGTGCCCATCCTACATTTAGTTTCCTGCCAAGATATACTGGAACTATGATGCGAGAAAACAGTCGTTACTCGCATAAATGCGATTGTTGAAATTCAGCTATACAATATTTGAAAACAAAAATCTCGAAGGGCCAAAAGGCTTGCATTCTTTCATGAAAGTTCGAACTTGTGTGCCATTTTTGTAACATATATTCCACAACCATTCACAATGTCCGCCCAGTAGCGATAGGAATAATCCAGAAACGCACCTCAGTGGCAAGTACTTTATCAGGAAAACATGTTGAGACAGAAGAAATCTCGAATGTATCAGTGAGCGTAAACAAACGAACACGCTGAAAGAGTACAGGGTCAACAACTGGGCTAGCTGGTATGGCTTCGAAATATTTAAAGAAGCGCGAAAGACAGGACAAGAAGGGGACACTATGAACGCTTCGGAATTTGCACTTACTTTGCGCTGCTTTAAATATTACGCAAGCAGTTTGTCTGGAAACAATAACGAACAATTTATAGCCAATTACGTTCTTTGCTTGTCAAAAACGTCCTCTGGATAGAACTTCTAAAAATCTCGCATACACATGCCCGTGGGTCTTAATGCGAGACTTTATATTTCATGAAGCAATCACTCATTTTTTCGCAGTTTTCGTGTTGTTCTATTCCAATATATTTGCCTGCATATATAGCTTACATATATAAAAAGATTGATACGCACGACTCGAGGCTGTCATCTAGGCCGGGGTGCTTGTAGCCCCACCCCGCTCAATGACGCCGGACATGTTCAATAAAGTTTTTACTCACTCACTCACGCACAACCTACTTCTACCTTTTTTTCATATTTTCTATTGTCCCATTTGTTCTCGCGGCTTTTCAGCTACGGCACGTTGAAGTGCTGCGTCGGCAGCCGCAAAATTGCGTCGTTAAATCGATGTCGTGTGAGTGCATTGAAGCTGCTGATAAACTGGCACCAGAAAAAGCAGTATTGCAAATGGATCAATGTGGTTGGGAATGCAGCATTCTCTTCTCTCAAGTTTAGGCCCTTTGATTTAAACTATGACAGGGCAACGACGTTTTTGTGTTTTGTTTTCATCGTTTTGAAAATATGCAAACAAAAAGTTAATAATATGAGGTACGCTTTTTTAGGAAAACGATGGAAAGACATAATTAAGTACTAAACATATTGGGAAACATATGGGAGACCTGGTTGAAAGAAAATTCTTCTACTGAACACAGACGACTGCAATGCCACTGCAAAGTGATGAAGTTGGAAGACGAGCCTTCTAATAATGCTGATGACAGTTTAACAATGCGCAGTATCACAGGACGCTGAAGACAGGAAACAGACAGGGTAGTTCACAACGACACCTAGAAGTTCTTTTTTTCATATTTATGCGAAACTTTTCCAACTCGCACATTTTGGTGGCACCGTCATATGCGAAAAGTCTGTTATGTGTGAGCGTACAAAATAGAGGTCCTTGAAGTTGCACGTCATCTCCGTTTTTTCTCCAATAACTAGGTCTATCGGTTGCAGCAATGTCATTGATGAGCCCAATTGGTATTTCAATTGAATGAAGCATCACGAGACTTGCCATTTCGCTTTGCCGCTGTTTGTTGTTACCGATTTCTCATTACCATTGTACTTTCTCATAAGAGCTGAATTCTAGCACTGCTCAGTATGTATTGACTGTTCGACTCCTCGCATGACGAGGAAAGTTAGGAGAAAGCATTGCGCAATGCGGGTGAAGAAAGAAAGAAAGAAAGAGAGAAAGAAAGAAAGAAAGAAAGAACGAAAGAAAGAAAGAAAGGAAGAAAGAAAGAAAGAAAAAAAGGCACCGCCGCAGTGGTCTAGTGGCTAAGGTACTCGGCTGCTGACCCGCAGGTCACAGGTTCGAATCCCGGCTGCGGCGGTTGCATTTTTGATGGAGGCGGAAATGTTGTAGGCCCGTGTGCTCAGATTTGGGTGCACGTTGAAGAACCCAGGTGGTCCAAATTTCCGGAGCCCTCTAATATGGCGTCTCTCATAATCATATGGTGGTTTTGGGACGTTAAACCCCACATATCAATCAATCAAAAAAGAAAGAAAGAAAGAAAGAAAGAAAGAAGAAAATCGAGCCTGCTTGACACCGTAATAATTGTAGAAACGACGCAGCAGAGCGAAGAATACGCCTGCCCGTGGTGACACTCCGGTTCTGTTGGCCTGAAGCGAAACTGTTGGTTTGCCTGCCTGTGTTTGAGTGGCTGATTGTAAATGAACTGAAACTATATACAAAAAACAAAATATGGCTGATACTGCCATCGTATTAATATAAAACGAAAGTGAGATATATCTTCATTGAAGTAGTGCTTATGTGAAATTATATATGAGAGCTTCTACTACTTCTGCTCACGCTTCGCACCTATAGGCACCGTCCGCTGGCCAGAGGGAGCTGCTTTGCTGGCACTAGCTTATCCTAAGTTCGCTGACGTTGGCCGTTAGGGGCACGCAGAAAACAGGCGTGCGCACGCATCCCCGTCTATACCTGCTGCAATCCACGCACTCACGTGGGCATCTCGTTTCATTTTGAGTGACCCGTCCCTATTATGGCGTTTTTATTGCGATAGCAACTACAAGCACACTCTCAGCTGGATTTCACTGCCGGCGTCGACCCCGGCGTCGATGTCATGCACCGTATATGTATACATATCAATATATATGAAAAGTAAAAAAGAAAACATCCCAGAAAAAAAAAGACTCCAGCGCGCGGATTCGAACGTGGGACCTCCGCGTCGTGAATGCGAGGTGTTAACTAAGAGCCACTGTAATGGAAATATCATTTATTAGGGCCGAGGCTCGCCATAATATTGAAAGGAAAATATTCTTTATTGGGGCCAAGGTTCGTCAACGCTTGTTTTGCGTGTCGTGCGAGGAGAAACGGACTTTGAGATGACGTGGTAACAATACATGCCACGTTTATGACAAAACACGGAAAATTAACATAGAACATGGAAAACAATGAGGCACAAAAGGTACGTACAACCAACACAGAGAATTAAGCTTGATTTAAAAAATGACCAATTAGCGTTCAAGTAGGAACGTTCGAAAACATAAGAGCCAGATCGACAGTCCGACAGACGCCGATGAGGTGCAGGGCAGGAGGCGTGGAAAGGCGCTGTAGAATGCGCTCACTTGCCGATGTGCGACGCTCTGGTGACGACGGCGTTTGACGGCGTAGGTGCGACTACGGAGCAGTCAACCCGCATCGGAGACGCGATGCTCCATGCGGGGAATGGCCAGCCTGTCCAGCGAACAGCTTGCGTCGAGACGCGATGCTCGGCGCAACCGTGACCATTAGCCAGTCCACGTTCATCGCTGTACCAAACGGCTGACCGTGGAGACGCCTCGCCGAGATTCGCGATGCCTTCGGCAAGGCAAATAACAGCAGGCCAGGCCGCGCCCCGAGATGCAGTACTCGTGCCGGCAACGTCACTCCAGCTGGTAGTTTGACGGCAGTAGCGTGGACAGCCGCGTTCCCTGGCCGGAACCTGGATCGCCTGCGTCCGACGCCTCAGCCCGCTGTCTCCCGTCTGCCGCTGCTTCGGCTCGTTCCCAGCCATAAAGCTTACCGCCACGTAATGGCACATGTAGCCCAATCGTGGCACGCAACCTCTATGGGCCACCACAGGTCATCAGCTGATTTGCTGACACTCACGCGCACATTACACGCGCCTTTCCCCGCACTTCCATAGTCGTTTTCTTCACTCATCACACCGACACATGTTTACGTTCTAAAACATGTCTTCATATTGCTAGTACACGTGATTATTTCTTGTTGCCTATTTGCTGCAGGTGAGCGTGTATGAAATATTCAGTTGTTTTGAAGCTATTGTCATCCCCACTGATATTTTAAAGCATTCATCTTGGTTGTGCAAACTTTCTTTCGCTGGAGCAGCAGGAAGCAGTTACATAGAAACCTTGCTTATGTTTTCAAACCTGCATCGCGGCGTTATACATTTATCCTACAACTAGCGTCATGGTTCTCTATAAAAACAAAATTTGAAGAGCTGTGCACGTTTCATCCTAACTGTAGCCTTTTCCCATTATTATGAAAGCACGAACGACGTTTAGGTGTTCTGCCTGTCGACGCAAAACAGGAAATACACGCTTAGCTGGTTAGGCAGCACTTACACACAGACGTTTGCAATAGGCGTCAAAAACAGGTTAACCGAGCCACTATAACGTATGCACTGAACTATAGGGAGGGAACTTATGTTAATATTACTGCGGTAGTAAAACCGCTGAGGCTGCATTCTGAAAGAATTTTCGCATAAAGCAGCACAGTAACACGCATTGACATCGAGTAAGTTTAGTTGACACATTTACAGTGATAGGTGATGCCCTATTTCTGCAAAGCAAATCGCCCCGCCGCGGTGGTCTAGTGGCTAAGGTACTCGGCTGCTGACCCGCAGGTCGCGGGTTCAAATTCCGGCTGCGGCGGCTGCATTTCTGATGGAGGCGGAAATGTCGTAGGCCCGTGTGCTCAGATTTGGGTGCACGTTAAAGACCCCCTGGTGGTCAAAATTTCCGGAGCCCTCCACTACGGCGTCTCACATAATCATATGGTGGTTTTGACGCGTTAAACCCCACAAATCAGTCAATCAACAAAGCAAATCGAAATCTCGGATCCGAATCTCCTTTACCGTACGAATAGTTCTTGAGTGGATTTCATCTCTTGCTGTATCCTGAGAGCATACGCATTGGCGCTAAAGATATCGCGCTCTTCGAACTCGTTCTGAAAGCTTAACGACGCTTCGCGGCAGCCGACTTTCACGTCACTCTTCGTTCTCATCTTTTGCCGGCAATTTTATGCGTGCTAGAAAATTATGCGGCCGAATAATACTAATAACAATTGTGGTGGGCATTTAATGCGTTAAAACTATACTTTCGTTGAGAGAGAGGCCGCAGTGGGTGGCTACGGAAATTTCACCACCTGCGGTGATTTAACGTGCACCTAAATTTAAGTACAAAGGCTTTAAGGACCATAACCATCAGACCACCATGGCGCATATGCGCAAGACTAGGTTTACAAGTACGCTACAATTACCCTTATGTAACGTGGAACGTCGTACCTGATTCTCTTACCCACGTTTTTGCGCCGAAAGCATTGCCGTAAAGCCGTGATTTATTGCTCAGAACCATCTCTATGTGCTCCTATAGTGAATTTACAGTACTTTTCCAACACTGTCTCTTCAAGGACGTAACGACAGTTCAATGCATACTCTCGAAAGTATTGATAACTTGTGCGTTCAGAAAATACGCGGGGATCGAACGATCTTGATAAACAAGACCATACTTCCTAAAGCTAGACTTCTAATGTTCTTTTTATTGCTTCTGTTCAGCTCTCTCCGTTATTTAGTGGTCTTGACGGAGTGCATTTTAATCTGAACCCCGGCGGCCTCATTTCTAAGGAATCGACCCGTCAAAAGCCCGTGCACGTGCAACTAATATTATGTATAGGTGCACGTTAAATAACGTAAAACGGTCGAGCATTTCAGGGTCTCTTATTACGGCACCGCTGATAATGAAATTCTAGTTTTAGAATCCAAATCAACAACATATATTATTATAATATATGCAACATATTTCTTTAGCGCTAATGACGATGTAAGGTGGACCTATAGAGCCATCTGCAGAAAGGACCACACCACTACGGAGGGGCTTTCTGATTTGTGGCAAGGAAGCTTTGCACAAACGCAGATCAATATTTCACTACAGCGCACGCACCACAGGGATCATATATTGACTCACGGGCTGGAGGGAAACTACATACACAAGCTGAAATACTCAGCCATGTTTATAGCAGGATAATTAGACTTTGTATAGAAGAACGCTCGTCTTCAGAAAATGAATAATGATACCGCTTGATAAATGTACCCTGCATATGTGCACCAAAGCAACGACCATGTCATACTCCATACGTTTTATTCGAGCTAGGCCAGAGGCACTTTGACCGCAACTCTCGCAAAGGTACAAAATATTTTTTTAACCTAACCGACTCGGCACTACATACAATGTTTTCGCCCACTTTAATTATGAAACTTCCTACTCTTATGTTATGTTCTCATGCTGTTTTTTTTTGCAAACGTGCGGGTTACTGTTATGAAACAAGCACCTACTCTAACGGCAAGAAAATTTAACGTCAGTCAGCGATAGTCATAATCGCTTTTTTTCCTTTCAACTATTGTTTCCGTTAACACTGCAGATTTGCACGGTCCAGATGAACCAACTCGATTCAAGTGTCATGTTACTGTCAGTGAAAGTCTCGTTTCTTAATACAACTTCTGAAATCTTCTTGAACAACACGGCTCAATATAATATTTTTACGTTAAAGAACGTCAATTTCGCTGTGATTGTGGTATTAAGGAGGCTTGTTTTAATAATAGGTGTAAGTAAGACAGTTTTTTTGCACACAGTGACTATATTCACTACCAGAACACTACTAAGTGCTTGAGCATAAATTCTTTGTTGCAATTATTCTTCTGACTTGACAATAATTAGGCATGCATTAGGATATTTTTGACAAGGCTACGTTCATGTGCTCGGGCAATCGCCTACCACGTATAATTTTAAGAAACGAAAAAGCGACTAACAATATACAGCACTACTACATATTTCAAACTGTTTCGATGACCATCGTCTGCCACCTGAGTGCATTCGGAATACAATTTTTATGCGCAATCATCAATGCCATTTTCTCCTCTAAATATTTTAATCTCATTGATTGATATGTGGGGTTTAACGTCCCAAAACCACCATATGATTATGAGAGGCGCCGTAGTGGAGGGCTCCGGAAATTTAGACCACCTGGGGTTCTTTAACGTGCACCCAAATCTGAGCACACGGGCCTACAACATTTCCGCCTCCATCGGAAATGCAGCCGCCGCAGCCGGGATTCGAACCCGCGCCCTGCGGGTCAGCAGCCGAGTACCTTAGCCACTAGACCACCGCGGCGGGGCTAAATATTTTAATCTGCTTGAGAATATGTGAGTGTGTATGTTGTGACAAACACACGCTGGTATTTCATCGTAAGGTGCTGTTGCGTGAAATATAATATTATGCACGTCTGCCGGACTCTGCCCAAGAATGCTTGGCGTGCAAACCTAGATTAGCAAGATTTCGAAGCGCCTTACTACCGGAAATACATTTCACCTAAGTCCCTTCCGTGCCATTGGTATTACTTTGCTTCAGACACCAGCCGCCACATCGGTCATAACAGCTGCGTGTTTAACGAGTCAGGCCGTTACACGGTGGATCTGTACGACGTGGCACGTCGGGTTTCGCGAATCGCGAGGCGCGAAATTCGACACTCGCGTGCTCTACTTAACGCGTACACCGCAATCGATTACGCGGAGAGCTCGAAAAGTCGTGCCTCGAGTTCCCCCTGCGAGAATCGATGGGAGCGGCGATGCACAGAACGAAGCCTTGTCTCTGGCATCCGAGTGAAGCAGACTATGAATATGAAGCAGCGCTTTCACCGACGACGAAAGCGCGTAGCCCTGAAAATGCAGGCGGGAGCGGGAAGGTTTTTTGAATCTCCTATGAATAAGCCATGCGGTGATGGAAGCGTCACACAAAGGGGGTGGGGAAGACGAGCGCCTGCCCTGCAATATTGAAGTAGCCTGGTGGTTTGGTGCGACCCGAATGAAGTGGGTGCCCGAGTTCTAGTCGAAAGTATAGGGAGGCGTTGGTACGGAGTTTTTTAGGACTTAACCCGTCCTTTGAATGCAGTTTTGGTCCCGTGTTTTGTCAAGGCGGGTGCAGTTCAAAAGTGAGTACTTCAAGCTGGAGGAGTACAGAAATTTGCGCGGGTAGGTCAATGCGGAGAGCGGCTGCGAACATTTGTGCCAGATCGTTGAGCATGTGTGCTGAGAGTAATGTTTCGACAATAAAAAAAGATGAAGGAGTCACTAGAGGAGCGTATCTCTAGCCTTCTAATTATCGCCACAGTAGGTTAGAAGCACCGAAGCAGGACTGATAGCTGGGCTAGTTGGTGATACATTAGTTGGTGATCACAAGAGAACTAGTTGAAGCATTCTATATCAAAAAGAAAGGGGAGTCCTGTGTCAGTCAGACATCAATATCTTTACATGAAAAAGAAAAAATCTTAATCAGTAGCTTGTTTGTTTGAATGGAATATGCCGCGCCTGCGCAGTTATCCGTAGCGCAAAATTGTTAATGACGTCGACACGATCCTTCGCTGGCCCTCTGCGCATGTTCTGTGCGTTTTTATCTCATGTGTTCAGATAACATGTATACTTCAATAGATTCTTCAGTAGAGAGTCAGCACTTGTTTGTGTCTGTTCTCTTTGTCCCGTGAGTTTGTGCGCTGGTACTGCCCACAAAGCACCGAAACAGAAAATACAGAACTAAATGTGAATGCCCCGTTTCCTGCCATTAGGAATGCACACATACTTTGCCTGGTAAGTTATATGTTGCTCAGTTTTAAAGTCTACAAAAGATCGTACGAAATACAGAAAGCTCTAGAAAATGGTATTTTCTATAGTGCTGGCAATGACCTTGACTCTCCCATGTTGCTTGTAGTGATCTCATTTTCATCTCAATCTTCATTGCATTCAGTTCCCTAAAACCAGGCTACGATTTATTTCGACCATACAATATGGTACGCTTCTTAAGACACACAAGATGACGTTTAGATATGTCGACCATTAGGCATGTGACAGGTAGACATGTACAATTTTTTTTCTTCGATTGGCCAAATAGAGTGTAGTGCTTTTTTCTTCGATTGACCAAATAGAGTGTCTGAACGTACATTTCTCTTAAAGTTGTGTGGCTTCAGTGACAAGTGGATGTAGCACCCGCCACGATAAACAAAGTTTTTTTGGTCTTTCTTGCCACAACGACATGGCTTGCTGGGACCCCTTCTTTTTTTCTGAAGTATTGTTTGATTCTGTGTTGTGCGGTTATGCACCTGTGCTGGATCTATCGCAAGAGTTTTTACTTTTATATATAAGAATGTCAATTACCCACATTTTTTTTCTTACAGTGTGGCCTATCGTACCCCAGTGCGGGAACAGCATTCATCACAGGCTTGGCGACGCATCACACACAGCAGCGTTTAGCGGAAAACATAGACTAAAATAGCAGCCATGAAAGAGGATTCAGACAGTGCTCACCACAGTGCCAGTGTTGCGACGAATGTTCACTGTGGCTGCTGCTACGGGTTCCGGGTGCTGTGTCTTAGCCATCGTCTCCTCCTTACCGCAGCGTTTGTCAGCCTTCTGTTTCCTGCGGGTAAGTGAAGCTCACTCATGTTTGATGCATAGTAGGAAGAATATTTTTTTTCCTGCTCTAAATTGTCGTCGTCAGGCAAAGCAAAAGCCGGTGAGTTCTTCCAGGCTAATGACACCAGGGGCAATATAATGTTTGCGCGTAATATATCAATTGGCTTGCTCTTCAGATAATTCTTATGAGGAAAACACACATATCAACTTACAGAGACACAAATACAGGCGTTTCTTACCAAATAGTGCCAAATCGCACTGCGAACGACGAATGGGAAACAGAGATTTCCACGCATGTGTAATTTGCATCACCTACACGTTTTATTTTTTATTAAAAGTTTTTAACTCAGACAAATGAATTTTTTGCAATTCATAGAACACGTGATAGCAATATTTCCAGTAGAAAATGGTGGAATGCATTGCTACAAGCGTGACGAAATTCACTTCTGCTTTGCAAGGAACAAGAAGAATGTGAAAATACTTTCGCATCGCTGGCTAAGAAAGAGAGCATTCTTTGAAAAACATGATATTTGGTCTTGAAGGTTGATGTAATCTCTTAATTATCTACGTAGGACTGACATACTGGGCTTGTTGTTTTACCATACTTGAATTTTAAGGCACGAATACAACACGAAGGAAGATTGACAATACGCACAAACGAAGCGCTCTGCAGGTGTGTGCAGTCTCTCTTCGTCCGCGTCGTATTGATGCCTTAACCTTCAAGTTTCGTAATGTTCAATACGACGCAAATTAAAACAGCAACCAAGTTTTTTAGTCAGATCTATCTTGGTTTACTTAATAACTGCATTTTCTGAAACCTAGCTTTTTCTGAAAGACCGTTCTTGAATTGGTACTAAACCTGAACGGGCCGTTCTGGCCTCAGTATTCACACTGATGCCATAAGTCACCGGAGGTGGTACCATTCTTTTCTTTATGTCATCAAACAATGTGATGCCTCTGTTTGCAGCCGCCACATCAATAAATATACATGGGACTCTTTTTTGCTCAGACCAGAAAGAAACAAGTACAGCCGTCACGCCATTCAATACTTTGAATTTTCTAGAACGACGACGTCTTCAGAAATAGCGCATAATATGCACACTGAATCCCTGAATCATGGACACGTTCATCTTAAAGCGCTTACTTATTGGCGCTGACACACCAAGCCGCTCGCGCTTGATATTATTTTGGAATGCGCTTGCTTGCTCACAGGGTATCGTATGTATTGAGAAGCACACACGCATGATAAACACACAGTAAAGCGAACACTAACGCACAATCTTGGAACAATGCAGTCGCTGGTTCTCATACCCTTCTCTATACTCAGTCGGCGCTCTATTCGCAGTGGCCTACGAAATTCGCCGGTCTGCGCGACGTAGTTTAGGCGAAGTTTATGACCGTATCAGCATAATACAACTCAGGATTGGAAATCGACCTGAACTCTATGCAGCGTTTCTCTATGCTTTTCGTCTTTTTGAGATCATTCACCATGCCCGAAGTTAGACGGCACAATACTTCACTTACTCCAGCCCAGCAGGCCAGGCATCCATTGTTTGCGAAAGAGTCGGTGCCGGGTATTTACATATCCTTATGCGCGCACCGGGAATTCGTGTGTAGTCGTATCTCCCTTTGGTGGAGGAGGGTGGTCTGTTGGAGAGGGGTGGACCGTCTGCCTCCGTGGCTCCAGAGTGCAGTAGGCGGGTACCGAGAAGCTCCCGCGCCGGAGCATCTTTCTTGTTTCGGGTCGCGGACATGCTGCGCTCCGGCTCGCAGATATAGGTGTGTGTGTGTGTGCGAGTCAATGCAAGCGCGTGTGCGCGCGCGTGCGTTTGCGCATCTGCCTTCGTTGGTATATGTGTGTCCAATGATGCTTTTATTTCGCGTGGTATCTTGTTTATTCGCGTGTTTGTGTAGCGTGTACGCGTGTCCTTTAGAGGACTCTAGAGATCACAAGTTGCCCAGGGGAGATTAGGAGGATGGCTGTCGTCAGTCGCAACCTGGATGCAGCTTTGGAAGCTAGAGTATAGGGATGAAAGCAGGCCACCGGATGGTGACGACGACGCCGTCGAAGCACTCAGACCCACTTGTAACCAGGGAGACGAGAACAGGAGTAGAGGAAGGAGGGTTAGTGTGGAGAAAAATATCTGAGGCATCAGAACTTCGGCAGAAGAACAAGACGACGCAGCTCAAAAATATCAAAACTGTCTCGCAAGTAAAGCGAAGGAGAATACACTCGGGAATGGAAGCGGTCGAGTGACGAGGCCGGATTTGCCGGCGATTTTCTCCTGGCGTTCCCGTCGTTTCGCCGCTTCCCTCGATGCCGTGGGATGAAGCTGTGCCATTTGAAGCACGACTCGAGCGTTTTCCGGCGGCTATGCTATAAGATGCCCCGAGCGGTGACGACATTCCAGATATATTGATGGTGCAGGGGCCGTTCGTTTTGAAACCTTTGGAGCCCTTTTGAAAAACGGCGGATAGCTTTCATGGTTATCGTTTCGGTGTTCCGACTATTTTCCAAGTGCTCTTCTTGCCCTGGCTGGAATTTGTCACTGGACATGTTTGCAGATAAATAGACGCATGGCGATCGACGAAACGTTGGCACCGCCTTGGGCGGTAGTTTTAAAATTTAAATTCAGCGCATGACGAATCGATTGGTACGCAGATATAGTAACACGCAGAGTTGAACATTCGCGATGAGCTGAGTGTTTTTCTGCCAGCAATGTCAATAAATAGACGCAGTTGCTGGACACACTTGTTTTAAGTTATACAGAACAAATTGAACATTATCTCAATGTCTAGAAAGGCTTCAATTAAACCTATTTTTTCAGAGCTAAGTGTTCTTATTATTGAGTCATGAACATTGCACATACCTGTATTATAAAAGGTTTCCATGTAGGAATATGCACTGGTTAGTGTGGGTATTACGAATGCAAACGTGACATAACAGATTTCACAATCACCACTGGTATACGCCATTTCTCGAGATGACCACGCAATGTCGTGACAAATCTAGTCTATAAAGACAGTATTGGCTGTGATCAGTATTTGATTCAAAATTACGCCTGTGTGACCCAAACTGAAGAAGGGGAAAACAAAAGTGTGCGCCTAATTTAGCCCTAAATAATCCTTTTTGGATCAGTGTGCACAGTAAGTAATGACAAATTCCTAAACATGGCAGACACAGCTCAATGCAGCGCTTGCCTTCACTTCTAATTGATCATAGTATTTATTGTCCTTCGCTCAATTCAACCATGCGAATTTATTTCAGCATTGACGTTGTAACGAGAAACCAGTTGACTGTTCCTGCCCTTACCATGGTGCACAGCTTTAGCTCGCTATTCCCCCGTCAAGTGGTGAACGTATCGACAAGCAAAGTTTTCAGGCACAACCATTGCGTTTGGCTGTAACTTTGTCATGAAGCAGTACTGTTTGTATTAACCAGATTTTTAATAACTATTCATCAAGCAATTCTTAATATTTATGAGTCGTTCGTAATGATGCAAAACAATGGTTTTAACTACCACTCAGTGATATTTTCATACTGACGTTCTAGAAGAAAACACATGCACATGGTTCTTTGAGTTTTTTCAAAGATTGTTTTTCTGTCTTTTTGCATCGGATAATTTTTGTACTTACCTCTGTGTCAGATGACGCAGTATTTTGAGGAAAACTCCATCTTTTACCCACAAAACCCTGTGGGGTTACAAATGCCGAAAGAACCGCACGCGTGCGATGAGGCTGGGAACGAGTTCTACAGAGCAAACGAAAGATATGCGCGCATACGATGCTAAACACATGAGACTCCAGACACCAAAGCAAATAAACTACCAAAATAAAGCATACATCACTTCGGAATCGTGCAGTAATAAAGCTGTGGCCTTCGGAGAGGAGCCCGTGTCGTTTCGCGCACCTCTATACCGCAACCGCTCGCGTGAAACGGAGGAGTTGGGGTAGAAGCTGGTGCACGGGACCCCGTAGCTCTGGGCTGCTTGGAAAAAGCCGGCCTTGCCCTGGTGGGGTCCATTTTTAATTAAACGAGCTCTAGAGCAGCAGCCATCTCGCGCCGCGTCGCACTAATCTTCGCCGGCGACGATTACTTTGTCCGGAGATGAAGCGGAGGGGACGGTGTTATAGCGCGCATGAAGAAGCTGAGATTGCCCAGCTGGGTTCGTCGTCCCAGCGTGAGGATCGTCTTTTTGTTGTCTTTGTAGCCTCGTGCCACGAGCTGAGGCTGCCTCGTCTTATCAGTGTAGAAAAAGGGATAGTTCAATGCACGTGGAACCTTTTTTTCTGAAGCGCACGGTGAGGCAACCTTAAGCTCCGTCTTGGCGGCTACAGCCTGTGACACGTTCGTGGCTCCGAGAAGACTTTGAAAGCTTCCAGAAAGAGTTGGCTTTCTTCTGTAATGCTTAAAGTTGGCAATGCTAAGCTTGCTTCATCTGGTTAGCTAGTTGAAGCCAAAAAATTAGAAACGTGAGCATCGCGTTAACTTGAGAAGGTGTAGAAAGCGAATAACCGAGTTCTTTGCACTAAATGGCTTTTCGCAGCTGATTAGTCGGGCCATGCAGAGCAAAGCACTTTGAGAAAACGAAAGAGAGGGGAGATTAAAGTGAACACCCTTTATCGCCTGGCATTGTCGTCAGAGCAAAACATACTAGTGAGGGACGAAAAATATTCTTACTGAACATACATTTTTGAAAGAAGTTTTTTACACTTCTCAGCACCAAGCTAATGAGTGGCGAATGTTCAAGGAACGCTTGCGCATCTCTGCAGTCTGAAAATCAGGTATAAATTTCTCTTTTATTACAAAAACTTGATTTGTGGGAGTGAAAACAGTCTTACCGGAATTGTCTAAAACACTCTGAACGTTTTGTTTCCAAGCATTGCAGCGGGGCCCATGACGAGTGGCGCTTTGAATTCTTGTGGGGAAGGGCGATCACAAGAATATTAAGGCAGCTTCGCACTATAGCAGGACCAAGTGTGAAAGAACTGCGGAGCTGTGCAGCAGTTATTCTTTCTTTTATTCTACTGTCTGTCGTTTCACTTATCCCAAGTTGTTATTTTCTGTGTTTTTTCTTTCGTTTATTCTATATAGTTGGGTCTACCTATTTATTTTTTTATCTTGTTCTTTCTCATTTTGTTCCTGGTGTTTCCTTTCTGTTCTTTTGTTTCATATTTGCTTCCTCTTTCTTTTCATTTTATATGGGAATACCTAGTAGTCATGAAGGTGCTCGGAGAACAAGAAAGTGCAGTGCACACTGAATATATTGCACATGCAGCATTACACCAAGCGACGACTACAGCATACAGCAGCATATGACAGCCTGGCCCCCCTCAAGCGCTCCGCTAGCAACCCATTGGCTTCAGCGCTCTTCGCAGCCGATTCCACCTGGTATTCCGGGAAAAAAATTTCAAACTCGCCACCGGCATGGGTGGGTACACCTATACTGTAATAAAATCCGCAACGTAAGCCAAAAAATAACCAACCTTGTTCTCTTCGCTTAAAATTACTTGACTACATCAGGTGCTTAAGCATGATTTTTATATGTGAAAAAGTTTAAAGAACCCGTGCGTGCAAACGTGAACGTCACATTATTCACACTCCCATCGACTCTCAGATTTTCAGCCCTGTGCCTCGAAACTAAACAAACTCCCAATGTGTTTTGCTGTACTTTGTTTACCAGGATGTGGCAAAAGAAATGAGCCCACTCATTCAGCGGCTTGTAGGCTCACTGGTTAAGCACGGCGTCACGTTTGTGCCAAGTTTTTTTTTTTCATGACAAGATGCTTAAAAAATTCACAGGATATCCACGGAGTGAATGAGGATAAGTAGGGCGATGCATTCGTCCGTCCATCCGTCCGTGTGTCCGTCCGTCTGTACATGCGTCTATGCGTCCGATCGCGTTCTAAAATGCAGATGGCACGCGGGTAACACTGACGAGACGCGAGCCAAGGAAGGCGAGCGCAAGTGTCTTCAACGCGGCTGCCGCTGTGCTCCGTCCATAGCCCACCAACGATCCGCCTCGTACGGCGACTATCCAGGTGACTAATAGAGGCACTCGTTGGCAAAGCGCGCGCAGCAGCCTATTGGAGAGTAGCGGCAGAGTAGCGCCATCTAGGAAATGAGACAAAAAAATCAGCATTCATTTCTTCTGCCTTTCTTTTTTTTTTCTCGTCTCTTCTCCTCTCGGGTACGCGTGACTAGCCACAAGGTTAGACTATAAGGAGCTTTGCCCCTAAAAGCCGGGAGACTGCACCTTTTGCCGCTAAAGAAAAAAAAAACACACTAAGAACAGCTAAGACATGAATAACCATGTCCATCTAGCGGATAATAAACCAAGCAAAGAGAAAGCACAAATTACTGTGCTGCCATCAATGAAATAAATATTTTTTAGGTGGGCGGCGATTCGCGGGTCAAAGCGCTTTTGGTCTCACAAACATGGGAGGCGAATTGCCGGTTGCGGAAGCCAATGGCTCAAAAAACATGCGCGCGGGGCACTGCCATCACATGACGGTAGGTGCTGCAAAATTAGTTATGTATCTTTTAAAACAGCAGTTTTTTCGTCCGTGCAAGTAAGAGGCACACTTTTTCCAGCAAGATTGAGAGACCACCAGCATATATAAAACGGCCCATCTTTTTGTCTTCATACTTTCTTCCGCCTGCATTAGCCTACTTCTCCTTGTTCTTATGTCTCAGCTTACCCGCCATGGCAATTTAGTGCTTATGGTAATGCACGTCTGACATAATAATGGCTCTAATTATTCGTGTCCGAAATCCCACAACCACGCTGCGATTCTTATAGGTGGCACACTGCAGGGCTTCGGATTTTTCGACCACCTATGGGTCTGTAACGCACACCTAAATAAAAAAAATTACGAGGGCCTGGAGCATTCGCACCTTCACAGCGAATCGGGCCACCACAGCCGGGATTCAATCATACGACCTCCGGTTCAGCATTCGAGTCAACCTCGAGAACGTTGCCCCGCCGCGGTGGTCTAGTGGCTAAGGTACTCGGCTGCTGACCCGCAGGGCGCGGGTTCGAATCCCGGCTGCGGCGGCTGCATTTCCGATGGAGGCGGAAATGTTGTAGGCCCGTGTGCTCAGATTTGGGTGCACGTTAAAGAACCCCAGGTGGTCTAAATTTCCGGAGCCCTCCACTACGGCGTCTCTCATAATCATATAGTGGTTTTGGGACGTTAAACCCCACATATCATATCAACCTCGAGAACGTTGGTTCCATCTTGATTTACAGCAGCCGCCTTTCACTGTAGGCATAACCAAAAGATGACGTTAACCTGTATCCAGGTGCGCGTCAAACAATCAAAGTTAATCTTGGCATCGCACTGCTGTGTGCTTCGATATTATATCGTGCTCTTTTAACGTAAAACCTCTCGAATATAACTTATCGATACGTAACCTTGATTGGCGCGCATACATAAATTGCATTTGGCATAATTTAGTTCTGAGCCATTTCTTCGACAAAAACGCATTGATGGTAAAACTACTTCTGACACGCGCCTGAGATCCCGTAATAAAACCGAGTTTCGAAAGTTCCTCCTACAAGTCTACGTTTTTAACTTTGTGAGCCTTGCATTGCAACAACTTGGTTATAAAACGTGCGCGGGCAAGTTTTATGGCAGTTATAGAGGTATAAAATGCAACGGGTTTGTCTTTAAATTTTCCTATTTGTGTCTCATTCTACCGGTTGCCTTGAAGCATTTATGCGAGGTGAATGTCCCAGTTCATTGGAATTACTAAGGTTGTATTGATCGTTAAACTCTACCCATTCTTTGGGACGATGGTGGTTGAGAGAAGCACGTCTGTCGCCAGCTTTGACGAAGACACTGTTCATATTGGTCCGCATCGGTGCGCATTACCGCTTAGCGTTGTAAACGCATGAGTATTATGTGCACAATATATCCAAGAAATTTCGCGACAGAGTTGTACAATTTTTCGTTTCAAACATATTTTTTGCTAAATAGACACAATAAACTGAGTTGAATATGCTAATATAACTTCTTTTTTTTTCATATAAAAGTTTTAGACACTTGCCATAGTTCAAGTTTCCTTTTAGTTACGTGCCATGTGTTTGTATCTTCCCCTGAATAGCAAGAGCCCATGGAGTATGAAAATTATCGAACGGACGAGTACATACAATATGCCTTTGAGCAGAGGTTGCTAGAATTGCAAGGCAATCTGAGGGGGAGGGTAAATTGCAATTTGATTAGGTCTAATAGGCTCAATGTACAGGCACATTCGTGTTCGTGTGTCGATGCATAAACTAATGAATAAACAATAAAGAGAAGCAAACCACGAACACACCTGATAAGGCGTATCGGTAGATCTCCAAGCATTTGTTCTCATTTCTGAAAAAAAAAACTTGTCTCTATTAGTTTACGCTTAGAATTTTCTGGTTTTATTATTAGCACAGTCGATTTACCACGTTAGTGTAGTAATTGTGGGCCTCGGCTCCTGATCCGCAGGTCACAGGATGGAATCCCGGCTGTGGCAGTCGCATTTTCAGCAGAGTCAAAAGTGCTTGAGGCCCATGCATTTGAACTAGGTGCACGGTAAAGGACACTTACATAGTGGAAATTTGCAGAGACCTTCACTACGGCGTATCTCGTAATCCTATGTAGGTTTTGGGGTGTTAAAGTCCAATAAATAATAATATTTGTGAAATATCTCTAGTTATGCATTCCTTTATCTTTCAACGTGTAACCTCAGTTTCTGAAAACACATCACTTGACTTGAACTTTTGTTTTCTCTTTCCTCTTTCTCTCTCATCTTTAAACTCCTTCTTGCCATTCTGCCACCGTAGGATAGCAAACCGGGCATGTACCTGGTTAACCTCTCTGCCTTCTCTGTTGCTGTTCTTGTCGTCCTCCTCCTTGCTAGATTTTCTCAACTTTGACATGTATGCTGAAAAGTCCCACAAGACTCCATGCACTAGTTGATGACTCTTTAGTTCCTCACATTATCAAACTCATTAGCGTTATCAACTAACAGTCTACAGCAAGGAAACTGTTACTTTATGTTTTAATTTGTATTTTAGTTTTTTGTGTTTAGTACATTCTTCAAAATGTGGAGCAGTTACACATTACAACCAAAAACAAATGTTTTACCAACACACTACACATGAAGCCCTTCAGTAAAAAAAAACCTAATATGACGATATATGAAAACTTAAGCTCGAATATTACATACCACCACCGCTACGCTGATAATCATGGGTTGCGGGGAGAAAACGCTTGAACCAAGTACCTTATGTGGTTCACCCTAGACTTTTGAAGAGGTAACCCCAATGAGCAGAAAAGTGTCGTGAGGTAAATATTTATTCATATTGGTCATACCACACTCCTGAAGTCGAAATCAGCTTTTTTTAAAACAAAAGAGAAGGCCTGTGTATTTTCAAATTTCGAGAGACGTAAGAACGCTAAATCGAATATAGACCATTCACTATTATTAGGTTACTAGCGTATTTTGTTGTTGTTGATAAGCAGTATTTTTCATACAAATAAACAAATACAAATAAAATAAGCAATAACAGGTGTGTCACAATTGATTGTGATTCAGGATTTTAATAAAATGATGAGACTGCACAACTTCACCTTTTTTTTTCAATCTGCGCAATAGGACAGGACACCCCCCCCTCCCCGCACCAAAAAAAAAAGGCACAGAGAAGCGCAAATTTAAGAATAACACCTATGCCAGTTAACGCGACGACAATTTATAGCGCAACTCGGATGTGTCGAGCCTCACACAGAGTGCAAAGCCGCGTGGTACGAAATTTATGGAGAAACTCTGAACACCGTGCTAAGTCTCATTGCGTAGAATGGTTTATTTGTTGCACATAAAAAAGAAGAGCTGCTTGTTAATTCACGTCTTTCCTGTTAGCTCACTCTTTTTTTTCAATTTTCGATCACGCAAGATTGCGAGCGTTCAATGATAGTAGGTGCCTGTCATGTGATAAGCTCAAATGATAACACTACTTTTACTGACGGGCAAACATTAGAGCATTGTGGCTTTATGTATCTGGATCACCATTCTCTTCCTAGTGACCATATGTGCACAGTTTTATATGCATACAAAAAAGACAACAAAGCACACGTAATAAAGATATACGTCATGTAAGAAGACGAGACATCAGGATTATAATACAATATACATATCTATTGTATATGAAAAAAATATTTAATGCTGAAAATCAGCATACAGGTCATAAGCAGTAATAAATAACACCAGGCCTCTTGTTCTTTTCAGTAACACGGTACCTGAGCATTCCATCGGAGCTTAGCACTGCATGACAATATGGGGTATTCATGTCCGATATAAAACTCATAATTCTCGTACTTTTTGTACGCTTTGAGTACCACCAAAACATTAAACATTATTGCATCATTAAGTTCTTGTAACAATAGAAGACAGAGTGTGGACAGGAGATTACCAAAAACTGACACGCACTTGCTGCTGCTTTGTGTACTCCTGAGTGGTATGTTAACTTTGCTACTGTTTAGTCTTAGCCTATGCTGCCCTGACAAGCCAAACGGAAAGCTTTGAGCAAGGTCACACCTTACCTCTGTAGAAAAAGGAATTGTGTGTCTAGTGAAAATCTCTTTGAAATCGTTGTTCTTGTTGTTTTTTGTGAGATAGCTTCTCATTACTTCACTTCTTAACCGTGCTGCTAGGGCTATTGATTCACGTGCACTGAAAGGAACCATCTAGCCCCCAAGAATGGCCGTCTTCGAGAGAAAACCTGCAAGCAAGCGATGACGTCCGATGTAGCGCAAAGCTGCTTGTGACCGGCAGGAAGTGGCAAGCCGTCTTCACAAGAAGCGGAAAGATTCTAGAGGGGAATCTGTTCGCCAGGTCTGGATGAAAGTAAAGCTCGTGGATTACGTGCTGCTTTCCACCATCAAGCGTTTGCTCGCTCAATAGCCTAAGCTGCTTGTGGTGGTTTCTCTCTCTTTTTTGATAAAGACAGTATACCTTTCTACTCTTCTGAGTAGCCTTCTTAGATGGAAAGGAGGGAGCTTCTCGTGATATACAAATCACTCGCAGTACACATTACGGCGGGGCGGAAATGAACAGCAAGAGAAAAAAAATCTGCAATGTAAGTGAATGTCAAGTAATGCAATTCAGAGCGATAACCCAAAAGAGCAGCTGACAACAGGAAGACGACCGAAAAAGAAGGCAAACACACGAAGAGTAGTGTGCCAGAGCAACAAAGGCTAGCGCGTTTGACGCTTTCTGTTTGTTGCGTTAAGTCCGCCTGTGAGCAGCTTATAGTTGGGACCTGTAGGCACGGTGAAAGGTGTCAGGTCAGCGTCTTTTCGAGCGCGCCTGTGAATGGCAGATATGGCGATCAATAGAACAACCTTGCGGCTGTGGACACGACTGAATGGCGTCGCGTCTTGGTGGCCGTTTCGGGCCATGCACTGCATCCCCTTTTTATTCTTTGCATGCATGTGTTGCCCTGCACTCCGGATAAGCGGAAGAGCCCTGAACTGCCATAATGTTCTGCAAGTGCATATACATCCGTACAAAGACGTATCAATGAGAGAACCTAGCCGTTATGTATTCTGCATGCTCAGAGTCGAAAGCACTTTTATTTCATTGCCGAGTTTATATGGCTTTATAGTTGAGGCCAGTTTTTTTTTATTTTTGGCAATTGTCGCAAAGTCATTAGGGCACGTTTTTAAAAAGATATGCACAGCTTTGCCGCAGAGGCGAAGCAATGGACGCAAAGCAACCAATTGGAAGGTTACGCGCAGAATGGAAAGCAGATCCAAACGTGCCCCGCGGTTCTCACGCACAAATGACGCACGAAACATACTCACAAGTACAGATGAACGTGAATTAGTGTCTCAGTTGTTACTTCGCTGTGTCTGAAAAGCACGCCCTTTTCGAAAATAGAGAATGTGCAACGATTGCAGTGACCTTTATGCGCCCCCTAACTACAACAGAATCGTTCCGGCGAAGCCCCCAGGCTAGCCAAGACATAAGATCCTCCCCCCTGCAAGATAAGAGCGCGCGATTGAGCGTAAATTACCTTATTCTCTACGCCGGACAAAGTACGCGTGAGAGATGAGAGCCGCCACGCGCTCACTGCGTGATCTTGCTGATATTGCTAAAACACGATAGTCCTCCTCTCCGCCCTCCACCAAGATGCCTGCCAATAGCGGTAAGTGGTAGATATGAATAGTTTGCTGTTTGAACGTCGAAGGAGGTACCCCACAGTGACTCAGGGGTTAACGCCTCACATTCGCGACGCAGAGATCCCACGTTTGATTCCGCGCCGGAGTCCTTTTTCTGGATTGTTTTTCTTTCTTGTGTTTTCATATATATAGATAGGTATACATATACGGTGCATGACATCGACGCCGACGTCAACGCCGACGCCGACGCTGATGCCAACGGAGAAATCCAGCCGAGAGTGTCCATATAAATGATATCGCAATAAAGGTACGCTCGAGAAGGTAACGTGAACGGGAATTGATTGATGCCCCAAAAACCAAACATCGCAAAATAAATATATATTGAAATATACCGCTAAGGAGGCTAGTTGGTCGGCATTAGTCGTATAGACTTTTCCACTGTGCTCCTTAAGTGCGACTAAGGTATAGGAGTGTCACCAATCCGGCTAACAAGGGGACGTTCAACAAACATCAGGTGCAAAGGCAACGTCATCGTGCGAAATAACGTCTCTAAGAGGCACTTTGATGCCTAAGGGTCAAGTAAATGCTGGAATTGTATTACAAAACTTTGACTCCCTCACGAAGCCATTATTGTTTTAATCACCAGATATTGTCCCTAGTTTGAAGTGAACGATTAAACTGTCGCGTGAAGCTTTCGCTCAGTTTTTGGGTTATGTTTTTATTATAGAGCGAAATGTATACGCTCTGACCTTCGATGTAGCCTGATCGTCCACAATCGCGAATGAAGTTTTTTCTGTGAGGCAACTTCTGGTATACCCTGTGTTTTGATTAGGAACATGAAGCAGCAACGGTGAGCGAAGCCATCAGCGTGAGTAGAAAATATGATACGGCTTGGGTTCCATGAGTTAATGACTTTCGTCATTACAATTTGTCTTTGCTGCAGCACCATCTTTAGTTTTTATCTGAGCGCCTTCGCTGGCGTCTCGATAGGGCAAATATGGTTCTTTTATGTTCTTTCTAGCTCGTTGGCCTTTTTGAAACAGTAATATCCTCATGTCGAGCGAGTCGCATTAAACGTTACACAAGACCCTGATGGTGATCACATCACGTAATAAAACACCCGCTAAACTTTTCTGGCATTTTTGTACGTTGCAAGTAATATCTTCGAAAATTATTTTGCGTCAGAGGTAGTCGTACTCAGGAGGCGACGCTTTTCAGCCCTATATTTTTTTATTACTCTATTTCTAAACAAACAAAAAAACGGCTTTTGTCGACCGGTGATACTCATATTGCAGAAATAATTGGCTATTGACCTTAAGGGCATGACCTCCTTCTTTTTATTAGATAATATTGCTAGATGAAAAGTAAAAAAAGTGCTGCTAATAAATTTTAGATGTCTCAGAAAATTATTTTTTCAGAATGCAAGAACTGATAGAAAATGTTTGAATGGTGCATACGAAAATATTTACTTGTACTGTTTTGCGTAACATATCAGTTACATTTACATTATCAGACTGTCCATAGCTGGAAATGCGACCGTCATCAAGGTGCGAAAAAATACAGGCACTTGTCTGCCGTCGTTTGACTTCTCCTTTGAAAAACCCTACTTTACAGCAAAACACGCTTTACAGCTGCATTTATGGTGAACAACATTCATTCGACAAAAGTGGCGGTTTGAATTATATCTCATTAGTGGTAGAATTGCATTAACTCTTATCAGTGGTAAAAAAGTGGTGCACCTGACAAGTCAAATGCTGTTTCAGACAAGTGATAAGGAAAATAAAGGAAAATTTGTTGTTTAGAGCGCCGTTTCGAGGAGACTACTCCGCCTGCTCCGCGTGGCTTCCACCATTGCAGTAGTCATTGGTGCCACCAAGTTCAAGATCCATTGGCTCATGAAAGGCTAACGAAAAGTGAGTGCCGAGCACTGAGCGGAAGAATGACAGTTGTACCAAAAAGAGTTAGAGGCAAATAGTGGTGGTTGAATCAACTAAATTTAGAAAGGAAAGCAAAGAAGGAAAGTAGCATTCGAGGAAACACACCAAAGGATTAACTGGCGTCTGTCCGTTACGGCTGAAGGGTTGCACCAGAAACAATGCAGTAGCCCGTTTGTCATTTACAATGTCGATGCCCGTCATTCTACACTCTGTGTTTTCTTCAGAGTGCGTGATGCAACAACTAGCAGTGCCTCTACCTCTGCTGCGGGTCAACCATCCTAACAATCGTGGTTCAATACATTGCCCAATGTTTAATATATACCCTCAAACAATGCCTTAATACGGTAAATAATTGGAAAAAGTATTAAGAATCGCCTAAAATGTCTCCCTGCACAAAGTATTCAAATGTTTTGTTTTCACCCGAACTTATTTAAATCTATTATACAAACTCTTCAACGCTCTCATTTCAACAACATGTTTGTATAAGGGATTCTGGATTGGTTACGCAATAGAAATGTGTTTATAATTTTTATTCGCATTCTTTATTTTGATATACACAGCATGTTCCGCGAGCGAACTTGAAGCGCACTCGACATGGTTACTTTGTACACTTCGGTTACTTTACTAGAACTCATGCGAAACTGCGGCGCCCCGCCGTGGTGGTCTAGTGGCTAAGGCATAGAGTTTCTCAATATGCACTAGAGGGAACTCTGGCGCTAGTGTCTATGGGAGCTGCAACACACGGCGCTTCAGCGAGTATGGGAATGATGGGTAGTACACACATCTGTCTAATTTTCGTACTTCTGGCCTGCTTCTGGCTCCGTGTGTGTCCGTGTGGCTTGAAGCTGTTTTTTCATGAAAACATAAATTAGCAAATGTTCACCGTTTGCGCTTCACAACCTTATTCTTTTAGGCTTACCATTTCGAATCAAGTTACTAAATTAAAAAGGGTTTGTTTTTTCTTTCCAAACAAAACTGAGACACAGCAATAAACGAAGCCACAAGTATGATTCGCCTACCGCAAGTACGAAGACTAGGCAAATGTGTGTACTACCCATCATTCCCATTGTCGCTGCACGATCGCAGCGCCAGAGTTACCTCTAGTTAATTTTGGGAAACTCTATGAGCTAAGGTCTTGGCTGCTGATCCGCAGGTCGCGGGTCCGAATCCCGGCTGCGGCGGCTGCATTTTCGATGGAGGCGGAAATGATGTAGGCCCGTGTGCTCAGATTTGGGCGCACGTTAAAGAACCACAGGTGGTCAAAATTTCTGGAGCCCTCCACTACGGCGTCTCTCATAATCATATGGTGGTTTTGGGACGTTAAACCCCATATATCGTCATCATTGAAACTGCGGCAACGGGCTCTTTGCAAAAAGGTTTCAGGTGTTGAAGAAGAAATACGCTAACTAGAATATTAAGGAGTCAATGAAAGCAAAGAAGAGGATAGCGTGTGAGTCGCCGTCAAGTTGACACATGAGAAAAATGCGGGAAGCTTGCACCAAGTCCCTCAAAGCTTGGCACGTCGAAACTGTTCGAAGCCAAAGTCTTCGGCCAGCTACTTCCTTTCTATCTCGTTCTTCCTCAGTCTCTATTAAGCTGTTTCTGTCTAATATTATTGTTTTTCTCTTTCTTTCTGTCCCCATTATTCTGCCCAGCTTCGTGTTGAGTTTTCTCTTTATCTGTCTTTTTTCTTTGATTCTGCGTCTTCCTGTCTTTTTTAGCTTATTTCCTCTTTCTATGACTTACTCCTTCCACTCCTCATTTTCTCTCTCTCACTTCCTTTTCTCTCCTACTCACTATAGTATTCTATTAAAAGCTGTGATAGGCTCTGCTAATGTGCATTAATGACGCAGGCCCTACACTACTTTGACAGTTTATTAAATATTTTCTCAATTAGAGTTAGCAGGTGTCAAGAAATGTTTAAAGGTGTTAGCCGCCAGATTGTTGCCTTGTTCGTTATTAATGATCATTCGCCCATATTTAGCGGTGATAATAGTGGTCCGTCTTACCTCGAGCTTTAGCTTTACATCAAGCTTTAGTTTGTTAGATGCTTCAATCTTCAAGAGTACAAGAGTCCAGGCTGAATACAGGTACTTGTAGCAAAATATAAGCTGTAGCAAAATGAAGGACGATGTTATGGGACAACACACTTCTACACAAAATTGACAAGACCGATTCACACTTCTTCTGAAAGCAAGCTAGGAAATATAAGACGAAAAGATTGAGCTTCTGAAATGTAGAAAACTCTCCCCCTAAATTTAACACGAGTTTTATAAAACGAGTGTTTAAAAGTATGGGGAAACGCAAGTTTGCCGCATCTGACGTAACATAAGTGAACGTTCAGTGGTGAAAGTGTAAATATCCCCTAAAATGTACCTTTTCCTTCATTTCAAAGAATCAACGCTGTAGTATCCCTGAATCATGGTTGCGTGAAAGCAGTGCTGCAGGTAGGGGCGAAGAAAGTGCGCAGGTGTTGCGCGTTTAACGAGCTAGTTGTCACGGCAACGAGACAGAGCCGCTACACGCTCGTTTACGGGCCGTATAACGACGCCAGGAATCAAGCGCCAACGAACCCGCGTCGTTGTATGCGAAAGAATGAGAGCTTAAAAGCTGCAGAGGGAGCACAACTACTTTAAAATTACGAAACCATAGGTATGTTCCTAATATCTCATCTTTTTACACCACCAGGAAAGCGATTTGGTGTTGCTGGCTTTCCTGAAAATTGCGTTGGGCGTTGATGAAAACGAAGAAACATGCTTGGCGCCTTTAGAAATCCTTCATGCGCAAGCAAAAATAAAAATTAGGCGTACCCAAAGCGCATTTGCTATAGCTGAGCACGGAGATCTGCGGTCTCCGTGTTTCTGCATTGACTGACAAGAGTGTGCGAGAGATAGAATATGATTTCGACAGAGAAATCTATAGCTAGTGAGTGTTTACCATTTTTTTAAACTGAAGGCCATAAGTTTACGCTTTAAAGGATAAACGTACTGCGGAAAATGCACGCTTTCTTAAGAAAATGTATAGTAAGAGGCGCCTTATCACAACTTGGCAGCGCAAGAAAACTGGACACGCAAAGATCCGGACAAAAACAAGCGTATACTGATAATGCGGTTCTTCATAAAGGAAGCATGTGAAAAAAACATAAAGGATATAGAGGTTGCAAGAATAAAAACCAAAAAATCAAGTGTCGTCCTCAAACCAAATCTCACAATCTAAATATAATACAGAGGGGGAAGTAGTAAAGTTCTGAATGTCATGTGCGGGCGTTCATCTAGTTAAATCTTGCACAGAAATATCACACATTGTGGTTTACTTTTTTTAGATGCAGCTGTCCTTAAAAGACTCAAAGAACCTTTTGTGTTTCCTCGTCCAAAATTTGTGTTCATTTGGCTTTCTTATCCGAGTATGCAAGTCAAATAAATAAATAAACAAAACGTGTGTTCAGTGCGGCCATCATTTGACGAATTACTGCTGCGCACCGGATCAAGCAAGCGACTTTCGAAATTCTTCTCGCAGACATAAAGTTGTAATCATTTGTCAAGTAGACACCCTAAAGAGAGCTTTCTTGTACTATATGGGGGTACATAGAGTATAATACTGTGATTGATCAATGAAAGACGAAGGTGCGAAGATGAAAGACGAAGGCTGTTTCAGTGGCCCATCATGACTGTTTATAATTTACTTCTATAGCTGTCAGTGAGTCTTGGGTATACTTTTGACATCCCCGCAAGATATCTATGGAAGTAAGGTTAGCACACGAACAAGTGCGGTGGGCCAAGTGCTCGTAACATACGAGCCGATACGGTAGCTCACAAGACTCGTCAGCGTTCACTACTTTTTTCGAAAATTGAGGTGGGAGTGCGAAGCACAATACATGTGAAGGTACACTCTCACACTGTGCCGTTAGCTGTGGTGGCAAAGTTTTCGAACTCAATTCAGTCCAGAGAAAAAATTGGCATCGCCTGCTTTATCCCCAGGTCTAAATCATTTCATGACGTTTCGATTGTTTCTCATTTACGATGCTAATAAAGTTCTCTTCCTAACGTGAGAGCGCTAAACAGCTTGTTTTGCAGTAATTCTGGCGTCGTCGTCTTTGGTTGTGAGCAAAAGATCATCATCTTGTCCACGACCAAAAAATCAAGTAATATGCCAATAGAATAACTAATAAACATTTCCGTGTCCTAGAAACGATTGAACCGTGACTATGTTTGGGACAAGCCGGTGTTCTACAGGAAAGCTACGCATCTCCTTGTAAATACAGTGAAAATAACTACATCTGCTTGGAAATGCACTCAAAATAACATTTTTGCTTTACAAACGCATGCATCTTGTATGCAGGCTTCACAATGCAAGATGTACTGTCGCAGTAACATTGCGTGGTACAAGCTTACATTGCCATCTGGTGTCAGTACATGTCATTATCATATCAACTTCGCAGTTTAAAGCTGGCCACTCATTAAAAACCCGCACACGTTACTCTCGTATACCCCTAAGACCACGTAGTGGGTGCACAGCAAGTTCGAAAATATTTCACGGCCATAATTGTTCGTGGTTCGAAACACGCCACTGGTGTTGCCAGGGGGTGGCACTTCAGGCCTGTGACCACCCTTTCGAAGTTTTTTCGTCATTCATACATAGCATTAAATGACCATTTGCCTGCCCTGCCCGAATTAAAAATCTCCCTCTCATACACACGGACGCCAGCACGCAAGCAGACGCATAAATACACACACACGCAAACAAACACACACACACACACGCACGCACACACACACAGACAAACACACACACACACGCACCCACACACAACATGCTACGAAAAAATTATGTTTTGGGGATGAACCTTGTCTTTAGTTAAGAGGTCGTCATCCAGAAAAAAAATTACTTACATCGTCACTCATTGGCCTTTATTCTTGCAACCTCCATTTTTTATGCTTGTTTTTCATATTTTTCTTCTCTGAAGAACCACATTATCAGTATACGCTTGTTTCTGTCCGGATCTTTGCGTGTTCAGTTTGCTTGCACTGCCAAGTTGTCATAACGCACTAATACACGGATAAGCTATATTCCATACCTCGCCTGTGCTTATGTTCTGCACCATCTAGAAGAATTGATTCTTATCATACCACTCGAGAGCATTTAGATTGTTAGACTCGGTACCTTTCTGTCTGAAACACAGGAAAGTATCTTTAGGAATATTTATAGTGAAAGAGTTATTGCCATTGCACAAATATAAGGACGTGTTTCTCACATCTCATCTTCTAGCTGATTATCTCGATAGAGTCGCCTCTATATCCTTATATTTTTCAGCCGTCTTCATAGATCCCGGTAACCACAGCCTTGTCTTTGTGTTGCCCATGGCAAATCCCCCCCCCCCCCCCCAGAATCTAATTTTTCTCACAATCGGCTGGTCCATGGCTACACTGTTGTTTTTGCTTGCCCTCGCTACTCCCTTTGCCTGTCTCGCCGTGCCATCATTTACTCCACCAACAACAAAAAACGTGTTGTAACAAAAACCACTGTGGCGTGCCTTCTGTAGGACACAGCAAACCGGAACAGAACGGACCTCACCGTGTTCCACAGAAAAGTGGTGAAGATCAAGCTGGGTGCAACGGGGCACCGAGGATGAAGCTGCCTGCGGCTAGCCAAACGTGTTCTCTTCGGAGATGAGGCGGAGAATGAGATCGGTTTTTTTCCGCTCATTTTCTCTCTGTTGTTCCTCCTCTTGTTGGCCTCGGTGTTACCCTTGTTGCTGTAAATGTCTACGTGAGTGAAAACCTGGGCTGGTTATCCCATTATCTCTCAGCAACAAAATTAGAACGCGTAGCTTTCTGTAGCAGAGAACGGCATGACGAAGCTCCTTGGTTAAAAAAAATGACAGGACTTAAGACGATGGACAAATAGGGGCGAAAAGACGTTTATTACGCGGCCCTATCATGGTTCTGCAGATCTCCTTGTGCATGGACAGAGACAAGACGCACAGCTCGGATGTAATTTCGCAGTTGCCATAGCTTGAGATATCGCGCCACAATTTCATTGGTCGTCGGCTTAGTTTGCCTCAACGTTTGCTGTTTCTCCGGTCGACCATTGGGTAGCCACGAAACATGAATCGTAGAGATGGGAAAGAACAAAATATCATAGAAGTAGACAGAATGGAAGGGAACGAAAATGAAATGTGACAGAGGAAGAGAGAGGGAGATGAAAAGCAGCTCCGTCTAGCTGACTCGTCCTTCCTGATACGGGATGCGATGACGGTGCTGAGTTTCTGCCTTACTGGGCCCTTTCGCCCTTAGCGTGCGCCTGCCTACTTCTGAGGCAAAAGTAATATTCTATTGAGGGATTCACTCTTCTCTTACTTTGTTCCTTTCCTGAAAGGAGGCTCAGGTTGCTGCTGGCAGCAGTAAAATGACGGAATAAGTACATGACAGAAAGTAAAAAATAAATAAAAGGAAGTCCGATACTCTGACTAAGGAACGACAACCGAATTACCGTAATTGGGTCTGACCGCCGCACGAAGGCGGAACCCGGCTGGCTTGATGCGTGCTCACCCGAGCGCGTGAAGTGCACTGTTGTGGTTCAGCTTTTCTGTTTCGCGCCGACGTCCGCGTTAGTCAGCTGAATCGACATACAATGATAATACGTCAGAAGATATGTACTTAACAGAAAGCTGTATAAGGTAGGAAACTACTGTCCGGAAACATGGAAGCATAAATATTGTTTTCTTGAGCAAGCACACCAGCTATATGATGACCTTTGGTTCAGAGAAGAACAGTGTTTATTATATGATGACCGCAATCAGAATATTGATTTTGCAAACATTAGGCTCTTTTCTTCTTTTTTTGCATAACTATATAACACAAATTATGCGTGTGATTCAGGTGAAACAAAATACTATTGCTCTGTAAAGTGTTCCAAATAATGCATGAAAAGAGAACTAAGTACTCAGTAACAGGTATCTTTTTTTTCTTTAGCAAAAGAAAGCAGAGTCTTTTTTTTTTTTCGAGTAGCTAGTTTTTCTTCTTGCCCCGCTGCGCTGGTCGAGTAGCTAAGATACTCGGTTGCGGACTCCCAGGTCGTGGGATCAAATCCCGGCGGCGCCGGCTGCATTTTCGATGGAGACCAAAATGCTGTAGGCCCGTGTGCTCTGATTTGGGTTCACGTTAACAAGCCACAGGTGGTCAAAATTTTCGGAGCTCTCCACTACGGCTTGTCTCATAATCATAAGGTGGTTTTGGGATGTTAGGCTTCAGTTAACAATCAATCACTCACTCAATCAATCAATCAAACAATCGCTTCTCTTCAAAAAGCACCAGGACAGGGGGCACACTGACTTAGACAGAAATGTTCTTTTGCTTTACGGGTAGTACATTGTCGGATAGCTCTGTAGGCGTTCTATGAATTTTCGTAGGAAATCAATTTTCTCAGAAATTTCGCTTTCATATAACTTAAAGAATGCATTTGAGAGGGCTATATTTTCTTGGTGCTTGGGTACTGTAAAGTAGTAACCCTACTTGTCGCACGAGTAATTCAAAGAAAATGGTGTGGTGGACGTTGTTATGAAAATATTTGTGCATTGACGTAACCACGTCACCGTAGTGTTTTTTAGCCACAAGACTTCGCTATCTTTACCCTATTCATCAGAGTGCATGTGACGCGCAGAACGTTAGTAATCTTGTATTTTGGGGCTCATGAACGTCAGGCGTTTACTGGCTATATAGATAAGACACATTGAGTTTTCTTGCAATAATTTTTATGAGCCCCTAATTGCACTTGAACAATTTTAAGGGGGCCCAAGTTATAAGCTTGTGAAGTTTTCCAGGCTGAGTAACTTAAAGAGTACGAAAAGCCTCCTGAAAAAGAATAGTTCCTTTTTTCAATAATGTGTGCGTATTACATATTACCAGGTTGTAATTTGATGTCTTACGGCTACTGGTAACTAGGTACGAGTCTTTTTCTAAGAAAATGCATCCAGCTGCGTGCATCCACGCAGAAATAACTTTTATTTAGGGATTTTGAAAACCGAACCTACAATACTAACTCTTTGTAGTCGGGGTCTGCGGATCGATTTGGTCTGCTTAAGGATTTTTATTATGTAGCTACCTCGAATTACAGCGAGGTCTCTGAATTCCAGCTGATCGAAATGTGATCACCGTAAACTGAATGGAACCCTCCTTCTCGGGTAAGTAGGCAGGCATTTCGACTGTCAAGATGGCATAATTGGTCGATGGCGTAATCGCACATGCTGAAGTTTAGCAGCCTTCATGAAAATACTAAGACATAGGATGTGTTAGACTGTTATGGGTTCTTATTATTTGTTTCTTATCCTCTCGTTCTTGTTCATGTAGTATTAGCATGGCTGACAGACCACTGTGAAACCTCTCCGGCTGTAGCTAAGCAATCACGCACCTTTTCTGTTATTTACCTCACTTTTACTCCAAAACAGCAACCCTCGTAATGCAAATAGGCCAGCTCTCAATCCCCTTTTGAGAAACGCAACATCATGGGGCACACGCCAACGCGGACAACCAACACCAACCCTGAAGCTCGCCGCTCAAATATATGACTAGACTTCGTTATGTGACCGTTAACGAACTACGTTCATCCGCATCACCTGGAGAGTTCCATTGTGAGTGAGTTTCATTACAGATACGCCAGTCCATATTCCTTTTGTCACACCTTGCCTCTTTCCAGGTACAGGGTAAGCACCCGGATGTTTTCCCTGGGTAACTCTCCTGTCTTGCCTTTGCCACTCTCTCTCTCTGCTCTCTGTTAAGTATGTGTAACTGTCCATCACATCCTCCACGTTCAGGGTATCTAACCAACCACGCACGTCGTTACCTTGTCTGCGTTTCTGCTTCGCTTCGCCCATTGTCTCATTCCTTACGCTCATATGAAA
Source organism: Rhipicephalus microplus (assembly GCF_043290135.1). Taxonomy (NCBI): domain Eukaryota; kingdom Metazoa; phylum Arthropoda; class Arachnida; order Ixodida; family Ixodidae; genus Rhipicephalus; species Rhipicephalus microplus. The sequence goes on from NC_134701.1 coordinate 182,876,051, forward strand.
CTTCAGATGTATTCATTCAATCATAGAATGAACACATCATACCCCGCCATTACATTGCACGACTTGTTTAGTTGGTTAGGAGACACCAAACGACGTAGTTGAAATTTTTTCTCTCATCATAAAACTCGCTTTCCGAGCTACACCACCAGGTGTTGACTAGTGCTTTGTCTCGTTTCCCGCCATACGAAATCCCGACTACATAACCTACTTGTAGCACATGTATGCAGACCCAGTAACACTGACACCAGAACGGTAGAGGCCTTGGAATACGATTGCGCCGATCCTCCGCAGACATCTTGAAGCACCTTCCTCAAAGTAGGCGGCAAATACTCAGTCGTAAGAAGAGACGAGAAGACCTCGTTGAGATGGGTCGCAGTCGTTTTACATTTACGGCGGCTTCCCGATCAGCAGGCTCCGCCAGCCGGTTCCGATGACTGTGTCCCAAAAATCCGAGAGGGCTGATGCGGAGGTAGTACGATCGCACGCTTTTCCTTTCTCTCGGCCTCGCATCCTTTCGTTTTCATCTTGCCCGTTCAGAGCGCTAATCAAAGCACGACGGAGTGCTCAGATCTCTCTTGTGATCGCCGGCCACTCGCCGTCTGGAATGCCTTAGCGCTGGTACTCAGCGAGCCTCCGCCTCGTTGCGAGGACTCCTGTGGATTCCTTCCTTTCTGCGCACTTATGTATGGTTCTGGATGTCGTACAGCTTTACGTTGTACTGCTTTTTCTTCTGCTGCTACCACGTCGTGCTTTCATTATATATCGCATTTTGCTCTTTCTATAGGTCCATCACAAAAGGCTCGTCCAGGAATCACTTCTCATGCAATGTATCGTAGGTACAGAGAAAAAGGTTTGAAGCTTTGTTCGTGATAGCTTCCTGAATGTACCCTCATTTGTCGTCGCCGTGTTGCTTCTGCACCTTTCCAGATGTTTTGCGCTGTCGTCTTCGTAATTTTTTGGTCCTTTATACGAAATATAACTTGAGCGAATAGAACTGGTGCAGCGTTTTTAAATTTCTTGCCTTGTCACACCGATTCTTCTAAACTGAGAAAGAGAGCTGAGGCAGAGAGAGTACTATTGTCAGCTTTCCTTTTTTCTCAACCTCGTAGCCTTTTGTTTTCATCCTGCCCGAGCAAGTAAGCAAGAGGGGTGAAGCAGATGTTCATTTCGTTTTGTTGAGGAAAGCAAAAATCTTTAAGCTTAATTTGTTTTCACAACGTTACGATTGTAACTGCCTGTTTTTCTTCACAGCACAATATTTATTACTTCTAAATTACTAGAGAAGCCTGTGTCGGCAACGCTAAGCTTGGAGTCACGTTTACTGTATTTCCAACTGAAGTACAGAACTTTTGTATCATTTGTAGTTAGGTTTCAGTCGTTCACCAAAAGTTGCCATCACGTTTGTATATACTATTGTAATTCTAGTGAACGATATAGCTTTATAAACAATGCAGACAGGCAAATGTTCATTTGGCGTCCACGTACTGGGATCAAAGGCAGTTTGCGTGTGCACCTGTTATTTGCTTGCGTGTACCATTTTTATCAACAGAAGACCGTTGAAGTATTCGTTCCGCAGCAATTTCGAAAACCAACTGGATTCTACCGAAGAAGCGTCATTCTGCTATGACGCTAATTGCTAATAGTGGCTTTCCCGTCAATTCTTTTTGGAGAAGGATAGCCTACAACGCTTTTTGCGACGCCTGTGGCCCCAAGGAGACTTTGCGGCATATCTGCTGCGACTAACTTCCCTACGCTGTGCAGATACGATCTCCCTCATTCACTTTCGATCGTCTTGACAACAGAACGATGAAAGTAGCAACGATTATCGAATGCCATCATGAAAAGTAATCGAGAGTTGAAGCAACAGAGGCATTGCTAAGTATCGTAAAAAAACCAGGCTTGCACAAGCGGATGTAGACTCGTATGATGCCATATACCTCACAAGACTCCCGCGCTGCGTGGGGACGTTATGTGTGTGCATGTGTGGTTCTCCTCTCTTTATTTACTTTTGTTTCAATCTCAACCATCACTTCTCCCTGCGCACTGCAGCATACCAGTTATGGTGCACTGGTTAAAATGCTTGCCTTTTCCCTCTCTCATTTCCCTTCCTCATTGGTTTGCTCATTATGTGTATCCATGACATGTGTAGGTGCCACAATACATACTGTCATTTTCAATTTCACTTCGAGTGTCGAATACATGTAGTTCACATTATCTAAGCAAATTCTGATGAATCGCATGTATCAGTTATGAGTGATGCTCAAACAGAGAAGTACGCATGAGAACCTCCGAGAAAATTTTCCCCTTTTTTGTGCAATGAAGTTTTCCTGCATAGATATTTTCAAGCCAGGATGACAGGCGTACTTTGTTCATTGAATTTCAGAAAGATGCATGGTTCGTTCAGTGTCAATCACGGAATTCATGAACTTAGGGACAAAGTCTCATTAAACTTAGTTTTTTTTTGCTTATCTTGCGTTCTTTGAGCAGCATATTTTGAAAAAGGATGTATTTTTGAGAGAATATCTTAAAAAAGTATTTTCGAAATAACTACGTAATTACTCATGTCAGTTGGTCACTTTTTTGTGAACTGTAATATATATTTCTCTCTCTATTTTTTTCCTGGAGGAAGAGGGGTCGTAATAAGTTAGGGGAAAATGAGTATATTCTTTCCAACTCTCAATCATTGTCAAATGCTTAGAATAAACGTGAGCCTATTTTTATTCTAAACTAAAATATTCTACTCTCATAGCCAAGGGCACCGGAGAGCAGAATACTAACTACTGGCTGTAAAAATTAACACTGTGCTAAGCCTCAGCATAGTCGCTATGCTAACATTGACTTACCTGCTAAGGTGGCTACAAGATTATAATATTAGACGTAAGTGTTGGTTTGAAAGTCCTGCTCTGTTATCAAAATGGCTTCTGAAGTAAATTTGCAGCTAGATAGGCAAGAATATTACAATATAATACTTGCTTTTTTTATTTCCGGGTAAAAGACTCGTCCGAAAAGCAAGAAAAAGCAGCATGTTACTGAAAATTTTCAACGTCTCACATGGGTGCGTGTGAATGGAACGCAAGAAAAATTTTTAATTGCCCATAAACTTTTATATTGCATTGGAAATGTCACTGTTTCAATGTTACTTCAAAACCTACGCGAACACGCCGAAACCAAAGCACCTGAGATGCTCCCGAATAAAATACACACCTCTGAGTCAAAGTGAACAGGGTTCACATCAATAATATATATATATATATATATATATATATATATATATATATATATATAGAGAGAGAGAGAGAGAGAGAGAGAGAGCAAAACAAAACAACAGACAACAGAGCAGGTACCAAAACTGACCAGCTAGCTCCGTTTTTATTATACGTGTTCTGTTATCTACAAACTGAATCGGTTGCCAGGGTGGAGTTTATATTTCTCAATTCTTTACCCCTCCTTGCGATCGACTCCTCTCTTGCAATAGCATCTCTTCATGCTTTTCTGTGACATCGAAGTTGAAGTCTTCGATGAGCCGTGAAGAGATTATACGGCACTTTAAGATTTTGGACGCGTCCCCTAGGCGTAGAAGCCATGCAGCCGTCACTTCGCGTGTTCGATTTCTTTTTCACTTCATAATTTACTTTGTTGGGTCGATCGAATTACACCCAACTGCATGGTTCCTTTTGTATACTCTATGTATATCGAAAAACTTGGAGCATATACTTTTTTTATTTCGTGTTCACTCGCCAGTACCCGTGGCGTCCTAAATCAATGAGACACGTGTCGAAAACAGCTACTGAGATTTTTTATTCAGGAAACTTGACGCCTGCCTTCTTTGTCACGTAGTACACGATTCAAGTCACCACGGTGCACTAAGTAGGCCCGGGGTAAGCAAGGAATATTCGATTTTTGTCGCAGATTTATTTCACAGCTTTGCAGCAGCATGTTTATTATTTGGTTTGATATTCTATTTGGCATTCTTTTTTGGACCGCTATTGACATATCTTTCTTCGTAGGTATTTTAGCATACTCCGAGCCTAATAATGTTGATTTGCATAAATTTTACATTGGGGCGACAGAGCTACTCAACAATTCTGAGAACGATGGTGCGATATCAGATCAACTTTTTCAAAACTCAATGTGCCTGCATTTATTACATATTACACGTTGAATACATGACAACTTCGAAGAAAATATATTTTATTCTCTCTGTTCTGTACCGATTTGCTTCGCACCCTTTCCAGTGACTTTTCAGCTCATTATCTTTTCTTTAAAGAGGGAGAATCTCTGCTAGTTGGTTTACATTTGCACAAACGTATTATGCCACAATTTTGATATGAGTCTTGAGCGAAGCACCATCAGTACACATTGCAAAGCGGATGAAAGATACTGTTTATTAAGCACGCGCAGCCCCACAAGCCTCACAGTTGAGTGCCATTGGTCCTGATTTAGCAGCCAGCAGGCACCAGCCAACAGATAGGGTCCTAGGGCCTTTCCTTCAGCACGAGGAACCTTTCCGGCCGTTGTGCCGGGCGCTTGCCGCAGCTCAAGCATTGCGGGCTCGTGGCTGCACCCGCGGTAAGGATAATGATGATGGCTTCGCGAGTGTTGTGGAGGTGATGGCACCAGAGAAGGGGGCGCCGCCGGAGATTGAAATTAGGGGTCCCACCCAAATCGCTTCCGGTGGCCGCCGCTGGAGAGCCTGCACGGGGAGGATGAGGAGTGGAAGGTGCGTCGCGCACCGGATCTGAAGACGCTGCGCCTCGTTCCAACACTCATCTACCACCTCGCGTATAGGTGCCTGTGGGCAACGAATATGCACGAAGGAAAATAGATTTGGATGATGGGAGAGGCTTCTGGGGGAGGCTGCCTAATCGTAGATGGCGCGAGGTCGCGCTGAATGGCTTCCGTGGTAAAAGTGTGGGTATGTAGGAGGCCGGGCGAGGGGTTTTCGCGTGCGCCTGGCCGGAGATGATGACTTGAGGCAGCGAACGCGCTTTTCATACACCCTCTACTTAAGAGTTAGGGATACCGCACTCTATTTTTTTTCTTTGGTAATGCTTTTAGGATCGTTCTCGGGAGATTCTTTAAGTTTTCATGGTGCGAATACTGCGTTTCGTCCCTATCAGGTTGCTTCTGTTCTATACTGGGTTATTTCACTACGTTGCCTATTTCACTCTTTGTCGCGATAAGTGTAGGTGGTTTTATCAAAACTTTAGTGCCGCTTTCTGAACCCGCAGGCTAATCTAGATGAACTATAATCATATTTCTACAGCTAATGGAGCTGCTTCATATATCAAAACGTAGAGAAATGTTTTGCTTCTGCCTGGTCCACAAGATATATTATGGCGATGGCGTCCTCAAGAATACATTGATAACACCTACTTCATACATATCGCCCGCATTGACCGTCGTCGTAAGGTTGGTATTTCCTCATGCCGCACCAAACATTTTATCAATTCAATCATCCCCCGAGCTACAGCAAGCTGGAACCACCTTCCCCGATTGGTAGTCGAGATTGCTGATTGTACTAAGTGCAAGGCTGCTTTAACTTAGCTGTTACCGTTTTGAGGCTATTATTTTTGTGCCATTGCATGCATTTACCTTTATAAGTGTCCTCTTAGTTTCCCTCTTTCGTTTCCACCCATAGTTTCACATGTATTCCTGGGTCCATGAGCTCGTTCTGGTGCTTTGAGTGCTATTTCATTTTTACCCGTTTATGCTTTGTACGTTTTCAATGTTCTTGTTATATTTATACAGTGCGCTCTTTATTGTCAATTGTGTTCATAATTTTTTTGTGTAACTTCGCTCGCTGTTTTTTTTCTTTTTTTATGAAAACAACTACTACGAATGTAACCCACTCTCCTCTACATTGCCCTCGGACCCTGTCGCTACTGCAATAAATAAAAAATTCGACACATACCACGTCCCTGAGAATCGACGTTATGCGAAGCTTGCGGAGGGAAGGTGACCGTTTTGCAATTTTTTATTGAGCGACACGTCATAAATGACGCTAAACATGTGTACAAATGTTGCACTCACAGACATATGTTGAAGAGTTGCTGATCTTTATATAACCTGTTAGTTCCACATGCACAATAATGTCAACTCAAACATGCACATTAGCAACACAAACACTTGATATGACGCACTGCTGCCCGTGAGGATGCTGGCCCTGGACACTGCTACATAAATCAACTTCAGCGCATGTCAGCTAAATAATATTGACGTTAACCCGACGTGACAGCTGTGTCAGAGGAGTACATATGTAATGTTTATACAATTGGGTAGGCCGCACATCTACCACTATTGACATTTTACGAAGATTAGCGTCTATTTGAAACGTAGTTCCAAGATCTGGCGTAGCTCTGTGGTAAAATGCTTCATTGCCTCTCAGAACGTTTGGGTGTGATTCCAGCTAGAACCCTGACATTTATTCTTTGCATTCGTCGGGTAGACGCTACCGAGGCCGGGTATTTCTCAACGCTCATGCCTCAAAATTGCCCATGTGTGTTCTCGTCATTCCTGCGCAGATACTAAGTGTCAATCACACACACAAGCACATACTTGCCTACCAGCGTCACGTACCCACCCGTAGGTATGTGCTACTGTCTAGCGGGAAGTGTTTGACGACGTACGCGATGTGATTGTGACGTTATTCATGTTTTGACCAGCGCGTCATATTCGTCAAACCATCTTAGCCTCCCATGCTAATTTTGGTTCACGCCAAAAGAAGGGGTGACAGCGAGAGCACGCAAACGTAAGCGGCAAGATAGATAAATAGCTAGCTAGCTAGCTAGATAGATAGATAGATAGATAGATAGATAGATAGATAGATAGATAGATAGATAGATAGATAGATAGATAGATAGATAGATAGATAGATAGATTGATAGATAGATTGATAGATTGATAGATTGATAGATAGATTGATAGATTGATAGATAGATTGATAGATTGATAGATTGATTGATAGATTGATAGAAAGATAGATAGATAGATAGATTGATTGATTGATAGATAGATTGATTGATAGATAGATAGATCGATAAATATATAGATAGATTAATAGATTGATAGATAGATTGACAGATTGATAGATAGATTGATAGAAAAATAGATAGATAGATAGATAGATAAATAGATAGATAGATAGATAGATAGATAGATAGATAGATAGATAGATAGATAGATAGATAGATAGATAGATAGATAGATAGATAGATAGATAGATAGATAGATAGATAGATACGCTCAAAGTCACCGAAGTTCGCTAAGAAATGTCACATTCAAAATTGTATCTGTTAGTACCGAGTCTATATAAAAAGCGCGTTTGCTAAACATCGGATGTCGTAAGCCAAACGTAGCTTCTGGCACAATTTCGTGAAGAACGATGGATTTCTAGCTCAGTTTGAAACTTGATAGCAAATTGCATGCCGCGTGCGGTGTGTTAATGTTTGCCTGACTTGTACGAAGGAGCCTCGGCAAGCGATAAGAATGCATTTTTATACGTGTTCAAAACGTTTGCAGGAATCATTTAGGCTAATTTGCAGCAGCTACTAGCACCAATTGCTCTTGCACTTCTGACTGGCAAACAAAATGAGGGAGAAGATCGGCCTATAATCACCCGTTGCGTGCTACTTTACTCTCGCTACAACCGACGTGTGTCTGCTGTAGTATTTATATTGTACTGTTACAGTAGCTGACGTCTATTGACCAAGACGGTCTCTGCTAAGAGGTTTGCGTGTGCCATAATGCTGCTGAAAAACAGAGTTGCGAGATACTGAGCCAAAGCTCTCGCTATGCGACGAAGGCGGCCATTTACGACTAGTATATATGCGAAATTGCGGCCACGTTGGTCACGCTACTGGTGCCTGCCGCAAGTGTGAATGACCTTGTAAAGCTGTTACCCTAATATACCTAAAAAATAAATGCTAAGTTCGTGAATGAAATAATGGAGAAATAAGGTAGATTCCCAGAGACGGCAAGCGGGTTAGGGGGAGACAGAAGGTTACGTGGGCAGATGAGATTATTAAGTTTGCGGGTATAAATTGGCAGCAGCAAGCACAGGACCGGGATAACTGGCGGAACATGGGAGGGGCCTTTGTCCTGCAGAGGACGTAGTCAGGCTGATGATGATGATGATGATGATGATGATGATGATGATGATGATGATGGAGGTAGACATGACAATTACGCAATGGGCACTGCATGATAATTGCTCTGGCCATCTAGTTGTTTCAAAATATCAATGCCCGCGTCCGAAAATTTATCTAGGGTGCTAATGTTCCTGGAAACATTGGAAGTGCTATGAAAATTTAAACATCCGTGTGCTACACTTTTGTTTGCGTCATGAAATCTCCGCGAAATACGTCGGTTAATATACTCGACTTTGTAAGGATCCTATATAAGGTTATCCGTTTTTCGCAGCGCGTAAGTTTTGGTAGGAATAATCCTTTTCTCATGGGGCTGTGGTTGGAAAGCGGGCTTTTAAATTTTCACGCAGGAGTATTCTGTGATATCACTTGTATCGATTACAGTTTCCAACAATTGTGGCAAGTGCCTGCCTCTTCTTACTACTACCATGCCGGCGCATTTACCCCGAAGCATGCCCTACTTTCGGTCGCCTCACCAAGCCACCAGGCTGGTTGACTTCGTCGGCACCACGCTCCCTGCCGAAGGGCGTCTGCGTGATTACGCTTCCCGTACCGCCTCTCTACAACGCTGTTCTCCGTGTATCTTTCTCCTCGCGCTCATTTTTGTATCACGATTCGCCTCATTATGCACACTCTGCGGTGGGGGAAATCAACCTGAAAGTACAAAAAATACAACCAACCAAAGCATGAAAAACATCTTCACGACTATACTTTGACTCGGTTTCTTTCCTGTCCTTTCCCATCCAACTTTTCTGCGCTGCCTCCGTTTTTCCTCTCAACGTTCATCATCACCGGCGGCGGCTGCGGTCGCATCGGCTTGGCCGTTCATTAATGGTTTCCGGGGAGCACGTAGTGGGATGGAACCACGCTGCCATGCTTCTTCCCAACGCCCTCTACAACGCTTCTGCCCTTTTCGCCAGGCTTCGCTGACTTTCGCTTTTGCTTCATTTTTTCTACTGCTTTTATTTTTGTTTGCTGATACGAATAGCCTTCTTTGCCTAGTTTTTTTTTTTTGTTTCGTCACAACTTCGCACACACATCCTGTTCCGGCGCCTACGGGCTAGTCCGGGCCGTTAGGCACACAGGCCTTCTTCTAGCTCTCCCACCGTGCCTGACGGCGCAAATGACTGCGTGTATCGTAGTCAGTGTGGCTTCACCGACAGCGCCACTACGAGGTGAGCGATATTGGAATCGACTCCAGAAAAAAAAAGTCTGATAAAATGATGTGTACGAGACTTTCGAAAACGAAAAGTGGAGCTTATACGCCATGATATTTCAATCGAAGTTTGATATAAATGAGCGTATGTACAAACACATGCAGAAATATAGGCACGTGGCGAAACAAAGTGTAGAGGTGAGGGCGAAAGGAAGTAGTGTACACGAAAGTATTTATAGAAGTGGGCCGTCTAATTTATGACGTACACAAGCGGATGTGCTGGGATGGTTACGGTGTGGCTTAGAAGGGTAAGTAAGTCAAGCAGTCACTAATGCTATCGCTAAGCAGAAGAACAGCGAAAAAAACACGTTACGGAGAAATATGAGTAGATGAAGAATAATGAGAGGAATGTTTTAAGCATCTTAGTAAACACCCACTGATTTCCTAACTAAAAAGTTGAAAAAGTTATGACAGATACGAAAAATTGGTCGCTTTCAAGATGTATAACTTGTGGAGGACAGACAGGCAGAAACTATCGACACGGAATATTGTAAACCTATAAACTTAAAATGGTAAGTGACCGTGAGAAAAACTATACTAGCATGGGATTATGTGGTTAGCCGTTGCGTCGTGAAATTCACATCAACAGACCTTAGCCATTGCCGTACCAAGTGTGTATATTATGGGAAAAAAACACACCAGTTCCATCACAATAGCGAAGTTGTTGTTTAATCTACCATGTCTCATATCTTTCTCTCCTTAATTAGATTCACCATCGTACTCCATACGTACACATAAAGAAAGCTGGTCTAAACAGTACAATTTTTTGCCTGTGTATATATTCGGGGGCTATATTTCAGTGCATTAGAGTACTGCAGTTTTTTTTTTTTCAGAATTCAATGTGAGAACTTCAAGGCGTCTTATTGGCAGACTACTCAACTACACTGTCAACGACACTTGCTGAAACTTTAATTGTAAATTTCATCGGTATATCGGAATGGGGCCAGTTCTTTATATGGCTGATTGTGATCTCTTCTGCTCAATTATTGGTCAATTATAAAAGAACTTATTTGTTCATTTGGTTACCTGTCAAATTTCTTTAAAAGAGCTAGTGCTGCTTAACTATCTACGTATCGTGGTAAAGTTTAAAGCATGAAATATTTGGCCTAAGTTCCCTTTTGTCCTTCCTTCTTTTTGAAATAACAGTATTGAACTAACCTGACCGTATTGTATGAGTCCCGTATTCCTTATTCAGTGTACGTCGGACCTAATGTTATATAATAAAACGTGTTAAATAACTTCGAGGCCACGGGAAAAAATTTTCCTATGCAGCCATTTGAGGTTTGTATTACCATAGCAACATCAGCATTTCGATTGATTACGATATCGGTATAGTTAAGAGTTTAAATGAACTTCATTCGGAGGTAAAGAGAGAGAGCCAAAGAACTGAGAAATGTTTTCGAAGCTATCCAAATGCGTTTTGGGAGTGCTCGCAGTTTTGACTATAGAAAAGCACTTTTGTTTTGGCACAGAACAGGTTCGCCATGTCTTCAAGCTGCAGAGTTTGAGGTGCATTGTAGGAGGCCAAAAAAAAAAGGAATTTCGAGAGAAAATGCCTTTCTTGTTTTGTAATCTGATGGCGCTTTTTTCCAGAAGGCGGACACAAAGCGCTCTTTCCTGCAATGCAGTTAATGACACGAACAGAGGGTCGACGTTGCTGAAAGCTCCTTTTTTCCCCTCTTTTCTTGCATACGTGCTCGCATCTGAAAGGAACGGCGGTATTTGCTAGAAAAGCCTTGCATCCGAGTAAAAAAAGTGAGACAGGGCACCACTGGTAATGGTGAAATGATTTGGTACGTGTCATAATGCCTGGAGTGCCGCCTAGTGGTGAAGTCCATTTGTTGTGGAAGTATATATCAGTTTTTTTATTTTGTCGGCAGCTCTTATATGCAATGCAATGCAAGTCAAGATCAAGCATCATTCACCAAGGGAAATTCACTTTTGATGTTCGTGGCTTGAAGACCTATTTCTTCTCAAATGTGGGAAAAGAAAAAAAAATCGAGATCAATCCCCAACTTGCACTCGCTTAACGTTAGACTGCACTTTCTCGGATTCAAAATAAACTCGATAAATGTAACGCCCGAGAAGTCTTCCTTTTTTTGCTGGTGCTTTTTTATATTTCTTTCTGAATTTCTTCAACGACGACGACAGCAAGAAACGCAAAGTTTGGGCGGGGCACCGGAAGCGTGCATCTCAAGATTTGTTTTTCCTTCACGTGCTGCAATGGTAAATGGACAGATTTCAAAGAGTCCACTTTATTCTTGAGGGTATGTTTTGAGCTCTTATGCTGCAATGCAAATTTCTAACTCAATTTAAAAAAAATGATTCCTGTCAAAATAAACAAAATTGATGCTACTAAGATATCGAAAAAAGAGGAGTTGAGTTGAACATCTCTACCATTTTTTCCTTGTTTTTGCAAGAAATTTGGCATTATACAAGAATAGAGTAGTATTTGCTTCCCTTTTCAATTTGGGCACCAACTTCCCTATAACTGAGAGAAACGAGGAAGGAGAAGGAAGAAAACAACATGGAAGGTAACCAGAAAGGGCTCTGGTTGGCTACCCTACACTGGGTGATTAGGAAAATGGTACAGATAGGTGAGCAAGAGAGAGGAGAAGGGAAAGGGTGGAAAAAAGAACGGGATAGAGAGACGAAAAATTTCCTTTATTATGTAGATTTCCACCACAAGTCAGAGGCGTTCACACTAACCCATCGTCCTCAAGAAGCACAAAAATGTTTTCACTGCATTGTGGGCTGTCGGAAGATGTGAACGGTACTGTAACAACACCTGCACACAAAATGGCCGATTATCCAGTCGCCGCAATGTGTTGGCAAGTACTTGATTCTCTGAGGCGAATCGAAGACTGTAACACAGCAAGTGCTCGATATTTCCGTCGGTTCCGCAAACGTCGCAAGCGGCACTGTCAGCCACATCGATTACGTGATGTATGGTTTCATGAAAGCAACGCCCAACCAAAAGCGATAGAAAAGCACAGGAATGAAGCAACCTACTCAAGCTGCAAGCGTCAGCAAATCACATTTGGGAAATGCACCTTTAAGACAACGGGAAGGAAAATAGCCCAGCACGAATATGTCGCTGTTTTTTGCAGCGTGGCTGGCTAAATTTGAATATGTAGCAATTTATTTTGTTCGTGCTTAACCACACAAATAATTAACAATGAAAAGGCATGAATGAAGGCAAAGAAAGGACAAGGCTGTTAAAAAAATGGCAGCATATCCACGGAATGAATGATGGAGAGTGGGGCAAAGAATTCGTCCGTCCATTCGTTCTTGCTTCCGTCCGTCCATGCGTCCGTCAGTGTGACCGTCCATGCGTCCATCAGACTGTCCGTGCGTGCGTCTGTTCGTGCGTCCGTCCCTGCGTTCGTCCATGCAGCCGCCCCTGCGTCCGTTCATGCGTCCATCCAGGCATCTGTCTTTGTGTCCGTTCATCCATCTATTCAACACTCCAAGTACCACCATTTCGCATCTTCTCATCATATATTCCCCATATAGAAGCACCGCCATCCAGCGGACATTCCAAGGACTAAACGAGAGGTGGTACACGCACACTTTCTTACGGCTTGCGCTTCGAGTCCACTTCCCACCTTTAACCACTTCGAGTTCATGGTATATACTAGTTCACTGTATTCATGGCACTGCGGCCAAACGCTCGCTAAACCTTTCGAAAACTAAGGAGGTTACGCCCAGCGAGTATGACGTAGCAAACTTTTTCAGTCAGATAGTGCTCAATGTACATGCCAATGGCTGCTAATGGGAAATGAGAGGCAGAGAATTCGGCTTTTACTTTCTTACGGCTTGCGCTTCGTGTCTACTTCCCATTTTTAACCACCTCGAGTTCATTCATGGTATATACAAGTTCATTGTATTCATGGCACTGCGGCTCAACACTCGCTAAACCTTTCTAAAACTAAGGAGGTTACACCCAGCGAGTATAACGTAGCAACCCTTTCTTGTCAGATACGGCTCAATGTACATGCAAATGGCTGCTAATGGTGATCGCAGCCTACGCGTTAACTAAAGGCCGAATGCCCCTGTCTCTCATTCCCCATTAGCAGCCATTGACATGTACATTGAGCACTATTTTTTATTGTTCAACAACGCACAGAAGAAGTCTCTCACCGGCACCACCTTGGAGGTTGAAATGTTATACTTGTTACAAACTACGAGGGACGAACAGGTGCCGCTATAATGAGTTTCGCCCCTCAAACCTGATAAGGCACACTTCTGATTCCGCCTATTTTCATTGCACCTTTGCTCGCGATATTTAACCAGGACAAGTCTAACGAGCTTTTTAGTCATGCTGTAAACACCTTCTTTATCACGAGACTGGTCAAAGTAAGCATAGCTGCCGGTGCATATCTTTAAAAGCGGACCTTTTAAATCCGGCTGTAAACTGTAAACGCGACGAAAACTATATGCGCTATGATCGTGCGTTGCATCGCGTTCTGCTGCACAGCTGTGCGCCTGCTTCACTAGCCCCTACCTTTTCCGACTTCAGCCCACCTTCATGCACACTGAGCTCAACCACTCGATCATGCCAATCATGACGTCATGGTGATCTGCTGATGTTTTCCTTCATTCTGCATAAATCCGGTGCGTTTCGGCGGCGCGAGACACCAGTGGAAGACAGGGAGGAATGGTCGTACTGCCGATGAAAAAGTGGTTTACTAGGAATCTCACCGTGCTGCCAAACATCAATGGTGTGCTCGAATTGTTTGAAGTATTTCACGACATATTAGATGCGAAGCAGCTCTTCGACTCACGTGTGTACCGCCGTACCAGCGCCTCCTCTATTTTTTCAGTGCCCGGGCGAAGGAGCAGATTTCAGTAGGAAGCGGCCGTAGCTGTTAGTGGGGCGTTTCTCCGCCAGGCTCCACCACCAGAGTAGACATGTCGCCACGTTGTTTCTCGCGCAAACGAATACCGCGGCTGTATTTGAAGCTGCTATATGATTCGGTTTTCGGCTGCCTTTGCGTTGCTTAAGGTATAATGACAACTTGTAAACGAGAATCGTGAGCCACTTGTTCTTCTCGACAACCAGTTGATTTCAAAGGCATGTCTCGTTCGGGACTTCTAGATCGAGGCGATGGCGTGTCGTCTTGTGGGTCGATACCAGATAGCTCATGCCAGTTACCGTTAAGTTCGCTTGACTGAGAATCTTTTTTCGACTTACTGAAAGTCGATTTTTGCGAGAAGCCTTTGCCACAGGTTATTACTAATAGCTTGGGTGCCTAACTTTCAGTGGCGTTGCAAATTATACGCAAGCCTGAAATTCACGTGCGGAATAGAACAAAATGCCACTAGACTGCTTCCAGGGATATAGACGATCACCCGTTCCCTTCGCAAAGCTTTTCAGTGTTATATGTGTTGCCACCAAGAGAAAACATGTGTCATATATTCAGGAACTCTGCTGGGTGACTTCACCATTTGAGAGCTTCAACAATGAAGTCGTCATGAGACAAAGAAAAACAACTGCATATGTGGCGCAATCTCGACTACATTGGCTAAAATGTTTTGAATAGGCACTGTTAAAGTCTAAAGTATACTGGTGACTATCAGCTTGAGCCAAGCTGACAGGTGTGAAAAACCACCAGGCCTGCGTGGAACGCACAGCACAGTTACAGCGAAAGCAAGAAGAGCGGCCTTGCCGATCCTGTTTAAGCATTCTTCGGGTAACTGTTACGAGCACTATTGCTGGGCACCCGCTACGCCAATAATAACCGTAAGTTATGGGTAGTAGGCCGGCATTTACTATGCTATCCTTCGTCATTCTTCGGAGAAGCGTTGTATCCACCAAACACTTGCAAGAAATTTTGTGCGAATTCTTCATGCAGTAGCTAATGACAACGACGAAATATTCCTAAAGTAAAAATGCACCATAAGTTAATACATGATCAACTACAAGCTGTTATAATGGGTTGAAACTTTAGAGGACCCACTTGTTAAGCTGTTCGTAATTGTGACGCCTTGTTGTTCCTTTGTTCTTCTAAAACACTTTATTGCTAATATTAACGTGAATCGTTTCCCGACATCAAACCTCCCTTAGGCAAGTATGCGAACAAGTCCCAAGCACTGGCGTGGCTCAGTGACCGAATACTGGGCTGGCACGCAGCAGACACGGCATCGAACCCACTGTGTCCAAGGAGTTTTCATGCGAAGTAGCTCTTTGACTAGCCTGTGTAACGCTCTCCCTCCGTCCGCACCGCTTCTCTCGCCGCAGCACTGTAGCGGTGCCAAGTATCTCACGCTCTCCTAGGACCACGACGCGTTCCCCTCGACGGAGGTGTTGGAGTTGTTGAATATTGTGTGAACGATGAAGATAGTCAATATCATCATTAGGGGATGCGATCAGTGTTCACAATAAAGTAGAGGGCAACGGGTGGGCTTCGCCATGGGCACGGCGGCTCGTCCTTTCCTCAACATTAAGTGGTGAGAAGAGGTCGATCGGGTAGCCTTCGCCATGGGCGCTGCAGCTTGTACTTTCCTCGACATTTTGGTGCCGCGAAACCCGGGAGGAAGGACCTTCGGAGGTGAGCCGGAGCGGACTTTACGAATTTCGACCGCAGTCGTAGCCTCGAGGACTTTTGTGAAGCCACCATGGCTGAAGCTGATATGCGATGCCTAACCACCGCTGTGACCTGGGAGCACGACACCGGTTGCCACTAAGACTACTAGGAGAACCCATGGATGGACGTCAGTGCAGGCATCGTGTGGAGGTTCGCAAGACGGAAGCCCTCACATATACTTCGGCTCCGTTCCGACGCGCCCTTTACGACGACGGCCCGATGTTCACTAGTGAAAACAGTTAAAAGGTCAAAGACGTGCATATTGACAGTGCAGCCCCGTGAGTGCAGGCATAGTCTGGAGGTTCGCGAGACGGGAGCCCTCACGTTTACTTCGGCTACGTCTTGACTCGCCCTTGAGGATGACGGCCCGATAATCGCAAGGCAAGACAGTCCATGGAGGTCGACTACGTACATCTTGAAGGTGCATCGACGTGAGTGCTGGCACCGTCTGGAAGTTCGCGAGACGGGAGACCTCACGTCTACTTCGGCTCCATCATGACTCGCGCTTGTCGATGACGGCTCGATATTCGCAAGATCACGAAGAACGACAGCCCGACAACTTACGGATATTCGTTGTGCGAACCGTCTGTGATGAATGCCGAGTTGACTCTGACTCCACCTCGTGACACGGCCGGCCAGTGACTTCTGACGTTTCCGACACTGGACCGGATCATGGAGGCCCTCTACGAAAGGCGTAATCAAACACACAAGGTCGTCACGCAGGTGATCGCAGATTTCGGACAGCTTTGGCATATGAACCCCCCATCAATACGTGAGTTGAAGAAGATTCACCAAATTTTGACTGAACAGTACGAGCTTCTCAGAGTAATCGATGAGGAGATTGCAAACACAGTTGACATCAATAATTTCGAAGCGGAAATAGAAGAAGCCGAAGTTTATGAACGCCAGATTATTCTAGCGAGGGTGAGAGCGGAGCATAAGATTGACGACGCACAGAAGGCTCGGCAAAGTCACGTGAAAGCGATAAAACAACGGATGAGAGCAGAAGCAGAAGGGAAAATACTCTCTTCGTCTCCGTCACCACCATCTAGCCATTACCTGCTGAATAGCAATCTTGTCGCACAGAAGCTAGATGAGTCAGCCTCAAGACAAAAGGGGGAATATAACAGCAGCATACAAACCAGGGTTGCCACCACAGAAAAGCCAAACCAAGAACTCAACTCCTGAAAACGACCGCCAAGTCTAAAGGCACCTTCCGCGACATTAGAATTCACGCCAACGGGCTGTACCCACGAAGGTAATGACAGACTATCTACAATTACTCAGCTGATCATGGAAGACATTACTTTGATAGGAAACTGGGGAAGCTTTTGAAGATCATAAAGGTAAACCGCCAGGTCTTAAAGGTGAATGCACGCTGAAGACGACAACTCCAGACCAAATAATGTCACCACCAATATGCTTAGAAGCGCCTGGCGGAAGCTAGACAAAACCACTTCCTAAAGCGTGTGGAAACAAAAAGAATACCGCGAGGACACAGATGCAAGTCCTTTGTACTGCATTTAGGTTCTCCTCTTTTAAGAAGCTACAAACTTCAAGGTTGAGGGTAATACAGAGGACCCATCTTATTTCAGCAAAGAATGCCGAAATAGCATTGCAGCCACGTATAAGACAAAGCAGACCAAAACAGAAAGAGACGGCTGGTGCTTCTGAGGTAAACAAAGGCAAGACGAGAAAATCAAAAAAACTGTCCAAAGCAATCTACAGTAAAACATCGTGGAAGCGACTGCATCATCGTTGTTCATGTGAACCTAGAGTGTTCATCGAAAGCCCACCCTGGGGAACACGTTCAAGAGCACGCATTTGGAACAAGCATCGGAAACACCGCTGGAAGAACCGGCACAGGAGAAAACTTGGATTGTCCCATATGGCTGACTTGGAACTCGAATAACTACCGACTAGTATTGTGTACAAAGAACCAGGGAGGGGGGTGTTTAGTGTTCTTCGTCGTCAAGCGTTATTATGGGGGCGCAGAGGATGTTAAATATTGTGTAAACGACGAAGATAGTCACTATCATATTTAGGGGATGAGACTGGTGTTCAAAATAAAGAAGAGGTCAAAGGGTGGGCTTCGTCATGGGCATGGCGGCTCGTCCTTTCCTTATCAGGAGTGATGCCATGTAGGTGACGCCGCAGTTGCGCGTTGGCGTCGCGCTCCCCGTATACACAATTTTCGAAGGTGTGCGCTGACGTCACTCTCTCCGTCACCCTAGAACACGCTACCTGCAGCGCCCGCAGCTGCCACTTCGACATCGCTTGTCTGCAGGAACTTCTTAGCGTGCACTTCACCGATCACAAGGCCGTGGTAGTCAAGGTGAAACGCGCGCCTGCTCCGCTCCAGCGCCCGTATATAGAATCTGAAGAAACGACAACTACGAAGTCTCACCCAACGCTTCAATTAAACATACACGAATATTAACCCGTCTATCTGTACCTCTGAGTTTCAAACAAACGTTTACTTGAGTATAAACGCTACACCGAGTTTCGCTTGAAACCGTTCTTCAAGCACTTGTGTCAATGCCTGTTTTAACCGGGTCAATGCCGTACACCACTGCTTCTTTGTATACCATTAGGGTGCCCTTCGGAGAGATGGTCCATAATTTTATAGTTAAAATGACAAGAGGAGATATTACTGTATATTCAAGAACTTAGGATCAGTTGGGATTTTTTCGCATGATTTAGCATGGCTAGGCAATACTTTGTGTGGCCAGTACCAGCTAGGAACAAATTATAAGTGCTCGCCCCACCATTAGAAACTACACACGGCTTATTACTCTATTTTTGCTTTCTTCGTACGTGTCTTCACGTTGGTTGCTCATTCCGAACTCAGCAGTACCTAATGTTTTATTCATTAAAGATCACTTTTATTAGGATTTCTCCTATAAGGGATTTGATATAATATTATACCGATTGGTGAATTATTTCCTATTGCAAACGTCATGCTCTCTGAACCCATCATATCACATAACTGAATACCAAAAAAGTATATGTACGAACTATTTTCTGGGTGTCTATGTTGTGCTGTCTTTCTTTTTCGTGTATGTGCACAGGTAGCGGAAAAGGAAAAATAGTGGTTGTCCCCTTGGAGTCATATTCACGAACACTTGCTCACTGAGCCAAAGCCAACATTTTAGTTTACATTGATTCTGTCTTTAGCCTATCCATAGAGATTTAGTATGAATCGACTTCGTCGTAATCTTCAGGGTTTTACGCAAGCTTATGAATGCAATATGACCCGTGGCCTACAAATGTACTATCAGCGATACAGAACAGTTGCACCTACGTCTTCGGCTTGTACTCATTTAAGGAGACTAGTATCACTTTAGTAGTAGGGCATTCAATCTATATACTCTAATTCACAAGATTTTAATAGAGAAAGAGGACAGACGAAGATAGCTCAGGATCTGCAGCGATTTATACGGCAAGATGTAAACATGTTAATTATATAGACCTCACCTAACGCAACGTTTTTTTTTTCATTATTAAAGTAGCATTCGAATTGGGGGAGACTACAGCAGAAAATCTAGTCCCTATTCTTCCAAAGAAAACATCTCAATCAGTCTTTCTAGATCCAACTTGAGAGATAATGAAAAAAGACGCGCACATCCGCAACGTCAGACTCAAGAAAACTATAAAAAGAGGTTACTGCCTTTAAAAAAAAAGCTCAAAATGTACATTCCTTCAAAAAAGGTGCCGTGGGAGCACGATATCGTGCAGCCCTTCCTTCTTGAAAGATGGAGAAAGATTGTTTGAAACGCTGGGCATGACAGTTCGTGCCGCCTAATGGCGATCACCTTGACAGAGACTCGGTATCTCTCACACAAGAAGCCACTACCAAAAACCCCTGCAACTGAATAGAACAAATGAAACACAATAGAAGTAGGTGTGACAGTAAAGTACGAAAACGATGCACCGGAATGAGATTTGTCCGACCAAAAAATACACAAAATATTCCTTCAGAACATAACCGTTCTAGAACATCTTCAACGACCAATTCTATTCGGCATCACACTAATAAATTTATTTACTTTGCACATTCAAGTGGATAATTTCAGTCACTTCCTCATTTTTTATGCCCTAAAGATTTCTGTGTTTTCGGTTATACAATGTAAGATTTTATGTTTACCCTGAAAAACAAGAAAACTTTGTTTTCGATCCGCCCCGTCTCTCCGACTGTGAGCTGTAACTTTTGAAAAGTAACTTTTCTTTTTCTGTTGAACCCACAAGTATCACACTTTATTGTGTCATTAGTCACGGAGAATGCACTGCAAAAAGCTTGATTCTAGGTTAACAATTATTAACACAGACTTGTTACCAGATAGACAACTTCCTGAGGAAGTGCAAATACATGACCATGGTCTTATTATTATGCGTGCATGCGTGTGTGTGCGCGCGCGTGTGCAACCTTGCAGTGACAGGAATGATGTCCAAACTTTGTATTTCCGCACCGTTTATCTGGATCACCATAAGGTGCAATCGACCTTCCTGCCTAATGCTCGCTCAAGCGAAATGAGCAAAGATTTGTCACTTGAGCGTCACCATATCCTTTCTTTTCTGAAGGGATGGATGGAAACCGAAGAGAAGCCCGGCTTTAATGGTGCTTTGAGAACCCTCTGTTTGAAAAATAGCTATTTCTTATCTCGAGAACAACTTCAATCGTTGAGGTGAAATAAGAGATTCTGAAGAAAGTAGAGAGTATGTTCAAGATCGTGTCACATACAGAAGCGCGTAGGACACCGAGGCAGATAAGTGAGTGTAGAGCATTGTGTTATTTTTTAAATATTTTTATGAGACCTTTTTTCCAATCTTCGCTATGGGCGAAGAAAGTTCTGCAGCATGTTTTGTTTGAATAGGACGTTCGGAAGTAACGAATCATTGAAACTTGATATATCTATATCTTCAATAGAACAAAACCACGAGGAAGCGAGTTTTAGCATAATTTGTTTTGATCCATGTAAGTGCTGTAAAAAAAACATTTTATTATTTGTAGGCGAGGTTGTTTATGGGAATGAATTGGTGCACTTTATGGCTTCGTGCTCTAGAAGTGTACTTTATATTTGTGTGTACCTTTATATTATTATTTAAGAAGTATTTTAGGCAGCACTGAAAGTTGGGTTATTCTATACCTTAAGAAGCAGCGTGAACACGACAAACCAAAGTTGAGAAACTAGATGACACAATTACTGCAATAACAAATATGATATATTAAAATCAAGACAATTTAAGTGAACGAAACAGGAGTGCCTTGAAGCTTAGTACTCGATAGGATAACCCCTTGGAAAGCCTGCAAGAAACAATGAATTCCTTGAGGCTAGTTCCGCGCAGTTCTGCAGTGAACGGAAACGAGATGTAATAGCTATGTGGGTCGGTCTGGTAGCTGCGTAGTGGATCTGGCGATTGGGTATTCAGAGCACGCGATGCAATCGCCCGCCCCCAGTGCGCCTACTCGGGGTCTACGTGGGTTCAGCGCTGAGCGGGTGTGAGGACGTACCGGGAAAGCAGACGCCGTTGTAATACGTTTTAGACGAACTGTCGAGCGTGCTTCTCCGACTAAATCAGTGAAGGACCAAATTGATGCCGGTAAATATTTTCTCAGTGGCTTTATTCTGGTTCAGCATTTTTCAACCCCACGCAAAATGTCGGTTTTTCGGCAGTAAAACTGAAGTTTGGGTTAGCTGGTTATTATTATTCGCTAAGCGACTTCAGCACGCACAACATGTACGGTCACTGGGAAGTGAATAGGCGAGCACTGATATTTCGGCTCTTTAATAAAAGTAGATGTGGAAAGGGACATTCTCGTTTCTCTTCGAAACGCTTCCGATCAAGCACTTGTTTCAGTCTTTCTGAACAATTTTTGCGGTGTTTCAAAGTACGAAATGTTTGTTTTTTGTTGAAGTTCACAGTTACGTTGGATAAGTATGATATCGGAGCCTCAGTTTACTGAAAATAAATTTCGGATAGCTTTTGGGGTAATATTGCAAAATCAGGTGATGTAACCGAAAAAAAGCAGAAATGTTTCTTCTGAGCAGCATAAGGTGCCTAAATGCACACGCATCGGGGGAAACTAGAGCATCTTAAAATCACTGAAACGTGGAAAGTACTGCAATCTTTTTTTTTTTCGCCACCGCATGCAGTCGGTGGGCTTTGTCACAGGTTTGCCAGTCCCTTCTGACCAACGGAGTCCAGCTCACTGGCATGTGATGCTTTTTAGGGCCTCAAAAAAGCGCATTGATTACACACTTGATTAAGTGTTGATTACACACTTAATCGCGCGCTTGTAGAGGCATCAAAAATGTCCGGGTGCTGCCCTTTTGGCTGCCGCAACTGGCAGGAAACGGGCATAGCCCTTTTGGCTATTCCCCGAGGGAAAAATTACGCCAAGTGACGAGATGTGTGGCTGCACAGAATACGGCGGGAAAAGTTCACTCCCACCGCTTATACCAGCCTTCGTGTAAGGTACCTTTTTTAAGAATTCGCAAATGTATTCTCAGAAAATTGTTGCGTTTGCCCCGTGGTAGACCAACTTGTTTCTTTTGCCGTGGAGGTTCATTCACTATAACATTGCCATCTGTAATTATGTTGGTCGTAAAATTGACGCCTTAGGTCTGACATGTAGCGTTGGGCGCGTCATAAAAGCTTACTGCTACAGCCATTGCTTTTACTAGGGTTCGCTTTTGATTTTTGGTGTTGATTTACATGCATGCTGTTTTTTTTTTATTTAGGCGTCGTATCGCTTCCTTCACAAACAATGAAAGTAGTAATGCTTGACGCTCCTGTAGGGGTCATAACTCACAGGTGGTAACAAGAAAATCATGACATACCTGCCATAATAATAATGCACAACCACCGTCATATTGCATAATGCACAAGATCAGTTTGGAAGCTTGCTATATATCAGGATTTGAATTGCGTGACACGACTGTAAAATTGGAAGATGGAAGTGACGCGCATTATGTAACACGGACTGAAGGAAAGAAGAAAGACCTTCGTGTCAAGTGCAGTCTCAGAACTACTTTTCGAATAGATTGTAATGTTAGTGAAACGTCAATTGTAGTTGCAGTTCTGGGGGATGGGGGCTATCCAGTTTTATAAAAAATACATACGTAGCCGTCACGTTGGGCTAAAGTCAATGGAAGTTATTCGACGTTCACTGAAGTTCATTTATGTTGCAGTGTCGTGGGCTACAATCTTCGCGAGCACAGGCGCTTCGTAAGACGCTCACGTAAGCAGCTGTTTGCACTTCGTGCGTGCAAGCAACAGCTTACGCAAGCATCTTAAAGTGCTTCACATATGTCTATGCGTGCAACATTTGTACATTATGCTTTGCTTCATTTTACGACGTGTAAGTCCTTAAGGAAATTACAACACGGTCACCTTCCCTCTGCATGCTTCGCATAATGTTGATTCTCATGGTACGTCAACTGACAGACTTATGAAGTGGGGGGTATCTAACACATTCGATGAGCTAATTGAGGCTACTGTGACTGCACAACATCAAAGACTACTCGGATCTAAAACGGGGAGAGCAATATTAAAGAGATTGGGCTATGAGCCCACGCGTGAGCAAGCGCGTTCAAAAGACATACCGATACAGATCAGGGACAGGATAAAGATACCTCCGCTACCCAGAAATATGAACCCTAACTTTCACGAAGGCAGGCGTAAAGCCAGGGCAGAGGCATTACAATCTAGGTACACTGGTCGACAGGACGTCGCGTATACAGACGCTGCGGAATATAAAAGCAAAGCGGCACACACGGCAGTGGCGGTCAGGGGAGATGGTGGCCTAATTGCGTGCTGCACAGTACTTGGTGTCGAGACTGTAGAGGCCGAGGAAGTGGCCATAGCTTTGGCCATCAGCCAAAAGGGGATCAGGGTGGTCATCAGCGACTCCAAAAACGCTGTGAGAAATTACGAATCGGGAAGGGTGACGGAGACTGCCGTCCGTATATTAAACATGGTAGGAGTACCCAAAGAGCAGATTCTGCTTGTCTGGGCTCCAGCTCACCAAGGACTTAGAGGGAACGAGGAGGCTCATTCCGTCGCCCGAGGTCTCACCTACCGGTCGACCCCTGGAACCTCCCAAGTTACCGAACAAAGAAGCGAGTATATGCGCACATACCATGAAATCGTCGCACACTACAGGCTGAATCGGCAAGTATACCCGAGAGCGGACAACTCACTAAGTAAGAAAAACGAGATTTTGTGGCGAAAGTTACAGACCGGGGTTTTTCCAAACCCCGCACTTTACAGCAAGTGGCACCCCGCAGTTTTCCAGTCCCAGTGTAAATTTTGTGATGACGTAGCGAATTTGGTCCACATGGTGTGGACATGTCCAAGTCAAAACGATGGTTCTCGCACTGTAGAATCCTGGGAGGCCCTGCTCTGCAGCCCAGATCCCAACGTCCAGCGCGACATCATCAGTCAAGCCCTTGCTGCTGCCGCGTCCCAAGGGATTCCGGCCGACAGCTAGGGGCAACGGGCCATGCCTGAGCAATTGACTGACCTTTTAATAAAGTTTTCTCTCTCTCTCTCTCTCATGGTACGCGGGACGTGCCGAAAATTTTCACGTTTACGTGAACGAAAATTTCACATTCTTGCTGGTTTATTTTGAGGATGCTGACATATATTGTAAAGCATAAACATTCGAGAACTGCATCTTGTGGAAGGCTATGCGTCCTCTTTTCGTGGCGTGGTATCAGCTATTATGCCGATCCTGGATAAAACAACACATAAATGCCGAAAAGATGCCGTAAAACAAGGCACACAAGGAATGGCGTGCATATGCACTGTGCGCTGAGTATTTATGTCATACAGCTGGTATAAAAGAGTCCTTCGTGCAGACTGCTAACTTTAATTATCAAGAAGTGATATCGACCGCTGAGCACGCGCTGTCCCAACTGACATGACCAACCTGCATTGATAGATGATGTGCTCTCATTATTACTTTACATTTGAGGCGACAGATGGTAGGAAAAAAAACCAAGTTTCTCGCTGAAGCGGCCATATTCACTAAAAGTAGCTTTTTTGTAGAGTTATGTCAGTTCTGATCCAAAAGAGTTAGCGGCTAATAATTTTTTGTATAAAAGTCGAACCTGCTGCTACCGCAATCATTGCTTCGCGCTTGTGACGAAAACAATGAGTTTTAACTCGTTACAGTGATTAACATATTGTGATTAACATATTAGTCATACCCAGCACCTCCACCACTTGTGATGTAACGGTGAAGGCAACCTTTATTAGGCCCAGAAGACAGGATGAAGCGACCACGCCCAAGGCACAGAACTCAGACAAGCCAAGTCCCCACAGCAGAAGAAGATGACGACCACTCATGATGATGAATATGTGTAAAGATAGATGATGTGCTTAATGAATGCCTACAATATTACCTCCTCTCATAATAGTAGGCAGGCGTTGTGCCATTCTAGAGAACAGTTGTCAGCCTACCCCTTCACTTTTTTGCTTTGCCCGTTGTTTATTATTACACAAAGATGAGGTTTTATAAAAAAATATTTTAAAATATAGTTGATGCGAACCGGAAATTTACGAGAGAAAAACAGCTCACATCGACAGGCAGCGAATAATGGATGGAGTTAAGTGAAGAACAGAAATACACGAAAAAAAAACACAGGCAAGTCTCGCGTGCTTACGAAAGCGCTCGGCAGACGCGAATGCACCAAAATAAACGGCAATAGAGCCATTTCCGGAAAGGGAGATTGCGATCGCTGGAGCGTGGACAATAACTCAATCGGGTGCATCGCAAGCTTGCGGGGCTGGAAAGGCCGCTGCTGCCACAATGTGCGGTCGCTGCCGAGAACAAACGGCACATTTAATGCGACAGCAAGATGAACACGATCGACATGGCTTCTACATGGCGAATGGCCGAGAGTAACTTGCCCCCGTGGGAGAAGAAAAGCCTCGCAGGAACGCTATTGTCTCGTCACTCTTCCCTCTTTCCTTCCTTGCACCGTTGCGGCTATTACACGAGATTTATGCAGCTTGAGCGTGCCCTTCTTTTTTTCACAGAAGACGGCTTCTTCCTATTTCTTCTCTCTCATTCGATCTAGGGGAATGCATTAGTTCAAACATGGAAAGAAACAATTACGCATCTTTGAATATTACCATAATATTGTAATGAAGCCCAGCTGCGCCACCGGACACAATGAGCACAATGCGTCTCGAGTTATGCAGATGTCCAATCACTCAAACGTGACTAATTTCTCTGTGCGTTGCGATGAAGCAGGTTTTCTGTATTTTCAGTCCCTAGTCCTAAACGTGAAAAATTTTAGGGACAGTCGGCGACATTGGAGTATCAATGTATGACACATACAAATAATAGGTCACAATATATATGTACCTGCCATAACTAGCACGAATAACATGACGAGGATGTCGTATACATCACGTAACCTTTCCTAACAGTTAGGTGTGTCACATACCCGTAAAAAACGGCCCCTAAAGTGAAAATACGTGCCATAGGTGATTTCTCTTCATATCAACTCCATAACAGCAATAATGATTAATGTTAAGATGACAGTTTTCCGGAGCTCTTGTCGTAGTGACTCGATGGCTGAATCGGTGGCGTTTATGTTACCGAGAAACCCCAATGAATGCAATGAATGAAATCGCAGTTCGAGGTGGTTTTAAAAGTGCACTCCATTGCACAAATGCAGGGGCAGCTGGAAATGTGGTTGCATTGTAGGCTATCCCAGTTGATAACAATTTACCAAGCATTACATGCGTACAATAATGACTCAGCAAGCTAGAGTCAGCTGTTGCTATAGCCCTCCCATGGTGCAATACGCCAACGACAGCCTTTCATGGTACGCACATAAGAGCGTTTGAATAAAAGCGATCAACGTCTCCAACTCCGTTGTAGCTTGAGCGCCTACGTTACACAAATCTAAATCAGGCTAGTAGTCGCTAAATTTTTTCCTATAAAATTGCTCCTCCCAATGCGTGAGAAATGCCAGATTTTTTAGAGCACAATACCAGAGTTGATTACCATCCTAATTGGTCTGTCACGGCAACGCAATAGGAGAAATTGAATTTTTGCAGGTAAACACTGAAGAAAACTTCGTGGTAAACCAATGTGTGCAAATGAAGGCGATGATGCAGAAAGACCGGACAGAGACAGGTGCAAACTTTCAAGTGACTTCATTATTTCGCGAACCCCAGAGATATAGAGCCACGAAAGAGACTTAGTCAAGTGATCACACGAGTTTGCGCACACCAGCTTACCTTACATCATGAACCAACTCGGCCAGCTGTAACTTCTACTGGAGGGAACACAGTGCAAAAGAAGACGAGAATAAGAAAGGGTGACGCTTTGTGTCTGCCTCGCTTTTAATTGCACCTGTCTTCTTTTGCATCGTGTTCCTTGAACTGTAGTGTTCCCTCCAGTGCCGTAACCCAGAAATAATTACAAGGTTTATGACCATGTGGTATAATACGTGGATTACCACGAGCTATGAATGTGCGTTGAAAAGTAGAAGACATGTGGTGGCCTGACCTCTGTTTGGGTCACGATATGAAGCAGAATATATGACTTGTGGCACATAAGTCTCAATAGAGTATCATACCCCTTCCTGTGGACCTCCGGCCCTGTTTCTTTATCACAAAAAAATCATACGGCAGCATGGCACGAGATTTGCGTTCCAGATGAAAGAGCCACAACCTTCCCGTTTCTTTATGTTTATTGGTTGTATTGTTTTATTTGTTGTGCGTGATTTTTGTCGCAGTTCATTGCCTTAGATTATTGTAAAGCAGTAGTGTTACAAGCGGGATGAGTTCTAAAAGATTCAACTTTTTGCAACTGAAGAATAAGAAGATGCCTGAGAGTACAGGTGAGCGTGATAGGCTTCCGAGTGTTTTCAATCGCGACAGATAAATATATTACCTAATTGCGACATGCGTTTGTCGATTTCGACCCAAGCAGGTTGCATGGATTTGACGACACTGCTTGGCAGCTGAAGAAGCAAGATTGGACCAATTCTCGTGCCTTCATTTGCCTCGCTTCCTTCCACGTGACATATGCTGTCTTGTGTCCACCAATTACATATGTTTATCTAATGAGGTTCCTAAAGTTACAACCATTTATTAATCGGCCAAGTACACTTGAACCGTGGTTCTTGTAAAAGGCTTCTATTGAGGGACAATTTTATACATTTTAACGTACATGCTCAAACACATTTTTGACAAAACAAAAAAACAGAATTTGTTACTTTTAAAACGAGTAGAGATGAGATGCCAGAGACAAGAAAATGCCGCAGAAATGTCAAAGATGTTTGGGCGAAACCATGAGGCAGTCTTTGTCGACGTAGCACGCTACCAGGAACGTCAACACTTCGTGGCTGCTGTCGTATACCACACACAATACTGCAATAGCAGCGCGTCAATCATCACACGAAACGTAGAAACGGCAGAGGAAGTGCCTATTGCAATGGCCATAGCTCACAGTAACGCCTCATGTGTAATCAGCGACTCGCAGATAGTCGTTTGAAAGCCCCGGCATGGTGGTCTAGTGGCTAAGGTACTCGGCTGCTGACCCGCAGGTCGCGGGATCAAATCCCGGCTGTGGCAGCTGCATATCCGATGGAGGCGGAAATGTTGTAGGCCCGTGTGCTCAGATTTAGGTGCACGTTAAAGAACCCCAGGTGGTCGAAATTTCTGGAGCTCTCCACTATGGCGTCTCTCATAATCATATGGTGGTTTTGTGACCTTAAACCCCACATATCAATCAATCAACATTCATTCGTAACTACGCCAGTGGCAGAATCTCCCGCGAGGCATTGCGAATTCTTAGTACAGGCGAAATTCACGAGGCGGACGAATATGTGCACATTCTGTGGTTGCCTGTCCACACACCACTAGGTAACCCGGAGGACAGTCCGAATGAAGTGGCCCCCAACGTGGCTCGAGGTCTTACGTTCCTAGTTGCGTCAGATGAAGTGGCCATCCAAACGGACTTTTCTGCGCCGGTGTCGGTAAGGGACGATCGGCTCACTAAATTTATCTACATAACTCAACACTATGGACTGCAAAGGCGGGAGTACGCTCCGCCTCACCCCAAGCTAAATCGGGCCGAGTCCGTTCAGTGGCGGCAGCTACAAACACGCAAATACTCGAACCCCGTCATCATGCACCACATATATCCCGACGTCTACAATTTTAATCTATGCCAGTACTGTACCACCAGAGCCAATCTTGACCATATACTAAGGGAATGTCCAGCATTAGTCAGAAATTCTGGGGTCGCGGCCACCAATGAAGACCTTCGGGTGCGTTGGCGGACTGCGCTGCTCAGTTCGGGCTTGGACAAGCCACTTTGGGCGATCCAGCAGGCCAAGGAAGTTGCCGGGAGACACGGTCTCTCCGGTGGCCCCTAGGGTGGAGGCCATTCCATCAATCTGCCAAATATAATGAAGTCTACATCTCTCTAAAAGCTCCAAAATACGTCGTGATATACATTTGCGGGTGGTGCAAACCGAGAACGTATGTACGAAGTTACAGGCAAAGCATTTCAGTTACTGCTGTTTGGCGCATTTCAACCTGCACCAAGAAAGAAAGCAGCTCTCGTCATACCAAAATGTCGGAAGGAATTTAATTACGGAGGCGTCGAGACAGCGACCGAAAGCCTCACTTCTAGACTTTGATCTTCAGTGAAAGAAAGGAATAAGGAAAGCAGGGTACATAGCGCTATTGAAAAAAAAGAGCTGTCGATAAATGTCGATTGGCATTGTATAAAGCGTGACTGAGGCTACCCGAGCAAGCGTGATGTGATGTGTTTGAGATTACCATTCTATTACAAGAAATACAGTTAAATGTCAACGTTTGCACGATGTGTCAAATACGCCCTTTCACGAAGATAGACGCCACAATGTCTCCGAATTTCCGCTCGCGTGCTGCGCACTTTTGGTGTTACTTTCTTAATCATTTTTGCAATGAACGAGCAGGCATAACGTTGGGAAGAAAGACTTATAAAGATACGCTGAAGTGCAAAAAAGAATGCCATCTTAAGATTCTGCTATTCAGATTTGGGTGCACGTTAAAGAACCCCAAGTGGTCGAAATCTCCGGAGCCCTCCACTACGGCGTCTCTCATAATCATATGGTGTTTTTGGAACGTTAAACGCCACACATCAATCAATCAATCAATCAATCAATCATTCAATCAATGAATCAATTATTCAATCAATGAATAATCAATCAAGATCCTGCGATTGCACACTATTCTCAACGTGTGAACGTTATCTGCGTATGCAGCTCACTGTTAGAAAATCTCGGAATAATGCAAAAAAGCGTGAATGCGTGTTTCGAAAACGAAAACAGCCAACAAGACATTCCCTTTTTTCAGAGCTAAAAGAGCCATGCACCGATAGAGGTGAAGAAATAGTGTGACCTAAATTGTTGAACTCCAGCGAAACGCGGTGAAGGGGCGGTGTTTGCACGCACCTCCAAAAAAATGTAGAGGAAGGGGGCATCAGGAGAGCATTCGGCGCTCGGCGGCAGTTGAAACTGCCTGGCGAAGCGCAGATCGTCGCAACGCCTCTTCTCTACAACCACGTTACGCTGAAGGAGAAAAAAAGAAAAAGACAACAGATAGTTCTCAAAAGAAGGCAAATGCAACAATGAAAGGTCACACGCCATTCCCGACCCATGCTTCTTTTTTTTTTTTCGTGCTGTTTCCTGCAAAGAGCGTCTAGTGGAAGCCGAAAAAAAAAAGCATTTGCCAAAAAGCAACGTGAGATAAAAACGTTTCCGGTGTTTTGAAAGTTTTTGCGCTGGGAGGCATTTATTTCGTCTTCCTTCCTTCTTTCTTATTTTTTTTTTTTTGCTGCTTGGAATCAGCCTTTGTAGCGCACCTCTACCTTTCAGCTGGGGGAACGGTGTGCTTCAAGGTAGACGTATAAAACCACTATATTCTTTTTATTTTAATTCTAACACTATTGTGACTCAAAAGGGCTCGGGCCATTGTTTGCCCAGCATATTTTGGCGTCACCGGCTCGAGCTAGACCACATCACATGGTTGAGAAAGGTGCGAAAAAGGTTTAGCCTTAGGTGTCTTTGTGGTTTGGCTTTGCCATAATTTTTAGTTAAGATGGCTTTTAGTTTTAGTACCACTGACTAAAAGCATAGCGCTCACCAATCTCCCCCCACCTCACCCTATTTTTTTGAGGTGAAGAAAATGAGTAGGCTAATGGAAAGTGTGCGCTTATGAAAGCAACGTGATATCTATTTCTTTGTTGCCACTTCAGCCTATTATCGTTTTGTTTACAGCTGCATTTATTTGTTTTGTAACACGTATGAGTGTCAAGCGTGTAAAAACGTGGCCTCGCGCTACGCTGGAAATACGCTCAGGCAAATAAATGTAACCGTGTCTTTGCCGCTGAGGCCCACAAACGTGGACGTGTTTTTTTTTTTTTTTTAGGGGCGAAGCTCCTTAGGGCGTGGGCTGTGCGTCCCCTGTAGCCTGTATGTAGCCACCTCTAGTTTAGTTCTTGCAGTGTTCACTAGATGGCGGTACCGTCCCCTGTATGTAGCCACCTCTAGTTTAGTTCTTGCAGTGTTCACTAGATGGCGGTACCGTCTCCTGTATGTAGCCACCTCTCGTTTAGTTCTTGTAGTGTTTACTAGATGGTGGTACTTGTAGCTGATGATGAAAAGATGCAAGATGTTATAAACTAGAAAGCGGTACTTGTAGTTGATGAAAGACGCGAGATCTTATAAAATAGGAATGATGTCACATATGGCGCGTGTCATTGTTTGAAGGCAATCGTTCGATTTAGTGCGGCGACGTACGCTAGGGGGAGCGTTGTAATAAAATCCATTCGCTGTTGGTGCGCGCTCGGAGTCGCCGGATGGATAAGGCTGCACAGCGGAGAGAGCGCAAGGCGGCAGCAGCGCGCGCTCGCAGACAGAATCCCGATGTGCGAGCGCGCGAGCCAAGGGACATCGCAAGCCATCCATCGTCTAAAAACAAATAAAAGTTGATTTGTGTATATACACACACATCGTTTCTCACGTCTTTACATGATGATCGACTGGGCGAATTACACGGAAGATTCACAGTTTACCGATGAATCCCTCCGGAGCTTCGCCCATTCATCATCATTCACCCCGTGAATATGCCGTAATTTTTTTTGACTTCTTGTTCCTTATTTTGTCGTGAGTGGATGTTTACGTTTAAGCTTTAAAAATTTGGCGTAAATCTAGAAATTTAGGCGCAGTTTTGTGTCAGGCAAGAATGTGCTCGCGCGTAAGCGGCCGCCAAGGCTCTTTTTATCTGCATATTACTATCATGTATGTGTCTTCGTAATCGACCACGGCAAGTTAGCCACTGCTATTTAGTACGTCCGCCTTGCATGCCAGGGAGAGAAGTAGTTGGTTTAATGAAAACAAGAATTATGATTAGATAGGAATTGGGCATGCAATTTATTTTGACCAGCATGACGGGGGCACTTCGAGAATGCTAGCGCATTAGCGTGTATATGTTGCGACATTGAATAGTTAAATAAAATAGATAGAATTTTTGAATTATAAAAATTGATATCAGAAAATATACCTCACATTCATCAATTTCCTTCGCTCCGCCTGCACTGTGATTATACGGCGCTGGAGGTCTCCGTTATGTATGATGTCTGTGCCCGCTAAAAAAATGTCACATGGTCAACAGTTCTCAGTATTCCCACTATGGGGTATTTGTCAATCTTATCACACGTTCGAAACATAGTAACTAAGTCACTCTTATAATTATTTTTACCGTTCTTATGCATTTCCACGCCGTAGTCATCATGTAGTATATGAGAAATTTGCTAACTATATACTTATTTACAATGTTAGGCTCTTTCAATGTTGATATGTACGAATTTAAACTTTGTCAATTGTTTTCTAATACAATAATCCGATGCTGCCTAATGGAAATTATGAACGCAGCTTTTTATGTTTTTTAATTGTTTGATAAATTGAGCCGCTACTGCGTAACTAACTAGGAGACCACAGATGGCAATCCGTAGGTGCACTCCGCAATCACCAATGCGGACAAACGTCCCTTAACGTAACGCTTCATTTCCACCTATATAAGTATTGGTGGATGCCCTCACCGTACACCTTAGTGACTATGTCATCAGCAGCTGCACGATGGTGCCCACTACTGTTGCGCTGCAGCGGGCAACAACAGATTGTGTCATCTCACAACAGCATGTGTAATTAGGCTTGTAGGTATTGAGTCACGTCTAGACTGAATAAACCATTGCTCAGAGTAGGCGCCCGCGATTTTAGCGTTTTTTTTCCTTCTTGTGTTGGTGTTTCTCTACGTGCTTTATCCAGTCTCAACACGTCATATGACCAACTGGTTCCATCCTTGTTGTGCGCCCTCCCAACTATCGCCGTCTTTCGACATCCTCTGTGATCCGCGATCTTTCTGCCGATTACGATGACGCTGAAGCCGCTCAACGCAAATACAATCGCTTGAATTCAGCACTCCAGATAATTTCCAAGGCAGTTCTCCTGGACGAACTCACGCCGACGTGTCTGCAGCGTGGCGGCACGTTGACTACGTGCGACCACGCTGCAGACAAAGGGATCAAGGGGACAACCTCAGCGGAATGCTTTTCACGCTGAACAAAAAAAATGGCAGCATATCCACAAAGGAAATGATGGATAGTGGGGCGAAGCATCCGTCTGTCCATTCGTTCTTGCTTCCGTCCATCCATGCGTGTGGCCGCTCGTGCGTCCATCCGCCCGTCCCTGCGTGCGTCTGTTCGTGCGTCCGCACGTCCATCTGTGACTCCGTCTCTACTTTCGTCCATGCATCCACTGCTGCGTCCGTCCATGCGTCCATCCGTCCGCGCAGCTATCCGTGCATCCGTCCATGCATCTCTATGTGTGTCCGTTCGTCCACCTATTCAACACTCCAAGTACCACCATCTCGCATCTTTTCGTCATATATTCCTCATATAGAAGCACCGCCATGGAGCGGACATTCCAAGGACTGAACGAGAGGAGGCACACGCACACTATATTACGGCTTGCTCTTCGTGTCTACTTCCCACCTTTAACCACATCGAGTTCATGGTATATACTAGTTCACTGTATTCATAGCACTGCGGCCCAACGCTCGCTAAACATTTCTAAAATCAAGAAGGTTACGCCCAGCGAGTATAACCTAGCAACCCTTTCTTGTCAGATAGTGCTCAATGTACATGCCAATGGCTGCTAAGGGGGAATAAGAGACAGGAGAATTCGGCTTTTAGTTAACGCGCACGCTGCGAATCTTGTATTGTTCAACAACGCACAGGAGAAATCTCCCACCGGCACCACCTTGCAGGTCAATGCGTAAAACTGGTTACGTACTACGACTACGACGAGCGGCGAACGGGTGCCGCTTCAAGGAGCTTCGCCCCTAAAAAACGCTCGTATGCCTGTGTATTCGCAAGCAGGGACAACGTGCAGCTGGGCGTCAAACGTGGTGCAGCTCAACTCAGGAGCCTAGGTAACAGGCTGCCGCAGTTCGGGAGTGAAATAATCACCCATTCCTCAAGGGGAAAAATGATTCAAATCCTGGCTGCGGCGGCTGCATTTCCGATGGAGGCGGAAATGTTTTAGGGCCGTGTGCTCAGATTTGGGTGCACGTTAAAAAACCCCAGGTGGTCGAAATTTCTGGAGGCCTCCACTACGGCGTCTCTCATAATCATACGGGGGTTTGGGACGTTAAACCCTACATGTTAATCAATCAAGGGAAAAAATTAAACAAATTTGTGTATCCGCAAACTAAAGGTCTAGTCTTTTCTCAAAGTGAGTAAAATCATTTTGCTCGACAAATTTGCTTGAACTGTGTAGCCCTCCATTTTTTAATGAATAAATTTTTTCAACTCGACACGGCAAACTTGACTCTCGCAAGCTGCTGAAAAGCCACATTCGGAATAGAATAAAAGAATGTTTCGTTCTCGCCTGCTTGACGAAAAATGTTGTTCCCTGCTTATTCAGGTGCCTGTTTTTCAGTGATTATATCCTGTGACGTGAATCTTGCTATGTGGATCTTGCAGCCCCCTTTCTTTGATCTATCCCAGCAGTGAGCTTTCACGTCAGCATATTTCTATGCAGTCGGTGTGCCTTTGATGATGGATAGATAGATAGAGATAAGTTACGAAAGACGCTAAAGTGGGAAGGCGCAAGCCTGTTTCACTACCCTGCATTCGGCGCTAAAGGGCAAAGAGAGAGATGGACTATATGATTATTATTATTATTATTATTATTACTATTATTATTACTACTACTACTACTACTACTAATATTAATAATAATAATAATAATAATAATTATTATTATTATTATTATTATTACTATTATTATTATTATTATTATTATTATTATTATTATTATTATTATTATTATTATTATTATTCGTTTTGTGTACATAAAAAATTAATAAGCAGGGGAAGTAGACAGGGAACAAATAAAACAGAGGTATACAGAATGACGCGTACTTCGCGGATCATATTGAATCTACCGACGGTGGCAGAGGCCTATAGAGTGTAATTATTCAGTATCGTTGCAAGATCTGGGCACATATACACAGCCCACGCTTCTTGGCTCCAGGCAGTGGTCTCATGGGCATTTGGTCGGGAAAAAGTCATAGGGGTATCGCTGGGTGATGAATATTCAATGCAGCTGCAGAAGACCTGCTCTAATATCTCGTCTATTCGCCAGGAGTCACACGTGTACAGGTGCCCGTTATGCCAATGTGAAACGAGCTCCATTTTGTGCACAAACCTCATCCATTGGGTATGTAATAACGTCGCATATGAGTGCAAAACATTGAGGACAGTGCCATCTTGAACGAATGATCAACGCACTGTAGGTGACACGTTTGAAACCTAGAAGACTACCGAAATTGATTGATAAGTGAGGTTTAACGTCCCCAAACCACCATTTGATTATGAGAGATGCCGTAGTGGAGGGTATCGGAAATTTTGACCACACGTCGTTCCTTAACGTGCACCCAAATCTGAGCACACGGTCCTAAAGCATTTTCGCCTCCACCGAAAATGCAGCCGAAATTATATCCCGCGACATGTGGGTCAGCAGCCGAGTCCCTTAGCCACTAAACCACCGCGGCGGGATGAGACTACCGAAATACACGTGTACGATTCGAAGCAAGCAAGTAAGGATGTCTTTCCGCATCTTTACTTGATTGAGGAATCAGAATCACTCGAGTATACACGTTCATAGTTAGAGTTGGCTGCTTCGTTGGCTGTTTCGCTACCAGTAATAATTTTACCAGTAACTGTTTGGCTCGTCTGTGACGTGTAATATTGTTTATTTTTTTTGCGAATGATTCCGACGACTTTTGTTTATGAACAGATTACTCGCGAACAATTGCTATCACTTGGAACACTGCTAACTGGTAAGTGAAAGTTACGTTAAATGGAAATTCGACCCTGCGAAAGCTTCGTTCACAAACAAATTTACAACACGCTATATTTTCGGAGAAGAAAAACAATCAATCAACTGGTTTTTGTAAAATATTTCGCCCGATTGCACATTCTTGCTAATTGATATTCATTGCTCAGGTGAAATGTTTCGTGGCGCATATTTCGTGTAGGTCACAAGGCAAAGACGTGATAAGCAACAGGTGGCCAGTGTTTTCATTACACTCTGCGAAAGAGGAAGGTCTTGCCCGGCGATTTGCTAGCACTTGTGCACCCTCAAGATCACGTAGAGAAGCGCACCGAATTGTCTTAGCATGACTAAACATGCTGTTTCTCCAATGACCATTGCATGACTCAACGAAAGCTGTCTTCCCGCATACTTATGGAAAATAGTGGTACTGGCTAGAAAAATATGATTACTGAATAATAAGCACGCTCTTCTTTCAAATATAAAGATCTAGTCGACAAATACCGAAAGAGCCCAGATTGATCTGGTTTTCTAGTTTTCTTGTCTTCAGATTGTGATCTGATTAAATTCAGGTATTCTCACCATGACATTCATAACCACTATTAAGCAAGAGTGCTTATAACCTGGTGACGGTAGTTTCATATGCGTTTCTTCTGAAGGATTCTGGGAAAATTATCATGCAGTAATTAGCGCTCCGTATTGTCTACAACAGCTGAAACTACGCACTTGAAGAACTAAAAAATGTGAAACATTGGATTGTGTAGCTCATAATAGGCGTCCTCTCGCAACACCATGAGGATTGGCGCGTCTTTAAAGAGTATCGCTTTAGTAAATTGCATTCGCTGATGTTGACAAGCTAAGCGAATTCATCGAGACATACGTAGCGTCCTTTTTTTTTTTTTTCAGCATTAGTGTTTCCTTCCCAGGCACGCAGACTTTCAATCATTTCGTGCAGCTATATATGCAGACATTTCTGTCAGCCTGATTCTAATGAACGCTTATTAAGAGGGAAAAAAAGCTGCACAAATGAAGGGCACCGTGCACCTTGCTACAAAGGGGAAGAAAAAACATCGGTAACACATTCGCTCTTTAGTTTCGCAATCAGATGGAAATTACGCAAACTCATTACTGAGCTGCACGTCAGGAAGCACCTGCTGTCTCGAGAGACAAAAATGACTTCTCTTAAACCGTAATTAGGAAGAAGGCGAAAAAAAGTGCTCAAAGGGCACTAACCACCCGCAAGGGAAAGCATAAAGTCCCAAAGGACGCCTGACTTGTCCGTAAGCAGTGGTGGGGGCGCACTCTCATCGCTGAAGGCTATAGAGGAGGATGCATGAAAGTCGTTGAGGAGCAAATGTGTAAAATGTGTGGAACACGTTAATTTTGCTGCTGCTCAGCGGCACGCTGTGCTCTTAAGAGAACAAAGATCCACATGGAAATAAAAAAGAGGTTGCCAAAAGAGGCTGAATACACGTTGAGGTAATGAGGGACTGATCTTGTAAAAGAGTGGGCTTACAGAGAGAACAGATAATGTATGCGTTTTATATGCTGCCTTGTCAATATGTCCGATGTCGCTCGAATTCATAAGGTCCTATTTTGATGCCGCCATGATCCCGGAGGATGGGAACGGTAGCAGCATCGCGCGACATGTGGAAGTGGTTGTGGAATAATGAAACTAGCACTTTCTTTAAGTGAGTAATCCTTGCAAGCGCCTCCATATTTTTTGTTCCTTTTGTGAGCTTCAAAGCGCAGTGCCTGGGTATAAACTTGGATGTCGAAAAGAAGAATTATCATAATGCAGCAAGGTGAGAAAAATGGAGACGATCTTGTGACTTCGAGATGTTGCGAGAGATTTTGAGCATGTGGCAACACGTAGGCATTGTAGGAAAACGTATGCAAGCGTTCAATTAACGAATGTTGCCCTCTAAGCAGCTAAATATGATGAAAGAGTGCATGATTTTATATCTCGAAAGTACAAGTAGCCTTCTTTATTTTTGGAAACGCCAAATCCTTTCTTTCCTGCTGAATTCCTACTTATTTAGCTTGGTTGATCAATCAGTCTTTGAAACCAGCAAAAACGGCAACACCTTTAGAAGAAGAAGCATCAGAGAAATTTGAAGATCAAAAGCAGCTCTTATAGATGTCCTGATATGAAAACAAAATGCTTGTGTGCTAAATGTGTCATATATATAATATCATAAAGCAAACGCCATTCAAGAGTAGCAGAGTTTCAATGCGCTATAATGTGCTTTTCACTAGTTAGGTGCATTCCAACCTAAATTTGTATTGCAAACGATGGGACTAAGGGAGTGTCTAGATTGAATTTTACAATATCAAAATGCCGTGCCTCTGCAGCACAAACTACCCAGTCACAGCGAAAGCTAAAAGAGCGGCCTTTCAGAGCGCTCAGTAAACTATATTGAGGGCGACTGCTACAGGCGTAGTTTCAAGGGACCCACTACGCTATACATCCTCATAGTACTGGGAAGTTGCGAAATACTCAATGTACCTCTCTTCACCATTCTGCGGAGAAAACCGCTATTTGCCGTTAAGAACTGAAGTCACATTTACAAAAGTGTAGCCTTCATTAGAGCAGAAACACGTAATGGGATCTCGTGGGTAAAAGCGAATCGCTTATTCACTCTTTTTCTCGCGTTTTTCACCGCTATCACTTTAGTGTACAGTATCTTAGCAATGCGGTGATTCTCCAGGGACCAGCGGTGTTCTTGTTGTGTCTGTTCCAACGATGCCACTATTCAATGATAATTTCTCACATAAGCTGTGCTATTTTGAGAGGTCCTAAGCAAACTGAAAATAATAACGGGGCACTGAGAAGCTTTTAAAAACAGCGCTGTAATATTCACGTTGCGTGTACTAATCAAACTCAGAAATAGAAACGAGCAACGAGGATTTTGTTACTGGTTGTACACTTTTAGTTTCGGATAGACAAATCATTGGGTTTGAGGGAGTTTCAAGCACATATATGATCATCAATCGATAATTCTAAGCACTATACCGCGAAACATGTAGACGGATTTACTTGAATCTACATCTGTCCACTTTCAGAATGGGAATCTTATTCTTTTGCGGAGAAATCTTTGCATATATTACTGTGCCTATAAATACAGGAACCTTTGTATGTAGACTCAATGAGGCA
The DNA here is from genome assembly GCF_043290135.1 of Rhipicephalus microplus. Lineage (NCBI taxonomy): Eukaryota > Metazoa > Arthropoda > Arachnida > Ixodida > Ixodidae > Rhipicephalus > Rhipicephalus microplus. The sequence goes on from NC_134701.1 coordinate 182,915,581, forward strand.
GGAGTTTGTTTGTTCGTCAGTCTGTCGCTTGGTAACGCAACAAGAGTCGCCGTAGAAAAATGATAGCATAAATAAACATGTTTTTGTGGTGCTTCGTTTCAAGCCCAGAGGCTCATTACAACTCCAAGGTCAGGTCACCCTAATAAGTTGGCGAAATTCACTGTGCCTAAAAAAGTCATAGCTTTGCCGCAAAGGCGAAGCAATGAACGTGATAACAACAAATTGTAAGGTCACGCGCAGAATGGCAAGCAGATCGAAACGTGTCCCGCGTTTCTCACGCACAATGACGCACGGAACGTAATCACAGGTACAGATGAACACGAATAAGCGTCTCAGTTTTTACTTCGCTGTGTCTGAAAAGCACACCCTTTTCGCAAACGGAGGCTGTGCAACGATTGCAGGGACCTTTGTGCGCCCCTCAACTACAACAGAATCGTTCCAATGCAAGCCAGCCAAGACGCATGATCCTCCCCACGGGTGATAAGGACACGCGAGAGATGGTACATTCCCCTCCTCTTCGCCGCGGCACGCTCATCGCGCCATCTTGCTGATAATGCTGAAAACACGATATCTTCCCCCCCCCCCCCCCGAGATGTTGGCCAACAGCGGTAAGTGGTTTAGATACGTATACATATATGGTGCATGACATCGACGCCGACGATAATGGTGAAATCCTGCGAAGAGTGTCCATATAATTGCTATCACAATGAAAGTAACACTTGGTGCATTTTACCTTAACCCTCAAGTTTTATTTATTTTTTTTTGCTGAATTGCCATTTTGACCTCTTTCTATTCGTACCGCTTTTACTTATTCTTTGTCATACCCATCTGACCAAGCCTTGTGTCACACTTATGTGGATGTTGGTTTACACTCCCCAATGGAACTAAAAACTAACGAGAAATGGAAATAAACCTAGGATAATTGTTTATTCTTGATATCGTGAATATGGGGTTATGTAAAAGTAAATTGAAAATTTTGGATATTGTAGCTCCGTGGGATGAATATAGCTCAGCAAGGGCTAATAATGGGCATGTTGAGACACACACATTTCTCTTCCAGGCCTAATTATGACAATAGGAAAACTCCACTTATGCAGTCATTTGTAATATTTTGACGGTTTCCACGTGCGTATTGTTCTGTATACATATCTTCGCTTCCTTCAGTTTCTAGAGCCTCATTTTTCTAAAGCGTGTTTAAGGCACCCAAACCACCTTTCTAATTTTCATGCGATACCTTTGGCGTGTTCGACGTTCATTATGAAGCCGTGAAATATCACTGTGGGGCCGGAGCTAATTAACCTACTTGCAATTTCCCCCCCCCCCCTCTGTTTCTGTCGTCGTCGAGTGCAGTTGCGCTCGATAGTTGCGGGAGTGCGGAGGGTCGGAGACACACAAAAGCACGACTAATTTTCGAAGTAACTCATTTCCTTTCCTGCGAAACTGCAAGGACCACACGAAAAATGCCCATTTTCTGCAGGAGCTCCAGGACGCCTCCGGCATTAGCTCGGTGAGACAGCGTTCGAGAACAGGTGCTCGTGTTTCTTTTCTTTTTGAAATTTTTTAGAAGGTTAGTGTGAGAGATAAGCAGTTATTTATCGTCGAAAATTTGTGAACAATCCTATAGAGCCAAACGGTGTTAACTTCAAACGTCTTAATGCAGTTAGACTAATCTTAAGCTACGTGGCTAGCCTAGTGATGGTGATGACGTCAAATGACATGTGTTTTCCATTGTGGTGATGACTGAGCGTCTGACAGCATGCTGAAAATAATGAAACTCTGCTATTTTACTGAAATCAGCAATCTTGATTTACGTAATCTGTGATTTCTTTTGGCCTCTCTAATCATTTTCTGTAGTACTTAGAAAGGGCGTGCCTCAAATAACGTGTTTTGCACTGCGCTTCTTGTCAGGTCGAGCAATATGGGAAACCAAACACTGACCTAAGACACTGTCCCTCCAAATTTTTAACTGGGCATGTGCTGCTCTTCTGTGACGAAAAAATGAATAAATTGAGATGAAAAAAAGTTTTCTCGGTGAGTATATTTACAGAGTCACGTTACGCCTATTTTGGCAATACTACGAGATTAAGAAATGTACATACAAATAAGCATACAGTTATGATTTATGATCATTCAATAGCACAGCAAGCACGTAATCAGAGAAATTTAGTGAAGACTGAATTTCTACTTACAATTTATTCTACTCAAATTAGAGGGACTTCCAATTTTTCTCTCTATTCTGCATCAGTTTTCCCTGTACTAACACTTTTCCTTTTGCCTGAAATGGAAGAACAGTTGTAGCCTTGTCGGTTTAGTGCTACGCGCAGTGTTGTTTTTCATCAGTTTGCAGAGTTCTGACCATGAGGACTGCGGCTGTATGATCGTAATGTGCAACTTGGTTTCTTTTGTAGGTATGTCAATGCAAATGCGAAACTGAATTCAGAATTTTTCAAAACCATTAGTTATCAGATATTTTTATAAGATTGTCGATTTGACAGAGCGGTTATTTTTTAGCAAATATGTACGAATATGTTCCTTGGCATTTGTTATAAAAAACAGCGCATGTTAAAGAACGAAAGCCTGGTGAATGTTCTCTAATATATTTTGCCATTTCATAACGTCAATTTCAACTATACACATGTAATCGACATCACTGAAATTAACATTTTCTCGCTACTGCTAACTCGACATGTATCCCTTTTGCAGATGGCGCAATTAGAACACGTTTTACGTCGGCTTCTGACTGAGCGATACATAATACAAACGTAAAATCTCCCGGTAACAAACTAAACTCTTTCCGTCGATAAGTTGTTTGCCTTTTCAGTATCAGTGTTACAGCCTAACATATGAAGTAACCTAAGGTTCATTTCGTTTTTAAGACAGAATCATTATACAGTTTGCTTAGCGGAATATATGCCTACAACAGGAAAAATGGGACTTTCTGCCCGCTGAATAATGGTGTTATAAAAACAGCAAAACAGACAAGGCAAGTAAAAAATAAACATCAGAAAAGAAAGATCCACACGATTGCAAGCAAGATGGCCAATTACAGAACTATGAAGTTCAAATAAAATATTATAAAGTTAAATGCTAATAAAATTGAAAAAGACGACGCAAGCAAACATGCACTACCCCACTGCTTGCGTCTAAATATACAATTAGTAATGTTTTCTTATTTACATTTGCAGGTGCGCGAGCCGATCTCCCACCACCCACGTCTGGTGGTATCGCTGCACCAGCGTTCCTTCATGAGCCACCAGTGCAGGTTGTATTTTCCAACATGACCGGTGGTCTGGTTTCCTGTTCTGCCTCCGGTCAACCCCGACCCGTTATCAGCTGGACTAACGAGAGTGGCTCGCCTATCGACCATATTCCTGGTCTGCGCCGTGGAAGACCAGACGGCACGCTGGAATTCTTCCCTTTCCGCGGAGAGGACTACCGGCAGGAGGTTCATGCGTCCCGATACCGATGCAGGGCCTCAAACACTCTCGGTTCTGTGTTCAGCCGAAGCGTCCATGTCAAAGCCGGTAAGTGGAAACGTCGTTTATTGTTCCTCCCCGGCCGCACAACTTCCCAGAGCTCGCGTATAGGACGCATTAGCTTCTTCTGATCTTAGTGCAATAAGTATCGTTGTTATAACTATGGGATAATGACAGTGCACTGAAATACAAAAACAAAAGCAGGTATAAACGCTGCACAAACTGAAAGCTTATCATCTATTACATATTTCAAATAGTTGAGCTAGATATGCACAACTAAGCCGACACCGACCAACCTGGCCGGTTTTCTGGCTTCTTCAACATTCTTCAGTTGTATCAGTGTAGCCCCTCAGTGTCATGAGAAGCGTATTTATACCATAGGCGCAATCCAGGACTTCCTTGAGAACATTCATATACGTCTGCGTTTGAAAAACTACGTTCAAAATTAAATCATAGTTTCGCTGCAAGGCGGTGAGTGAATGCGATAGCAACACATGGGAATTGTATGCGATCTGAAACTAGCAGCTATCGTTTTGGGGTCCCATCTCCCGTAACTCTACGGAATGCTGGAGTAAGGGAATACGGCCGCGCCCAGGCGAGAAGCAGTTTTTGTGTTGTGTGTCGTCTTCACGTGAAGAAATAAGGGAGAACATGGCGCGCGCGAGCCGGTTCCTGATGTCTGTCGAGATAGCGCGCGCATCAGTGCACGCGACCTTACAATTTGGAATAAAGGTCGCAGTTTCTGCTGGGACGAACCAGTCGCGTCCTCCCCTCCCCAGTGCTGGCGTTGCTGCTCTTTCGCTCGACAATGGTCGCGCGGGGCGTTTCCTCTGGGCTTCAGGAGGCACCGACGGCAGGTCCCCAGCTAAGGTGCTTTAGTCACATGTGCCCTTCATGAGGCGATGGTGGCCGGCACGTTTCATCTCTGCTTAAGCCGCGTATATCGCCAGTGTTAACGTGCGTTTTATTTCTCAAGGGCAGAACATACGATGCGCCGGATGAAGTTTTACATTTGGGCCCTATGTGAAACATGATGATGAAGGGGGCGTTAAAAACCCACCAAAAGTGTTCAAGTAAGTGCTAAGTTAATCAGCTTTTGGCATAATTTCATCATTACTTAGCATGGCTACATTTTTACAGGAATGTTACTTTTCAAGTCCAACGCTCATCGCAAATAAAAATCGCGAACCGAGACACAACTGAAGTAGTTGCAACACCACTGCAGCTTGCTAAGAGAAACAGCTTCATATGGAATTCAAGCTGTTATTTAAGGAACAAAACGTCGAGTTGTGAGCAGCACGATGCGTCGTGCGCTGTTAGCCTAATTACCCTAACCACTGTCCTAAATCTAAGCACACGGGAGGTATCGTTCTTCGAAAGAAGTAACAATACCGAAGTAAAAAAATGTATGTCCTAGAACTTTTTCTCCTCAAAGACCATAAAACCAGATTAAAAAGAAAGTCTATATAAAATGTCAGGTGTTGGCTGCAAGCGAGGACACACATAAAGCGGAAACGTTTCTTTTGGCTGAGTGGTGCCATTTATACTGCAACTCATTGCAATGGGGTCTATTCCGTTCTGGCTGAGTGGAAGCAGTCACGTTCGTAGACAACGCCCACACTGCCGCACTCACCGTCCCGAATACTAGTCCACAATCGTTTTTATTTCTTTATTCCTAAACGGCCCAGTCAGTGACTTTTTCCTCCTCTTCTATAACTTTCTTTCCCCTCTCCCCTTCTCCAGTGCAGGGTTGCCTACCGAGGCTAAGCCCTGGTTAACCTCACCGCCTTCCTCCTTACTTTATCTCTCTCTCTCTCCTGTTAAAGAGCCTCGAACACGAGTTAGAAGATGTCTTCTCTGATTGACAAAGCTTGCATCTGCAGTTTCAGAGGCAACAAAAAATGGTTAAAGTTATGGACCAACGCTCTCAAAAGAACCATGATAGGATGCGAAGCAGGAGTGCTGAGCACGGCGTTGACGCGGTTCGAGCTGGAGTCGATATTGGTGCTGTAAGATCGACCTGAAGCAAAGCAAGATGTAGCATTCACTCGAGTTAATTTTTGTTTGAAACGCATAGACACAGGAGGCGGTTTGGGTTTCCTGCAAGTTTCATTAAAGCGTTTGGCAAGACTTCGTAGGCGTCGTTTCTTTACATTCTAGACACGGACGCTGGAGCGGAGAGGGACGCACTTAGCCTCGACTACCGCTGCGTTGTGATCGGTGAAGTTCACGCTGAGAGGTACTTGCAAGCACGCGACGTCGAAGTGGCAGCTGTGAGCGCTGCGAGAAGCTTGCTGCGAGTGAGGGGGAGGGTGACATCAGCGTGCATCTTAGAGGAAACCATGTGAGGGGAACTGACGTCAGCGTGCAACTTCGACGTGACCTACTTGGCACCAATCCAACACCACCTGCGGCGAGGGGAATACGTTTCGGTGCGTTCGTATGGACGCACGTAAGTACGGCGTTACACACCTAAGGTAAAGAGCTGCTTTGCATTAAAAAATGAGAAGTCATAGGTTGAACGTGACAGAATGGTACTTTCTTTTGGAGAAAAGCCTATGATTCATGCTGCCATGATACCTGAAAGCAAAAAAAAATACAAATGCAAAAGTAATAGTCATAGCTAATGATAGCGGCTAGCCTAAGCGGGTAAAATAATGTTTATTTAAGCATAATTGCCTCATTATTGAATGCTAAGCTCATAATAGTGCACTTAAATATGAAAAGCATTATATCTGAATATACTATAAGGGAAACGCTCCAGAGAAAAAATTCAAATGGCCCCAGACGTGCTTGCTGACATTCACACTAATGGACTTATGTTTTGCTAAGCGGCCTTTTCATCCTTGATGTGTTAGTTTTATAAGGACGAGTCAGAGATTGTCAGAACTTTTCTTATACTGCGCAGTTTATCTCCTATTTTTCATACTTTATTGTTTCATACTAAGGTTGTGGTAATGCTCAGAAAGTTTGACGTTCATTCCTCAATTTGTCTCCCTTCTGTAGGGGATATATCCTGGCTACCCGATTAGAAGCTTGCAGCAAAGAGGAACAATGACCAGTGATTCGTTCACTGAGGTCAGACGGTGCCACTGTTTGAGACATTCATCGCAAACTATTTTCGCAATATGAGAGAAGTGCGCTGTCACGTAAGACTCTGTTTTGGGGGATCGAGAACACACAATTCTCAATAAACGCAACAACAAATTTGCCACAAATAGCCAGGTCTGTTGTCGAAAAAAGTTTTGTTGTTGCATGACACGGCACAGCCAAACACGGCGAATCACACTATTTAAATCATCAAAACAATGGGGATTGCAGCACTTTCCTTACATCTCTGGGCTAGCTTCATGTAACTTTTACTTGTTGAGCCAGTCAAGATTGATTTGCGTCGTAGAATTAGATCATTTAAAATAGGGTTCAAAAGTTGCTTCCCGACCAACCGATGACCCTTTATCTGTAAAAAATGCGTAAATTCGTTGACCGTTGTGCCAAGTGCATTATTAGGAGAGAAGATTACGTAGAAAAATGGCCTTCATTGTATACTCCCAGCTTCAAGCTAATAATCTGTCCAGTGAAAGTTATGGGTAAATATGGATTTTCAGTGGTGTCCTTTTGAGAAAGATTACACTGAAAAATACAATGGCTCTATTGCCGCAGTGATGCAGTCAACCACGAATAAGGAGGAGGGAAAGAAGCAATGAAAGAAGGAAGGAGTTCATGAAGTCAGGAAGTTAGAAAAGTGGGCTAGTTAACCTGATCTGCGTTATGGAGGATATTTTACGATGGGAGAAGGGTTCCAAAAGAATAAATAAATAACAAACTTTTGCGACAAGGTGAAAAAAATCACTGATGTGTAAGATGCACAGCACGCACAAGGCACTTTTTTTTTAATTTAGAGCGAACATTTCAGACTTCTGTCTGGTTCGACAGACTTCTGTCCCGTCTGTGAAAACAAGCGTGACCCCCCCCCCCCCCTCCTTCCCAGCTTGAGCAGGATGAGTTATAAATTTTTTTGCTTCCTGGTGGTCCTCAGTCAGCCATGAAGGAGAGTTTGAGTGGCACCCAAGACGTCGAGATTTTTCATTTTATGAAAAATAGGTTTTTACTTTGAATACATTTTGTCTGTATTGTTCGTACTGAATCATGGAACACAGACAAAAAAAGTGGTCACAGCATGCCGTGTGTTTCATAGAGCATTCTTTTACTATCTTGTTCTGGCTTGCTATGTTTAAAAAACACATGCCGGGCGAATATCATAAAATATGGAGGTGGACTTTGCTTCGTCAGATATTTAATTGCTTTTGAGCCCCAATGAATATATTGTAGTAACGGACGCACGCAAATATAGTAGCTTTGTGTGTGCGTGTGTTTGTTTCTACTGTTAGCCAAGAAATTTTGAAACCTCTGCGATTTTCCTATGCAAAACAATAATTGCGATGAATTAGTTGTCAGGCTAAGGAAATTATAGGGAAGTTTATTTGCTGTAAATACGTAGTCACATTTTTTATATTTACAACCCCCCTACTTCCCTTGCTTTATTGTGCAGTCGATGTAATAAGTGTCATGGGTGTCTGAACACCTAGAATGAAAGCTTGGTTTGGAAAACGACCAGCATTTATAAATACATTCAATACAATTTAATGTTTAGTGTGTCTGTTGAATGAGCACCAAATTTATACAAAAATATGTGAACTAGACCTCAAGAGCAGGCCATTGGCATTAAAGTGAGCTGCAACGCCCGAAGCTTTAAGAAGTGACATACAATAACGCATAAGATGCACGTAGAATATTTATTGACAGATGGAGAAATAACCACACCATGCTGCGCAAAACAGAAATAAAAATCCCCCCCCCCCGGGTAAGTCAATACCTCTATTGTTTTAGGATAGAAAAATGAGCTTTATGCTCTAGAAGAAAGAAGAACAGCAAGAGAGAAGGCAGGGATAATAACCGGGCACATGGCCTGTTTGCTACCCTAGGCTGGGGGAATGGAAAAGGGGAGTATAGAAATGAGAGAGATAGGAGAGCGAAGGAAAGAGACGAAAAAATTGCCAGTAAATGGGCATGCACGTACGCAGTGGTTGGTTATCTACAAAAGTCAAAGGCATTCACATGAGCCCGTTGTCTTCGGAAAGCTCCCGCTGCACAGTAGACCAAGGGGGGGAGGGGGTATAGGCTAAAATTTCTAAGCAGAACATGATTTTCACAGATAATGCAGATACCTCCGATATTTAAAAATTTGCACAATGTGGTACACTTGCACAATTAACTAGCGTGGGTACATTTTATTGTATAAGAAAAATAATCTCAAAGAGTACGTATGCGTAAAAGGTGTTGAGTTGGTTTAGTGGTGTTTTGTTGTTTTATTCTGCAGGCATCGCTCGCTCTTTGGCGCCTTGTATTGGTCGCGATATAGTGACATATTACGCATTACCATTTGCTTAGTTTAAACATCAGTTTTACGCAAGACGTCGCAGTCAAGCAGAGGGATGTATATTTGCATTACTATGTCCGATCTCGCTTGATTTCGTGTCTTGTGCGTGCCACAATCGGTGTCCTTCCTGTCTTTTCGCTCATTTATTCTTGCTCCTCCTCCTTCGATTTGAGACATTTACTACACTGTGCAACTCTCTTCCTTTTAGTACTTATGAAAGCAAAAACGTGCTTATCATATGCGACAGTGGCGAACACTTCACAGCAACCGGAGTAAAAACTTTGATAAGCTAACACGTGTGCACGCAATCTATTGTGTCACTTTGGGAAGCTAAAAACATACAAACTAGATCAATCTGAATGTATTGAATAAGTTGATTGAAGTTATCGCAATTCGTTTGCTACTTTTCATCTCGTCTGAAACGCAGAAGATCTCTCTGTGGTAAACCACAGAGAAGGAAGTGTCAGATGTTATGTGTATTTACCTCGTTTATGTTCCAAGGCTTTGTAAAAAATCACTCCGCACGTAGCTACAACCAATGATTCTGAAACTATGCCAGATGTCGGCATCCCCAGTATGCTTTTTTGTGTTTTGTTATAATAGCAATAAAAAAAGGTGCGCTTGCATAACTATATTCATATGCATGAGCAAGGCTCCCTCAGACGTTAAGGGGAATATGGCTGTTACCAGCTAGGTACAACATTGACGCCACGAGTGCGTCACTGCATTTGAGGCAACGGCTGGTCCTTAAAAATTAGTGCTTCTTAGCCCTCCGATGGACACTGACAAAACATTACACAGAGAGATGCTCACGTGTATTTCGTGACTCTTTCTTCGTCACTTTCGATTTTACCGGGGAGTGGACGCGAGTGCGTATTACACATGCCACAATCCGCAGGTGTTTTGACTTGGACCATCCCACCGGAAACTGTGATGCCTGTATAACGAATATGCGTTCTTAAAGAATCATAATTAAACTAGAGGGTCATGCCTCAGAGTGATTCTGATACGTGCATTGCGCCTGTTTCTACGATCACGTTTTAAAGAAGTATACTCTTGTTTCCCTTATTGCATAACGAGGGTCTGGTACTGGCAGACTTGGCGCCTCTAGGTTGTATGCGGGGGACTATTGATCAGCTGCCAGTTAGTAATAAGTTCACGTGCTACGTGACGCCAAACAGGCTTATAAAGAGTGTACCACACTCGCCGCCATGGCTACTATAGTGGCACTGACTGACACTCCCACGTTTAAATTGACATAGATACCCAATAAAGTGGGTGGGGGGATAGCTGTCGTGGGAGCTCAGTGGTAGAGCATCGAACGCGTTATTCGAAGGTCGCAGGTTCGGATCCTGCCCATGGCAAGTTATCTCTTCACCCACTTTTATTTCTTCTCATTTACATTACAATTGGCCTAATAACTTCTCCTATACCTTCCTTGGCATTGTTGTCTGTTAGATCTCATTAATATTGTGTAAAACACGAAAACGAGCCCTTAAGTATACACTTGTTTCTCTTATTCATTAACGAGGGTCTCGTACTGGCATGCTTGGTGCCTCTAGGTTGTACACGGGGGACTTTTTGTCAGCAGCCAGTTACTAATAAGCTCACGTGCTACGTGACACCAGGCAGGCTCATAAAGAGCGTACCACACTCGTCGTCATTGCTACTAGTGGCGCTGACTGACACTCCCACGTTTAAATTGACTTAGATACCCAATAAAGTGGCTGGGGGGATAGTTGTCGTGGTAGCTCAGTGGTAGAGCATCCAACGCATTATTCGAAGGTTGCAGGTTCGGATCCTGCCCAGGGCAAGTTATCTTTTCACCCACTTTTCTTTCTTCTCATTTATATTACAATTGATGTAATAACTTTCTCTATACCTTCCTTGGCATTATTGTCTCTTCGATCTCATTAATATTGTGTAAAACACAAAAAACGAGCTCTTAAGTATACACTTGTTTCCCTTATTCATTAATGAGGGTCTCGTACTGGCAGACTTGGTGCCTCTAGGTTGTATACGGGGGACTATTGGTCAGCTGCCAGTTAGTAATAAGTTCACGTGCTACGTGACGCCAAACAGGCTCATAAAGAGCGTACCACACTCGCCGCCATGGCTACTATAGTGGCACTGACTGACACTCCCACGTTTAAATTGACATAGATACCCAATAAAGTGGGTGGGGGGATAGCTGTCGTGGTTGCTCAGTGATAGAGCATCGAACGCGTTATTCGAAGGTCGCAGGTTCGGATCCTGCCCACGGCAAGTTATCTTTCTTTTCATCCACTTTACTTTCTTCTCATTTACATTACAATTGACCTAATAACTTCCCCTATACCTTCCTTGGCATTTTTGTCTGTTCGATCTCATATATATATATATATATATATATATATATATATATATATATATATATATATATATATATATATATATATATATATATATATATATATATATATATATATATATATATATATATATATATATATGCGACAAACCAGCGCACAAATTTTCGTGGCACAGGAACAAACCACGACAGCCCAACAACAAGCTTCACGCTTGAAAAAAAGCCAGAAGCGATGCGTTCGCTTCACATTCTGATATATGACAGGCTTTGCTCTTCGCCGAGTCTGAGCGCATTTGCGCATGAACAAGTCTGTGTCGCAGAGAGCTAAACCCAGCATTAAAGCGCCGAATACCCCGAACACCGAAACAAATTCTAGCATCCAGTGAAATATGAACAAATAGCACGACACGCTTTTTTCGGTACGACTTCTTTGTAGCCATACTTTCGTGACAGCTCGTATGAGAAAGCACAAACAGCAGAACGGAATAAGCAACTTGTGCACCAGCGTGCTTGAGCTGTTAATGTGCACAGGTATTTGCGCCTGTCACCGGCTTGTCAATACCCTCCTGCATGTTATGCTACGTCTGCACTACTGCAATCCGTGCCCGGCAAGCTGAAATCGGGTGGGATGCTGGCACTTCTGTTTTATTTTTCTCTGCGTATTGGAGTAAAACGTTTGGTTAAGCAATGTGAATAACAGCATAAAGTATATTTACGGCGATAACACGCGCAATAAAGGTACTCAACGTCGCAGTCGAAAAACCGCTTGAATATGAGAAGCTTCATGCTCTCTGCCCCAGCTGGGTTTCCTGAAACGTTGGTTTTGTGGTCAACAGCAGATAGAAAACGTGTGTAAGTTCAGTTCTTTGAACAAGCCTTATTATCACCATATTTCTACGAACGCAAACAAAACACAGCAACTTCTGTATTGGGAAGACAGAGGAAAGGTAACTCTGAAGTTTTTGTAAATTTCCATTGATCAAGGCTTTCACTCTCCTTATATTACGCGTAAACTTCAATACGCTGTGTTTCGTAGCGCGTTGTCTAGTTATTATCTCATTTCGCATGATATATAGGAGGCACTTCGAATATAGCAACGTCATAATAATTCAATTCTTGGACATACACTGCCATTAGATGGGTTAATTGAACATAACACCGTTTTTTTTTTCATTTTTGATTTGAAGTTATGAAGAAACGTGTTTGACATTTGAAATTTTGAACATTTACATTGTCGTTAGATGACAACGAATGTATCAGAAAATACTCCTCCGTCTGCTTTGCTTTATGAAAACTGCATCTTCAAGTGACGCAGCTTACTAATACCTTCAGTATTAGTATTTGTATGCTCAGCATGTAGGCAGCTCTGCTATTAGGAACGGATAACTAGGCACCATGACCTTTATTGTGTGTTTGCATGTGAAGTCTTTGAAAGTGCGAGTAGCTTTTTTTTTTCTTCACTGATGTTTGGAAACTTCAGGGGTACGTGTATGCCAATGCATCGCCGTCTTTTGGAAGGTGTGAACTTGCTTAACCAGCACTGGATTGTATAATTGAAAGTTTGCACTGCACCACAGTAACATAGCCAGGAGGTAGCACTGCAGGCCCGTCTCCTCCCCCTTCCCCCGAATTTTTCCCCATGGCATACAGAGCAAAAAATGACCGCCTTTAGGAGTGCCCTCCACGAAATCGAAAAGGTGCTGTCCCTCCCCTCTCTCGAAAAAGATGTAAGGCTACGCTCCTGCTACGCTGTTTCTACATACTTAAAGCAGTACGTGACCCTGGAGTACGTCCTCCGCTACTTTATATCTGGAATAAAACTCAACCAATATGCTAAGGAAACATTGCTAGAGTTATTAGGTGCATGCATAAATGCCTTTTTTTGCTTTTTTATGAACAGCTTCAGCCATGTATAGAGTTCCTTTAATGCGAACAGTGTGTCACTGTCGAAAGTAGGTACATGCTTTCTGCTGGTGAACAGGCGCATTCCTTACTGCATCTTAGTGGACACTAGTGTTTCTACGCTCTAATAAAAGAATAGTGAGGCACGGTGAAGCTTTGCCGCGAAACCCAGAATTCAATCCAAGCGGAGGGCAAACGGAAGAATTTTGCTCCCTTCATTGCAGTGGCACTGAGTATATTGTTACAACCCCCTCGGCGTTCCTATCAACACTTTGAACTTTTCTTGGAAGGGGCATATATATGTTACTGCTTGTTAAGAATTCAGAATACTGAGTTGTCCTTGTTCGAAATCATCTAGGAGGCCTGGTTGTTCCGCTTCTCTCTCTCTCTTTCCGCTCTGAAAGGAGGAACAGTTATGATGGCATTAAGTTTTGCGTAGGGTGCTAGACGAGAAGTAGCTACCGGAAGGACGGTCCTTTGCATGCTTAATGCTGGTGCAAGAGATTCTTTCTTTCCTTCCTTATTTCTTTCTTTCTTTCTTTATAGATTCAGCAGGGAACGTCAAATATTTCCGGCATTACACGCTGCTGTTTTCGTTCTTAATTTCATTTTCTTTTTTGTTACTTGAAGGATTTAGCCCATGCACCCAACTTGCAGCTCGGCGTCTTGCTCGACCCGGTTTATGCCCGTATATCCGAGTCCCGAGAGAAAAAGAGATAGAGAGAAAAAGAGCAGTAATGCAGGGTGCCCAAGTGAATGGTAGTAAAACCTTGCAGTCCCGCATAATTCGGACTCCTCGCTAGAGCAAAACTAGAGCTATACTCTTCCTGAGACCCACGAGCGAAAAAATGACGAACTGAGCTCGAAAATAGAAGCACAGTCGACGGAATGCGCTCTTTTTGAGCCACGTGTGCTTTGAAAGCAAGCATCGCTATGTGTTCCTAATCTCGCTGGCTCTGCAAGCGTGAGAGTGCACGAATAAATAGCAGAGACGCAGGCTTTTTTGTGCCCCACACTTTTCTACAAGTCACTGTGTGCTGTTTTTTTTTCTTTTTGTTTTATTGTTGTTAAAACTGCAGTAGCCTGTATGGAGCATCAGCAAACACTGTCAATGTATTTAGCCGAGTGAAAAGCTGCATACCACCAACGTTTATGCACAGTTTCCAGTCTCGCGCAGGAAGAAATGAAAACCTAAACTATCTCTAAATGTCAAGAAGATGGAAAGAACACTAATAAAAACTAGGCCATATTTGCGGTTATGAATAGAATGTTGTAAAAGATGTTCTGCATAGAATATAAACCGAACAGGGTTGGTAAGAAAGGAAAAAAAAAGAAGCTCTGTCTCACTAAACACGTAAAAAATGTAGGAAGAAATACTTTCAGCGTTAAAAAAAAACATTCAGCAGGAACAATAAGGTAATATCTACAACGACAACACACATTGTGAACCCGAAGCAAATCAACATCTACTTTACGATTCCTTAGACTTCCGGTTGTTCAAAGTACATTTCCCCTTCCGGTTCTTTCGAAGTGGCTTCTTTTTCGCTCTCTCAGATTGTACTTTTGCTATTTCCTTTGAGCTTTTACAGCATTTCGTGGCCTTTGTCACAATGTCGCGTGTATCAATGCTTTAGTGCCATGCAATAACACTATCTCACTTTGAGCTTTTACCGAAAAATATTGTCACTTGCTACAATACAATTCACCAAGAGTATTGCGCAGTGGAAAAACTGCTGCTCCAGAGATTTGGAAGTAGGTTGAACGTGTCTAAAACAAAACAACCACAGAGTTCAACTTGTGAATAATTGGGAATAACAATTTTTTTCACACGGTGGGTTTCCGAGCTTACTCAGCTATAGTCGTTGCGTTGTATATCACACGAAACTAGTATACATACCGATAAATAGCGGTCATTGGAAGCCTAGTTTAAATTGCAGTGTAGTTGAAATTGCATATTGAGAATAATATACCTTTTGTAATTTCTGTGATGGGCACACTAGTGGCGCAACGTGCTCAATAAAAAAAAATAATATCATATATTAGCAATATTTGAACTATTGCGTTCGAGGCATGTAAAACGATGTTTATTGAATACAGATGAGGACACAGCGCATGCGGAACTCACAGTGTTTATCATATTTCAGCATAATTTTACATCGGCTCTCTCGATCAGTGCTGATTCATGTGCTGTGACACCAATTCGAAGTAGGACGCCACTCTTCGATACATTCCGCCACGAGAAAAAGAATAGTTATTTGCTCGGAGATGGCAATGCACGATGAGAGAGGAGCAGGATGAGTTTTTGTGTTTTTGTCTATGTGGTATCGCATCTAATCAGAGGTATTAGGTACCATGAACGCACAAAGCGCTCTCGTAAACTAGACAGTCGCTTCAAAGGCCCACCATAGCGTAAGCTTGCTTGCTTGCTTTCTTGCTTTGCTTAAAGTGCTTGTTCCTATATGTTTGGCTGGTACCAGCTATGGGATATTGGCCATTAAACCAGTGATTATTTTAATGGGGGAAAACGAGTTTTTTTGAATATTGTTGAAGAAAACATAACTATTCAGTCTTCTGGGAAATATAACAGTGGATAATCATTCGGTGACTTATGAATAAAGCAGGTAAATAACTAATAATTGAAAGGAATAAATGTATGGTAAATCCAAAGAGCTAGATTTTCCTTAGTTAAAAATGAAACAAGAAAATTTAACAATCAAACGTTCTTGTGTCTCTCAGAAATTCACAAACTGCAACATAGACGCTCCTTTTGCTGGGGCTTAGAGAAGAAGCCCCAAGGGAAAGGATATTTTCAGAATTAAGGGTAATGTTTAATTTTCGGAATATACTTTTTAAATTATTCTTACTGTGGCTTGCGAAACGTGGGAAAATAAGTAAAACATTATCGATGTTTTGCGGCTCTTGACAGTAAATGCAAAAAGGAGATGGCACGTGATCAGACCTGTAAAATAGAAATGTAGAGGTGGAATTCAGCACTGAAATTTTGTGATGCACACTTTTAATTTGCGAGAGGGGCACCATTTAATATTCCAAGGAAAAGAAATATGACCGTAATTTTTAACTGGTTATATAATTTCTGAACAGTGACTTCTGAATAGTGAATATTGCTGTTCTGAAAAGTGATATTAACGAGACAGCGTTCTTATTCATTCACGAGCGCCAAACAATCTCATCTGCCGAAGCAATGAATGAGGTCAACCACATTATGATTCACCACGCTTGATTGAATGGCAGAGTTTTTTTTAAGAGCGTGCTCCAGCAAATTTCCTCCTTCGTATTCTCCCACGCAAAGACAAAGTGTAATTTCTCAATACGCCGCTTGTTCGTGGCTCGTTAGAAGAGCAGCCGTTGTACACAAAGGTGCAAATGAGAATCTGAATAGTTTCACAAAAGTTCATCTGCGTCTACGCCGACCTAATAGAGCAGCCAGTATTATAAGAGTAACAGAATAATAGTGGAAATGAATTCACAAAAAAGAATTATTTTTCTTAAGCAGCGAAATCAGCATTGGACAGGTTGCGTCTGAGCCTTTCAAAAATATTCAGTAGAAGGAATCGGAAAGTTCTTCAGCAAAGTAGTACAATAATTTGTTAAATAAAACAAAGCAGAAGAAATACGCAATGTCTCATTACTCTAGAATCCATCATTCTGTTTTAAAGCCACGTGCATAAATTTTTTTTCCATGAGTTACAGCGCACAAGACGACTACTGAGCTTTCGAAGGAACACATTAAACGGATACGCAATTACGACTGCATATCCGGTGACATTCAATCGAGGGACGGCCATAAAAAAACTCCCTATATCGCAGCTGCGTGACGACCAGATGAGAGAAAGTTGTGAAAACACTCTCTGTAATAGGATACAGCGTGCGACGAAATGAAGGCGTTGAAGACACACGCACGCAAGCTGAAACGGGAGCGTTCGACTCCTATATACCGGGCGCTCGGATCGATGCCAGCGAGGATGCTGGTGCTTTGATGAGGGAGGTGGATATCGACTTTGTATTATCGGCAGGGGCTTCCGTGCGTGAGGCCGCAACGTTCACTTCTTGCTTCCTGTCCTTCCTGCTAGTCATCTTTCTTCTCCTTTTTTTTTTAAGCAAGCCAATTTCGCTTATTTCTACATCTTCTCTGTGGTCACAGAGCAGCCGGTGTGCTCGATCTTGTGCTATATCCTCCTTTTTTATATCTTGTTCTTGACTTCTATAACAGCAGCCCTCGCAAACACGGGCAGCGACGGCTTGTCCGGGCACGCTGACCTTGCCATCTGCCGCCTTCGAAGGAGGCTCCCGTGGCTGCTCAGACCGTTGGCACGACACGGTTTCCCGTCACACGCTGTTGTTCGCTCGGCTTCTGCCACTTGCTCCTCTGTCATCAGCCGTTGCATATTGAAGCAAGCAGGCTGCAACGCAGAGTAGGCGGTTCGCGTGAAGCAGGGAATTGTCAAAGCAGGCAAGCACGGCGCTGCAACAAAGAGCGTCACGTGCGAGGAGCAAAGTCCACATTTACCAAGTCGTGGCTGAAAAAAAGTGGCAAATAAATGCTAGTCAATAGAAGCTATTAGAAAGAAAAATTAAAGAAAATTTAAAAAGGAAATAACGTTAGATGATTCATACATATCTCTCATGATAGGCACATGTGCCGTTGCTCTAGTTTATTTTGCAGTGTTGGGAACCCGACTGCCTAGTTTAATAAATATTTTGAGCGACATGTTTCTTGGCTGGCAACAAAGAGTAAATCATTGCAAGCTCAGCAGCACAGGCCCGTAAAATGCATATAACCAGAAAACATTGTCGCCGTCTTTACACAAATATACAATGCTACCCCTTACCAATTTATAAGTTGATTGCTTGCGTATTAGTGCAATAATTATTATTAGTGGTATATCGCTCCAACGTACCGCGAAGGGGTCCCGAATCACCGCAACGGAATTCTTCACGTACGCATACGTATAGGTTGCAATTTCTAGCTACATCTAGTGCCAACACAATAGGCCTCAATGTCTCAAAACTAGCTACCTTTTACTTTTGGGGGCTTTTATATGGCTTCCATTTCTAATGTATTAAACATGCGATTTCTTTCGACAGTCTAACGAACTCTCTGTGTTCGTCTTCTTCCGGAGCTGTGTGAATTTTCCGCCTTTGTCCTCAAATGAATGGCGCAGTTAATGTGCGATAAATTCCCCAAAACTTTCACGTCATCATCTGATAGGCACTCTCCTAATGTATAGCAGCGATTTGCCTTTCTTAACAAGTAACATGTTTCGGGAGTTTGTTCGGGCTACATGAAAGGTTTACAATATAGCTTCACACTACGACACTCATTTTACCAGCATATTCATAACAGTTACGCACACTTGCTAGCAGGAATAATTCGTTACACTTGAGGGTCCACCTGATAAAAAAATTTTAGAAAATCAGTCCTTCCACTTGTGAACTTGGAATATCATCAAAGCCTCAAGCAGCTGTTTTTAAATTGTCTTATCCTAGCGAGGTCATCGGATATCTCTTATTGCCACACCGACCACGGCCGAGCCCCAAGTGGCGTATATGCGCATGATCGGAAGGCGTGGCAGCACCAGCTTTTCTTCAGCAAGGAGGATGGGGAGCAAACGTTTATTTTTTGAAATGGTGTAGCGGTGTAGGTTTCGCGTCCACCTTAGCTGGGAGGTCTCCTAATTCCAAGAACTGTCTGGCCTTCGCTGCCTCCTTGGCCCTGGCGACAAGACGTCCTTGTTGGTCCAGGTCGTCCAAGGCGAGCTTGGCCTCCCACGTTTTCAGAAGGTGTTTGTTTTCAGAAGGTGTTTGCTCGTTAGACCAGCACTGCTGCTTTAACGAGCAGCACTGCTGGTTGGTTTGGGCGAAAACTGCGGATGTATAGCTTGCAGTACGTACGAGCCAGTAGAGTGGTCCGAAGGGGATGATTAGAGATGCGCGACTATAGAAGGCATGGCGACACCACAGAGTGGCTCATCGGCGATGTGTGTCAACTGGGAAACGGAATTGTGGGGATGGTGGGGCATAGGGTGTTCCGCTTTGGGTAGGTGCGCGCAGCTGTTGCAGGTGGCCAACCAGAGCACAACCCTCTGAAGCAATGAGTCTCAGCCAATCCCACACCGGAAGTTGTTAACGGCCATGTGACACCGCCATATTTTCTCTACTAACCACGGACGATCACACCGGTACCCAAACCGATTGCAGACCCTATTCCTGTTAAAACTTGCAGTATCTCGGGATGAGCTAGTCCAGTTTGTAAGCAACTTTATTTTTGGGATTTTCGGCCTCGTTATATACTGAAGATTCTGGTGAGCAATGCATTCGCAATTACCATCATCGAACTGATCTTCTTTCAGTCGTTTTATATCCGGGATGTCGATTGAAGTGGCGTTCGTCTTGACGTTGGCGCTCTAGATGACCATCCAGTGTAGTTACGCCCTGTCTTGGAGGGGGCGAGAAACTTGAACATGGCGCCGCACTTGCGCGCTGCCTCCGAGAGGTGACTCGACGACTTAGAGCCGATGGTGCGTACTGGTAAACATACATGCCACAATTTTTAGATGTCAATCGTCGACACCCTCATTGTAAAATCACATTCTGGCTTGCGTATTGAAGACAACAATTAGGTATGCCTCGATCTTCCTTCCACCCTTTGTGACGACGTATGATGTATGTGTGTCGGCGTCGGATTTCCTGTCGTATTGAAGAACAGTAAGAGTAAAATAAGCTAAAAAACATAAATAAATTAGACATAACACAATCCACGCAATCAATGACTGCTCACAACGCAATTGACTTCTTGCCCTGTGTTCACTCCAAATCTCTACTTTCGGGCAATAATTTAGTGCACAGTTTTCACTTCCAACGTCATGATTTGCTTTGATTGTCATGATTCGTCATGATTCATCATGATACGATTCAGGTATGCTTCAAAATACGATGGAACAACTTGAAAAGAACTGAAAAAAATTGAACACTGTCTTCCTGCGATCTCAGTGCAATGATTAAGCTGGTCTGAGAAATTTCCTTCTTCCAACGTCTCTCAAGCAATGCTTCACAATTCAAAGGAAGACGAAAGCATTGAAAGTATGCAGGCAACGGTTACGATTGAAATGCCAGCGAGAAATAATTTTTTTTGTATTCTAAATCAACGTGGTGTGTTGCTTGCGAGTGTTTTTAAATTTGTAATGGTTACATTCAATTCAGACAGCTGATGTCTAGTTCATCGCAAGCTGTGTATTTGCTGCACTATTTTGCGCAGTGTGTGTGTGTGTGTGTGTGTGTGTTTTTACAACTGAAATATGAGGAGCGCTGATGGTGAAACTTTGAAAGCCATTGCTTCCTTTCCGTGATCTCAGTGCGTGCATTTACTCTCACTGAGAATGGAACGACTGGCTTCTGTTTCTAAGTGCGATGCTTTATCGAACTTCTTAGGAAGGCCTAGTTTCTTCTTTCTCCGCTTCTTTCGACTCCAAGTACAATTTGCCGCAGGGTTCTCTTGCTTGAAGTAGAACAAATTTCAGAAAAATAATCAGAATCATATCAGCACAGTTGTGATTAGCAAATTATCCTTCCCATAGTGAACACCAGCGCCGAACTATCCAGTGTGCCTAGGGGAGACTTCTTGATCGGATTTTCACAGAAGAAAGCTTTGAGAGCTTGGTCTCACAGCGCATCAATTTAGCAAGCCACCTGAGCCCTACTTCAGTTCTTGGAAGCAAATAATCGATCGATCGATTGTGGTATGGTGCTGTGTGTGTATGCGTGCGTTTCGAAATGTTTGCATTTGTGTTTTTTTCCAAAACATCTATTTTACTCTTATTTTTCTCTTTGTGTGTAGTCTAGTTAACCTCGCAGCGTTTCCTGTATTCTTTATCTCTGTCTAGTTTTTATGGAGGCACTTTTTCAAGATACTTGAGATGACAGATCTCTTTCGAAGGCACACTCCTTGTCTTTCTGCCTTTCAGACTATTTTGTTTTCCACTGAGCAACCTGGTTACTGGGACATTAAATTCGCTCCCTCGCGCTAATCTATGTCACGCTCACAGAGGCATTCTGAAGCACAACCGCGAAGGGCTATATACGGGTTAGCTCTTACGTTAAATGCTAATGACTGCAATAGAGACAACAGTGGATCCCTCAACCGAATCACTTCTCATCGGTAGCTTTATTTTACAAGAGCTGACTCAACTGCCCGGAATCCTCTAGACAAGTTTGCCAAGCAGTCACGTCTTCGCTTTTTGTCACTTCAAACACCGTGAACATGACCCTCGAGATTGCATGCCATCGCTAGTAGTTCTATTTACTTCAAGGAGCTTTAAAATCTTTGTTAAACCTCCTTGATTTCAACTCACGTCACAGAAACGCACATTTGAGCTTAGATAACATGTTCAAATAAATAAAACAAATAAATAAATAAAGAAAAAAAGAAAGAAAAAAAGAAAAAAAAAAGAAAAAAAATGTGAGTAAGTTCGGTGCGTAATTAAATTGAGTGCTTTCAGGCTGCCCATTTCACAGAATGTGGAACACTTGTAACCAAGCTGCATGCTTAAAGTTCCTCGAACATATCGTAATAAATAATTGACCGTCGTTTTCATAACGACGAAGCCAACACACTTTATTACCTTCGTGTCCAATTGGCTTTAAAAGTTATCTACGAGGCACATCACAAAGGTTTTTCCTGTATAGTTCATAACCTGCTCTGCTAATAACTTTAGTAAATATGCAGAGTTGTTGAGGGTAACCAAAACCTATTCCAAACCTCTTTTAACAGAAAAAAATAATTAAGGAAGCAAAACTTGAATAACGCGTTTGCACCGCTTTCAAGAGTAAAACGCAACAGTCACATCGGACCATGTTCGTACCACCTACCGAATCCCTCACGTGGCTTCGCTTATTGGTGTATACTGAAACCATGTCGCTATGAAATAAAAGTGCGAATGCTGTCTAGAGTCAAATATCAATTCATACGGCGCGACGAAACGCAGCACCCGGAAGGCGAGGTCGCCTTTATGCTCACCGTGTGCTCGTTGCGCCGTTTGTTGGGTGATAAGTCAAACCGCTGAAGAACCCCCGAGATGTGCGTACTGCTAGAGCTACATGGTGTACATAAATAGCATCTGGTAGTGTGCTGAAGGGTGTATGAGTGGCGGCCTAGCGGCTAAATCTTTGTCTTTGTGGAGCTTGTGGCCGCAGGTTCGAATACATTGTTCGACTACAGTAGAAAATGTTTTACTATTTGCTTATTTGCATGTGGTTGTATGTGTTACGTGATTATTATTGTATATGTGACAATTATCCACCAGCTCCTGGAGTTGCATGTCCGACGAATAGCCAGGCTAACATCTTAAGCTTTCCACTGAGATATTTTTTTCTCTCTGATTTTATTCTATTTATTATACATCATAAAATATACATCGCACTTGTATGCTACCTCAGAATTTTGTCGTATTGTGTATACGAATTGACTGGTACTATTCCCCACAGGAAATGCTTTTTACAAGTATTTTTTTTATATTTCTGACATTTACCTTTTGAAAGTGAAGTTGTTAGCACGACATCAAAGTCTGCCGTGTTCTTGGGTCACGCAGTCGCATTCAGAAGTGGTTATTGTTGTTTTTACATAAAAAATAGCGTCAGATTTCGGGCGTAACAACTTTTACTATGGCAGAAAAAGTGTAAATTCTTCGCGGACGCAACCCGACAAAGCGAAGCAGCGTTCAGAATAAGAAAGAAATCTAACACGACAGAAGCATCCTGCTTTGTAAGATGCCGGCAATTTGACAGCCGCCATTAAACTGTGAACCGTTAGTGGGAGCAGAACTATGTAGCTCCACGGAGAAAACAGAGTTAGGAAATGGCCGTAAATATCGCCAGTGAGTAAGGGGTGGCGCAATCGTACACATAACCATGTACCAAGCGTTGTATCGGCAGGGTCTCAGTCATCACTACAAAAAAGAGTGAGCGCAGGCTTCTTGGTATTGGCGGGAACTATGAGGAAATAGATAAAAGACTGAATGAAGAGGCCTTCGTCCTATAACGCATGGCGCCGAATTTTGGATTCCACCAGCGCCGTTGCAACTCCCGCCACTTCACCTCTCACACAATTGCAATGCGTCGAGATTCTCGAAATGAACTGAAAATCGTTCTATCCCGCCTTGTGTTGTCATTGGTGCCATCGGTCAATGGTTACGTATACGAGGTAGAGAAATGTAAACGTTGCCAATTCTGTGTCGTTTCCAACGCAGCAAAAAGCGGACATGTGTTTGGCTGAACAAAACATCATTAGAACGAATTTGCTAAGGCCAAAATCGCAAAAGGGAAAATCAAGGCCTGTGAAAAAGAAAGACACCTCTGCTGCTTCCATTGCAGATCTGGTGCCACAAAGTTTTCCATCTCGCTTCTCACTTAAGCTTTGTTCGAGTTTTCCTGGAGCTGAAGGCAGAGACTTCACTTTGAGGACTGAAGTAAATAAAAAATTTTGTGATAATAGTACTATTGAATATGATAAAATACATTATTTTTGTAGGGTATCGACTAGAAGGCGTGGAGTCATTACATTACCCTTCGTAATATTATTAAGTGTTCGACGCATGTTGTTTCGAGCCAGTCTCCATAAACAGAGCTTGATAAAGGTACATCGCTCCTAATACACATACACAATTATAATGACGGCAATACAGTTTGTCTGAAATTAGACATAGCCTGTATAATAGCCAGTTTATGCATTGACCAATTCCGCCTAGCGAGTGTACATAATTCTCACATAGCTACATTGTTTATAGGGAAAAGAGCTAAGTAGCAAAATGTTCAATCCTTCTGTTAGAACGCAGTAAAATAAACGCTTCAGTGCACTCATTTGCAGTGAAAGATGATCATGCGAACAAATACGCATAATCCACAATGTAACAATTAAGCTTAAACACAAAAACGGGCAGATGTAGATATGAAAGTCATTCATCGTCAGGTTATAACGGAGAATTCATGACTATGCATCGTTGCACACACGCGTCGCATTTCGAATTGTCAAGCCTGGCTTCCTCTACGGAACGCGCTCTACTTTTTTTCTCTTTACGCCGTATACCTCTCTCTTTCCACGATGGGTATAGCGAGGAATAGATTGAGATCTTCACGCAGCGCTGCTTGCAGAACGGGAAAATGACACTCGCTTCATTGGAGGTGCTTTTTTCGCTCTTGGCTAATTTCTTAAGGGCAGATCAATTCTACGGCGTACTCCATTCCCCCAACTGTACGCTAGACTCGCAGTCAACAAAACCAGGACAGCACCATAAACACTTTGCCTTTCCTGTATTTTATCGTTACGTTCCGTGCAAGCCCTTGAATTTACTATATTCACTTTTAAGGTTTTTCTTCAGCTATTCGCGTTCACTGTGTGTGTGAGATGAACCGAAAATTATGCAAGCGATATTATCCATTCCTTTGGCCAGAATCAAAAGAAAGCAAATGTGAGGCGTTATAAATGTAGAATACGGAGCTGGTATTTCTTTTTACAGGCAGAGATGCGTGTGGACTAAATGCATAAGAACGGGTGTGGATCGGTGGTTTATGTAATGCGTTTTCAATATATTCTTGAATTGGCTGAAACTGATGATTATTCTTTTCGCACATGCGGCCTTCTCTTATTAGGTTCAAATTGTTTTCTTCCACAATGAAATAGAATACGCAATAAAACGCGACAAAGAGTGCATCATTTTTTCAAATATTACTTGGTATTTCTGTACTGCTACTCTTACCTCCCACTTGGCAAGATGATAGAGGAAAAAACCTTCTTTAATTAATGAGCTAACGCAAGCAGTCACCCTCAGAAGAGCAAGTTAACAGCTCAGGATGTCTTGGCGAGAAAAAGAAACTAGAGAAGCAAGTCGATGAGACTGAAAGTAAACGGAGGTATAGCCACCATGGTAGCTCAGTGCGTAGATCATCAGACGCGTTATTGGAAATTCGCATGTTCAGTTTGCGCCCTCGGCAAGTTACCTTTTCGTGCACTTTTCTTTCTTCAAATTCACTTCACGATTACTTTTAATACCATCCGCTATACTTTCCCTGGTAACACTCTCTTGTTTCTCATTAATATTGCATCTAAAGAAAGAAACGAGGCCTTATCACTACACTGTCCTTGAGCTCATTTAGGTGCCACATGATTCGGTTGCGGAGAGTGGAAGGGATAAAAAAAATAGAGAAAGGTTAGCCGCAGGAAGTCTCCTGTTTGCTATCCTGCACTTGAGGAGTTTAGAAGAGGTTTAAAGCAATACAAGAAGAAGTCTGTGACGAAATTAGGTCATGAAACAAACAGCATGATATAAGCGTGCCTAGTTGCGGCACCCGCACAATGTTTGAGAACAGTCCTAATTTTTTTTTAATCGAGTCCAGGTTTCTCATAAAAACCGCAAAATGGCTCCCAGAACGAGGCACGCGGAATAGCGGGTAGGCCTATATTTAATTAAAAAGCATTGTCGTCATATCTGGATGTCCTTCTGGTTAACCTCCCTGCCTTCTCCCTTTTGTTGCTACTTCCTCCTTCCATTGTCGTCATATCATTTCCGTGCGATCACATAGCTGAAACAGCAATCTCATGCTTCCCAGCATTCTTGTTTAGGTGACGGATGGCTATGTGACTTGGCACCTGTTTGATCAAATTTGGAAAAGATCAACATGTGTTTGAGGAATAATGAAGCACTTAAATATATCTTCCAGACACAATACATAAGTACATAGTTTTGCGCGTAAATTTGTATGATGTATTTCACACGTGACTTAAGTAAACGCCGCTCATAATTTGGGCACAGGCTTACAGTTGTGGTTCCTAATAAGTTATACCATATAACTTTGCTACTAAATTGGACAACCGTTTGCTTTGTCAATATAGTCTTCAACCTTCACACCATTCGTAAGTTTTACTTGCTTTCTCAAACACCCGTAAACAACTCAAAGCCTCACAGCAAACGTGAATTAGGTTGCCCTTTCTTAGTAATTTGTTATTTTGTATTCACATCGCCTATATTGTTTTCACCTGAATTGTTACATTCTGGTACGCTGAGATAAAGTATCTTTCATTTTTAAGCGTCACTGCATGAAACAGCTGTGCCATACAGAACAAATATAGAGGAGCAATCGCAAAAAAAAGTGCACTACGTAGGTTTGATGGGACGCAAGAAAACAAATCTACTCATATTATGCAACCCGCTCGGTCGGCTCTGGGACGTTTATTCGCATGAGATGATTCATTCTGGGAAACAGAAGCCCGAACTCAGCTACACGAATCTGTGTCACCGGAATGGCAGTTAGAAGGCTAATGCTGTTGGGATGTTTGAGTATACCAGCATCACTCGCTGCATCGCTTAACAGCCGCGGACCGCTTGTTGCTCTGAAAAAGAAATGCGCAAAATAAGCGAGAAGGTTTGCAGCCGCATGGGAAGAGAAATAGCCCGTGTACTTGAGGTCTCGGTGCCACCCTCCCTACACTAAGCTTCATAATTTCCTTTTCGTTGGGAGTCTTGACCGTGGCAGACGCAGGAACGACTTAGGTTGTACTGCTTTATTTTTGTACATGTCGTACAAGCCAAGTGCTTGCTTTTCCAATTCCTGATAAACACCGGTGCTCAGTTTGTTCATTTTTGTTGTTAAGCAACTTGCTTACCCTTTGGCTGTCGCTTTTCCGGCTGGAGCCTAGCGTCGATTCATTTATCGTTTACTTTTGTTGCATAAACTTTGATAGAGAGTGTGTCACTTCCGCCGAGTTTGCGATTGCGACTCGATTATGGCAAACATGTTTTGTATGTTGCCCTTCCCTTGAAAAATAAAAGCAGGCTTTGACGGTCGATTCAGACTTAGTGGATGAGAGTGTTTGCGGAAGGAAGTGTTTTGGGTCGTTGCATTATTCATCTTAGTAAGCACCAAACAATAAACAAAACTGCGTTACTTCTTTTATGTTAAGACATTGTGAAACTAGCAACAATAAGATAACTAAACAGGTTTGCACTTTAGCTGTGAAGACTTAGGGGCTAACCCTTGTAGGCGTCTGGTGTCGTGTCATAGAGTCGCGGTTCATTGGAAAAAAGGGGTTTGTTCACAATGGGTTAATCCTACTTTTGGTAGCAGCCAAATAAATAACAAAGAAGGCAATATTTACCAATAGTTAGCGCAACAAATAGCCGACGACGTTCGTGGAGAGTACCGTTCCTTACATGCCACAGCGAACCGAAACCGGGCATGTAAACAAGAAGACCAATAAAGGAACACCACTTTAGGCTAAACTTCATTTCGATGTAGTTTCTCCACGGCGTTAATGGAGCGCAAACACGATCCCACATGCCACTCTCAGACTTGGTATCAGTATTTCCTCGTCAAAGTGAGCTCTCTTGAAACACTGCATACTCTGCCCCTGCTAAGTTCTCGCATCACTAAAGCTGATACACCTATCTCTATATACAATACCCCTCCCCAGTTCTGCATCCTTTTATATTTCCTTTGTTCTAACCCCTGTTCCTTCATGCATAGGGTATCCAAGCTGTAAAATTTGGTTGAGCCCTCACCATGCTTTTTTTAGTTCATTCCTCTGATTCCCGTCATTCTCCTGTTCTACTTTTTAAATAAATATCGAGGTTTAAAAGAAAAGCATTTGGAGACAATGTTGAAGTTATTGTCAATGTTTTCGGTAAGTCGCCAATGAAGACCTTAGCGAAGAATTCAGTATATATGAAAAATAATGAGTCTTTGCCTCAGTATGAGAAAGCAAAACAACAGGATTGGTCACTTGGCCACGACCTGACTTAGCGCAAAATGCAACCGATAATAACTTGAAGATATGTTTTTCCTATTGCACTTACCAACAATCAACAGTAAACTTGTAAATTAGGGAATTATCGTCGTTATGTTTTTTTAAAGAATAACAACTTGCATGGATATTCAATATTGCAGACACGTCTTTTTTCACATTTTTGTTCTTTACTGTCAGAAAAAAAACACTAACATAGCTGATTTCCGCCCCCCTTTTGGTGTTCAGTAATTATGTGTTTTTGCTGGTGCATCTGTTTTGCCAAAACGTGTGCAGTTTTGTCTATATGAAATGCTGTAACAACTAAACTACCAATATATATCTTTTGCCTGTCCTTCCAAAATCTTCGTCGGATGATTATTAATTGCACTATGTGCATTCAGTGAACTTTTTACGGGACGTACCGAGGCTGCCGAAAATTCCCAGGCCACGCTGCTACAGGAATATCTGGCATAGCAGCGTGGAAATGTTTAACGGCACCTGTACATTTACTGCTGCAGTCACCTGTATTCCACTTGAAATATTGCATAGCAACACAAGTATACCTGCTTGGTTACTCCTAAAGTCTCTGTTTATTATTCGCAGAAATATTATATTTGGGGGAGGGGGAGAAATAAACTTTATTTTAAGGTGGCAGACCCAAGGCCTCCCATAAGGGGATGTGAAGGGCTTGCCTCGACGCCACCTCACGGGCGTGCTGCATGGGGCACCCAGGTTTGGTCATCAAGAGCGGGGCTCCGCAGAGCCTCATGGAGCTTCGACGAAAGGGTCGTGTTGTTAGTGTATCTGTGCTGTGCCGGGCACTCCCACAGTATACATGCGGACGCGTAGCCGGGTGAGTGCCACAGCACCGGCAGTGGGAAGTTGTGAACACGTCCCTGAATATGAGGTGAAGGCGGGCAGGCGATAGATACGTGTTTGTTTGAGGTAGACGCAAAGTGGTGGCCTGTGCCCGGTTGAGCTTGTGGAGAGGTGGGGGAAAGGCTTGACGTCTGAGGTAAAAGTTCTTAACGAAATCACTGTAGGTAGTCGGGTTGTTCTTGGTGTCCATTTCGTCTCCAGTAGCTCCAGTGTGGTTTACAAGACCTCGCGCAAGGGAGTGGGTGACCTCGTTAAGGTTGGGGAGGCTTGGGCCAGCTGGACCCGCGTGGGCGGTGATCCATGTCAGGGTGGTCTTGTTGTCTTTGGAGTGTCGGGCTTGGAAGAGGAGGTGATGTGCTCGAGGAGAAATGCGGCCTTTGCTGTAGTTGGTGACGGCAGAGCGAGAGTCACTTAATAATATTATCTGGTGTTTAACGTCACTTAACTACCATTTGATTATGAGAGATGCCGTAGTGGAGGGCTCCGGAAATTTCCCCCACTGAGCACCGTAATCTTCAACGAGTACCCTATTCTGAGCACACGAGCTTACAGCATCTTCCCCTCCATAAAAAATGCAGCCGCAGCAGCTGGGATTTGATGCCGACACCTGCGCGTCAGCAGCTGAGTATACCTTAGCCACTAGATCACCATAATGGGGCAGGGAGGACCCTTAAGCTTCGCTTTTAGGAATTTAACGCCATAGCAATGTCATGTTCCTAGTGCGTAATTCAAACACTCATTATATGCAGTCTTTTCGAACTTGCTATGCACGTACTACGTGGCCTTATGGGTGCAGTAGCGTATGTGTTTTTGTAGTGTGTGACTGGCTTTAAAGCTGTTTGATGTCACAATAATTCCCTGTTCTGACGCCCGATGGCAATGTACGCTTGCCCCACGCATTATTTTACCTTGTCCCATGGCCATATTTTATGTTGTATTGAGAAACAACTACACAGTACACGTGTGTTTGTAACGTATGAAAGATATTTTCACTACATTTCCTAGAAAGGAGGTTGTTTTCAATGTATTCACAGGCAGAGACGTGGCTGTGTAGTAGAACACCCGCTTTCCATGCAAACAAGCTCCATGGGTTCGATTCACACTCAGACTCAGAATTTTAAACTCGATAGCAGTAAAGAGCTTGTTTCGCAGAAATTGTGGTGTTGGGTTTGGTGGTTGTGAGCGAAAAATCATTTTAGCTTGCCCGCAAAATCAGCCACTTTGTGGAACGAGAAAATGGAGAGAGATGAAAAGAAAACAAAAAGAATTTCGGGTCATAGTGGGAATAAAATCTGAACTCGGTTCGTTTGCCTGACAAATGGGTGTTCTACCACACAGCCAGGCCTCCTCTTGTGATTACAGTGAAAATAGCTTCCTTCGCTTGTAAATGCTGTGAAAGTATAATTTACGGTTTAAAACACCCACGTCTTGTGTACATGTTTTGAATTACAGCATGAAAAACGACCGTAATAATGCGTGGGGCAAACATAACTTGCCACCTAGAGTCAGAACAATGGTATTATCATGACTTCATAGTTTAAAGCCAGCAATCCACTATACAGAAGGCACTCACGCTACTGAACCCTTAAGGCTACGTAGTCGGTACATAGCAAGCTCGAAAAAATTTCATACACTAAGACCTTGAAGTCCGCACTAAGAACAAAATATCGCTGCCGCGTTTAACCCCTAAAGAGGAGGCTTGAGGGTTAGCGGATGTTTTATTTTTTATTTCATTTGCATCTTTCTCGATTTTTTCGTGATGCAAAAACGGTCGACTTTGGTTTCACGCAAACATGTCCGATTTTTACAGTGAAAGCTTTTATGACATCACGACATGGGTCTCGCACAGCGCCATAGTTGTCCGCCGCCGCCGCCGGTGTCTGTAACCACATCGCGCGAAATTATAAAAATTTTGTACCAATGGCACAGTGGGGTACAAACCCGGGTCCGCTGGGTGCTACATCAGTATTCTACACTGAGCCACGCCGGTGCTTGGGACTTGTTGGCAAACTTGCCTTAGGCAGGCTTGATGTCAGCAAAGCAATCGCGTTAATACAATTTACAAAGCGTTTTAAAACAGCAAAATGACAAACAGTTGTCACACGATGTGAATAGCGTAACGAGTGGGTGGTCCAACGCTTGAACCCATTACAAAATTCTCTTTTTGTTCAGCTATTAACTGTGGCGCATACCCAATAATTCCTCAGCCGATACCATGCTTCTTAGAAGTATGACAAAAATAGCATAGCGAAAGCTGGCCTACCACACAAATTGTTTTATTAATGCCATAGTAGGCATTATTGAAGTGTTCCTGCAGCAGTTACACAATGAGTATTTAGAAAAGGTTCTGAAACGTCACTCTTCTAGCTTTCGCTGTTACTGTGTTGCGCCTTCCGCGCAGGCCTGCTGTTTTTTGGTCACGCAATAATTATGATTTTCTTGCTCACAACCACAGACGTCGTAATTTTTGCGAGACGAGTTCTTTACAGCTATCGCATTAAAAATTGAGTTTCCCGATACACACAAAAAACACGAAGACGCAGCCTAATACGTACGAAGAGAAATTCATACAGGAATGGGGCAGAAAACGTGACGTGACTCAGCGTTTCTCGCAAAGCGCGCGGCAGGAACAACAGATGCGTGGGCGAAATTGCATTTGCATTCTCCTTAGATAAAGCAAGTGCCGCACGCAATAAGGACTAACTGAATTTCTAGCAAAAACTAAAGCATATCGCAACCCGCAAATGCGGCAAACGCGGAGACTTTATTTTTCATTTGCAAAGTAAGACACAAAAATACGTTGTCTTTTTTTTTTTTTTTTTGAAAACTCTGTTCACTGCGGCTTTCAAGTGAAGGCGAGGAACGGTGTGACTCCTTCGAAAAGTGGAGCTGCTGCTTGCCAGGTAAAGGCTGCATAATTGAAATTTTGGTGGCAGAATTTTAAGCGCGAGTCTCCCATATCGGTATCCAGGGCATCGACCGCCTTTCTGTGGATATGAGTAGACATATCGAAATAATTATTGCCACATCATTCCATTCGAAGCCATCGAGTACTGCATGCTATGCCAAAACAAGTGATATGAACAAGAATCGTATTCCATTTCCTGCTGCTAAATTGTTCGTTATCTAGGTTTAAGCAAAACAAACAAGTAATGAGTAGTTGCCCAGAAACATATTAGTCTTCTAGGCGCGCATGCAAACGCAGAAAAGCAGTTCCCGTGCCGAACACAGCTCTCCACTTGCACGATCGATAACTGCGACCGCAGTCTGGAGGAAGTACCTTTCAGGTTTTGTTTCCTCTGTACGAGAATGCTCATGACGACCGACACACACATCTTTCAGAAAGTAATGGTTGTAGCTCGCGCTTTTGTTTATTGAAGTAAATATGCGGAGATGTTCTTTATATTTTTGTTTGTTAAACTGCCGCCACGGTTGCTGCTAAATGCAAAACGTGACAGTCTTTGTATCATTTGACACGTATTAAACAAACACTGTGCCTGAAATAGAAAGTTGGACGTAAACTTGTCCAGTCAGGAACAAACATGAAGAGAATGAAAGCTAGACACTGACCAAGATACCAGAAAAAAGCAAGATGTTTTGGATTGTTCACGAATGAAAATTCAGTGCGGAAGCAGTCCGTTCATGTATCAAAATTTTCACGCACTGAATGCATTACCAGACTGCTTACGCACTGAATGTTCGTTTGTAAATAAGCGGAAACATCTTGCTTTTTGCTTTTATCTTGGTCACCGTCTTCTCGTATTGTATTGTGAGATGTAAATGCAACATTTTCAGTTTCCCGGCTTCTGTAGCTATTACATTAACCACTTGTATATGTTTCCCTTTTCCAGCAATTGGTGCTGGTACTTGTAAACCTTTTCATGTGCGAAAATTGATAATTTCTCACAGCATTCGCGGGTGAAAAATTACGGGGCTGGTGTCAGTGTCTTCTTGAATTTTAAAAAAAAGGAGGGCGAAATTTTGCTCAGCGAAATTTTCGAATCAATGCATGAAGCAACTCTTGCATGAGTACAGCAACGTGAATACTGATTTTACGACTTTATACAACGAGCTACACAACACCAAAATTTTAGTTCGTCTGGAGGCCGCACACAAAGTTAATTTTTATTTTTTTACTACTGGCATGTTAGAGAAGCTACACGTGACAAAAAGGCATCCAGTTGCCTCAAAGAGCGTCCTATATGATAAACCAATAATGTACACTTCTTGTACATGATATTTGTTTTGTTTGGGAGGCTTTAGACCTGCAACATAATATCATATAGAGCTTTCTGAGAGGAAAACAACATAAAAGAGCACTGCTTGCCGTTCAAGACTTGACTCCCTTCATTTGCGCTGCATCAAAGTTTTTCCTTGTTCCCAATGATGCGCCCAAGAGACGCAAAAAAAAAAAAACGTCAGAAGTCATGTCATCTACAAACATTTCTTGAGATTGAGTGTTATTGTCACTCTTTCAATACCCCAAATTAAAAAAAAAAACAGGCGCTAGAAAATCTGAATCTAGCACTTTTAAATCCATTGCCTCCTAAAGCCCGGCGGACGAAGTTGAAAGCCGTCAAACACCTCAGTAGTTCTGCATCAAAACGAAACAGTGGTGAAAAAGATACGTCAAAACATCTCTAGTACCTAATTAATAAATATTTCAATGAGGCGTAAGCGTTCGACAAAAGACAACATTGGCACAAACGAAGTCTGACAGTGTTTTATTTGCGAGGAATTTCATACCTACACAACTCCGCGTTCTCTGTAGATCAAGTTTGTGAAGTCCAAAGACCGGGCTCGTTAAGACTATGTAAAAGCCCAAAGAATAAATTTCAATTCTTTTCGCTGCAGAAAATAAAGAAACGAATTTTTTCACACTGTCTTTTTCTGCCTCCCGCAGCGCATTGTTTTCCACGAAGGTTGTGACAAAATTTAAATTTATGTTCAAAATAATATTTTGAACTGTAGTAGCATGGCAGTATTCATGTATCACATACCTTTTACCCAACGGAAAGTTTCAGCATGGAACTTTATTTTTAAGAAATTAAGTAAAAATAAATGTTGACTATCTGAATACTTTTCAAGCATTTTACCCCACCCTACACTATATGATCTAACACTTTACGAGCTCATGCACCTAAGATGACTTTTATCATCGCCCTGCTTAATTTTTCCCAAGGCAGTTACGAAAAAAATTATCCACCATA
Organism: Rhipicephalus microplus; assembly: GCF_043290135.1. Taxonomy (NCBI): domain Eukaryota; kingdom Metazoa; phylum Arthropoda; class Arachnida; order Ixodida; family Ixodidae; genus Rhipicephalus; species Rhipicephalus microplus. Next base: position 182,949,626 of record NC_134701.1, read on the forward strand.
ATTTTTTTCTTTCATGTAATTGTTTTAATTTCTTTTCAACTTCTCCATGATTACTTATTGGTGTATCTCGCACATAAGAAGACAATTGATTCGTATTATGCAAAACTTTATGAGATCATGCCTACTTTTTCTTTAGTAGGCAATACAATCACCCCTATGTGTTAGTCGCCCTTTGTTTAGCTTTTCTTGAATCTAGTTTTAAATTGTTCACCTACGGAATTCTGCAAGTGCTATAGGCCTAATGCGAAAGGACTCTTACGCTTAGCGTAGACGATTGTAGGTAGTTAGAATAGTCACTACCATTTTACTTGACACCAAATTGAAAAAAACAGCAAAATTACTACAAAAAAAAACGCCAGGCCTGCACGGTAGGCGCAGCACAGCAACAGCGAAAGCTGGGAGAGCGAGTGGCCTTTCAGAGCCTTTTCAAAACACTTAATTGGTAACTGCTGCAAGCACACTTGCTTGATACCCACTAGGGCATTAATAATAAGCTTTTGGGTAGTAGGCCGGCATTCGCTATGCTATTTTTCGTCATTCTTCTGATAAGCGTGGTATCCGCTAAACACTTGCAAGGAATTTTGTGCCAATTGTCCATGCAGTGGCTTACAAGGATTATAAATTATGGCTGATTGATTTGTGGGGTTTAACATCCCAAAACCACTATATGATTATGAGAGACGCCGTAGTGCAGGGCTCCGGAAATTTCGATCGTATAAATTATGGCTGAAGTGGGTATGCGCAACAGTTAATAGGGGAACAAAAACAAGCTCTTGTAATGGTTCGGAGCAATGGACGGCCCACTGATATTGGCGTTTAAATATGAGCGATTTTATAACGATCCCTTGTTTTCGAGTGCTTGCATGAGTCTTAAGCGCACTACTTGACAGTTTGTGTAAAATGTAATTGGTTTTTAGAGCACGCATTCTCATTCTCAGCGGTTTAAAATTCATCTAGCATCTAGAATGGCCATTCAGTAATGCGCATTTACTTTCTTCTTTTGTCTTCTGTAATCACTCCATGTTCTATACCCTTTTACTTCTGCTTTTAACTGCCATATCATGTTTCATCAACATAAAGGTAGTCATATTCTCCGGTCAAGCTTGACATGTCTGCTTTGTTTATCGCTTTTATCAAGCTTTCTAAAGATCAATGAAACTTATTACCTTATGACCTTTTTATAGCAGCCCCTCGCAAGTCGGTGAAATTTCGATAAGAGGTAGCAGCGGTTGCTAATGGTAGCAAGGCCTTCGCTATCGCTTATCAGACAACAAATGATACGCCTCGACCATGCGTAAGACCCAGCAATACAAACGGATCCTTACTGCTGCCCTTATACAGTTCAAATAAAACCACTTCGTGAATAATACGAATATTATGATGTGTTTCGAGGATCTGCACCTAAATAATGCATACTGGCCTAGACGCTTTAGAGATTTCATCATTGCATAAACAAAACTTGACATGAGCAGTAATGCAGAAATATAACGACATAAGGTTTTTTGTAATATATAGACATATATAAACGGGCAGATAAACCGATCCATAATTTCCACTTTATGATATGACTTTAAAGCATACATGCATCTTTTCTAAGATTGTTATGGAACCCAACAAAGTTCTGCAAACATGAGAATGAAAAGAGAAATATTTATTGTAGGCATACTGCATTGTAAATTTACAATACTATGAATAGCCTAAGCACGTAAGCAAAGCTTAGAGTGTATACGGTATGCTACACATGAACAGAGATAGACACAATGTTTGATAGCGCTACTTTCTATAGTGTATACGTACGTACATGAAAATCGGAAGTTCCCACGTCCCTTTCCTGGGAACCATTACCGGGAGAAACAGCAATTCTAATTTTTCCCGTCTGTAGAGCAGGTTTTTGTTCTTTTATTACCTTACATTGCAACGTATGTAATTTTAGCCTTTGACAGCAATACTTATATGTCAGTTACAAGCTGAAAATAAGTGTATGCCTTCCCACAGTAGTGTACCCAGAAAATAATTAATATAAATTTCTCATACAGTAGCATTCGCTCATTTCGATAATGTCAGGCACAATTAGTGCGTGTCAAATGGTTGTTTTTCATTTAGGTATATATTGGAGCCGCTTCTTTACGTTTCAAAGCTAATTTAGCAAGGTATAAGGCAACACTGCAGTAGCACTGCTTAGTGAAGCTGAACAATATATAGGCAGTGACCACTAGCTACAAATTCCTAACATTCGTTGACTTAGATTTATATGAAGCAAGTAATTGCAATTGGAATGCGAACCACCGTTTGTGGCTATCTTGCGCAAAAAATATGAAGACGTACTGCAGATCCGGGAGTGTAGTTTTCGTTTTTGCTTAGATTGTAACCGACTATGCTTCTCCTCCTCAGTCCCACCGATGGTAAATTTGCTCAATATATAGGGCAATGGAAGACAGCACGCATTGCCTTTCAAAGTGCTTGGCTCTTCATAGAATATTTTAGAGCGAAAAAGTTTAGAAATGGACAGAAAATGAACACAGCGTTCTGTCTCTTTTGTGACTTTCTATCACCCGTCGCGCTGTAATATATTCTACAATGAACAATCACTAACTAGTCCAACTCACAATTTTGCTTGGCTCCTCCTCAGAGGCACTTTTTGGTCGCTACTGTGACTCGTACTGAAATTTAGCGATTTTGGTCAAAGTTGTACCGCTTCTGTCGTTTCAAAGAGCATAGAAAATAGTGCGATCTAACACTACCGACTTTTACATCTGCTGTCTAGGAAGTTGGTCCGTTTTTATACTAAGCCGTGCATTTGTTAACACGTGCTTAATTTCCCCGCTGTTCTCAGAAATTTGGACATTTCAAGATAATTCATGACAGTACGGTTACTTTGAGCCAGAAGAGGTATAAGTGAAGTGCACGCTTTTGTGAAATGTTCCTTGATATGCATAACAAAATTTGACCTGCCACGGTGAATTATTGTTTGAATTGTGTGAAGTATGTGCAAAAAATTTGCCGCAGAGAAATCAGCGGCGTTATACTCAAAATTATCTACAGCTGCTTTACATCAGGCTTCAAGAAACTCTTACATGAATAGCTAATGTGATTATAAGATAGAAAGTGTCCCTGGCAGAGGTATGAGTACAGTTTTAGCTGAGTACTTGTGACCTGGCTGTTCTAGCACATCAATTCCTAAGGAAACAGTTGCTCTAAAAAGAAGGGCTTGGCCATCTGTAAATGAAGCTTTTGAAATGGATGTATGAGGAGTTCGAGTTTTAATGAAATGAATTTTTTCACAAAATAACCTAAAAGGAGAAAAGCTACCTTTAAGATGAGTGACTTCTTAAAAAGGGCACAATTGTCTCAACGAGGGGAATTCACGATTTCAATCTGACAAGAACTACACGCGATATTTACCTAGCTGTAACAAAAAGCTCAAATTTGAGTTGTCAATGAGGCCATAATCACGAGAAATCCCCTCGGAGCATCGAAGTTTTAAAAGTCATTCTTTGGCAATTAGGCGACATCATAAAATGCCTAGCGGTAATTTTTACTGATAAGAAAGAAACAGTATAATGTGTATTTTCAGTGAAAGCATCCGCGGTTTCCAAACACAATTAATAGAAGATGACTATAACAAAAAGATAATTAGTAAACAAACTGCTGCCCCTTCGGTGCATATAGGCACTTGCACAGTCTTTCCCTACCACTCTTGGCAGGTATTCAGTAACAAGCCGTTGAACAAGCGGAATCTCTAATGTAAGGGCAGCTCCACACTAGGAGTACCGACCATAAAGACGGCATGGTTCTGGGCGGCCTTCTTAGTTGCTTTTCCGTTATATCTTTTTTTCCTACTTTCTTTCATTTTGTCATATTCTGTCCTTTCCGTCTTTTTTTTTTGTCTCTTTCCTTCCTATTGTTTCTTTTCATTCTCTCTTTTTCTGGCTCTCACGTGCTGCCTCCCTTTTTTTCGTTATTTTTAGACATTGCATATACCTTTTATACCGTTCCTACATTTTGCCAAGTGGTGACACCGTACGACAGCCCGGGTCACTGAGGTGCTTCGCACTTATCTTTATCTAGGCTCCCGAAGAAGAAGATGAAGAAGACTGCTCCGTGGCGCTAAGCGCGCACTCTATATGCTACACATGACTATACTAGTCATGTTTCAAGCGCCGCCGCGGTTGTCTAGTAGCTAAGGTACGCGGCCGCCGACCTGCTGCTCGCGGGATGAAATCTTGGCTGTGGCGGCGGCATTTTCGATGGAGTCGGAAATGCTGTACGCTCGTGTGTTCAGATTTGGGTGCACGTTAAAGAACTACAGGTGGTGTAAATTTCCGGAGCCCTACACTACGGCCTCTGTCATCATCATATGGTAATTTCGGGACGTTAAACCGCACATATAGACATGCGCTGGGTCCTATCCTCACACATGTTCAAAAAAGTTTCCATCTCGAATCAATGTTGAAATTCTACTTAGTGTTAGGCATTGCTTTTGAATATGCCAAAATTTAGAGGCTCTATGGTCAAGCAATCCCAAAGTAGGCCTTGAGAATTAGTGATATGGCAAGTACGTACGTCATCTCTTTACGGATACTTAGATAATGCCCTGCACGGTTGCCTAGTCCTTATGCCGTCGCAATGCAGCGGCTAACGTGGTGGCATTACGATGGAATCTAAATGCAGAACGGCTTGTGTATTTAGACTTACATATTGTTAGAGAGCTCCAGCGGGTTAAAAACTCTTGAGAATTACTCAGCCATACACCATGCCACATCCTCAGACCGGTGTGTTTGCACGTAAAGGTCGGGATTTTTTATCTTAATTAGAGCTCTAGAAAAAGGAGGAATAAACGCGTGCAGGCGAGCACTGTACGAGAAGAGAAGAAGAAGAAGTTGGAAACAAGAAATGGTGTTTGGTCTGGTTTCCTCAACGATCGATAAATTTCCTTTACATTGTGGAAACCCCTCGTGCGCACACGTCTCCTCCATCGCACGACTTCAGGGAACTTCTACTCGACCGCGTCGTGCTGCGGGCGGCGAGGAATGCAACGGATTGTTACTAATCGGCGTAGACCAGACTCAACTTCAAACACTGGATCCGATGGAATGCCTCAAGACCAAGCACTCCGCTTGACAAGTCCAGAACACCAAGCCCCTGCAGGTAGCAAAGTCTCTGATAACAGACCCTACCACGTACAAGCGTTAGCTCACAGCTATTTACGACCGTTTGTCAGTTAGCAACAGCGGGCTCTCGAAGATTAAGGATGCGCTCGAGGAGCACCTAGCTGACGAGGAGCTCGAAGCAGAGTATGCCGCGGCAGCAAAATATGACGACCAAGCTATCAGCATGCTCGCCGAGATTCGCTGCAATATAGACGGCTTAAGACGCGTGAAAAGTACAGCGGTGACTGCTCCTACGAACGCGACAGAAACAGTTCTTGACGCTATGACCAGAATTGGCCAAAGGCTGCCGAACCTTCACTTGCCAAAATTCAGAGGCAATATTCACGAGTTGTTGGCTTTCTGGGAGCAGTTCGAACAGACTGTTCACCTTAACAACTTATTATCGATGACTACGAAGTTTTTCTACCTGCAGCATTATTTTTCGGGTGAAGCGGCAGCTGCGATCTCTGTATTCCCGACTTCCGAATCGTGTAACGCCGACGTTATAGATCTAATGAAAGAACGGTTCGGCGATCAGGCCAGAATCGTGCAGCACCATCTGTCAATGATTCGAAATCTTCCGCATGTCAAGTTAGTAAACGACATCCGAAGCCTTGGGCAACTATACGATACTGTGCAGCTCAACGTTCGATGTCTCACTGCACTAAATGTACCAACGGTAACTTTCTCGGCAATTTTGGTTGACATTCTACTAGAGGCTTTGCCGTACATTATCATTCTAGCATATGTCACAGCAAAGCGCAGCGAGACTTTAGGACAACATGAGTCTTCTACAAACGAGTCAGATCCAGCATTGAAAGCTGCAAACACGAATTCAGAGCTAAAAGTGCTGTCCATGTTCATACGTATTGAGTTGGAAAGCCGGGAGCAGTGTCAGCATTTTTCAGAACGACCTGTTATCAACCACGCTCCCCATCATCAGAGAGGACGAGACGTCAACACAAGCACTGCTTCGGTACTGCACAGTGCGTCGTACAAGACGAACGAATGCTTTTTCTGCAAATTTACGGAACATGTCACACGCGCCTGTGACGCCAACCTCTCCATCGTTTATAAGAAAAAGAAGTTAGCTGAAGCCAACCGCTGCTACAGATTCACATCACGAGGTCACCTGGCTCGACCTTGCAAAGTGAAACTTACGTGCTCAACTTGTCATGGAAGGCACGCGACGAGTATGTGTGACCCTAAATACGTAAGAAAACCGGCTACATCGGAAACGTCGCCACGAGCAGAAACTTCAGGCTGCACATCAGGTACGTCGCACTCATTAATGTTCTGCGGTAAGAATTCCTCAAGTGGGTGCGCTAAGACGGAAACAGGAGTGCACCTGCAGACCTTTCGCGCCCTTGTCGTCAACAATAGCAGGTCAAGATACGTTAGAAAGATTTTCGATGGAGGAAGGCAGCGATCATACATCACAGAAGATCTAGCTGGAAAAATGCAACTTAAGCTGCTGGGAGAAACTCGAGTTTCATTTACCACCTGCGGCAGCGTTTCCCCAAGTTCAGCAGAAAGACGAAAAGTTGTTGAAGTCCCCTGTGGAGCTAACACCATTCTCAAATCCACATTATTCGAGCCATTGTCGTACCAGTTATCGGTGACGACATTCTTTCGCCGACAAGTGATGGCTACCTCATACAGAAGTTGCGTCGCGAAAGGAAAGTTATAGCAGATGAAAAGAACATTCATGAGGCGGAGACTGAGACTGGCACCAGCTTGTTGATTGGAGCTGACCATCTGTGGAAAGTTCCTACAGGAGGAGTCATAAGAAGTAGAGAAATTCCAGGATTCGTCGCAATCAACACAGTGTTTGGATGGACACTGCCAGGGCCCAGTCGTCAAAGTGACTCGCTCGGCTGCGACACTAACATCATGTTCTGTGTCCTACAAGTAGAAGAGATCAGCGTAAACGACACAGTATCACATATTCCCGAATCATTCTGGCAGTATGAAGCAGCAGCCATCATAGATCCTGGTCTTGGTGAAGCACACTGACATGAGTTGATCGCGAGCTTCCGAGGAACGACTGAGTAGTGAAATGAGAGACACGGAATCACTTGGAAGAAAGATCAGAAACAGCTACTAAGAAACGACCGTGATGCCGTGCTGACATGTCTAGAAAGTTTGGCAAAATGTCAACGGATGAATGATATCTTGAATCGATATGCCCATTCGTCTGGCAATGCATAGGGCAAGGTTAAGCGGAGATGCTACCTGAGAATGCTACGATCTATCAGGCCAACTGTCATGCATCACATCGAGAAGTTGTAAGAGAACACTGTTTGACTTCTGAGCTCCAAGTCGTGTTTCACACTTCAGCCCTCAACTACTGTTTCGATAAAAAGGTGAACCACAAGCCAGAGAGGGGCATCAAAGCGAGCTCTTCATTCACACCATCAACGCATCGAAGACATTCGAAGTTTATTTCACGTGGAGCCCTTTGGTTTGGTGGTTCGTGTGGCAGATTTGCCAGAGAAGTGAAGTCTTCATTGCTCAAGGCACTTTGAAAGAGCAAGCACAGCTGCGAAGAAACGGAGAAGGGGCAAGTGTAAGCAAATGCGAATGACAAACTAGGACAGCTCACCTACACGTATACGGACATCAAAGAGTGCAGACGAGCACTGTACGAGAAGAGAAGAAGTTGGAAACAAGTAATGGTGTTCGGTCTTGTTTCTTCGCTCATCGATAGTTTTCCTTTACAAGAGCAAGACATCTCTCTCGCACTTGTTAAAATTTTTAGTATGCTGAATGGCGTCGGTATTAAAAGAACTGCGTTTGGTAGGGAAGCATTTCATTGGCATTTTAGCGTCCTCCTTCAATAACTGAGATGCTTTCACACCACGTGTATCGCCTGTTACGAACAAAAAAAAGAGCTTTGTGATACGCACCTAGTTATAGTGTTTTTATTTCTGAGAAATCTGCCACATTTATAAAAAAAAGGTGATTTAAGACTCAATATATGATCTTTCACTGCAAAGTTGTTTTTTTTTTGCAATGTATGTGTCAATCGAGAGAGAGTTATTTTATTGGGCAGCTGCAGAAGTTTGCCTGGCTTTTCACCTCACATACTACTCCAGGTACCGGGTGATGACTATGATAACTACAATGATAAACACATAACGCGTAAGGTAACACACACGCACTACGCTATTTACAAAGTTTTGTTCAGACGTGTGTCCCTAGAGAATGTCAGTAGTGATTTTGTGGCGTGAAAAGCACTGGAGCTGTTCTGCCATGGACCTATAATATGTGTCAAATACAAGCTTGTGTTCCGTTGTAGTTTGAAGGCCTGAATCAGAGACTCTCTTTCCCGTGCGTTTATCGTGCACTCACAGACGACGTCATTTATGTCTTCTACGACCTTACATTCCACACGCAATAGTGAGTCTGACAGTCCAACTTTATTCCAGAAGTAATTGGTATATGCGAAATTTATTCGGATCTGGTGTAAACATGTTTCGTCTTGCCTGTTGAGATTTCTGTATTGATACAAAAACACTCAGAAGGAAATTCTTTTACAAATACGCGTTACTAAAATTTACGAGACTTTTATGGAATAGGCTGTGAGCGCAAAATTCCTGGTGTGTGTGTTCATGCATGTATCTGCGGGTGTCTGTGCATGTTTTATGGTGTAAAACGTAACGCATAAAGGCGACACACAAAAGAGGGAGGACACAGGACACGCGCTGATTTAGTGTTTTTCCTGGCTTCTTTTTTGGTGTGTTGCCTTTATGCAAATCATTTGATACCATGAAGCTAAACCAACTCGCTCAGTTTTGTACGCTGGTGCAGTCTTTACGTGTGTGTGCGAGTGTGTGTGTAAATCTGTGATTAAATGCAAACGCACATCAGTTTCAGACAGGATGAGACAGTGTTAACAAGAAGCATATTAGAGCTCACGTTCTTACCCATACACTGAATGAGGTAGTACCAACCAATAAATGAAGAGTAATATCAAATAAAGCAATCCGATTCCCGATTGCTTAGAAGAAGACAACGTAGCTTATTTGTCCTGGTCGCGTGCGCTTCCTCTCAATTATAGTATTTAAAACAACTATAAGACTATCACTTTGAATGATTCGACGAAAGTATATATACTTACGCACTGTAAGCACAAATCTGACTGTCCTTACACCGTGGTCGTTCAAAAGCAAGAACAGCATAAGAGTATCATTAGAGCGCCACCATACACCTTTGTTTTGCCACTGGACGTTATATTCGGTAAATGACAAAGTACGCTCTTGAGCGGGCAGCCACAGAGGTCGTCTTTAATGGTCCGTGCAAAGACATTTTCGAGAGGAAAAGAAATCGAGAAAATGAACGTAACATACTTGAAAAAGCGGTTTCAGACGTTGCCCAAGATGGAGTGTGGCCGAGTGCCCATTATCCGATAAACCACAGTTGCCTTGTCGGAAGTCCACCGCTCTTCTTTATATGTACTGTTTCCTATGTGAGTTAGTTCTTGGTTTAGTATATGTGTTCTCTATTTCACTGTAGTTTGCTTGCCCTGGAAATTCGAGGTCTTTTGTGGGGTCCTTCTTGAGTGGGTTTTCATTATTAACGGTCTCTTGTGGACTTCACGGCATCTGCGCGTTGTGAAAGAGGCATGCTTTCTCTCTTTGGTTTGCGACAGTGTACAGCTGTTCCGGAAGTGTTCTGGAGTGCATGAATCAGTCCTTGCATAAGTTAAAGCTTTCTTTTTACGCGAAGCTCTTGCAATCACATTAAGGCGCAGAAAACTGTAGTTTTTCGTTGCGTATATGTGTGCGCGTGCTTCACTGTGTTCGTAAGGACACTACCTAGTTTTGGCGTGTGTGCATGTATTCGATATTTGCAATGTATTTCGTCCAATGACGTCATGCTGAAACTTTGTTTACAAAAATGTATGTCTTATATAATAATTGAGAGTCCATGAAGTCAAAAAGAGGGTAGCGGAGAGTCCACATAAGGCTGAAAATAGGCGACTACAGAAAAGGCTCAGAATAGCCAGAGCACAAACGAAACCATTTTAATTCATACACTCTTAGTCGTTAGAGTATGTTAAAATTTCAACGTGCTATAATAATTCTGGACTATTCAGCTGATTATCGTGTTAACACAATTCAAAGGCTTTACTCATAATGTCCCGGAATCGTGGTGACTACGATTCTTCTGAAGAATTTTTTTTTGCCGTGTTGTTGTAGATTACACTACATGAGAAAGACGCAACTGGATATTTGGAAGCACAATGGAAACCAGCGAAAAACCATGGCTCTCAACAAGTACTTGTAGCTATATGTTGCTAGCTGACTATAGTCAGTAGTAATACTATATACATGCGAATATATCTCCTTACATATGCGTTTCTGTGGACCCACAGCAACCGGATACCTAGCGGTAATATACTATAAATACTATAAAGTTTAAAAAGTGCACTGCTCTTGTTCTGGACCATGACAAAAAATATATCTTAAGCCACTTTACCTTGTTTTGCTGAACTTGATAAATAAACACGTTTCAACCAAGAAGTTCTTGTAATATGGGATGTGTATTTTTTATGCTTAACACTTACTAAAGCAGATGACACGTGGTACCTGTGCACTTAAAAGAATTAGAAGTATATATATATATATATATACTCTGACGACTTACTCTGACGAAGGCCGTGCCACGGCCGAAACGTTAGTAAATACGATTTCCTTTTCAAGTGTGCTATCTGCAAGTTCATTCAATATATATATATATATATATATATATATATATATATATATATATATATATATATATATATATATATATATATATATATACTTCCTATCCTCTCTTACGTTCTTCCTTTTAGTGAATTTTAAAGAGGCGGGCACAGGACAGGATTTCATACTAGCTTGGACTATTGCATGGAAGCGAATGGGGTCTGTTGGCTGTTTCGGAAACAAAATTAAGAAGGCTGAATCACTATAAACAAGGCATGGCTGTAATCTCCAGCACAAGCTTAGAGTAGTAACCAGGTTGAAAACATGCTGAAGACTAGAAATATTGTGTGGTGGTTCTCGCGCTTCTGCAAGAAAACGAAGTGCCAAAGCAACTTTAAATTATAGCTCTACTGAACACAAGAGGAATACACACCGTCAAACACTCACCTTCGGGTGGAATGATTGCTTTAATAGACAGCACACAAATATAGAAGAACGGAAACGGAGACATTTTATGCGGTCTTTTTAGGAGTTCAGCGCATACCTTGCTCAAGTGTTTGCGAAGAAAAAAAAACATTTAGAGACAACGCTTTCAAGGAGGCACCAAGCGTACTGGAATTCAAGGCATTTCTACGTCGACACTGCGAATTTGGCTATAGAGCCAGGCATGAGAAAATTTTCAACATAAAAAAAGATTTTTGAAATACTATCAGAACTAGGTCTAGCTGGCAGAAAAACGCGTTTCTAAAGTGAGGAAAACACGAAAAGGTGATATAAGGCTGACTTTTTTGTCACCCTTGTTCTTTCGTTTATGTAATCTTTACTATTTGCTGCAGGGTGGGCCGCCTCGGGCGTTTAGAGCGGGAGTTATGCATGCACTGTCCCAGAGAGCGCAGTGCTTTTGAACTATGTGCATATACTGAGTGTTCTCGGCGCCCCGCGTTATATACATAAAATTATACCATGTTTCCTCATCGTTCTTTTCAGTTTGTTTGCTTTTAAAAAATGTTGTTTTTGTTGGTGCCTGAGCTTTTGCTTGAAAAAAAAATAAACTCTCTGGCGTGACGGAACTAACCTGGCTGTCGCTAGCAAAGCAAAAAAAAAAAAAAAACACGAATTGCGAAGTCGTTCACGTTGAATGAACGAAATTGTGAATGCCGGAGAAGAACAGAACCCGATGCGGGCTACGGATAATCATTTCCTTCGTGCCTGCAAGGCATGACCAAATGAGAGCGACAGCAGAAAATGTTAGAATGGGGGAGGAGAAAAAAAAATAAAATGGTGAGTGAATAAGTGAAGTCAACTAAGCCTGGTTCCACGCGAAGAACACGAAAACGGTATCCAACGGTGACTTTCTAAAGAGAGTCTAGCAAGAGCGGAGACTCTTTCAACCGCTTTAGAAAGATTGCCGTTGAAAAACTGGAGTTGCAGCGCTGTACTCGGAAGGAGCTACGTCTCTTAAACTTTTATTGTTATGTTTAGTAATGCTTAGCGTTTTTAAACGCGTGGCTGCGTACCACAGTAGTGGAATCTCAGTGCACTGTAACAGAGTAGCTGTTAGATAGACAACGCAAAAAAACATATTTCCAGGCCTTATCAATCTTGAGTGCTTCCTCGAGTGGAGCATGGAGAAAGCAACGAGGGTTGTCATGGATATGTCTCCTTTTTCTCGTTGGACCGCCGGATCGTTTGCATTCTTTTCGTTGCGTATTTTTACATTCGCTCTCGTGTGGTTTCAAACTGTTTCTTTTTAAATATAAGTAGAACCTTTGTAGGAAGCCAATAATTGTAGAGACTGCCAACGTGATAGCAAGAATTAATGTCACTATACACAGCCCGCTGAGGTTGCAGTGCCCTGCAGGAGACATGCAGTGGTGATATCGGTCTTCTATTTTAGGGGCGAAGCTTTTTATAGAGGCACCCGTTCGTCCCTCGTAGCCGTTGTAGTGTGTAACAAGTATAACATTTTGATCTCCAAGGTGGTGCCGGTGGGAGATTTCTTCTGTGCGTTGTTGAACAATAAAAAATAGTGCTGAATGTACATGCCAATGGCTGCTAATGGAGAATGAGAGACAGCACCATTCGGCTTTTAGTTAACGCGCACGCTGCGATCAACATTAGCAGTCATTGGTATGTACATTGAGCACTATCTGACAAGAAAGGGTTGCTATGTTATACGCGCTGGGTGTAACCTTCTTAGATCTAGAGAGGTTTAGCGAGCGTTGAGCCGCAATGCCATGAATCCGATGAACTAGTATATACCATGAACTCGAGGTGGTTAAAGGTGGGAAGTAGATACGAAGCGCAAGCCGTAAGAAAGTAAAAGCCGAATTCTCCTGTCTCTCATTTCCCATTAGCAGCTATTGGCATGTACATTGAGCACTATCTGACAGGAAAAGGTTGCTACGTTATACTTGCTGGGCGTAACCTCCTTAGTTTTAGAAAGGTTTAGCGAGTGTTGGGCCGCAGTGCCATGAATACAGTGAACTAGATATATCATGAACTCAAGGTGCTTAAAGGTGGGAAGTAGACCCGAAGCGCAAGCCGTAAGAAAGTATGCGTGTGCCACCTCTTGTTTAGTCCTTGGAATGTCCGCTGGATAGCGGTGCTTCTCTATGGGGAATATCGGATGAAACGATGCGGGATGGTGGTACTTGGAGTGTTGAATAGATGGACGAACGGACTCACAGGCAGATGCATGGATGGAAGCATGAACGGACGCAGGGGCGGAGGCATGGACGAACGCAGGAACGGACGCACGAACAGACGCACGCACGGATGGGCGGATGGACGCACGGACGGTCAAACAGACGCACACAGGGACGGACGCAAGCAAGAACGAATGGACGGACGAATGCTTCGCCTCACTTTCGATCATTCACTACGTGGATATGCTGCCATTTTTTTCTTTTGCTGATCACTGACTGCACCTTTTGTCTTGGTAAACGTTCTGCATAGGAAGTCTTGGAATAAAATTTGCGCCATATTAACAATTAAATGTACACACCAGGTAAACTCTTTAGCGTTTCGCAGTGTCCTTTTCGCAGCTCGTGCTTGAACATGATTAAAAGGTAAAAGCCATCCTTCAGAAGAAAACCACCTCCATGCTCCTGGCTCAGCGTGTCATGTCGTCGTCCTGGTCCGTCATAAAATGGTATACGCCCAAAAATTAGGCAACTCCCAGCACTCGCTACTGTTCATAATATGTGCACTATGAGTAATTGTTTGTCCTCACTGCCTAAAATATTGTGTTTTAGCAATGGCGTCAGAATGTCCAACAGAATTTACCAGGACACTCAATTTTTTAGTCTAAAGCCAGAGATACAACCGCAGAACTCTAGGGTAAACCCATCTATTTGAAACGCGATCTCTTGAAACATATCTGCAAAGTGTTCGTACTTTCCATACCACCAGTTTATGAAAAGTGATAAACGCAACAGTGAGGTCAACGTGCAGACGACGACGTTAATAGAGATAAAACACTTTCTCATACATGCCGTAGGGAGCGGAAATCTGGCAAACAGGGATAGAGAAGCACCTTAGGGTAAGCTTCGTTTTCATGCAGTTTTCCGATCACATCAGGCGTGCCGAAACATCCTTCTCTACAGCCTAGTCCTCATAAATGGTATCTATGTAAAACTAATGTGACGAAACATCTCAGACAAGTCCTTCTTGTTCTTTCTTTTCTTCTTCTTAATCTCTCTTCAATTGTTTTTTAAAAGTATATTTGCTGTGGGAAACACCGTCGCAAATTTCATATTTCACTCATCCCTTGCTTTTTCGTAAGTGGAACTCAAACAACCTTTTCTCGTACTTCGCCCTTCCTTATCTTCACTTTCTCTCTGGCTTTCTTTTTTTTCCTTCTCAGGACACGGCTTTGATGCGTACGCTTCACAATGCTTTGATTGATTGATTGATATGTGGGGTTTGACGTCCCAAAACCACTATATGATTATGAGAGACGCCGTAGTGGAGGGCTCCGGAAATTTCGACCACCTGGGGCTCTTTAACGTGCACCCAAATCTGGGCACACGGACCTACAACATATCCGCCTCCATCAGAAATGCAGCCGCTGCAGCCGGGATTCAAACCCGCGACCTGCGGGTCAGCAGCCGAGTACCTTAGCCACTAGACCACCGCGGCGGGACACACTTCACAATGCTGGCTACATTGGCACCATATCACCTGTCAGATCTACAAGCACCTTTTTCCTTCGTGTCCTTGCCTTGTTCTCGCGAATTATTTTACATGCTCCGAACAAAACAAACCGGACCATTTTTCGTCGAGGCTACATGACCGAAATTCTGCACAACCGAGGTACTTGCTTTTGCGACTGTGCAGCGCCTCTGTCTCGCCTGCCAAGCACCGGTAGCTCCTGCGCGTTTGTTTATATCGCCGAGATTTACTGCGTCGTAAAGCGAGTCCTTCCTACAGAGAACGACGCTGCAGAAAGTAAGGGCGGTATAAGAATAGGCACCTTGGCCTTGTTTGTGTCTATGGAACACCAGGGACACGCCAGCCCGTTCCCCTTCAGGGTCGTTCTTTCCCTCCAACGCCATCTGCCACTGATAGTCGCGATTCGGGTAGGAACTACATGTGTGGGTCTCACGACGACACTAAGGGACGTGCCGCGTCGGAGAGGCGAGGACAGTGAAAGGAAGGCAAGTATTCCAACATAGGTGCCGGCTGCTTTCTTCAAGGAGTCCTGTTGCCAGCATACGCCAATCAAGAAGCGCGATAGGAACAATGAAGAGTAATGGCCTCATTGGGGGTCGTACTCGAGAGTATCGGTAAACTAAGCCTGTTTTGGGCCATATTGTGTTTTCTTGCGTCTGCGTGAATCATGGCCTCCGTACGAAAGCATGGGACAAAGCCTTGAAAAGATTGTGGTTTAAGCATGTAGCAAATTTATTTATTTATTTATTTATTTCATTAGTATACAGAGATACACAAGGACAAGGAGGAAAGAGGGAGAGAGCAAGCTGACAACTGCCTCCTAAATGGGCACAACGAAAGACAAGTAAAACTAGGCTTAGGATGCCTAACGCATTGTGGTTTACCATCTCATGGTTCCCATAAACCATGTGTCATTTTACTTTGTGATAAAATTGAACGGCTTTAACTTGCTAAGGTCCACCTTCCCATTGTTCCGTTTTCTGTTTCGTTTTAAGTTTTGTAGCTTCACCATTTTTGTTACGAGATGTTTTATTTTTCAGCAGGAAGTGTTTCTCGATTCGCCACATCCGTTATGGTAGCCCCCCAGGCAGTTTCGAGATGAATCTTGTGAATAATGCTGTGATCTGAAAAGGCCTTTCGACAACATTCACCTCAAAGCGCGGGTTCCTAGAATCAATGACATAAATAAAGTAAAGGTGCCTTCACTTTTATATAAAGCGCAAATATATGTGCAAGCTTTTGCAAGACTAGCAATAACTTACAAGCATGCCACATTTCAAAGTGTTCTTGCCGTAGCGCCTCTTCACTGATTGCACCGTATTTCAGTTACGTCACCCCGAACGGTTCCTAAGCGTGCGCAAGCCTTGAATGATATTGGCGTACTCAACAACGAGACACAAATATGTAGAGTAAGCACTGTTGCAACAGATAAGTTCACGATGACTGCCCCAAAAAGCTCGTGCATTCCTACCGCCGTACGTACCTTCCTACTTGCCGTCATTCATCATCACTGTTCTACATAATGCAGCCTTAAATGAGGCTGGCTTTCACGCATAACCTAAATGAGTGCTAACACATGTACAATCGCAGTGAAAATCTTGAAGACGACCGGAACGCGGGGCAAATAGTATCATGGTGGCTGTTCCGAAACTCAAAAGCGTTAACTGGGCACACGTGTCCTCGTTGCCTTCCCGACCTTCTCGTTCGCTTGCTTCAGCTGCGCGCGAATGAGAACTTTAACTGCCGGCTGCCACTTCTGCAGTCACAGTGGAAGCAGTGAGTGATTTGCCCGTAAGAAAAAGTAGCGCCGCTTTCTTCAGGTCGAACCACTCGCTCACAGCAATGCTGGTAGGCACCAATCTCGTCCTGTAGCTCTGCAAGGTTTTTCTAAGTTATGTCCAGCGTTCTGTTCTTTTGCAAGTTTTATTCAGGACCTGTACTTAAGCGAGTAAATTATTAACAAATGTAAAAAATTACGTGGCGTAGTCGCAGCTGCAAGAACATGTCACCAAGGTGAGCGAGGAAGCGTGACCTGGTAAAGCGGAAGAGCGAAGAATGGCAAACTAGTGATACTATTGTACAGCAAAGGACGTGTGGAGCGGTGGTTTGCAATTCTCCCATTCCTGCGCATTGGGCGGTGTGGTAAGACTACCCGCTTTTCGAAGTAAAGCATCTTTTTGGTTCACGTGCGTAACACCATAGGTATGTGCGTCCCTATACGAACGCACCGCAACGCACTCGCCTCGCCGCAGGTGTTGAAGCGGTGCCAAGTAGGTCATGCCGCAATGGCGGGTTCACACAACGCCGACAAAATTTCAAGGCCGAAAGGCTGCCGCAGTGACGTCAGAGGGTGGGGGCCCAGTTACGCCGCGAACGCGGCGGAAAGCCTGGGTTTCGTTCACGTTTTAGGAGAACCAACGCTCCCGCTCTCGCAGCTGCTGCGGCTTGATTGGGCCGAATAAAAGATGTGGAAAAAAAGTCTTACCGAGCATGCTCAGTCTGGCAACTGGGCCCCCAACCTCTGACGTCACTGCGACAGCCTTTCGGCCTTGAAATTTAGTCGGCGTTGGTTCACATCGTGCTCCCCTCGCACGCTTTCCTCGCAGGTGCGCGCTGACATGATTCTCTCCCTCACCCGCAGCACGCTCGCCGCTTCGCCCGCAGCTGCCGGCTCCTTGATCCACTCGCAATATACTACTCGCTCACTTCACCCTCTCCAACGCCCGCAACGTTCGACCACACATCCAGTGGAAGCAAGCTTTCGGCTCGTTTATGTGCGATAAAATCTACACGAAACCCAACCCACTTGCCGTGTTTTTATGTTTCTAACAAACGTTTACTCGAGTAAACGCTATATCGAATTTCACTTCAAGCCATTCTTCCAGCACCCGCATCGACGCCCGTTTCAACTGGGTCAGCACCGTGCGCACCGCTGCTCCTTTGCATCCCATCAGGGTTCCTTTCGGAGAGATTGTCCGCATTGTTTCTTTGAAGTCTACTGGTCTGGTGTAAATTCGTTGTTTACGGCAAGCTGTTGAGCTCATAAGCACGCGATGAATGCCCCTTGTGGAGGTTCTCACTGAATGACCATGACACTCATATGTTTTTATACCAAGGGGTAAGTATTTACGTGACCAATTTTCCCCTGCTTTTGTTTGTCCTTAATATTTACTCTTTTTTTTATTTTCCCCCAGGTGTTTCTTTCTCCAGTGCAGGGTTACCCACTGAGCATTTATCTTCCAGTTAACCTCCATTTTTTCTCTCTCTTTACAGATGCAATTAGTGTCAGTCTATGTCTCTATTTATCCCCATTGCATAAATATTAGTATTGGTGATTGCAAGTAAAAACAAAGCTCCTCTTAGAATTTGGAGCGATAGGTACATTTCACAAGATGTACGCTCACGAAAAGCCTTGTTCCGCAAACGTGGCCTTAGTGCTCATCCGAGGTGAAACCAGCATTCTTGAGTTGTGTAATCTCTGCGGGATATCATTCACATATTGATAGAGAATATTGATATTGATAGAGACATATTGATAGAGAATATTCACATATTGATAGAGAAGTGATTGAAGCGTCCGCGCTGGTGTTTATGCTGCGTTTCAGCCCGTTGATCACACGCTTCATTTTACCTCAGTCGCGTTAAGCGAAACATTATAGCCGCAGAGAAAACAAAAAGCGCGCTCCAAGCTTGGCTGCAAGTAGGCAGGCACGACGTGCATCGGCGCCTTAGACTTACTTCTAATAAAGAGTGGAGGTGTGTTGATTCCTCAGTTCGTGAGCGCAGAGGTTGGTTTTCGCCTAAGCCCACGCTTGATGTAAAGTTAAACTCACCTCTTCTTTTTCCAAAGTAAGCTAAACTGAGCTACCACTCGACAAACTTGGTATAACCATTTTCAAGCACTGGAAATAATACATGTTTATGCATTTACTTTATGAAATACTTTATAAATGAGGAGATATTTTTTGTGATAGCAGATACATCAACATTTACTACATCTTTTTTGTTTATATTTGCCTGTTGTGTGAGTACAACATTTCAAAAGTGTTTTCGACAGGTTCCAACCATACGAGACAATGTTCTGTTTGACTACACACGCGTAAATATCAAGCTGTTTCTTATTTATTTGCGTACTTCTATTGGTACATCAGCTCAATTCATATTTATCTGGTTGTCATCTACGTTTGAGAGTTTTCATTAGTTTTCTCATTCATATGCGGTGCATAAAATAGCTCGTCTTGCGCGAATGCTGTCTCGGAGAAAAATAATTCCGCGGCCTCTTTCATCCCAGAGTGACAATATAATTGAAGGCGCGTCGTCTACGTGTGACGCGCTCAAGCCTTCTCGCAGCGCAAACGTATCACTATTTTCGGGATTCAGAGCACGCCTCGCTCCCGGCTATAGTTGGATCGCATTTCGGGAAGCCCCCGGGGGCCGAGACCAACACCTATAGCCAAAAGGCTGGTGTAATAAGGTTGTTCGATTGAAAAATGGCCGGCACAACACGCCTGCTCCCTCCATGACCCTCTGTTGTGTGTCGCTGTTCTAGCGTGCTCGAAGTAATTGCACTGTAGGCTGGAACTCTTTTTCATTAACCCCCGTGGAAAACACACCTCCTATATCAATTTACGTCAAGCGGTGGTGAAAAGGGTAAGAACGGAAAGGATGTAAATGACTACAGAAATTGCTGATCACGCCGTTGCGATAATGATAACAGCATATTGATATCTTTCTCTTGTCACCTCCGTAATTACCTTTTGTAGCTTTGCGATGTTGAGCTTTTATGACTCAGCACTTTCAGCTTCAGATGTTATGGCAACATCTTCTTAGCACGTTAGCCTTGCCTTTAGCCGTTGTGACGACCCGACTCCCCTTTATGGCACAGACGTCCGCTTCTAACCCGTGATTGAATATTTACAGCGATCTGTTGAGAATCTAGCTTTTAAACAGGCCACGTTTATAGAGTTAGCTTAGCGCACTTAAGACTAAAGCACGCAGGATTGTTCATCATTTCTGATTCACTCTTTTTTTTATAGCAAGTTCTTTTATATCTTCTTCGGAGAGCTTAAGCTCTGTTTTAAAAGAAAGACTTTTGAGGTGTATTTATAGTGTTAGCTTTTTGTTTTAGTATCAATAAATAATTGTACGCCTAAGCGTTTTGAAATCGTAACTAAGTTCGTAAATGAGTAGTGCTTCATGTCCATATTTTTTAAAAGGCGTCCGTTCACAACACAAAATAAACATTTGTTTTGCACACAATGCGTTACCGCTCTCGGATAAGCTTTCTTGTGTGTGGTGGCACATTTATTGTTGCTATCTTGCGCACTACCACATAAACAATTCATAGTATTTTGTCATTACTTCAAATATATAGCTTCGCCTGTGTGAATCACGATAAAAATAGCATGAAACTGGAACCTATGTATTTCCATCTTTAACACTAAAACGCAAATCTTTCTGGAACTCGCGGTGCGCCGTCAGAGTTGCGTGCTGCACACTACTGGCGCCGTACTACACGGTTCATATTCAATGCCTTTCGGCATGCATCCTAGTTGCGTGTGATGTATAAATAATCTATCTCATCTTATCAATATCTAGAATGACTTGCTAAGCGTATGGCAAGACAAACACCATCAGCATTCATTAAACAGTATTTTCTTGGTTCTGACTCTCCCTCTTTCCTTTTATGCGTACTCAAGTGCTGGTGCTTTATCTGTCTCCGCATTTTGTTCATATATCTTACTGTACATAAGAGTAATTCGCACTACACAATGAACTGTGGATATATAAACAACCACACAGAAATCGTGGATCACTACATAGATCAACAAATTGATTCCTTCCTATTAATGCCCTACCTGCAGTATGCTCCATCACTCAAGTAAATAACGTAATAATTTGTTTTTAGTGTAAAAATCAGACATACTATAAACGGCTATGTTGCCGCATAAAAATGACCTGCCTTATCTAACGGTAGTGTTTTTCTTTTCTTTCTTTTTGCAGTGGTGCAGCAGCAATATGAAATTCGTGTTTACGACGACTTCGTAATCCGCATGAACACCGGCGTGCTTCGGTGTCACGTCCCGAACTACGTCAAAGAATACGTCGTCGTAACGTCGTGGGTTCGCAGCGACGGCTTCATCATTTCTGTGCAAGCCATCCCAGGTAAACGAGAGTTGCTTACGACAGACTAGTATCAATCTAGAAGCGAAAACTTACGTTATACTATTGAACAGTAGAAATTTACTTTCAATACTGATGCAATTATTCGGCTCTCCGATCAAATATTTGCGCACAAGGTTATTTTGTCGTTGCAAATGTTGTCGTGTGTTGTGTTTAGCGGAGCATGCCTGGTAATTATCTGTATGAATTTTTTAAGAAAGAATTAACAGCACATATATGATAAAGAAAAGCGATGTTATGAGTAAAGGCGGAAGGGGCCCTTTAGGTCTGGTCTTTTTGTACATTTTTCTTATCGTGTATGTTGTGCTAATACGTAATACTGAGACCTTTAGACTGAAGCTTCAGTTCTTACCAGGTAAGTTTTGCAGTTAGGAGGTGAATATTTAAGTCTTTGTAATATATTTCAGCTTATAAACTATGACTATGTATATCTAATTACCGGCATCAAATATATCAATAACGTGGTAAATGTGCAGAAAACAAAAAAAAATTTAATGCGAACGAATACCTAAAGGTTTTTTTTTTTGGTGTAGCACTTCTGTGAATGTACCACAACTCAATGCCGTTGCACAATTTGGTCAATCTGTCACTTCTTGATCAGTCATCTCACCTAAAAGCATCGCTGTAATGACAAGTCTGGCTCCTGCTTTCAGGCTTACTGGTTCGAGAAGCAGGCACCAATGCTGAAATCAATATCAAGTGCTGTTGATATTGAGTTTCTATAGTTCTGGAGCATATTTCCTCCATAATTATACCTGTGCGTACAAATGCTCTCATCAAACGACTTTTTTTCGGAGATCAGTAAGTGTCAGCGTGGTTTCATAACCAAAAATAAATGACCAAAAAACATATAAAGGAAAAACGGAGTTAATAGTTATGGTATAAGCATAAAGTTTGTAAGTTAGGATGATATTGAGACCACGTAATTTGACTAGGTAAATAATGGTGCCGATAATGTTCACAGATCTTGCGCAGGAATCTGAGCTTTGCCCAATGATACTTATAGGCTAAGCTTTGGAGCAGCTTTTCTTCTTACTTCTACAAAATATGGACCATAATGTATAATTGGTTGTAAAGTGTAGAAAATTTAGAGTCTACCAAGTACTCTTATGAGTCTTCATAAATAAAAACACGAAAAGCCGAAATTCTCTTGGCACCTTACAAATGACGACAGATAAAAAGAATTCTCTAATTATTTGGGTGCTGAAGAAATCAGCTGAAACTGCGCTTTTCTGCACATCAATTTCAGTTAGCTGTCGCAACTTCTGGCTCGCTTCAATGAAGACGCACAAGAGTCCATTTCTGTAATTGCTCTGGATCAAAAAAAAAAGGTTGGCTCTATAGTTTTGGAGAAAAAAGCGGGAATGCCTCAGAATCAATTTTATATCAGGCTAACAGTCAGAGTGAGGCAGCCAGCCTCATTATAATTATTGCCCACGTATGTTGCGTTCATGGCAAGAATAAATGGCTATTTAGTTTCCTGTAGGGCGAACTAAACTTTTTATGAGGCTCCTACACGTTAACGACACGCATGATGACTCGTGATTCATTTCTGTCTTTGTTGCAGAAATTATTGGGAACGTGGGCGTCCACGTTTGTTCAAACTGTGCTTCTCTTTCTTGCGTGTGTTTGCTGGTGCAGATGAGAATTCGAAGTACGTAGCCTTCACGTCGGGTGAGCTGCACGTTCGGCGTGCAGGACCTGAAGACAGCCACCACTCGTTCCAGTGCCAGACCAAAGACACTCTCACCGGTGCAGTGGTTAGCAGCATCACGGCTGGAAAACTTGTGATAACTGGTACGAGCAGGCGTTCACTATAAAAAGGCATTTCAAGCATGGTGTGCTTGTCTCCCGCTGTTCGTATTAGAGCTAAAGTGTTAGAGCTAAATACTAGAGCAAGTATCTACGCTCTCAAACGAGAATGTAGGCGAATAGCAGCGAGAATAAGAATCAGATCATCCAGCCACCTTGTCAGTATCGTGGTAAACGTATAAGCAGTAAAATACGAAAACGTCTACGTGTGTTCTTCCATTTCTTCTACACACAGTGTCTCAAGTCAGGCTGGGGTAGGGGCACAATGCCACGACAGGAGCCATTCATAAGTTATGCGTACGCCGTTTCCGAGGAAATGCAGACGGATGAACCAGTCACCTCTACCAATAATCTAACAAGAAAATGTCTACTGACATACATTCTCCGGAAGGAGTAATGACGATTGTCAAACTGGCTCAAAGTGGAGCCTGTCTATTAATCGTTGCGTTCGTTTTGACCCTTGTCTGGCTCACAGAGAGTCCCGCTATGGTCTCGGATGACTTATCTTCTACTGCTTGGTGACGCTATACATATTCGAGCGGGAGACACATTAAACAAATGAATGCATTGATTTTACTCCGCTCAAGAATTTCTTTTCGAAGTAGTTGTAGGTGACATTTGCAGCAGTATTCATATTCTTCCGTTTAGCTTTCTTTAGCGCAGTGTACGATTAGTAAAGATTAGTAATGTTGCCATATTATAAATGATAATGCCTTACGTCAGACCACTGAATTGCTAGTTCAGATAAAACCATCACTACAAAACCTATTGTTCCAGATTTCTGATGTACGGTTCTACACACGCTTCGAATGGCAACCTTTTTTTTCGCGTCGGACTGTGTGAGTTCTCCCTTGACTCCCCCCCTTTTTTTTTTCGGCAGAGCCACACTCCAGCATTCCTGCCAAGGTGATCCACTGGAGCCGACAGGTAGAAGGGCCGCAAGGATCAGCGCTTTTCGTGCCGTGCGAAGCCCAGGGCCACCCACAGCCTTCGTATCGCTGGTACCGCCAGTACGGTGCCCGACTACGACCGCTGCTGCCCCTCAGCGAGCCAGGAATCGTGCTGGTCGGCGGCACTCTCGTGTTCAGGCGGGCGTCGGTCCAAGACAGCGCCACCTACGTGTGTGTTGTTAGCAACGGAGCAGGAGCCGAGGAGAAGAACGAGATACAGGTCTTGATCACTGGTGAGTGACCATTATTCGCTGCCATGAGGGCATCAGTGTGAATGATATTATTTTGTGCATCAAAAGTGCACACACGTTCGGCTGCCAATCGAGAGGTTGCTGGTTCAATCCCAATTACGGCAGTTGGATTTGAGTAGAGGTTAAGTGCTAGAGGCCTGCTTACTCTGTGATATCTGTACACGTTAGAGCACCTAATGAATAAAATTTTCGGAGGCTTCCCTTTGGACGTGTCTCCTTATCATACTATGTTTTGGCATGAAAAACCCCAGATATTATATTTATTAAACATTCGCCGACATCTACCGAAGCACAGCGATGATTGCTAAAAAAAGAAACCGGAGTTTTTATTCTCTCCAACCATCTTCAGTTATATCAATATGAAACGAGCAATAAATCGAAAGCAACCTAATGGTAGAAACTTCATGCATTGTTTTACAAGGTTGTTATTATTAACTGTTGGAGCTTAACATTCGAAAGCTACCATATCAATATGAGAGACGCTGTACAGGAAGGCTCGGGAAACTTCAACTGCCTGGGGTTCTTGAACGCACACCTAAATCTAAGCACACGTGCCACACTTTCGCCTCCATCTAAAAATACGGCCGCCGCGGCCCGAATTTGATGCCGCGACCTGCCAGTGTACAGCCGAGTAACTTAGCCACTTGACCACTACGGCGGGTATTGACGAGGGCGTTAACGCGATAGAATGACAGAGCTCTTTTATAAGAGCGATAGAGAGAGATAGACAGAAAAGAGAAGGCCGGGAGGTTAACCAGAGTCGTTCGTCGGAAGCCGAAATTCAGCATTTGCTGCTGTTAAAAAGTGGAGATGGAGTCAAATAAATTAATATGAAAAAGCTCTAGTTCAAGTGGCAGTCAAAGCCAAATCATATGCGTCGCCAGCTGGTGCTCTGGCACAGCGCTGCGTTAGTGCCTTAAACTGCTCTAAAAAGAAAAATCACTAGCCAAGCACATTTTACGGATTGTTAACCATTGCAGTTCAAATGTTCGACCATGGGTGGTTGTAGATCTCTTAAACGAATTTTTGACTGTCCCTCAGTGAAAATACGAAATAATGTAAATAAAGAATAATAATAACAATAACAATATTAAAAAGCTTCAAATTGAGTGACCACGGAACAAAGCGCTTTCGTGCGTCGAGCGGACGTTGTGCCACAGAATCATGCCACTGCTTCAAGCTACTTCGAAAAACATCACTCAAATATCTCCCGTAATGAAAGGAGTCTGCTCAAGACTTGGTGTGGTTGCAGAAGCGCACGAAAGGTCAGAATATGTGAATTCCTTAACAATTTGGTAATTAAAATTCGCCCACGTATTACGACGTGTGTAGCTGCGCAGGTGCGCGTGGCAACTTACTGACGCGCAGTTCATACTTCGCCAGTTCACGATAGGAAAAATCCTTGCGTAAAAAAATGACAGCATATCCACGGGGGGAATGATGGAGAAGGGGGCGAAGCATCCGTCTGTCGATTCATTCTTGCTTCCGTCCGTCCATGCATCTGTCTGTGTGACCGTTCGTGCGTTCATCCGCCCGTCCGTGCGTGCGTCTGCTCGTGGGTCCGCACGCCCATCCATGCGTCCGTCCCTGCGTTCGTCCATACGTCCATCCGTTCCTGCAGCCACCCGTGCGTCCGTCCATGCATCTGTCTTTGTGTCCGTTCGTCCATCTTGTCAACACTCCAAGTATCACCATCTCGCATTTTTTCATTATATATTCCGCATATAGAAGCGCCGTCATCCAGCGGGCATTCCAAGGACTAAACGAGAGGTGCCACACGCCCACTTTCTTACGGCTTGCGCTTCGGGTCTACTTCCCACCTTTAACCACCTCGAGTTCATAGTATATACTAGTTCACTGTATTCATGGCACTGCGGCCCAACGCTCGCTAAACCTTTCTGAAACCAAGGAGGTTACGCCCAGCGAGTATAACATAGCAACCCTGTCTTGTCAGATAGGGCTCAGTGTACATGCCAATGGCTGCTAGTGGGGAATGAGAGACAGGAGGATCCGGCTTTTAGTTAACGTACACACTGCGAATTTTCATTGTTCAACAACGCACAGGAGAAATCTCCCACCGACACCACCCTGCAGGTCAAAACGTAAGACTGGTTACGCACTACAACTACGACGAGGGACGTATGGGTGCCGCTTTTTAAGGAGCTTCGCCTTTAAAAGAAGTTTTCAACTGTAGTTGGTGCATGCGTTCAGGAACAGTGTGAAAAGCTCAGAGATATACGAGTGCAAACGTTCCTTTTCCTGCGGCATGGCTAAGGCGTCCATCGATAAGTGCCGTGTGGGTTAGCAATTGAGAGGGCAGTGATGATGACTTGATATTTGGCGTTTAACGTCCCAAAACTACCATATGATTATGAGAGACGCCTTAGTGAAGAGCTCCGAAAATAGAAGGCAATGACCATGCATGGGTCCATAATACGTCATCACATTCTATTCTTGACGACGAAGCTTAAGTTTGAGGCCTTAAGTAGCCTCCAAGTTTGTGTCTCTTAAGCCATTAAAGTAAGGTGTTCCTGGGCAAAAGAATCTGCGCGTTTAAAGCCACCAAGGTCGTAGGATCTGCAGAGGCACGTAAGAAATGAGAAAACTTTCTTAGCGAAGCAAAGACACTTGGACCCAACCAGGTGGTATAGTGGTTACAGCACTACACTGCTAACTCGGAGGTCAGGGGATCGAACCCCTGCTACGAGAGTTGAGCTTTCCAAGGACGCGACAATATCCGAGGCTCCTGTACATAAATTCAGTTGCACGTCAAAGAACAAACACCATGTAGTCAAAATTCGTGAAGTGCTCCATTGTGGCGTCACTCATAATTATATCGTGGTTTCGGAAAGTTAAAATTTTGTCAATATTAGTAGGGGCAGTTTAAGCATATTATTTACATGCCTCTCCATCTAGCTACGCCAGGGTGCTCTCGTGATCGTCTTCACAGTATGATGCAGACTGAAATTACGCGAGAGAGTAAGAGTGCTTGGTTAAATGACTTGAATAACTATAAAATCCTGTCGCGTACGTCGTCAACCCTTTTTCTCCAGATGATAGGGGTACACATGCGTTAGCAAGGGCCAGGTTCTAAAGGTATGCACCACTGGTGATTGAGTATGTCTGCCTAAGATAGGCCAGATTAAGCAATGGATATTTAAACTGTAGGGTTGCAAAAATTACCTGAGCAGCGTTGACCCGGTGAATGCAAAGAATACAAAACACAATCTAATCAGGAATGAATTCCGAAGCATTCTGCGTGGCAGCAAAGTATTCTATCACAGAGCTACCCAATCTTATTGTTTTGTAAACTAAAAAAAATTGCACGTGTAATTTCGCTGCAACCTCAATTGTGCTTGCATTGCTGGCTATCTAAATTTATCAGAAACAATGAAGACATTACTTATGGATATATATAATGTAGGCGTCATTTCGGCTTAACATAAATTGCGTTTCCAGTATTAGTTCCAATTTTATCGAAGTCTAATAAACAGTACATTGTAGGTCCAAAATTCAGAAAGGTATATTCAAGTGATTACGTAAGCGCTGATGAAAGCACTAACAATAGTTACGTAGATTATTCACATCATCGGACGGTAATGTGAACTGCGTCGTAATAACAATGGCGCATGTGCTCTAACGTGAGGGCTGACGTTACGTACTACTATAATCAACCTTCAAATTGCAGTGTAGTCGGTGTGCCTGAAAAGTGGATGATGTGCGCCCATTTGGTACACTTACGAAACACGTCGTTCCGCCACGTAACGCCTGGCACTCAAATCCAATAATGCTGATATACGACTTCTGGCTGGGTTGACTGCTTCGCATGAAAGAGATTCTCACAAGGTGTGAGATGCATCGAACTTCTTTTTACTGTTCTTAACTACTCATTAGGTTTTGTTCATTCTGCCTTACTAAAAGATTTGCTTTTTCGCATGCTGTTCTTCCTAATCTACGTTAATGATGGTTTGCTATTTTTCGTTCACTTAACTAACGCCCTGTGTAATGCCTATAGCTATAAGGGTACAATAAGTAATAAGAAAAAAGTTTATGATAGGATTTCAAAATAGTGCGTGCCACAAAGTGCACAGGCCACGTAAATCTACTATTTTCATCAGTTCTTTTTTTGTATTGCTTTTTAGTTTTTTTAACTGGCCGCTGTAAGAAGCCGCTGCATGTCCCTAATTAAGGCCCCTAGATTTTTGAATGACCCACTGAATCTCATCTAGTACTGCGAACGCATCATATCTCTACGTATTTTTCACCACTATGTCTTTTATCAAATAGGCAGCCTTATCTGATGCTCCTCTATAACACATAACACATGATACCGAGTATTGAATGTGGTCTCTAGAATATATATATATATATATATATATATATATATATATATATATATATATATATATATATATGTCACACAGGTCCCGTTAATTAGGGAGGCGATCGCCGGGCTAATTCCAAGGGCCGAAGTATCGGTCCCCCGAACCGCACCACGAAAGCGTGGACAATTTAGAAGTGGTCCTTTTTGGCGCGCCAGCGGACGCCGGCTGTGGTCCAAAGAACAAGTCAGAGCCGAGAGTTGATAAACCAACAAAATTATATTCTCAATAATGGCAGATCGGAAAAACAATACACAATTATGCTCACTCCACAATAGTTGCATACAATACGTCACCAATCAAACAACGTACTACACAGTACAATCAGCCACACTCAAAACCACGGACACAGACAACGATACGCTCTACAATGCAGTCGCATGCATTGAGCATCCAAGACACTTAAAGACTAAAGAGATAGACAACCTATCCAGTCCAAAGTTCTTGGAACAAAAGTCTGAATGATACTCTTCCGAGAATCACTCACTCAAAGTCCAGCGTTGTTGTCGTTCCGCGCCCTCGAAGTTTCTCTTCCAGGAAACCTCGCGTCTTCAATTGGCCACTCTCCAAGCTTCAACGTCTTCGCCCGAACACGTCGGCTTCACACACGCAGCTGTCACCACGCGTCTTCGCTCGATAGCGGTAAACACACTCTCTTGCTTGTAGTTCGAGTCGTCACCCCTCAGGTGGAAATCCTCTTCATCTCCTGCTTTGTCGCTACCGACAAAACCTTCGCCGACTACACGGCGGAATCCCTACGCGCTCTGGCGCTAACTTCCGTCTCCTCCTGATCTCTCATCTCGGCTGCTCGGTTAAATACCTTGCGCGCGACATTCCAGACGGTTCTCGTCATTTCGTCGGCGCGATACGCAGCGAAGGCTGGGAAGAGGGCGAGGCTGTACGAGGGCCGTCCCCGACCGATGACTCAACTCGGTATGACCACGCCTATTTCCTTCTGGAACTTTCGCGGGCTATCTCGGCCGCCGATGTGGGGTGAGGAGGTTCGTCGGCGAAGCCCAACACCGACTAAATTCCAAGGCCGAAAGGCTGCCGCAGTGACGTCAGAGGTTGGAGGCCCAGTTACCCAACTGAGCATGCTCAGTAAGACTTTTTTTTCCACATCTTTTATTCGGCCCAATCAAGCCGCAGCAGCTGCGAGAGCGGGAGCGTTTGTTCTCCTAAAACGCGAACGAAACACCGGCTTTCAGCAGCGTTCGCGACGTAACTGGGCCTCCACCCTCCGCTGTCACTGCGGCAGCCATTCGGCCTTGGAATTTAGTCGGTGTTGCGAAGCCACGCTTCCGAGGGGAGAGCGCGCGCCCCGGGGAGCCTTTAGATGTTTGTTTTCTTTTTCTTTTGACCTCGCGGCGCCACTCCGGCGTTTCGTCGCGACAATTTGGCGGCGCGCCCATTTTTAGCGCTCGTTCTGTGACACTGCCCCCCACTTTAAGAATATTATCTCATAATATTCAGAACCACACAAACGAGCGCGAACAGTCCCCACACACTCAAAGACTGTAACATAGTCCGTCGCTCATGACACGTCACATTCGCAATAGTTCACTCAATACAATTGTACATTGTAATTCAATTCCACAACACTTGAAATATAGCCACAGGTACATGACTACAACGCTTCATCACACATTCCAAACAATACAAACGTACAAAGTTCACTCATTACCACAATTATACAACACTATACATCACATCACAGCACAGACACTTCGACACTTGTGACACAGGATAACACAACATTAACACAACATATGGCACTCAGCACTGCCAAACACATTCTGATTCGACCTCAGCACCTATCCTGTGTATTCCGAGCTGCGCTTGCGTCCTTTCTTGTGGTGCTCGCTCGATCTCTTCTTGTTTTTCCTTGTTCTTTTTCGGCGAGCCTTTTCCAACGACGGTATCTGAGGCGGCGTCTCAGCCATCGTTTTCACTTCCGACCCTGCTAACGGGTCATGACGTTCAACGGGTCCTGTCTGTTTATTTACCAGCTCGTTCATGTCACGGCATTTGGCCTGGCTGGCCGACTCCGTCTCCTTTACACTGTCGGTCGGTTGAGTTCGTGCCGACGTAAGTCCAGTTGCTCGGCCCGGGAACTCATTCAACACGATCAACTTCTCACTCACTGTCTCTTGCGCCGCGGCTTCCCCTTGGGCTCTAGTGAGATCCGTCACGGGATGCTCCTCCCCTGTATGCCGTGGCCGCTGGGTTGGCGAGGGCTCTATCTTCGGGTCTTCTCCCAAACATTCCGGATCATTCGGTCCTCGCGCCCCGTCGATGTTTCCGATGACAAGGTCGTACAGGGGGGTCGTCATACATAAAGCAGTAAGCTTCCCGCTGAAGTACGGGGTTTCAACCTCAATTTCTGCTTCGGGAAGCATCCGGACTGTACGGTCAATTGGGCAAACTGGTTTCGTTCTGCCTGTCAACTCACTTTCCCGTACCAAATTTCTCCGCACGATAACCGTGGAGCTACCGGTGTCTCTTAGAACCGTAATCTTCTTGCCTGCAACCTTTCCAGGCAGCGTTGGCATACCCTTCGTAACACCGGTTGGCTGTTTTGACATTACAGCACCCACAATAGGAATTTTCTCCCCATTCTTCAACTCTACGAATCCATCGGTGACGGCATTATTATCAGATTTCGGTGCCACTTGCACACAGGATACCTGGTGAGTTTGACTCACTCCGTTCCGACAAGCGTCTGCTTTGTGCCCAGTCTGACCACACTTGAAACATTTTACTGACGTAGGGCTCGTAAAGATCGTTCGACAATTTTGCGCGCAATGACCCACTCGGTTGCACAAAAAACATCGCGGAATGCTCTCTTGTGCACGCTTCTTTTCTTCGGGAGCCTATTTCTTCGAATCATCGGGACAATCCTTCTTGACTTTGGCCAAATTAGTTCCACCTTGCGCTTCCAAGAATTGATCAGCCAATTCAAGCATTCCTTCAAGTGACTCAGCCTTCCTCTCTTTCAAATACAGCGACAGGCTTGGGTGGCAACTAGTAAGAAATTGTTCTCTAATTAGGAGCTCTCTAAGTTCATCGTACTACTGCGCTGTCCCGGAAAGTTCAATCCATCTGTCGAAATAATGGCAAAGTCGGGCGGCATACTGCGTAGCCGTCTCACCATCAGCTGGCTTTCCTGTCCGAAATCTGTCCCGGAATCCTTCTACAGTAAACCTAAATCGCTTCAGCAAAGCAGCTTTCACCTTTGCATAGTTGGCTGCATCGGTCGGCGTCAGCCTACCGTACACACTGAGCGCTTCACCACTCAAGCAAGTACTCAAAGCAGTTGCCCATTGATGTTCCGGCCAATTCTGGCTCTTCGCAATCGTCTCAAATCGGTGAAGGTACGCGTCAAGGTCGTCCTTCCTTTCATCAAACGCTACGAGCAGCTTGCTTGGGTTCAAGCGGAAGCCGTGATCTTCCCGTTCGCTGCTTTCAACTCTAGCCTGGACGGGAGTTTCGCTTCGCTGTTGCAAACGGAGCCAATCGAGTTCCTTCTCGTGCTGCCACTGCCGTTCCCTTTCAGCCATCTCCGCTTCTCTTTCTTCTTTCGCCCTCTCAGCTGCCAGTCTTTCTCTCTCTATCTCCAACTTCAATTGTTGCTCTCTTTCTTCCTTCAGCTGTCGCTCCTTCGCTTCTCTTTCTTCTCTCGCCCTTTCGGCGGCCAGCTTTTCTCTATCCAGCTCCAACTTCAATTGTTGCTCTCTTTCATCCTTCGCCCTCTCAGCTGCCAACCTCTCTCGTTCCAACTCAGCTGCTTTTTCTTCCTTGGCTCTCTCAGCTGCCAACCTCTCTCTCTCCACCCCCTCTTTCTCCTTCTGGCTTACCCATTTCCGTAGTTCGGCGCCAGAAAGACCCATCTTCTCACCAAGAGCGCCTAACTTTTCGAGATCACCATCCATGGTGTCTCGCAACTCGCAAGTAAAACCTTGCCGCGTGCAAAAAGTATCTGCCTAAATCAGTCTATCGGAACACTCCCCTGCACTCGTTAACGAGAACACTGCACAACACACAAAATCGTTCCGATAGCACTATCAACACTCGAGGCTCTTTCTCACTACCTTGGACACACTGTGCACCAAAAGGTCCTGTGTCGCGGACGCCAGATTAATTGTCACCCAGGTCCCGTTAATTAGGGAGGTGATCGCCGGGCTAATTCCAAGGGCCGAAGTATCGGTCCCCCGAACCGCACCACGAAAGCGTGGACAATTTAGAAGTGGTCCTTTTTGGCGCGCCAGCGGACGCCGGCTGTGGTCCAAAGAACAAGTCAGAGCCGAGAGTTGATAAACCAACAAAATTATATTCTCAATAATGGCAGATCGGAAAAACAATACACAATTATGCTCACTCCACAATAGTTGCATACAATACGTCACCAATCAAACAACGTACTACACAGTACAATCAGCCACACTCAAAACCACGGACACAGACAACGATACGCTCTACAAAGCAGTCGCATGCATTGAGCGTCCAAGACACTTAAAGACTAAAGAGATAGACAACCTATCCAGTCCAAAGTTCTTGGAACAAAAGTCTGAATGATACTCTTCCGAGAATCACTCACTCAAAGTCCAGCGTTGTTGTCGTTCCGCGCCCTCGAAGTTTCTCTTCCAGGAAACCTCGCGTCTTCAATTGGCCACTCTCCAAGCTTCAACGTCTTCGCCCGAACACGTCGGCTTCACACACGCAGCTGTCGCCACGCGTCTTCGCTCGATAGCGGTAAACACACTCTCTTGCTTGTAGTTCGAGTCGTCACCCCTCAGGTGGAAATCCTCTTCATCTCCTGCTTTGTCGCTACCGACAAAACCTTCGCCGACTACACGGCGGAATCCCCACGCGCTCTGGCGCTAACTTCCGTCTCCTCCTGATCTCTCATCTCGGCTGCTCGGTTAAATACCTAGCGCGCGACATTCCAGACGGTTCTCGTCATTTCGTCGGCGCGATACGCAGCGAAGGCTGGGAAGAGGGCGAGTCTGTACGAGGGCCGTCCCCGACCGATGACTCAACTCGGTATGACCACGCCTATTTCCTTCTGGAACTTTCGCGGGCTATCTCGGCCGCTGATGTGCGGTGAGGAGGTTCGTCGGCGAAGCCACGCTTCCGAGGGGAGAGCGCGCGCCCCGGGGAGCCTTTAGATGTTTGTTTTCTTTTTCTTTTGACCTCGCGGCGCCACTCCGGCGTTTCATCGCGACAATTTGGCGGCGCGCCCATTTTTAGCGCTCGTTCTGTGACAATATATATTGTTACGGATGTGATGGGTTTATTTACAATGAAAAATGTCAGCGCTCTACCGTCACTGCCGAATCACCATCGCTCGAGCGCGTCCGATCTCTTCTTCTTCCTCGCTCTTTCAGTCCGCGTTACATTTCCCTCCGGGCCAGACGAAGCTCACCGAGCGAGTAGAATCGATCGGTGTTGTAGGGCTTCAATCGGGCAATGTGCACAATTTGCGTCTTGCGCGAACGCCGGTTCTGAGCTGTCACTCTCGCGACAGCGTAAGTGATGTCACTTAAGCACTGAGTAATGACAAACGGTCCTGAGTACTTATTTTGAAACTTCTGGCAAAGTCCCTTTTTTCGAACAGGCGTCCACAGCCAGACCAAATCACCTGTAGCGAAAGTCACGGGCGGGTGTTTTGCGTCGTAACGGTCTTTCGCGCGAGCGTGGGCGGAAAGAGTTCGGAGCCGAGCAAGTCGACGAGCTTCTTCGGTGCGACACAAAGTCTGCGCGACACTGGCGTTTTCGTTCGTCGAAAATGGAAGTATGGTGTCAAGGAAACTTTGCGGATGACGAGCATAGAGAAGAAAGAAAGGCGTATAACCTGTGACTTCGTGTTTCGCGGTATTAAAGGCGTATGTAACAAATGGTAATACGGCATCCCAGTTCTTGTGATCCGCTGCGACGTACATTGAAAGCATGTTGATGATGGTACGATTGGTGCGCTCAGTGAGGCCGTTGGTCTGAGGGTGGTATGGCGTGGAATGGCGATACTGACACCCACAAAGCCGTAGCAACTCTTCGACAACGTCAGCGGTAAACTGTCGGCCGCGATCACTTATCACCACACGAGGGGCCCCGTGACGAAGTATGATCGAGTGTAGAAGAAACCATGACACATCAGATGATGTGGCTGAAGCAACCGCCATCATTTCAGTATACCGCGTCAGGTAATCTACGCGCACAATAATCCAGCGGCGGCCGGTGGTAGACTTGGGGAAAGGGCCCAGTAAATCTATGCCGACTTTTTTGAATGGTGATGTCGGTGGCTTAACCGGCTGCAGTGGGCCGGCCGATGGTGTGGTAGGTTGTTTGTGGCGTTGGCAGACATCACAACTTGCGACGTAGTGCTTGGTGGTCTTCCAGAGTCGAGGCCAGTAAAAACGTTGTCGGATACGGTGAAGCGTTCGGGCAAATCCAAGGTGCCCAGACGTGATGTCATCGTGCACAGCTTGGAATACCGCAAGACGCAGGCATTCTGGCACGACGAGTAGTAGTGTGGAACCATGGCTGGAGTAATTCTTGCGATATAGTAGGGCGTCATGAATCACGAATGGCGTGGCGCGTTTAGAGCTACAAGCCACATCAATCATTGGTTTCAGCGAAGGGTCACGCTGTTGTTCGTGACGAAAGACATCCAAATTTGGAAAGTTGGATGAGATTGCGGCCAGGTAGTTGTCAAAATCATCATCATCAGCATCCACAGTTGGAGATGGAAGACGAGATAAGCAGTCGGCATCTGCGTGACATCGACCGCTCTTGTAGGTCACAGAATAATTATATTCTTGAAGCCGTAAGGCCCAGCGAGCCAACCGACCAGCTGGGTCACGTAGTCCGACAAGCCAACAAAGCGAATGATGATATGTGACGATCTTGAACTGCCGGCGGTACAAATAAGGTCTGAACTTTTGGACGGCGAAAACAACTGCAAGACATTCCAGTTCGGTGACCGTATAATTCCTCTCCGCCTTAGTCAAAGTACGACTTGCATACGCCACGACGTGCTGCCGGCTATCGTGATATTGAACTAGCACGGCACGAACTCCGATACCACTAGCATCTGTATGCAGTTCCGTGAGTGCCTCCGGGTCGAAATGGCGCAAGAGGGGCCCGGAAGTAACCAAATATTTCAGCTGCTCGAAAGCAGCCTCACACTCAATGGTCCATCGAAATGGAGTGTTTTTGCGGAGCAACTCTGTCAGGGGATGAGCAAGCTGGGCGAAGTCTTTGATAAACCGACGAAAATAAGAACACAGGCCCACGAAGCTACGGAGATCCTTCAAAGACGTCGGTTGCTTGAAGTCTCGAACAGCACTGATTTTGTGCGGGTCTGGTCGTATACCGTCCTTGTCAAGTAGATATCCAAGCACAAGGGCTTGACGCTCATCAAAATGACACTTCTTTGCGTTTAAAACGAGACCAGCTTGTTTGACGCAGTCTATAACAACGCTAAGCCGATGGTTGTGTTCGTGGAATGTCTTGCCAAAAATAATTACATCATCGAGATAACACATACATATCTCCCATTTGAGACCGCGAAGGATGGAGTCCATGAATCGCTCGAAGGTAGCTGGGGCATTGCATAAGCCAAACGGCATAACGTTGAATTCAAATAATCCATCAGGCGTGACAAAAGCAGTCTTCTTTTTGTCAGACGGATGCATTGGTATTTGCCAGTATCCAGACCTTAGGTCGACAGACGAAAAGTATGCGGCCGAGTGCAGACAATCAACAGCATCGTCGATGCGTGGTAGCGGATACACGTCTTTCTTTGTGACGGCGTTGAGACGGCGGTAGTCTACACAGAATCGCCAAGAGTTGTCTTTCTTTTTTACCAATATAACAGGAGCTGCCCAGGGACTGCTTGACTTTTGAATAACGTCTTTCTGCAGCATGTCGTTGACCTGATCGGCGATCACTTGCCTCTCTGACGGGGATACGCGATAGGGTTTCTGGCGTATCGGTGTAGCATCTCCCGTGTTGATGCGGTGGTGCATACGGGATTCGGGCAACATGGAACAACGCCTGTTTTGAGCGAAATCAAAGACTCCCGCGTAGCGTGTAAGTACCTCCTCAAGGACATTCTGCTCGGAAGAAGGCAACGACTTGTTGATCATACGTTTAATCTCGGCTGAGTAGTTGGGCGCAGTCTGACTGATAGCTGGAGACTCTGAGACCATTCTCACGTCAATTGTGGCCTGCTCCTCGAACGTACCCAGTTTGAATCCGTCTGGTACAACAACAGGCTCTGAGGCTGCGTTGAGTGCCCACAAGCAAGCATGTCCGTCGATGGCTGTAAGGACAGACCGTGTGACCAGCACATTCTTCTTAATGGCGTTTGCATGATCAGGCTCCACAAGTCCAGTGCAGGGTCCTGAGCGGACATGAGAAGAGCACACGGGTACAAACACTGCTGTCCGACCAGGGATCGTCACATCTTCAGACAACGAAAGAGCATCGATGGGCAGAGTCGGAAAATCGTCAACTATTGCAGCGGGCAACGTACTTTGTAGAAGAATCTCTCCAGTTCCACAGTCAAGCGTAGCGCCGCATTCATGAAGGAGGTCTATCCCTAAAATGATGTCATGAGTTGCGCGAGCCAGTACGGTGAATTCAACTCGGAAATTTTGTCCACCAATCGTGAGTACAACTGAACAAATACCAACAGTGCATAACGTTTCGCCTCCAACTCCACGAAAAGTTTCTTTACGATTCCACGCGAACATAACTTTGTGACCCAAGAAACGATGTTTGAAACGAAGGCTCATAACCGAAACAGCAGCACCAGTGTCTACAAGAGCAAGAGTATCTACACCGTCTATACACACACGCACTTTGTTCATCAACATCACAGCAGAAGGAGGAATTGGCGAAACTGACCGTCCCGCGACCGCACCTCCATCGGTCGCACCAGTTAGTTTCCCAGCTGATGCGGGGAAGGTGACCGACGACGCGGAGACGGCGACCGGCGGGACCGTGTCGGAGGCGGCGCCAGGCTTCTCTCGGAGGCAGGGGACTCGCTGCGAAGTTCGTTAGGCCATTGCTGTCGGGGACGGTGGTCGGCCGAGTGAGAGGTCCAGGTTTCGTGCATACGAGGCGGGTGCGTCGAAAAACGTGGCGGCACAGGCGTTTCGTACATACGAGCCGGATACGTCGAAAAACGTGGCGGTGCAGGCGGCCGTCTGGGACAGAAGCGCGAAATATGCCCTGGGAGACCACATGTGTCGCAAACGGGGACTTGTCGACTTACGTTAGCCGGAGCAGAGGTGGCAGAAGTACGCGGAAACGGGTCGTGCTCCGCAGGAACATTTTGTGATGAAGCATAGTAAACTTCTGGTAGAGGCCTGGTTGACGACGGTCGGGGGTCCGCAGCGGCACGTCGAGATGATGACATCCGGTGGTGGCCACGACCCGTCGGGGAAAACGGAAGCCGCGGGGTAAAATCTGCAGTTTCTGTGCGTGGTCGGTTTTCGACGTGACGCTCTCGCATCCAGTAGGGAGGTGGTTCGGGGCACGTAGCGAACGAGCATTGGTGGTGAACGTCACCTGCTTAAAGTCGTACGAGCTCTTCTCGAACTACCCGACGTACGAGGTAGGAAATGTCTTCGCAGGTGGCGACGTCCATACTTGCGACAGTGGGAACATTGTCCAAGCGCCCGAACTTGGGTAAAATTCTTCGGGTCTTCAACGCCTCGAATGCGCGACATTGCTGCCTGAAAATCGAAGGAGTGTTCAAGTTTTCTTTTGTTATCAAAAAATTGTACACGTCCTCGGCGATGCCTTTCAACAAATGACCGACTTTGTCTTCGTCAGACATATTTGCGTTGACAATTCCGCAAAGCTTCAACACTTCTTCAATGTAGGTTGTGCACGTCTCGCCGGGCAACTGAGCCCTACGTGACAGCGTTTGCTCAGCTTTCTTTTTCATGGAACTCGTGTCCCCAAAGCAGGCCTTCAGTTCCTTAACAAATATATCCCAAGTGGGGAGGACATGTTCATGGTTCTCAAACCAAAGCAAGGCTGTCCCGGCAAGGAAGAATACTACGTTCACGAGCTTCGCCGGTGCGCCCCATTCGTAGTAGCGGCTCACTCTCTCGAAGTGTTTTAGTCAAGCGTCCACGTCTTCGTCAGTTTTACCTGAGAAAATTCGTGGCTCAGGTGCCCAGTAGTCTGGTTGTCGAGGTCGACGGCCACCTTGTGCTGTGTCGGTGGCACTGGTGGATGCAGCAGCGTAGGACGTCGATGGGATTGCTGTGTCGTCGTTCATGCTGATGTTGTCCGGAGGTAGGCCAGCTAAGCGTCTGCTTCTTCGAAGAACTTCTGCTGCGGGGTCCAGGATGGCAAGTTACCCAGCACCGCTCCACCAAAGCTGTTACGGATGTGATGGGTTTATTTACAATGAAAAATGTCAGCGCTCTACCGTCACTGCCGAATCACCATCGCTCAAGCGCGTCCGATCTCTTCTTCTTCCTCGCTCTTTCAGTCCGCGTTACAATATATATATATATATATATATATATATATATATATATATATATATATATATATATATTGTGGGCATTTGTTACTTTCATCGTCATCATCCCTGCATGAACACAATCACCATCATCAGCTTGTCTTTTTGTCCTCATTGCCACTCTGGGTCATCATCATCGTCATCGTCTGTGTACTGGCTCTGCCCGTTCGTTTTGCGAGGTCTTTCCTCAAATAAACGCTGACGCAGCCAAGACTACCAAGACTTCGTACGTAGTGGAGGTGGACTTTCGGTCCTCTGACCTCCCGCAGCCCACTTTACCCCCTGGAGCTTCGTTCAGGCCGCCACTTGCGCCCGCAGTCAGGCAGCATGTCCCTGACCGAGCCTGCCGGCACTGATGTCATCAACCACGCACCGCCGCAAGTTGTCCCTCCTACTTACATACATCGACATCAGTGGGAACCCCCGCTCTTCGCTGGCCTTCGGGGAGAACACGTGGAAGACTGACTTGATGACTACGACCGCGTAAGTGCCGCTAATAGGTGGGACGAGGCCGCCAAACTGCGTTACGTCCCTTTTTATCTGATCGGAGTCGCGAAGACATGGTCTTTCAACCACGTCGTTGGCTTACCCGACTAAGCTACCTTCCAGCAGCAGCTGCGACACGTCTTTGGGACACCAGACATTCGATCCGCCGTCGCGAAGAGGACACTCGATACTCGCCGACAACATCCCGGTGAATCGTGCACTTCATACATCGAGGATGTCCTCGCACTTTGCCGGCGTGTCAATCAATCCATGCCGGAATCGGACACAGTGCGCCATATAATGAAAGGCATGGGGCCTGTTGCCTTTAATGCCCTCGCTGTGTGAAACCCAGCTACCATCGCTGATGTCGTGACGACATGCAAGCGGCTTGATGCGCTGGACTCCGTTCGCCTTCAACCGGACATTGGCGACCACCACTCCACGTCAGATGGCCATCTGCGTGACCTCATCCAGGACATTATACGCGAAGAATTGCGGTCCATGGGCTCCACACCTCCTACACCGCGACCTACACAGCCTTCGGGAATGCCCTTACGTGACATCATCAGGGAGGAACTTACATAACTGACTGGCTCTGCGCCCGTACAGCCATCTCCTTCTTACCTTATATCCACGTACCCTCAAATTGCTGCCGTGCCTCCCAGTGACGCCCACGCGACATTGCCACGTCCATTCTACGCGTCAGTTGCTGCCGCTCCCCCGGTGAACCACCATTCCGTGCCCCCTGACCCTTCGGCCCACCTGACCGCGCTATCTCCAGGTGCCCCGAATGCCTTATATTTCCCACCGTGGCGCTCGTTTCGCCCTGTATGCTGCTACTGTGGCTATCACGGCCACATATCTCGTTTCTGCTGAAAGTGCCAGCAAGATGAGCGTCGGAACGACGTGCGTGAACGGGATTTGTACACCGGGGCATCTTATCAAGGTCGGCGTTATTCTTCTACCCCGCACCGGTCTCCATCTCCTCCTGCATCGACTGCACCACGAAACAGCCGAAACACGAGACGCCGCTCGCCTTCGCCCTTCCGCCGTTCCACTTCTCCACTTCGGCCCGCCTCATTCCCCTCTGATATTTATTCGGAAAACTAAGTGATGCAGTTTGTGGAGGAAAAACTGCATTCGGAATTATCAATCGTTATAGAACTGAAATTCCTCCATCAGGCCCGTGTAACATGGTTTCTGTGGAAGTGGAAGGAGTGCGAGTCGATGCTTTTGTGGACACAGGTGCGACATTGTCTGTGATACGTGATGACTTGTGTGAACATTTAAGGAAAGTAATGACGCCTTATGATGGCCCCACGTTAGTTGCTGCCCAGGGGAACGGCATTCACCCTTCCGTGTTTTGTACTGTGCGTGTTTTCATCGGCGGCATCCGCCATCGTGTCCAGTTTGCTGTCCTGTCCCGCTGCTCTCACCAACTAATTTTAGGGTTGGATTTTCTATCATCTGCTTCCGCGGCGATTTGTTGTGGACAACGCGTCGTTCACCTCGCTGACACGGACTACATACTTGACGACGACAATCAGAAGCCACTTCATCTGGTCGCTGCGAAAGACATCGAACTGCCGCCACTACAAGAGCAAATTGTCAGCATTACGTCCAACGACATCTGTCACGGGGATGTATTGGTCTCACCGTCACCACTTTGCGTTCGCAAAGGTATAGTTCTTCCGTCCGGTGTCGTTCGTTTTTGCAATGGCTCGGCACTTGTCACCGCTGTCAATTCTACACCGGAGAAGATCTTACTGCCACAGGCCACTACTGTGGCCCGTGTTGCTGACTTCAAGCCTGTATTTGTCACGCCACTTCAGACCATCGCATCCAAAGAACCTTGCCTAGGTGAGCATGTTTCTTCCTCCGCCTTTACCACCGCTATCAGCAGCGAATTGACATATTCACAGAGGCAGCAGTTGCTCGCATTGTTACAGAAACATGCTAATTCTTTCGATATTGGCTCGTCTAAGCTGGGTCGCACTAATACTACAGCACATCCAATTCAAACTGTTGGGACATCTAACGTACACCGCCGACCCTACCGCGTGTCTCTAACTGAAAGAAAAATTATAGAAGTAAACGTTGTGGACATGCTTAAACGGGAAGTCATCCGTCCCTCATCTAGCCCTTGGTCGTCTCCTATTGTTTTGGTCCATAAAAAGGATGGCTCTGTGCGGTTTTGCGTGGACTACCGGGTGCTCAATAAGATCACACGCAAAGGCGTGTACCCTATGCCACGCATTGACGACGCCCTTGATACCCTACAAGGCGCGGAATTCTTTTCAAGCATCGACTTGCGTTATGGGTACTGGCAGATGCCCATGCATAAAGACGATAAGGAGAAAACGACATTCGCAACCCCCGACGGGCTATATGAATTCAACGTGATGCCTTTCGTGCTCTGCAACGCACCCGCGACTTTAGAGCGCATGATAGATACCGTGCTGCGCGGCCTGAAATGGAAAAGTTGCCTTTGCTACCTGGACGACATTATTATCCTTTCGTCAACGTTTCCTGAGCACCTAGAACGATTGGATCAAGTTTTGACGTGCCTTGCAGGCACCGGGCTTCAAATAAACACTAAGAAATGCTCTTTTGCTAGCAAATCTATCAAGGTCTTAGGACATGTCGTTAGCAAAGATGGCATCCGGCCCGACCCTGACAATATTTCTGCAGTCCTTCACTTTCCGCGTCCCGAAAAACAAAAGGAGCTTCGCAGTTTCCTTGGCCTCGCCTCCTATTTTCGCCGGTTTATCCAGAACTTCGCTTCTATTGCTGCTCCGTTACACCAACTACTTGCTTCCAACGTCCCCTTTCTGTGGTCTCTAGAATGTCAAACGGCATTCGACCTGTTGAAGCGGGTACTCACGTCTGAACCTCTGCTCTGCCACTTTGACGAAGCCGCACCGACAATCCTCCATACCGACGCTAGCAGCCTTGGTATAGGAGCTGTTCTTCTACAACGCGACAAGTCTTCCCTAGAGAAAGTTGTTGCATATGCCAGTCGCGTACTCACCCCTGCCGAAAAGAACAACACTATAACTGAGCAAGAGTGTTTGGCTGTGGTTTGGTCGGTCCAGAAGTTCCGTCCCTATCTTCACGGCCGTCTCTTCACAATCGTTACGGACCAACACGCCTTATGCTGGCTTTCTACACTGAAGAACTTGTCCGGACGCTTGGGTCGGTGGATACTACGCTTGCAGGAGTACGACTTTGACATAACTTACAAATCAGGCAGAAAACTTCAAGACGCCGACGCTTTATCTCGTTGCCCGCTTCAAACTACCCATATTAGCGTTGGTGAGAACTCAACCGCCACCTCTACCAAAATTCATACGCTCGCATCAATAAGGCAACCCTCTTCGGACGACAATCCAACATTTATCTCCCACCAGCGGTCCGATTCATACTGCAGACGCATGATGGACCACCTTTCGGGAGTTTCTCATCCACCCAACGCGCGGCTCCGTCGTCAACTCCTGCACTTTAAGCTGGACAATGGGGTTCTCTACCGCCACGTCTATCACCGTGACTGTCAGCGCCGGGTTCCTGTACTGTCACACTCTCTTCGACTTCAGGTGCTTGAAGCCTTCCACGACGACTTTACTGCTGGTCATTCTGGTTTTAAAAAAACTCTTGACTGCATTCGATGTCGTTATTACTGGCCTGGCCTTTCTTCTAGTTTAGCGTGGTACGTCGGCTCCTGCTACTCATGCCAGCGTCGTAAACTCCCCACGTCTGCACCTGCTGGACCTCTACAGCCACATCCATGCCCTTCACTGCCGTTCGAGGTTGTAGGTGTTGACTTTTACGGGCCTCTTCCCGTCACATCTGCTGGCAAACAATGGATAGTGACCGCCGTGTACCACCTGACACGCTACGCTGAGACTTCCTCTGTTATTACAGGCTCAGCTGTGGAAGTTGCAGACTTTATTCTTCACGCAATAATACTGCGTCATGGGGCTTGTCGTGTACTGCTCATTGACCGCGCAAAGTGTTTCTGTCACAAATGGTAAATGAAGGATTGTGCGCTTCTGGAACTACACACAAGACAGCCTCAAGCCACCACCGTCAGACAAATGGTCTCACAGATTTCACCGAACCCTTGCTGACATGATAGTCGTTTACGTCCAACCCAAGCACAAAAACTGGGATACTCTTTTACCATTCCTGACATTCGCTTACAACACCACCGCTCAGCGAACAGCTTG
Organism: Rhipicephalus microplus; assembly: GCF_043290135.1. Lineage (NCBI taxonomy): Eukaryota > Metazoa > Arthropoda > Arachnida > Ixodida > Ixodidae > Rhipicephalus > Rhipicephalus microplus. Next base: position 182,993,481 of record NC_134701.1, read on the forward strand.
CTACTCACCGTTTTACTTCGTGTACGGACGCACCCCGACTACCTTTCTCGACGTCTCCTTCTTTAACAGCCATGGGAATTCATGTCAGTCTTCTAGCGAAGAACACATTTCCCGCCTGGCCCAGTCTCGCCATCAGGCTCGCATCAGTACTGAATCGAGACAGCACGAGCGGAAGATCATCTATGATGAATCCCACCGCGTTGTGTCTTTCCAACCTGGTGACGAGGTGCTGCGTTTGACACCTATTCGCACTCCTGGTCTTTGTGACAAATTCCAACCACGCTTCATCGGGCCATACATTGTTTCAGAACAGACTTCGCCAGTTAATTATCGTGTCACACCACTCGTCGCCCAAACAGACCGCCGCACCGCAGCACAGAGATTGTCCACATTTGTCGCATGAAACCTTTCACGCGACGTTCCCCGTCACTTTGACTTACGGCGGCCAGGGTGTCCGCTTCCAAAGGGGGGGGGGGGATTAGTGTGGGCATTTGTTACTTACATCGTCTTCATCCTTGCATGATCACAATCACCATCATCATCTTGTCTCTTTGTCCTCATTGCCACTTTGGGTCATCATCATCGTGATCGTCTGTGTACTGGCTCTGCCCGTTCGTTTTGCGAGGTCTTTCCTCAAATAAACGCTGACGCAGCCAAGACTACCAAGACTTCATTATATATATATATATATATATATATATATATATATATATATATATATATATATATATATATATATACCGAACTAAAACTATTCCAATCTGAGCTGTCTCTTAATTGCTCCAAGTTTATTGTGCACGTACACGTTCCACTACTCTTTTAAATACACCCCAAGTGAGCGACCACGACCATTCCTTTTCACAGGCGTTGGAATTTCGTAAGTCATCATCATCCTTACTTAAATATTGTGGCGCTATATTTCAGGAGGGCGAGGTATGTAGCGCTTCATGTGACGAATCATCATTACCCGTAGCAAATCTCTCGATTCCCATGCTATACCCTTTAGAGTCAAATCGATAGTCATAGCACATGCGTGCATCAATGTTTTTAGGCCCGTTTTATTCTGCTTTTATGTGTCCACTCACGAAAGTAAGTTTCTCTTTTGTTCTTTGCTTTATCTCACATTGGGTCGAGTAACAGAAACGCTTACGACTCATCTTTAAGTATATTGGAGCCGTCGTGAGCGATACCAACTTTCATATTCCTTGATGGCCTCTCAAACTTTACGTTGAGGATAAAAGCGCATGTTCGCTCATCGCCCCCATCTATTCCTTAACGTTCCCTACGTTGTCGTAATTCGACGCTCCAGCCATCGTTGAGGTAAAACGTGTTCGAAAAACAAAACTTTTCTACATGAAACTGGCCATAAACTACACGAGCAAATGTGTTTAGTTCAAGCAGTTTTTTTGTGTGTTTGTGCGGGGTGATACTGGTGTGGTAGCACTGATGATGGCAACATTGTGTACTTTTTTTTCTTTTCTCTTGTTCTTTCTTTAACGGTCCATGAGAATATCACGTTGATAATGCGTCAGTTTTTCAAGTCTACTCGGGCAACGAGAAAAAAAAAAGAATCATCCATTTTCTTTTATCTTCACCTTATTTCTGCGTGATATACTTCGTCGTATTTGTCTCGGTGTGTCTTGTTTTTTCATTTAGTGTAACGTACCAGGAAGATTGGCTAAAACTCTTGTCGAACTTTAGAAACATGAATGAGCAGCTGCATGGCACCGACAACTTTCATTGCAATACTTTGCTGGTGTTTCGAGAAATAAAGAAAGCTTGTGAACTGTTTCTTTCGTGATGCCCCTGCGCGCCTGCACACCACGAGCAATTTGCTGTTCTTGAGCCTATCGCTTAATGCGGTTTGCATTTTCGCATAAAGCTGTATTTGAAGTTAGGCACGTAAATTTAGAATCACGCAGACGGGACATCGTTCTTGGCGGTATTTACACGCAAATTACCTATCTACATTTTCCACATTCACTGAGAGAGAGCCAGTTAAATTATGCTAGAAAGCCCACCAATGCTTACGTGAGTTAAAACAAGCGTTCGAGAGAAGTTTGAAGTTGTCTATACTAATTAAAGCCTCGCATCACGGTTTCTTAAGCTGGAGCGTCATTCATCGCAGTGACGAGTGAAAGTTTCACAGTACTTCAAACTACGCTTGCATATACTCGCAGAGGTAGCATTGACGAGAACTGCTAGTTATCATGGAAGCATTGAGAAAGTTAAACCATGTTGCCTTATCTTGATTTACGTCAATTCTATGAAACAAGCACGACTTCAATTGCTTTCCTTATAATGGAGAGAGGAAGAAATAGGGAAGAATATAGAGAATAACGAAACTCAAGCTAGTTAGGCTTCCCTATATGCAGGGTGACGTCGAAAAGAAATTAAAGGTTAATATAGAGAAAAAGTAACGGTAAAGAAAGAATGAAAAGGACCAGTTGCTGTAGATACGCACAACACGAACTCGTGCCCTTAGCTCGCAGATGCTGGAAAAGTCTGGTTGTCTTCAACTATACCCCAACAGGGCTTTCGTGATCTTGTCCTTCTGCGGCAATCCTCACTGTGAAGCCATCGATCTGCAGTAATACGTAACGATAAATCTTAGCTTCCTTTAACTGCTGCTTTAACCTTCCTACTGTATTTGTTAGCCATAGCGTGAGCGCTTTGTTATCGGTAGTAGAGAAGATAATTTCGTAGATTGCGCGAATCCATAGCTTTTGTCAGTGGCTGGACAGAGTGCAATGCACAGCTTATCCAGTTTATGTCTGCAAGAGTGGAAACTCATATCGCACGAAATTTCATATGTTCCATATTTCAGGAGATTCATGGTGCTGTGTCTACCAGGAATATAGCTGCAAGCTTAACCGGGCCCCACTAACTTATTTAAAAAAAAATGTTACAACGTTTTTCTCGCGAACCAATATAGAAGCGAAAGCAACCCTCAGGTTAACATTGTTTTTTTTTCTTCTTTCGTTCAGAGCGAAACGCATCCGCAACACAGCCTTCTTGAATAAGTAGTTCGCCCTTGTTTGCATGGAAAATGGATTCCTGGTGAAAGCATTTGACCTGGTAAAAATTACTGAAACTGTGTCACTTGTAGTAAAACAGGCACCGAAAAGCCGTGCTCTTTTATAAATTCAACCTACATCGATCGTCTTCTACAGAAAATTAATGTGGCCCTGACGGGAACGGCTGTGCGGCTGGGCAAAGAAACAATGACCACTTTAATTATTTCCGTTGCGTTGAAAATTAATGGCTAGGACACAGAATTGACTTCAACCTTAACGGGAAGAAATATCACATTCCGGCTAAAACCAAGGCCAGTGAGGAGGAATAGGAGTATTAGAAAAAAATACAGACCGGAGAAGCTTGTTACGCTATGTCAACTGGTCTGAGAGTGAATAAGAATGGATGAGAATGCAGCGATTACTACTTCGTTTTCCCTTGAAAAAGGAAGAATCAAATAATTATCTCTACAGCCTGCAAGACTCTGCTTTTGATATCTCTGAATATGTTTAACGTGTCGACATAATGAAACAACCTGACATAAACAAGTTTATCAAGCGAAAACTGTATAGGTAGAAATACATACACCGTAAGGAAAGGCAGCGAGGGTTAATCATTATTAACACAACTGGTCTGCTTCCATCTGCTAGCGGAAGTGGTGGAAAGATAGGTGGAAAGATCAGCGCAGAGAAAAACGACAGTGAGGAAAAAAAAGCCTGAACCCGAGTGAAAGATGAGGAGCGGTAATACTATATAGTGTCAAATAGGCCGCTGTGACAGAGCAATTGTCTAAGGCTCTAATAAATTTGCGTGTGAAGACAATTTTGAACTGTCTCCTCCAACAGCTAGGGTCTGTCCCCAAGCCGGTCTAACAGAGTCGCTAGTGCAGTCAATGCGCCCTGTGGTGCGAGCTGCAACATAGAACGTATTCAAAAGTTTCAACGCTGCCACAGCTATTGCAAGCAGCTGTTACATACCTGCCGATTAAGAAGGCAAAATATTTGGTGAAAGATAAACCAAGCTACTGTGGACAAAGCATCTTTGTATAAAAACAGGTGAGCCCAGACAGCGGCCAACAAAGTCGGAGATATGTTGATCTATACCATGGCTGGATAATCGCAAGTGGCTGTGCTTGTCGTATGCTACGTACAGCAAGGACAGAAAAAAACTGCTTGAGCGTTGCGGAGAAAAGTTGCGATTTTTTCAATATTTGGCCATCAGTCGAATCTGTGCTTGAGCCATGCACCGTTTGGAAGGGGGCGGAGTTGTTCTGGCTGGCGCTTACTTTGAAGAAGAGGGGGGCACCACGTCACTCTCCCGACAATTCCGCAAAATGACAACCAGAGTATAATGAATGAGATCGTCAGAATCCCAGACAGAGACAACCGCCTGTTTCTGTTAAAAAGCCACAAGGAGTCCGTGCAAATTTTTTATGTAGGAAATCATTTCATTTGAAAATATAGCTGATCCCCCTAAATAAAAATCGGTATGACACCAAAAAGAAACATGCCTTTACAAAGGTAATCATATGGTGGTTTTGGGACGTTAAACCCCACATATCAATCAATCAGTGTCTATTGTGCATTGTTTCAGCAACAGAAACAAATTGCTAAGTCAGGTTAGCAACGAGAAGCAACTGGAAACTTGAAGCACGTGCCTCAAGCAGAAAGCACGCACAAAATTAGAACACACAGGACGGACGCGGACTAACAACTGTCATAATTCTTTCTTGATCGTCTGCCAGCAGTGTGCTACTTTCGTAAACATGTCCGTGGCAGCCTGCAAAGTGATTTTGGTCTTCTCCTGATTACAAACCTGATAAGCGCGCACGCAAGGAAGACCACGTTCCGTGGGACAGTGGGGTGGCGCTTCACGGAGGGGGCGACCATGAGAGAACGTTGAACGCGAGACCGTCAAGCCATCTCGCCAGTGATAATAAAAACGTGCTAAAGTTTTCAAGGTCTGAGGACTTCCAAACGGTGTATGGTGCATATAAATGGCTTGCCGTGAGCACTCCCGACACGTACGTTTTGTGGCGTAATGGTTAGCGCCACGCGCTGAGAATCGAGATGTTGCTGGTTCGATTCCGCGCGGCACTCTTTTGCCTTCTTTTTCTTTGCAATCTGCTAACATATGTTTCTCAAAGTCACTTCTGTGACGGAAGTACGTCAGTGGAGTCGAGGTGGACTCCTACATAAAACACTTTCGTGTTAAATAAACATCGTCAAACACCAGGGATCCAACACGGTACAAAAGTGAACCCCCATTTAGGATCGAACTCGAGTGTTTGACAAACGCGCCCTCGCAATGCATTTTGCTAATATTCTTGTTATTTGAATTTTGTAGATGGACCACTCCTGGAAAGCGCTAGTCATGTGTCGCCGCCCAGATGTGGATACCTTTTTTCCAACTAAGCTTTCTGTCTGATAAACTCTACGCATCTTTTGTGGCTTCGTGCTGCACACGATTCATTGCGAGAAAGCTTTTCGTGATGAGGAAGGATGTGCACAAGACACCTCACGTGTGCTCTGAGAGTCTCCATGCCAATGCATTCGTTTTTGCTGTGAAGTCGTTTTCAATCGTGATGGCATTTTCTGTTGACGAATATCACGGAAATTGAAATCAAGTGCTACGCGCCGTATTGAAAACGCTTTCGAGCGTACGAGAGAGATTAGGAGTTCTACTATGTCTCTGCTGCATACGGTGCCTATGACCGAATCGAACTAGAGGGAGCGAATTTCTCAATAAAGAAAACAGGAACTCTGCTTTTTAACGAAATACACCATTCGTGCTAAAAAAAAGGTAACCACTGCTAACCATGCACCAGTGATTAAAGAACTTAGCTTGTATTAGCGCAGCATTTATGAAAAAGAAAAAGATGACACAAACGTCCACAGAGGTAGGCGCTAAACTTCCAACTGTTTATTTCGTGCCCTTCACATCCATTTAATGCCTGCGTAAATACACAGCTTATCTTGCACGTGGTCTCATTCTAAGGTACGTCAATTTTTTTCTGTCATTAGGATTTATAACCTACTCACACAAAAGTATCGCATATCTGCTTTGGCTTTAGCTTCTTTTCACGTGTCAGATGATTCTAAAACCGGTCAATAACGATGCAGCTGTACAGATTAGGAGAGCTACCACAACCCTTTCATTGTGCTGTTAGCCACTCAAAGTCTAATATTGCGTTGTAGTCGTGTTCCCGTAGTCTACCATTAAGCCATCACTTTGTCTGCCCTATATGGCACTCGTCACACGATAATAAAACTTGTAGACAACGCAGCACACACAATCTACACATCTGACCTGGTGTCTCGTATCACAGACTAAGCGAGGGACACTAACACTGGGACAAGTCAACTTGCTAAGCTCCCGTAGTTTTGGGGCGACCGAAAACACTACGCCCACATTACTCCGATAGGCAACTTTCTTGAAGTTATGGTAAATAGTGTGCATGTACGGGATCACACCTACTCTGCTACCCGAACACACCAACGCTTGTCGCCTATCGTTGTGTTAATCTTTTAGGCGGCGGTTATACAAGCTAAGTCCGTGGATAACCAACTCACCCGAGCCACAACACTTCGGCGGCTATAGACTTATGGCGTTATGATGATTGTGAAGTGTGACTTTGTGTGTACGTTTTTGCTCTCCTCTGTGTCTCTTTTTCTCCATCTTTAAAACTAATCCAGGCATTTCACCAGTGTACGGTAGTATACCGGTCCTTCTAGACGCGTAAACATCCCCGCCTTTCCTTTCAATCGTGTTCCTCGTACGGTGCCTTTGCGAATATCTTCTGACGTGCTGCTTGCTTTATAGTAACATTTAGTGTGCAAGTGGAAGGCTACTGACGGATAATCTGCTGTTGTAAATCTGATGCTAATAAAACCAGGCAATCAAAAAGGACATTGCCAATACACCTAGAATCTTATAGCAAAAGCTGTACATGGCTAGGGAAAAAAAAACGAAAAACCGTCTGGTAGCGGTGTCACGAGCCATCTCCATTGGCTGTGTTATCAAGTACGTCGTTCGCAGCGTTATACACAAGCACGTGCGCCATTGGCTGCGTCATGAGTGACGTCATTCATCCCATCGAAGCCACGTCTTGAGCACGCACGCATGACTTTGTCTAGAAGCCTTCCACATGAGTATGCTAGAAACAACTCTAGAAGAGGGCCGAAAGTGAAAACGTAACCAGTCGCTGGCAATACGTTCTTCAAATGCCCGAAGTAGGATTATTCTTTAGCGGGACGGCTCAGTGCTCTCCCACAGTTGAGTACGAAGTACTCGAAATTGTTGAACACTTTTTCTAAACACAAAGCTGAGATTATCCGGGCCGATGGTGCAACCTTGGCACAAAAACAGGCGCGGGAGGCCAAGTGCTAGTAACAACTGCGTACCGTTGATCCAGCACTCTTCCAAGCCGCGCTTAATCTCGAACGAGAAAACCCCCGGTGGTGGGCGCATCCTGCAAACCACACCGCCAAGTTAGTTCACAAGGTCAAACGCTTGAAACAACGCGGCCTTGCAGCGTCATAGCGATGATTGCGGGAGCGCGTTTGCCGCGGTGAACGCCCACTTTCGACAGTAGTTTGCTACAGCGGCACGTTGGTTTCGGCGGTGAGACGTCTATGACCACATATGGTTCGAGAACAACCGCTGTGATAAACACATTGCGAAAATCATTTAACCGCTCAGTACACTCCTTCATGACCATGATCGTGTCAGACACAATGGTAAACCTAAGCCAAACGTGCGTATAACCTCATCAAGAAGCACGAAAATGTCACCAATAATTGTGAAAGGCTTCTGTGCCGCGTCGGTTGAAACCAATGGCGAACAATGGTGCCGCATGTTTCGCTTTGCGTTGGTTAACTATTTGAACGGAGTGCTTGTGCGGTCACTTTTTTACAAGCTCTGATAATTCATCCACTTGTATTTCATTCAGCCGTCTTCAGTGTCTTAAAGTGTGCTATTTATGCGTGTGTGTGTGTTTTTCTCTATTGTTCTTTCCTTCTGCTCCTCCTTTCACAGAACCGTTGGAAGTACAAATGTGGCCCAGAACACGGGAGGTTCGCTCCGGCGACTCCGTCACTCTGAATTGCAGCGTGTCCGGGTTTCCTGTACGTTCCGTCACGTGGTCCAAGGACGGGAGACCTATACTAGGACCGTCGACTGCGGGCGCATCGACATCGGCGGGCAGTGGCGGCGCTTCGGCACTGTCGCGGCGCGTGCTGATGCTGAACCGGTACGCGCTGAGGATTCAGGCAGCGCAGAGTGATGACTCGGGTGTATACCAGTGCCACGCTACGAACGAGAGGGACTCCGCGCAGGCGCATGCCTACGTCCATGTCAAGTGTACGTGAGCATCTTACGCGTTTTATATGAATATTTTAGCGGCCCAAATGCCTCAACGTATGCGTTACATGCATGCTCGGTCACGCTCTGTTATGTTTATCAGGACAGCGTAGATTACCCAATTAAATGTGCATTCGCGATGCAGGCAGAGCTTATGAAAGCTATCTGAAAAAAAGAAATTTAATGAATACACTATAGTTTATGCTTTAATTCAAATTTTAAATATGGTTTGCTGTGCGAGTTGCTAATTTAGCTTGATGTGGCCAGCGTGAAACCTGCCAGTCTTCTGTTTGTATTTTGCTCTGTCTTTGCAGTTCCCATGTTGAATACGTCAAGATGCATTGGCATGCCTGTAAATTTTGTGAAACATTGCCGAACACTTTCCGTCGCGCAGAATTTAACGAATAATTTACAGGAATTGCACCAAAGAGAGCTGCTAGCTTCTTTAGATAAGCTTTGGTGACTTGGGATTGTGGCTGTTCCGCCACTCATCTCCTAAAGTTTGTGTGTGTGTGTGTGTGTTAGTGTGTGTGTGTGTGTGTGTGTGTGCTTGTGTGTGTGCGTGTGTTGTGTGTGTGTGTGAGTGTGTGTGTGTGTGTGTGTGTGTGTGTGTGTGTGTGTGCGTGTGTGTGTGTGTGCGTGTGTGCGTGCGTGCGTGCGTGCATGACAAAAATATTTAGTGCAATGCCGTATTCAATATATAGCTAACTAAATATGCAGGTTACTGGGAAAGACAAGTATACTTCTTTTTATGTAATGCTAGAAACAAGCGTAAAAGAGTGAGCTGTACTTAGTTTCTGTCTGAATTTACTGAAACGTGCAGTGCCTCATCTACGTGTATAGATGTCTATATCAATAGCTGGCGAACATTCAGAGCTATACTTAAATTTATTTTTTTTTATTTTCCGTGTCCTCAAAATGCATATGCGCAGTTAGAAAAAACAAAATGCAAACATCTAATGCGCGCTATGCAGCCAGCTTCTCGACTTATATTCTATACGGGTGTAGTTTTCCTTCCACATGGCCATGAGAAATGAACGGCCACATCATTTACGCTAAATGTAGGGCACCGTTCCGCCTATCTGCCTGCATGCCATTAATGGGTTTGCAACTCTTCCTAATGACTGAACAGGAACATTTTTTCAATTGAGATAGGGCAGTGTCTGGTAATCGTGCATCGTCTTTGCCTAAGTATACCATCCCATTTTTTCACCGAAGTACCTAAAGACCACTTGACCTAGTTGTCAACAGCCTCGCTCGATTAGTGATGGTGCTAGCTATATAGCTATACATTTATTTATTGATTGTGATACGGAAACAGCGTGAATAACTATTCTCAACGCGCCTTTGGTTTGTACAGCGGAACCGCCGGTTCTCGTTTCACACTTCGAAGATAACGTTGTACGTCGAGATGAGCCGGTGTCTCTTCGATGCGCCGCCACAGGGACACCACTGCCCCAAATAACGTGGTCCATCTATGATATACAAGTGCAGGACTCCAGTCGAGTGAGTATCTTCTTACTTGAGCAAGTTGTACTGAGTGATGCTGCCTGTTTGTTTTGAATAAAGAGGCATTTTTACTGAATGAGCCCAAAACACAAAATAAAGAAAGTGATTCTGTGTTTTCTTCAAGACAGGAATGTATAAACGTACTGCTGATTGCGGTTGTGGGTAGGTTTATAAAAAACAGCTTTGTAACGTAAAAGCACTACAAATTCTGGTAACGACCACCTTTAAATGCAAATACATTTTTTAGTCGGGCTATGTCAGGCATTCACCATTGTCCGCGGCGGTGACCGCGCCCCGGCAAGTGTTCTCTATAAAGTCCCTTGATCTTGGGAAAGTACCGCCATCCACTGTACTCGTCGCAATGCACTCGACCTGCTCTCTCCATCCTCGCACCATTCGCGTCCTCCCAGTCTCCGACACTTCTGCAGAATTATTGGTCTCTTTGGCGGTTGCCCTTAGAAACGCGTGGGTCTTGCACTTTGCCGCGTTTTTAATGCGAAGCATGTCTTAGCGAACTTCGGAGAGTTTCAGCGTATCTATCTATCTATCTATCTATCTATCTATCTATCTATCTATCTATCTATCTATCTATCTATCTATCTATCTATCTATCTATCTATCTATCTATCTATCTATCTATCTATCCGCCTACGACCTTCAGCTCTCCGGGCGGTTTCCATAATAGTATTGATACCAAAATTGGTCTGGCATAACATGACTGTGACGAGCATAAGTGACTAGACTTAACATGAAAATAATGATACGTACGTCATAAATAACATGATTTATATTTCATGGTATGGCAGCTCTTGCGGAGGTTTCGTTCGCTTGACATGTTTCAAAACTGATATCGTATTACATGACCGCATGGTGAACCTATGGAAAAGACCATAACATGAAAATGATGACGTGCGTGTCACGTAACAACGTGACTACATGCCACGCTAATGATGCGCTGGTGGCAATTTCGCTAGCTTCACTTATACCGAATTCGGCATTACAGGACGTGAATGGATGAAGAAGGTATGTGACTAGTGCAAACATGATAATCGTGAGATGTGAGAGGTAACAACATGACTACATGCCACGCTCATGATGCGCTCGCGGCCGTTTCGCCAGATTCAGCTATAGCAAATTTGGTATTACGGGACGTGAATGAATGGCGAAGGCATGCGACTGGTGCAAACGCGATAATAATCAGGTGTGTGTCATGTCATGTAACAACATGGCTACATGCCACACTAAAGATGCGCTCGCGGCAGTTTCGTTAGCTTCACATATGCCGAATTCGGTATTACATGCAGTGAATAAATGACAAAAATATGTGACTGGTGCGAGCATGATAAGCATGAGAAGCGTGTCATGCGAGAACATGACTGCTTGCCACAGTGAAGGCTCCGATACAGTTCGACGTGACCCGGCGCGCGTGTGCGCGGGCGTTCGTTTCTTATTGTTACTCCAGGGATGCCACGTCAGGCGCCAATCTGCCTCCCATACACTTGCAGGCGCGCGCTGCACGGCGTAGCTTTGACGCGTGAGCGTTTGAGCGCGCCCGGTGTCCCCCGACACGAAGAGAGGCAGACGCGGTGCTTTCTGAGTAACGTCGTCAGCGCGAAATGCAGCATGTCGTATTTCGAGTCGGTTGGCGCCGGGCCACGCCGACAGACGCTGGTCGCACCATAGAGTATCCTAAAATTAACTAGAGGGGACTTTGGCGCTGCGATCGTTCAGCGACCATGGGAATAATGGGTAGTACTCACAATAGCCTAGTGTTCGTACTTGCGGGCGGCGAATTCTACTTGTGGCTTCGTTTACTGCTGGTTACGATTTTGTTTTGAAGGAAAGAACGAACCCTTCTGAACTTTGTGACCCGATTTGAAATGGTAAGCTTAAAAGAGTAAGGTTGTGAAGCGCAAACGCTGAAGATTTGCTAATTTTTTTTCGCGAAAAAACAGCTCCAAGCCACACGAACACACACGGAGTCAGCAGCGGGCCAAAAGCACGAAAATTAGACAAATATGTGTTCTACCCATCATTCCCATTCTCACTGAAGCGCTGCGCGTTGCAGATCCCTTAGACACTAGCGCCAGAGTTTCCTCTAGTGTATATTAGAAAACTCTATGGGTCGCGCCAGTTGCGCCTGGCGTCAGACTATATAGTGCTTGCGTTAATTGTGTTAGTGTAGTGTCGCAGGGCCCAGCGCGCGCATCAACGTTAAGTCGGAATGTACTGGGCCCTTCACGATGCGCTCACCACAGTTTCGCTCGTGATGCTCTCGCCGCCGTTTTGCTAGGTCTCCATATACCAAATTTGATATTGCATGACGCGAACGGACCATGAAGGTAAATGACACGTCGATACAAAACTTCACTACATACTACGCTTACAGCACACTCGCGGCCTTTTCGCTAGCTCTAGATATACAAAATTTGGTATCAGGTGACGTGATTAGATGACGGGGGTAAATAACACTTCGAAACATGATAATCTTGGCATGAAGGTCATGTACGACCTAATTTTCCTCCACCTCGTAACGTTGGGCTGACTTTAAAGTGACAATCAACCTTCCTCATACGTGCTTCGCATATCATCGATTTCCACTGTACGTGGGATCTGCCAATCTTTTTTTGGGAGATCGAGAATGAGTGGACGCCGTTATATACATTATCAATCGACTTTGCTGTGTCGTCCTACGGGCTGTGCTTGCATGTAACATGCAATTATAGCATGCGCAATTACAGTGCATGGTGGGATTATAGCATTCATGGTGCATGGCAGTTTCAGTTATAGCACGCACGTGAAAAAGTTTCTTTCCTGTGACCGTTGCCTTGAACAGTGACGTCATTCCGGTCGTCTGCTTGCGGCGCTCATTGGTGCTTCAGTTTCGGTTACGCCGTCGAATTTCACTGCGCCGCTATAATTACTAGGGGCCGCTTTTTCTTTATCTCAAAGCAGTGATGCGTTCCACGCACGAAGAACTTGAATTCACCCTTTAGACATTTTCCGCCATTTTTCGCCGACGCTCTGCCTAACAAACGTAGCGCACGCGTTGTTATCTGCGCTTTGTGTGGGCGCTAAGCTATGCTGTTGCGCCTATTACTGCAACAGCCACAGTGAAAATGATTACATGGTTTTTACAATAATCCAAGGTAAATGCGATGGCTTGCTCAAGCAGCAGTGGCTGCACAACATCGGCCGAAAAAAAAATATCTTTCTGACATGAACACTGTACTTTGCGAGGTAAGGCGCCTTTCTTATTGCTCGTATCAAAGCATCACCGAATGCTGCATTTGAAATATTGTTTCGGGCTGCTCTTCAACATACGTGTTTTTTTTTTAGGCGCGGAACTTCATCCGCCATGGGTTGCATGTCCTCTGTCGTCGTTATTGTCATAATAGCCAGTTGCAAAGCATTAGATGTCGATAAAAACGGTGCCATAGCATATCCACGCAGTGAATGGTGAGGAGTGGGACGAAGCGTCCATCACTTCGTCCGTGCTTCTGTGCGTCCGTGTGTGAATCCATCCGTTCGTTCGAGGGCCCATCCGTAGGTCTGTGCGTACGTCTGTCCGCACGCCTCGCCCCACTCGTTAACGTTAACCTCGTGGATATGCTGTGATTTTTTTTTTCTCGCCTGCCCGTGCGTTCCTTCAAAGGAGAGTTGTCATCAATATGCTGAATTTTAGAAACAAAAAGAAATTTGAATCGTGTAACGTTTTTATACAAAATTGTGTCAGGGAAAGTTGCCCTAAATGTACCTTCTTGCGTTCAGCCAGCCACTGCTAGGAATACCTTCCGTAAACGTGATCGATTCTTGGCACTCAGGTTTTTACGAACTAATGCTTACAAACACAGTTATTTTGCCAGCACAGTTGATGAATGCAATCCACTGCCTCATGAGGTTTTTCAGGTGACAATTTTTAATGTTGCTGGAACGTTATCTACTTGGTAATTAGAATGTTCAAATAAGTTATAAATTTTGTTGCTGTTTCATAGAGATGTGACCTCTGTTACCGTATGAATTCTTGTTGCTTCTTTTTTACTGTTACGAATGACTTGATGTTTCTTATGCCCCTCCTGCCTGAACCAAAATGCTGGTCAGCAGTATTACTAAATATCTAAATAAAAGAAATAAAAATATTCACCTCCTACTTCATCACCTCTCGCACACTTCAGCAATCATCGAAAATGCACAACTGTAGTCTGTTTTCACTGCGAGCAATTACGTAGGATGATACACCTTCTGGATCGTGCTTTCTGTGACTGTTAGGATGCGTTTACGCGAATTTTTGTTAGAGAAAACAAATGAATGGATGAATACAAATAATTCTGATTGGCGCTTGCTTTCGTAAGGGTATTTATTTTTATTGTTTTTGGGAAAATTAACACACAAAATCAAGAAAGATAGGTGGTATATGAAAAAAAAGTAAAGAAATACTGAGGCGCAACGAAAAAAAGCTATAGCACGGTGATAGCGAGTGACCCAATTTATTAGGAAACCGTGGCCGCAATAGTTTTGGTCCCGCCTGCATTAGCATGTCTTCCATTCTCTAATAAGAAACTTTCTTATACTTTTTACGACGGTCACCTGAGTATTTCTGACCGGGATCAGCCACTTCGGATGGGACTTTTTCGGTCGCTATAGATGCGCAGATTATGATGACATTCCTGGTGCAGAGTTTCTTCTTTCACAAGTAACACCATCGCTAGTTTCTTTGACAAAACCGTGGTATCAAGGTTTTAAATACTCATTTTCTTATGTTTCTCTTATTGTGGTAAATGAGTCACTGTTGGTGACCCTAATCCAACCAATATTGCTCAAAGGCCTTCTTACTTTTGCAGACCACTGCGCACAGCTACTCTCACGCCGAGGAGATGAACACATGGCTAAACGATCCACCATGTACGAAGTAATTCCAATATGTGACGCTCATACCTGTGTCGTACACTGGCACAAAAGCACGGAAAAAAATTCTGAACACACACGAACATACCACAAGCGGAACTACTTCAGATGCAAACGTACAGCCTGTTATCATGTGGCATAAAAACTTTCGCATCGTAGAACTCTCAATAAATACTTTTATTTACTTAGCATGCCCCATTTATACAATCTTTGGAAGAAGCTAAATCCTTTAATGGACGGTTGCCTCAGTGTTTATAATTTTATTATCACCATTTAAAAAGAAATTTCAGCACTAGTGCGGCGCGCAAGCTGCCGCAAAAAAACTGCCTCAATTGTAATGTGCGGCTCACCCACGGGAACGTCGGCGAAAAATGGCGCCGCGCGTATGGCAAGCGGGCGAGGGGAATTAAAGAGGAAACGCGTGCGTGAAAGAGAGTGTCGTTACTTTTAGCAACTGCGCCGTGCTCCCGACCGGGTTGCAGAAATTAGGTGCCTTTTCTCATCTTCTAACCACTACCACCGTTACTTTCCCAAGTTCAAGGGGTTTTAGTTCTCTATCGGCTATCACTCCCTCTCTGATAGCTACAGCTGCGGGCGCACGCGCTTGTCCTCGCCCCTATAGAAACCAGAGCATGTGGCGCCGGAGAGTGTAGAAGAGGGTTGATACAGTTCATCGCCACTCCTTCTCTCGCCATTCGCTCTCTCTTCTCCCTGTAGTGCACTCTTCCGCCCGCTCGCGCCTCACTCTAGACCTTTCGCTGGCTGGGCGCCTATCAAAAACATCCGGAAATGCGGGTTTGAGATGACACTCTGAAACGCCAACGCCGAGTCCAGAACTCTGGCGCCCCACTTTCCTGTCCGCTCTCTTGTCACTCTGGAACGTTCACCGACTGGGCGCATCTCAAGGCGATGGCTGAAGTTGGTAAAGATGAATGTCAGGCGGCAACAGTACCCTATCTCGGCATAAGAAAGGCCTTCGCATTTCTTCACAGTTCTTTTCGGGGAGGTAGGGGCACTTCATGCCACGGTATTCCTTCAGAAACGAAACGTCCTAGGGGAATGAGCTTTAACAGTCTGGCACCACGACAACGCAATAATCACGTAGCCCGTTTTAAGAAAGGCTCTCATATCTCGTCGTGACACGCTACGTCGCAAAAAGACGTCATAAATAAGAAAAAAAAACGTGCCATATTCAGTCAATTAGGTGCATCCTTTATTATTTCTTCTCGATACCAGTCCTGCCTTCTGTCTTGTTGTTCATCCCCCCCCCCCTCGATACCAGTCAGATCTGCCTGATAATAGTAATACTATTATTTCTATAACTACTACTACTACAACTACTACTACTACTACTACTACTACTACTACTACTACTACTACTACTACTAATAATAATAATAATAATAATAATAATAATAATAATAATAATAATAGTACTAATAATAGTAATAATAATATTGATTTTTCACCAATACGTTCGATGAAGCACAGATGCAGGTAAAAGCTGCTCTCCGAAAGAGGCAGCTTAGCAAGGGCCCTCAGCCACCTTTTCACCTATTTTTTTCCCTCTCATTCATCACACCCTCCTGTCGTCCTTCCCTGCTCAGTCCCATTGCTTATCCCTGACACCTACTTTTAGTCCATGAGAGAAAACAACTTCTATCTGATGCAAGGTGACTAACTAAGGGAGTTTTGGTTTCCTTTCCGACATATCCGTAGGGTGGCGTCTTGTATCCCTCACGATCACAGTGTTGGCGGTCGCGCTTGCTCCCTATGCGACATTTTCTTTTTGGATGGTGCGTCTCCGTTCGTCGCATTATGCGGGCTGCCAAATGATATGCGTCACTGCGACGGTGCTCCATGCGCTGTTTTCAATATGCTCGACCACTGACGCTAATATGTTTGCGGGCGTCAGCCTACAGTGCAGACGTCCGCGAAGTTTGGTACATGATGCAAGCTCTATTTTGAGTATTATAAGTGAGACGCTTAACACAGAGAAAGAAAGAACTTTGAAGTCAAGCCATGCTTTTTTTTCCTTTTTTTTTGCAACGAAATTATATCACTAAGAATTGCTAATAATAGTGCATTTGCTTAATATCGATAAGTCGATATAACTTCCGTGCTTACGCAATGAACACAGCGAGCCAGTTAATCATAAAGAAAGGAATCAACTCAGACTATCAAGCTTGCACAAGTGAAGTAAGGGTTAGGCGTATTGAATAGATAGTTAGCTGTCATTACTGAAGTTGAATACAGCACTCAAAGGAGAAATTACTTGGATGTTCAAAGGCAGCAGACGCCACAGCCTTCCAGTATTTCCATTATTTTACCTAGATTGTCAAGCCATTCAATAGTTTATGTCGCGTAATTTCCATGCTTTAATCTCACGAAAATTTAAGAAGCAGCTGTTGCGGAGTTTCCATGAACTATTTATGCTAATTGTGGGTGAGATGCGTGTAGGATCGTAGAAGCAATATTTATGTAGGTTGAAGGCCAGCCTATATGTATGATATAGAGGAATTTCAGATTTAATAGGAATTTGCCACCAGATTCAAATACTTGTCTTTTCATTGATAGTGCTTTGACCTGATAAGGAAATTTTCGTGATAATAAGAGTGTGTTCAAGTGGCAGGTATTGCACTGTTAACATTGATAAAATTAAGTTGTTGTATTAACACATCTTGTGTCGCTTCAGAGAATCTCGCAAAGCGAGGAACGTTAGAAAGCACCCAAAATACATAGACCTGAAAGAACAAGATTTGTGATCGGCGCGATGCGATAAATTCAGGAGGAGCCGTGATTCGTCATAGCTTCTACACAATAGCCCAAACCCTCTGATTAGGTCAAGTTCCGAGAAAGCTTTGCAGTCCTTATATCTTTTATCTCTGTAGCTTCATAAGTGAACTTGGGTATAAAGTTCTAATGGATAAGTTGTCATAGATTTGGTATGCGCAAATCAAGAAACACGACTATTAGGTCGAGAAGCTGGGAAATTACACGACACACAAGCTACGATATGTGTGTAGTCCTCAAGTAGTACGCTGGCTAAAGTACACGTAAAGTGACAACAAAAGAACACCGATATAAACCGATACGTAAAAAGCAACGCCCCTGAGATCGCTGGTTCTTTCTCCCCAGTGTATAAATACACGTGAAGGCCCGACGTGAGAAGAACGCTTTGTGGCTTTGGTGTTGGCGGCGCCTCGCAGGTCCGTGTCGGTGACTACGTGAGCCGAGATGGGTCCGTGATCAGCTTCGTAAATATCACAAGGGTTAGGCCCGAAGATGGCGGTGCCTACCGCTGCGAAGCCTCCAACGAACACGGCTCGGACGCACACTCCGGTCGCCTGAACGTGCTCGGTCCACCGGCGGTGCACACAATGCACAACCGCACAGTTGTTGCGGGAAGGAGGGCGATGCTGCATTGCCCCTACTCTGGCTTTCCGGTGACGAGAGTAATTTGGCGTAAAGGTGAGTACACGAAAATGTGCATTGCGTAGGTGATGGAAGATGTGACTAAATTATGACTGAGTGCTCCATTATTTTGTGGAAAAATTCGTGTTTTGAGGCAGTGACCGTTGGCCACAGGGTAGCTTTGTGTGGCTTAGAATCTCGCTTGTCCAATGACTAAAGTAGCGAAGATTGCCCTACTTAACAAGGTAGACATCGCGCTACGAACAGAAAGTGACAATATCTTGAAATATATGCGTATCGAAATTTGGGCCCAGGTGATCGTTACGCACGTCCGGAGAAACAGCGAGAAGACCTGATACATTGTGTCTTTCAAAATATGTATCTTTAAAATAATGTTTCAAAAGTCAGAGAAAGTAAAACACATTTCAAACAGCAATTAAGATTGTTAGACTAATCTACTTGCTAATTATTGAAGTTAGGCGGCTAGGCCAAATAGGAGAACTGATGTTCTTCATGCGAATAACCCATCAAAGCTTTGTGATACAAAATAAAGACAACCTCCAGTACTTGTTCTGGCGTAAATAAATTAGAACGATTGAGCATTCAAAACCGAAACTAATGTTTACTATAACAAGGGAATGCTCTGAACGGCTGCTGCACCATTGTACTGAAAGTGAATGCCATATCAGGTCATGTCACTTGTGGTGCTGAAAGTTGTAGTTACTTAAGAGCTCTGTACGGCAATGCCAAATTGATGCTGGTTTAGAATGTACGCTTCAAACTCGGACCACCTGGGCTTGAATGGTAGCCGTAGACAGTGAACGTTTTTAGTGGCACTTGTTATAACTGCATTGGTTTTCCTTTATTCTTAAGTATCACCATGATTTGCTACAATTTTCTAAAACAAATGAACGTGAACATCACCTCTCGTGCCGATTTTTTCATTTACTGAATTGAAAAATAAAAAGTTTATGTCACCATTACCTTGCGACAGATACTTCTATCCACTTGAGTGTTTGAAATAAAAAATTAAAAAAACAAAATAGCATATATACACATATACAGTCCTACATAGGTGACAAAAAAAGTTCTCATGAGGCAGGAACAAACACGCAGCCGCCACGCTCCCGGTTAACTCTTATTCGCGAAAATCACGGAGTTCCTACTTTCAATTTTTGATCAAGCTCATTCGGTGGCCTTGAAAATAACAACGCCCACTACCAACTTTTTCTCTTTTAGACTTCACACTTCACGTTACTTTTTTTTGTAGAAATACGCAGCAACAGAAGCTAGCCTTAAGAAATAAAGAAAAACTAATGCAGCTTTGATTGATATCTCGGGTTTAACGTGCCAAAACCACCATATGATTATGAGAGACGCCGTAGTGGAGGGCTCCGGAAACTTCGACCACCTGGGGTTCTTCGACGTGCACCCAAATCTGGACACACGGGCCTACAACATTTCCGCCTCCATCGGAAATGCAGCCGCCGCAGCCGGGATTCGAACCCGCGACCTGCGGGTCAGCAGCCGAGTACATTAGCCACTAGACCACCGTGGCGGAGAAACTAATGCAGCTATGCCAAGTGAGCATAAAAGTGAAAACACACCTTCAGCTGCGATTCGAACTGAGGCTTTTCTAGCGGGATGCGGGTATTCTACTTCTGCACCACGTTGGTGGAGCTGCGCACAACCATTATGCGAAGGCACAATGCAAGCTACTGATCGCAGTGTCACAATCGGCTTGAGCCTGTTCTTGCTTCACTTCTTCAAGCTCATTCCGAGTACTCCCCTTCTCTAGTAACCCTACCGAAACCTAGACACGGCCGATTGCAGCAAGCAGGCGACCAGTGGGTTCACAACACATGACAGAAATTACAGTGTTACCAGCATTTGTTAAAGTATGTGTGTCATGAGTGCTATAATTGCAAGCCGCACGTCTTCAAAATGAAGTCGGTTAATGACTGGTATAACCAGGTGCACTCACTCCTGTCATTTCAGCGGAATAAGGCAATAGCGCTCTTGCAGGCTGCGGTTTTGGTTTTACTGATGAATTCGGAAACAATATAACTGCAGGCCCCCAGTTCAAAATCCCACAGATATACTGAGTTCTTCGCATGAAGGGTTTCCATGCTCGCATTTGGCATCACTGCCTAACTCTACTAATTGAAAAGTATGTTGTTTAACTTTCTTAACCATCATCTGAAATGACGCTTTCAACAATCCTGATAGATTCGGCTACAGACGAAGTAATCGTGAAAGCATCGAACACACACAGCATTTTTCCAAAGTTGGCGAATTTACGACTCATTGCTTGAAACTCTCTGAATGTGGGAAATATACTGAACGAGCGAGTACCAACACTCTATGAAGCATTCATTGAAAAAAATAATGATCATATGCAGGGTAGGCAGAGTTATTAGTCGAGCAAGCTAAATAGGAGATCTAACTTCATGTTTTGCTAACAAATAAAAAAAAATAATCGGGATGGAATGAGGGAACTTAATTTCATTAAAGTGGGATGGGATGCGCTAATACTGATCCTAACGCTGAATCAGGCTAACATAATTCAGAGCATAGCCCTTTGATACCGCAACAAGCGCAAATAAAGGAAATTAGAATTTTTATCTCTGCGTTATGTGAGGCGCATATCGCTAATCGTCTCCATAAAGCCTTTGCTCAAGAATATGCATTCCATTCATTGTGAGAAATGCAGGCAGGCCAGAGCCACAGCTTTGCATGTTGAGTACGGGTAGTACAGAATGACAGTTAATACAGACGTCGGGGAAGTGAAAAATTATTACCAACTAGAGCGGTGGCTTCAAACGCTCAACGCGCCATGAGGGGTAGACCAATGCGCAGGGACCGTATTGGTCACAACACACACTTGAAACATACCCTGAGGTGTTTAGGCCAGAATGCATATGATGTGAGGCTTTGGCAAATTTTGATCATATCGCGTGGGATTATAGCATAGCTATATGTCGACCACCAGCAGATATTATGGGCGATCCGACTCTCGAGCATTGGGGGCAGGCCGCATTTGCACACTATAGCCCATTTGGCCAGATAAGCTTCACCTAGGTCACCGTGCAGCTTGGGTTAATGTACAACAAACGAAGAATCGTGTGCATCTACTGTCTTACGAAATACCTTTTCATCCATCGAGTCTACCTTCAAAACTTCAGTGCAGCACGCACAGTAGTAATCTATACTGGTTAGGAAGATACTGCTGACTTAAAGATCCTGAGACCTAATCCCTACCTCGGCCACTGAATTTCAATGAAGACGAATTGCTGGTGTCCCTCGTATTTATATTAGGGAGCACGTTAGAAACACCAGGTGGTGTAAACTTCCAGACCTCTCCACTATGACGCATTGTATATTCCTATGGGGGATATGGGACGTGAAACCCCGACATTGATTAGAGCTTCAGTGCAGCGTAAATATTTTAGTTGAAATAAAGCTTTTTTTACACCGGTGACATGTAAAACTTCACTACCATAAAATTAGTGGTTCTACAGCCCCTTAACTGCAACAATGACCCTAGGTTTTCTATTGCCATGAGTATTTGCAAACTTCCAGGTATACTGACACTTGACGTGATATCGCAATACGTAATCATGTATCGAGAAGCGCATCCAGTATATCGAAGACTGCGTTCTGCGCGGTACCCTGTCTGTTCTTCTGAGCGTGTACGCTGTAGTTCGTGGGAGAAGCAGTTTTTCATCTTGCGAAACACCGCAGACGGGAAAAGCCTGCCTAGCAGCAAACGTGTGATGCCGTATCAGAACGGATCTCTCATTCTGGAGACGGTGAGCCGCAAGGACGACGAAGGACGCTACTCCTGCACCGTACGAAACGAGCACGGCAGCGAAGCCCGCAACCACCTTTTCCTCAGGGTTCTCGGTGAGTTTGCATGTCGCATTAACTTTAAATTGGTTCATTTTCAAACGCCTGGAATCAGGCGTATCCCACTGATTAAGAGTGAGACTGCATACACTCATTTCATTATGTATTCAAACCTCTCCGCTCCTTCATCTCGAGCTTCTTTCCACAAAAAGAAACGTTCTATAACCCCAAGTGCTTCATTCCACAGTCCCGTATCGTAATTTGTATAATACACATTTGTTATATGAAGCGATGAAAATGAAGCAGTGAAAAGAGGTTATGTTTCAAGCCAACTGCTTTTTTCGATCACTTGTTTGGCCCTCTTGACAAAACTGTGCCCGCAGCCATACTTTCTGTTCAGTTATCTTCTAATCACTTCAGTCCTTCATCATCCCTGAATATCCCTTATGTTCGTTACTCTTTTTACTTATTACGCAGTTCTACTGATTTTATCGAACAACATGAAGAGTAGAACATCTGCGTTTTATATAGGTTCGTCACGTATACGATAAATAAAACCAATGAAAATGTTCGTGATTTTAGCCTAGCGGTTTCTTCTCTTTCGAAAGCTTGTCATTCCTTACACGCGTCTTATTCACAGTTAGAAAAATGTTAAGAAAAGTTACTGCGGGCAAGAAAAACTCGACACAAAGAAAAGATACAGAGGAAACAAGCGTGTGTGTGCATAGCTTTTTCTTGCACTAATTATTATCTCTGTATGTATTAAATAGGCCTTTAAATTGTCCAAATAAATCATGGTGTTCGTTGTTTTTTTTTATCTAGCGGATAATGCGAACTTCACTGTGTCTAGAGGTTTTCTTACTAAAATAAGATGCTTGCTCCCCCATGATATTCCTTTTGCTGCGTCTTTGTGGCTGTGCTTTCTGGTGTCCCCACATGCTCCCAAA
Source organism: Rhipicephalus microplus (assembly GCF_043290135.1). Lineage (NCBI taxonomy): Eukaryota > Metazoa > Arthropoda > Arachnida > Ixodida > Ixodidae > Rhipicephalus > Rhipicephalus microplus. The sequence goes on from NC_134701.1 coordinate 183,016,481, forward strand.
GCAACACTTGGTGGCGGTTCGACGCTGCACAAGCAGCGCCCTCTCTGGCAGAAAAGTGTGGATATACGTACCTCGCGCATTTTACATTCTCTCCACCACGCTACAGCTCGCTTCCGTACTCATGCAGGGCTCTCGCGCTCTGCTTACAGTGTTCCGCAATGCAGAGTTTGAAAGAAAAGTTTCCCAGCCGGACGGGTGCTACGAAAAGTGAACGTAATTGTGCAAAATTAGCACGTGCAGAACGCGTGCTGCACGTGCTTCGTCTGCAGTGAAACTTATTGAATCGCCTGCGCCCTACTTCGGGCCTATCCCCAATTTCCCCGGCCCTTGCCGCCAGAGCCGCAGCGCGGCGTTGTCATCGCTCCTCAAACATGAGCTTTGGGTCCCTATATATATAGGGACCCAAAGTGATGGGCGAGTTACCTATATTACCTACAGTTACCTATAGTTCCCTATTTATGCCTATATAATTGTCTATATATGGTTATACTACCTATATATAAGAACATCCAAGCGAACTTACCCACCCTTCCTTTCTGTTTGCGTCCTCTCTCGGAACACGAAATTTCCTACAGTTCCACCATCGATCACACCATTCTCCTTTCCGGAGAAACCTCAGCTGGGCTCCCGTGCCAGCGTTACATGCAGCGTTCCCGATGGTGACCCACCAATACGTCTCTCATGGCTTCGCGATGGCGTGCCATTGGACCCATCGCCATCTACCGGAAAAGAAGGTGTCTCTTTCGGTCACGTGGATGACTTCATCTCCACGCTGGTGTTTAAGTCCCTGCGTGAGGAGCACACGGCCGTGTACACCTGCCTTGCGGCGAACGAAGCCGCTGCTGTCAACTACTCTGCGCCGCTTGTCGTCTACGGTAAGTACAAACCAGACGTTTTCAAATGAGGTCTGCAAAATATGCAACAACATACCAATAAATGTGGTACGTGCGACAAGAGAAATTCAAAGTTCCTGGTCCTACTCCTTCGGGAAAGTTTGCCGCTAATACGCTTCACATTGAAAAAAAAAACGGCACTCTTCAAAAGTTCTGTGTCGAGGTTAATAGCTGGCATATCGTATAACACGCAGAAAATCTACGTACATTTATATTTATTTATGTGTACGATATAGTCGCACGCTCATGATTCTGTTCAATGCAGCTTGTTTACCTATGCTGATGTTTCTGTTCCACGTTCACAATTTTAGGACGATGAACCCGACTGGCGTTAAATACCACACTAGGCATTCGCAATTACTTCTCACAGTTTTTTGAAGTTTCTATATACTCTTTATTGACTTATGCAGTAATAAATTAATGTATTATCACTCGATGCTCGGTCTTTCTGTGGCAGCCCCACCAAGATGGCGGCTGGAGCCCGCGGATACGACTGTTACTACCGGTGAGCGAGTAATCCTGGACTGTCAGGCTGATGGCACCCCGGAACCCAGGGTTCGTTGGAAGAAGTCGGCAGGTTTGAAGGTTTCCCTCTCGCACCACTCTTTCGCCACTATAGGCTGCCTAGACAGTGTTCTTAGCTGTTTCCGAGTTTGCAAGGTTGAGTTGATGGTTACTCGTACTAAAGGCTAACGTTGAACATGACATCAGTTTTCCCTCTGTGCGTGCCTTTACACTCCCGTAATATGTCATGTTCACAACTCGCCAACTAAGTTATTAAACTTCGGCTTAAGGGTGAAATTTCGCGTTCATCTTTTTTCTCTAATTATCACCAGCATATGAATTGTTTGTGACAAACTTATTTTAATAATCGCACATGGATGAGCTTAAAATAAATTCATAAGTTCAGCCAGCCTACTACAAAAACGTAAGCCATGGTAAAGCAAATAAACGCACTAAAAACGTTGCTTCCTCGTGCCTGAAATTCCCGGTACACTCGACACACTGCGCTGTGCAAACTCAAAGTTTAAATCGCTTGATTATGCAAGCACGTTTTGTAACAAGATGTTCACTCGAAACCAGTTCGTAGTTCATGGGCCTTTTTTTTTCATCAAACCAAATTCAGCAGTTTTTTTTCTGTCATGATTTGCCTGATGGCAACGGTGCTAGACTGGCGATGCGAAACTCGCACATGCGATTCCGACCCTCGCTGTCGCATTTCACTGCAGGTTAAATAGTAGAGAGTGAACGACTGTAGCCTTTCGCTGCAACTTAACTAACCGGAGGTGGTTGAAATTAGCCGGAGCCTTTCACTTTAGTGTCTCGGTAACACGGGTCTCTTTTAGACGTTCAACCCAACAAACTAACCTAACTATGCAATTAACGCTCACTTATTCAAATCGAAATTTCGCGCACGGCTAGTAAATTGCAAGGGAGCTTCGAAAAAATACATAATAGACCGTGTCTAAAATAAAGGCTCGTTCACAATGTCTCGTTATACTGGATGGCGCATAGCATCTGTTTATCAGAACAGCTAGACATCGACCTGTACCAATCGCTGGGAACACGACTTCGTGTATTTCTACACTTGCTTTTTCTCTACATCGTTTCACTGTGGCACATGTGTGCCAAACAATAATGAACACGAATAGCGCGATCTCTTCCCATTCTCGTGGCAATATTGACTGTGCACATGTATTATTGTGAATTTTATCAATTTTACCCTACAAACAAATAAATGCACGCAATGTTATTTCTAGTACCATTAGGACTAGTATTTTACTATATAATCGTCTTGTATTGTTCTAGAAATGTTTTCATCTCAAATTTGAAGTTTTTTTCTAGCTTTCACGTGGCATATGCGCACTGTTGTTGCCTTTTGTCAGGACCTCAGAGCACGGAATTCCGCACCGTTGTCAGCAGCTCTCGCATGCAAGCACTGGTGAACGGATCGCTAGTGATTCAAGAAGTGGAGACCGCGGATGCAGGCGGTTATATGTGCGAGGCCTCGAACGGCGTTGGTCTGCCCCTGTACACTGTCGTGCAGGTTAACGTCCATGGTAAGCAATTCAGTATTATAAAAAATGACAAATAGCGCTAAAAAGTGCATTATAATGAGGCATGTGATCTGTAATATTAGGATAAACCATGGTTGCGTCTCAACAGTGAATAAACAACTTGTATGAAGTAAAACTAACGTGCTGAAGAATCAGTGTATTTTTATCAGGACAGCTAACGTACCTAAAAAGCACTATATTTTGATCAGGAGGTGTAGCTGTAGCCGAAGTTGTGCAAACCGCCGTGAATAATCTTCATCTTAAGAACATGTCATCACTAAAAAAGGAACAGATATGTAACCTAAGATTTCGATAATGACATGAGTCTTAGAACGGTTTCACTTCACTGCTCGACAAACACAAGCTTCAGTGATAGCTGGGCCTTTTTTTATGAAAGGTCTGCACTGAAAAACAATCGACGAGAATAACACGGTTTCAGCTCTCACTAAAGCCTTCGTTGTTTGTTTTAGAATGCTTAGCTTATTTCTTTTGCACGCAGGAATAACATTATTTATTTTACCGTTCTTTTTTTCATTTCAGCCCCCGCCAAAGTAAGGCAGCGTTTTATGTCCCACATGGCTGGGAGAGGGCAAGTGGTGAAGCTACGCTGTGAAGCTACGGGAGATGAACCTATCAGCTTTTTTTGGTCGAAAGACAGCAAACCAATCAAGGCATTCTCTAATCCTAGGTAGGGACAATATTATGTTACCAAATACTGGAGCTTACTTCATTTGTTAATTTAGAACAGTGGGAGCTTTCTGTTTTTCCTGTTACCGCTCTACAATATGTCTTTCAGTTACATTAAGCTCAGCGACATACTGTTTCGTACCTTCGTCATTGTGAAATAAAACGCGAAATTGAGACTTGCCAGTGAAATTCGTTTGACATTGTATACGGGAGTGAACACGCATGCAAGACCTTAGCATTGCCTTTTTGGTTTCGATGAATGACTACGGTTGGAAAGAATTTTGAAAAAAAATTTTATAAATGATTTACAATAAAGAAAATGCTCGGAAATTTCTGAAACTGAAAAAATCAACGTGCGCGCAATTATTAGTTTTTTTTAGAGAACATGAAGACAAATTGATGCAGTAAAGTTATTTTGTGGCAGTCAGTGCATCTTTTGATTAGGCACGATTTGAACAAGTCAACTTTTGTGGTTTCAAATGCTACCGAGCTCAAGCGGCATGACAGTCCTATTGGGTTCGTCCTCGCGTGCAGGCCACCCGTAGCTATAAATCAAGCCCATTCAGCTCGTTTCGAACACTTGAGCTGCTCGTTAATGGCTTTCTTAAAGTGTGGGTCTCGAAGTGTTGGAAAAGGTCAGAAGCAGGCGCGGTCATCGTCCGAGAGGCGACGTCATAGTGCTCTCGCCCCCGGACTCCGTCCATCTTCGACCGTCATCGCTCTTACACTGAACGCACAGGTGTACGATGGCGTGCCTACTCGGGTGCAGGTACACCATCAAAGACCACTCCCGCGAGGAGTCACCTTGGTCCGAGCTGATGATACTGCTCGCCGAGAAGAACGACACAGGCACCGTCAAATGCGAGGTTTCCAATGCCTACGGACATGACGAGCAGGTGACACACCTCTCCATACAAGGTAGGCTTCATCATAATATCGTTTCTTTGCCAGATGCGTAGTTTCTATTTTGTGCCTTATTGCTTTAAGCGTAATATATTTAAGAAGTCGCACTTCGAAGAACAAAAGGAGCCTTCAGTTCAGCCAGTTTTGTCGTGTTTCAATGATAAAGAAGAGTGTCAGATTTCGTACTTGTAAACAACGTATATTTTATTCCAGCTTTGTTCTTGGAAGTGGCCCTTGTTCACCCGGTTGTTCTTCAAGTAAATTTCATATACATAGCCAATTATTGAACGCTGTTGTGTTTATCTAATCAGAACGCCCTCGGAAGCCCGTCTGCTCAGGATCAAACATTATATGACAAAGGACCAGCACATCCCAAAAAAACTTTTTAAAAGAAATAGGCTTCAGCTTCTTCACATTTTATCACGAACAAGCCTTCTAGAAAAAAATTCGAAACATATTTCCTCATTGTTTCATTTGGCAAGTAAATATGCTGGCTTTTCATTTTGTCATAATAGTGTTTACATTTACACACTACAATACACAGTTGAATCATGCCCCATCTTTGAATAATGTCATGGTCTTTTCTCCATAAAGTTCTTGCTGCGTGAATTGGAGGTGACAACTGTGTTGAATAATTGACACCTCAGAGATATTTCACGAAGAATAAAGGAGCTCTTTCTCAGTTGCCGGCTTTCATTGCAAGTGATTGACGTTAGGCTGCAGTACCCATAAGCGGATGCCGGTCACTCGACCTGTCATTGATATTGGCCACTCATATATCCGCCGTATCGTGTGTGTGTGAAATTTCACTGATGCGATGTATTTTTTTGTGGTTATCAATTTCCTAGTCTGTAATTATGCACGCTGTACATTGGTTGTAATCATAATAGTGTACAAGACGCATATTCAAAGAAAGTGGTATTTCCAACGTTTATCTCATATTTGATGGTCAAATCGAAGAGTCGTTTTCATTCAAGAGAGTTATTACGCACGCACCACGCATTATTATTGCAATGCCACATTTTGTATTGCGAAGCATGTATAGGAGACGCGTGTGTTTGTGAAGCCTAAAAGTTATATTCTCTGTATTTGCAAGAAGAGGAGGTCATTTTCCCTGTATTCAAAAGCAGACGTGTGGCTCTGTGGTGGAACACCCACTTGCCACGCAAACAAACCGAGTTCGAACCCCACAAAGACCCAGAATTTATTTAATTTGCTTCTTTCTCAATTTTTCGGACACGCGCAACATGTTTCGCTCACAACCAACGAAGCCAACGCCGACGCCGGAATTTCTGCAAAACGAGCTCTTTAAAAATAACACATTAAAACTGGATCCGGAAAAAAAAGGTTGGCAGTGAACGTGAACTCAGGCATGCCGCGCACGCAGTGCAGATTTCTTTACGCGTAAAGTGTTTGCTGGGCGCATATATTCTCATAGTTGCGTGCAATGTGTTGAACAGACTGGGCATCGATCGGTCTTCGCTTAGCCCTAGCGCTCTTCACCTCCTTTCGGGCTCGCCTTTTCTATCGCGATTCTCGTGTTCTCTGGGTTCCCGCTGCGTTCCGCTTCTTTACTTTCCTTCCCTCTACGACAGAGGTTCTTGGCACGTGGATAAATGGCGCACGTTGTCAGTTGAGCGATGCCTCAAAAATCCAAGTCGGCGGAGGATCGTCTTACTGAGGCCAGAAATACATCTACATGTTTCTTGCGAAGCGTTTTCGAAAAAAAAGCGACACTTGTGGCACTTTTTGAGGAGAATAGCGGCAATGAAAGACTTTCATGCTGCATTACTTGCTTTGTATATTTGCCTATTGGTGTGGCTGTTGCGGATTGTCATGAATTATTTATATTACCTTGAACTGAAATCGAATTTTCTGCAGTGTGCACCCGAATTACTACTGACTGTAACTAACGTTAAACTTCAGCACCAGTAGCACAAACAATAGCTGTTGCTAAACTTGCTCACAGTTAATTTCACTTCTATATGTTCTTATTGAGCAATATTTAGGAAAAACGAAAACATTGTTATAAGTATACCAGTAAATAAAAGGGTGCAGGTGTAAGTACCAGAGTACTGTGTTTTTACCTGCGTAGCAACACAAGTAGATTCTAGCTACATCAGTGCTGTTATGCATGTGCTAGCCTAACACTGGAACTTCTCTTCCCCAACTTGAATACACTATTTAAGAGCAAGACAATCACACAGGTTAACTTCGCCATTAAATTATCAAATTTTAAAAGACGAAGAGCCGTTTCATGCAGGTGCTGTAAAGGCCACTTCTAAACCAAATGTGCGTAAGTCGTTCTTAGCGTTCCGGTTAGTTTCTTGTAAACTTCACGCCTCTGGTCACTAGTTCGCGGTCTGCCTTTGTCCCTACATTCATAATAAATGAGAGGTGTCCGCCACAGACGTAGAAATGTGGCAGTTCTGGCGCTGCGCAGTCTTCAAATGTAGTTGACCCATTGTTGAGAGGATGGGTGGTTTATACGGACCAGCCAGGCCAGGTGTCCAGAGAGTGGGTTCCTGTTCGCATGAGTAACTGACAGATTTTTCGGGGACGGAGTAAATAATATATGAGAGTATAAGGCTAATGATAAGAGCGTGCATGTACCCCCGAAAGGAGAGTATTGAGTAGAATATTCAAATAAGCGGAGACCTAACAGATGATATCAAGTTATAACATCTGCATTAAACTCTCATAGATCAGTGCCGGTAGCGGTGCTGACAAGCGATACTGAACGAAGCCGACAGAAGCACAAGAAGTGCATTTTCAAATGCCGGCAACCAAGATATATCTCTTCCAGTGTTCGAAGAGAACATGCTAGGCTTTTTTTCTGTGTGCACTTGACTACTTACGCACTCTCTGGATAAGCTTACAAGTTACGCGGGGTAACACGAGGAAGGCGAAGTGGCTTCCGGAATCAAAAAGCGGAAAGCAATATTACATCAGAAAACCCCTGCACGTTTTAGAAGCCAGCACGATTTAGTAGTCACTAGACCGCTTTAATGAAACATTTTTAGATATACTGCCTTGTGGCCTCATTCAGGGTGCATTATCGTACTATTTGTTCATTTTGTTCGTTGAGAAATAAAATTTAACTATTATGCACTAAAGAAAAACAACTTTCAGCTCATGCGAATGACTCCTACCTGTGAACCAAGCCGCCATGCTTGTGTTTTCCTCCAAGACAGGCCCGATGAACCTCCCAGACCGGAAGCGCTGAACGTGCTCAGCCGATCTGTGACCATTCTGTGGAAAAGCCCGAACGATGGGAACTCGCCCATAACTAAGTACATCGTGCAGTACAAGAGGAGTATCGGTATGTTTTTCTGGTTCTTCTGCATGTTATTATTATTATTATTATTATTATTGTTAATTACTTCAAGTATTGTGACAGGGTTATGTGCATGCATAAGTGCCGAACAATTCTTGGGAACCTCAATTTATTTGGGCATTTTTTAAATGTCGGACTCACTATACTGACCCGACGCATTTTTGCTGTAACGCTGCTCATTGGTCAGTTAAAAACGAAGTACACGCCCTTATGATAACGATGGATAATCTTGAGTGTATAAGTAAGCGAAATAAGAGCTCATCAGCCAGAACATATACAACAATGAAGTGTGGAAGATTTCAGGCACCGAGAAAGACCGTATCCTGCTCCTTGCACTTCTATGTGAACGTTGGAGCAAATCACAAGGAGAAAGAAGCGCAGTTTCTTTTATTTTCATCAATTGCACCAAAAGCTGTGTCGATGTTGAAAATAAGTTTTGGGAAATTTGCTACTAAATGAAATCTATCTGTGTAAGAACAATGCAATTAATGTTCATGTAGCTGTAGTTTTATTTGTCGTTGTTCACCACAGGTACCAACCTTGTCATTTACTTGCGGGCCATTTGTTGTGATAGGAGAACAAAATGCCTAAGTCAGCTACAGGAAATGGCTAAGAGAAGAATTACTAAGGCAGGAACCAATTGAACACTCGGCGTGTCCTTGTGCTCGTCTTTTCATGTCTCTTTTTTTCCATTTTAACAATGAACCTAGAAAAGAATACCACTTTAGGTATTTCTTGACCGATTTTTCAGGTGTTAGAAGAGATGTACTTCATCAGTACACGTACATACATAATGGTTGTTATTGTAATATTGTACGGAATCTCTCGGTGGTTTTATATGTCGTCGCCGTCATGTCCCGTAAGGAGTATATATTATGTACACAATATAAATAAAAAATCAAGACCACACACACACACACACACACACACACTCATATATATATATATATATACATATATATATATATATATATATATATATATATATATGGTTTTAATAACTTCCCCTGTACATTCCTTGGCATTACTGTCTGTTATATCTCATTAATATTGTGTTAAAACACTAAAACACGGAAAAACGAGCCCTTAGGTATACACTTCTTTCCCTTATTTTATATATATATATATATATATATATATATATATATATATATATATATTCTCTGCGAGATAAAGAATAAATAAAAGATATTCAAAGCGAGTGACCAGTGAGTGCATGTGCTATCCTTCACTCCGCAGTGCGCCACGTTTCACAACTTTGCTACGCGCCATGCATCCACCAGCATTATAACGCTGGGCTATCTTAAAACATCCTTTACCGCTAGCAGGGCGCAGATTTTTGAGGGCGTTGTTCATGACTCGCAAGATGGCTCAAAATGTGCTTTCAAAACAACATTCCTGGATTTTTTTTTTTTCAGAATTGTCTTTGAGACGCACACGAAACAGTGGTTAGTTTTCGCACCAATACGCTATGTGGCATGCCGAGCACCCAATGCGTCGGATGCCACAACGAGGCAGTAAAAAGAGATGGCTCACTTCCAGTGTCACATCTTAAAAAAAAAAAAACTAATAGGAGCGCTTGCTCGTGCATTGTCAATCCTTAAAACATGGTTTCGAAACATGACGTAACAACTGTGACAATTGTTCTCACATGTCCTGTGTAGTGTTATTTTTGTGCGTGCTTTTTGCTTGAGCGTTGCTATGCAAGTTCCTAGCTGCTTGTTGAAACTTTTGTGACATTCAATTTTGTTACTATCGCAGTCATTTCTCCCCTCTTACGGCGTAACTGTTATTTTATTCTCATGAATTTTTCGGGCGCTATGTTTTAAGAGGTAAGAATTTTACGTGAAGTTAAATAAAGCCTTTCACTATTTGTTTTCGTTTAAGTAGAGACCTAAAAGAACACAATGGTTTGTTAATATTTCATCGGTATCGTTCTTCGGACCTAATGCTACCGTTTTATAGGCATTCAAAAGTTCTGACCCCGGTATTAATTAAAAGTTCTCGCATTCACTGCTTGTCGCCATTGATCGCTGCAGAGTCATGGGAGAAGCAACTGAGCGAAATGGTGGCCGAGGCCGACCAGAGCCAGGTTACTGTGCAAGACCTGCATCCACTCACCGAATACAACTTCAGAGTGCTCGCTGAGAACATCATTGGTATCGGGCCACCAAGTGAGGCGTTAACTGTCATCACCGATGGAGAAGGTGAATGCCGTAGCAGATTGCATTCTTTGCGAATGATGTAGAAAAAAATATGTTATTATTACGGTTGTTGAGAGGAGCCTCTTTGTGACGTCCAGCGCAAATTTATCACTAACCCATTGATTGTAACTATATCACTAAGGCGTATAAGTGCTCTACACCATTTTATTATTTTTTTGCATAATGCAGGCACGTCAGATGGCGGTAGTTGAAATCATGAAATTGAAGGCTACTTTTCGTATGCACTAAGACATGACCACAGTTTTCAGTGTGGTATAACAGTGTGTGGCAGTTCTGCAATGAACATCAAAACATTGAACGAAATAGAAAGAGTTATTGTTGACAACAAATGTGAAATATACAACGTCGCAGAACCTGATAGTTTTCTGTAGACAAAGAATGAAAAACACTGAGGTGGTAATAGAATTTGAAGGTACTCCGGATGATTATAAAAATAAATAACTCAATTTGATCATCGCATGTACATGCTGCTATTCTAGAGCGAGAAAACACTAAAAAAAATGTTTCTTCTTGTGACATTTCACAGTACCTGCCACTCCTCCTCAGAGCGTGAAGGTGACAGCAGTCAGCTCAAGAAAAGTAGAAGTGTCATGGAAGGTGAGGCGCTTCAATTGGTAACTGCAACGCTTGATCAGTGATAATAATCTAGAGCACAGGCCAGCTACTTCCAATTGAAGATTAACGCTCTTACGTTTCACTTTGCAAGTATCTTGTACTCAATATATTTGAAACCGAAAATAGCGAATGTGTTACCGAAAGCATCTCTATAATTATGGGCAAACTCATTTTGAAAATGATCAGCTGTCTTTGATGTGTCTGCCTAGTTTGCTGTCATTTCAGTGTCACTTGTATTCACTTTTTTATGACTTTCTCAAAAATATATAACAGCTGTGTGCTACGCACTTGATGTTCTTTAAACTACGATGTGAGTAGAGTTAACCACAATGCAATATTATATATGGCAACAGCATTGTATACAGAGAAGTGTAAAATTTCCAATTCCTGCATTCATGACTCTAAATTCTGCACTTCGCACTCTTCTTTTCAATCTGCGCAACACCATGCCACAGCCACCACCAGTGCACCTTCAGTACGGCGAAATCCAGGGTTATTATGTTGGCTATCGTGTACACGGCTCCACCGAGCCATACGTCTTCAAGACCGTGACGGGATCTTCATCTTCGCCGGGCAACCCCTTCACGCGATGTGTCGTGGATAACCTACAGCGGGCCACTGCCTACGCCGTAGTAGTGCAGGCGTACAACGACAAAGGGGCAGGACCGCTCTCCGACGAGATCATGGTGCAGACGCACGAGCAAGGTCAGTGCGTCGTTTTTAGGAGGTGAACCGCGATAAACAGCCCGGTGAAACCGCAGGGACGAAGCAATGAAGAATACAGCAATAAACTGTAACGCTATACGAAGTAAGGCTAGCCACTAGCTCTTTTGTATTCCGTCTATGTAACTCTGCAAAACACAAGTTCCGCACAGTCGCTTAGCATTGAGAAAACAACAGTTCAGGAGTAACGTGAGCCATCTGCTGATGCCTACAAAAACAGCTCACGTCCCAGTGATGACAACCGCGCACTTACAATCAAAATTCACAGCTGCCGCTCGAGCAATGCATTCTCCACATGGCCACACCACTTTTTAATACTCGCTCAAGACGGGTGATTCGTTTCCTATCTGCTTCGGTACTCATCAATATGAGGGCTCGCGAGCGCTCAATTAGCGTATGCGCCCACCGTGAGATGGCAGTAGGTCGGCTTCTTTGATCTCTGCTTCAGCCACTTTTGTAGCTTTGTCGCCCCCGTTCGCTTTACCCAGGGGCAGAACATGCGATGCACGGGGGATATTATTGATCTGCTTTTAATACGGGTCAGCAACGGTGACGACAAAAACTTGTTGATACTGCCCTTATACCTCCTATAGCAAGAAAAAAAATATGCACTCAGTGCTCTGTAACAACGTATATCGAATTACACGGCGTTTCAAGAAATGGGTCCAACCTTATTAGAAAATTAAAGAAAGAAGGTAGTCACAGGCTGTTCGTGGCGATACCTTTATTGACGCAAAAGACATCTGAAGATGGGTAGGAACATTATTACGGCAGCAATTATAAAATTAAAAAATAAACTTTTCAACTAAAGAAAATAGGCTGTCGAATAAAACGGGTGAAATTAAGGTCTTGCTGAAAGTAGTCCATAGCCAATTTATAATCTCTGAAAGGCATACACTCTTAATCACACCGGAGCGATGAAATCTTCTGAAATTAGCTGGAGAAACAGCAACTGGTGTACTAAACAGCGCATCTGCCATTCACTTTAAGAACACTCTCGATGTCAGCACTATTTCTGTCGGATTGTGGGGGGAATATAAGCTAGCGTCGATAAGCAGCCATGTGGCAAAAAAGCTTTGCCACTAAACGAAGTATCTAGATTAATGGTCGATAAGGGTGAGGAAACAGTGTCATCATTGAAGGCGTTTTTGAAGTGAATGGTAGATGGGATGTTTCGTACGTCTGTTTCGATTTCCGCTGCTAAATTAGCGAGACTTCATTGATTCGCCGTGTATACCAGTGACCGTACTTCAGAAATTTTAAAGTTGTTATGGACTGAGCGCAGGAAGGACATATTTGAGTCTTTCGACTCGGCAACTTACTTCCACTGATTAAAAAGTTTATTTTTATTTTTTCAATTCCTGTTGTAATTAGCTTTTGTGCGCATTTCAAGACGCCTTATGCCACAACAAAGGTACCGCCGCAGTCAGCACGCAAATCCCTCCTTTCTTTATAATTTTTTAACACTACTGGACATTTTTTTAGACATGAGCGAGAGCTGTAGCCTTGCCTCGAAATGTAGCTCGCATATTGTCCCGATACCTTTGACGCACAATATTTTCTAACGATTTTGATTCTACATCCTTGTAAATGGTCCTCCTAAAGGGTTATAAAATATTTTAATTCGTGGTATGAAGGCAAATACCTGCAGCACTTCAACAAAGTGGGCAGGACGTATTTTTATGGTCGATATATTACTTTGTGTATTAAATTAATAGATGATTATTATATGATTGTGCCTAATTATGATTGCGAATGCGCATATTCTATGAATGTATATTTATACCCATTTTGTCACACTGGCCAAAAGTTATAAATATTGAGAATGTGGCTGTTTTTTAAATATAATGAAATATTTTGCTAAAAAAAAATAGCTTGACATGACTAGTTAAATAAGAGTAAAGGCAGACACAAACAAACTCTATTGCTGGTCATATATATTTTAACTTTTTTTGTACAATGATCGAAATATGCTATAAAGTACATAAGTTGAGCTTTTTGTGTACTGTAGGGTTGTTGTATCATTATAGCATTTATATAACGAACTTTCTGTATATTCTCTTTCCGATTACTCGCGCGGTGTCACAGTAACAGCCCTTGATGCCTTCAAGAATTACGCCAGTGCTCTCACAATGGTTACAATATCTGGGAGCGCGTTTGCGCATCCCTCATCAATAAAGTGGCAGAAAACATGATTGTTCTATGCAGATCCACCACCCCCACCTCTGGTGACCGTGACGTCTAGAACGAAAGATTCGATTGAACTTTCTTGGACGCCACAAGACGAAGGAAAAGAAGTCGTCCAAGGTTAGTCCGGCTAAGTCGCTTGATAACCTTTGCGCGCAGTGCATTACCCTAAAAGTATTCGCTTTCCTGCTCGCAGCAAGTATGCTTATTGATGTTCAAAGAGAGACAACTCAATATTGTGATAAAGAGCTGTATATTTTTTTCTGGCCCAGTTTTGGGCTTACGCCATCATGTTGTGAATTGTTTAAATCAAGAGCATTCTAGAGGTCTGGGATCTCAGCATCATCTAATGTGTCATATACACGCTGGCTAGTCTATACATAGCAATGTCAATGTATCGTAAAATATTGCGAAGGGGCGGGTGAAGGAAATGAGTGTGTGGAAGAGAAAAGTGCATGGTGCGAAAGTAGCGAATGGCATATCAACATATAGGAGGCCGCAGGCAAAATATCTATAGCGTGTTCTGGTATAGTATATACGGGAAAATAGAAAAGTGAGGGTGAAAATGAAGGATTTGTAGATGAGTCGGAGGGATGGGTAGAATCAGCCTATAGCCACGTGTAAAAGGATTAGAATTGGGCAGTGAGGAAGAGTAAAAGTAATTTGTGGATGAGGAGGAAAGGCGCAGTGGTGAGAATAAGGCGTAGCATGGACATGTGTATAGTTTGATACAACATTGGCTGGAAGTGGGACGTCAGAAAGCGTACCAGTGATGCAATGGTAAAGAACAGAGAAAGAAGTAGGGGGGGGGGGGTAAACATGTTATAGCACTGTATCGTGTAATCGATCAAGGGGCGCGAACAAAAAGTGAAGGTAAGCGCAAGGACGATGGTGACGGTTAGTCATACACGTGAATGAAGTTACCATAGCATGGATATGGAAAAAAAGAAGTAATGGGGAGGAGAAGGGTTGTGAGGATGAGAATAAGTGAAAGGAGGAGAGGGAAAATGAGGACGGCTGCACGTGCTTGCCCGTAAACACCAGCGCCGATGAAGCGCAGGTGAATAGGGAGTTTTAGAATAGCGCACCGCGAGCCCTTGTAGTGCGGTCACTGCCACTTCACATGCGTCATAACGCGAGTCGGCGTTCGCGTTCGCGGACTACACGCAAAAAATTCGGAATTGCGTGCGGTGATGGCGGCCCGCATGTGGCCCGCAAGCGCTGGTTTTGAGGCTACCGTGTCGCTGCGATCGTGCGTTGTGGTTCGCAGCAGGGCAAAAACGCTATTCTAAATCTCATATTGCGCCCGCTACGCCCGCAACGCCTGAGCGTTGCGGGCTAATATATATATATATATATATATATATATATATATATATATATATATATATATATATATATATATATATATATATATGTGGATGAAATAGATGATCAGAGTTTCTTCCGGCTACTGTAATAAAAGTTATAAACTTCGAGAATAGTGCAGTATAGGAAACAAAACAATAAAATATTTATTTATTCCTAACAGTTTCGGCTGGTGGACCAGCCTTCTTCGGAGGATGTACGTATATATATATATATATATATATATATATATATATATATATATATATATATATATATATATATATATATATATATATAAGCTAGGTCGAGTTTCTTTTTTTTTTGGTTAGTACTTGCCAAATCTGTGCACTTGGTAATTATAGCTTCAGAGTATGCCCACTCAAAGATTAGTCAAATTAAGAATAACACAAAATATTTCAATACGTACATACTCAAAAACAATGGCGAGAATTCTTCACTAGGTGGAATTTTGGAGCGTTCTCTCTTGACATGGAGTCTCTTAGCTCGTGATATCGCGAATAATATGTTTAGGTGAGTAGAAACCCGGAAGTGTGAATACGGGTCAGGCACCCCGGAGTCGAGATTATGCCCTAGAGACTGGCCTACGAGTTGTCTTTCGCATCGTATACGACGCCCGAGTGCGAGTCGCTGCTCCCTCGTTTCGGCAGCGTCGGCGGTATCGAGCGGTTGTGCGGCGTGACACCCCTTGAGTACGGCGCGCTGCAGCTGCGCTCGCATATTCTCGGATGCTACTTGGCAAAGGCGCTCAGGCCTATTTGCTCTCTGTATGCGTATTTGTTTGGGGAAGTGCAACGCATAGGTTGTTTGACGACGAGACTATTGGAGATGTTCACAATGAAAACGAAACGATAAAGTGAATGAGACCAGAAAGACGGGCGTAGTCCCTTTGATGTGTTGATAAGTTATAGTGTTTTCCCTTCAGCATACTATAATGCATAGTTTTAGTGGCAGCAGAGGCTCGTATCACAACTAGATCTTTTCTTTAAGAAAAACAATCGTTTTCTTTTGGTTGTTCTGCCTTTACAGACCCTTTTTTTCACTCTTAGTTCAAACGCTGTTCATTAAATGTATTTTATGCAGATTTCGATGAATGACCAGTACGCCGTTGCTTACATGCTGAAAAAATTGTATTGCTCACTTATGAAAGTTTGTAAAGTGCAAGACCGAAAGACCTGGAGCGCGTACGAGATATGCGTGACAAGAAAAACGACATCCACCTCGTGTGCTTCGTTTGGCAGTGAACAGCGTCTGGTAGGCGAGTCTAGTAACTATAGTCCATTCGATACGTGAGAACTTTATCCTATTCCACAAGCAAGACTACTGAAACACACAAAAATAGGTTTGGTCGATAAAACTATATACTTCCTACCTGCCAGTAATAGACTGTGTGGCTTACAAAAAACGCATTTAGTTGAGGAGTGTGTGCTAATTCACATCTTGTATGATTGCATTTACTTCCTGTCCAATACAGTACTATGCAAGCTTGTTCAACGCTTCGTTTCGAATTGCTACGCAGGCTACGTTGCCCGCTACCGCATGCAGGAGAGTCTTGAGTGGAGCGAGGTTCCTATAACTCCCGACAAGGGGAGCTACCTGTTTGAAGGTCTCCAATGCGGTAGCACCTATTCACTGTCTGTGCTCAGCTTCAACCGCAACGGACGTAGCGAGCCCGAAGAGCTGCTGCAAGTCAAAACAGAGGGAACAGGTACGTGAGCAATGAGTACAACGGTTCGACTGTCTAATTGCACACTGATAGAAAATGGTGTGTGTACTGTTTCGCATGGGTGTGATCGATCGCATTGCTGTTCCCTTGTTGTCGAAGCAATGTAAACCCCTGTTATTTTGACTCCTGCACTGGCTTAGCTAACAGTTGGACCAGGATAAAAAAACACAGTTGCGCATCCGCGCGTGGGCACGCCCGTAAACTCGCGTTGGTGCAGCTTTGTGAAAAAGTTGACTTAGGGTGTGATTTCAAAAAAACACAAAGTTTGTGAGCAAAATACTCGTTAACATAAACGCGGCAACCGTATAAATAATATTTTTGTACCGAAATATAATTAGTCGGGATCGAGTATCGCGAGTGTCCAACGTCCGCTCCCAAAAAGTACACGTAAGAATCTTACAAAATTTAGATGAAATACTGCAAAAAATATTGTAGATGCCTCACTTTTGAGCTTTGTAACCACAGTTTGTTTGTTGCTGCAGTTTGCTGAAATTATTCTTCAATTTCGTTTTAATGGTTGCTTGATCACCACGGCAGCGACATCATCGTGTAATCTTACGGGTGATGTATTGAAAGAGAAGGCTGCAACTTTATTCATATCGTGCAATGCATTATGCCGTACGCGGCACACTTGCTTGCAAATGCCCACCTTACCTTGCTCGCTGGCGTTTTATTTTAGCTTAGATCATTTACTTCATCACGTTGCAACGACGTTTATGTTATGAGCTTTTTTTTTGTTGTAGAGCTTGACTTACGGTGCTTGGTGCCATAGTCATCTTGGTTCTATGACCTACACTGGTGCTCTGTATCGGCAATAATTGGACTCATTGCATGTAGTTTAACAATGAAACATTATAGGCCTGCTCAAAAGTTTGAAAACGCTTGGCAAAGAAATGGGTATACCAAAGGCTTCAAAAATGATATGTCATTCGCTACTTAGTGACTGAAAGAGCTACAGCATGTAAGCGCCTTTTAGGAGCACCCGGACAACGTGCCATCACTGAAGCATTACTACCCTGCTATCCCTGGCAGCCCCCCAGGCTCCCTCGCCAAAGGCGGCAATACTCCCCAACGTGACCAGCCTTGGCCTCGTGCTAGCCGCCTGGCGTGATGGTGGCTGCCCTATTAGCCACTTCCTGGTTCAGTACCGGCCCCGTGACGAATTGGACTGGACGCTGCTGTCGTCGCGTGTACTTCCTGACCGAGAAGTGGTGACCCTCGGTGACTTGGCGCCTGGAACCTGGTACCAGGTTCTCGTGGTCGCCTATAACAGCGCAGGCTCCACAAAGGCAGAGTACACTGTCGCCACGCTGACCCTCGCAGGAAGTGAGTAGAAGAACTTACATAATTTCATCTTGATGTCAGAGTTTTCGCTCTGTTTCTTTGTTGAGAATATGGGTCGCTTTTTGGCAAATGTCACAGTGCTCATCCTGTTACGCCAGTGCAGAGAGTTACGCGCGTTTCTTAGAGATTGTCGCGTTGTATGCGACCCGTGTTTTGTTGATAAATAAGGCTTATACGTCATATACTTCATTATATTCCCTAAGTAAGGCGAAATGTGCCTGCTCTACGCAGGAAGTACAAGGGAGAGCGTCGGTCAGTGGAGTTTGTTTCTACTTGTATTCTTTATTTTTGCGTTCATTGGAGTAAGTCAGTGGTGCTAGTTACTCAAGCTCATTCAGCACTCTTGGTGTGATGGACAAACAATACAGAAATTATTGTTACATCTGAATACAAAGTCGCAGATCATTACCTTTTCTGTATACTTTCGTTCCTCAAGTTCCGCATGGGAATTGCCGACACTGCTGCATGTGACCATTGCGGCAGTGACGAAACAACTTGACACATTCTGCGTGAATGCCCACAATACTGCTCGCAGAGACAGTCACTCTGCAATGCACTAGACGAACTGGACAATCAGACTGTTTCGGAAGGAAGAATTCTGTGCTACCGACAAGACTTCATGTCGCAGAAGAAGGCTGTGAAGGCGCTCCTGTGCTTCTTGCGCTCAACCGGCCTGTCCAAATGACTGTGATCGGAACTCCCTGAATGTGTGCGCATGTGAATTCTTTTTTAATTTATTTTATATATCTCTATTACTATCCTCTTTCCGACCCTTTTGCCCTCTCCTGTGCAGGGTAGCAAACCAGTTCCTTAGGGTAACCTCCCTGTCTCTTCTTTTTTATTTGTTTCACTCTCCCTCTCCCTTCCTCAATGTCCCTTAAACAGACCTAGTAGCCTGTTCAAAGCGTACATGTTACCTGCCATATTCTTGTTCAACACATGCTGTACTTATTCTAAGCATGTTTTCTAGATCCTTTGGAGCCGGATAAAATATCTGAGGCTGGACGGGACAGTGCTAGCCCACGGTATCGAAGCTTATCTATCATCGTGCCTATTTGCTGCTCCATCATTGTCCTGATGGCCGTCACTGTGGCCATTATGGTGCTCGTTTGCCGGAGAAGATCTTCCGGGACCCCACCATCAGCCATCAGCACTTATGAAGGCATGCCTGTTTCACTGTTTCCTCTATTCGCTTTTTATGCGCCCTTGATAACGCTAGATAACAGTGAGACCGACATGGTTCACGTACAAAAGTATCATTGGTGCTCTTGCAGCGTTGGAGTTGTAAGATATGGCAATTTTCTACACACAAAATCAAGACGCAAACACATGAGGACGCAAAGCTATATGAATAATTGAAATGAACGTTTTCTTTGTAGAGTTCTAAAAACTGCGGTCACGGTGACGACCGAACAAAATATAAAAAGTGCAAGCGTTAAAATAGATGAATGAAAATAGAAGTCAGAACAATTACAGGGCTTGCTCGTTTGAGACCGAAAACAGCTGTGGTGGTTGCATACACTCGCGAACTGTCTCATACATGCTAACCAGGAGCTTTTAACACGGGTTTCTTATATCGCAATAATGAGGGGAATTATCTATTTTCATTCCCTCTGTCAACAGGTGTGCGCATGTGCGAGGACCTGAAAATGGACTCGCTCATCATGTCTGAGCTAGAAAAGCCCCATGGAGGCTGTGGTGGTGGAGATGCTGGCAGCCGCGAGTACTACCCTTCACCGTACGCGTCGTCAAAGCTGCCCGACATCTCTCGACGTGGCAGCGAAGGCGACGACGGCGATGAGCCTTGTCCTCGCGCCATGGCCGCGGCTGGAGTCTCCATGTCTCCCTACGCATCGGCTAGGATGGTAGAACACACCTACGACGTGCCGCAGCACCCGCGGGATGGCACGGTAAGGGTTACATTTAATGCGGTATCTTGTCGTTCCAGGATCAATAGCTGGACACAAGAACACAGTGAAATACGACAGGGAAAGGCCGTTGCCTTCCAGTGCGGCCCGTTTGCGCCTGGTTCTTCATTCACTCTGCTCTTGTGTTGTGGCCTGCATTAAATGCTGAAATGGTCTATCAGCACGCCCAAACTCAGGTTGTCTTATTTATTTTTAATAAAGAAAGTATATTAACGTAATGTCGTCTTTACTGAAACCGAGATTACAACACCGAACGTGGTAGCAACACAATGAGACACTTTGACTTTAACCACTGGTTGAAAAACGACATTTTTCATCCGCCTTTTTAGATCGATCAGGAAAACTGGATTGATTTATGAATTGGCATTAAGTATCCTCGAATATTAGATAAGCTGCCCATTTAAGTGCTGTCGCGCCTTACAAAACACTGGACCATTGTCTGGTAACACCAGTATGAGGCCACTACGTTACACCAAGTGGCAGTTCAAAAGCTACCTTTGTTTTGAGAAAATCAATTCAGCCCTTCTGATGATAATTTGTTGGTTTTAACAAAAAATGCGTGGTTTATGGATGCGTGCTAAAGGGTAAAGTATTTATTGCTATTAGAGGCTGATCGAACTTAGCGCAACATGAGAAAAAGTAGTGCTAGTCTAGCAAGGTTTTAATTAGCAATTCATTTGGTCTTTCTTTTTCTTTTCTTCAGAAATTACATGCATTTAAAAGTGAGCATAAGCACTCTTCATGTAACGACAAGCTCCAAAACCACATAGGTGAGTACAATTCTTCCTAATTGATTGGCCTTGACATTGACGTTTACGTGAACTCAAATATAATAAAAATAACTGAATACGAATGTATAGCATTTATTGTAATTGCTATTAGTAAATGATTACCATTGACGTGTAGAGTATACATATATAGGTTCTTCTGCTTTTTCGAATTTATGAGTATAAGAAGAAATTTATAGATGAAAAGAAACATGAAAAAACGTGCATTCGCAGAAGCACATGAGTGTTTGTTCGACATTGCTATGTGAGAGCTTGCGCTACATCTATTGGTGTATGACAGTTATAACCCCACTACACCACTTGATATAGACGCACCCAGGTTGACGCCTGATGGCACATTTTATTGCGATATCAATTATATGGGCACTCTTGGCTGAATTTTGCTGCCGGCATTGGCGCCGCCGTCACTCACCGTATATGTATACGTATATATATATGAAAATGCAAGAAAGAAAAAAATCTAGAAAAAGACTACGGCACGTGCAATCAAATGTGGGACCTCCGCGACGTGAATGCGAGGCGTTAACCACTGAGTCACCGAGGGGTACCTCCTTCAACGTTCAAACGGCAAGCTGTTAATATCTACCACTTACTGCTGTGGGCGCGAATCTCTGGGAAACTATCATGTTTTCAGCGTTATCAGCAAGATGGCGCAATGAGCGCACGGCTGCTCTCATCTTTCACGCGTACATTGGCCCGCAGAGAGGAGGGGAGTGGGCGATCTTTCACGCTCCCTCATCTCCCGGTGGGGAGTATCATACGTCTTGACTGGCGGTGGGCTGGCACTGGAACGATTCTGTTGTAGTTACGGGGCACACAAAGGTCACTGCATTCGTAGTACAGCCTCCGCTTGCGAACAGGGGGTGCTTTTCAGACACAGCGAAGTAACAACTGAGACGCTTATTCGCATTCATCTGTGCCTGTGAGTAGGTTTTGTGCGTCATTTTTGCATGAGAAACGTGGGGTACGTTTTGATCTGCTTCCCATCATGCGCGTGACCTTCCAGTTTGTCGCTATTGCCTTCATTGCTTCGCTTTTGCGGGAAAGATGCGTCTTTTTCGTCCCAACGACTAACGTACACGAGCATGTTTAAACATTTTTGGCAGTTGTAACGCTTAACATACCCTTCGAAACAGCTTATTGTAAATTCCTTGCAAAGATGACTTCAACCTGTACATAATGAGTGGTTGCACCCTATTGATCTTTCATTTTTTGAGGACCGAAAGGGGATGTGCACTCTCTGGTAATAGGTTGATCTGCACACTGTTCATGAATTTAGTACCCAAGAACAATGTTCAGGAATGCGTAAGGCAGAGTTCGTCGTGGGAGCCGTAAAAGTGCGAATACGTTCTACTTCGCGTTGACGTGCCGCTAACTGCGCCAAAAACCCACTTGCACACTAATTGCTCGTGGACGCGCTGCCTTTCTGCGGAGCTTATTGAGACTGCTTTATTTGTCAGTGCTAGTGCAATGGAAGCAGTAGGCATTGCAGAATCTTCATTCGACTCCTCCGAAGTGGTCACAAGCGGACGCGAAAAGCGAATAGCGCAATTTCTTCGTCATCAATTGCAGTCACTATTTTGAAATTTCACTGTCCACACACTATTTTACAGTACTGCAGTGAAAGGTTCCGTTCCGCTGATGGTACAGAAACGCTTGCAGTCGTTACTCGTTGATGTCATGAGGTATTAGACATGGCCTCCGAAATAGGCTCCGGCTACGCGCCACTGGTAGCGTTGCGGAAGCCACTTTGTTTTCATGGGAAGGTGCATTAGGATACAGTGGTGTTACAGTCAGAATAGTGCCGGTGAAGAGCTAACAGAGGGGCCCAACCACAGCCATGCTAGAAACATGAAGAGAAACACATCGAGAATCCCGTCTCCTCTCTATTACGGACGTGGTACCTCTCAGTTCAAGCGGAGAACACGAAATGACAACTAGGCAAGAGGCGATGGGCTATGTTTAAATAGGAAGGGGTGTTATTAGACACGCTTCGGCTACCACCTCACTGGGTGTTAAGGCGTTTACATAATTACATTTTGATCTCCACCACCGCCACACGCAGGCTGCAAGCGGTGCCGATCACGGAGACCACGATTACACTTCTTTGGGAAAATCCTCGAATGGAGGGGGGGGGGGAGAGGCTGTAGAAATGGTGCTAATGCTTGTTTCCTGAGTTTATCACAAAGACCATGAACTACTTCACTCCACCACTGGGTGGCGAGATCACCACGCGAGCCTAAAACCTTGCGAAAGATAAGTGTGACAGATAAAAAACGCGTTTGTGAAGTCTCCTTCAGTCGTGACAGTGGGTTCGACTTCCGTCAACTATAATCGCGTACCGACAGATTGTGGCTCATCTCCTGTGTACAAAACAGGTTTTTTTTTTTCATTTTTTTCTTACCGTCTAAACGCGTGTATTTTTTCCTAACCTATTTCTCAGACGTAAATAAGTTATCAACGTCTTGGTTGACTCAGGCATCGAACACTTTCATGTTAAAGGTGGTTTGCGGCGCTAGAAGGGTGCTATTCAGTGGTACAAATAGGAAATACACAACTTCATTGATATTTCGGCTAGATCATGGCTTCGCGAGAGAGATAACACTTCATATGTCAATTTTAACCCGTCGTAGCGTGTGCCTTTGCTATAGTTCTCGTCATCGTGTTACGGCCTTTCTTTATTTTTTCAGAAATGTGCAAAAAGGAGCAATACTATCAGCGGCTCGCTGGTAAAGGACGCCCGTCGGCGTATGGTTATAGCGGCTGTCAAGAACCTCCCAATCACTCGTCGGGCACCGCTTATCGCTGGTCCGAGCCCGGCGAGTCCGACCGGCCGGACAGGTAAATACTCGCCCTCCTGTAGACCCCGCTAGGTAGGTCTGCCAACCCTCTTGATCTCTTTTTCCTCCTCTTTGACTCCATCAATCTCCCCTGGCACGCAATTCCCGCTTTTTCCTTCCATTAAGCCGTGACGCGTGCAGTACCGGATTGACTGTTGTCTCCAACATGGAGTTGATGTTCGCGGTACCGTGCGTAGAATGTATATCGTTAATGCTATAATCTCTACGAGTGGTAAGGTAGAGGCACAAAAGAATGTTACGAAAAGATTGAAAAAAGAATTTGTATTATTCTTTACGAATGTTTTGATGAAGCTGCATTGGTTGTAAAGCAAACTTGAGCATTACGGTACATGCACAAAAGTTCTTTGGTAATAATTTTGCAAATGAAATAAGTTTTCAGTTTAAAATTTGATAAATGCGCTTTTTACACAGAACTTTTGTTTTTGATCATTTTTAATTGAAAATATTTGCATTTATTGATTGGCACCAAACAATATATAGATGCATGCTACTGATCGTCAACTGGCTAATGGGCCATCGAAATGACTCACGGTGGTCGTATATGGCCATTGCTTATCTCCCATATGAGGAGTTTCTGAATGGCTACGGTACGAATCAATTGGAACCTTGACTTCAAGAAAATTTTGTGTGATTTGTCTAATATCTTTCGTTTTTTTTAGTTCTGCGTGAACTGCATTTGATATGACGTTGAAGTTAAGTATACTTACGTCGTGTCGTTTCACGCATATCTGCTTGTATTAGCATCAAATTCATTCATAAGCGCAATTAGTCAAGATGTAACCGGACCAGGCACATTTCAGGAATGTGGTAGTTGCTTGTTGGGAGACGTACACTACGGCGTCATCCAATAGCATTTACATCTCTCCCAACCAAAACTTACGCGGTTAATCACCGGAAACGGGCATACGTTTGAAAAAGAAATGCGCATAAGTACCGTACACTATGCAGTGAGAACTGTATTTTATGTGTCGAAGTTTCTGAAGCGAAATGAGAAGCTTATGGAGCTATGGTTATTTTTCCTTATTTTCGATGTCTATTGATTGATTTTCGCACCAGACTAGTTCACCTGCACCATGCACACTCTCGACCGATGCGTCCAGAGACACTAAGGCTGAAATGAATCACCAGTTCTTAAACTCGTGACCGAAATTGCGCGTTTTTCTACACGAAATCACGACACTTCTCAATCTGCCTACAGATCATATTCTTTAAAAATGCCACTTCTTTTCATAGTTTCATTATTTCTTCATTTCTTCTTACTCTTTCATCAGGTGGTGTTTAAGTGAACGGGACTTGCACTTGAGCGCATTTCACACGCCTTGTACTGGAGGAAATTTGCCGGAGTTTATTGAAATATCGGACACAGAGTGCGACAGGGACCTGGAGCGACTTGAGCAGGGTGCGTACATGACGCATAACTATTATATTCGTGATACCATTTTTTTATTTTGGTAATACGCGACTTTTGCGTATTGGTAAAAAAAGAAGCAGCATTCTTTTTTAACCTCCTTGGGAACTTTATGGGCATGTCACAGCAAGAAAATTACCAATACATCAGTGTTCATAGCTTGAACACATAGCTTGAAGTTGTGCGTGATTTTCTAGTTTTATTTGGATTGGAAACCCTGCTATGTTTGTGCGAAAAGTCGGTTTCACCGTGGCTTGTTTATTTTGTAGTTCCAAGTGAATTCTGCGTTTTGTTGCTTCATTGTTTTTGTTACATTGCATTGCATTGTATGTGCGTGAACATTCTTTTTTTCTGCCCGTCCTGCTTGGACCATTAAATTGGTCTGCAGTATTGTATAAATAAATAAATAAATATACCATAATTTTTTGAGTGACATTTTTTGTACCTTTTGTGCATTGGTTGTGTGCTTCTACCTGGCAGCATAAGAAGGTGATTTTAGAAATGGCATGCTTTCAGTAGCTGCATTAGTGTTGATAAGCTTATGACCCAATTTTTCTGCGTGTGGCATGTTAACAAGCGAAATATTTCTGCCTATTACGCGAGCATGAAAACTATATGAGCATAATTCATTCTTTCTACTGATTGCTACGTTCCTTCGGCTGTTTGTTTCTTTTCTCCCACAGCAGAGATGAATTATCGTTCGTCGCTCCAACGGCACAGCTTGTACGCATCTGTCCAATAGAAACGCAGCGGAAGGAACAGGAAGACCACCGACGGGGCCTCAATGTTTTTTTCATATCAACGTGACTTCTCCATTGCCTTGACAGCAGCGAGATAATCAAACAAAAAAAATGCTTCCCACCCGCTGAGGAAATGAGCATCTTTTTACAGTGACAAATTGCCGTTCAATAGCTGCATACTTGTACAAATTATTCACTTTTTTTGTCGCCAAAGTACAAGCCACTGAGTACGTCACTTCGCCTGTATACCTTCCGGACGCGTGCGCGAAACAGCACATTGCTACTTTGGAAAGCAAGTGTGGTAATAGACTTTGGGGCGTAAAACTCTTTGCCTGCTTGATTTTAAAACGAAACAGTGGGTGGCAAAAAGAACGAATCAAGGGTTTTTGCATTTGTATGGGGTCAGATTAACAGCACACCTTCTAAGTTGCACCACCTAAGTTTCTTTTATTGTTTTTGTTGTGAACATATGGGTTTTGCTTACGGACGCGAGATGACCAATATTAAGTCGCTCCCGGCTCACATGTTGAAGGGCATGAGTCGGAGGCGAACAACTACGCTCTCTAACAGGACGACAACAAGGGCAAGAAGTAAAATTGCGGAGGAGTTTGTCGACTCCTTCATTTCTAGAATTTGAGTCACATGCAAATAAACAATAGGATTCTCTATATATTCAAGTTATGTAATAAAGTCGAAGATATCAACAGAGAAGTGTCTGGAAGTGCAGTGGCCTGTACTTTTTCGGCAGCGATCGAGCGTACCAACATTGTGTGTACATTGAAGTGAGTGAACAAGCACATGTACATATAGACCAAGGATCCTCAATTGGAGGATGGCACAGCACGTATGCCTGCCGAAGATGACTTGTTTTGTACAGTAAGAAAAATTCTATAGGAATGGATGACGAATGATTACGCACGCGTGACAAGAAGTTGAATAGAAAAACTCATTCACCGTGGGTTAAAGTGTGGCTGAGGCATATCTAAGCTGTTTGAAAAATCATTCCGTCACGTACACAGCGTAAAATCCTCTATTTTGTTTCATAGGTTTAAAAAAACATTTACTCCGATTGAAGGGTTCAAATTTGTACACTCACTTTCTTGCCAAAGCTCCAGTAGCAAGGGTGAAGTATCATAGTTTTTTTCTTACCATTTAGAGTTTCAGTTCATTAGAAACACCTACCTGCACCGCGCATGACTCGCGAAATGCTGTGTAAAACTGCCAGTGAATGAAGAAGGTCCGAGATATATTTGTACATATTGACATTATGCGGAATAGATTTGAAATAAAAAAAAGCACAAGCGACTTAGTCTCAAGTCTCTGTCTCTTTTTATTATATTTTAGTGTTCTGTATCCAATTACTGGTCTTGTGATGAGTCCACACATGCATTTTAGTGCGCTAGGAGCATGCAGGCTTTTATGGAGCTTGTAAGTGGAGTTGTTGTATAAGGCCTTACCTTGTGGTAAGGCCTTATTTGTGAAATAATTGGTCCAGTATCTTTTACACTACGCTGTGATTTTTTCCCAAAAGGGACAAATAAAAAATTTCACTAGAAAAATCTAAGTAGTAGTAGCGTTCACCTATTCTGGCCAATTTTCTTTTTGCAATGCTCAGCGTGGTTGTCTGCCAGTGAGATTCAATAGTTAAACATAAAGTAAGTAAAAGAGAACAGT
The DNA here is from genome assembly GCF_043290135.1 of Rhipicephalus microplus. Classification (NCBI taxonomy): domain Eukaryota; kingdom Metazoa; phylum Arthropoda; class Arachnida; order Ixodida; family Ixodidae; genus Rhipicephalus; species Rhipicephalus microplus. Next base: position 183,043,945 of record NC_134701.1, read on the forward strand.
GTGTTTTCATTAGGATAATACAAAAACATAAGAACTCTGCATAAATGCTAATAACAATTGACTCTAAAGAAAGTAAAAACGTTCTCATGTGAAAACTCAGTCTCAAAGATTCCTCATGTAGTGTGCCCACTGTGTCACCGTGGGACAACTTGACGTTTATGTTGCGCAGCGAAGCCGACAGACGGGAGTTCTTTTTTGTCTACTGTGAGAACAATTCTTTAGGTAGAAATGCGCGTTAGAGAGGCCCAGAAGGCCCAATTGCTTCGAAATTTTGAGCTATACCACCTCATATTGCATTGCGGTTACAGTGCGTACAGCTTTGGTATTCATTACACAGAGATCTGTCGAGACCGCTTCATTTTCGTAGTTCTTAATGGGTCGCCCGCTTGGAACGACGAAATAAAATCAATATTTTTAAGCTTTGTCCTGAGGACACAGCATACGAAATTTGCTAAAGCGGCCTTTTTGTACAGCTAAAGACATGAGGCATATATGGGTTCTAAACCGTCGATTTACCTCACGGGGAGAAACAGTGCAATAAACATCTATAGCAAGCACCAAATTATGTCGCAGTATGCAATAGGTACTATTGCCCCCATAATTGGTGAAGCTGAAAGTAAGCCAAGGAAGCCTTGAAACACCGAAACTGGATGATTTTAGAGACTAATATGGTGACGCCTAGACTGTTATTAGGCATTTTCTTGGTGATACCATTGTTTCTGGATTGCTTCTACGCCGTTGCTGAGCTTTGTACAGGGGATGGATTAGGCTGTTTCTATACGTCGATTTCCAGCGCATACAGGTTCGAGTTAAACCGCAGACAGACAACGACACCACACGGGCCCGTCGTCATTGGCGCATGCTTTCCGTCGCTTCTTGGTCCTCTCGCTGTCGGTGTTGCCGTTTAGCTTCCCTCAGTATCCTCCCTGTGTACGTGCTCGGCCTCTTCGCTTCGCCGCCATTTGTTTTGTGAATTGGGGCACATACTTTTTAATGACGATGATAGTTTTCCGATAGGCCATATAACTTTAGGTTGCACACGCCCATTTGTTGAGCTGTGTGTCACCTTTCTTTCCTTTTACTATTTAATAAGATGAAATGGGAGAGGCTGGTGCCATTATGGTGGCACCGGCTAGTTCTTTTCTCTTAGTAGGCAAGATATGCCGTAAGTTCAACGAAAACATTTAGATAGAAGGCATTTCACAGAGAACGAAGATACAGGGTTCAAGGCCAACTGCAGGTCTTTAGGAAATAGCACTTGTCGCTTTCAAGAAGTTTCTGGAAAATTCAAATATTTTATGTCAGTCACCTTGTTTATTTTTAGTTGGCCAGTGGCAAGTACCATGATTAACCAAATTTCTGAGTATCAAGCCAATTTATGATGCCCCGCCACGTTGGTCTTGTGGCTAATGTACTCAACTGCTGATCTGCAGGTCGCAGCATAGATTCCCGGCTGCGGCGGCTGCATTTTCGATGCAGGCGAAAATATTGTAGTCTGGTGTGCTCAGATTTTGGTGTACGTTGAAGTGCTCCATGTGGTCGACATTTCTGAAGCCCTCCGCTACGGCGACTTATATGGTGATTTTGAGACATTAAAAGCGCACATATCAAATAATCAAAGCGAATTTCTGATTACAAATTTTATGGTACGGGTGAACAGAAAAAAATTTCTAAGCAGCTTCGCTGTTATTATGTGGCTTATTCAAGCATGTAATCACGTAAGGGATTAGCACAACGCAAAAAAAGCCGGCACCATTCGATTGTATATAGAAAAGTAATGTCAAATACTGCTCGGTTATGAAGCTAAACGCGTAAGAATTAAGTAAAACACATGCGTGAATAAACGCCAAGAGAAAACCTAATTGAGCTTGCGTGTACGTTGTAAGCGCGCCAACTAACGCAATCAAATTGCATCGTATTGATTATTCTGTACAACCTCTTGCAACTGACTTCCCTTCCTCAACTTTACTTTAATTGTCAATGTACACCCAGCTATTTCAGTATAGCCAAAAAAAAAAAAAGGCAGTCGCTCATCTCTGCCTGCAGTCGTTTAGTGGCACAAATTATCGTATATGGGCACTATTCGATCGAGTACTGCTTCGAAATCCAGCATATGAACAAATTTGAAAATAAGAATACATAATTAAATCATAGTTCTTTGCTGCACTTCAGTTATAGAGCCCTCAACTGCTATGGTGGCACTGTGAGCGCATGCAGTGGTTCACTTCAATTCCATTTGGTCGCGTCGGGGCTAGGAATAGATGATTAATGTAGATCACCAAATTCGAGAAAATTTTTGCACTCGTAGCCAAATTGATGTAATGGTTCCGGCTTGTAGGGCTTCGGTAACATTCAGCGCTAAAATGATGAAATATTAAAAATAAAAAATGAGGTTTAGAAAAAACTGATATGGTCGAAAAGATGCATGTTGTGCAAGCAGTCATAACAAGGAAACGGTACGTGATATTTATATGAAACCTGACAGGTGCATAGAGGGGACAATATTCTGTGCATCTAAGTTCAAAGATTACCACATGTTCAAGTTGAGGTGCGTTAGCATAAAAAGACTGAAAGATTGATACTTGGCACGCTCTCTTTGCACACACTTGGCCATAGGACAAAAAGTAATCCCTTGCTCAGTGACAAAGAGAGAGACACTTTTTATTAGAATGCACAGACCAACAAAACAAAATACAGCACGCAATGAATAATCAAAAATATTTGTTTGAAAGAAAAGTTATCACTGTTTACTCAACTGCAGACTGCCGAAAATTGTGTTTTGAGATAAATGATTTTAAAGACTTGGACTGACTGGCCATGCAAGAAAAAATATGCATTATGTCAGAAATTCACCAGGGTCATAGCTTGGGACTCCTTTGAAGCTTCATGTTCTGCTTTTGAGTGAGCTAAAGAATGCTTTTTTTAGCTTGTTTTGCGTCTCGAGCTGACTCACATCTGACTGTTGGACAGAGGGTGCACGTTTGGTATATTGATTCCCTAACTTGAAGTCTTTTAGGTTCTTCAAGCGTTAGGACTTACTTAGACAACTTAGCAATGCGTAATATATACACCATGAGATATTTATGATCACATCGCAGGTTTCTGCGAAATGGTAACTTTCAGGCGCGGTGTCGGATGCGTCTAAGCATGGTTGGACAAATTATCATAACTTTTGAATGGCTCAAAATATCTATACGTAACTCATTTTGTAAATAATACTGAACAGCCACTGGTAGTAAAAGACAATTTCAAAATAATGTTTTTTCAGAAATTACCTTTTTGCCTTAACTGAAATATTCTGCTTCTAGCAATAGCAAAAAGAAAAGAAGAAGAGCACCGAACGAGGTATTTTAACATAAGGCTGTAATAAAATAAATATGTTTTTCATCTGCATGTTTCACCCAATACTGCCAACAAGGAAGCCACCGTATCCACAATGATATACCGCAGCAAGTGCCGTTTCATGTATATTTCACAGAAAATGTTTTATTCAGAAGACGGGGCTTCGCGCAAAGCCGCGACCGGACGAGGCAGTTGTCTGTAAAGGTCTAAGGTCGAAGCTCACAGCATCGTTGAGAATTGCTGCTGTAAAGGTGGCTTCTTGCCGGATCTTTCAACGTGGTGCCGACCAAGATGGTCAACTTTTAGATACGGAAGTCTTGGGAAACTTAGGTAAGGTGGCTGGGCGATTAGAATCTCTATAAACAAATTTTTAAAAGAAAAATAACCTTGCTGCAGTTTTTTTTTTTGCGAGACATATGTACATAAGCAATCTTGCGTACTTTGTCTAGTTTAACCTCTTTTTTTCCCCCGAACATTCCGGAAGAATGTTTTTCCACGCAGAGCGTAGCGTATACCAATGAACGAACGTGTCAACATTATGAATGAACCAAACCATCACAAGCAACTGATACCCGCACTTCCACAAGAACACCTAACCTGTGTTTTTTTGTGTTTGGTGTCATGTTTAAGTACAGCCCCTATTTATAAAACAGTGCAAGTATGCTTCAGGCACATATCTATGAGTTTCTCTCGCAAAAAAAAATTATGGCGGTCACTGTTCTAGCCGAGTCATATGACCTACAGCCGGTACCACAAAAACTGAAGTTGTCAAGAGAGGCATTCGGCTGGAGTTTTCTTCGCGTCTATTAGCTCGTTCTCTCAAACACAGCGAACATCTTGATCATTGTATTCACGTTACTTTGCGTTCTTCTACGCTATGCACTCTAACCAAGAAGACTGAGATGAACATCTCGAACACCGCTACTCGTACAGGGTATGCTGGTGTTGACGCTGCGTATGAGTGGTTTCGGGCAATGCGACGCCGATCTGAAAGAAGATAGCGCAGGTCGAGAAGTTTAGAAGATTTCAAGGTTGCACAGAAAGTACATTATGCAATGCAGAACCAACTGCAGCAGCTTTCAACCAAAAGGTGGCAAGAGTTATGTGCCTTACTTTCTCCATTTACCTCGGCGCCTTACCTGCGGAACTTGTTACGTGCCCTCTGACAGCCAGTAGTCCACTCGAGACCACTACAGGCTCTAGCGCTGTCTCGAGGAGTTAGCGAACGTGTGATTGCCGAAGAATTTTGTGATCCTATATTGAGAAATGGAGAGGCCGTCCAAACTAGCAAATATAAATCCTCAGCAGAATCAACTTCGGTGGTTGTAATGAAGCTCTCTATGGTCAGTTCATCAGACCTGGATGACAGCTTCACAACAAAGTAGCTGTCATCGTTTCACTGCTGTATGCAGTAAAGCAAACAAGTTCACCAGGACCATATGAAGTTACATAGGCTGCATTTGCTAATTTGTGCGAGAAAGAAAAATTACACCTTTTGAACATTTACAATAAAAGTTAGCAAAAACAAAAGGTTCCGGAAAGTTGGAAGCTCTACCCTTGCTATAGCCAGGGTAGAGCCTTATGCAGTTGGATATGTCTAGACCGGTCAGTTTGACAAGTTGTATTTCGAAAGTGATAGAGAAAATGATCAATGAACAAATTTTTGGCGGCAAGACATGAAAAAGCTACTACCAGAAAGCATAGCCAGCTTCAAAAGAGGTAGATGCACAATAGACTGCATTTTGGACTTGGTCAGAGATGTTGAAAACCAACGTATGCAAGAAAACATTACCGTCGCTGTATTCCTTCATGTCTAACAAGAATACGACACAGTGAGTCACGTTCGCGTTCTGGAAGGCCTGACGTTGCAGCGATTCAAGGGCAAAACACTGTGTCAGATCGTTGACTTCCTGAAGCACCAGCAAATTTTCGTGGTTACGCAGGAGGGCCCAACGTCAGAACATGTCGTCAACCAAGAAGTGCCACAGGGCAGAGTGCTAAGCTCTACTCTCTTTAATGCAGCCATGGCGCAGCTCCCGTATAATCTTCCACCTAACATCAGATGTTTAGTATATGCTGATGATATAAGTATACGGACGTCTGGCGCATCGTTTTTAGATGTCCAACAAACTTTACAAAAAGGATTGGATTATGTAGACCCTTTTAAGAAAAAGAGGTATGGCACTGAGTCTGGCTAAAAGAGCTATTCTACCGTTTACATAAAAAAGACCTCGGGATTTTTGCATTATTCTGCAAAATCAGCCTATTCAAATGGTAAAAACTCATAGATTCTCGGGATTGATTTTAAACCGGAGACTAACATGGTCACCTTATGTCCTGCCTCGTGAACAAAAAGTGAATCAGGCTATTCGAATCCTCCGGCATCTCTGCGGGGCTAAATGGGGCGGTACTACAGAGTCATTATTAGCCCTACAAGCTGCGTGGGTACGCCCCATCGTAAGTTACTCACTGCCTCTGCTGCAGAGACTTCCAGCCTCCACCGAAAAGAGACTTCACTTGTTATTGGCAAGGAGCTTGAGGGTATGTCTGCGGTTTCCACGGTCAACTTCCAGTGTTTAATGTATGCAGAGACTCGACAGGTTCACCTTTGGCAGTACTCCGAACTAAGGAAATATATCGAAATTTATTTAGAATTTTCATGCAACATGAAAGTCATCCTTTTTCTGGTGCACTAAGACAAAGGACGGCAACGAGACTACAGGACAGTGTATCATCATTTCAAACAGCAGTACATGGATTTAAACAATGGAAACCTACAAAACCACCGTGGACGCTGCCGCTTCTGAACGTTATCTGTGAAATAGATGATATATGGAAGAAACCAGACATGGCGCCTATAATAGTGGCACAGATGATACTTCATCATTTTCATATATCGCATGATTAAAAACTAAAATATTGTAAGATGGCGTTCAGTACCCTCAAGACTCTTCTTTATTGTCTCGAGTATGTGCCCCACAACCTAAGCTTGAGTAGTGATGATGAGTATGTACAGATGAAAAGATGGGACGCATAAACAATGCTCACACTTATTTTCCCCGCGCACTTGAGTGGCCGGCTCGGCTGAGACTTAGGCGAGAAATGTACGGCGAACAAAGGGTTCAAGACGTGAAACGTGGACTATCTCGGAGGCACGGTAACGACGGTCCGAGGAACCCTCGACGGGAGTGACAAGGCAATTGACAGGAGATGTCCGTTCAGAAATAACGTTAGGTCCGAGAAAGCGTGACTGAAACTTTTCACACAATCCTGGAGTGCGAACAGGCGTCCAAAGTAATACTTCATCTCCGGGACGGAAAGTGACGTCTCGACGGAAGCTGTCATAGCGTTGCTTGCGGTCTTGTTGACTGGCCTCCGCGTTGAGTTGAGCGCGTTGCCGTGCCTCAGAGAGCCTGGAAACGAAATGTTCTGGCGTAGTCGTGGACGTTTTTGTCGTTACATTGAAGAAAGAGGCGTCAATGGTGAATGTCGGCGCACGACCATAGACGAGGAAGAAAGGTGAATACCCGGTGGTTTGTTGAACAGCGGTGTTGTGTGCAAATGTTACGAACGGCAAGATTTTGTCCCAGTTATCGTGGTTCGGTCCGATGTACATGAATATTATGTCAATTAGAGTCCGGTGGAATCGCTCTGTCAGGCCATTTGTCTGCGGGTGGTAAGCGGATGTGGTCTTATGAACTGTGCCACAAGTTTTTAGGATTTCATCGAGCATTGTGGACAGGAAGGCCTTGCCTCGGTCACTCAACAACGCGCGAGGTGCACCATGACGCAACACAATGGCTTCTGAAAAGAAGGCAGCAGCGCCTGATGCAGAGCTAGTGCGTAGAGGAGCAGTCTCCACGTATCGTGTGAGGTGGTCGACAGCTGTGACGATCCATCGGTGGCCCGTTGGCGTTACAGGAAGTGGCCCGACGAGGTCTATTCCGACAACGACAAAAGGTGTATCGGGACATGGAATGGGTTGTAATAGGCCAGCAGGAGCTGAAGTTGGTCGTTTCTGGCGTTGACAAAGTAGGCAAGAAGCGACATAATTAGCCACAAAGGTAGGAAGACCAGGCCAGAAGAAACGGCTCCTAACGCGGTTGTAGGTCTTTCGGAATGCTAAGTGTCCAGCTGATGGGTCGTCGTGCAATGCTTCGAGAACTTGTTTTCGCAGTGAACGGGGAAGTACTGGCACCCACCGATGCCCATTCGCATTGTAAGTATAGTGCTGCAGGACGTTGTTCTCTAGCTTGAACTGCTGTAGCTGACGACGTAGTCTGGCATTAGGTGGAGAAGACTAGCCATTCAGGTATCCGATGATGCGGTTACAGTAGGTGTAGTCACGTTGGCACGCGGCAAATTGGGCGCTGCTGTTTAAAGATAGTGACCCAGCAACTGCCAGGGGTGATAACGTGGGTGAAGAAGAAGCCGTTTTATCACCAGAGGGGCATTGAGGATTCGTGGTTAGAGATGAAAGTGGCAGAGGGCAGCGAGAGAGAGCGTCAGCATCCTGATTCTGTTAGCATGACCTGTACACAACGTCAAAAGTGCACTCTTGCAAACGCAGTATCCAGCGACCGAGGCACCCAGACAAATTCTTCAGCGAGGACAACCAGCATAGGGCATGGTGGTCGGTGATCACAGTGAAGTGGTGTCCATACAGATAAGGTCGAAATTTCTGAATGGCCCAAACGACAGCGAGACATTGCTGCTCTGTTATCGAGTAGTTCTGCTCCGCAGGTGTTAGTGCGCGGCTGGCATACGCAACTACTCGCTCACGTGATGTTTCACCGCGCTGGAGGAGGACAGCACCGATTCCGTGGCCATTGGCATCTGTGTGCAGGAAAGTGGGTGCACTCTCATCGAAGTGACGGAGGACGGAGTCTGATGTCAGAGCACGCTTAAGGGCTTGGAAAGCACACTCGCATTCGTCAGTTCACGTGAAAGCCGTTCCTGACGTCAGAAGCTTGTGTAACGGCCCCACAATGGCAGCAAAGTGACGGATGAAGCGGCGGAAGTAAGACGCCAGGCCCACAAAACTTCGCAATTGTTTTTGATTGCCCGGACATGGAAAAGTAATTACGGCAGCAACCTTGTCGGGGTTGGGTCGAACGCCATCTTTGCTGACAAGGTGACCCAATACTTTGATGCTTATGCTGGCGAAGGGGCACTTCTTTGTATTGAGCTGTAGACCAGCGTTCGAAATGCACGTTAGAACTTCGTCCAAACGCTTAAGGTGCTGAGAAAAGGTAGAAGAATAAATTCGACGTCGTCTAAGTAACATAAACAGGTTTTCCATTTGAGACCACGTAAGACGGTATCTATCATGTGCTCGAAGGTTGCTGGAACGTTGCATAAGCCAGAAGGCATGACGTTAAATTCGTAAAGCCCGTCAGGCGTCGCAAACGCTGTTTTCTCATTGTCTGCTTCGCGCATAGGTATTTGCCAATACCCGGATCGGAGGTCGAGGCTGGAGAAATATTCTGCGCCTTTTAGGGAGTCCAGGGCATCATCTATGCGTGGCAACGGATATACGTCTTTTTTCGTGATCTTATTGAGCACTCTGTAATCAATACAAAAGCGGACAGAGCCATCCTTTTTTCTGAACCAACACCACAGGAGACGACCAAGAGCTGGATGAAGGTCGAATAATATCCCGTTTGAGCATGTCAATGACGCTTTCCTCAATTATTTGCCGTTCCGCCGAAGACAGACGGTATGGGCGGCGGCGTACAATAGAGCTGCCATCGGTTTCGATGCTGTGCTATGCAACAGAGGTACGGCCCAGAACTTTGGAATGTACGTCAAACAAAAGGCTGTGCTTTTGGAGAAGGTCTAAGAGGTCTCACTTATGCTCGGCAGTGAGGTGAGGACTTATGGTGTCATTTAAAGCAACAGTGGTAGCCTTCATATCAGTTGTAGCAGACAAAGGCGTTGCTTCTGCGTGAAGGGGAACCAGCTAGAAAGGGTCGCTGTCAGCGAAGCAGCTCACAGCAGTGCCTAGGGGCTGCAGCACTGGCGATGAAGTTGGGTTCAAGGCGGTGACTAATGCTTTACTGTCGTTAAACCGCACAAGGCCGGGTGCTATGGTAAGCCCCGCAGGTTTGGAGCGAACTGGTGGGGCTATGAACACGTCACCGTTAACTATAGTATCCGAAGTGATCGTGAGATTTTGTTCATCTCCTGGCGAAATGAAACAATCAGTGGCAGCAACGAAACGGAAGCTGTATGGATCAACATTGGATGAACTCTCAGTAGCTGACATTTCAATTACTCGCTGACGACACGATATGAAAGCTGATGCCGAAGAAAGAAAGTCCCATCCTAAAATTACTGTGTGAGTGCACCAAGGAAGTACAAGAAACTGAATGTGGCGAAGGATGCCATCTATGAAAACGCGGACTGTGCAAACACTTGAAGGCTGAATAGGGACTCCATCGGCGCAAAGAAGGGGAGGGCCATCGCATGGCGTCCTAACTTTTTTCAAGCGGGCACAAAAGCCTGCACGAATTACGGAAAGTGATGCGCCTGTATCTACCAGTGCCTCTGTCTGTATAACTTCAACGTACACTAATAAAACATTCGATGGGCGGTCCGGAGGAGTTTGACGCAGTTCAAAAGATGCAGCTTTCCCTCCCGAAGCTGCACTGTTTAGTTTTCCAGTTGGCGGTCAGGAATTGAAGTAGAAGGTCGGAGAGGAGAAGAGGAGGAACGCCGCATCAGTGAAGGTGAGCGACGACGTGAGAAACGGGAACTGCCAACTGAGCCAAGGTTCTGTGGAGACGGCGACCGACGTGGGCTGTTCTGATACAGTCGGCCATAGGGTGGTCCAGTGGGGTAGAAGTCGTCCCATTCAAAGTTATCGTAGCTTCTTCTTTCGTCTCGCTGACGGCGTTGGCAAAACCTTGAAATGTGACCACGGATGCCGCATTAGAAGCAAGTCGGCCGCGAAGTGCGCCAGTCGTTGTAAGGCTGGGAAGATGGTCGCAGTGCGAGTGAGTTGAGCGAACCATGCAATTCGGCCACTGGTAGCTGCATTGGGCTTTGCTGGGGTGCAGGTGTCCTAGCAGCAACTTGAGCATAAGTTGGCATGGCCACAGGATATGAGCTCGGAACTGATGAGATTGTCATCGAGGCCAGGCTTTGCTGGGGCGCAGGTGTCGTTGCAGCAACGTGAGCATAACTTGGAATGGGCACGGGATGTGAACTCGGAACTGGTGCACCTGTGATCAATGCCAGTTCCTCCCTCACGACGTCGCGTAAACTAGTAGCAGGTGGCGTCGTTCGGATATCAAGGGGGTGAGGTGAAGCCTGTGCATGAAGTTCTTTGCGGATGATAGAGCGGATCAATGCACGCAGCTCTGTTGTGTCAAGACTCGAGCGGAGATCAGGCATATCAGGTTGCACCCGAGTGGTTTGAAGCTCCTCGAGGCGCTGACAGGTAGCTACAACATCGGCTACGGTCTGGGGATTCGGCAGCACAAGCGCATTAAAAGCGATAGTCACAATGCCTTTTAGCAGGTGGCGCACACGGTCGTTTTCCGCCATATGGTTGTCGATACGGCAGCAAAGGGCGAGAACATCTTCAATGTAAGAAGCGTAAGACTCGCCGGGGCGTTGAACACGTGCACCAAGCCTTTTCTTGGCGATATCCGAGCACAGCGACGGGATGGCGAAAATCTGGCGGAGCTGGCGCGTAAAGGCGGGCTATGTCGAAAAATCTGTAGCGTGGTTTAAAACCACATTTTTGCGACGCCGCTCAAGTAGAATGCAACGTGGGTGAGTTTCGCAGGCTCATACCAGTTGTTGATGGCACTCACGCGGTCATACTCCTCGAGCCAGTCTTCCACGTCCTCACCCGGAAGCCCTGCGAACAGCGGAGGATCCTTTTGAGGGCTGGTGACCAATGGAGAGAGGTTTCTTGGCGGTGGGAGCGGTGGCGCAGCTGCTGCGCTGGACTGGTCGGCTTGCGACATTACCGAACCCAGGTCGCTTAAGCGGCGGCCTGAACGGAGCTCCAGGGATGTGTTCTAGAAGACGCTGGGGCTGTCCGAGAGCGCGAGAGGACGCAGGAATCGGGCAGCACCTCCACCACTTGTAAGATAGCGTTCAGTACCCTCAAGACTCTTCTTTATGGTCTCTAGTATGTGCCCAACAACCTAAGCTTGACTAGTGATGATGAGTATGTACAGATGAAAAGATGAGACGCATAAACAATGCTCACAATATATACAGTTGGATAATACACTGAAGAAATGGCACCCTATGCCATCTTTATACACGAAATTTAGAAAAAGAAAATGTACAAATTATCAAACAAATCTTCATCGACGACAGCAAAAATGGTGGCTATCTTTAAAGCAGTTAAACTTATCTGCAATAATTCTGAGCCACGAAAGTAGGTGATATGCACGGATAACAAACCTGCCATGAAGATAATCAGAAATGCTAGATCAATTTACAAAAATGGTGAAATAGCACAATGTATTCCAGAAACTGGGGAATATGACTCGGCGCAGGGTCACAACATCGTATTCCAATGGATACCCAGTCACATTAGAATAAAGGTAAATGAAGGGGCTGGCAGCCTCGCCAAGAAAGCATTGAACGAAGGACGGCATTGCGCAATCCCTATGCCTGGGACGAACATTCGACATTTCATCGCGCAAGGTGCTAACCATTGTTCGATGGAGAAGTGTTTGGACAGCCCTAAATCAAAGAAATCAGTACTTTGTGAAGTAATCTACACAGAAATGTTTTCATAGCGAAAGATCTCTCACGACACTTAGAGATATGAATCCACAGACTTCGATTGAGAGTACCACACACAAACAGCTTCTTGCACAAGATACATCGATGCAACTCCCCGGAATGCCATTATGGTCATGCAGAAGAAAATGTTTGACATATTTTTTGAAGTGCGGTAAATGCGCGAATGAAGCAGAAAAATTAAAGAACAAATTAGCAAGTTTGAACAGATGGCCCCTCACAATAAATAAATTACTTGGGCCATGGCCTGAGATGCATCTTCAGAAAAAGGTGAACAGCTTCCTGACAGACTTTATAGCGGATGAGCGCCTGTTATAGACAGCCAGGGATTGATATATATGAAATGTGTTAGTGCATATACTGACAGTAGAAAAAAAAGTGTGAGTGTGAACAGTTTATGAGAGTGATCTGCTGCAAGCAAACTGTGTATTGGCATGATATTTGAACTGGTTTCAGTGTGCTATTATGTGTTTTTTTATTCTTTTTTTTCACAGCAGAACTTTGTGATATGGAGTAGCAGAAGCCATTTGGACCTCAACCTCTCCACAGCAAAACAGTTAAAACAGAACAGAACAAAACAGCAAGAACAACTCAAAGCTCCCTTTTCGTCAACAAGTGAAGATGCAAGAGAGACGCGAACCTTTTATGTGCCTTGTTGTTTTCGTATCTTATTTTTGGCGCCCGTCACTGATCATGCACCTCTTGTGCTTACACGGCAGTATATGACGTCCACGCGATGACTGGCCTAGTTTGCCAGATTTTTTCAGTAACATTTTTTTTTAGACACGCTCGTCAAGTTTCGAGTGGCCCTAGGGAATTGTGCCATGATGACACCGAGGATAACATGCAAATGAGAAACCATCGAAGTAGAAATAAAGACTAAAACACAGAAGGCCGTGGGAAGGAGGTGGGTGAACATGTCGACGCTGTTGACAGATAGGACGTAAATGTCACGTTCCGGGGTTAATAAGTTAAGTTGAAGCATTTTTTTTTATTTTTAACCTAGCTGAAAATGAGTGCGAAATCAACTCTCATGTCATTTTATTTTTCTTGTGGTGTAATGGATAGATACATTGGGTAAAATACTGTTTTAGTAGCTAACTAGCAAACTGAGAGAGTTCCAAAGCACAGAAAACTAACAAAAGGTTCTCAAAATATTCGTAAGTATGGGCATTTATTGCAATACTCTGATGTATCTCATTATTGTGCTCACGAAGCTTTTTATTATCGGGAAGCTTGAACATACTTATTTCTTTTTCAGATGCTTCGAAAAATTGGTTAGATAAGTCCCTAATTGTTCGCATTCAATTATGCATCACAACTTGGTAATCAGTTTTGGAGCAGTGTAATACAAAAGCGGTTCTTTATAGAAAATTGCATCATAATCCAGCAGGAGAATTAGACTTTTAGTTTTATTTAGTTTTACATTATCCATCATAATCCTTTAAATCACCACCATATTGATATTCATAGTAGTGTTCTATTCAACATCTTACGTAAGCCATTATGAGGCTGCAGTATCAGCGCAGCCCACCAGGCTGATTTAGCGGTTCGGAGAAATGCTAGAGCCTCGTGTGCTTTATTTACATGCAAGTTATAAAACTTCAGCTCACCAACATTTGTGGGGAAGTGTCAAAGAACGACTGAGCGTGCGCGCATACATGCAAGCCTGCTTCTACCTTTAGAATGGCACTGAAGCAGTAAACAGCAGCAGCTATTCAACATTTACTTTCTCATGATCACAAGTGGTTCCTCAAAAGTTATATCAGATTAAATGCATCATTCTTATGAAGCAACATCTCGCACACGTGAGCTCGGATTCATCAATTTTATTCGTAATCGGTAAACATTACCAGAGCGGTGCCCTCATTGGTCATACTTACAGATGTTTAATATTGTCCGGGCCATGCTTGTTCACATTCTCAAGTTTAAGTCTGTGTATTTTGGCTGGAAGTTTTCCTAACTGAATGCTACTGACATCTGGTGTTCCATCAAACTGGAAAAAGAAGCTGCATGAGAATGTTCTTTTGCGGGGACGCTATATTGCTTGGATGCGCAAATAGTACGCATATATTCGTTGCATGTCAAAGCTAAACATGGGGTGCCTATTTTCATTTCTACAGCTCCTAGAACTGCTGTGTTGTATTCCTTCCATCTTTCCCCACACTCCTACCTCACCCTAAATTCACGTCACACGCCACTCATTCTAGTCATAGAGTCTGATCTCTGTGTGCGTTCGCAAACAGAATAGCCACAGTGCAATGCGCCATGCGTAAATTTTAAACTCTAATGTGTGTTCCGGAAAGAGGAGTGGTACTAAGTGCTGGAAAGGGGGCAGTAATCTTACGAACACGTTCCCAACACGCGTGCACCAAATAAAGAATCACTATTGTCGAAGAGAACAGCTACGTGCTCAAAAGAGCCATTCGGCTAGACGACCAGTAGTAATGATGTAGGAAATAATTAGGGAAGAGTATTCTAGCTGTTACACGCCAGAAACTAAGGCAGAGAAAAAGGGCTAAACAAAATGAACAAATGCACGCATGAAAGCAATGTAGTGATCGGCGAGCGAAGCCATTTGAGTGTACTAATGAACGCCAATTTACATAATTACACACTGTGGCGCCCTCTTCTTCGCGTGTTCAGCCCCATCTATCGGGCTTCATTTACCCATGCATTAATTTTAAGCAATAAAACGCGCACTAGTATGAGAGACACGTGTGAAAAAAAAAATAGCGCGTAAATAACACCAATAGCAGAGCTCCGTCCTTGCGGTCTTGACATTTTCGAATGGCAAATACTACAACAATGTTCGTCTTATTAAAAGCACTCCTCTCATAATAGGAAAGTTTGCTAGCGAAAACAAATAAGTGGAACAGCGCTTCTTGAAAGAGCCACTGCAGAATCAGTATGTTGTTCGAATGCTCGCAAGAAAGTTTGTGCGAAAGTAAAAGGCATCCCTAACAAGTATCTTGAATCATTTGTATCGTCACCTTTTTCTATAAGTAGTTATGCAACGAATTATATCGAAATACATTAACTGACCTTAAAGTCAGCTGCGAAATGATAGAGGCCCGTGTAATGTGCAATGTCCACGCACGTTAAAAACACCAAATGGTCAGAATTTCTGGAGCGCTTCACTACGGTGCCTTTCATGATCACGTCTTGGTTTCACTTGAGTTAACATGAGTTAACACGATAGGCGCGTTCGTACGAGGCCTCTATACAATTGATCAAACACTTTTTGTCACTACCTCATGTAGTGTATGGTATAAGACCTTTAGAATATATATAATATTTAAGCGCCGATACTTTAAATACTTTATATGCAGTATAAGAGTTAGTTCGGTGTCCAAGATTAGGCCTAAGAATTTATGTTCTGTGTTTAGAGAAAGACGCTAACCATGTTGTTCAATGTCAGGTTCGGAATGAATGCCCCTGATTCTAGAAAATCAGATTGCACGTGCTTTTTGTTGATTAGGTCGGAACCCGTTTCTATCTACCCATTTTGAAATTCTATTCGAACCGAGCTCAGCCTCCCGCTCAATAGCGCGTTGCGCTAATGCCACTCCTTGCTAGGTCACAAAACTTAAAGCCAACCTGGTCATCATCAAGGTGCAGTAAAATATTTTGTGAGAGATGGACAAGCGCGATGAATTCAGTCTGACAATAAAAAGACTACAACTCAGTACACCACTCAGAGGTTTCCCTCTCTCCTGGACAAATGTTTGGGACAAGAAAGTGCCTACTAGTACACGAAAGGTCTGATTGGACATGTAAGTTAAAATGTGGGGAGCATTCTACCCCGTACACCTAAATCTGAGAGGTATCACAATGTGCCAAAGCGTCCGTCATGTGCTGTCACAACCCTTTTTCTTATCGAGGAACCGAGAAAGAAAACCATGTTTGTAGACGAAAGCATCGCGAATCTGTGCCTCCATACATATCAGATCGTCGATGGTGAATCTTCCTTCTAGAAAACAGCACTGCTACGGGTCAAGAGGACTGTTAGTTTCGAAGAAGTGTATAAGTCAGCGATTTATCATATTTTCTAAGAACTTACATAGGCAGCTTGTCATTGCGATGTGCCTGTAGCTTCTAACAGAAGATGAATCCTTGCTGTGTTTCAATATAGGAATAGCAATGGCCTATTTCCAAGAAAAAGGGATGCTGCCGGAAAACTAGGTTGCCATTTTCAGGGAAAGTAAGGTTTTTTGCATTTGAAGTGGCAAGTTTTTCAACATTTGATAAACCATATGCCTGGTCAAATCCTCAAGTGTAATTGATGCAGCAGTTTAGAGATGCTTGCCTGTAGCTCAGTGAAGCAGAAAAGTTGGTTTTACGCTTCAAATTTTCTTTTATTTGGTGTCTAGTTTTTTTTCTCCACTCTTGCTTTGTATTGTTGGAACACTCGAGAGTAGTGTGACGAGCTCGAAACTTGCTCGAAGTGTGCGCCTTGACAGTTTGTCTGGTCCTCAAAGCTGTCGTCTTGTGTGCCAACTAGAGGGAGTGAATACGCTTGTTTTCTTTCTACGCTTCTCACTATAGTACATACTTTACCCTCTTGTGTATATGAAGTAATTCTTGATAAAAGTGTATGCCGACCTTCTTTTGTCGTCTGTCGGCACGTCCTCCTGCCTTGAGATTTTGTATATTTAAAGTTTGTAAGATTCTCGGCTATGGGTGAGTCTCGAAGCAACCACCATGTCTTGTTTTATTTTTTTGCGTGCATTACAGCGCTCATTTTTACACTATGGGACACGCTGTTTTCTTGGCAGTCTAAGGAATACATATGGTGCAGCGTCAGTCAAAGGAGCCGCAAAGTAGTCCACAGCAGTCTCTGTGCTTAGCACTTCCATGACAGCGCGTGTTAAAAAAAGTAACTTTTTGAAACTATTGCCTATAGCTTTTTCCAGTCAGCCATTTGGGCATCTGTGGAGAGCAATCATTTGCTATTGGTGTGCTCAGAGCTACAGGAAAATGATCAGTTCCATAAGGATTCCAAAGACTATCCTTTTGAATAAAAGAAAAGGCGTTGGAGGTGTAATGCTAAGCTTCTAGGAGGATTATGTGTTATTAGCAATGCTGTGATATGTAGTGTTTTTTTTCGCATTTAAGCGACATGCGCTTACAGAGGAATCGTTCGACGAGTCTTCTCACCAGCCGCAGCTGGTGTCGCCCCATGGACTGCTGCGTGCGTGGAAGTCTCCAAGCAGAAGACATGGTTCTGGAAGTCAATATATTATTGACTGGAATTCTTTGTTGATCACTTGATGGGGGGGGGGGCTATGTAAATTGAGAAAATTGTAGGAGATAACAGCGCAGACGGCCACTGTCCCAAAGGTTGTCTAAAATGGGAGATGAGCACAGATGGTTCCTTGAATAACTATAATGGCAACACCACCGCATGATGTAACAGCATTATCTTGGTCCTTCCGAATAATAATGTGACTGCGTAGGAAGTTAGTGTTGCGATTTTAGGTGTGCGTTTCGTGCGCACAGCACCTTCGGCGCACTTTTGTGTAAAAGTTTTTGGACATCTACAAGCTTTTTCTGCAGTCCTATGACATTCCATTGTAGTATCCGTGTCCTCATTTTGATGTACTTTCGTGCTGTTTGTACAAACAGTGTTGCCTTATGTTACAAGGTCCTTTGAGGGCCCTGTGATGCAGAGTGTGTTTTATATATTTTTGGTGAGCTCCAAATAGCTGCGGCTCTCTTTCGGCGTCTAAGGTACCGGAGAATTGTGACTTGTATCCCTAACCACTTCGGAAGAGGTGAATGGTAAGGCACAATATCTGTGGTTTCCAACCCCGACTGCGATTGTGGTGGCCCGGGGTCCAGAAGACATGACAATCTACCTGCCCTTTTTGTCGGGTGGCTGATATGTACAGGCTACTACAGCGCAGGCCGCTGATGGCTCGACCACGGTCTGACTATGTGAGACTCGCGGGCGGGGGAAGGTGTAGCGGGCACCCCGGTGCGTCACATCCACGAAGGAGAGATAAGACGGGTACTGTAGTAAAAGAAGTTGAAGCACCTCTTGGAAGGACAACTTAAATTAGGTTTGTGGCTTTATTATACCCTTCATTTTGTTCCACGAGGGGCATGATCGTCAGTACGCGGGGTGGTCCACTTCATAGTTCGAACAACGGGCTGCAGAGGTGCAGTTCTCAAAAGAGTGTTTTTTTAGATTCACATTTGGCACATGTGCCGTGCTCTCTTCAGTTTTGTGACCCACGTACGAAGCTTTGACACTTAAAACAACGACTTGGATTAAGAATATATGGTCGGGCATGAAGATTACAAGCCGGTTTCGATAGTTTCTGGTAGGTTGCTGGTCCCGAAGGTAAAGATGCGTTTAGTTTGGATCTGTTTATCTTCTAGTCGGGTCATCAATCTTTGAACCTTTACTACATTATGATCGGGCCAACCTTCCAGTAGTTCACTTTCAGTATTTATAGCAGGTCACCGTCAGAGAAAACACCGCGTTTTGTATTCATGGACCTGCGTGGGCCGATTGAAAGCGGAATGCCTCGAAATGATGCGAGTTTAGACAGCCTGTCAAAAAGGAGCTTTCACAGACCTCGAGATGAAGATCGCTGCTTCCAATCTTTGCCATGTTATAAACTGTGACATTAGCATCTGTGAATTATCTAAATACGAGCAATGGTGAGATCATTCGAACCGTCTTTGTCTCGTGTTGGCTGTGTATGACATGTTATTTAGGAAAAAAATCTGTAGGTTGTAAAAACGTGAAGGTCTCATTGGTGCGCCACTTTTTAGGTGGCGATCAGGAAGCGCTGGAAAAGAGCTTCCTATAAAAATATCGGTAGATTGGGGGTGATGGCGGCCTTCCAAAACCGAGCCCAACAAGCGGACGCTACATTATAGAGAGAGAGAAAACATTTATTGAAAGAAGCTTGTGAGTGAAGGTGGGAGGGTCCCTTATTCCAGGAACCCTCTGGCTTGGACAGCCCGCCGAGCTCGAGCGACGAGTTGACGCTGCTCGACCAGGTCCGGCTGGAAGATCGCAGCCTCCCACGCTTCACTGAGGAGGTCTTGGTCCGCATCTGGTGCTGCTGCTCGTAGTCTTGGGACGCTTACTTTGCACTGCAGTAGGAGGTGCGCCAGAGTGTCTGCCACATTGCAGTGAGGGCAGATGTAGCTGTGCAACGTTGGCCTCATATGGTGCAATAGTACGCCGTGTGTGAACGTGTTGCTTTGAAGACGCCTATAGTCAGTCCCTTCGTCTCTTGTGAGTTTTGGATGTGGCGGGGGGTATAACCTGCGTTCGAGCCGATAATATTGCAGTAATGCATGGTACGTTAGTGCTATGGCTTCTCTTGTCTCTGATTCTGTTGTTGAGTGTGAGGTGCCTACGATCTTGTATGGGAATGCCCAGTTGACGCATTTGCGGGCTGCGATGTGTGCCGCTTCATTTCCCTCGAGACCTTCATGACCCGGAATCCACACGATCATATGAAATCATGAGCCATACAACGCCGCTATAACCAAATATAACCGTCCAAAGTTGAGTAACCTCACAAAGTTAGCCCTCGCCGCCAGGAAAACTAGAAGCAAATGAAAAAAAAACGTAGAAGACAGAAAAGATAAAAAAGAGCCCAAGAAGAAGATATAGGGACGGAAATTGATTGGAAGAGGCAAGTGCTGATGATATCTAGGTGGGCCGTCAGCCCAAGGGTGCCGTCTACGTGAAGATGAGAACAGAGGATGAGAACAGAGGAACAGAGGAGTGCGTTGCCTCTGCAGGGGAGGTGCCTTAAAAGTCCAATCACGCGGCATTTGCTCAACCCCCCGAATTCACTTTACTTCGTACACGGCTCGCCCCCCCCTCCCCCTTCTCAGTTAACTCTGGTTCGTGGTGCCACCGCACACGTGCGCGACACCTGCTCGCGCAGACGCCCCTGCGGGTTCAAGGACGTGTGAGCAGTCTGTCTTAAAATCTGGTGATTATCACGAAACATAAAGCACCTTACACTAAAATACACCACATTATTTACGTAGTGTGCTTGGCTCATTGAGTAGTAGAGACTGATTTTGTGTAACTGTGCGAGGCTGTATGTCTCTTTTACGATTTGGCGTGCTGTTGGACGGGACAGGCCGTTCAAGTTCAGCCAATTTCGGTGAACCAAAAGAAGCTGCTGGCTATTTACGGACTATATTTTTTTATTGCTACATCCCTTCTGTGCGAGCCTGCGCCATTTTAAAAGCGCATAATTTTCATGCTCTGTCGAGGCAGCCTCCCTGGCAATAACTGTAGAGGTACACATCGCACTAGTAATCTTGTATTCCTCCCGTTTTCAGAACTACTCCAATTCACGTTCAGCGGTTAAAGCATTTGCTTTTAGCAGGGTCTCCCTGCACATTGCCACGATTCTCAAAGGTAGGATCATCACTACACACGAAATGACTTGGTTTCCGTTCCATTTGGGCTTTTGTGATTTCGGCATCACCAACTTTAGCGCATTGGCCAACACCCGGGCATGAAGACTCGCCTCTAGCGCAGGGCTTCATGGCGCTGCCTCATCGGACTCCCGCAATCTACCCAGTGCGATTATCCTCTGAATGAAAGTGCCCCTGACCAAGGCGAGGCTCACGGAAAATTCACGCTACATTCAATGAAATTATTTCACATTATTTTTTCGGTCATGATGTGTTTCCTTCCCTCCCTTCTTATAATATAAGAGGACAAGCAACCAGGCTCAAGTATAATTAGCCTCTCCCCAACTAGCGTGTAAATTGATACTGATATATCGGTCGACTTCCTAGAATATGGGTGTTTAAGTAGCATACTTTCCCATGCTCCGCCAAATATAAATAAAAGAAGAGTACATTGCATCACTTGGTGTGAGAGTGCTCCCTTCAACCAAATAAACTCAAGGTTCTGATTATTCTAAGTCGAGCCTTTTATTTCACCATCAAAAGTACGGATCATCACCGTCAGCTTAGGACAATTGAATGGACTCATGACGCTGCGGACAGGGTACTGCTTGCCTGTTTCAACATGAGAGTGGCGCGTAAGGGGGCTCACAGTAAAAGCAGGTTCTACTCCCATGGTGTTCAATACTATCTATCTATCTATCTATCTATCTATCTATCTATCTATCTATCTATCTATCTATCTATCTATCTATCTATCTATCTATCTATCTATCTATCTATCTATCTATCTATCTATCTATCTATCTATCTATCTATCTATCTATCTATCTATCTATCTATCTGCCTAAAATTTTATGCTCTCCGAGCAGATTTATTAACGACATGCATAACAGAATTGGTATGACATAACTGCATGTAATGAACGGCATGACTTACATACGAAGGTCATGATGTTCTTGCGGCTACTTCATTAGGTTTATGACGAACTGGAATAGAATTAATGATGAATGTTTGATGAGTGTACAATGTCACATAAATGAAAGGTCCTAACGTAGAATACATAGCACGGTTCCCATGTACAACATGATTTACATGCTGTGGCCTCTGGTCACTGGTGATCGCTTGATTGAACGGATATATCCCAGTATTGGTATGACGAGACATTTTTGTTTGATGAAAGTAAATGACTGGCCTGAACATGCCAATAACGACGGACACGGCAATTACGGAACGATGCGCCTGCCATGATTATGTCACACTGGCAGCAAGTTCACTAGATTGATACACGCCAGAACTGGTATTGCGAGAAGTGACTGTAAGACAAGCTCAAGTTGCAGTAAGAAACATCAAAACATGATATAAATATTATCCATGGTATGAATTATACACCGTGCAAATGGTATCTTCGAAGCCGTTTTGCTAGCTTGTGTGACGTCACTGTATTATAAACATGAATGGGAGATCATTTACACTCAAATCATGATTACGTGGCAAGTGCGCCATCATTTTAATGGCACTTAACACTACT
Source organism: Rhipicephalus microplus (assembly GCF_043290135.1). Classification (NCBI taxonomy): domain Eukaryota; kingdom Metazoa; phylum Arthropoda; class Arachnida; order Ixodida; family Ixodidae; genus Rhipicephalus; species Rhipicephalus microplus. The sequence goes on from NC_134701.1 coordinate 183,065,993, forward strand.
AAAATTAGTAGGACATGATATCAGTGCGTTACGAACGCATATTTTCAGGTAATTCATGCTGTAAACAAAACGTATGTTTCATTGGCATGATATATACCCTATTATAGATGTATGCATGCATGACTAACATGCGCTATATAGTGAACTAAACGTCACGGCATGAATGACTTCATTTTACAAACGGTGTCGTGTATGGTTCTCTTTTCTGACTGCTTTGCATCACATCTATTCGAACAGTGCGTGGGATCTGCCGCATTTTTGAAAAACCTTTTTGTCTATCTTGCTTTCATTGTGTCTTCACTTCTCCCATTCCTACCCTTCCCCGAAGGAGAAGATAGGAGTTCTTCTCCTCCAGGGAGCAATGGCTAGTCTGCCTTCGCGCTATTTCTTCGGTGCTCTTCCGTGCTTGTACATGCTTATGAAAACACGAAGAATAGTAACCTGTATCGTTAAACGCACGCGCACTCACACAAACCTTGATTCGAAGACTTAATAAAAGGATATTGAGCAATTTACACAGCGAAGTGAAACACAAAACAATATATAAAGAAAAAGAAGAAATAAATGTGCTTGAAAAGTATGGTTAAGCAGTTTTGGTTTTCTTGGCACCAGGTGCAGTATCCGAGCTTTACGACTCGGGAAGTAAACTATGCCGACTGGAGAAAAAAAAACTGTTTTTCTTTTTCGTCCGCACGCCATCATTACCAATCAGTACCTATCCATAGATTAAGTTAAGGCAAACTTACGAAGAAATGAAGACATTTATTTACATGCTGCCTTAAGAAATTGAAACCAACAATAGCCCAATACATGGAAATATAGTAAAAGGTTAAAAAAAGCTGAGCTAGCAACCGAGGAGGTGGCCGTATGCAGAAAGGTTGGTGCAGTAATAATAATCATTTGATATGGTCCAGCCCTAAATACACGGTGTAGATGCGGCCATCTGTTTTCCGGACCAAATTATATAACTGCTCCAACTTAAATGGGGCTAATTATATTTAACCCTTTTTTCATCTCATTTTTACTTATTTTGCCTTGATTGAAATCTTTTATTTGTATATAGAATCTCACATGTCAGCTTCGATATTCCAGAGCAGAATGAAATCACCATCCAGTGAAGAAATATGGGAGATTACGTTAACTAGCGGTTATTTATTCCCGTCTGGCATAGAAGGGCTTTCAGTTTTTTAACTAGAAATGCAGGCTTCTGCGTTGCGCTCAAACACAACAAAATATTATTGATTTCTTTATCATAGGACGGCTAGCCGCGCGATACTTCCAGTATGTACCTCGGCCGCGGCGGTCGAACTTCTATTGTGGGTAAATGCGTGATGCCCGTGTATGGCGTATCAGTGCACGTTAAAAAAAACCCCAAGTGACCGAAATTTCTGAAGTCTTTGCCCGCGGCATGCCTCATCCACATATCATGGTTTGGGGGGCCTAATGTTTAGGCATTATTATTATTATTATTATTATTATTATTATTATTATTATTATTATTATTATTATTATTATTATTATTATTATTATTATTATTATTATTATTATTATCACGGGCATGGTAAATATCAGCTATTCTTCTACGGGAGAAACACAATGCCTTGTCACCTACGACGGGACAGAAAATCGACCAATAACAAAAAATTGCCTTCCGACTCTCGAAGCGTGTGCATATCGTGTCTGATGTCTAGACTGCGCAACACTAGCCGCGCCTTACGCTCGGTAAACCTCTTCCAGAGTATTCACTTCAACTTAAAACATAATGAAGAATGCTAGGCTTCCATGCGAAGGTTTCTCATTTCGTATTGAAAGCGTGCCCATTATACCTTCTCAGAATCACCACTGATCCTGATGTGAATGACAACTGATAACTCCAAAAAATCGGCAGACCCCACGTACAGTGGGAATCGATGATATGCGAAGCACGAATGAGAAATGTTGATATGTCACTTAAAATCACCACACCGTTACGAGGCGGAGGTAAATGATGCCGTACATGACTTCCAGGTGATGATTATCATGTTTGGATGTGTCGTTTACCTTCGTCATTTATTCACGTCACGTGATACCGAATTTAGTATATGTGGAGCGAGCAAAACGGCCGCGAGCACGCAATGAGCTTGGTATGTCGTGATGTTTCTACATGACAGGCGTGTCAGGATTATCATGTTTGCACCAGTCATATATTGCGTCATCCATTGACGTCACGTGTCACCCAATTCGGTATATGTATTGGGTATATGAGCGCATCATGAAAGGCCAAATATACTCCAATGTAGCGTTGATGCGCGCGCACGCTGGGCACAGCGATACCACGTTTGCAAAACGCGAGCACTTACAGTCTGACGCCAGGCGCAACCAGCTTCCGTCGGCGCAGCCCGACGGCAACCGGCGCGAAATGCGACATGCTGCATTTCGCAGATGGGAGGTGGCAATCCGCAGCTCATCCTTGGCAGATCAGCTCTGGGCTGTCCACCAAGCCGGCAAGGCGGCTGAGGAGCTTGGCATCTCAGTCCCCACGTGGGAGCTGCCCCCAACACAGTGATCTGTGTTTTGGAGGACCAAATAAAAGTTTATACAATCCAATCCAATTTCGCGCCGATGCGTTACCCAGACAACACTGCGTCTCCCTTTTTTCAAGGCGGAGGGACACTGGACGCGCTGAAACGCGCAAGCGTCAAAGCAACGCAGCGTGGCACGCGTCTGCGAGTATAAGGCTGGACCGGCGCCTGGCGTGGCAACGCCGGTGTGACGCGCCGAAATGAACGCCGCTAAGCACGCGCACCGCGTCACATCAAAATGTATTGGCGTCTTGACTGTGACATGTAGTCATGTTCTCACATGACACACATCTCGTGATTATCATGTTTGCACCAGTCGCATACCTTCCTCATCCATTGGCGTAGTGTAATACCGAGTTTGGTGCATGTGAAGCTAGCGAAACGGCCCCGAGCGCATAATGAGCGTAGCATTTATTTATGTTGTTACATGACACGCATCTCATTACCAGTATCATACCTTGGTCATCCATTCAGGTCCTGTGATACCAAGTTTCATATAAGTGAAACTAGCGAAACGTCTGCCAGCGCATCATGAGCTTGGAATGTAGCGTTGTTATTACATGACACGAATCTCATGATTATTATGTTTGCACCAGTCACATGCCTTCGTCATCCATTCTCGTACCGTAATACCGAATCGGGTTTGATGATTGATGGGTGGGGTTTAACGTCCCAAAACCACCATATGATTATGAGAGACGCCGTAGTGTAGGGCTCCGGAAATTTTGACCACCAGGGGTTCTTTAACGTGCACCCAAATCTGAGCACACTGGGCCTACAACATTTCCGCCTCCATCGGAAATGCAGCCGCCGCAGCCAGGATTCGAACCCGCGACCTGCGGTACCGAATTGGGTATATGTGACGGTAGTCAAACGGCTGCGAGCGCATTATGAGCGTGGAACGTAGTCATGTTATTACATCACACGCATGTAATGAGTTTCATGTTAAGGTCTGTCACTGGTGTTCGCCATGCAATCATGTCATACCATACCAGTTTTGCAACATGTCATGTGAACGAAACCACCGCAAGAGCTGCAGGACCATGAAATGTAAATCATGACACTCATGACATACACATGATCCTTGCATGTTATGACAATTCATATACGTTCTTCACACAGTCAAGTTATGTCATACCAAGTTTAGTATCGATACAATTACTGAAACGGCCAGGAGAACTAAAAGTCGCAGGCGACTAGATAGATAGATAGATGCGGTCAAAATTGCCGAAGTTCGCTAAGAAATGGTTTACATTTAAAAACTGGTATAAATGCCACATAGCACAGGCCTTACAGCGCCCAAAACATCAAAGAGATGCTTCAGCTCAAAAACAATAAAATAAAGCAAAATATATCAAACTTTTTATTTTGTGCTTTTAGGAACAATTCTCATTCCTAGCCGCTGACGAATGCGTCTCGTTTCAGGGACGTGTGCGCGGTCACGTTCGAAGGCAACGCCCTTCCCGTTGGGCTGACGGTTGTGAACACCAAAGCACTAAGCACGTCTCGACGCGTCGGGCTGGCTCGTCTAACAATACTGGATGTCGACTACCGTTGTCACGTCGTGCTGCTTTTTGTTAAGAATGAAACTTTCAAAAGTGGGTGAAAGTACCGCGTGATGTTTTTTCTGGCATGTAACCTGCATGGTAGTAAAAGTTATGGGAGAGACAAGATAAGCGGAAGACTGCAATGAAAGGTCGATCTGTCGTGCATGAAAAGGGTCGATATGTCATACGTTCACTTGTTAGGAAAAATGAAACACCCCGTGGACCTGCCGTTCACATCCCCCCCCCCCCCCTGTTTCGAGTCATCGACTTATTCGTCTACTCGCTCAGTTGCCCTTCAGCTATCTACTTTTTATACCTAGTCTAGCAGTTCTGGTTCTCATCTGCTTAGAAAATACAAATAAAGCGTCTTTGCCGTCACTTTTAGGTAGCCTTGTACTGATTCTATTCGCTAGCTCTTACACAAGTCACTTTACTGTAAGATTTCCCTCAAAGAATTTTGAATATTCGGAAGGGAATGTTTCTTGTTTTGTACAGTGACTAACAACAGCCGAAAAAATTCAGTGGGGCTGGAAAGAACAGAACAAACAGGAAGAGGGAACGTTCACCGCAAGACTGACTGAAGCAAAACAGAGTTTCAGTATGACTATAACCGAAAAGTTTTTTTGACGTCACCTAGCAAATATGTGTCTTATAGACTCGGTTTTTCAATCCGCGGAAATTTCGAAGAACTAATGACTTTTAATAATTTCGCAGTGGTCTGAACTGATGAGGTTCAAAGGGAGTTATTTCCCAAGTGAAAACTGCATGAACTGCAGAATGTTCTTTCGGAATGAATCGTAAGAAACGCAGAAACGCAGGAGAGCAGCATTTACCTGCAGCTGTCCTTCATCAAACTATTGAAGAAAAATAAACATTATTATTATTATTATTATTATTATTATTATTATTATTATTATTATTATTATTATTATTATTATTATTATAAAATAAATCGAGATAAAAAAGGAAAAATAAAGGAGAGGAGGAAACAAGTACAAAACTAAAGAGAGACAATAAAGGCTGTCAGCTTCGCAGTTCCTTCAAGCATGGAATCAATAGTGCGAAGCTGTCTCAAGTTTTCAAGAACTCTATCCTGGAGTGCTTCTCTTCCAGGACAAGACTTCTCAACGGGTCAACTCAATCCCATTAAAACGCTTTTGTCCTGGTATGGCATCAAGTCTGACAATGAAACTGCAGTGCACGTAATAGGAGAGGAAAATAAGTTGTTACTCGTTCTTGCCAGCCGAGAGCGAGATTACTGCTAGTAATAGTATACCCCAACTTGTATACAATGTATCGCACTCAGTAAGCTAAGGTACAACTTCTCAAGGAATCTTACTTTACGATTGTTATTATTCAACAATCACCATAAAGCACACCTCTCTGAGAATGTCTTTTTTTATACGTTACACAGTGCATCCTCAACTTTCCTGTTTGCTTTTGAAATGCCTTGCGAGTGCTGCAGCCCGCTAGTATAACAAAACCGAGTGATATTGAATTTACGTAGGACATTGGCGGTACGTCTAACCCTAACAATTCAACAAAGTTGCTAGGTAATTTGTGTAAAAAAAAAACTTGAGTGCTCATCTTCATTACAGTAAGGTATGTGCATAAGCCTTGTGATAGTTACAGCATCCTGGTATAAAAAAACGGAGTGATATGAAAGCTGTGTTAGAAACTGACGGTACGTGTAAATGGTCTTGGCGGTAACGCGTTACAAGTAACGGGCACCAAAATGAGATGCAAGACAGGAAAATGAATAGCGGAAAAAGCAGGAAGCGAGAAAGACTGAGAGGTGGAAGAGGCAAGACGCAAATGAAGATACAGAAAGAGCGTGAAAGAGTCATGTATAAAAATTAGCAGATCTCACGTACAGACGGAATCGATATTATGCGATGCACGCATGAGAAAGGTTAATATATTACTTTAAGATTAGCACAACGTTACAAGGTGGAGGTAAAGGATACTGTACATTACTTCCGTGTCAAGATTATCATGTTTGGATGTGTCGTTTACTTTCTTCATCTATTCACGTCAGGGGATACGTATAGGTTGAGCTAGCGAAACAGCCGTGAGCTCGCTATGAGCATGGTATGTTGTCATGTTCTTACATGACGCCCGTGTCCGGATTATCATGTTGGCACCAGTCATATATTTTGTCAGCCATTGACGTGACGTAGCACCAAATTTGGTATATGTGAAGCTAGCCTGAAGCCAGGCGCGACCGGCGCAACCAGAGTCCGTCGGCACGGCACGACGGCAACCGGCGTGAAATGCGACATGCTGCATTTAGTGCGATGCGTTACCCAGACAACACTGAATCTCTCTTTTTTAGTCACGGAAAGATGCCGCACGCGCTGAAACGTGCATGTGTCAAAGTCACGCAGCGTGGCGCGCGCCTGGGAGTATATGACAGGACCCGCGCCTGGCGTGGCACCGCCGGCGTAACGCAACGAAAAGAACGCCGGCAAGCACACGCACCGCGTCACGTCTAAATGTATTGGCGCCTTGACTGTGGCAGTTAGTCATGTTCTCACATGACACGCATCCAATTATTATCATGTTTGCACCAGTCACATCCCTTCTTAATTCATTGACGTCACATAATATCAAATTTGGCATATGCGAAGCTAGCAAAACGGCCGCGAGCGCATCATGAGTGTAGCATGTTGTCATGTGTTTACATGACACGCATGTCGTGATTATCATGTTTGGATGTGTCATTTGCGTATGTCGTCCATTCGCGTTGCATAATACCGATTTTGGTACATGTGAAGCTAGCAAAACGGCCGCGAGCGCATCATTAGCATAGCATGTAGTCATGTTGTTACATGACACGCATCTCATGTTTATCATGTTTGCACCAATCTCATACATTAGTCATCCATTCACGTCCCAGAATACCAAATGTCGTATAATTGAAGCTAGTGAAACTGCCGCCAGCGCATCATGAGCGTGGCATGTAGTCATGTTTTTTTTTATTGATATGATATATAAAGAGATGTTGGCGCACCAATATGGCGCCGGCTACTCCTTAGCCGTTGATTGAAACTTTAACACGTATCTTGAAGCAAAACGTACAAAGCAGTGCATGGAAAATAGAAAACTGGGGCACAGATATGCAAAGACACACTTATACGCACATATCACAAAGGTAAGTAAATGTTCGAAAGTCAATGTGAGAAGTCTCTGGAAATGTCCCTCGTTAATATTCGGTCCACCAGCACAAAACAGCAAAGCACACGTCTGTTCCTTATAAAGATGCGTTCGCTCGTATGTGCATAATAGTCGACACGTCATTCATTTCACAACACACACGTGATGGGTGTCACATGATACTGTACATAATAAGTACATGTGTTACAAATGAAACTTTGTTCTTTCTTAATACTTGTCAGCAATCCCGCTGTCTTGTAAAAAACGTGTTAATGCCTTTAAAGCGTGGGACTGTAAAACTCCAGTTGGCCATGGGCCCAGAAGTTTTTCATGCTAAATGGTCTGCGGTCCAATGCGAACAGTTCGAACTTAAGACGGCGTCTCGGCGTGTCATGAAGTGGACAGTCTGTGAGAAGGTGACAGATGCCTTCATCTATAAATCCACATTCGCATTCGGGAGTTTCAGCTCTGCCGATTCTGTGCAAAAAATGTTTTGTGTATGCAGTGCCTAGCCTCAATCGGTGAATTAAAGTTTCCATCCGTCTATCTAATGCTAGCGTAATTTTGAATTCAATAAGTGAATCGATGTGATATAAATCGCAGCTCTTTGTACTTTGGTCAAACCAAGCAGTTTTGATCATTCTGAAAGTTGTATTCTTTATAATACTACGCAATTCATTTTTCGAAATTGGTAAAGAAACAGTAACGTCTTCACGATGTGCTTGTCGTGCTGTTTCATCGGCAGCTGTGTTTCCAGGAATGTTGCAATGGCCAGGTATCCACCGGAGTTTGATCTCATGTTGCGCCTTCTTCGCTTTGGTGAGCTCCTTCAGCGTTTCGTGTGTCATACTATCACTTATTACCGTCCTGTTTGTACTGGAGAGTGATCTTAATACGGCCTGTGAGTCACTGAAAAGTACCCATTTTCTAGCGTCTGCTACCGAGTTTATAAACTTTAGGCCATACAGAATAGCGAAGAGCTCAGATGTAGTAGATGACGTCATGCGACATAATGTAAACGATTCCTGAATATTTAGCTGTGGTATGATAAATGCCGATGTTGAAGACGTTGTAGTACTTGAGCCATCTGTGTAAATATGTATGTACCCTGGATACCACATGTGTATCTGATAAAGCGCTAGTTGTTCAGCAGCTTGGATGAACATGTCTCTCTTTCTGATAATGCCATCCACTGAGAATTCAATGCTTGGTATTACAAGCAGCCATGGAGGATAGTCCATTTCAGAGCTCCAAATTTCATTTCTGGGTAATATATGTACATTAATCTGTACATCGTTATGAGCATTGCTTTTATCTCTTAGTAAAATCTCCAGTGCCAATGGGTGGTCCTTGTGTTCGTCTGTAAGCAAAAGAAATGGCGGCATGTTTCAATTGTTCTCATGACTGGAAAGGGTGGTTGTCGAGTCTCTGCTATGACAATCTGCTGGAAGTCGCTCGTGGAACACCTATGCAGACGCGCAGTCCCCTAGCTAATAGTCCTAGAAGTCGCTCCTCTGAAGTGCGGGAAAGGCCGTGTAAGACTGCTGCAGAATATGCAACTTTTTGTCGTATTAAAGCATTGTGAACAGCGAGCATGAATGATACAGATCCGCCCCATGATGTCCCAGCAATTCTGCGGAGTATATTCACTAGCGTATTCACCTCGTTTTCGAGTTTCTTTATGTGAGGTGCCCATGATAGCTGCCTATCAAGTATTACTCCGAGAAACCGATGCTGTGTCACAATCATTAGTGGTTCTTCTTCTAAATTGAGATTGAAGTTCTTTAACTTCTTACGGGTGAAGGGCAATACAGCTGTCTTTGCGTGCGATAGAATCATTCCTCTTTCTTTTAAAAAGTTGTTGATAATATTTATTCCGTCTTGCAATGCAATCGTAATTAACCATATGTCCGTGCCAGATGCCCAAATGCACATATCATCTGCATATAAGGAGTATTTCAACCTGGAAGGCAGTCTTTTAGCTAAATCAGCCATAACACAGTTCAAAAGAACAGGGCAAAGTACGCTTCCTTGTGGCACTTCCTGTCTGACGTCGTGTTCTGCACTTTTTCCTTCGCTCGTCTGAATGAATATTTTACGACCTGATAAAAATTTGGATACCCACCGCAAAGACCTGCCGGACAGTCCGAGTTCCAACATACTCAGCAAAACATGAGTGTGACTGAATGTGTCAAATGCCCTTTTGATGTCCAAGAACACTGCGACCGTCAAACTACCACAGGCGCGTTCATGCTCCACATACGTTACTAAGTCCAGTATTACATCGATTGTGCATCTCTGTTTCCTAAAACCTGTTAAGTAGTTGGAGAATACACCAGTTTTGTTGCGCCACAATTGAATTCGCGCACCAATCATTTTTTTCCATTACCTTACATAGACAGCTTGTCACACTGATTGGACGGAAGGATTCAAGGTTCAAGGCCGTCTTAGCCGGTTTTAAGATCGGAATGATGCGTGCAGACTTCCAAGACTCGGGTACAATTTCTTGCGTCCATAGATTATTGTAAATATCTAAGAAAATAGTTGTGCCTGTGGGCCCAAGGTTCTTCAGCATATTGTACGTAATGCCGTCCGGTCCAGAGGCCGATTTTTGACGACATGATGCTATAGCACAATGCAGCTCCCTTAACGTAAATACAGGGTCTAGTTGAGGATGCTGGGCCCAAAAGCAAGCATTAATTTTCTGGCTGGCTAACGCGACAGAATTATCAAATAAGGCATATTGTGATGCGGCGGGCCTACTGATAAGTTGACAAAATTCATCTGCTACCACAACTTCCGGTTTGTCCAAGGCTACAGCAAGAGCACGAAATGGGAAGCTCTTTAATACAGAGTCACTAACTGCTCGAATGACAAGCCAAATTGTTGGAACAGGTGTGTGGGGAGAAAGCGTGCCACAGAAATCACGCCAGCGTCATTTACCTAAATTTTCTAGCCGTCTGCGCCTTACACTGTGGATTTTCTGTGCATTTTTGTATGCTTCTAAACTTCCGCTGCGTCGATATGCCCTTTCTGAACGTCGTCTGATGGCTCTTAGATGTTCCTACTCTCCATCGTGTGCAGCATAGTCTTTTGGAATCGGAACTTTCTTTCTACATTTATTCGCATTATCTTGCACAAATTCAGTAAAGCTTTCAACTGTCGTGAGTTCACTATTTTTGTTTGTTAGGTGGTACCGAAAACCTTTCCAGTTCGTCAGTTTGCTGTAGCGTCTGGCGTCGTCTTTTCGCAAGTAGGGGTGATTTAATAGAATGGGAAAATGGTCACTCCCACGTGTTTCTACATCCGTTGTCCATACCACACCATTCACTAGATCTTGGGAACACAAGGTTACATCGATGCAACTAGAGTAATTATGCCCTCGGAGAAAAGTTGGGAAGCCGTCATTTAAAATTGTCAAATTGCATTTGTCTGCGGCACACTCAACAATGTTCCCACGTGCATCACATCGATCACTACCCCAGATTATGTTGTGCGCATTAAAGTCTCCGCATATAAACGTATATGAATCAGAAATGTTGAAGATATTTGTTAGCTCTTCCAACGAAATGCGGCTTGAAGGTTGTAGGTAAAAATTGATCACTGTTACGCACTGCTCACCAAAGGATACTTTGTAAGCGACGAATTCCGGGAAGTCCGAATCACTTGAGTGAACTTGGTGAGAAGGTAGGTCCTTTCTGACGCACAAATGCACTCTGCTAGGACCACTCCGACGAGATGACTTATATATTACGTAGTTGGAGAGGCGGAAATTATCATTCATTCCTGCCTCTTGGATGCAAAGTATTGAAAAATTATACTGCAGAAGGAGTTTACGGAAGTCAGCACACTTCCTTCGAAGACCATTGGCATTCCACTGGTATATGGAGACATCTTTGTAGCGCTTATTCATATGTTACTTGTCGCAGGTTTGACCCGGACAGTTGACACAGTAGTGCTTCCAGAGGCAGCAGGGCTTTTACTTCTGGCAGGTTGTTTGCTTATGGTAGAGCAGACAGGATTGCCCTAAGTGCTGCGAAAAGCATTGGCAGAATCAATTGCATGACTGATGCAGAGGCACGGTCTCCATTGAATGGTTGATTTTCTGAGGCCTGTTGAGAATGACGTGACGTTTCGATGTTGTAGTTGGGGCAAACACTGGCACTGTCGGTTTTGCTACTTTCCGGCAGAGGTCGCGTGGGCGTTCGCAGCTTTGACGCGTAGATTGGGTTACTTGAAGGTACTTCTCGTGAGTGGTCTCTCGGGTGGGCTCTTGGCGGCTCTCTTGGTGGTTCTCTTGGCGTGCTTGTCGGCTGTTGTTGCGGTGGCCGCTGAGGTGGATCACGTACAGGATGAACAATCGCAAGGTTTGAAGAGAGTTCATTGGGGCGCGGTTTTCTTCCATGTATGAGCTCATGCCGACGCATTTTTGCAGCAGCTTTACTTTGCAGGCAGCCTGAATATGAGGCAGCGTGATTACCTGCACAGTTTGCACATTTAGGCTGAAGAACAGACTTGCACTCCTTAGGATGGTGTTCTTCTGAGCAGATCTTACACCGGCGTGTGTTGCGGCAACTTTTCGCCATGTGTCTGAATCGCTCGCAGTTATAGCACCGAAGTGCTGGACCAAGATATTCTTCCACTGGGTGACTGGTGTATCCTAAGTAGATTCTTTCTGGAATCGGGCGGTCATCTCGAAAAGTCAGACTCACTGAGTGAAGTGGACGCGACGTTACTCCTCCATCTTCCTGGCGGTAGTATTTTATTTGCCGTCGCGCCGATATAACCCCTGCATCTCTCAAGTACTCTAGGAGTTGTTCATCTGAATACTGCAGAGGAACATGTTTTACTTTCCCAACGTTCCGAGTGTATGACTCTGGGATGAAAGGCTTAACTTCCAGGCCACCTACATTTGAAAGCATCAGAAGACGCTTGGCTGAACTTAAGGAAGCAACGCTGACACTGAAGCTTCCATCTCTGGTAGTTCTGAATGACTACACTTTTCCTTAGCAGCGGAAACTACTTCAGCTGACACTTGATTGGGGTTCACTTTCCAGAAGCTAGCACCTTCAGCTGTTGGACGAAAGACGACTGGGATACCCTCTGCTCGTTTCTTTTTATAAGTAACCAACGTAAATGGTTCATCTTCGCCCATGTCTTCTTCATCACTTAGGTAATAAGTTGACGTTTTATCGTCGAGAGGATTCTTTTCTAAGCGAAGCTTCTTACTCTCAGCTTCATCGTCTTCCATTGCTGCTGTGCTCGCAGGAGCCATTTCGTGGTTGGTTGTGAATTTGCAAACGTGCCGGTTTTATGATGCTTGGGCGCATCTGTAAGCCCCCAAGCTTTTCATTGTGTCCTGCAGTATCACTCATGTGGTTTAACGCACTTGGACGAGCATAAGGCTCGTGGCGATGGTTACCAACCACCGTAGTGGTCACGTACTAGCCAAGTCTTTGATAAAGGAACGTCGTACCTGTAGGGCGCCAAGCCCTTCAAGTGTTCACCTGACGTCTTGTTGGCACACCGCGAAGAAATGGATGTCAGCGTAATAGTCCAAGAAAAGAGCAGAAATTGAACAGTGCACAGAAAGAGCGACTGAACAGATCCACTTCTTCTTCTTCTCCCTAGTCATGTTGTTATATGACACGCATCTCATGATTACCATTCACGTATGGTAATAGCAAATTTGTTATATGTGACGCTAGCGAAATGGCCGAGAGCGCATCATGAGCACGGCATGTAGTCATGTTGTTACATCACACGCATGTCATGATTTCCATGTTAGGGTCTGTCGCTTGTGTTCTCCATGTAATCATGTCACACCACACCAGTTCTGCAACATGATATGTGAAGGAAACCACCACAACAGCAGCAAGATAATGAAAAGTAAATCATGGCATTCATGACATACATGTCATCATTTTCAAGTTACGACTAGTCAAATATGCTCGCCATATAGTCATGTTGTGCCATACCAAGTTTGGTAGTGATAGTATTATCCATTCGGCCAGGAGAGCTAAACGTCGTAGGTAGGTAGGTAGGTAGATAGATAGATAGATAGATAGATAGATAGATAGATAGATAGATAGATAGATAGATAGATAGATAGATAGATAGATAGATAGATAGATAGATACGCTCAAAGTCGCCGAAGTTAGCTAAGAAATGTTTCGCATTTAATAGTCACAGCTTTGCCGCAAAGGCGAAGCAATGAAAGTGATAGCAACAAATTGGAAGGTCACGCGCAGAATGGCAAGCAGATCGAAACGTTCCCCGCGTTTCTCACGCACAAATGACACACGAAACCTACTCACAGGTACAGATGAACGTGAATAAGCGTCTCAGTTGTTACATCGCTGTGTCTGAAAAACACGCCCTTTTCGCAAACTGAGGCTTTGTAATGATGGCAGTGATTTTTGTGAGCTCGAAAACTACAACAGAGTTGTCCCGACGAAACCCAAAGACAAGCCAAGACGTACGATTCTCCTCACTGCAAGATAAGAGTGGGCGATCGAGCGTACACACCCTTATTCTCTACGCGGGCCAAAGTGCGCGTGAGAGATCAGAGCCCGCCGCGTGCTCACTGCGCCATCTTGCTGATAATGCTGAAAACACGATAGTCCCCCCTTCCTCCCCAGAGAGGCCCACTTACAGCGGTAAGTGGTAGATATGAATGACTTGTTGTTTCAACGTTCACGGAAGTACCCTTGGGTGGCTCAGTGGTCACTCCACTTTCGGCTTCTGTGGAAGACGGACGTGTGATAGCTCGCTCCGTGTGAGGTGCTTCGGCGGCCGCTGCTGGCCGCGGTGTTAGGTTCCCTTCTGCACCATCAGATTACCGGTTTTTGTTGCCTACATTGCCGTCGGGTGACAGTATGAAAGAGTGTGTGTTTCTGCACAGTGATTTGAAAAAAAAAGACCATACCGGTTGGAAGACTTTCAGGCCCCGTTGGAAGAAGTGGGAATCATCAAGGCGATCACTGGCATTGGAGCCTTCTAGATGAATCACATCTGGCTGGTGAAGATGCGAAGCAAGGATGAAAAAGATGCATTACTCAAAACAGGTGAACTCCAAGTCAAGGGTGGCTTCTGTGCTATCATCGACCCTATCCAACACGATGTAACCGTAAAAATCCACTGGGTTGACTTTGCCGTCTCGAATGAGAGCATTCGACAAGCGTTGGGTGAGTTCGGTGAAGTTCTCGAGGTTTCGAACCACAATTGCACCGTCGCGGGCTTTGAACACGCGATATTCACGACGAGGGTGGTGTGACTGAAACTGAAGGAAGGCGTGGTGCTAGAAGACTTGCCGCACCTTTTAAGTTTGGAGGGGGCACCGTCCTTCTTGTGGCCCCGGGTCGGGCACCGCTTTGCCTAAGGTGTCACATGCAAGGACATATACGACGAGACTGCCAGACTCCCCGCTGTGGTGTATGCCGAGCGTTTGGACATAAAAGTCAAGATTGCGTCAGGAGTTATGCTAGAGTTACGAAGACCGCGCTGCCAACAGATGACGCCCAAGATAATCTAATGGACGCTGAAGAGGCTAGATGTTGGCCCCTGGCAGCAATGCCATGGGACCCGACGCCATGGTTCAAGCAACTGGAGAAGAAACAGCCGACGCGACAACGCAAGACGGCAAAGACTCAACGAAGGAATCAGAGGAGTTGCTCGCAACAGGCGGCCAGCGGGACATTCCAGAATCGATGGAGAAAGACATGAGTACGTGTGGCGAGATCGCTACGCCAGAAGTTAGCACAAAGTCTCCGGAAGCGACCACGAGACGCGGCACACGTAACCAAGTGGAAAGATTGATTGATATGTGAGGTTTAATGTCCCAAAACCACCATATGATTATAAGAGACGGCGTAGTGGAGCGCTCGGGAAATTTCGACCACCTGGGGTTCTTTAACGTGCACCAAAATCTGAGCACACGGGCCTACAACATTTCCGCCTCCATCGGAAATGCAGCCGCCGCAGCCGGGTTTCAAACCCGCTACCTGCGGGTCAGCAGTCGAGTACCTTAGCCACTTGACCACCACGGCGGGGCAACCGAGTGGAAAGCACGGAACGCAACCTGAAACGCCCGGAGCGTCTGTGGCATCGCGTCACGGGCGCTAAGAGTAAAAAAAATGGCAGCATATCCACGGAGTGAATGATGGGGAGTGGGGCGAAGCATTCGTCCGTCCATTCGTTCTTGCTTCCGTCCGTTCCTGCGTTCGTCTGTGTAACCGTCCATGCGTCCATCTACCCGTCCGTCCCTACGTCTGTTCGTGCGTCCGTCCCTGCGTTCGTCCATGCATCCGTGCCTGCGTCCGTTCATGCGTCCATCCATGCATCTGTCTGTGTGTCCGTTCGTCCATCTATTCAGCTCTCCAAGTACCACCATTTCGCATCTTTTCATCATATATTCTCCATATAGAAGCACCGCCATCCAGCGGACATTTCAAGGACTAAACGGGAGGTGGCACATGCACACTTTCTTACGGCTTGCGCTTCGGGTTTACTTCCCACCTTTAACCACCTCGAGTTCATGGTATGTACTAGTTCACTGTATTCATGGCTATGCAGCCCAACCCTCGCTAAACCTTTCTAAAACCGAGGAGGTTACGCCCAGCGAGTATAACGTAGCAACCCTTTCTTGTCAGATCGTGCTCAGTGTACATGCCAATAGCGGCTAATGGGGATCGCTGCGTGCGCGTTACCTAAAGGCCGAATGCTCCTGTCTCTCATTCCCCTTTAGCAGCCATTAACATGTGCATTCAGCACTATCTTTTATTGTTCAACAACACACAGAAGAAATCTCTCACCGGAACCACCTTGGAGGTCAAAGTCGTAAGGACCGCTATTTCGGGTATATGCCACTGGGGGTTACGTACTACGAGGGTGCACAAGCCACGCCGTAAGGAGCTTCGCCCCTAAAAATATGCCCTCGAAATCCGGTCGACGTCATCGTCGCTGGTTCGGGGACAGGATCGCGACGCGTAAGAACCCGGTTTTCCCTCTGCACGGTATACGAGACACGGTAAGCGCAGCATTGTAGTTTCATCTTTGTCATCAACATGGCTAGCATGACTGCGCCTTTACGCATCGGTACGGTGAATGTACGTGGTCTAGAAACGCTTCGTAAACAGTACCAGTTAAAACGCTTGATGCAAGGAAAAGACCTTGACTTCCTCGCAGTCCAGGAGACTAAAATTAGTACTTAGTACGGAGGACGTTACTGATAGCTTGGTATCAGAAATTTCATTGCGGTACAATGCGTGTGTGAGCCATGCATTGGGAGCATCAGCCGGATGTATTATTTTTATCAAGAACTCTCTTGGTATTGTTGTGGAAGAGGTCACAAGTTGCCTACATGGGCGTTTTGTTTTGTGTGACTTTTGTTACAAGAACACTAAATTTAAAGTTATCCGTGTATACGTACCTACAAATTCGAGAGACAGATGTTTTTTTTTTGTGGAAATGCAAGCGTACTTTGAAAGTCAGAAATGTGGGATTCTGTCGGATGACTTCAATTGTGTTTTGGCCCTAGAAGATTGCACGTATACTGCTAAATTAAGTTATTAAAGTGTTGGTTTGCTTAGAGATAGCCCTAATAAGTACTTTTTTCATGTCGTATTTCTGTTTGCGAAGGGTGGCAGTCGCCAACACTTAACACATTTTCAAGGTTCGAGTCACGCACGACTAGATCGAGCATACCTTTGTTCTGAGATAGTACCTTTATGTCAAAGCTATGATGTTCATGCTGTTTACTTCAGTGATCATTGCTTAGTCTCGTCTGAGATAGGTAGAAAGTGCAAAAAAAAGGTTGTATGGGAAACATGAAAACTGAATACTAAGATCATTACGCACGAAGGGTTTGTAGATAAGAAAAAGAAGGAAATCGAGATTTTTTTCAAAAACGCAGAAAGGAGTGCCACGGAAAGATGGGAATTATTTAAGCAGAAGATAAAAATGAAGGCAATAGAGTGTGGTTGCTACATGTAGTATCAAACTCGAAAACAGGAACGTGAGCTACGGGCAGAGCTAGATGATTTGGTGAAAATTGAAGCAGAAAACCCGGGCTTATTTACACATCAACTGCAGGTTGTCAAAAACAAAATTGAATGTCTTGAAGAAGATATATATCAAGGCGCAGTTATACGAGCGAGAGCTGACAGATACCTCGTGGGTGAAGCCCCGACAAAGTGAGCCTTGTCAGATAAAAAGGCATATGCGCGAGCTCACGACATACTAGAGATAGAATGGAATGGTAAAATATTGAGACAACATAAAGATATCAAGAAAGGTTTTGAAAGCTATTATCAGGACTTATTTGCTTAACGCGAACCAAAAAAGCTGGGTTTTGTAGATGAGTGCTCGATAGAAATGCCGACACTTAAAGCTGAGGACACAAATTCATTGGAAATGTCTAATAGTATAGCGGAAATTGAGAAGGCTATCGATGATCTTGGCACGAGCAAATCACCTGGTCCAGATGGCATTAATGCCGCCTTTTACAAGGCGTTCAAAGAGGATATAGCCGCCGCATTGCATTACGTTTTTTCAGATTCTTTAGATTGCGGAACTCTGCCTCCATTGTTTAATCGGGCGCACACTGTGCTGATTCCTAAAGAGAAAGAGCAACATGTTTTACGCAAAGTGACAGGATACAGGCCAATCACGCTAACAAACGTAGATTAAAAGGTGTTTATGAAAGTTGTGGGTAGGAGGTTGGAAGGAGTTATATACAAGTTGGTCGGGTCACATCACACTTGCGGTATCAAGCGTAGGAGCATATTCACGAATATTCATGTTGCCAGGAGCATTTTGGAGTATTGTGACGCTGCACTTCTGAAAGTAGCTATCTCGCAAATTGATCTAGCCAAGGCTTTCGATATGGTTCCACACAATATACTCTTCACGCTAGCTGAACACGTTGGTCTTGGTGCAATTATATGCAAAGGTATTAGATTGGCATACAGCATTCAGCCACAACCTAATCGTAAATGCAGAACTCTCACAGCGCATACAGGTACTCTCCTCGTTGCGCCAGGGGTGTCCTTTAAGTCCTTTGCTTTTCGCTCTATTTTTGGAGCCACTGTGTCAGAAAGTGAATCACCACACAGGGATTAATGGTTTCAGGTTGCAGTCATGTGAAGTGCGTGTTTCGGCATACGCTGACGATATTGTCTTTTTTGCTGTTGATAGAGAGAGTGTCACTTTGTTATTAGGAATACCTCGAAGGTTTTGTGACAAGAGTGGAAGTTTAATGAACAAAAAGAAAAGCATTGGTTTTTGGCATGGTAATAGGGACCTCACGCCCAGTTCCTTTGGAAATATTCAGTGGCTCCCGACACCTAGTCGTTACCTGAGGGTACCATTGGACAGGTATCAAGACAGTGAAGCATTTCGGCTTGTAAAGGCTAAAGAACTGAGCGCGACCACCGATGGATGGGTCGGTCGTGGCTTATCAATTTTTTCTTGGTCAGCTGTATGCAATGTGTTTCTGGCTGCTAAAGTTATTTACATTTTGCAAGTAATTAGTTGTACGCGTAAAGGTATTCTTAAAATCCACAGGGTATTTGCCACGTTCATCTGGAGCTCTACATGGGAGCGAACATATAAGAACAAACTTGTTTTGGCGAGTTAAGCAAAGAGGGCTGTCTTTGTACCATCTGTCTCTTAACCAATTAATATCACGTTTACTGCTGATAAGAAACCGTAGAGACTCTTTTTTTATGTTCTTTATTTCAAACAACGCTCTTACACCACATGCCTGACTTCTTTGTATCTTCAAACAGGGGAGAACGACACACGTTGTCACCATTCTTGCGCTGAAGTTGTGTTCTAATATCGTTCCTAAGGGCAAGGTTTTCGATAGATTATTTAACTAATGTGAAAAGAAAGCGCCTTATGAAAGACTTAATACAGAATGTTTTTCCTGTGCCTCTGTACCATTCAAAGTATGAAAAATCATATGGTCATGACCTACTAAAGCGAGTGAAAAACATGTGTATACAACCCAATGTGAAAACCTTCTTTTTTAAACTTCATACGGGAACCTTGCCAGGAAAAACAAGGCTTGAAGAGAGAGGGTTGTATGTACCATGGGGAAGCAGCTGTCACCTGTGAAACAAACCTGAGACCATTGAACATGTGTTTATTGATTGTAAGAACGCTATTTTCTTTTGGGACATTTACAGAGGACTTTAAATAAAGATTTAACTCTTACTCCATATGGAATTCGTTTTTCGCCTTGTGATAATTCTGTGCAAAATTTGGATGTTATAATTTTTACTTGGTCTGCATTTGCTTTGGCGTAGTATGCTATCGTACAGACAGTGTGATTTGAGAGTTCTTTCCGTTAATGAGTGTTTCGTGGAAGCTGTTATAGAAGTGCGAGATGTGTATAAGACTACCGACTGCGTTGAAGATGTAATATCTTTGTTCGATGTGTTATCACGCATGAAACACGTGTGATAGTGATCGTCAGATTAGGTTGACCTGTAGTCAAGAAGGCAATAAAGCAAACAAATTGGGTGGCTCAGTGGTTAACGCCTTGCATTCACGACGCGGAGGTCCCACGTTCAATTCTGTGTGCCGGCGTCTTTTTTTCAGGGATTTTTTTTTCTTTCTTACGTTTTCATAGATATAGATACGTGCATATGTGCGGTGCATGACATCGACGCCGACGCTGGCGGCCAAATCCACTGACGTAAAGTGTGGGATTGGCTTAGTTGGTAATCCATTATTAAACTTCTCAGCGCGAAAAACTTTGCACAACGAACACAAAAACGAAGACAAGCACTCTTTTTACTCTCTTGAGTTTGTTGTCGGAAGTTTTTTGCGCTGAGAAATTCAATAAAGGTGCAGTTCAGCCGAGATTGTCGGTATAATTGCTATCTAAGTAAAAGAGAATTGAATACGTAACAATCAGTAGAGACAAAAAAAAAGAGACAGAAACATACAGACTGCAAATGACGGTGAGAAATTGAAAAAAATTAGGCCATATCCACGAAGTGAATGATGATGATAAGTGAAACAATGGGATCTTTCAGAGCTACAGTAAATCATGCGTCACAGTAACCCCTCCCGCATGTAAGTGCGTGCCGAGTGGTGTGCAGTTATATATGCTTCGTGGTCATAACTGGTACGTTCTGTTTAGTTGGGTATTTTGTTTTGCCTTCATTATTACTGCTTTGTGGTATCAGATCCAGCCTGAAGTTGGCAAAGATGACATCAGGGCACGTTCTCTTTGTGGTTGTTGGTGGTTTCAAGTCATCAGAAATTGATCGTAGGGCATATCGAGACGTCATCTACTGCACAATCCAGCCACTGTCCGTGATCGTCATAGTCATCACCTTACTCGTCATCTGTGTAATCGTGATCGTCATGCTGTGTAGTGGGTGCATTTTATGTTCTGTGCCGTGATGGCAGAAAGGGAATGCGTTGTCTGGAACGCGCTTGTTCTTCATCGTCATCAGCATCATCGTCGTTGTCTGCGGTGGCATGCAGGTAGGTAAGCAACTTTATTGATCCACGATAGAATCATGTAAGGAGGGGTGTGGCAGTGGCTCCGGACAGTGGGCTGGGCCTGAAGGGTCACGGAAACAGCAGTATCCGGCCAGCTAGAGCGGCCTAAGGGCTTGTCGTCACCCTGCGGTGGATACGGCACAAAACGCCCACTGCCACAGACCCACCTTGACTATGAGGTATTTCGCCTATAATTTTTAGAAAAGAAAGAGAGAAATAAAAAAAAAACGTTACGTGAGCCAGCTCCGCCCTTTCTCCTGGCTTGGCATCACCAGGTCTAAACTGCGGCAATTTATAGGGGTGAAGCTTCTTGTGGTCGGGGCTTGTCCGTTGGCGTTGGCGTTGTGAGCTGTAGCCGCCACTGGCAATGACGATGAGGACGAGGTATATTCAATATTCACTGAAGGGCTAAGTAGCAGCTGGGTACTACTTAGCCTTTGTGCGACATGTGCGACATCTTCTTATATATGATATATATAAAAAGCGCCTGCCATACCACACATTCTCTTTCCACCATCCCATCACAGCACATGCAAGGTATGCATTATACGTCATGACGATGATGATGACGCGGATGACGATGAATATGATGACAATCATGATCACGGACGACGACTGGCTTGTGCAGTAGATGAGCTCTCAATAAGCTCCACGATGGATTTCGTACGACTGAAAACAACCGACACCTACTAGTGAAGCGTGCCCAGACCTCGCCCTTGCCAACTTCAAGGTAGATTCGATACCAAAAAGCACTAAATATGAAGGTGAAATGAAATTCCCAACTGAACACAACATACCAGTAATGATCCATAAACATTGTTTATAACTGTAAAACGCTTCACACTCATTTATAAGCGTGACTGATCAATGTCACGGGTGATTTGTGGTAACACCAAATGACTAGACTGCTTCATCCACTCATCCTGATTCACTTTGTGGATATACCGTCACTTTTTGCAGTTCCTTTTGAAATATACATTACGAACAAGAAGCGAAAAAAAATCAATGCTGCGTAGCGGAAACGAATTACCTGATATGTTGAAGGTATTTTTCATTGTTAGCATACTGATACTTAGTAAAGTCGTAAAGTTTCATACTTATGGCTTCTTTGCTACTAAACTGGTAAGGTCACGCTAAATAAGAGTGCTTTTTCAACAAGCGTTTCCAGGTCATTTAGCGTAGGAAAAGCATCGAGTACAAAAAACGCGCTTTCCAGTTGACAGACTCCACTTCCTATCAGAGCGATGGTCGAGACGTGAGTGTCAATTGCAGAGAACACAGGTTGGCTGCCCCACCCCTCCAATTCTGCAGTCACCCACTTCCTCAGTAAGTAACGGCTTTTGCGTGGACTCCTCCCTCGGACGTTGGAGTTCACGACAAACACTCTCTCCGATCTTCTGCTGCCGCGTACTTTGAGAGAGCGAGTTGTCGTGAAGATATATCTCCGACCGAGCATATATAGCAGCTGGGTTCGCTCCCGTGCTCTGGCCAGCCGAGGCCCCGCTTGGTATTCCCGAAACAGTCGCCGGCGTTACACGGGCTTAGGTGCAAACTTGCAGTCGGGGAGTTGCGCCCAGTGGTAAATTACGCATCTTGAAGGAAGCCTCAGCAGAGCTTGAGTGCAAATACTTGATGCATTCATATATGCTAAGCATGACCGGGCTACCAGCTGTAGCCAGGATACGGTGCTTTGCAACAGCCGTGCCCGTGTGTTGGGGACGTACTATCACCTTTCTTATATATACTCCTCTGAGATGATCAGTAACGATTTTACAGCTAAGTTTTCTGTGCTCTGCAAAGGCGATACTGTGTCGTATCGCAAAATCAGAGTATTGGCTGAAATAAGAGAAGCTGTCGCTCAGATTTCAGTCAGCAAGCAAGAAAGAAATGATATGGTTTTTCCACGTCCATGTTAATGAGACCTCGGGCTTGGTTATTAGCGGATTCGTTCTTAGGATTCCCATATTGCGCAGACCTCCAATTCAGCTCTATATGGCGGGAAGAGTTTTTTGAGGGATAGCTGAGAATGCGGACAGTGTTCTCATGCTAATTCACAGGCGTGTGCTTTGATGTAGAATTGTCAATGCGATTTTTTTCTAATGAATCATAAAGAACGTCGACACGCGAAACGTTTATTAGAGATAGTTTTCGACATTTTAGTGGCAGGAGGAAGGTGATAAAATAGAATAGGCATAAGAACTCACAGCGGCCTAAGATACTCCTAAACATCGAAGAACCAAATTATAAGGACGCCCTTGAAAAACAATGCTGCAATAGATATAAACACAATAAAAATATTGTATACGGCAAACAAACACAGCTACTCGAGCTTGTTGATACGTCAAGTGGATGAATTAGTGCACACTTAGCCAGGGAAATGATTAGCAAGAAGACAAAATCACTTGTGTCGACTACTGTATATATTCAGTCGTCGTCCTCAACATCATCATCATTATCATCATGATTTTTAGCCAGTGGTAGCCCGCTGCAGGATGAAGACACCTCCCAATGATCTCCAGTTTATCCTATGCTATGCGTGCCAGTTCCAATTTATCTCTGCAAACTTCCGAATTTCATTCCATATTTCATCCTTCTGTACAGCGAAGCTGAGCAACTGAATACTACTCGAGCTTGTAAAAACAAAACCATGGGCTAGTCATTTCACCATTTCATTTATTTTAACCACCATCTTGCATAATACCAGATTTTGCAGGTTGGTGGGTAAGTACAAAAGCAGGTGGTCAACCTTTAGGTAAGGTGGCTGCTTGAGATATATAGTGCGGCAAACCTCACGTAAAAACAGCACAAGAAGACAGAAGACCAAGGAAAATACAGGTGGCAACCATGACTTACAACAAGCTTAGTTTTAAACAGACACATGATATACATATGTGCAGTATCGAATAAAAAAGAAAGATAGGGTAATTATTCACTACCATATATCATAATGGGAGCGGGCCATAAGCATCACGTTTGAAAACACTCTCGAAAAAAACGGATTTCTTTAAATGAGGGTATAGAAGGCCTGCTGACACATGCTTCATAGCCTAGCTATTTTTGAGGCCTCATGAATTTCGCTTATCAACTGGTCCCGAAGATGCATGACCACAGCACAACGCCGGTAGTCGGGAATTCAGCATCAGTCTCGGCAGTGAATTCCAAGGTGGGCCAACATTTTTTAGGAGACACTGCGAGCGTGCTCAATCAGCGACTCGTGTAAACACCAGCCAGTTTAGCCGATCTATTCATTGCCCCAGGACAGTGGTAAAAAGTACACCGCTACTTCAAAGCAAGATGCATCAAGACAACTTTGTTCCTTGCATTGAAGGGTTGGTGGGCTCCTTCCCCATGTTCATTGGCAAGAAGTACATCCACTGAAGAGGCCTATGTTTAAACGAGCAGCTGAAGGAAGCCCACAGTGTTTTCTCAGAGGCTTTGGGCCACCTCGTCCTTTACTGTCAAGACTTCGGCTGTGTTCCCGACTTCCAGCGTTGTGCTGTGGTCAAGAATCATCGGTAAAAGTTGACATACAAAATTTACAAGGCTTCACCAATGCCTACACTAACCTACATGCAAGTGAAACAGCATTTTATTGCCTTATCACTCATATATAGTGATTTTATTCGAAATGTTTCTACCCGTTACGTTCATGGTTACTGTCGTGATGATGTATGGCAGCAACTTTTTATTGTATTTTTTTGGGATACGAAGAAAGTGCCTAATAGCGCCAACGACAGGAGGGAATAGAAGATACCAGAACAGAGTGCTACGAAACATTGTATACAAAACATCGTATTTTCTTGCTTTTGTTATATACTGCGCAAATATATATTGTGCGATAGTGAAAAATACGGCTTGCTTTAAGTCAAACTTGCCGCCTGTGTCCTTCTTTTACGGGTACTCTGTGTTTTTGCGCTGGTTTTATGTCGAATATTATCAACCTTGTTTTACGACCTCGTAAAAATTGAGATTAATTAAGAAGCATTTCATAGCGAACTTCGGATCTATCTATCTATCTATCTATCTATCTATCTATCTATCTATCTATCTATCTATCTATCTATCTATCTATCTATCTATCTATCTATCTATCTATCTATCTATCTATCTATCTATCTGGCCGATTACGTTTGGGTGCCCTCGTGATCACCTCCTAACTTATCGAGAACTAAAATTAGCATGGGAGAGTAAGATGGTTTGACGAATATGACGCGCAAGTGAAGACATGAATAATGTCACAACCCCGTCGCGTACGTCGTCAAACACTTCCCGCTAGACATTGGCACATACCTATGGGCAGGTATGTGCCACAGGTGATTTACACTTGGTATTTACCCAGAAACGACGAGAACACACATGGGCAGTTTGAACGCTTAAGCATAAAGCAATACCCGACATCGGTAACGTCGACCCAACGAAGGCATAGAATAAATGTCAGTGTTAGAAAAGCCTGACATAGGCAGCGTTGACCCCCCGACGAATGCAAATGATAAATTTGGCACTCAAGCATTTGGCACTTAAGCAAATGAAAATAGGTGGCACTCAAGCATTCTACCACAGAACCAAGCCAGGTATCGAAACTACTCTTCAAATAGATGCTAATCGTAGAACGTGAACAGTGGTTGTGGTGCTGCCTACCCAACATTATAAATATTACATATGCACTCGTTTGCTACAGTGGTCGTGTCGGGTTAACGTCAATTGTGGGTAGATCCCATGCGCTGAGGTTGATTTATGTAGCACTGTCCAGGGCCAGCATGTTCGCGAGGATCAGAGCTTCATATAAGCTTCTGCTGTTGCTAATACGCATGTTTCAGTTGACATCGTTGCACTAGTACAAACAACAGGTTATATAAACATCAGCAACTCTTCAACATATGTCTGCGCGTGCAACATTTGATTGATTTGTGGCGTTTAACGTCCCAAAACCACCATATGATTATGAGAGATGCCGTAGTGGAGGGCTCCGGAAATTTTGACCACCTGGGGTTCTTTAACGTGCACCCAAATCTGAGTACACGGGCCTACGACATTTCCGCCTCCATCGGAAATGCGGCCGCCGCAGCCGGGATTTGAACCCGCGACCTGCGGGTCAGCAGCCAAGTACCTTATCCACTAGACCACCGCGGCGAGGCTGCGCGTGCAACATTTGTACTTATGTTTAGCGTCATCTCATCATCATCATCATCATCATCATCATCATCAGCCTGACTACGTCCATTGCAGAACCAAGACCTCTCCCATGTTCCGCCAGTCAACTCGGTCCTGTGCTTGCTGCTGCCAATTTATACCCGCAAACTTCTTCATCTCATCTGCCCATCTAACCTTCTGTCTGCCCTTAACCCGCTTGCCTCCTCTGGAAATCCAGTCAGTTACCCTTAATGACCAGCGGTTATCCTGTCTACGCGCTACATGCCCGGCCCATGTCCATTTCCTCTTCTTTATTTCAACTTTGAAATCCTTAACTTTTGTTTGTTTCCTAATCCACTCTGCTCTCTTCTTGTCTTTTAAAGTTACACCTATCATTTTTCTATCCATTGCAACACAGTCACCTTTCCTCCGAATGCTTCGCATAACGTCAATTCTCAGGTACGTGGGATCTGCCTAATTTTTTATGCATGGTTATGATGCTCGCCTCGGAGGTCACAGATTTGATCCTGGTAGTGGTGGTCACATGTTGATGGAGGTAGAACGCCAGAGGCCCGAATATTATCAGTATCAGTACACTTTAAAGAACACCAGATGGTCAAAATTCTCAGAGCCCTTTACTACGCCGCCTCGTATTCATATCATGGTTTGTGGAACAGTAATGTCAGATAATATATATTGTTGTGAGCGTATCAATTGTAATAAGCTCTTGTGGGTACAGCAAATACTTGAGAAGTTACATCGTGAATTAGCTCTGAAAATATTAACCTATAGGTAACCCTTGTTGCTGCTGCAGAATAAAGCTGTTTATCTTATTTGTATTGGACCTAATGTTCCTTAAACTAGTACCGAAATTTCTGCAAATAGCAAGCTCGCACTTATGCAAGCCCTAAACAGTGGTTCGCGAAATTAGAGTTGGAAAAACGTTCCAACCGAGTAGAATTCTTCATTTCAACCTATGCGGGATCGCGGTGGCAGAGAAATCTTAGAAGAGTGGCCCATCTACTCATGATCAACGTACACAGCTTCGGCATATCCACTTGCTCCTAGGCATACCTTGGCTTAAGAACTTCAGCAAAAAGAAATGTTTTTCCTACGCATTTTAATTCAATCCATATGCAACCTGCTTGCTTAGATACGAGACTCACTATAGACAAGAGAATAAAAATGTCCAACTTCCATTTAATATTCTGTGTCGGCGAGGTAGAAGAGAACACCGAAGGGCTGGGAGACCATCAAAGCCGACAAATACGAGATAGGTTCTTCAGTGTTTTTTTTTTCTTCTAAGGCACTTCTTTGAAGTTGGGACTGGTGCCCTAAGTTTCAGTGAGTGGTGAGGTGTGGGCGAGTGCTGTTTGGTGGTGGGCCGGTTGAGGCGCTCAAGGCAAAGAACAAATTAGAACTCTGAGTGGCCGATCACGGCCTGCCGCGGCGATGGTGCGTATAATGAGTGCGGCCTAAGTGGTGGTGGGCAATCGATATACAGTGGATGGCCTGGCCACCCTCCGGAATTCAAATGAGGTCTCCTGCCTAAGTCACTTCCGGGCAGCGGGTCCTTTAGATGTGCGCAAGGGAGGCCTCTGTCCTCAAGAGTGACGGTGGTGCTGGCCTAGCTCCTCAATTGCCACTCGAGTCAAAACGGTCACCACGGTCATCATTAATTGATAAGGGGAAACAAAGTACGGCTGTACGAAAAGCGATAATGCTGAGTGTAGCAGCTTCCCTACACTATCATTAAAGGTAACTTGTAAGGGCACACTATAACTGCAATGAAAAGAAGTAAAAAGAAAACTTGCGGGTAACTTTCGCTTTTTGCGAGATGTGTGATTCTGCAAGGGTACCAACTCTTCGCTGTGATCTTCAAAAAAAGTATGTACGTCTCTCGGCACAGTATTCATAGAGCGCACAACGTTTCGTGATACTTTCATTGACAAGCTAATAAGTATACGCTTATTATAATGCAACTATATTACTCCACTGAAACGAATAAATGTAAAGAAATTGCGCGGATAAATGAGCCTTTTCTATTCCAGTCGCCCTACTGGAGAAGCTTGCACGGATGCCTAAAGGCTCATGAAGCCAGACTTGGGTACGCACGGACGATGGATTGGAAATACGCCTTAAACGATCATGCTCATATTTATTAATTCATCTTATGAAAGGATTGTTCGCAGAATGTTTGCTCAAGTTTATTCGAAGCAAGCAGCATGTTTTTGTGTTTATATCTCCATCTTGCAAATTTGAGCATCCGTCTGCTTGTACGTGCAGGCATTGTATTTAAAATGTTGAAATTATATTGCCATGAAATGAAATATATAAATATGCACAGGCTAACCTCTAGTAGTTCTTTATTCTGCATAACTTGTCCAGGAGAAGTTGTTAAGGAAAGCACGAACTTCCAGTGGTGCTGTTTTCTGCAATGCTGACTAGCCATTGCACATATTAGTCAATCGTGCACCCAGAACTCTCTTAGAAGTGAGGAACGTAAATTATACCTCTTTTCCGATGGGGGAGGGGGGTACGACCAAAATATTTTTTCGTAATTATACCTAAATAGACGAGAATTTAGGCTTGATGTTTTCGCATTTTTTCAGTGGCGGTTCTTTTATTTGTAGGGTTTCACAAATGATTCAAACGCCGAACTACTACCAATAATCCGATCTGTCAATAATCCGAGCCGCCGGATTTTCTGCCGGACTATTTGCATAACCTTCTGTGTCATTCGGCACTTGGAGAAAATTGCGAGCAGTGGAGTCGGAGGGCTGCGCAATCTGTCTGAATCCATAAGCGACAATGGAGTTCAGTAGGGCTCCAAAAGAGGACAAAACTAACAGCGCCCTGTTTTAGCCACGGCTACGTTTTTAGTGCCGTTTATTTTTTTCGTGACAAATGTATTCCTGTATTGAGAAAGGCGCTTATAGAAGAAGGAAGGGCGCGATCGAAACGCTTGAGCTCGGCTGCCGAAAGGCGATACCTTGCCGACGCACTCCTTTACAGCAAAACGCCGCCAAAGCCTTCGAAAGTGCATTCAACGCTTGGAAGCCTGCGGAAGTACAAGCCGATGTACGCGAGAGCCCATCTCTTGCTACATAGGGCAGTCAAAAAGAAAGAAGTCGCAAAAAAAGAAAATTCTGTCTACACAACCATTTAAAATAAAAAAAACATAAAAATAATGCCTGCTTTTGGCAGAAACGACTGTCGATCCTGCATACGCGGCCTACGAAGCGAGACTGCGTGTCGGAGGTAAGAAAAAGGAGAATGGAGGAGAAGATGGCACCAGAATATTTTCAGAACTCACATGTTCGAAGTTGATAACTTCTTTCGCCATTTTGTTTTTCACGTTTTATGTAGTGTTCTTTGTCCCTCCTGCTTGCGAGTGCAAGCTATCTCGCACCTTTCACTGTGAAAACAGCATCACCCTAAAAGGCAGAGGAGCGAAAAACACCGATGCACTACGCAGTCACCTTCCACTTCCTCGTTTCTGCTTGGCTTGTCATGGTTTTTTTCACAGCATGGGCTCACACATCGGGGTGTACGTGTCAGGCACACAGCACGGGCATGACCGGTAGTATGGCTTTTGGACTTGACATTCTCATGCTTCCTGGTACCATTTTAAATATTTCATATTTTTTTTCTGCAGCAGACTATAGGCTATACTCGTAAAGAAGGCGCTTGTTTCAATAGAGGAACACCGCAATTATAGAGTCACGGAAAAACTTCTTCAGTGCAATTTCTGGAAGAGAGAACTCTTTAAAATATCACAATAGCTTGCATTACGCGTACATTACAAATATACCATTTCCTCTGTAGCGGCGAGAGTAGAAAGACACGAGACGACGTTGAAGGTGGCCGACGGGGCCGTGCCTATCTCGCCGCTATTTTCCAAGGCTGAAACAGAGCCGCGGCGGCTGCCAGTGTACGACGTGCCAGGTGCGTGAACTCCTTCTGTTTGCTCGATGAGCTGCGTGAGGGTCACGGCGCAGTGGCTAGAAGTGGTGATGATGATAACGCTACACCACGACCTCCTCCAAGTTTATAGAGGAGGTCGTACGCTACACCCTGCTTTTATTTCCCTTTAATTGACATGTTAATCTTCAGCCGCTCTTGCTTTTCCAAATTTAGTCTACAAACACCGCCAAAGGCTCAGCCACGGATGTCCCCGACCAGAAGAAAGAAGATTGAAGCCACTCAGTAACTCCTATTATGTATTATCGTACGTATTTGTGAAAAAACAAGTATGAAGCATTGTAAGAAATCTCAGCTTATAAATAATGTACCTGTAAATATGACAAGACGGGAACTCATAAAACAGCCAGTGTTTCGTTCGTCTTTCTTTCAAAATTACCTTGATGTATTTTGAACGTTTGTGGTAGTAGTTCAGGTACATTTTATCTACGCCTTTCTTTTTGACGCTGGCCTTGCTGCTCTTGCACTTAGCCGCATGGTAGTCGAATTCAAAAGTGTCCGGCTTCGTGAAGACACACACTCGCCGACGCAGGACATGCCCTGGAACGAGATTCTTGAGTAACATATACTGCCGTCCTCTTCCTCAACGACGTCTCCTGGAACGGGGGTCTCCAGTTTCTTCTGCGCTTTGGCAGGGCGACACGACGAACACGCTTGCGTCGCGTCGCACCCCACTTAGCAAGGATGTTTCAGGGGGTCGACGGAGCGCGCATGCTCCACTTCGTAGGCCTTCTAATATAAAAACGGCCGGCCATCGTCTTCGCCATGTAGCACGCGCTCATCTTCCATACTGTGTGCGTCACCGTACGAGAACCTTAGCTGCTGGTTTGCGCACCACTATACCAAGCTCCTTCACAACGCTCTGGCTTTAATTGCCGCATTTATTGACGAGAAACAGCTTGCGAGGGTTGGACGACTCATTCAAAGTGGTGCCCCAACACCACCAGAACCAGTGCGCGCAAAACAACTTGCCTGACGTGGTTTCGTAAATGTACATGACTTGGACCACACATTCAAAGGCATATCGAGATGCGCGAAGTCGCGAGCACGAAGTCACCCTAATGCAGTTCATGGCCGTTGACCAAGGCGCGTGAGTAGTAAGGCTTCTTGTTGAGCTTCACTACTGGCTCATCGTCGGCCTATCTGACGTTGCTGGCTCCACGCCACGCCGTCTTGCCCATCGAGAAAGGAGCCTCAGCCCTCCCGGGCTTGCGGTTGAGCTCGGCCTCTATCTCTTCCGTGTCATCGTCGTCTTCTTCCGCCTCCTGGAAGACCTTGTTAAGGCAACGCCTATCCACCCAACACTGTTTCTGACGGCCCATGCCGCTGAACTTGACCATGTCCTTGCAGGCCGTACACTGGCCGCAGTCGGCCGGCTGGCAGGCTTAGCAGACTCCACACCGCTTGCGCTGGACGGTGCTGGAAGCCATGTCGTTGATCTGGCTGTGGAAGAGAACTTTGGAGGCGTCTCGCACTAATGGAGTCGTCGTCGCCAGCGTTCCGACGGGCTTCTTGAGCAACACTTCCCGTTGACCGCGGTCCATCACTTGTCGCTGACGCAACGTCACTCCCACCAGTTGAACCAGGGTCCGCAGGCACGGGGTCGCGATGAGGTGCACTGTTACGCCTGGGAGTTCACACCGAACGTCAATGCCTCTGCAAATACAATCTGTGTCAAGGCCAGCGATCGAGCCCGCCTGACGCGTTCAACTCAACGACGTCATCAAGCGGCGGCGCCGGTCTGTACCTCCCCCTGTCCTCGTTTTTTTCTGCGGTCAAGAGGTCGAGCAGTGAGCGCCAACTATGCCAAACTCAAGTTCTTCTGCAGTAACTTGCGCGCGAGAGTTAGGCTCTCTATTGCATGGAAGGTTTCAATCATCTCTCTGAACTTTGTAGAATGTCAATTGTGAATATTCCATAACACAGCATAAATTGTGAAGAGCTATTCTGCCCGTTTATTCTCAAACGATCGTAAAATAGGGTACATGCTAGGCAGACTAACAGCCGAAAGTATTAACACAAGCAGGTGCCGTTAGTGGTGGCATAAATGCTTGGGCACGACGTGCACGAGAACGAAATCTTTCACGTGTTCTCGTAAGTGGTAATCAAGCACGCAGGGGATACCTAATATTGAGTATTGATCCGGGAAATTTGTAGTAGAGATAAGATCATAAAATGAACGAGACAACTGCAATTAGGGTGATCCTAAAAATTTGTTTTTCTTATCATTTCATTCATTAGTAGCAGGCTTGAACAGGCTATTTGCACAAATTTCATTATTACACACGTCTCTAGCCTCAAGAAAAGAAATTAAGAGCCTCCTTACATTTAGTTAAGTGTGCCGGAACGAAAAAGGAAGAGAGATCTCTACAAGACGATGATGAGAATTTTAAGTAGGCGTGGGTGGCGGGAGTGTTGACTCCGGATGAATCATCATTATTGAAATTTCCGTGATTTGTGAATAGAGACAAGTTTGTACGCAGGTGTTCAGGCTGAGGGTGTTGAATTCGTCAAGTTACATAGTGCTTGCTTCTAGCTCGTAACGAACAATGTTCTTTTATAACACTGCCTTCTTTAGAATTTTTTTTAAATCTCCAACTGACGCACTGAAGTGAACATAAGCTACTCAGACATGTGATTCATATAACAATGCCCTTGGTGCAGAATCATTACGCTTGTACGCTGCTACGTATCATATCTTTTGTTACGACATTATGTTGTGGAACGAAACCCAATTTATAAAGTGGTTCAGATAAATCACCTCGCACCTCATCAGTACCCCTCATCAAAACGTGCACAACTTCCTGTGCCCCCCCCCCCCCCCCAAGTTTCGATGAAACCTTTGATGAGCGAGCCTAGGTAAAAAGAGAACTCACTAGTTCTATAAAGTGTAGGACACCTATACCACCAGCGGATGGGTTCTCTAGTCTCCTACCCTCTCCTGACATGGGCTCAATAGTATTAAACTTATATACACTAGAAAGAACAAAACGCTCGAAGAAAAGAGAATAAAAAAAGCGTGCTCATCTTGGACATCGCGAGGTCAAAAGGCAGAAATAAAACATCTGATTCATGAGCCAGAGTAGGAAGACAGAGAATCAATTATGTGGAATTCCGTTGTTGCTTGAATGTAGTCAAAATAGTAGCAAGCTGCTTCATCTCTTACTTCACACTTGACACTCCTTAATCTTCTCTCATTTCAAGGCATTGCTAATTAAGCAAGTCTAGGAGCGCTTTGTATTGCTCAAGATGCTGTACAAAGAATGGAGTGGAGATGTGTTGCCTTTACTCTTTTCTCTCCTGAAAACACGAACATTAAAGAAACCACTATCATGTTTAT
This sequence comes from Rhipicephalus microplus, assembly GCF_043290135.1. Lineage (NCBI taxonomy): Eukaryota > Metazoa > Arthropoda > Arachnida > Ixodida > Ixodidae > Rhipicephalus > Rhipicephalus microplus. Next base: position 183,099,232 of record NC_134701.1, read on the forward strand.
TTCCCTACAGTGATCTATTGTCCCCCAATTTTGGTTTCTCGTGGTCCACAGAAGACAGTATGCACCGCATGTGCAGTAAGATATATCACGTGTATTTCGTTTAGGGTCTGCCAACTGAATTACGATGTTCTTGTATAAATGAATGAATGAATAGACCTTATTTCAAATCCGGCAGTTTTACCGGGTGAGGGGGTAGAAGAGGGGATTAACCCCTGTCCTTTCCCACTCTAATTTTCGCAGTGTTTCAAAATGGTTTACGTGATTTGTTCTATGAACGCAGCCTGCATATACTTGATCTATGTGTAGTGCGCGGTAGAAAACACGAATTAGTATACAAGGACAAGCAAAGTAACTGAAACTTTATTCATCACGCCCCACATATATATATGACAAACAAAAGAAACAAGGAAAGAAAAGATGGCATATATTGAATAACGAAATTCGTACTCCGGAAGCACCAGCCAGAATAGTAGATTCATTAGCCTCATGCGCCATTACTGAACCTCTTCATCTTAAGAGAGCAATCCGTGGTTTGCTAACACAGTAGTCAGGTTCTCGCACCATCTTCTCTGATTAAGTTATCATTCGGGTACGATCATCTTTGTGGTTATGCAATACAGCTGGCCTTTTCAACTGTGCGTGAATATTACACCTGCTGACTTGCTTACCCAAGAAACCGTCGCTGCCGATGTGCACATTACGTGCGTGCTCAAGCCGGTGCTCATTGAGGCATCCCGCAGTGTGCCTAATGCTTTCTGTTTCTCATATAAAAAAGAATATATATATATATATATATATATGTGTGTTTGTGTGTGTGCGTGCGTGTGCGTGTGCGCGCGCATGTGTGTGTGTGTGTGTGCTTGTGTGTGCGTGTGCGTGTGTGTAAGTTTGTGTGCGTGTGCGTGTGTGTACGTGTGTGTGCGTGTGCATGTGTGTGCGTGTGTGTGTGTGCGTGCGTGCGCGTGTGTGTGCGCGTGCGTGCGTGTGCGTGTGTGTGCGCGCGTGTGTGTGTGTGTGTGTGTGTGTGCGTGCGTGCGTGTGCGTGTGTGTGCGTGTGCGTGTGTGTGCGTGCGCGCGTGTGTGCGTGTGGGCGCGTGTGTGTGTGTGTGAGGGTGCGTGTGCGCGTGCGCGTGCGTGCGTGTGTGTGTGTGTGTGTGTGTGTGTGTGTGTGTGTGTGTGCGTGCGTTCAGCCTTACTGAACGAAGTGAATGCCAAGTGTACAACTCATGGAATCTTGAATTTAACAAAATTTCGGCGCTAGGTGTGCATAATTTCCGCCAAAATAAATGCGCATTTGCAAAAGATTAATACCCTACACTGTACTTCGAGCAACCAGCCACGTCGGTATAATGATTATGGTGCTCGCCTACCCACCCGTAGGTCGTGGGATCTAATAACGGTCATGATAGCGGAATTTTCGATGGAGGCGAGAATGCTGGAGGCCCTTGTACTTGTATTCCGGTGCAAGTTAAAGAACCCCAGGTGGACGAAATTTCCGGAGCCTTTAACGATGACGTCTATCATGATATTGTGTGTCTGCAAAGTAACAGACAAACAATCATTAATATTATGCAACTGAAGCGTGCAATGATTGCTTATAAAAGTACTCAATTTACGAAGCACCTGCACTTTACATTTGTTCGTCGTCTTATATGTTTGACAGGGTGATACAAAAACCGGCTTTGGTATACTATTATGATAAACCTGATTTATTATTGCACAGGAGCATTTTGAGCGATCGCGCGCAGTTCCGAGCACAGCCCGCTAGCTCGAGCGTCTGCTACGCACACGATGCGGCTCCTTGTAATACGGCTTCAACCTTTGAAAGTGGACGAACTCGCGGTTGCGACGTCGCATATCAGATAGTGGTGTGATAGGCTAAGTAAGGTAGTTGACAGGAGAAGTATTTTCGTGAACTCGGTAAGGGCCATCGTACATCAGAAGAAGCTTGAAAGAGAGTCCTGGTGTGCGATGCGGCACTGACAACCACACGAAGGTATCGGATAGAAAAGCGGGAGTTGAGTTATGAGCCTCGTGGATTGCTTTCTGGTGGTTCTGTTCGTCTGAGGTAAAGCGGCGAGGCAGCCGCTTACCTCATACGAACACCCACTTACAGCGCCGACGCAGTGGTCTAGGGGTTATGGCACTACAGTGCTAATCCTAAGGTCACGGGATCGAATTCCTGTTGCGGTGCCTGCATTTACGACAAACCAAAAATATTCAGGGCCCGTGTACATAAATTTAGGTTCACGCTAAAAAATCCCAGGTGGTCGAAATTTCCGGAGATCTGCACTACGGCGTCTAACGTAATCATATCTTCGTTTTGGTACGTGGAACCCTAGTTATGGTTAATAATACTGGACGCGTTCAATAATTCAAATGTTTTTTGAAGCTAACGGGCTTTCGCGCTGCCTCCGTAAACAGAGTCATTAGAAGCTTTTTGCTCATCCTATGGTGTTTTCACAGTCTACGTGATCGGCCCTTCTTTGACCTAGCGATGCTTTCCTATGAAGACCTGTGACGTAATCATGTCAACGTAATGGCGATGCCATAGTGACGTCTCCAGGACGACAGAAGTATTGTCATTGTGTGACGTGGGACTGACGACATCCTACATGACGTATGTTACTTTTTGGTCAGACAAGTACATGTGAACACTATAACTAGAGCATCAGGTGACTTGACTGAATTTCATGACGTATTTTTGGATCATAAACGTTGACGGCGAAGCCGGCCTCTTGGAAGATAACATTCAGGTCTCTCAGAATCCCAAAGACTCCGACGTTCACGGCAATTTTTCTTCGTTCAATACGTCAGCTTTGTTAAGGTATAGTTCACTGAAACAGAAGCCTTTTGAACTATGGCCTCTTAATAATAACGCCACACACTGTATCTCTCTGTCTCTGTGCTAAAACTGAATCTATGACTTACAAGTTGCCAGAAGGAGACAAGCCAATCCTCGATCCTCGCAGAGCTTCCACCATGTACTGTTAGGCACACTTCTCGTCTCTCCCTCCCTCTACACACACACACATGCACAAACATATATATATATATATATATATATATTAATCGAAGGTCGCAGGTTTGGTTCCTGCCCATGGCAAGTTATCTTTCACCCACCTTTATTTCTTCTCATTCACTATACAATTCGGTTTATTAACTTCGCCTATATTTTTCTTGGAAATGTAGTCTCTTAGATCTCATTAATATTGTGTCAAACACGGAAAAAGAGCCCTTAAGTATACACTTCATTCCCTATTCATTGACGAGGGTCTCATACTGGCAGACTTGGTGCCTTTAGGTTGTATACGAAGGACTAGTGGTCAGCTGCCAGCTCTTAATAAGTTCACGTACTACGTGATGCCACACTGGCTCATAAAGAGTGTACCACACTCGCCGCCATGGTTACTGGTAGCGCTGACTGATACTCCCGCGTTTAAAATTCCCATATACCCAATAAAGTGGCTGGGGGGATAGCCGCCGTGGTACCTCAGGGGTAGAGCATCGAACGCGTTGTTCGAAGGTGGCAGGTTTGGTTCCTGCCTATTGCAAGTCATCTTTTCACCCACCTTTCTTCGTTCACATTTACTATACAATTCTGTCTAATGACTTCCCCTATACTTTCCTTTTCAGAGTCCTAGAATGGGAACAGTTAGGAATAAGAATTAATGGAGAGTACCTTAGTAACCTGCGCTTCGCTGATGACAATGCGTTGCTGAGTAACTCAGGGGACGAATCACAACTTATGATTACGGAGCTAGACAAGAAGAGCAGAAAGGTAGGTCTTAAAATATTCTGCAGAAAACGAAAGTAATGTACATCAACCTCGGAAGAAAGCAGCGCTTCGAGCTAGATAACAGTGCACTTGAATTTGTAAAAGACTATGTCTACTTAGGACAGGTAATAACCGCACAGCTGAACTACTAGATGGAAGTAACTAGATTGAAGAATAAAAATTTGAGATTGAAGTAGAGATTGAAGAATAAAAATGGGGTAAAACACATTTGGCAAGCACTCTCAAATCATCCCTGGTAGATTGCCACTATCCCTTAAGAGGAAGGTAAATAACAGCTGCATCCTGCCGTTACTTAGATGCGCAGCAGAGGCCTGGAGACTAAGAAAGAAGGTTCAATTTAAATATAGAATGACGTAGCAAGCAATGGAAAGAAAAATGGTAGGTGTAACCTTAATGGACAAGAAGAGAGCAGAGTGGATTAGGGAACAAACGGGGGTTAAGGATATCATAGTTGAAATCAAGAAAAGAAAATGGACATGGCATGTATCGCGTAGACAGGGTAACCACTGGTCATTAAGGGTAACTAACTGGATTCCCAGAGAAGGCAAGTGAGTTAGGGGGAGACAGAAGGTTAGGTGGCAAGATGAGATTAAGAAGTTTTCTGGTGCAAAATGGCAGCAGCAACCACAGGACCGAGTTGACTGGCCGAACATGGGCGAGGCCTTTGTCCTGCAGTGGACGTAGTCAGGCTGATGATGATGATGATGATACTTTCCTTGGCATCATAGTCCGTAAGATCTCGTTATAGTGTCGAACACAGGAAAACTAGGCCTTAAGGATACACTTCATTCCATATATATATATATATATATATATATATATATATATATATATATATATATATATATATTTATATTTATATATATATATATATTGATACGGGGTATCACTATCAGGAAAAACAAAGGAAGCGTGGATAGAGAAGGAAGACAACGTTGCCTCCAGTGCGATCCCTTTGAGTGGGTGCGAGCCATGGCGGTGGAGATCATCATCACTATACTGTGATCGCGGACTCGGGGCCCATTAAACCCCCTCCCCCCCCATTTAGTTACCTAACCTTGTGTAACAATATGGTGGAGGTGCTGGGTAGGACGAACCCAAAGACGGGAGCTTCACTACCAGGACTTCGTCGCAGCCGCCGCCTCGCTGGACTTCCACCTTCGCCGATCGTAATGGCCCAAGGGCAGCCATCCAACGCTTCGAGGCCAACTCCGATGGGTTCCGTGCCGTACTACAAAGTGCCACCAAACTTCGGCGGGACCTCAGGAGAAGATGTCGATATGTGGCTCAAGAAATACAAGCGGGTGAGCAGAAGCAATGGCTGGGACTTGAGCAAACAGCTGAATCATGCCGTATTCTCGTCAACTGACACCACCCTCATGTGGTACGAGAACCACGAGGACATGTTCACGACTTGGGAACGTTTTGTTGAAGAAGTGCAGAAGTGCTTCGGTGATTCGGACGCAAAGAAGAAACGCGCCGAGCAGACATTGTCTCAGGGGGCACAGCTTCCAGCAGAAACATGTACGACATACATTAAAGAAATATTGAAGCTGTGCAAGATCATGAATGGGAGGATGTCTGAAGAAGACAAGGTTTGACACATTCTCAAGGGTATAGCCGAAGACGTGTACAATTTCTTAATTGGGAAAGACTGCTTAAACTCCGTGTCCGACGTGATGAAGCACTATCGTACCTTTGAATCCCTCAAGATGCGAAGAATTTCTCCGGCATTTGGCCGCCTGTCCAACGTCCCCACTGTGGCTAGTGTTGAAACAGTGCCACTTAACGACCTTGCTTTGACCATACGGCAGAACATCAGAGAAGAGCTGCTTCGTTGTCAGCAGACCTATCATCGCAACAGCGATTTTCAGGATGTGTACGTAAGCGAACAAGAACCTGTGCGGACTCCTGTTTCTCTTCCACCATGGCAACCATCGATCAACGCAGCAGACGCTTATGAATATCAAGGCACACGGCAGGCTGGATTCCCCCGTCAACCACCTCCCAACTACGAACGAAGTTTTTGCCCGCCTGTTTACCCAACATCGCCTGCCAACAGTGCCCCCTAGGGGTGGCAACACTATCCAATGCCTTCCGAGAGGAGTCGTTACTCTGAGCAGCCACGTGCCCCTCGACCAAGTCTGGTATGCTACAGCTGTGGGGTTCCGGATCACACCGCACGTTTTTGTGACCACCGCCCATATCAGCCATAGTCTTGGTACATGTCTCACCAACTTTTCGACCATCTCCTCTCCCCGTCACGGAAACCATGCGCACCTACCGGATCACGCTACCCCTCGCCGGCCTCTGATCTAAGTTTGACACCACCACCAGCTCCCCGTGCTCCACGATCGCCGTCGCCAAGGCGACGCGCACGTACACCGCCGCCGGAAAACTAGTCGGTGTGGCCAGTGAGGGTGAGGCCGCCAGATCACAGGTGCTATCTACAGATATACCGCCGTCAGCGTTTATGTTGAAGAACAAAGCTCATGTAGCTGTCGATGGAGTGGCTACTATGGCACTTGTGGATACAGGCGCGATAGTCTCGGTAATGAGTGTAAAGTTTAAGAACCTGCTGGAACCAAAAGTGATGTTTTGCCTGAACCGTGGGGTGATATTTCGTGGTGTAAGTGGTGACGCGTTGTGTCCGGAGGGATATTGTACTGTGGACGTCTCGCTGTGTGGCAAGGTGTTTTGCACAGAGTTTGCGGTTATTCCGCGGTCTATACATCAAGTTATCTTGGGTATTGACTTGTTGTGTGAGTGTGGGGCAACTGTAGACTGCAGAAGTGGGCATCTTTCTATACACGGTACTTTCCCAATGGCGCTCTTGTAAAATTTCTGTCCAGAGGAATGCACCTTTTTCGTCTCTGTGCACACAGTCGTTCCTGCATTTTCTGCTGTGTGTGTTCCCGTGACATGTTCCAGCAACAACTGTGGCACGTTTGACGCCACGCTCGAACCGATTCCCTTGGCATGTCTGAAAAAGAATATTCTCATTCCCCATTGTATAGTGTCAGTCGTCGATGGACGGGCAGGTGTGTGGACAATGAACAGTTCTATGAAGCCTGCAATTCTGCCAGGTGGCATAAAACTTGCAGTATTTAGACCCGAATCATGTACGACGCTGGTTGCACTTGTTATTCTACAAGCCAAAACAAACATCTAGGCTTAGAAGGTTCAGAAGATGCCCAATTGCTACAAATTGTCAGCAATTCACTTTACCAAAGCGAACGTCATACACTGCTCGACGTTCTACCTAAGCACTCGAAAGTGTTCGATTTTTCTAAAAAGGTCCTTAATCCCAGCGTCCCGGATACGTCATCACATCCGCACCGAGTCGCGCATCCATTTAGAAGAAACCTTACCGAGTGGCACCATCGGAGCGGAAGATCGTCAACGAGCAAGTCCAAGAAATGCTGGAAAATAGAATAATACAGGAATCGGCAAGTCCGTGGGCTGCTTCCGTCATTGTAGTGAGGAAAAAGAATGGTACATGGAGATTTTGCGTTGACTACCGCCGACTGAATTCTGTTACCAAGAAAGACGTCTATCCACTGCCGCGCATCGATGACGCTCTAGACTGTCTGCATTCCGCGTCCTACTTTTCATCTGTCAACCTGAGATCAGGTTACTGGCAAATTCCGATGCACGCAGCTGACAAAAAAAACATGGCATTCGTTACGACCGACGTACTTTACGAGTTCAACGTTATGCCATTCGGATTATGCAATGCTCCTGCGACATTCGAAAGATTTATGGACTCTTTATTGTGTGGTTTGGAATGGCATATATGCATGTGTTACCTTGATGATGTCGTAATTTTTGGACTTACGTTTGAGGAGCACAACACTCGCCTAGACCTCGTGCTCAGCTGCATTGAAAAAGCTGGCCTTGTATTGAATTAAAAAAAAGTGCCACTTTGGCGAGCGACAGACATTGGTGTTAGGACATCTCGTCGACAAAGATGGCATTAGACCGGACCCACAAAAGACAGCGGCCGTTGAATCGTTCGAGCATCCTAAATCTGTGAAACAACTGCGTAGCTTCATCGGGCTCTGCTCGTTTTTCCGCCGGTTCGTACCCAAGTTTGCGGATGTCGTTCACCCCCTGACGAGCCTTCTACACAAGAACAGCCTGTTTCAGTGGACCTCCGAGTGTGATGCCGCTTTTCACAAGCTGAAGTGTTTTTTAACTTTGCAGCCAATACTTCGGCCCTTCAATCCTTCGTCGCCCACGGAAATTCACACAGACGCAAGTGGCATCGGTATCGGTGCCGTTCTCGTTCAGCGTTTTGGCAAGAAGGAACACGTTGTGGCGTACGCAAGTCGTTCTTTAAGCAAACCTGAACGCAACTACACAGTGACCGAACAGGAATGCCATGCGGTAGTCTTTGCCGTGCAACGGTTTCACTCATTCATCTATGGTCGCCCGTTCACTCTCGTCACAGATCAGCATTCCCTGTTTTGGCTGGTCAACCTTCGTGACACATCCGTCTGCCTCGCACGATGGGCCATTCGTTGGCAAGGACATGTCTCCACCATCTCATACAAGACTGGCCGTCTACACGCTGATGCTGATTGCCTCTCAAGAATGCCGCTACCATCGACAGCTTGTGAAGCCGATAAATTTGACCACCTTATCGCTTCTCTGTCGTCTGGCTTTCTCGATGTCGTGACTTTTGCCGCTGAGCAGCGTAATGACCCAAGGTTAAAAGCTCTCTTCCCTGGAGCGAGAAATTCATTAAGCGAAGGCCGATTCTGCGTCCGAAATGGTCTTCTTTACCAGAGAAACTTGTCCACGACGGGCGCCCGCTTTCTGCTGGTTGTTCCTGCGTCCCTCCAAACGTCTTTTCTGCGTCTCACGCATGATGACCCCACCTCTGGCCATCTAGGCACCGCAAGAACACTTAGTCGCACGAAAGAGCGGTTCTATTGGCCAAAAATGAGCAAAACAATTCAGAACTACGTGGCCAGCTGTACGAAGTGCCAGAGCCACAAGCGGCCCTCCTCGGGGTCAGTTGGTCACCTGCAACCGGTAAAGCCTCCTGGTTCCCCTTTTGAAAAGGTTGGCATTGATCTGATGGGACCATTTCTACGCTCCTCAAAAGGTAACCGGTGGATAATTGAATGCGCCGAGAACCAGACGCTGTACTGCGAGACGGCAGCAGTCCAGGTTTCGGAGTTCCTGTAGCATTCAGTCATCCTCCGACACGGACCTCCTCGCGTGATAATAAGTAACCGTACACGACAATTTACCGCTGATATTGTCGAATCATTGCTTTGTTTATGTGCCTCCAAGTTCAGACACTCAACTGCGTATCATCCACAAACTAATGGCCTCACCGAGCACACAAACCGAACGTTGATCAACATGTTGTCAATGTACGTCGCCTCCGCCCACAAAAACTGGGATGAAGTGTTACTATTCGTCACGTACGCCTTCCACACAGCGAAACACGAAACGAAAGCAGCCCTTTCTATCTGCTCTACGCTCGCTCGCCTCGACATACGCTGGACACTATCTTTCCTTTTGTCGTCCATGACGATTTAACGATTGCGGAAACTTTGTGTCGTGCGGAAGAGGCACGTCGACTTGCCTGCTTACGTACACTGGCAGCTCAAGAGTCCTACAAAACTCGCTACGACAGTCAACACAGGCATGTAACCTATGCGCCGGTGATCTAGTGTGGGTGTGGACCCCAATACGCAGACGTGGCTTGAGCCAAAAGCTACTGGCACACTATGCCGGTTCTTTAGTGATACCCCGTATCAGAGGTGACGCATGTTGCCCGCCTGAAGCCGTTATTGTTACACAAGTTACCTCACCTTGTGTAACAATATATATATATATATATATATATATATATATATATATATATATATATATATATATATATATTTATATTGTGTGTGCGTGTGTGGGTGGACAGCGCTGTGGTCTGTCCCTCTTTTGCTTTCGAGCAGGTTGTCAATGCACCGTGTGAAAAGTGTTCAACTACTGTAGGGTTCAGTTGGGTCCATTGAGTGCTGCGTAACCTTGTCATGGACAGTGCATGGGAATGGTACAACAAAGTACGCACCCAACATCGTTATTTCGTAAATATTCGTATTTCTTGATCCGGCTGCCTGAAATGGCACTGTTGTGAACGTACCATTAATATAAATAGGAACACATTTCCTCAAACGTAACCACGTTCAGAATAGCTCGCTATAACTAAAATTCTGTTGAACCCGTGAGTCACACGTTGCAGCTATGGAATGCCAAGAAGTCTCATGACCTCCCTTTGGTTACCGGCGTCGCTATGTTAACTTTTTGTTTTCTTTTGGAGCACACGCATGTGAACGCGTCGCTCACCGTGAAACTAGGCCACTGCACAATGTTAGCGCAATCACCTAATGGTGGTTTCTACCCCTCGTGTTAGGCGCCGCTGCGGTGATCTAGTGGCCAAGGCACTCAAATTCTGACCCGCAGGTCGCGGGACCGCATCCCTCCTGCGGCGGCTGCAATTTTGATGGAGGCGAAAATGCTGTAGGCCCGTTTGATCAGATTTGGGTGCCCGTTAAAGAACCCCGGGTGGTCAAAATTTCCGCAGCCCTCCACCACGGTGTCTCTCATATTCATATGGTGGTTTTGGGACGTTAAACGCCACACATTAACCAAACCCCTCGTGTTAGGGCTGCCCGTGCAGACTGTCTGGAAAGACCACTCAGTCATGTAGCTTCATAATATAGCTTGCTCATTCCACAAGCCGTGACCGCATCGTTAAATCACCCGAACACAATCAGTCCACCACCAGCTCAAGTGACTACGCGGAAAGGGCGGGCATTACTATGAACTATCCTTCCCTAACGATCACTGCAGTTTAGCACGCATTGTGCTAAGCGTTAAAGTTTACGTGCGTGCTGCCATAAACGGTGCGCACGCTGCTTGCTCGTTAGCATTTTGTTGATGGATGAGTGCACCCGAACGCTGGCAGTGGCTGTCTGAGATTAGAACTTGCTGGAGCTAGTTTACATGAGGAAAGCAGAGAGAAGGAAAGATTCGTCACGGTCGATCAGTGATGCACATGCGATGGGATGACAAAATAGCGGTAGACCAAGTTGGAAAAGTCGGACAGTTCACGCAGTGTTGCAGGGACACTGAATGATTGAAAAGGTGCGAATGTTTTCACTTTTTTTTTACACGGCGTCTTTATTTCTCTTTGGGTAGACAAATGCATGAGAGCAAGACATCTAGCTGATCACACACAAGGCGACTGAAAAGTCAATGTCATACGTGCTTACAAAAACAGAATACGTCTTTATAAGTTAGATTTATTGCGGAAACGGCTACACATATAGCACGAGTTTACTGTTATGAGGAATCGCTCGTTTCCTTCGTGTAAAGTTAGGCTCTATGCACGTCTCACTTTGGCCAACAACAACAACGTTAATGTTGTTGTTGTATCATTACCATCAAAGTATGATGGTGGTGATGCTTATCAGCATTCATGCCTAATAGCCGCTAAGAAGACAATAATCGGAGATGTACCTTCTTAGCTATCCAGTGGGTGTAGGTTTACTTGCTTTAATAATAATTGAGAACTATACACGTTATATGGATTCAAGATAATGTCACACAAGATGATGTCACAACGCGGGTAAGTTGGACTGCATGCGTGAAATATCAGGTGAGCAAAGTTAGTTGAACTAACATTGTTTGTCTGTGAGACACGCAGCCTCATTCCGGAGCCCTACACAACAATGGCGTCCCTCACAATCACAGCGGGGTTTTCGGAAGTCTAACCCCAAGGATTACTAATTATTAGTTGCCTCCGCTATCATTTAAGGAATTTTGTTCTAGGAATAGTTGCTTTGCTTGTGCAATGACTGAATGAATAAACTTAATTTAAAGTCCGGCAGTTTCCACCGGGCAAGGTGGGGGAATAGGGGATTAACCCCTGTGCCTTCCCATTATCCGTCCATTTTGATGGCGGTGCCTCGGGTGACCGCTCGATCTCCTTGGACCCGGGTGGCATCTTCAGCTTGCCGGACGGCCCAAAGCTGGTCAGTCAGCTCGTCGCTGGTGAATGCCGCCTCCCAGCTGACGCCGCCTATCGTCAGCAGTGACCGCAGCCACGACGGAGGCCGGCCCCTACTTTCACGCGATGGTAGCAGTAGCAATTGACCTCGGAGTTTGTCCCTGCCTCTGTAGTTGCTTTTTGTAGTTGCTTTGTATTGTGGCAGAGTTATCACCCGCTAGCATTATTCCTATGTACCCCTCTTACTCTATGCTTCGTATTATAGCCTGAGGTATTTTAAATAAATAAATAAATAAATACGTCGCGAAGGGAGCGGCGACAGTGACGTTAACTTTTCGAGCACACTCCCAAAGCATGTGTCGCAGGGTGGCCCTTTCCCCGCGCGCTTCACACGCGTGCATCGGGTATAGGTGAGGATAACACAGGCGTAGGATCGCCGGGCGGTGGCACGTATTTGTCTGTAATTCAGTTTAACTATAATCTTGGTGCATTGAGAAAGTTTGAATGACGTGGGTGATGCGTGAATAAGTCGTATGCTTTGTCTGTTTTGTTTCGCGTAAACGTGCGCGCAAGCATTTATTCTGCCAGTCTTGTCAACACACGCTTTGTTTTTCCACTTTGAATCTAGTTTTTTTTTCAGTACTATACATTTCGAAGAGAAATCGCTTTGGGCTATACTATATCTTTGTCATGCGTGAATGTGCCGAAATCAGCTAAGCCGTAAAACCCCGAGGTATTCATCCTTTTATACATTAACCCCGAGGACGCACGATCTTGCGAATTTACTGCGCCATCAAATAATTTTCCTGTCGCGCTCTCTGGTGCAAATAATAAATCTCGTTAGGTTGAAACTGCGGCGGAGGGTTGGAGGGGTTCGAACCTATAAATGACGTCGCTAAATATTAAGAAAAGAGTCATTGTTTACAATCAGACGAAAGCAGGCGATGCAGAAGAATGTCATCATCGCGATTTGTGTAGATCGTCAGGCTTTTTGGCGCCTTTAGGAGAACGTTGTGTACCATAAAAGAGTAGTATTTACGGAATTCCAAGTGATTACTTCAGTTTGTGGGGTAATGGGAGACACCGTTTAAAAAAAAACAATGTGGCTGTGAAACAGAAGGCGAGTTATTCAGAGGGGCCCAGAAGACGATGCAGAGAGTGTTGGCATTCATGGAACGGGACTTTTTTTGTGGTTTCTTGATTTTGATCACCTATTAACTGTGGCGCATGCCTTTTTCAGGCATAACTCCTCATCGTCGTCAGCCACTGGATGAGCAATCGACACAAAATTCCTTGTTAGTGTTCAGCGGGTAGCACACTTCTTAGAAGATTGATGAAGAATAGTATAGCGAATGCCGCCCTACTACCCAAAAATTATCATTAATAATGTCATAGGTAGTACCCAGCAAGTGCGTTTGCAGCCATTACCCAATGAGTGTTTAGAAAAGACTGTGAAAGGCCGCTCTTTTAGCTTTCATTGTGACTCTGCTGCACTTTTCACTCAGGCCTGGCGTTTCTTTAAGTTGTTGTTTACCACCGTAGTTACCGAGTTGTATGGAAGTTTGTTTGCATGAATAAACTTATAGTTTGGCCTGAATGTACCGTGAACCTAAATTTATGGCATTAGCGAATTGTTCAACCATGAAATAGTTTTAATTTTTGATACACTTTTTAACGTTGCTTTTCGCCACTGTAAGGTGAGATTTCACGTCTTCTAATGTACTGCGTGCTTCATTTCAGTTATTATTGGTATTTGTTCTTCCGAAGCTTTCGGGCACTGTATGGCAAAGTTGCCAGTCGAAAAAGCACAAAACATATGACACACGAGTTTTCGTTTGTAACTAAGTCTGGATATTCTCTCTCCGTTGTTATGGTACTTATCGTTTTTTCAGAGTCTACACTCATACGTTTAAGATAACAGTTTTAATCGCGTGTGGATTTCTCAGGGTTTCGTCACACCTGCCATCAACTCGTATCGTCACAAGCGATATATGGGCGTACGTTAACGCTTGCCAGGGCATGTGCTTTGCGAATGTACATGCTCTAAAGAAGCAGTGGATTTGCAGATATGGTCGCTTTAATCCCAGAAGTCATTATTTTTTTATATTAATTGGCCTCAAATGCCAGAGAAACAGCAAATATGAAACACTAGAATCGCGAGAGGTGTGCGCAAGCAAACAGAATGAGGAAATTAAAATAACAGGAAATCGTTGCGTCATTCGCACCGATTATAGCGTGCTGTCTTGATTTATATAATGCTAAGGGTATATACGACGCCACAAGGAAAACTGAATAACAAGGATAACCATAAACAATGCATGGGTTGATTTTGAGTAAGATGCATGAGCCCACTCAGTAATGTATTTACACTCATATTTCTCACCCTGAGTCCATGAAAGTTCAGTAGCCCATGAAAATAACTAGATTCGTAGAAAAGAAAATAAACATGGCAAGTCTCGCTTTCAGAGCAAGGCTCCTCCTTGTGTAAATACAAGACATAGTCAAACACATAGTATGCTCCTCGAAAAATTCCTCCGAGTACACAACCTCAAAGAGAAGATTTAATCATTGCATGTCGTTTGGCTCAAGCAGAGTCACGTCCATCTAAAACATAATGAAAAGTACTATATTAACACGCTTCATAACATTACTTTGCTGTGCATTTTAGGGGCGAAGTTTTTTGAAGCGGCACCAGTTAGTCCTTCGTAGTAGTGCGTAACATCTCTTACGCTTTGACCTGCAAGGTGGTGTTGGTAAGAAATTTCCCCTGTGCTTGTTGAACAATAAAAAATTCGCAGCGTGCGCGTTAAATAAAAGCCGAATTCTCCTGTCTCTCATTCCTTATTAACAGATATTGGAATCTACATAGAGCACTAGCTGACAAAAAGGGTTGCTACGTTATACTCGCTGGGCGTAACCTCCTTGGTTTTAGAAAGGTTTAGCAAGCGCTGGGCCGCAGTGCCATGAATACATTGAACTAGCATATACCATGAACTCGAGGTTGTTAAAGGTGGAAAGTAGACACGAAGCGCAAGCCGTAAGAAAGTGTGCGTGTGCCACCTCTCGTTTAGTCCTTGGAAGGTCCGCTGGATGGCGGTGCTTCTATATGCGTAATATATGATGAAAAGATGCGAGATGGTGGTACTTGGATATGCTGCCCTAGAATATGCTGCCATTTTTTTAACACGCTGGCATGCCTTTCAGAAATAACAACCAAGGGAACGAATGTCGCAGATGGATTACTTTGACGGGAAAATTTCAGATTAGTTTCAGATTCGCTGTGCGCCGTAATGTTGTACTAAACTACGCTTAGTGCGTCGAAAGTTTCATGCGCATAGCTATGCTGCTAAATGTGGGAGTGGCAATGAAGTAGTAACAAATCGCTTCCACGTCCCTGCACCGTCTTGTCTTGATATGCGCATATATATTACGATATTTAAACACAGTATTCCTATCTTCACGGATGAACTTTCATCTTTCGGCTTAGCTTCAATAGGAATATATCGGGAATATGTCATGGTGCTTTAGTTGTGTGCCACTTTCCGTTCCCTTCACACACCATAACTATGCAATGTGGCTTGATCACTCATTATGCGAAAATATAACACACATGTTTTGTTGTTGTTGGGGGTGTTGTTGTGGTTGTTACGGTTATTGTAGTTGTAATACTTATTCTGCAAGCACTCCATTATGAGAGTGCAGGGCTAACTCACAGAAACAAAGATATAGAACGTCCTTATTTCGTTTAAAAATCTTTATTTCTATTTGTTCATTTAGTTTTGTAGCAGCGCCAAACAGTTGGGTTGCCACGTTTTTAGAGTATTTATTGGGATGCCTCGATATACTATAGGAAAACGCAATTCTCATATTGCATTACTGTTGAGGTCACGATGAGACTTTTTAATGCACTTCTGAAGTCCTCCAATTTATAAATATTGCTAACTATCTTCTTGTCAAAAGATCTTGAGGCTCATCTAGGCTTCGAAAGTTTGAAGACTCTACATATAGTTACTATGACAAGGTACTCGCTGATAATTACCTAAGACAACTTCCTTAGCGACTCACACGCCATGCGTAGGCATTTTATTGAGAGGGCTGCTGTAAAAGTTAGTTTTATTTACTTTTTTGCAGCACAGCCCTATGTGCTAAATTCTGGTCGATTTCTTTACGCACAGACGAACTGCGTAGACAAAAAAAATCAGGCATTTTCGTCTCAACATTGGCCACTACGGCAGCGCTCCTATACGAGTATGTTGAAACTGGTGTAGTTGTGGAACAGCTAGGCAATCGCCAGTAGGGCCATCTCTTAGTGTGAAGCACGAGTGTGTGCACGACCGGTAGACGCTGGACTGTTCCAGTACTTTTGTCCCTATCAGCGGCCTGCTGTCACAGGTCACGTTAATTCGGGAGGCGATCGCCGGGCTAATTCCAAAACCGAAGTATCGGCCCCCCGAACCGCACCACGAAAGTGTGGACAATTTATAAGTGGTCTTTTTTGGCGCGCTAGCAGACGCCGGCTGTGGCCCAAAGAACAAGTCAGAGCCGAGAGTTGATAACCAAAATAAAATCATATTCTCAATAACGGCAGATCAAAAAACAATACACAAGTATGCACACTCCACAATAGTTGCATACAATATGTCACCAACCAAACAACGTACTACACAGTACAATCAGCCACACTCGAAATAACGGACACAGACAACAATACGCACTACAATACAGTCGCATGCATTGAACAACCAAGACACTTAAAGACTAAAAAGATAGAAAACCTACTCAGTCCAAAGTTCTTGGAACAAAAGTCTGGATGATACTCTTCCGAAAATCACTCACTCAAAGTCCTGCGTTGTTGTCGTTCTGCTGCCCCCGAAGTTTCTCTTCCAGGAAACCTCGCGTCTTCAATTGGCCACTTTCCAAGCTTCAAACTTCTTCGCCGAAAACACGTCGGCTTCACACTCGCAGCTGTTGCCACGCGTCTTCGCTCAATAGCGGTAGACACACACTCTTGCCTTTAGCTCGAGTCGTCACCCCTCAGGTGGAAATCCTCTTTTTCTCCTCCTTTGTCACGGAAGACAAAAGGCTTCGCCCACAAGGCGGAACACCCTACGCACTCTGGCTCATATTTTCTTCTTCTCCTGCTTTGTCACTACGAACAAAACCTTCGCCGACTACACATCCGGAAACACGTCGGCTTCACACTCGCAGCGGTTGCCACGCGTCTTCGCTCAATAGCGGTAGACACACACTCTTGCCTTTAGCTCGAGTCGTCACCTCTCAGGTGGAAATCCTGTTTTTCTCCTCCTTTGTCACGGAAGACAAAAGGCTTCGCCCAAAAGGCGGAGCACCCTACGCACTCTGGCGCATACTTTCTTCTTCTCCTGTTTTGTCACTACGAACAAAACCTTCGCCGACCAAACGGCGGTATACCCTACGCGCTCTGGCGCTAACTTCCGTCTTCTCCTGCTTTGTCACTAAGGACAAAACCTTCGCCGACAGATACGGCGGAATACCCTACGCTCTCTGGCGTTAACTTCCTTCTTCTACTGCTTTCTCATATCGGCTGCTCGATTAAATGCCTTCCGCGCGAGATTCTAGAAAGTTCTCATCATTTCGTCGGCGCGATACGCAGCGAAGGCTGGGGGAAAGGGCGAGACGATACGGGGGCCGTCCGTGACGGATGACTCAACCCGGCATCACCACGCCCCTTTTCATCGAGAAATTTCCAGGGCTTGCTCGGCCGGCGACGCTAGGAGGTTCGTTGGCGAACCCGCGCTTCCGAGGGGAGAGGATCACGTGCCCGGAGAGTCTTTGGATGCTTGTTTTCTTTTTTTTATCGTTGACCTCTCGGCGCTTCGTCGCGAGAATTTGGCGGCGCGCCCTTTTTTGAGCGCTCAGTTTGTGACACCTGCCTACTACCTGGCGTCGTTATTAAAGTCCCTTGCAAAGTGGTGGAGATGCTGGGTACGCAAATCTGCAACTTCGTTAGCTGGAAGGTGCCTGCTTCATCAACAATGCCTGATCACACCGAGCAAGGCGCCGCTCATCAAAGCACGGCCCAATCTCAAGTGGTCATCGCACCTACCACCCTGCACCAAAGGGATCCCCCTTCTTCAGCGGCACCGAGGTCCAAGATGTGGAAGACTGGTTGCATCTGTTTCAAAAGACAAGCGCCGCCTTGGTCGTGAGACGGTTCATGTCAGTCGCCTCAAGCCCTACTACGACCCTCCTGTTCTCTCGTCACCTTGAGTCGCCAGGATGGCTCGTCTTCATCGCCGGGGTATTGTAGTGGGGAATTCGCAAGGCAATGACCAGTGCGACCATCTCTGAGTGCGAAGCGCGAGCGTGTGCACGAGCTGTAGGCGCTGGATTGTTCGAGTATTTTTTTCCGTACCGGCTGTCTAACTAATATCTGACGTCGATATGAAACTTCCTAGCACTGGCACTAAAAAAATACTTGAATAGCAGTAGCAATGAACTAAAATTAAGCCCGACAATTCTATGCCATGTCAACTGCATTACTTATCGTCAGAAAAAAAAACACAATGTAAATGAGCTATTATACCCAGACTACCATGTATTCAACTCTCGCCGGCAAGTGCTCGAAGCATATTGTAGTGAAGGGACATCTTAAAACCACAAACAGGGTAATCATTCGCAACATAACCCGAGAAGAAAATAAATACTTACACTACGAATGCAGATGACGTTTAAGGAGCCTGTACTTCACGACAACAGTATTTAACATAAAATAATAAAATATAACTAATCGTTCCAAATAAGCTTGCAATAATAAGTTTTTTCTTGTATTTCTTCAGCAGAAGAAGAAATATCTTATTGTTTAATCAGTTTTTTCGCACACTTTTGTCTCTCTGCGGCAGTCATTGATATAGTTTCTAATGAAGTTGAACAGGTGCCACTCAATAAATATGCATGCAATTTAGCTTTATTCGAAGCACTGACGTTTCTCGTGAGTTATTTCTTCCGCTTAGACGACTTTGTGTTTTCGACACCAACCATAACACACATTATTTTCATATTTCAAGTCTAAACTGTCCTCCTCCCATCGCACGCCATTTACGGGAGTGGCATTGCATCTGAAAAAAAAAGTAAGGCTACAGGGAAGTTGACTATTTGAGCGAAACAATGTCGAAGGGCTTTTCATATGCCTAAATGTACAGTGATCAACACGTTAAAGAAAACTCGAAACTTCCTGCTACCACATATCCACAATGCTGTAGTTTTTTTGGCGCACACAAAAAAACATGAAAGAAGTACCTGACACACACCGGTGCTAGTACTCCTAAATAAGCCCTTTTGTAGGTCGTGTCTTCCTCTTTCCGTGTTTTTTTGTGTGCTAAAAATTACAGTGTAATGTACCAACGCACTCAAATGCTACGATAATTGCAAAGAACGTGGTTGTTTCTTTGTTCTGAGTTCCTACTGCCCCATAAACTAGTCTAAGTAACTGCTGTTTCCCTAACTCAAGTGATCACCTGTTACACTGGCTGAGAGTAAACCAAAGTGGTGGAATCAACAACTGCACCAGCTTCCCCGCTTCAGCATCGGCCTCTACTCGCCCTGGCTTCTTTCTTGCTGCCTGTTTACCTCACGACGTGGCCGGTTCACTTAGCTTAACGGCCACTCAAGACTGCAAGAAAACCACTCAGCCCCAAAGGTTTCTTCAACAAACACTTCTTGCAGCAAGAACATCAGCTGTTGCGATGACTTTGAAAGTAGTAAACGCTTGGTCATTTTCCCCAATGACTACAGCACCGTCATTGTGAGGTTTTGGCAGCATATTTAATATAACTGCAAAGGTTTTAGTTTTCGTTTAGTGGACAAACTGAAGAGGAAAGAGTCCTTTTAGTTGTTGCATCTGTTAAGGGAAACTCTTCCATCTGGTTTTTGATAGTGGAGAGAAAGCTGTTGTGAGATTACAACAAGGGCCGTTTATGGCACCATAGTTGTCCGCCAGTTCACCATTTTTTTGTAGGTGTGTGAGATCTCGTTGCACTCAGCGCTCATTAAACGTAAATGAGCATCACTAAGAAATATGGCAGGCCTACGCGGAACACGCCACACGCTCACAGCGAAAGCTGGAAAGACGGCTTTTTTTAGTGTCCGTTCTAAACTCTCTTGGCACAACCAATGGTAAAGTATCCACGACGTCGTTTATCGCAATCATAATTTTGGGAAGTAGGGTAGCACCGACTATGCCGATAATGGTGATTTTGCAGGTAGACGAGATACAGCCTACACGTGTGTAACGCATTACTCGTACTTAATTTCTCCCATGGCTGACGACAAGTATAATTAGAGCTGAACACTTTGTAGTTATTGCAGACGTTCAAACAAGACACCATAGAGCTATTCTCGTGTGAAGTTTCTGGTTATTTTACCCTGCTACACTCTATATTCAAATGGTAACATCATTCCTTGCAGGATGACTTGCGAATTGGATATATTTGCACACGAGCTTCAAGCACCGGCATGGCCCCGTAGTATAACACTGGAATAACACACAGAAATCCAGGTTACAAATGCCCTCTGATCGTGGATTTCTTTTTTTTTTGCTATGCATAGATTTTTTCCGCATTTTAAGTGATTGCTATTACGGACAGAGCCGGTAATAGCGGTAAACGGTGGCGCAGTTGTTGTGATCGCATAATATAGTTCGCTGTAACGTGTATTCAAGAGTAAAGCGTATTGGTTCTGGGTTCTATTTAGGCATATACCTACCGAAAAAAGATCCTTCAGCATACGCGATTCCACTTCACAGCATCTTATTCGAAAAATACCTAAGATGTAGTTCGAATGTTGGCTTGTTTCCTTGCTCAGCAGCTCCCTGGTGTCATTTGTCTTTTAGAAACTCCCTTTGTGTTTGTGAAGGGTGTCCTCGAATGGGTTTGTAAGCGATAGACAATCTATCTAGAGCGATCGAAGCTGTTTTCTTTCAGAAATATCAATCAACTTCATCTGCAGTGTTCTCGTGGATCTATATATCGACTCAAAATGAATGTAGCTGTGTTTCCTAATATGCTTTTGTATTTTACTCAGTCTAGTGATATTATCTTTGAGTGACTATACCCAACCAGCACTTTGTGCAATGACCGATAGCGGATAATGCAATATAACAAAAATATTGTCAACTACTGTTTTAAATCCGTTGATATATGCTGGTTGAGGGCGCACTGAGATATCAATTCAGACTATAATACGAACAATGGCTTGTCAGACTATTGCAACAACACGCTTTGAACGCACTTTTCTCGCGGAACCCTCAATGCGTACAATGATGAATTCTAACTTATTTGAAAAAAAGGCACTGGCATGATTGGAATGTTTGTCCGCTCTTTTCGAGTATGCCTCATATAACAGCATGTTCATAAGCTGAACGAGTCTTGATATTCAGTTGTCGAAATTCAGACTCTGCTGTATTGCTATTGTCGTAAACAAACATAGTTTAATAGCTAGTATTTTGTGCTACTAATGTTATAAGACCACGTTTTTGTTGCTACAGTAGCGTAACAAATGCTGCGTGAGAAAAGTCATAGTTGAACAAGAAGAGTTTTCATCATTAGTATTAAGAATAAACACGTCACCCGTGATACATCGCTATCTGACAGTTATCCTGGAAAACGGGGCGCGCGCCGTGCGCGCCCGTCTCTGAGGTGATAAGGTGTAGAACACAAAGCGATGGGTAGGTGCCACTACCATGTCGTCTTAGCAAAGCGTTGGAAACACTTGCCGTTTCGTGCAAGCGTTGCATGGCCAGCGCAGCGTTATAAAGACTACGATCCTTAAAGTTACTCATGTATGCCTTTTCTAGCAAAAAATACACATACATAATAGTGACGTGTTGTTTGGGTGATTCAGATATGCGCAATAATTGCTTTTTAATTGACAATCGCACAAGTATGAACGCTGAACCTTAAGCAATGTTGGTGGGCACTGCGGATGGTGTCGGCCCTTTGGTGTATCGTTCGGTCACTTTGGTGCCGTTTAGGGTACCGTTAAGGGTGGACAAATAGACAAATTTACAGACAGATAGAGAGACAAACAGACCAAATGTTTTCCGTTGAAGGTCCCCAAAAAAGACTATCGTCTTTAGAAATTGTATCTGCACTGGTTAGCAGTTTTTGCAGGCTGTAGTGATGACACAGTAATCTGCGATGGTGTTAAAGGGGCGGTGCCATCAAATTTTGAGGCGAAAACAAGCCTCTTGGAGTTTTATTTTGTATGCTAGGACACACCACACGAATGGTCTGACACAGTGAACATTTAGCGTATATTTTACGTCACCTCCAAAATGTATCCAAATGCTCAATCTCCCGACTGAAGTCCATCGTAAGCGCGTCCAGAACTGCCATAGTTTTGTAGGAAGGGCAGCGAAAATTGCAGTAACGTCACACCAGATCTGTAAGCGTAGGCGTGCGCCGGTTTCCCCTTCAGCGGGAACAAAGGTTCATTGCAGCGCACCCCCCTTCCTTTGTGTCAATTCATGTCTGAATTCGCACTCCCTTATGTCAATGTGTGGAGCCGTGTTTGCACAGCCCCATTGTGGTGACTATGGGTATGGCCGCCTGATTACCACCTTCCTGTGCACATGCCTGTTGCAGTGAGGAGAGTCACCTCCGGAGACTTCCTTAACGCACGTACCGGCCAAATGATCCGGATGCTACACCTTTGCAGGTGCTTGTGCGGCACGTGTGTGCGAGAAAACCGGTGAGAGCAGACGATAAGCAGCATGACGTGCGTCACAACCATGTGTGACCATGTGACAAGGATGCACATCTACGTCACATACCCATTCAGTGCCCAGAAACCGAAACCGAAAATTGTCCGTATAAGAAAGGCGATAATAATCAATTTAGCGAGAATGAATGAATCTTTGTGCGTGTATCATGAGTTATAAGGAACACCTACAACAAAGGACGCGCCAGCCACAAAATTGGTGGTACCACCCCTTCTAGGTGCAAGCATTTCCGCGCAACAATTGTGTGGTCATGTTTCAAACAGTTCAAACTACGCCCGCAATGCAATTTCGCAGTGTTTAGAAAGCTCCCAGAAAACTCGGTACAGACAGAAACAACGACCTTATATCGAGTGCGCAAATGCAGCAGCAATGTGCTGTAATATGTCTCGCCTGTGGAACATCGTTTGCCGATTGTAGATTATTTCGTCCGTACTTACCCTAAATCGCAGATTTAAAGTTATCGCACGTGTATAAGCAGCATTTTTTTTAAAGGCATACTTCTGAACTCCCTTTAACGTGCTCTTTTGCATGTTAAGTGTCATATATATTACGAAACTAAGGATCGTTAGAAGAAATCAAATGGTTTCCCTATAAGTCATCTGTATCCCCTTCGCTGTGAACTCTCCTTGTACCAAATGACGTGGCGTTCCTCGGTCTGTTTCCGCGACTCCAACGAGTGAATGTCTCATCGTAGTTTGGCTTTGGACGAGAGCGAATTGATTGTGTGGAAGGAACAAAAAGGGAAACTGAATGACCTCGCCGCACTAACGTCGAAGAAAAGTGCGCACTGAGATCGCTTAGTTCGGCGCTCTGTAGCGTGACGACCGCGGTATTGAACCGAGTACGTCACGGGGCGGTCACGTCGAGTTCTTGCGGCCGTTATCGCTTCCACGAACATTGACTCTTCTCTTCTCTTTGCATTTCCTAATTTTGGGGCCTCTCAGTGACATTCTCCCGATTCTCTTTGTGTCATTTCCTTAGTTTTTTTGTTATTTTCTTTGAGCTGTGACATTCCTTTTTTAATGTTTGAGCTGTTCTCTTAGTTTCTTAGTTAACAGATTTTGGTGGGTTCGTGCTAGTTCACTGAGGCTATTATGAAGCACTGCTGGGAGAACGCCCGAAAAAGGAATTTTATTTTTAAGTAAGCTCACCTTGTGTGTTTGTTTCAGGAACAGCGCTCTTGTTATGTACTATTTTTTGTTTCTCACACATGTGTAATTGTGCTCACATTCCGCCACAAAAACAGTGTACTCGTAAATACAGATATTAAAGAAAGAATTTCTAAATATTTCTGCATTGTTACGCAGAAAGTGCAACAGCTGCAAACAGACCAAACTTAACTCATGTGCTCGTAGAAATGTCTTTTTAGGACCCTGTTACGACACAGTAGCCTGTCTGGTGAGAGTATAAATTTTGAATACATATGGGCAACTGTGTCTTACGCGAGAAATCACTCTTCGCATGAAACAGAAAATGCAGAAATTCACTTGAACATGGGACAACCTTCGTTCCTTGCAGGCTGTCTTTCCTCAACATTAACAAATGTGATGTATTTTATTGTAGAGTTTTCATAGCATTTATCCTTAGGGTTCAAACAGAAGAATGACACTGCGAACTAGTACACGCACAGCAAGGCTAGCAAGAAAAAATCACAGCACATACGCATGGAGTCAATGATGAGTGGGGCGAAACTTCGAAGGGTTTTATCGGTAAACCGTGAATCATCCACTGACCGGGTCCGTCCACCCGTCTGTCTGTCCGTTTGTCCATGTATGTATGTATGTATGTATGTATGTATGTATGTATGTATGTATGTATGTATGTATGTATGTATGTATGTATGTATGTATGTATGTATGTATGTATGTATGTATGTATGTATGTATGTATGTATGTATGTATGTATGTATGTATGAATGCATGCATGTATGTATGCATGTATGTATGTATGTATGTATGTATGTATGTATGTATGTATGTATGTATGTATGTATGTATGTATGTTTACTTGTCCGTCCGTCCATCTAATTAACACTCCAAGTACTTTCATCTCGCATCTTTCAGCATATATTCATCATATACAAGTACCGCCATCCAGCGGATATTCCCAGGGCTAGGACGAGAGGTGGGTACTACATACAGGAGACGCACGATCCATGCCTTAAGGAGCTTCGCCCCTAAAAAACTGTCCCGTGGGCCTCACACTTCGTGAGGCTGTGTACACAAGGCATGTTTAGTAAACGTTTTTCAATAATTTTGAGTGCTTGGTACTCTCCCATTGGACGCAGAAGGCCGCCCGCATCTGATAACGTCAAGTGTGCTTAGAAAAAGTGCTTAACGATTTTAGTATACTCAACTATGGAGGAAAATAACGCCATCCCAATACAAATTGTGTTTAGAAACAAAAACGATTTCGAGTACTTTGTACTTAACTATAGGACATAACAGTCCGACCAAGAATGATACTGTTTAGAAAAATTAAATGTCTAGAAAAAGCGGCTAATGATATAGAGTACTTGGTACTGTTCGATGGGAGAGCTGAAAGACCTCTACGGCTCCTATGAAGATTCGAAATCAGCCCACTCATGTTTAAGAGAATTTTATTTCTGAAAAAATCATACACACACAGAAGACTATTATGTGTTACATTGTTCGTTCTCACGACAAGATAATATATCATAATACACATTCAAATGCACAACAGGAATTGTTTGTACCTGTAAACAGAAATTCTAACGTGCATAAAGAAAACGATGCTCTGGGGTACGTACAAGTCATGAAAATAAACGAAAAACAACAATTAAGAAATGCATATAAGAATAAATAAATACTTATACAACACTAAATGCAGATTCAGTGAACACACAAACACTAGACTACCTTCTCAGTAATGAAGGCAAGGCATGGACACTTTGTTCTTTCTGAGAACAATAAATCATGTTGACCACCGCAGGAGGAAAGCTTCCTCCCCCAGAAATAATAACCGTTCAGATGTGTTAGCATCATGGTTCTTAAGCGATGTAGCAGAGGAAACATGGCTCTCTGAGGGCGTCCCCGCAGGCATGCCAGTACTCTCCGCTTCCACAATACAAAAGCACCAAAGCACGTTATAAACTGAACAAAAATGTCTCTGTGCCGCGACTGCCATTGCATGCTGACTTGAAACATGCTGGTCACAAAACTCCAGAAAGTACATGCCACAGGACATTCGTGAGGTACATGATTTAGTGTTTCCGGCCAGCCGAACTGCGGACATGAGGCGGAGGGCGCCACACCCCACGCCGCAAGGCGGTAGACCGTTGGCAACGCCTGCCATTCTGTCAACCAAGTGAAGTCTCGGACTTCAGCGGGTAGAGTGGTGGTTTTCATGAACCAGCGTCGAATTTCGCGCCATCATTTAAATCATCATTTATATTTTTACATCATCATTTAAATTTCTTACAGCAAAACATTCACATATTTCAGTGGGTGACATATCTATTAGTTCACAGTGTGGTGTGTGTTTAAAAAAAGTGGAGCCGCAGCAGTGGACATGATTGCTTTGAGCTGGCCACTTACTCAAGCGGTGTTCAATGCATCTAGCAAAGAAGAACCTCCATGGTCAGTCAACACGCGGCTATGAGTTTGCGATGAAATAGAATACAAATAATGTTAATCACGTAATTTAAAGTAGTACAATGATTGACCACTTCGTTTTCAGCGAAGAACCTTTAGTCAAGCTCCCGGCTTCCAAGTATGCGGTGTATGAGAGGGGGATAAGTTATTTTTAAACTCGAGGGAATTAAAGGAAAAAAAAAATTGGCTGCATATCCACGGAGTGAATGATGGAGAGTGGGGCGAAGCATTCGTCCGTCCATTCGTTCTTGCTTGCGTCCGTCCATGCGTCCGTCTGTGTGACCGTTCATGCGTCCATCCGCGCGTCTGTGCGGGCGCCTGTTCATGCATCCATCCCTGCGTTCGTCCTTGCATTCTCCCCTGCCTCCGTTCATGCGTCCATCCATGCATCTGTCTGTGTGTCTGTTCGTCCATCTATTTAACACTCCAA
Source organism: Rhipicephalus microplus (assembly GCF_043290135.1). NCBI lineage: Eukaryota > Metazoa > Arthropoda > Arachnida > Ixodida > Ixodidae > Rhipicephalus > Rhipicephalus microplus. The sequence goes on from NC_134701.1 coordinate 183,125,861, forward strand.
GCACCATCTCGCATCTTTTCATCATATATTCCCCATATAGAAGCATTACCATCCAGCGGACATTCCAAGGACTTAACGAGAGGTGGCAAACACACACTTGCTTACGGCTTGTGCTTCGGGTCTACTTCCCACCTTTAACCACCTCAAGCTCATGGTATATACTAGTTCACTGTATTCATGGCACTGCGGTCCAACGCTCGCTAAACCTTTTTAAAACCAAGGAGGTTAAGCCCAGCGAGTATAACGTAGCAACCTTTTCCTGTCAGATAGTGCTCAATGTACATTCCAATGGCTGCTAATGGGGATTACAGCGTGCGTGTTAGCTAAAAGCCAAATGCTCCTGTCTTTCATTTCCCATTAGCAGTCATTGGCAAGTACATTGAGCACTATTTTTTATTTGTTCAAACAACGCACAGAAGAAATCTCTCACCGGCACCACCTTGAAGGTCAGAATGCTATACTTGTTACACACTACAACGGCTACGAGGGACGAACAAGTGCCGTTAAAAGGAGTTTCTCCCCTAAAAATTGGCAGATACCACGTACAGTGGGAATCGATGATATGCGAAGCACGAATGAGAAATGTTGATATGTTACTTTAAAATCAGCACAACGTTACGAGGTGGAGGTAAATGATGCCGTACATGACTTCCGTATCATGATTATCACGTTTGGATATGTCGTTTATCTTCGTCATCTATTCACGTCACGTGATACCATATTTAGTATATGTGGAGCTAACAAAATGGCCGGGAGCACGCTACGAGCATGGTATGTTGTCACGTTCTTACATGTCACGCGTGTCAGGATTATCATATTTGCACCAGTCATTTATTTCACCATCCTTGGACGTCACGTAACACGAAATGTGGTATATGTAGAGCTAGCAAAATGACTACGAGCGCATCACGAAGAGCCCAATATACTCCAGTGTAGTGTTGACGCAGGCGCACACTGGGCACAGCGATGCTACGCTAGAGCAAAACGCGAGTACTCTAAAGTCTGATGCCAGGCGCGACCAGCGTGCGTCGGTGCGGCCCGACGGCAACCGGTGTGAAATGCGACATGCTGCATTTGGCGCCGATGCGTTACCCAGACAACACTGTGCCTCCCTCTTTTCGTGACGGAGAGATGCCGGACGCGCTGAAACACGCATGCGTCAAAGCAAACCAGCGCGACGCGTGCCTGCGAGTATTTGGCAGGACCAGCGCCTGGCGTGGCAACGCCGGCGCGAAGCGACGAAATGAACGCTGGCGAGCACGCGCACTGCATCACGTCGAAATGTATTGGCGCGTTGCCTGAGGCTTGTAGTCATGGTCTCACATCACACGCACATCATGATTACCATGTTTGCACCAGTCACAGCACGTACCTTCGTCATCCATTGGCGTCTCGTAATACCAAATTTGACATACGTGAAGCTAGTGAAACGGCCGTGATCGCATCAACAGAGTGGCAGGTAGTCATGTTGTTACATGACATGCATGTCGTGATTATTATGTTTGGATGTGTCATTCACCAATATCGTCTGTTCACGTCGCGTAATACCGAGTTTCATACATGTGAAGCTAGCGAAACGGCGGTGAGTGCCTAATGAGCGTAGCATGTAGTCATGTTGTTAAATACTCGCATCTTATGTTTATCATGTTTGCACTAGTTTCATACCTTCGTCTCGCCACGGTGGTCTAGTGGCTAAAGTACTCAGCGGCTGACCCGCAGGTCACGGGATCAAATCCCGGCTGCAGCGGCTGCATTTCCGATGGAGGCGGAAATGTTGTAGGCCTGTGTGCTCAGATTTGGGCGCACGTTAAAGAACCCCAGGTGGTGAAAATTTCCGGAGCCCTCCACTACGGCGTCTCTCATTATCACATGGTGGTTTTGGGATGTTAAACCAAACGTATTATATCAATCAATATCTTCGTCATCCATTCACGTCCCGTAGTACGAAATTTGGTATTTGTGAAGCTAGCGAAACGGCCGCAAGCGCATCATGAGCGTGTAATATAGTTATGATTTTGCATCACAGGCGTCTCATAATTCTTATTTGCACCAGTCACATACCTTAGTCATCCCCTCGCGTACCGTAATACCTAATTTCGTATATATGACGCTAACGAAATGGCCGCGAGCGGATCATGAGCTTGGCATGTAGTCTTGTTACATGATACGCATGTGATGATTTTCATGTTAGGGTTTGTCACTTGTGTTAGTCATGCAATCATGTCGTACCATACTAGTTTGGCAACAAGTCATGCGAATGAAACCACCGCAAGCGCTGCTGGACCATGAAATGTAAATCATGACATTCACGGCATACATGTTATTATTTTCATGTTGTGAGTAGTCATTTATGCTCGTCTTGTAGTCATGTTATGTCATACCAAGTTTGGTAACGATACCATCATCAGAACAGCCAGGAGAACTAAAAGTCGTCGGCGGATAGATAGATAGATAGATAGATAGATAGATAGATAGATAGATAGATAGATAGATAGATAGATAGATAGATAGATAGACAGACAGACCCATTCAATGTCGCCGAAGTTCGCTAAGAAGTGCTTCGCCTTTAAGAGCAACACCAAGCACATTGTTATAGAAGACGTTAAACTTCGGTTTTATTTGCTGGTCAAAATCTTCTTATTGTTAGGACTTGTTATCGTATTCACGTATTTAGTTTTTATGTTTTATTTTTATAGAATCAATTTACGAGGATCAGCGATTGCTTCATACGGCTTTCGCCTGGTTTTAGTGTTTTGCTTTGCGCTGATTTCTCACTGTTGCACAGTTCCGCGTTCAAGTTAAGTTGCTCATGCAATGCAGCTTCCAAGCCAACACACACATGTAGTGCCGAGAAACTGTACACCAACACCTGAGCAGTGGGAGGCTGCGCTGTCCTGCTTCAAGCCTGAAGAACAGCTCAAGCTGATCAACAGAGGTTGCAAGATGGCAAAGGTCACAGGGGCCCTGGACTGAGGGCTCCACCTTCACCGGAAAAAGATATTTGTAATAAAGTTTTGCATTCATTCCAAGTCCTTCTTAACTCTGCTGTGTAACCTACTCCTGCTGCGTGCTTCGAGCTCTTGTTTATTGTTTGACTTTGAAGGTGAAAGCCTCAGATGACTCATCAAACGCCCAATTGTGTGTCTGCGTCCCGGGCCAGCAGCGTTAGTGTGACACAGAAATCACCTTTTCGAGTACATAACGCATTGTTTGAAAATTGACTTCTCACGCATTGACAGCTTGCTCAAGTTTAGTATATATTTGGTGCATCCTTTCTTGCCCTGTCAACCTATAGCAAGCTGGAATTTGTAGGGCTGAAATCCGTTTCAAGAAACGGATGTGTGCTTTAAATTTTTGAAGCTGTGAGGAAGGACTTCTAGCTTTTTAAGTAGCACATGCCGCGTCTACACTTATGGGTATCTCAGTTGCTGCATAAAAAAATGGCAGATCCCACGTAGAGTGGGAATCGATTATATGCGAAGCACGAATGAGAAATATTGATATGTCACTTTAAAATCAGCACAACATTAAAGATGTAGGTAAATGATGCCGTACATGACTTCCGCGTCATGATTATCATGTTTGGATGTTTTGTTTACCTTCGTCATCTATTCACGCTACGTGATACCACGTTTATTAAATGTGGAGCTAGCGAAACGGCCGCGAGCACCCTATGAGCGTCGTGTGTTGTCATGTTCTTACAATGTACGTGTCTCAGGATTATTATGTTTGCACTAGTCATATATTTTGTCATCCATTGACGTCACGTAACACCAAATATAGTATACGTTGAGCTAGCAACACAGCCGTGAGCGCATAATGAAGAGCCTAATATACTCCTACGTAGCGTTGACGTGCGCGCACACTGGACACAGCGACGCTACGTTAGCAAAACGCGAGCACTCTATATAGTCTGACGCCAGGCACGACCAGCGTCCTTCGGCGCAGCCCGACGGCTAGCGGCGTGAAATCACGACAAGCTGCATTTCGCGCCGATGCATTACCCAGACAACACTGCTTCTCCCTCTTTTCTTGACGGAGGGATGCCGGACGCGCTGAAACGTGCATGCGTCAAAGCAACGTAGCGCGGCGCGCACCTGCAAGCATATGGCAGGACCGGCGCCTGGCATGGCAACGCCGGCGTGACGCGACGAAACGAACGCCGGAGAGCACGACCACCACGTGATAAAGAAATGTATTGGCGCCTTGACTGTGGCGTGTAGTCATGTTCTAACATGACACGCATCTCTTGATTATCATTTTTACCAGTCACATACCTTCGTCATCCATCGTTGTCACGTAACACCAAATTTGGCATATGTGAGGCTAGAGGAATGTCCGTGAGCGCATCATCAGTGTGGCATGTAGTCATGTTGTTACATGGCAGGCATGTCATGATTATCATGTATGGATGTGTCATTAACCTATGTCGTCCATTCGCGTCGCTTAAAACCGAGTTTGGTACATGTGAAGCTAGCGAAATTGCCGCGAGCGCATCATGAGCATAGCATGTATACAGACATGTTGTTAAATGACACGCATCTTATGTTTATCATGCTTGCACAAGTATAATATCTTCTTCATCCATTCACGTCCCGTAATCCCAAATTTGGTATAAGTGAAGCTAGCGAAACGGTTGCCAGCGCATCATGAGCTTGGCATTCAGTCATGTTTTTACTTGACACGCATCTCATGATTTTCATGCTTGGGTCTGTCGCTTGTGTTCGCCGTGCAATCATGTGATACCATACCAGTTTTGCAACATACCATGTGAATGAAACCACCACAAGAGCTGCAGTATCTCGAAATGTAAATCTTGACATTCATGAAATAGATATCATGATTTTCATGTTATGACTAGTCGAATATGTTCTTCATACAGTCATGTTATGCCATACCAAGTTTCGTATTTATACCGATATCGAAACGGCCAAGAGAGCTAAAAGTCGTAGGCCGCTAGATAGATAAATAGATAAGTACGCTCAAAGTCGCCGAAGTTTGCTAAGAAATGCTTCGCATTTAAAATAGACTCATCGAGCTGATGTGTTACGGGCTTTCAACGAGGAAGAAGCGGTCAGTATGCTCACCTTCGTTAGTTGTGTCAAAGACACTCGTGCGCAGTTTCGGTGCAACATTAGTGGTCGCAAGAGAAGCTGATGGTTGTAGGCGACGCTTGGTAGGTCGGTGGGTTCTAGACCTCTGAGGCACTAGACAAATACACCAAGAGGCCGCAGGAAAACTTCTGCACAGCGTCCGGCAAACAACTCAAAGCGTCGTGCGGTGACTTCACAACTCCTCCGACCAGCCACTGGTCCATGCGAAAGATGTCTCTTATTCAAAAGATTTCGCACACAAGCACTTTAGCGCACATGCAAGCAAGAGTAAAACCACCAGTTTCTTCTCACGTTATAGCGCGCTTCCACTTTTTACTCCGTTCACCGTCTCAGTGCAGTCAAAACATAGGCACTTTTTCATCATTTCCGTTGTTACCGAATCGACAAAAATGTACTGCGCTGAGCATTCCTACACGTGAGCGAGTGGGTAACAGCGCTGTCCGCGTCACGCAACACCCATCGTCGAAAATATTGCACATCCGCAGCATGTGCTCTGTGATACAATCTTTCCACCGTGTGTACCACGTCACGAATACGATTGTTCGTCGTCTGCTGGCCGCATTTTTTGGCGTATCCAGCCTATCAAGGTTCATCTGGTAAAAAATTGGTGCGTGAATGCAAAAATGAGTATAAAACAGTTTAGAATTGAACCATTTGCTAAGGAAACTGCGAAGAAGGAAATTACTGAAAAAGCTGGATGATAGTGCTGTCGGCCACGCACTAGCGTGCTCATCCTGGAAGTATATATGGTACTACGCAACAGGTACAAGGTATATGTAAACTGGTAGTGTAACATCCATAGAAGCCTACGGATTGAGCATTCGGCGGCTCGTGAGGAGGGGCCGTGAGGAGGGACCGACTAACAGAAAACATAAATCAGAAATAAATATGATGTCGCAACCGGAAGCGGTAGCGTTGTCACACAATTGCCTGCACTTGGCGCAAAATTGAATTTTTACTAAATTGGTGACCTTTCACGTGCCGTTACGAATGTGCAGTTTTGTTGCGCTTTGTTGCTCGCTAATTGTATGCGGTAGAGAAAAGAAACAAAAAAACAAACGTTGTGGAAGCAAAGTTGTTTTATTAGCCAAATGACGAACTTAAAATGTGCACAAGAAACTTCAAAGATGCTATAGCGAGAGAACTGTTCACGAGCACGGTAGCCTAATAGTTAAAAAAGTCTTGCTGCCCTATCCTCCAAAATCACTGCAGCTAGGCAGCAGTTTTGAAAATATAGCTCCAGCAGCCGTAGAGTACAGCTTCTCGTTGTTTAGCGTGATGCGTTCAGTCACCAAAGGCGAGGGCATGTCAATTGTGCGTCAGCGAAGGCAGCCGGCAGTCACAGTTGCGGCTAACGACACGTTTTGTGGGCTGGTTGCGCTAGTTCAGCGCCGAAATGTCACATCAGAAAACAGCAGTTCAAAAGTAAGTAAACTACTGAAGGTATACGCACGAAACCACCACGGAAAAAGTGAGCGATGCCTTGTTAACCTGGCAATGCACTGAACTAACCACAAGCTCCCCGCCACTCTACACTTATAGCACTCGACGAAAAACTAAGGCAATGAGCTATTTAGCCATCTAGGTGTGATATACGCCGTACAGTATGTTTATATTAAACTTTCACATAAATTACGACTATAGAAATCATATTGAGTTTTTAGTTTTGGCTGTCTGTACCTTACTCACTGCGTCCCGCTTGAATCGTCGGTGGTCGTTGGTGCCGGTGGCGATAGGATTCCGGCACTTTCATTCCAAGCTTCGCGACCCACGCGATTGGACCATGGAAGGTACGCTTCATGCTTTGTGATTTTCAGGCAAAGCGCTTTAGGCCCAATACTAGACATACGGTAAAAATTGCGTGTTGACATGCCAAGATGTTTGGCGGAGACTGGCACCTGCTGGAATCTGCCCGATATCCACTGCTAAAATACCTAGATAAAACATATACACTGTGAGGACACAGTGCCACGCCGGGTTAACTTCAATTGTAGTTAGTTGCTATGCGCTGAAGTTGATTTATGTAGCAGCGTGCAGGGCCAGCATCCTCGCTAGCATCAGCGCTTCAACTCAGCTACTGGTGTTGCTCGCTAATACGCATGTTCCAGTTGGCATCTTTGCCCAAGTGCAAACAACTGGTTATATAAAGATCTGCAACTCTTCAACATATGTCTGTGCGTGCAACATTGCTACATATATTTAGGGTTATTTTATGACGTGTCACTCAATAAAAAAAATGCAACGTGGTCACTTCCATGCTTCACACAACGTCGATTTGCAGTTACGTAGGATCTGCTGAATATTTTTGGTTAACAATAATTTTCAACTAGTTCGATGAACTAGCCCCCTTTCTTTCATTTTGTACATGAAAAAAACCTATTGTCATTTTTTTACTTAACAATATTCATCAACTACATTGAATTCACTAGAACTGGTAACCACAACAGTCATTTTTTTCTGGCCTTTTTAACTACACCTATCTCGTACATTAGACCGTGACAAATGAATACCATCTCGTATTGTATCACTCCGTTTCTCTCTATTTTTCGTCTTCTACACACATAACGAAAGGCCTTGACAGTAGTCACAATACTACACTGCACGACATAAGACTAATCGATAGAAAGTCGGCTGAACTGGTAACCACCACAGTCATTTTTTTCTGGCCTTTTTAACTACACCTATCTCGTACATTAGACCGTGACAAATGAATACCATCTCGTATTGTATCACTCCGTTTCTCTCTCTTTTTCGTCTTCTACACACATAACGAAAGGCCTTGACAGTAGTCACAATACTACATTGCACGACATAAGACTAATCGATAGGAAGTCGGCTTATGCGTCTTTGAGTTGTGCGCTATCTGTTACCTAATTTCTCTCCTGGCTATTTCGGTACTCGAAAATGACATTTGGAGTTCCGCTCATTTTTTTTCGCTGCTCTATTTCCTGAGTGGGAAGCCTGTGGCAGCCCTACTTCGAAGCCTAAATACAGATATTCTTGTTGACTCTGCCTTCCTATTTGAATCCTGCTCACAGAGGGACGTGGGCTGGCTTTAGAATTTTGTAAGGAAGCCGCATTCGTGCATTGCTGAATGAAGTTGATTGTGTGCTTGTGGCGTGTTCCGTACTGTTTACCTCGAACGCGTCTCGTGTTATTGTCGCAGCAAAAACAAATGTTCAGCCGAGAACAGAATACTATGTGAGATATCTGACGCATGAGAACAATTTAACTAAAACAAAAACCTTGCTGCTAAAGATGGAAATGCAGGACTACCAAAACAGATGACATTGATGCGTGCAGCTACGATTCAATGGAGGATAACAGCAGTATTGAACGCAGGCCATGAACTCTTGAACTTTTTCTCAATTTATCTTAGAATAATTTCTTTTCTGTTCATTTTATTCTGTTTCTATGCCCCAATAAAAATCGATGTCAATGTTATCTAAAAAAAGCCGACAGTTTTTTTTATGTCTGAAAGGTTTACGTATAAAAACTTTGCAAAAACACGCTGCTCCTTCGCTCATTGAAAGGTATGTTGAAAGTTCTCACGAAGCAGATCGATGCGAACTGTTCGATGTTCACGTTTCCACTGATGGTGATCACCAAGAACATGAAGGTGAAGCAGGTAAATTTTTCAATTTGGAGCGCCACTACCACCCCACCTTCTTTCGGGCAGATTGGTCGTGGACACGGTATAAAATAAAGCAGGGTAACAACGCGCAGGACGTTCAAGGGGAACAGGACAACCTAATTATTGCAGAGGCAAGAGCTCATGTCAAGCAGTAAAGTTTAATGGTTTTACGTACCTCCACGGCTACAGAGGGAGAAGTCAATGGATGTGCAAGATGGCTGCCAGCGTTGACCATGACTGTAGATTTATAGCAGTCCATGAGAAGCAGGAATCTAAACGCAAGTGACCCAAGAAGACAAACAAAAGTGCATACACGCTTCCAGACAGACGTCTCTGGTAGCAACATGGTACGTGGAAAGGTCACTTTGTACAAAGATTGAAGGATGAAAAAAAAGTGAGCTGCAGCAAAGCAGGAGGGTGTCCGATATTGTTTTTCATTCATCGTACATTGCGATAACGGCACGAATTCACGACAAGAACAAATTAACCAAGGTGCCCTGTTTATTTTTCCCCTCTTTTTTTTGCGCTTTGGAAAAAAAGCAAGGATAAGGTTAAAGCAAAGATAAGGATATAAACTAAAGTATAAATCCAACTAAAATTGAGATTGAACGTACGTTGCGCGCGCAATATCATGTCAAGTCTAAACAGTCAGTGATGCAATATACATTACAGCCAGTGTACCATCTTTCCTCCAAATGCGCCTTTTTTTTCTGGCTAGCCCATGTGCACCTTAATGTGTAGCGTAGTGCAAAGTCATATTTAATGCATGACGGCGTAATGAAGCATTATATCGCTTTCGCACTCATTTCTGTGTGGAGGTCATGTTTCGCTTATTAAACCATTTTGTGATGTTGACGCACCTTTCATGTTCTTTATCAAACACAAATAACTATCGCTCAATCAACACATAATGCTATTTTATTATGTGAAGATTGGTATAAAATGCGAAGATAATAAGGCTATCCGAAACTTGTGTGCTCTGCGGGTGCGTGCTATGCAGTCTACGCGAGACCTATCATTATCGTAAGCGGGTGTATGCCCCACCGAAACTGGTCAAGTCCCACTACTCCCGATTGGTCAGCTGCAAATGAACAAGGTAACAGTTGCACAACGTACTGCGGTGATCCGAAGACTATGCTCGTGGGTGCCACGAGAGAATGCTAGGGAACAGGAAAGGCAACGGAGAGTGCGAGGACACACTGACATGATAGAACAACTGCCCCAATGACGACATTTGCGTAGATGGATGAGTGCTGCGAATGGTTGGTTTTAGTGTGAGATTGATCTCTAGGTTTCGGCAACTATGCCATGTCTCTGACTGTTTGTGGTTTAAGTCAAACCTTTCTGCGCTTGTAATAACGTAAAAACAACACCGCATGACCTACCTAAAGCCTAACAACACCCTAGAAGCAACCTGTAGAAACAACCTGCATCACCTAGGTAGAGCCCAGAAAAACCTTAATGCAACCTTGTTGTTCCTAATAATAATCACGTTTCACTATTTTAAGCTTCGAGAGACTCGGTGTAAACTTCGCGAAACTTTCTTTATTGAGTTTTGAACTTCCCATGGACAAACTATCCGGAACATTCCTATACAGCCTGCTTTATAATCCTATAGCTTCGGTGAATCGAGATTGTGGCACGGTACTTCCTCGTGATGAGCTCCAAAAGTAAAATGAAGCGCACGAGCTGAAACCAAGCTACATAAAAGTGAGTGTCTATGCGGTGCATCAGATAAGTGGTGCCTTATTTTTATGCGCAAAAGTGCCAGGAGGTAACCCTATCATTTCATTATAAAATTAAAGAACCAATTCATTGATGAAGAACGCTGTCATTCGATATTGCGTAACGTGGTCACAACACGCACGCCCCGTTTTATTTATTGAGCAGCGGTACTTACGGTATTATTCGACAGCCAATCGACGTCGAAATGGCCGACTCCGTTAATTGGTGACATAAACTCTTCTGAAAAAAAAGGAGAGTCCATACTCTACCTCGCAACAGGAGTTCATCGCTATAGCTAGCCAGACGCTTGCGCATCAAGAAATAGCTCTAGGTATAAATTGCCTTACAATTGGCAGGGTTGGAACCTTTGCGCTTGTTTGGCACAAGATCATATCCCCTCACTTCGTGATACCTTCCTTTTACATAATCTATATGAGAGCCGACAGAAGGAAACACGTAGTGGGATAGTTAGGATGAACAGTAGAAGTGCCTCAGACAGGCTGGCTGACGTTTTGATAGGAGGGCCTGTCTTCGTCAAAGGCACCTTGTCATCCTTGGCGTGCTAGTTTCAAAAGGGTTAATAGTGACGTCATCTTATAGGTGTCACTATTATGGTTACGTCACCAATAATGACGTCCGCATTAACCCTCTTTTCATGCAGAACCGAGGGCCCACTTTCATTTGTAAGTACGCTTGCTATTCGCCCTGAAATTTACAGCAATAAATCAAAGGTACGACCTAGCGTCGCTTAGTTACATCTCATGTAGAGCCCAAAGCATTATGCACATTATGTTGTCATTTGCGAGGTAAGCTGTTTTAGTAGCGTTACTCCGCGAGAAGTTGTAAGGCGCTCAAAAAGGGCGCGCCGCCAAATTCTCGCGACGAAACGCCGGAGTGACTCCACGAGGTCAACGAAAAAAAAAAGGAAAACAAACATCTAAAGGCTCCCCAGGCGCGCGACTGTCTCCCCTCGGAAGCGTGGCTTCGCCGACGAACCTCCTCACCCCACATCGGTGGCCGAGCAAGCACTCGAAATTTCTAGAAGGAGAGAGGCGTGGCGATGCCGGGTTGAGTCATCCATCGCGAACGGCCTTCCAGCCGTCTCGTCCTCTCCCCAGCCTTCGCTGCATATCGCGCCGACGAAAGGATGAGAACTTTCTGGAATCTCGCGTGGAAGGTATTTAATCGAGCAGCCGAGACGAAAGATCAGGAGAAGACGGAAGTTAGCGCCAGAGCGCGTAGGGTATCCCGCCGTGTAGTCGGCGAAGATTTTGTCCGTAGGGACAAAGCAGGAGAAGACGTGAGGTTTCCTGGAAGAGAAACTTTGGAGGAGTAGACGGAAGTTAGCGCCAGAGCGCGTAGGGATTCCGCCGTGTAGTCGGCGAAGGTTTTGTCCGTAGAGACAAAGCAGGAGAAGATGATTTCCACCTGAGGGGTGACGACTCGAGCTACAGGCAAGAGTGTGTGTTTACCGCTATCGAGCGAAGACGCGTGGTAACAGCTGCGTGTGTGAAGCCGACGTGTTTCCGACGAAGAAGTTTGAAGCTTGGAGAGTGGCCAATTGAAGGCGCGAGGTTTCCTGCTAGAGAAACTTCGGTGAGGTTTCCTGGAAGAGAAACTTCGGGGGCCGCGGAACGACAACAATGCCGGACTTTGAGTGAGTGATTCTCGGAAGACTATCATCTAGACTTTTGTTCCAAAAACTTTGGAATAAATAGGTTTTCTATCTCTTTAGTCTTTAAGTGTCTTGGTTGTTCAATGCATGCGACTGCATTGTAGTGCGTATTGTTGTGTGTGTCCGTTGTCTGGAGTGTGGCTGATTGTACTGTGTAGTACGTTGTTTGATTGGTGACATATTGTATGCAACTATTGTGGAGTGTGCATTTTTGTGTATTGTTTTCGATCTGCCATTATTGAGAATATAATTTTGTTTATCAACTCTCGGCTCTGACTTGTTCTTTGGGCCACAGCTGGCGTCCGCTGGCGCGCCATAAAGGACCACTTCTAAATTGTCCACGCTTTCGTGGTGCGGTTCGGGGGGCCGATACTTCGGCCCTTGGAATTAGCCCGGCGATCGCCTCCCTAATTAACGTGACCTGTGTGACAATTAATCTGGCGTCCGCGACAAGACCTTTTGGCGCACAGTGTGTCCAAAGTAATGAGAAAGAGCCCCGAGTGTTGATAGTGCTATCGGAACGATTTTGTGTGTTGTTCAGTGTTCTCGTTAACGAGCGCAGGAGAGTGTTCCGATAGACTGATTTAGGCAGACACTTTTTGCACGCGGCAAGGTTTTATTTGCGAGACACAATGGATCTCGAAAAGTTAGTCACTCTTGGTGAGAAAATGATCTTTATGGCGCCGAACTACGGAAGTTGGTAAGCCAGAAGGAGAAAGAGGCGGTGGAGAGAGAGAGAGGTTGGCAGCTGAGAGAGCCAAGGAAGAAAAAGCAGCTGAGTTGGAACGAGAGAGGTTGGTAGCTGAGAGAGCCAAGGAAGAAAAAGCAGCTGAGTTTGAACGAGAGAGTTTGGCAGCTGAAAGGGCCAAGGAAGAAAAGGCAGCTGAGTTGAAATGAGAGAGGTTGGCAGCTGAGAGGGCCAAGGAAAAAAAAAGCAGCTGAGTTGGAAAGAGAAAGGCTGGCCGCTGAAAGGGCGAGAGAAGAAAGAGAAGCAAAGGAGCGACAGCTGAAAGAAGAAAGAGAGGCAAAAGAGCGACAGCTGAAGGAAGAAAGAGAGCAGCAATTGAAGTTGGAGCTGGAGAGAGAAAAGTTGGCAGCCGAAAGGGCGAGAGAAGAAAAAGAGGCAAAGGAGCGACAGCTGAAGGAAGAAAGAGAGCAACAATTGAAGTTGGAGATGGAGAGAGAAAAACTGGCAGCTGAGAGGGCGAAAGAAGAAAGAGAAGCGGAGATGGCTGAAAGGGAACGGCAGCGGCAGCACGAAATGGAACTCGAGCGCCTCCGTTTGCAACAGCGAAGTGAAACCCCCGTCCAAGCTAGAGTTGAAAGCAGCGAACGGGAAGATCATGGTTTCCGCTTGAACCCAAGCAAGCTGCTTGTAGCGTTTGATGAAAGGAAGGACGACCTTGACGCGTACCTTCACCGGTTTGAGACAATTGCGAGGAGCCAGAATTGGCCGGAACATCAATGGGCATTTGCTTTGAGTACTTGCTTGAGTGGTGAAGCGCTCAGTGTGTACGGCAGGCTGACGCCGACCGATGCAGCCAACTATGCAAAGGTGAAAGTTGCTCTGTTGAAGCGATTTAGATTTACCGTTGAAGGATTCCGGGACAGATTTCGGACAGGAAAGCGAGCTGATGGTGAGACGGCTACGCAGTACGCCGCCCGACTTAGCCATTAATTCGACAGATGGATTGAACTTTCAGGGACAGCGCAGGAGTACGATGAGCTTAGAGAGCACCTAATTAGAGAAGAATTTCTTACTAGTTGCCGCCCAAGCCTGTCGCTGTACTTGAAAGAGAGGAAGGCTGAGTCACTTGAACGAATGCTCGAATTGGCTGATCAATTCCTGGAAGCGCAAGGTGGAACTAATTTGGCCAAGGTCAAGAAGGAGTGTCCTGAAGATTCGAAAAATTCGGCACCCGAACAAAAGAAGCGTGCACCGGAGAGTGTTCCGCGATGTTTTCTGTGTAACCGAGTGGGACATCGCGCGAGCAACTGTCGTACTAACTTTACGAGCCCTACGGTAGTAAAATGTTTCAAGTGTGGTCAGACTGGGCACAAAGCAGACGCTTGTTGGAACGGAGTGAGTCAAACTCACCAGGTATCCTGTGTGCAAGCGGCACCGAAATCCGGTAATAATGCCGTCACAGATGGATTCGTAGAGCTGAAAAATGGGGAGAAAATTCCTATTGTGGGTGCTGTAATGGCAAAACAGCCAACCGGTGTTACGAAGGGAATGCCAACGCTGACTGGAAAAGTTTCGGGCAAAAAGGTTACGGTGTTAAGAGATACCGGTAGCTCCACTGTTTTCGCGCGAAGAAAATTGGTACGGAAAAGTGAGTTAACAGGCAAAACGAAACTGGTTTGCCTAATTGACCGTACGGTTCGGATGCTTCCCGAAGCAGAAATTGAGGTTGAAACCCCGTACTTCAGCGGGAAGGTTACTGTTTTGTGCATGACGACCCCCCTGTACGACCTCGTCATCGGAAACATCGACGGGGCGCGAGGACCGAATGATCCAGAATGTTTGGGAGAAGACCCTAAGATAGAGCCCTCGCCAACCCAGCGACCACGAGATACAGTGGAGGAGCATCCCGTGACGGATCTCACTAGAGCCCAAAGTGAAGCTGTGGCGCAAGAGACAGAGAATGAGATGATGATCGTGTTGAATGAGTTCACGGGCCGAGCAGCTGGACTTACGTCGGCACGACCTCAACCGACCGACAGTGTAAAGGTGACGGAGTTGGCCAGCCAGGCCAAATGTCGGAACGTGAACAAGCGGGTGAGTAACCGGGCAGGATCGGTTGAGCGTCATGACCCGTTAGCAGTGTCGGAAGTGACAACAATGGCTCAGACGCCGCCTCAGATACCGTCGTTGGAAAGGGCTCGCCGGAACAAAACGAGCAAAAACGAGAAGAAGAGATCGAGAGAGCACCGCAAGAAAGGGCGCAAGCGCCGCTCGAAATGCACAGGATAGGGGCTGAGGTCAAATCGGAATGTGTTTGGCATGGCTGAGTGCCATATGTTGTGATAATGTTCTTGTTGTCCTGTGTCACAACTGTATGTCGAGCAAGTCAAAATGTTTGTTACGGTGATGTGATGTACAGTATTGTATAATTGTTGTAATGAGAGAACTTTGTACGTTTGTATTGTCTTGAATACGTGATGGAGTGTTGCATTCATGAACCTGGGGCTATATTTCATGTGTTGTGAAATTGAATTACAGTGTACAATTGCATTGAGTGATCTGTTGTGAATGTGACTTGTCTTGAGCGACGGACTATGTTACAGTCTTTGAGAGTCTGTGAGTGAGAATTTATTAGAAGGCAGAGAGGTCGGCCTGAGCTAGTTCGCTCTAGCCTGCTACTCTACACAGGGGATAAGGGAAAGGGGAAGGAAAGAGGGATGAAGGGTGATGATGGGGACAAGAAGAGGTGGTGCGTATGTACAGTAGCCACTTAGCATAGTACCCTACAGTCTAGTTTCTAGTCCAGTAGTTTTTATAAAGTCTAGAACAGCCTTTGTAACAGTTTTTGACACTGTTTGGTCGTTTATTGCAGACAATATGTGGCTTTCACTTAATGTTGTTCGTCCAATGCTTGCCAACGTTGCAGTTAGCATTTTTCTTTGCGCCACGTATATTGCACAGTCACAAAATATGTGAGCTATCGTTTCGCACACTTGGCAGCGTTCACAATTTGGGCTGTCCGCACGGCCGATTGGGTGGGCGTAGTGGCGAGTGAAGGCGACGCCCAGGCCAATTCGGTGCAGTATATTAGCATGTCTTCGGCTGATTTTATCTGGAAGACGAAACGTCATACCGGGTGTGGGGACTGTTCGCGCTCGTTTGTGTGCTTTTGAATATTATGAGATAATATTCTTAAAGTGGGGGGCAGTGTCACAGAACGAGCGCTCAAAAAGGGCGCGCCGCCAAATTCTCGCGACGAAACGCCGGAGTGACGCCACGAGGTCAACGAAAAAAAAGGAAAACAAACATCTATAGGCTCCCCGGGCGCGCGACTCTCTCCCCTCGGAAGCGTGACTTCGCCGACGAACCTCCTCACCGCACATCGGTGGCCGAGCAAGCACTCGAAATTTCTAGAAGGAAAGAGGCGTGGCGATGCCGGGTTGAGTCATCCATCGCGAACGGCCTTCCAGCCGTCTCGTCCTCTCCCCAGCCTTCGCTGCGTATCACGCCGACGAAAGAATGAGAACTTTCTGGAATCTCGCGCGGAAGGTATTTAATCGAGCAGCCGAGACGAAAGATCAGGAGAAGACGGAAGTTAGCGCCAAAGCGCGTTGGGTATCCCGCCGTGTAGTCGGTGAAGGTTTTGTCCGAAGGGACAAAGCAGGAGAAGACGTGAGGTTTCTTGGAAGAAAAACTTTGGAAGAGAAGACGGAAGTTAGCGCCTGAGCGCGTGGGAATTCCGCCGTGTAGTCGGCGAAGGTTTTGTCCGTAGAGACAAAGCAGGAGAAGATGATTTCCACCTGAGAGGTGACGACTCGAGCTACAGGCAAGAGTGTGTGTTTACCGCTATCGAGCGAAGACGCGGGGCAACAGCTGCGTGTGTGAAGCCGACGTGTTTCCGACGAAGAAGTTTGAAGCTTGGAGAGTGGCCAATTGAAGGCGCGAGGTTTCCTGGTAGAGAAACTTCGGCGAGGTTTCCTGGAAGGGAAACTTCGAGGGCCGCGGAACGACAACAACGCCGGACTTTGAGTGAGTGATTCTCAGAAGACTATCATCTAGACTTTTGTTCCAAGAGCTTTGGACTAAATAGGTTTTCTATCTCTTTAGTCTTCAAGTGTCTTGGTTGTTCAATGCATGCGACTGCATTATAGTGCGTATTGTTGTCTGTGTCTGTTGTCTGGAGTGTGGCTGATTGTACTGTGTAGTACGTTGCTTGATTGATGACATATTGTACGCAACTATTGTGGAGTGTGCATTCTTGTGTATTGTTTTCGATCTGCAATTATTGAGAATATAATTTTGTTTTGGTTATCAACTTTCGGCTCTGACTTGTTCTTTGGGCCACAGCCGGCGTCCGCTGGCGCGCCAAAAAGGACCACTTCTAAATTGTCCACGCTTTCGTGGTGCGGTTCGGGGGGCTGATACTTCGGCCCTTGGAATTAGCCAGGCGATCGCCTTCCTAATTAACAGGACTTGTGACAGAATCGGTGCAATATAGTCACACGAACACAATTTTGTGGAAGCTCATCACATTAATGCAAAGCAAGCTTCAGTTGTGAACTGGCTTGTCCCGAAGTGCCCGATCACGACTTGATAACTTCAAGGCAGGGAACCAGCAGTGATGTGCGCAGTCATTTTGTTTTGTGATGCTATCTGTTCGTCTTACACGCCCTGCGCATTCAAGCAAATGCCGAGGAGACGACGTAATAGGAATGGTCATATGTGGAAGAGATAATCACCCTTCCCGTTGGCTAAGGGGCCACGTAGCCTTCAAAATGATGAAAGGAACTTCTGAGATGGGGTACAGTGGCTCTACAAGAAAGATAAAACTCTACATAGACGTCGTAAAGCTAGCTATACGGTAGTTCTTGTGGGAGGTTCTTGTGGTTAAGCTTTCACCGGAAATCTCGAGCAATTGCGCAAGTTGCGTCAGTGTAGGTGTGTCCACGCCATCTTAAGTAGCACGAGGCACACCACAGTGGCCAATACTCGTTTGTGGTTGAAAGTTTCCCTGGGCATCTTGTAGGTCTCATCGTAATAGTAGCTCTGACACAAATTTTCCGAAAAGAGAGTAAATGCGCATGGTGACTCAATAATTAGGAAATTCAAGATGATGATGATCAACTAAGCTATGCTTCTTATACTTTGTTTCATGAAGATATGGGAGAAGTACGCTTTGAAGAAGTGTTGACTTAGTGCTTATTCTCAATAAAAGTATGACTGCTCCACCATCGCAAGCACTCTTAAATTTAGGCGTTTTCCAATGAAGCAGAATATTCTGCTGGAATTCGTTATTGCGTTGTTGTTGTTGCTTTTTCGATAAAAGTATCGTATTTTGTTGAATAAGCCGACAACTTTAGAGGCCTCACTGAACGAAAAATTGCGAAAAATAATCACTGCCCAATTACATCACCATAGGCTTCGATGCTGTCACAAGTAAACTAAATACCTGACATCTTGACACCATTGCGGCAAAATGCATCCTCGTTGATGATGGCCCAGAGTGGTCATGAGGAAGAGGATGGCGGATGATGGTGATTATGATCAAGCAAGTTTGAGAACGATGTAAGTAAGAAACGTCCACACTAATTATGTTAGTAAATAATTGCATCTAATAAAGAACTTTTTATGGTAACTTGACGCGTTTTTTGTAGAATTTTGCCCCTCTGATATATCCGAGTTACAAAAAATTTCTACTTTGGTCCCGGGCGCCAAATGAAATAAGGCCCGCTTTTGTGGTAACTAGTTAGAAGTATAATGTTACAAAATAAATACTCACCTTGTTGTATGGACGATGGAGCAGCTTCATACACACATAAAAAAGTTAGGTTCATCAGGATTTGACTCGTTTTGACGGGTCACTAACAAACGCTAACTATCCGCGTAACTTTACCCACGCAAATGCTGAGAACTATCACCAACTAATGAAAAGGTAGGAAAAGGTCAGTACTCATCACTGGAAAAGAAAAACAAAATGAGTAGTTTCTGTATTAGCTACAGATGCCACAAAGCCAAAACGTCGCCTTTTGCCCTTTGTCTCATTTTACCCCACGTTCCCTACGCATAAAAATATTAAGCCAAGCAAAGGGATGCAATATAGCTCCCCTGAATGCATTTCAAGTTTTGTTAGATGGTTTTTCAACAATTGGCTTTGAATCTAAATACTGAGCACACGTGTCTCAATTTTAGTATTACATTTGCAAAATCCAAGTATGTACTGAGCGTTGTCGGTAAACTGAACCACGCTTGCCAAGTATACATAAACAGTGGCTTAAGAATAAAATACATTTCTTAATTAGGTTATGCTGAGTAATGTTTATATCTAATTCATTTTTGAACACCAATCAACACAGATCGTCATAAATTAATTCTTATCGCGTGTGCTATTGCTTCGCACCACTGCTTTCCAAAAGTACATATAGTCAATATAGCTATTGCAAATAATGTTTGACTGAACTGCTTACTCCTTATTATGGTGCCTATCATGTCATTATACTGAAAAGGAAGATAGAACGCCGTTTGAGTTTGCGATAGACCAATCAAACTTGATGTGTCTTAGTTAGAAACCTAATCGCGAGAAAATATATATGACGCAGCGCCTTTTTGATTGCTGTACTACTGAGTGCCTTCAATAAGGAGGCCAAAAAGCATTGTCGGTCGCTTTTTTTTATACTCTCGTCACCCAGCGTTGCGAAATTGCGTTCATTTCGAAAGCTCCAGAAATAGAACTCTCTACGCCCGATATATATTTTTGTAGCCCAGTATGGCATCAACCAAATAGTCGAAAGGCACTGTCGACTGCGAGAAATCGCACTGCAAAATAAGCCTCCCGGAAGGAACCAATTTAGCACTCGGCTACCAATATAAATGTACCACAAAAGGTAGAAAGAAAGAAAAGCTGAACTGAAAGAAGCTTACTGCGTTATTGCGGTCAGGATTTAGAGACTAGCGAAGTACAGTTGACTCACTTTTCCAATTTCTTTATATCCTAGGAAACTAAGTTTTTGTCCAGCCACCTCGCACAGAGAAAGGCAAAGGCTCGGTAAAAGCAGACACAGAAAAAAAGTTTATGCTAGTCGGAAGGTTATTAGAGGAAGAAATGCGGGAAGCTCATATTTATTTTTCAAAACAGTGCCTGCGATTATGTGAGGGGTTTTCCCACAAGCACATGGAGGTGTGTTAAAACCAGAGTAGTTCGTATAGCAGTTACACGGGCAAATGGTTGCAGGTGCTAGCTTAAAACAAAGCGCAGTCTTGAAAACACGTGCAGGAACTCGCAATCGTTCGTGAATGTAAAACAGCTTCTCGCAAGCATATAAGTGCAGTCTATGGCCAACGAGCATTATATGCATTCTAATCTATCTATCTATCTATCTATCTATCTATCTATCTATCTATCTATCTATCTATCTATCTATCTATCTATCTATCTATCTATCTATCTATCTATCTATCTATCTATCTATCAACCTAAGCATAGTCCGCTGAAGTTGATCTATGTAGCATCGTCGCCCCGCCGCGGTGGTCTAGTGGCTAAGGTACTCGGCTGCTGACCCGCAGGTCGCGGGTTCGATTCCCGGCTGCGGCGGCTGCATTTCCGATGGAGGCGGAAATGTTGTAGGCCCGTGTGCTCAGATTTGGGCGCACGTTAAAGAACCCCAGGTGGTCAAAATTTCCGGAGCCCTCCACTACGGCGTCTCTCATAATCATATAGTGGTTTTGGGACGTTAAACCCCACAAATCAATCAATGTAGCATCGTCAAAGGCTCTTATTCTTGCGAGCCCCAGCACTTCATATCAGCTCAGCGCTTCAGGTGTTGCTAATTTTAATGTATCAGAAACACCCAGTATTGGCAACTGCAAACAACTGGTTGTATAAAACGTGTGCGGCTATTTAAGGCATGTCTGTGCGTGTATTTGTAGATATATTTAGCGCCACTTTGTAAGGTATAGTACAACACATAATTTCAACAGTCACCTTCCATTCCCATGCATCGCATAACATCGATACCCAAGGTACACGAGATCAGCCTATCTTTTTTAATATGTGTGTAATGTTACAAGGTTCCCCAGAATGTGTCCACAACTACACTGTTGCAGTCCAGAATATATGTACCTCACTGCTACATAATGGGTTTTATCTGAGATTTATGCCGTATGCATAACTGAACCAATTAAAATTTATTACAGGATGTGTGATGAAGTTTTTAATCTGTGTAAAGGGTCACCATCTACAGTGTCATCCAGGAAGCTAACCTCTTCAAGGCAGTTGGCGGCAATTTTTTGTCTCTACGGGCATGGTGGCTTCAGCAACCATAAGGGCAAGTGCATGACTACCACCGAAAACACGCCTAATTCGTTCGATGGGCTTCGTTAACGCCTCTGGTAGTTTGATTGCCTCGCCACTCTTGCCTCATGAACTCCTTGAAAGAAATATACTTCCTTAGTGCACAGGAACGTTTCAGAA
Source organism: Rhipicephalus microplus (assembly GCF_043290135.1). NCBI lineage: Eukaryota > Metazoa > Arthropoda > Arachnida > Ixodida > Ixodidae > Rhipicephalus > Rhipicephalus microplus. The sequence continues at coordinate 183,147,164 of NC_134701.1, forward strand.
GGAAGGTATCTTCCTTCTGAAACGTTTCTGAGCACTAAGAAAGTATATTTCTCTCAAAATACAATACCAACTAGCTGAAGTAGCCACTCGTTTGCACTAGTTTTTTCTTTTTTTTGTGCGTCTGGTATGTGACTGCATCGGTGACGATGAGTGGCGAATCAGACAGGGAGAGTTGCTTAATATAGCTGGTCGTGGCATTGGTCACACAGGTGAAAGTAGGCTATACAATTAATGCCTGAAAACAAGTGACACTACTCGAGGCAGCTGGACGTCACTGTAATAATATCACGTGATAGGCGTGGCACATGCAAAGCAAATGAGCTGGTTGTCAGCTCTGTGAGACTGGTTCACCGGCGCAGGTCATATCGCAGGGTGCGATTGAAGGAGTGTTTGCTGACAAACTTCATTGTGGGCAGCAGACGGGGTCTAACATGGCTTCAGCGTAGGTGGCTGGCGCATCTCCTTCGAAGGATGGATGTATAGCGCCTTCGGCGTAACTAAATGAGGCAGCCGCAGCAATCGCTTGGGGAGTCGTGGAGGGAACTTAAACCTAAGTCATCCTACAGTGTGCAGATGCCGCTGGTGACAATCTGGCATGACCACTGTGATTTTATACTCAATCGCTCAGCGAAGGGGAGGAACAAGAGAGGCCTCCGGGTATTGAAGCTCTGGCGGGTCAGCAAATGTCATAAAATAGAACTGCCGTACACTTTCCTGACGCACGAATGACTTCACTTTTGCAGCACTGACTCCAGATTGGATATAGCCCACAAGCCAGTGAGCTCTGCGTCACGTGATCGAGAGTGACAGGTCACCGAATTCTTCAGCCAAACCTCCTGAGTGTTGGCACAGTGTGATGACCTTAGTCATTGCGCAAAAATTTTCCGCAACAAGCACGGTGAGTGAGAAAGAAGGAACTTTAAATAATTATCTGACGGGTGACTTTCTTAAGCCACCGTTTTCAATGCATTTGATAACTTTATGGACCTTGTAAGAATCAGACAAGATTCAGTTATCTTTGTACAATTTGTAAAAAATTCTCAGATTTTCTGGTCTGCTGCGCCCGTTCCCACAGGCTGTATTGCGCGCAACCTACAAATGGCAGTGTAGCCAAAAACGTTGATGATGGGGTTCTTGAAACCGGTGCAAGCCATAAGATCGAATGCGTGGTTGTCTTACGACAATCCTGCCCCACCCTAGGTAGAATACTGAGTGGCTCAGCTTGCCTGCCTCATTCTGTTTTTTTTTCTTTGGTATGTTCACATGATTGCAAATTGTGTGCCAGTCCTCCTCATCGCTGCAATCGGCCTTAGTGAATATAGGTGGATTGTGAATACGACAAACACCAAGACATGTCGGCTTTGCCGGAGAGTGTGTTGGCTGCATGGCATCTTGAGACATGCCTGATGGCATGGTTTGTGATAGATGCAACGAGGGCATCGAATGGGACCTAAGCTGTTTGAAGTGCACAGTACTTCTAAATAGTTTGTAAATGCGTTCATTTGGCTCGGCCATCGGCACTCAGTGACAGTTCGTAATGACAATCATCAGGGTATAACACAAACTTCAAGATAGAGTGGCATTCTGCTCGAAAGAAGCCGCAAAGGACGACATACCGGAATGTGCAGAAGAGGGCAACCTATCACGAAATTCCAAGACCACCTGCCATTGAATGAAAATAAATAGATAGATAGATAGATAGATAGATAGATAGATAGAAAGTATATGTATAGATAGATAGATAGATAGATAGATGATACTAAATATAAATATGTGTAAATAGGTAAATAACTTTCTGTTTCATTAGGCCCTTAAAGCAGGTCACTGTGACAGAGTAGAAAATGATGATTTATTAAGGTGGAACTACTGCCTCTTGGTTTGGGCAACGAAAACGTACAGAAGCGCCAGTGAATTAGCTGTACAGCTGCGCAAAGAGGCTTTCATACATCGTTGTGGTGACTTGATTAATGACTTACGCTAGCACTCGTTATTGAGCCCAATGCAGCATTGCGTCGCTCTGTGTGTGTGGCTGTTCTATTATCAGCAAGCATTGACGGCGCTGTGAATCAGCTACTGCTCCGGCGTAATTTCTGGAGATAAGAGACATCTGTTCATGCAGAAGGGCTCTATACACATGTGTGCGTCCTTTCGTGCATTTTCGCGTTTCTGGCCCAATGCATGCGTGAAACTCGTTTTTACAGATAAGTCAGAGCAGAAAATGCGGAGAAATGTGCAGCTTGTGGTCTCTACGAATGAAGAGCAACTGGTCGCGGTACACTGGATTTGCGCTATGCGAAGCGTGAAACCTAAGCCATCAATCACTGGAGGAGGTTAGCGTGAAAGCTTTAGAGAACGCAATGATTCGTAGGATGACTTTTGATAGCTTAACGTACAAAAAACTTAATCCATAATATAAAGTTATTACATGAATAAGAAACAATTTACTGGATACCCCCTCCCACCCCCTCAAAAAAAAGAGCCATGCCCCAAATTTGGCGTAGTTTCACTCAATCCTGGTGGCCATCTTCATCAAAGTGCAGCGGTAACCTTATTAGAACTTTTTCTACATAGGAACTTTAGGAACTTGTTAAGGTTGCCCTGTTTGACGAGGTTTTGCGAATTGCACGATGTGTGGAACCGACTGCAATAAACAGGACGACTCGACGTACAAATAAATCAATTCGTCGTTTTCTAAAGTCATTAATCAATCATGAGACAGTAAACAATATATAAAAACAAACCAGTCGCACCACCAAATAGGCGTAGTTCTAATCAATGCTAACGGCTTTAAGAACGCCTCCTGGGAAACTTCCAGGAACATCCGACATATGGCTACCGCGCATCTTGCTTGGGAGCGAGGATTTCATTTCCGGCCACGAAGACCGCATTTAGATGAAAGCGGAATTGAAAAATATCGGTGTCCTTAGATAGACCTACACACTTGCGAACCGTGGGTGGTAAATGGTATTCTCAGAACCACCCACTCCTTCCTCCCCTATGAGACGACTCATAAATACTGTGTCTTTTTGATAAGTTAAGCTACATAAATGATTCCTTGAATGAAGCCAAGGCCAGAGATAGTGTGGCAATTTGTGAAGTCTCACTAACGAGCCATTTCAAGTGATTGTTCATATATGTTGGGGGGACCCACTGGTATGTGAACAGTATCGAGAATGTATGCGACCTCGTAGGACTTCTGGCGTACTCTTATAGTCTTGAATATGTTTCGCGGCATTTATTTTTCAAACGCACCGTATATGGCTGACCTGACTACTTTCATGGCCGAGGACTGATAACCATCCCGATCAATGCCATAGAAATGGCGATTGCCTCAAGCGGACAGTTGTACTTTGCGTTCGCATTGGTTAATCCGCTGGCTAAACGGAACATAACTTTCCTGCAATCCAACTTACAATAAAAAGTGTAGCTCTACGTCCCGAAACTATAATCTTTTTAGATCAACTACTGCATTTGAGTGTTCTACCCAACTGCCAGCAATTCGTTCATGCCAACTCCTACTTTTCATCACTAAAACCCGTTCTTTCAGGTTTAGCGCAAGGTACTATACTTGGTCTTTTCCTCTTCTTGAAATTGAACATTCACCATCATTTTGATTTTTCGACATGCCATCTTTGCTTGTCGTTTAATATGTACTGTGTTTCGGTGTACGTTCAGATTCCTAAGTACCACAACGGATATATAAAAATTTTCAGTGTTTGTTGTCGACACAAGTCCTCTTTGATATGACCGTACAGACAGGTCCACTGTTCAAGGAACACCTGCAGGCACAACATGTTGAAATTCCACCGTACTGTACATGCGTTAGTAAAGTGTCAACTTCGATGCAATCTTTTTAAACAGTGCTATAGTTGGCAAACGCTGATATACATGATGCAAACTCTTATGCATCAATGTACAATAATGAATGACGCATACTCCCGTGAAGAAGCTGTTCTCTTTCGTGTGATACCAATTGATGTAATGGAGGGGCATGCATTTTTCTTAGTTCCGAAGCTTCTTAAAGCGGGGGTCTGTCCGTCCTCCGTCATTGCCTTACGTAGCCACCGGGATGCGAGATGGGAGACGGCGGTACTCAGAGTGTTCACTAGATGTACACACGGACGGATGCATGGACGGACGCGTTGAGCGGGTATGTACCACAGGCGATGCGAAATGCGAGATGGTGGCACATGGAGTGTTCACTATATTGACGCATATATGGATGGAGGGAAAGGCCAGAAGATGGACGGACAGATGGACGGACGCGTGGACGCATGGACGGATGGACGCATGGACAGACGGATGGAAGCATGGATAGACGCACGGATGGTTGCGCAGACGGACGGAAGCAAGAACGAACGGACGGAAGCACGGACGGGCTGACGGACACTTAGGCCCACTCATCATCGTTCGCTCCGTGGATATGCTGTATTTTTTTTTTAAATCTACGACTTGTGTTCCAATGGCCTGCCGCAGAAATTAGCTTCGGACGTGCCGATTCAGGAAGGTTTACAGCTGCTGCTGAACTAGTTTGCGTACGTGCTACTCTCGACAGCGGAATCCTCAATGTGAGTGCACACTTATAGGAACATCGCTTTGTGTGACTACTAGAGTAAAATAAAAAAGAACATATAACTTAAAAACAATATCTGAGTAGCATCTGCTGGAACTTCGAATATTTTGCAATTGAATAACGACATAGTTCAGCATCATCTAAATTTAACCAGTCATCTTCAAAATTTTCGCTTCAATTTTCAATTTTTGCATGTAATAAGGAGGTAATTCTATGAGTAACGTAGCAAAAAAGCACCAGTAAAATTATATGGCTGACACACAAACACACAAAACACACACACACACACAAACAAACAAACAATTAGACTACCGTCTACGTTATCTCTGCGCATAAGTACCGAGGCAAAGTGAAAGATTCGCGAGCCGTATTAGGAGCATACAAATGAGACCGGACCTCGACGGTAAGGAAAAGCCGATCACACGGGCAGAAGTCCCACCCTTCGTTATTCAGGTAGCGAAGAACGTGGGCAAAATAGAAGAAAAAAAAACCACGCTTCCAGAAAGCAGGGCTTTAACGATGATCACCTCTCTGGGCGTTCAAGATGGCGAGATTTAGTGGGGCGGAAATAGATCCGGGTACTCCGTTCCTCCCTGATTAGGGCTCTCAATGGGAGGATAGAAAAGCGGACGTAGGAAGCGGGTCCAAAGGACGAAAGAAACGAGGAGGAATGCTTAGCCCGAGAGTTGCGCAGAGTCGTTAGGAGCTGAGAGGAATGGTGATTCAGTCTTGCAAGGGAATAGCTGTTGAACAACGTGATACCAAATAGAGTAATATCTGGCTATACTGGAATTGCAGGTACACGTACTTTTTATTGGACTTAGGCCGGTGAAAAAAGGCGAGAAAGAACGATAATATATTACAGGCTAAAGCAGGATCTGAATTATCATTGCATCTGAATTCTCTATTAGCAACAAAAAACAATAATGAATCCATTCTGTAGGATCCACCTGACATTTAGCTGATTTTCCTTAGGGAAGGTGCAAATCATTCAAGAAGCATGATCATCGTGATCGTCACCATTTTGTTAGTTTTTGAATGGGTGAATGATAGCCTTATAGCACCCCAATGATAACACTCTTAACGTATGCTAAAATAACACGTACATGCTACAAGTCCCGGTTCACGCAAAAAAAAATTGGAATATTCCACGTACAGTGTGAATCCATGATATGCGAAGCACGAATGAGGAAGGTTGATATGTCACTTTAAAATAACCACAACGTTACCAAGTAGAGGTAAATTATGCCGCACATGACTTCCATATCATGATTATCATGTTTGGATGTGTCATTTACTTTCCTCATCTATTCACGTCACGAGATGCCAAATTTAGTATATGTGAAGCTAACGAAACAGCCGAGAACATGCTATGAACGTGGTATGTTGTCATGTTCTTGCATGACACGCGTGTCATTATTATCATGTTTGCATCAGTCATATACCATCGTCAACCATTTACGTCACGTAACACCAAATGTGGTATATGTGGAGCTAGCCAAAGGACCGCGAGTGCATCATGAATGGCCCAATATACTCCAACGTGACGTTGACGCGCACGCGTGCTGGGCACAGCGACGCTATACGTTAGCTAAACCTGAGAGAGAGAGAGAGAGAGAGACCACTTTATTTATCTCATCTTAAGGGAAAAGGGCGGTGAGAAGCCGAGCAATCCTACTCGCTGTAGGCCTCTTCTACCACCTCAGTCCACCTCAGAATAGCTTCCTGAAGGTTGAGGTTGTAGCTACACATGGTTGCCTCCCACAGAACTCGATAGTCTCGCGCCATGCGTGACCGAGGCGACCAGTGTCCATCGGTGCGGCCTGATTGGATTGGATTGGATAAACTTTTATTTGGTCCTCCAAAACACAGATCACTGTGTTGCGGGCAGCTCCCACGTGGGGACTGAGATGCCGAGCTCATCAGCCGCCTCGCGGGCCTGACGGCAATCAGCGCGAAAGGCGACGTGCTGCATTTCGCACCGATGCGTCGCCCAGCCAGCGCCGCGTCTGCATTTTTTTGTGTATGACAGAGGGACGCTGGACGCGTTGAAACGCGCATGCGTCAAAGCAATGCAACGTGGCGCGGCGTGCACCTGCAAGTATATGGCAGGACCAGCGCCTGGCGTGGCAACGCCGGCGTGACGCGACGAAATAAACGCCGGCAAGCACGCGCCCCACGTTATGTCGAAACGTATTGGAGTGCCTGGAATGTGGCATGTAGTCATGTTCTCACATGACACGCATCTCATGGATATTAAATTTGCACCTGTCACATGCCTTGGTCATGCATTGCCATGATGTAATACCAAATTTGGCATATGTGAAGCTAGCGAAACGGCCGCGAGCGCATGAAGAGCGTGGCATGTAGTCAATGTAGTCATGTTATTACATGACACGCATGTCATAGTTTTCTTTTTAGGGTCTGTCTATTGTGTTTATCATGCAATCATGCCATACCAGTTTTGCAACATGTCATGTGAACGAAACTACCACAAGAGCAGCAAGGCATCGAAATATAAATCAGGACACTAATAACATACATATCATGATTTTCATGCTATGACTAGTCAAATATGCTCGTCATACAGTCATGTTTTACCATACCAAGTTTAGTATTGATTGCATTATCCAAATGGCCAGGAGAGTCAAAAGCCTTAGACAGACAGACAGACAGACAGACAGACAGACAGATAGATAGATAGATAGATAGATAGATAGATAGATAGATAGATAGATAGATAGATAGATAGATAGATAGATAGATAAGCTCAAAGTCGCCGAAGCTCGCTAAGAAATGTTTCGCATTTAAAAAAAAGAGCAGAGAGGAAACCAGGTAATGCAACACTGACAAACAGGAGTATCGGTTAGCTAGCGAGAGTTCATGAGCGGTATTATTGAATACAGAAAAAGACTGGAACAAGAACAAAAACAAAATACAGCCCCTGGGTGTCAAAACACTCTACTGTTTCTCCAAGTGCCATGGTGGCCTAGTCGTTATGGTGCCACCTGCCGAAATTAAAGTCACTGGATTGAATCTCAGTCGCGTTAGCGGCATTCCGATGGACGAAGAATGCTGGAGACCTATTTTTTACTTAACGTGCACCTAAACCTAAAATTTCCTGAGTCTTACACAAAACCGTGTTTGATAGGACATGTTTGTGTACGGCTCCTAACACTCCGACAATTAATACTGTTGTACTAATTTTGCAGACTGCCGAAAAAAAGGCAATATATACTACCACTTTGAGAATGCCGTAGTTATGTTGTGGTACACGCTTGAAAGGAATCCATTTTTTCTCGAGACACACACACACACAAAAACGCGAAATTGCAATCAGGTTACAAGTTGCATCGTAATCACCGTCAGTGTGACCATGGCCGCAGAGCAGACAGCCTGACAAAGTAATCGCAGCAATCCACGGCGAGTTCAAGAAGACACATAAGAGACGAGAAGCACGGCCTTATGTGTGTTGTTATATTCTTCTGGTAGGCGGTGTTGCTGTGTCTCACACATAGCTCAATCTTATTTTCCTTCTCCATACAAATTCCCGAGAACAAGCACATCAGACGCAATGCATTTTCATTCCATATTGTTTTGCTTTTTTTTGCCGACACTGGTAGATCCCCCAGAGCAAAAGCTCATGGCAGCCACTTTCTTTATGTGGTGAGAAAATTCTCGTCTGTGAAATTTAAACTGTTGAGATCTATGTGTTATGTTTATACTTATACAGCGAGGAAAAACGATCGAAGAAGAACGAGCAGAAATGCATGTGTTGTGATAATAAATTATTTCATCAGCACAAGGACCATGGTGATAGGCAGCGCTAGAACGAATACGCGACTACTAGTTGTCTATTCATACATCCCACAGCTTTATTTAGTGCTCTCTTTTTTCCCTTCGTATTTAGTAATAGATGATTCTCTGCTATAATTTTCATAGTTGATGAAGAGGACAAAGTGATTCTGGTGTAGAACACTGTTGGCAGTATCTGTAAATTTTACAAGTTTTTCTGTGGCTTTGTGGAAGACACTATTCCAATGAATGTTGCGATGGACGTGGATTCGCCTGGGCTACCACCCCAACCATCGACAACTTCTGCCGCTGCTACGAGACAACTTCTGCCAACTTCGACAACTTCTTCCGCTGTACAATCCACCCGAGTGATGCCGACAGCGAGGACACGCTGATTTACTCTACGGCCAGCGGGGAAAGCTGTGACAAAGGTGACTTCATGCCTGTGACAAAGCGTCAGCCTAAAGGAAGACTAGTGATGCCGTCTCCATCCACAAGTAAGAATGCTACGAAGATGCGAGAGCCTCCGATTTTCTCAATTCACCCTGTGCCGGTCGATACGGCTCACAGTCTTAAACGCCTCAATCGTCGAGCCATGTCTACGTCTCTTGAAACACTCGCCCAGGGACAGATCGTGGATGTGCGGATCAATGGCCTTAAGAATATCCTCGCCATAGGCGTCACTCAACGAAGCACATCAGAAGTGTGGAGCGACGTCAAGATGTTGGAGATCATCAACGATCGCTCATACACACCTGATGGCCGTGACTCTACTGCAGGCGTTGTTTAGGATGTCTACATTTCCATCAGCGAAAGTGACTTCGCTTCTCTCATCCAACCAGTGTTTGCAGAACTTACCATACTGCAAGCCCGTCACCTTGGCAAATAACGCTGCGTGAAGCTCGTGTTCAAAGGTGACAGCCTTCCATCGCTTGTCAAGGTTGGCCATTTTCGACACGCTGTGCGAGCCCTCGTACCGAAGACCCTGCAATGCCGGAAATGTTATAGTTTGGGACACGTCAGTGCTGTTTGTACAACCCCTGCTGGGTGCTTGCTATGGTCAGAATGACATAGCGCAGACGCTTGCCAGGCAGAACTTCGCAAGTGTCGAAACTGTCACGGCTCTCACGATGCATCGTCAAAAGATAGCCCAAGGATGAAAAAAATGGCAGCATATCCAAGGAGTGAATAATGGAGAGTGGGGCGAAGCATCCATCTGTCCATTCGTTCTTGCTTCTGTCCGTCCATGCTTGCGTCTGTGTGGCCGCCCATACGTCCATCCGCCCGTCCATGCGTGCGTCTGTTCGTGCGTCCACACGGCCATCTGTGCGTCCGTCCTTGCGTTCATCCATGCATCCGCTCCTGCGTCCGTCCATGCGTCTATCTGTCCATGCAGCCATCCGTGCGTCCGTCCTTGAGTCTGTCAGGGTGTCCGTTCGTCCACCTATTCAACACTCCAAGCACCACCATCTCGCATATTTTCATCATATATTCCTAATATGGAAGCACCGCCATCCAGCGGGCATTCCAAGGACTGAACGAGAAGAGGCACACGCACACTTTCTTACGGCTCGCGCTCCGGGTCTACTTCCCACCTTTAACCACCTCGAGTTCACGGTAATTACTAGTTCACTGTATTCTTGGCACTGCGGTCTAACGCTCGCTAAACCTTTCTAAAACCAAGGAGGTTCCGCCCAGCGAGTATAGTGTAGCAACCCTTTCTTGTCAGATAGTGCCCAATTTACATGCCCATGGCTGCTAAGGGGGAATGAGAGACAAAAGAATTCGGCTTTTGGTTAACGCGCACGCTGCGAATTCGGTATTGTTCAACAGCACACAGAAGAAATCTCACACCGGCAACGCCTTGGAGGTAAAATAGTAAGACTGGTTATGCACTACTACTACGACTACGAGGGACGAACGGGTGCCGCTATAAGGAGCTTCGCTTCTACAAGTAAATGCCAGTGTTGAGGGAAATGGTCCGGGACGGCTCAACTCACAGAAGAACACCGCCAAAGTACGACGCCGGCTATCTCGTCGCCATTGGCACCTAAGGAGGCCCAGCGCCAAAGCAAGAATTTCACCTCACCAAATGATAGCCGGTATCCACCTCAAGCGTCCAGACACGTCGACGACAAACCATCCAAGCAAGACAAGAGCAACAGCGGCTCACCTGACGCATGGCCAGCGCTACCGGCGACACACCCACCCTCTGAGCCACCGCATCACTCGTCTACAATCACTTCCGACGGAACGAGAATACGGTGAGTAGAAATAAGATAATCGTATCCATTGTAAAGGCCCTCATGAATATCACAAACACAGTGATAGCTGGGATAGCTTGGAATACTTCTTGGACATCTCAAAAACAGCGCAAAAACGAAGCGTACAAAAGAAGAAAATTCACACCATCTTTCCAAAGAGAACCCTGATGGGATACGAAGCAGCAGCGTTGCGCACTGATAACGTCGAGGAAAGAAGGAAGGAATCAACAAAAAGAAAGCAAAGTGGTTAATCAGAAAGACATGCGTTTGGCTACCCTATACTGGGGGATTACGGAAGAAGACTAAAAATGAGAGAAAACGGGAAGAAAAGGAAAGGAAAAACCGAGAGATAGACAGTAAATGCATTGCACCATGTAGAACTTCAGCGCAAGTCAGAGGCATTCACACAAACCCGTCATTCTCAAGAAACACAAGATGGCTTTCACTGCCTTGTGGGCTGTCAAGGGATGTGGACGGTGCTGTAATAGCACCTGCATAGAAAGAGGCCGATCATCCAGTCACCGGAATGCGTGGGAAAGTCGAGCATTGAGCAGCGCAACGCGGGTAGTGCGCTGAGCGCTGGAAGATTCGTTAGAATCATTGTTCTTCTTCATCACAGATAAGCGAGCCAAAAGAGTGTTAGCAATTGATGCGGCCTCTACTGTTGCGAGTGATAGAAAGGATGAAGCGATTTGACATGTACGGGAATGTTTAAACCTATACGTACATTAGGCACGCATCAGGTTTACTGAGATTTGGCAGTGTGGCAAGGGGTGCTCGCGGTAGCGGTGCGCGGTGCGGTAGCGGCAGGCGTTGTGCGCGAACAGAAAAGGTGGCAGCTGCGGGGCTGTGGCGAGCGCGTGGCAGACGAGGGAGAAAGTGAGTTCAGCGTGAACTGCGAGGGGAGCGTGTCGTCAACGCGTAGCTGCAGCGTGTCCTACTTAAAACCAGATTCGCTCGGCGGATTTCAAGCTGGACGGTTGGGCCCTCGCGATCTCCGACGCCAGCGTAGCTCCCGCCGACTGGTTCGCCCTCCGCGGTCTCCTGACGCCGTGCAGCTCTTGCATTGTGGTGCCCCGCCCTTGGACTGCTTCGACCGGATGAACACTTTCCTATCTCCTTCTACTTTCCGTCGCTTGCCCCTCTATTTCTTTATCTATCTCCTTCTACTCTTTTCATCCCACCTTACCCCCACCCCTATAAGGCACTGCACCGTGTCGCCTATAGGCAGACAGAAATTAGGTGCTTTCTCCCTTTCCTTGAGACCACTACCACCACCAATTAAGACCGTTCCGACACCGGCGGCGAGGGAAGCGCGTTGTGGTGCGTTCGTACGAACGCACGAATGAACAGCGTTACACAGGCCAGTCAGAGAGCTGCTTCACATCTCATGCAAAGGCACATCAACACTTTTCTTCTATCTTGTGCTGACGTCTCGTTTTTCGAGCTGTTCTTTGGTCGTTAAAGTGACATCTAGAGCATGCAGTCCTTATTAAAGCATCTGTATAAGGTTGCGTTATTCTGAGGGAACTTGTGATCGCTTCGTGCCATAAATACCTGGTGACAGTACACAGCGTATGCATAAGAAGAGGAAAATGTAATATTTAGCGACAAATATCTACCATTCAATACATGAAGCAAAATGCAACTAAAGGAGTTGCTCGTGTGCGCGCATCGAAGTTACGCAGCAGCAGATGAACTGGTAAACGGGCTTATATTGAACATTCACATCTAAAAATGTTCCATAGTGGTCAACATATGCCAGCTATATTTAAAAGATACACGTGCTTCGCACAAAAATATGTCTTCCTAAGTGATAAAAAGAAGAAAATATTTCTGCATTATTAATGACTTGGTATTCAAAGTTTCAGGCATTGAAAAATAAAAATGATTATATCCCAAGCTGCACCGCTAAAAGCAGAGCTATGCCATTTGGAATGCGTATATAAGCAGATCAGAATTAAGCCCTAGAAGCTGGAATAATCAGTCTTGTGCACCTCGCCCCGAACGTGATCATTTCGGCACCGCGGAAATAAAAGAAAGGCTGTTTGAAAGGCTGAGGACTGTTTGCAGAGGAAATGAACGATATTCATAGAGATTATCTAAAGACAAGGTTTTCGAAAAAGAAATAAAGAATTTCGCAGCTTGAGAACGTACGTTTTCGTAACTGAGACAGCGGAAAATTTGTTGGCGGTAGAACTCAATTATATATCTAGTGCGCTCAGTTTGTAATGGTTCGCAGCAGGTTCGTATGCGACGTGAAAACTTAGGTTAGGAGCAGGTGTGTTGCGTAGTACGAAAGTCTTGATTTTATAGAACGGAGTGAATTTTATCCTACAATAATGCCTCCTCTGTGGAGCGCAGTGTGTTCAATACCAGTATGAAGGTAGTGAGTGCCTGCGAAAGTACCAACATATGCCGTTTTCTCAGGCACGTCTTAGGTTTCATTCTTTAATCAACTACATTCCATAGCTATTGCATGATTGGAAATCCCGAGTGAAATATCTTTTCGCACTTTGTTGAGAACTATGAGGCTTGGTTTATTACACCAAAAAAATGGTCCTTTTTTGATACAATATTACTTGTATTGTACGAACGAACTATCGGATGGACGAGCGGATGAAGAGACAGACAGACAGACAGACAGACAGACAGACAGACAGACAGACAGACAGACAGACAGACAGACAGACAGACAGACAGACAGCGAGAAAGACAGACTGATAGATAGATTGACGGACGGATGGACAAACAGACAGAGAGACAGGCGCGCGGACGGATGCATGGATTGACGGACAAATAGACAGACAGAAAGACGGAAGGACGGACGCAACCATCGGATGGACGACTCAAGGTTTATTGATAAAACCCTCCGAAGCTTCGCCCCAATCATCATCACTCACTCCATGGCTATGCTGTGATATTTTGTTTAATTATTTTTTATTTATTTCTCACTCTCTCTTGGTATTGCTGCTCCAGTCTTGCGTAGCTATTGCATACCACACTGTACCAAATAAGACGAAGATAGAACGGGTAGTTCATAATGACGATCACTTTTGTTGACGACTTGTAGGGTTCGGGCATAAGTATTTCCAATTTCAACATTACACTGCGCTTGTGCAGGTTCAATGCGACACATTTTCAATTTTTGCCTGCTTCTGTACGGTGGTTATATGACGTTCGGTATTTATTATAATGTTATGAGTGTACAATATAATATATTTTCTTTTCGATAACTAGGGCATGGTTCGATAAACAACCAATAAAGACCATAAATGCATGAATGTATATCGGCCTCATGCACTGTGCTTTTGTACTTACTAGAGTGTACGACCTCGTTAAGTAGCACCAAGGCTGAAGAAAAAAAAACACACGAAAAGAAGAGACAAAAATGTCGGCGTAAACAGCATACAATAAGAAGTCAAAGAAGCAGAAACAAGGCTATCTCAACGCATGGATCACGTTTTTCGCCTTAACCCACAGCTCAGTATAAGTGGCAATTCACATCATAGAGATATCCGAGAATCTACGAAACACATGGCTGTCCAGAGACCGCTTAAGAGGAGCTCTGTCTCGTTGAGACGCAGAGTGACAACGTAAGCGCAAGGGTGTTTGCCAAGAGTGGTGAAGAAAGAAAGCGAAGCTCGGCCTCTGGCACGCTAACCCTGCCTGCGGGCATTCTTGTCTTGAATTGTATAGTCGAACTTTCGCTACGCATCTTGGATAAAGAAGACATTTCTTCTGGTGGTATACGTTTCTGTGCTTCCCGGCCCTTTGTCATTTTGCACAAGTCAATGGCTACGAAGACAAGTCGCAGAAAGTTTCGCCTTTGCGCTGAATGCGAAAGGCTGGCACGATTTCCGCTCAGCGCATGGGATACACTTGATCTATACTCTCGTATCTCAGTGGCAGACAGATGAATGGCCAACTCCCTCGTTCTGTGCAAAGAAGTGTGCTATTGTGCAGCTATTCACAACACGCATCTTATGCGTCATTCCTAACTCTAATGCTTAGTCACTCGTGGGATAATCTTTTTTTTGTGCTTGTGGAGGACATTTGACCTAGACCGCAAAAGTTTCATAACAGTCTTGTTCCTGGTTGATATATGTCCCGTCATTTCAGATTGTGAAGTGATTCTCCAGGCTTTCTTCGCATTCGATGTATGCATCCTCCACTGCCTCCCCCACCAAATATTTAGGTACCTAATAATTTTTTTCTGGGTACGCAATCAGAGGCACCGCAATATTTCGGTATATTTCAAATTTCATATCACCTCCATGACATTTCTAGTTTTATCTAAGCGACAATATTATGAAATGTTTTCACCATGCGATTTCATAATATCGGCGCTAATTTTGGTGCTATGTAAAAAAGTCCCGTCATGAAGACGTAAAAGCCAAGCATGAATAATGCAAAAACGTATCGCCATGACACAACCACACTAGCCCTCTGCGAGATGGGGCAGAGGACATGCACATGCGTACTACGCTGCTCAAACTAGCCGCCCATGCTGACAAATGTGTGGTAAGCCTCACGAGAAGAAAAGCTTACCTGACAAATAGATCCCATGTAAACTTCTTCACAGTACCAAGGTTAGGGGAGGAGGTGGAGTTAAAAAAAAGGAATGACAGAGATCTTTGCAAGTACTCAGACTGGCTAGCTACCCTGTGCTGGGAAAAGTGGTAAGTGGAATAAAAGGTGATGAAAAAGCTAACTTACAAAACGAAATGAAAAGTTGCAATCAGTGGTTTTCTTGAGCCACCCCTGGTCAGATTTGTCCACAAAAATTAAAAAAAAACAAAGACTGAAATGAGTACAGTGTGCTATAAACACATTGCTGTCAGGCAGAATTACAATAAAAAAATAATATTAAATGAGTAAATGTCTATAAAAGGCAAACGCGTGAGAAGAGACAGAAAGAATAGGTGGATCCTCCGCTTTTCGCTTCACCTTTAAGAGGTGAACGCGAAAGCGATATCCTGTCCCTGGTGCACATTCCGACCACTTAGTACATGCTTTTTATCTTATGATGTTACTCTAGAAGTGTAAATTGTGGATTACTACAATGTAAACAATAAAGTTGAAAGTGGCTTGTGTCTATGAATTTTTCGCGTATTGCTGAATTCTATGTAATGGGTAGCATGCTTTGAACCAAGATAAACTATGTGAGTGAAATGTTTTTGAACTTGCTATGGAGTAGGTGAGCTGATGAGAATAAGAAGTTTGTACGTTTAATGTGGCAGCAAAAAGAGCAGCGCCGGGTTGTTTGGCGGTAGCAACATGGGAGAGATCTCTGCCCTGCAGTGGGCATGGGCTGGCTGCTGATGATGATGATGGCGTCGCTGTTGAAGCGGCTGACCTTAAACAAAACGGAAATATAATCATGTGTTTCAAACTTAAGGCTGCGTATAGGAAACATAACGGGGTTTTAAATTTCTAGTTTTGAGGAACCGGCTAAAACAGGTACCACAGCGTACTTTTTCTTCGTCTCTCCTATGTCTTCTCAATGAAGGAGTGTCTTTTGTTTATATTAACTCACTCTCATTCAAGAAATGAGACTATAAAGTGTTCGAATAGTAGTTGTTCCTTAATTATTTAAAACGTATGAACTTAATTTTTTGATGCTGCGCAGAAGGTGTCATCATTTTTGTGTTCTAAGTATGGTTAGGTCTACATGTATCGTTTCAAATCTGTTCGTCTTGAAGCGTAAGGCGAAACTTCCTTTAGAATCTGCAGCCATGAACCTCAGGCATGGCGGTGTTTCGCCACCACTAAGCCTTGTATGCAACAGTCTTCAGAAATGCAGTGAGAAGGCTCTACGCTGGCACCTTTGTCTCTTTCTTTACGCTCAGGAACTGTCAATTTAAGCAGGACGAATATTACAGAGGTGCAATTTCAACCGACAATGTCAACATGCATCCCAGGTGGTGCCGCATATTAAACTGGCACGTCACTACTCGTGACAACTAGACGGCTTGGATGGTTACGGTATTGTGCGCGCACATAACGGTGCGTAAATCTTTGTTGCTAAAGTATTTCTTTTCTTTTTACTGTCTCTCTGGTGCCTCTATTATAACTTGACCTTTCAAGTGCCTCAAATAAAACAAAAACACACGTAAATAAATAGCAGATTTTTTTCAGCGGAGAGATAAAAAAGTTGTACCGATGGTTTTTCGCGCATTTTGTTTGCATGCCTCTGGTCACAGGGCTACGTTGTCGCCTAAAATTGATAAAATTAATCATGTCTTAAAGCGAACTTTTCCGATCTTGTTTAGTTATCTATAGTAGCCCGCACATCGAAACGTTTTATAATAACTAAAACAAAAAAAAATTAGTTCCTTCTTCTACCGCAGGAATTGGTAAAACATTTAAGAAAATTTCGTTCTTATAGAAGTAGTTGAATGTTCACGGTACGTTGATATAACAGAGCCTGCACAATGTGTTTCGGTGTTTGGCGGCTATGGCCCCCTTTAACGTATACGGATCACGTTGGAATTTTGTGGTAGATCTTCATCCCAACAACTATGATGAACGTTCTATGATGAACGGTTAATCGAAGCTTTGCGATAGCTATGGTAGTTAACGATGAAGCCATAACTGACAAAACTGGTGAGACACTCGGAAGAGAATCACTGATGGGGCTTGGAAATTTTGATAAGGGTCCCAACCCACTACATGGTAAAAAGGTATACTGTTGGTTTAGACGGAAACGCAAGCCACGTCGCGTGTATAGCCCGGCTGCGATATTTACAGGCTGAGGGTAAGCGAGGAACACTGGAGTGGCAGGCACGCACAGTATGGATTAATCCTTTGAATTAGGTCGAGGTTTGGGCTAAGGTCGTGGAGGCCACGGTCATGATGCATTGCTTCATTTTACCGCTCCTACACGCAGGCAAAACTCCGCTAACCAAGATCAGTGTAAAAGGACAGTGTGAGATATACATAATATGCGCATTTGTATAACACTATGGGGTATAAACATGGCGCGGTGGGTGGCATTCCCTGACTGTTGTCGCGTTGTTGCGTATTCAGAGGTGACGGGCTCGGCTCTCGTTCCCGGAACTTTTTTTCTTCAAGTGCTTGAATGCAATCTGGTCATATGCTTTTGTGCAGGACATGACATGGTCAATTGCAATGCTTATCATGGCGTTAAATGCGATAACCTAAGCAATGTCAGTTCGTATTTTGAAGATATGCCTACCACACAAGCAATCAGGTCAATACCTTTTTCGGTACAATGAGACACCGTGGATCCATAGTGGTAATGTTGTCTTCCTATGCGACCTACGTCTCGCATGTGGAAAGACATAAAAGTGAATTATCTTTTTCACAGCAGACCAACTCGTCATAAGCATTCCCATACCCTTACAAACCACTCTTGGAACATTATTTCCTTCAAATATTCATTTTTTTCCCATTTAGCCAATAAAGATTGGAACTGACAGAAGCTTACTTTAACCACTCGGTCGATCACCTATAAACTTGTTTACGACTGCCATTGAAAGTGAATCGCTTGCCTCGCAATCAGCACACGACATTACAACAGCAATTAACACGCTGAGTAATGAGTCTGTGCTATATTACTAATACAGCCTTCTTTGTTTCTATTTTTATGTGGGTAATATACTAAGTGACATGTTATTCGACGAGTTTTTGTTCATAATGTTTTAATAAGGTGCTCAATACTAACGTTTACTTGCTAACCCAATGCCTTGTTACAAATACGTACCTTATCTTGTGCAGTTGTATTAGGGGTGATGTCTTCCATGATATTGTTGCTAATAAAAATGTTTGATGATGCGTTCTTATAGTGACATTGTGCAATGCATGATTTCTGTGTCGTTTTGTAATTTTGCCTTTATTGTGATTTTAACCATATGTAAATTTTGTCAACAAATATCAGTTTTCAAATGCCCTCTCTGCTATAACCTCTATTGTTAAATAAATATATATTTAAATATTATTCCCGCTATTGCGAGACACAAACGTTCCAGTTGTGAATTGAGATTCTAAAAGCAGTCAGAGTAAAAAAACACAAAAACCAAAGGTGGGCACCGGTCGTGGACTTCGTTTCCAGCACCGGATCACTGTGGGCTTAGATATTCTGGTATTCCCTAAAGTCTAAGTGCGCTGAACTGATGCACGAGTGCAACAACGGAGCTCTTAACAGTTGAAAAAAACAGTGGGTGATGACAACCCCGAAACTTGGTGTCTATTCATCAAAGACATCACGTACATGCCAAGTAGCTCCTGTCTTACCGTAGCAATTCAAAGTGTATTACAGCAAAGTGATATGAAACGAAAGTGAGGATCAGGATGAAATAAACGTTTCTGATGTGACTTTTACGATGAAGACCCCCCCCTCCTCCCCAGCCAAACTGCTAGTTTTTTGTTTGTGTATTCTCAGTTCGGGCAGTTGCATTGAGTGCAATACATACCTTGAGCTCTACTGCGGAACACAGGAACTTCCTTAGGCAAAAAAGAAAATTTTTATGCTTTAGGTACATCAAAAATTTTCTCACCCTATAGCAGCACTGGTGCCGGAAAAGACATTTTTGTGACGCGGGCTTCTGAACACTATAGCTTCAAAATTTTTGAAGTCAAAGCGGGCCGTTTTCGTGTTGATGCACATATTGGACAAGCCCGGAGGTGTGGCAATCTCTACATGGGACTGATTGAAACTGCTTCATGAGTTACGGTACTCGTTATACATCAAGGTACTCATATCAAGGTATGTTAATGCGAAGCGTTAAAGAGCTCGTTTCGCAGACATATTGACGTCGGTGTTTGTGGCGGCGACGTTGGTTCTAAGCGTAATATCATCACCTCGTCTGTGCATGAAAAGTCTTAAAAATGCAATAGAAATACACCAGAAAACTCTCCGCGTCCAAGTGAGCATCAAACCCAGGCCATAATTGTGGAGGGAGATATTTGGTCGCAAAGCAGAGAAGTTAGTAGTAACTGCTTTCGCAAAAAGACCCGTATGAATGCCAATAGGGTGGAGGGAGTCTTCTTAACGAATCATATATTGCGTGGCAGAAGCGTAGAATTGCTTCTGGCGCCAGGAGATGCGAATTGAGCAACGAGTGGATTATTGAAGGTTGATTGATATGTGGCGTTTAACATCCGAAAACCACTATATTGTTACGTGATTTCGGCTGACTGAAACAGGGCATAGTGGGACAAACCCAAGAAAGGTGCCTCAGACTGAGAGTGAAGAAATGGACGTTGTCGGTGAGCTGCATTGTGGCTGCAGACTGACTACTGTTATTTTCCATGTAACATTTTGGTGGAAATGCTGGGTGCTCTTCTGACAACGGAGCTACGCAGTGGACGCGTCCTTAAGTCTGCTACCAGGGCTCCGGGTGAGGATACGGCTTCGCCATCTACCTCATCAACGACAGCAACCCAGTACGTCGCCCTAACGCAACCCCTTGATCCCGGTACCTTTACTGGAGAGGACAACGCGAATGTGGACAAGTGGCTTAGTATGTACAAGCGCGTCAGCAAGCAATATGGCTGAGACCCAACCGTTATGCTTGCGAATGTCATTTTCTATCTTGACAAGACCCCTCGCATCTGGTTTGAGACCCATGAGCACGAAATCACAAACTGAGAAGTGTTTAAACAACAGCTCCGCGACATCTTTGGCGACCCGTTTGTTCAACAGCTTGATGCCCGAAAGCAATTGGCCGTACGTACACAGACGTCCATTGTGCCCTACTTGACTTATATTCAAGACATCTTAGCATTGTGTCAAAGGGCCGATCCCAACATGACTAAAGCCGACAAGATTTCACACGTTTTAAAAGGAATCGCCGACGATGCATTCAGCCTGCTTGTATTTACCAACGTAACGACCATCGACGCCGTGATCAAAGAGTGCCGCCGTCTCGAGCAGGCGAAGAGTCGACGCATTTTGCAGCAGTTCCAGCGCCTACCCAACACCGCGGCAACGTCATCGTGTGAAGCCACTCCTTGTCATCCGTCTACAACCGAAGACGTGACGCGCACCGTCCGACAGGAACTCGAGGCCGCTCACCCGGCTGCCAAGAAACCGACGTTGCCCGACGCCTCAACGCCAGCTGTCGCCTTGATCCAGGCTGTTGTCCGCCGGGAATTCGCTAACCTTGGTATCTTGTCCACTGCACCCACCCTGGATAATACTGGTCCCTCGATAGCTTCTGTCGACATGAGACGTCGCCGTCCATACTCTATTCGAACCAGAAACCCATCTGAATGGCGAACAGCCGATGACAAGCCAATCTGCTTCCGCTGTGGTCACGCAGGACACATCGCTCGTTACTGCCGCAGCCAGTGGCCATCTATGTCTTCTGGCTCGTACCCCGCTTACAGTAACTCATCCCGTCCACCAAACCACCGTTATTCGACCCGCACTGAGTCTACAGCATTTACTGCTCCTGAGGGCTACGGCCACCCTGTCCCGTCGTCGCCACCGCCTCAAAGCCACCCTTCTCGTTCAAATACGTGTCGCCACTCTCCCTCGCCATCGTTTAACCACCGCGTGTCCCCGGAAAACTAGGCTGCGCAGCTTCTGGAGGTGAAGCTGCCCTGTCGACCTTACCCAAAAATCCTCTGTTGCCCTTACGTTTGAACCGGAACACCCTTAAAGTATATGTTGATGGCGCACCTGTTGAAGTTTTGATAGATACGGGCGCTCACGTCTGCATTATGAGTTCGCGTTTTCATCGTCGCATGAAGAAAATCCTCACGCCCCCCTTGACTAGTCTCGTCCAAGTTGCAGTTGGCGCAACAGTCCCTGTCGTCGGTATGTGCACAGCTCAACTTACCGTAGCCGGTCATCAAGTGGTCGTTCTTTTTACCGTGCTTGCAACATGTCCCCACGACCTCATACTAGGCCTCGATTTTCTTGCCGCCAATTCTGCTCTGATTGATTGCTCCGCTGGTGTGCTCCGCCTTAAACTGCCACAATTCAGTGACGCCCCGAACCAATCTACATGCCGATTACAATGCAGCGACTTTGTTTACCTGCGCTCTAAAACTGTGACGTACGTCGATTTTTTGTGCTCACCAGCTGTGCCCGACGGTGACTATTACGCTACGCCTCTCACCGACGTACTCCTTGCGCACAATGTTGCAGTGCCCTATACGGTGCTCCGCATCACAGAGAACAAAACTTGTCTACCACTTGTAAATTTCGGCTACATGAATCATGTGCTTCCACAACGCATTTCCGTGGCCCACCTGTGTCCGTTGCTCGATTCACAAATTGAAGTGCTTGCCTTAGACACCCTTGTTTCACCGCAGCGCACATACTTCGCAACACATTTGGGCAGCCGTCAATTTGTAGACATGATCGCCACTGATCTTCCGCCTCGACAAGTTGAAGCCCTACAACATCTTCTCGAGGCCTATCAGGATATTTTCTATTTTGGCGACTGACCTCTAGGGCAGACGTCCTTTGTCCAGCATCGCATACACACAGGTGATGCCAACCCTGTTCACCGCTTTCCCTACAGAGTGTCTGCTTTTGAGTAGAGCATAATTCAGAAGGAGGTGAACAAGATTCTAGCGAAGGACATTAGTGAACCATCCTCCAGTTCCTGGGCATCCGCGGTGGTACTAGTTAAAAAGAAGGACGGATCGTGGTGATTTTGTGTGGACTATCGCCACCTTAACAACATCACCAAGAAAGACGCATACCCTCTGCCCGCATTGACGACGCCCTTGATTGCCTTCATGGTGCTGCCTACTTTTATTCCATCGATCTTCGTTCTGGTTATTGGTAGATTGCCGTGGACCTCATGGACCGAGGGAAAACGGCTTTTGTAACACCCGATGGCCTCTACCAATTCAAAGTCATTCCTTTCGGCTTATGTAATGCCCCCGCCACCTTTGAACGAATGATGGACTCCCTGCTCCATGGATTCAAGTGGTCTACGTGTCTTTGTTATCTGGATGATATGACCTACTTCTGGTCATACCAAAGCACCTGCGTTCTACAGTCCTACGCGAGCTCCATGACGCGCCATCCGCGGGTCACCTTGGTGTCTCTCGCACATATGACCGTGTCCGCCGCCGCTTCTACTGGCCTTGCCTTTCACGCTCTGTGCGTCGCTATGTCAACGCTTGTGAAATTTACCAGCGTCGCAAAAAGCCGTCGGGACTCCCTTCCGGATATCTTCAGCCCATCAACATCCCATCGGAGCCATTCTTCCGTGTTGGTTTGGACCTTCTCGGTCCCTTTCCAACATCCGCCTTCGGAAACAAGTGGGTCGCGGTGGCTACGAATTACGCGACCCGTTATGCAGTTACGCGAGCCATGCCAACAAGCTGCGCTACAGACATCGCTGAATTTCTGCTACGCGATCTCACTTTAGTGCATGGAGCCCCTCGTCAACTGCTGACAGACCGAGGCCATACGTTCCTTTCGAAAGCGGTTGATGATATCCTGCGTTCCTGCTCTACCCAACATAAGCTCACGACATCGTACCATCCCCAGACAAATGGGCTTACAGAACGTTTAAACCGCACCCTGACAGACATGCTATCGAAATACGTCTCGGCCGACCATCGTGATTGGGACCTTGCACTACAATCCGTGACGTTCGCATACAATTTCTCCCGGCATGACACTGTTGGGTGCTCGCCATTTTACCTTCTGTTTGGACGCGAACTATCATTGCCGATGAATACCTTCCTGCCAGCCGCTGCGCAGTATACTTCTGAATATGCACGCGACGCTATTACCCGAGCTGATCATGCTCGTCAGGTTGCCCGCTGCAGAATAATGGCGTCCCAAGGCTCGCAGAAGCATCGTTACGACAAGCGGCATCGTGAAGAACACTTTCCAACAGGTTCCCTCGTTCTTCTTTGGTCCCCTACGCGACATGCAGGCCTTTCAGAGAAACTTCTCTCTCGTTTCACGGGCCCATACCACGTGCTCAGACGAGTGACTGACACTACATATGAAATTGTCCCTGATAATCCATCAAACTCTTCTGCTCTGCTGTCAAGGGACATCGTCCACGTATCAAGGCTCAAGCGTTACTACACTGCTCCTGCTGTAGCCCCGTAAACTCGCCGGGTCGTCGCTTTTGCCGCCGGGGGTTGTGTTACGTGATTTCGGCTGACTGAAACAGGGCATAGTGGGACATACCCAAGAAAGGTGCCTCAGACTGAGAGTAAAGAAGTGGACGTTGTCGGTCAGCTGCGTAGTCGCTGCGGACTGACAACTGTTACTTTCCACGTAGCAATATGATTATGATAGACGCCGTAGTGCAGGGCTCCGGAAATTTTGACCACCTGGGGTTCTTTAACGTGCACCCAAATCTGAGCACACGGGCCTACAACATCTTCGCCTCCATCGAAAATGCAGCCGCCGCCACAGGGATTTGATCCCGCGACCTGCGGCTTAGCAGCCGAGTATCTTTGCCGCTAGACCCCTGCGGCGTGGTGATGTTTTGAAGGCACACCTATTAAAAAGCACCCATATATATTTAACCATCATTTGCAGCTATATGTCTTTAACAAAGTGAGCAGCCGCGTAGTTTTTACGTGTCCGCTGTTCACTGATGCGCAAAATATTTTCTTATGACGTGTACTAGGCAACTGTTCTTGAACTAGGTATTAATGGTACTTACGCCTTCTTGCAGCACGGAGAGAAGTAGCAGGTTAGCAGTTCAAAAGGTTCATAGTTCATTGGCACATAGTTCAAAAGGTTCATAGTGGCACATGGTTCGATTGATCTATCATGACCTACTTTGAAGGGAAAACTTCAGGGTCCTCAAATTTCGAATCATGTTATGCATATACTCTTGTTCTCCGCAGACACCTTTGGTATGGAGTTAAGGGGGTGCTCTAAGTGGGAACTTCTCTTCGTATCGCGAAAGAGGCGTTTCAGTTCCCACGATATTGTCCGATTCAGAAGTTCTTGCACGTACAGACGAATTCACTCTTGTTCATAGTGATGGAGCAGGTGGCTGTGGATGCTGTTGTGTTCCCGAGCCGCTACCTTAAGTTAGCTTCAATCTTTTTTCTTTACACTAGAATTAGAGATGACTTCCACCGACGTCACTGGAACAGGCACGTTAGAGCACAATTATGACCCGCCGCAAACTTTGTCACGTCACGTACGTTAGCGTTATCAGTGCAGGGGATGCTGGTAACTTGGTTATTCTTGCACCTATTCTCTGTATGATGCAAACGCTACATTGCTTTCGTACGAAGTCTCTCGCCCTTCACTGCTTTCTTGAACTATTACTATTAGCTCATTAGCTTTTCATCCACTAGTCTACGTGATTAGGCTAACCGCAGATGTAATTACCAGTAACTTATATTTGTCTCCCGACTGATGACGACTGCCTACAACTACATCTACTTACCAGAGCTTTAATTACTACTACAAAACGCAAAGTAAGATACAACCCTAAAGGCGGCACCAGAATAATATTTAGCAGTTAGAAACTTTTCGCGCTTACTTTTTATGCACTCCAAGCGCACGGAACGTATACGCTTTATGTAAACGTCACATATAAGTAGCCCATTTGTTCGCAAAAGTGGAGCGCGCATCTCCTCAGTTGATAAAAAATGTCAAAGTAGATTTATTAATTCATAGGTGGGGTTGAACGTCCCGAAACTACCATATGAGCATGAAAGACGCCGTATTGGAGGGCTCCGGAAATTTCGACTAACTGGGTTTATTTAACGCGCACCCAAATCTTAGCACACGAGCTTACTGTATTTTCCTCTCTATCGAAAATGCAGCCACCGTAGCCGGGAAAACGTCAAAGTAGAGTTGATAGCACTCGAATTCAGTAAAACTTCAACAATTCAAATAATTTGCCGACAGAAATGTCTAAATTGAGTTAGACAGAGAGAAGTTAAGAAAAAAATACGCGTTCAAGAGAGTTTCTTACCGAGCACTAAGCCGGCCTAAGATCGCAACGTCAGAAGTTCGAAGCTGTGCCAGATGAGTTTTTTTTAAGGAAGAATGGCCTTTCAGACAGTCAAGAAAATGCCAGGTGAACTACAAGTCATGTGAATTTGAGAGCTGAAAGACGGTAGGGTGGTATTCTATACAGTGCTAATGAAAAGCAGCAGAACCCCCTGCGTAGAGATAACGCAACAGTATAACATGCAGTGCCAAAATTCGATTCGAATGCAGATGCCGTCCAATGTCCAATACAGAACTGCCCAATGCGGTGGTCAAATCTGTCACACAGCGGAGGGTGCTGAAAATCTCTAGGTCCGGACAGGTCACCATTGGAGTCTGATCTTGGTTACGTTGATCGCTAGAACGCTATCTAGCGAGGCTAAACTATCTGTGCGATTCGCGGAATAAGAAGGTGTTAAATAAAATCTAATAGGGTTCAGCAAAGTTAGCAGAATTTGTGGGGCCTATGCAGCTCGTATGCTCATGTTGACACGTCATACGTTATTGTGGATTAGTTCACAAAAAAGAACTAGGGGTGGAATTTCTCACACATAAGAATATGGCTGGCAACGCGGAGGAATAATTTAGAATCAGTGATAGGGTCCACAAGTTGCGTAATTAAGTTTAACAAAAGGTACAAAATGAAGGTAGTACAGGCCTACACGCCCACATTGAGCCATGATGAATAATTGATTTAACATTTCGACGAAAACATAGTCAGTAATTATTGAATAAAGACACAGCGCACTATTCTTATGGGCGAATATATTGCAAAAGTCAGCAAAAACAGGCTGGAGACCCTGCAGTGAGAGAACACGGCTTGGATTCTAGAATTTTGATTTCAGAGGGCAGGTATTAGTTTATTTCGCACAACGTAAAAATTTACGGATCTGGAATACATCCTTCACAAAACGAGCTAACCGTACACGAACGTGGTGAAGCCTAAAGGTGAAACTGAAAATGAAATAGACTTCATTCTGTGTGCACACCCGGGCGTTGTATAAGATGTAGAAGTAGTTAGAAAGATTCGATGCAGTGGCCCCGAAACTCTAAGGGCTCGTATTCGCTTAGATTTTAAAAAGCAGAGGCCTAGACTGATATGCAAGGAAAATAATGAGTAAGTGGGGAAAGGTAAAATAGAGGAATTCAGAGTTTTGCTTCAGAATATATTTGCGGCACTAAACGAGGTAAACGACGTTAGTGAGGGCAAAAATAACAATAATCTCTTTAGTATCAACAAAAAGTGTGCAACGGAAGTCAGTAGTACAGTCACCAAACAGGACACTGGCAAACTATCTCACGAGACAAAAAATTTCACCAGGAGACGACATACCATGAAATCTCAAGATGCAACCAACAAAAATGAACTAGTGAAGTTTTTTAAGTTGATAATTAAGAAGGTATAACATGAAGAGAATCGAGTAGGCTGTAAAAAGAGGCAGAATCGTAAAAGCTGCGGAGACAGACTTGTGCATAGGCAAAAATTGGATGTATGCATTGAAAAACAAGGAAGGCAGTGTCATAACCATTATGGATAGGATAGTCGAGATAGCGGAGGAGTTCTACAGAGAACTGTGCACTTGTCGAAAGAAGCAGGAATGTCGTGAGAACAGTAATGGACCAGAAGAATTTTACATCCTACCAGTAACGACAGAGGAAGCAAGAAAAGCCGTAGAAGGAATGCAGAGAGGCAAAGCTGCTGTTGATGATAAGGTAACAACGAACCTCCTGACAGATGCCGGAGAAATTTTGCTAGAAAAATTAGCCACCTTATATATAAAGTCTCTCTTCACGGGAAGGGTAACAGAATTTCGCAATAACGCCAAAACTATCTTAATCCACAGAAAAGGAGACGTGAAGGACTTGACAAATTACAGGCAAATCAGCTTACTGCTCAGCTTACAGCTTACAGGTCGATCAGCTGACCAAAAAGCAAGAAAGCAAGCGACATGCCTATCTATCTATCTTTAACATAAAATGAATAAATACAATGGGTACATAGTTCTTGAAGTACAGTACGAGGCTTGCACTTTTTGGGTTCAGCCAAGGCCTAATGCATTCACTTAAGACGACTCAATAGTGAAAGGCATGCGGCGTGATTTCTTTACTGTGCAATTTATATCATGATAACACCGCTTTTTTAAGAATTTAATTCCCGGAACGTCGAAAATGCAAAGTCAGCGCGCAACTCACGTGCCTTTAACTAAAAGATGCGTGAATGGGCCGCGTTACTTTTGCGCCACTCGGTGGCCTTTGGCAGATTGGCCCCTTTCGTAGGTCATTCAATACTTCCTTGTGAAATAAAATGGTACTTTAACAAGAAAAAATAAAAAAAAAGTTTCTAGGCAAAGTAAAGAAACATAATTGCAGGAAGATATGTGGCTAATATGGACACCTATAAATTTTTTTCCCAACTTTATTTTAAGTGTTTGTGAATTCGGAATATTTTGCTCAAACCGCAACTATTCTGGATATTGATGTTCATAAACAAATTGAAAACATATTTAAAAATTAGCTGCAAGGTATATGATCGGTATAGAATTTCAATACTAGAGCGGCCATAAGGTTTTCTTTTTTTTCTGTTCTACCTCTCTTTTTCTGCATTGTCCGGCTGAATGGTAGGACACTTACATCGCCATCGATGTCAGTTTTGTCACGTCTCTAGGTGATATCGGTTAGAAGTCACGTCTTTCCATTACGAACGTCACGTCTTCACGTCCGGCAACTTTCAGATCTTCTATTTCGGGAGCGACTGAGTAACATGGTTTGGCGCGACATTTCTACGAACAACGTGTGTGGTCTTCTTGTAGAGCAGTGGTTCCATCCAGAAAAAAAACTCTCGGTGGGTCACTTTTTTTTCCTAGGTGGCGTTTTCATT
Organism: Rhipicephalus microplus; assembly: GCF_043290135.1. Lineage (NCBI taxonomy): Eukaryota > Metazoa > Arthropoda > Arachnida > Ixodida > Ixodidae > Rhipicephalus > Rhipicephalus microplus. The sequence continues at coordinate 183,175,591 of NC_134701.1, forward strand.
TTGCCTCGTAAGAGGTGTTCATCGATTTCCTTCCAACGTACAGCATAGAAAGAGCTAGAAAAGGAAAGTTCAGGTGAGAAAGGAATGTTCAGAGGTATTGAAGAGGGAAATCAAGATGGAAGATGCACCATCAACTCGCAAATTTGGTCAGTCACCACATTGCTACCGATCACATCAGCAGGTCACTCTCCATTACGATTGTCAGTAAAAATGGTAGCGAATGGCGCAAGCCTATATGATTGAATAAATATCAAGTTTGAAGCAATTATGACGTGGCATAATACTGAGAATACCTATGTGTTTAATTTTTGTTTCCTGTGCTGTTTTTATTGAACCCCAAAACAGACGCTCTAGCGATAGGAAAGATGACTACAGCTAGAGAATATGAAAAAAAAAGCTCTCTACCAACACGACTACAAATTTTTTGCATGCGTGGGTCGGATAGCAATAGGAAAGGCTTTTCCCTGTTTTTTCCCTGTTTTTTTTTCTTGTTTGTTTTCCCCGTTCTTGCTTCTGCGAATTTCCGAGCTGCCTCTTTTCACGCGTTTGGTAGGATTTTGCAAGTTGTTTATGTGGTTCAACTAATTCCCTCGGTTGAATGAATGTCACTGAACGTTTGCAGTTAGTCGAGTGGATCAGAAAACAACCCGCTAAGAGTCAACAGTAATTCGCCAGCCTAGTCGTTCCACAAACTCTTCTCAAATGAGAGAAGAGAGTGACATGGAATATCGTTGCAAATGACCGCGAAAATACTTCGCTTCTGAAGAATTTTATTGTGAACTAACAGATAAATATGGCTAGGGATATGTTGGGGATACTATTAGAAGTACTTGTAATGTATATAAAAGAAAAGTAGAATAAAAGTCTACTTGCTGTCGCCATGGCCAATCCTGCGACTTTAGAATAACACGTCCACTACTCTACCACTGAGTGACGTAAACAGTCATCTCGCCGTCCGCTCTGTAGGGTTTATATGGGTAATTAAACGAACAGCGTCATTCAGCGCCGACATTAGGCATAACGGTGAGTGTGCAACACTCTTTTTAACTTGCCAGTTGGCGTGACGTAGCGCAGGCTGACGGACACTCGAACGAATGTGAGAGATGCCATGCCAAACGAGCCCGAAAAAAAAAGAGTGAAAAAAGAAACAAGAAAACAATAAGACAAAAAAAGAGAAACGCAAAAAATCAAGCAAAAAAGGAGGAAAGAATGAAATAGCGAAATAGAAAAAAAATGGCAACATGGCAGCATATCCACAAAGTGAATGATGGAGAGTGGGGCGGAGAATTCCTCCGTCCATTTGTTCTTGCTTCCGTCCGTCCATGCGTCCGTCAGTGTGACCGTCCATGCGTCCATCAGCCCGTCTGTGCGTGCGTCTCTTCATGCGTCCGTCCCTGCGTTCGTCCATGCAGCCGCCCCTGTGTCCGTTCATGCGTCCATCCATGCATCTGTCTATGTGTCCGTTCGTCCATCTATTCAACACTCCAAGTACCACCATCTCGCATCTTTTCATCATATATTCCCCATATAGAAGCACCGCCATCCAGCGGACATTCCAAGGACTAAACGAGAGGTGGCACACGCACACTTTCTTACGGCTTGCACTTCGGGTCCACTTCTCACCTTTAACCACCTCGAGTTCATGGTATATACTAGTTCACTGTATTCATGGCACTGCGGTCGAACGCTCGCTAAACCTTTCGAAAACCAAGGAGGTTACGCCCAGCGAGTATGACGTAGCGAACTTTTTCAGTCAGATAGGGCTCATTGTGCATGCCAATGGCTGCTAAACGGAAATGAGAGGCGGAGAATTCGGCTTTTACTTTCTTACGGCTTGCGCTTTGTATCTACTTCCCATTTTTAACCACCTCAAGTTCATTCATGGTATATACAAGTTCATTGTATTCATGGCACAGCGGCTCAACGCTCGCTAAACCTTTCTAAAGCTAAGGAGGTTACACCCAGCGAGTATAACGTAGCAACCCTTTCTTGTCAGATAGTGCTTAATGTACATGCCAACGGCTGCTAATGTTGATCGCAGCCTGCGCGTTAACTAAAAGCCGAATGCTCCTGTCTCTCATTCCCCATTAGCAGCTATTGACATGTACATTGAGCACAATTTTTTATTGTTCAACAACGCACAGAAGAAATCTCTCACCGGCACCACCTTGGAGGTCAAAATGTTATACTTGTTACATACTACGGGGGACGAACGGGTGCCGCTATAAGAAGCTTCGCCCCTAAAAAAGGTCGTTACATCAGGCCATGGCCCGTGTGCACGGAAAGACGTGTTCTGAACGTGATCGCATAGCACTCCAGTCGCGCCATATTCAGGCAAGCCGACGATAAGTTTTGCATCCTTACATTTTTGAGATTGGGGAAGGGCTCCACTTTTTGGCATCATAGTTAGTGAGTTGGGCTACATCCTGGTTAGGACAACTATCATCATCACGAATGGCCTCAACCTTATATGGTATCTCGCGTCACCTTGCGATGCATTTGTGGAAGGCAAGTAGGAGAATACGAGAAGCCAAGTGTAGATGAGGCGAAAAATAACCAAAGAAAACAAAATGAAAAAAAAAAAGTATTTGTCAAGGCGGCATTCGAAGACGCGCACCCGCTTTCCAATGTCAAGCGTTCTTATAACTCGGCTGTCCAGGCAAAAGAACAAGCATACAACGGAACCATAAAATTGCGTTGTCATTGGCCATCAAACTAGAAAAACAAGGCAACGACAGACACAGAGACATCTATAGAGAGACAATGAATGAGTGAGAAAGAAAGTAAAATATAGCCTTACGCTGGAATAAAATTGAAAGGAGATGAGAGGGGGAGAAGGGGAAAGGGAGGCCGGGAACATCACTATTTATGTTTCATTCCTAGCACACCTAATGGCATGGTAAGCGTAAGAAAAAACGCCAAGCAAGATGTATAATTTTCTGATGTCACCCTTCCTGTGTTGATTGGGAATCTATAGAAAAAAAAGATTGCTGGCAAACAATGATAAGCGTAGCTCTCATATCTTTTTCTAACACACAATATAACACGATGCCTTCGTTGTGCGTTAATTTGCTGCATGAAATAAAGCAATGTTGCGCAAAGTCTAAAGGAAAGAAAAAAGAGAGAGGCAACCGCACAAGCTATTCCGCAAAATTAGTCGGTTCCTGCTCACATTTAGTACTCCCGTAGCGCAAACCTGGACATGCACTTTCAAAAGCAGTAAACTGCACAAAATGTTGGAGGAAGCAACGGGCGCAGTTAGCTTCGGTCACACCGCGGGTTGTTGACATCTCATTGGAGCGAAAGCCGGTAGATACGAGGCGCGTTAATGCGCCACAGCCAGCTCTTCTGACATTCGCAGAGCAACACCTCCATGTGTAGCACGTTTGACGGCGTTCATTTTTTTGTATCTTTTTGTTTGCCCGGATTGAAACGCCGAAAACACGCTCACTAACACACTATCTTCTTGAACTGTAGGTGTCCTGAGATAAAGCGAGTGGACAAAGCAATAACAACGACTTTTGGAGGGCAAAGAAGGGTGTGAAAAGGATATGAGTCACAAGGACGCTGTCCTAGCACGTCTTCATTACGAACACCCCCGAACCCCGTCTACGCTTTGAGACATGGACGTACGTCAACTTCCCACTGAAAGCTCGCTTCTATTCCAACTTGACGCTGTAAAAATGAGGCCATTGGGAGGACAGAAATGCTAGTGAAGGGAGGAATAGAGAGAGTTTTCTGTTTTTCTCATTCTGAGGAAGAAATTGCACGCAAGTTACCTTTATTCTATTCACCCTTCGCACAAGCCCGCCTAAACATGCCGTGTTTAATTAGTTTTATTAGGCTTGCCTCGAAATACGAAATCAGGATGAAGACAGAAAATATAGAAGCCAGAAGGAAATGCTTAATTGACTTCTAAACGTTAGAAGTGATAGAAATGGGCAGATCCCACGTACTTTGGGAATCAATGATATGCGAAGCACAAATGAGGAAGGTCAATATTTCACTTTAAAACGAGCATAAGGTTACGAGGTAAACGTAATTGATGCCATACATGACTTTCATGTCTTGAATATTACGTTGGGATGTGTCATTTACCTTCGTCGTCTGTTCATGTCACGTAATACCTAATTTCGTATATGTGGAGCTAGCGAAACCGCCGCGAGCATGCTAAGAGCGTAGCGTGTAGTCATGTTTCGCATGACGCGCTACGCTCATATGATTATGGTGTTTAAACGTGTCGTTTACCTTCGTCGTCTATTAACGTCACGTGATATTGTTACGGAAGAGAGACGCCGTATCGACGAGGTTGTGGATGAAATATATTTCAAACCAGCTGCAGCAGCAACGTGACCGGTAGACCAGACACCGAGCGGAGACCACTCTTCGTCTTCCTCGTCAGGCACACACGCGCGTAGCCCCCTAGAATCTCAATTTGCATGCATGTAGCATAATTCCCGGCGGCAGAAGCCCCGTCTCGACGCATCTAAATGCCAACGTCACTAGCAGAGCGGTAGGGCTTCAAGCGCACAACATGTACAATATCGGTAGCCTGTTGGACACATGAGATGGGGCGACAGGACCAAATTCATATGTCACAGGAGTAACCACACGAAAGACTCGGAATGGACCTGTGTAGCGAGTAATCAGTTTTTCGGACAAGCCAACTTGACGGATCGGAGACCAGAGCAGGGCCAAAGAACCGGGCGGAAACTGTGCGTCGCGGTGTCGTTGGTCATACAAACGCCGTTGCTTCTCTTGAGAGGTCAGAAGGCGAGTACGGGTGATTTCGCGTGCGTGAGCGGCCCGAGTGATAGCGTCCATGGCATATACACTAGTCGGTACCGCAGGGGACGGTATGACGGTGTCTAGAGGCAATGTTGGTTCTCAGCCAAAAAACAGAAAAAATGGAGAGTAACCGGCAGTGTCATAGTGCGAAGAATTAGAGGCAAATGTGACGTACGGCAAAGCAAGATCCCAGTCGGTGTGGATAGTAGAAACATACTTAGCGAGCATATCTGTAAGCGTTCGATTTAGACGCTCCGTGAGTCCATTGGTTTGCGGATGGTATGACGTAGTCAGCTTGTGTCTCGTTTGACGGGACTGCAAGATGTCGGCTATCACCTTCGACAAAAACGTGCGGCCACGGTCTGTAAGCAGCTGCCGTGTGGCTCCGTGTTGCAAAATGACGTCCTTGAGGAGGAAGTCGGTGACGTCTGTGGCGCAGCTTGTTGGAAGAGCTCGTGTGATGGCATAACGTGTGGCGTAGTCGGTGGCCACAGCTATCTACTTGTTACCCGAGGAAGACAAGGGGAAAAGGCCAAGTAGGTCCAAGCCAACGCGGAAGAACGGTTTTGACGGTATGTCAAGTGGTTGAAGGCGTCCGGCGGGAAGTGTCAATGGCGTTTTGCGGCTCTGACATTTCCCACAAGCTGCAACGTATCTTCTGACTGAGCGTGCAAGCCCTGGCCAGAAGAAGCATCGGCGTATTCGGTCGTAAGTGAGTGAGACTCCAAGGTTACTGGCAGTCGGAAGGTCATGAAGTTCATTTAGAACTTCCGAGCGAAGGTGTTTCGGAATGACAAGCAGCAGGGCCGGTCCATCCGGCTTGAAATTTTGGCGGTATACTACACCATCGTGGAGCACGAATGAGTGATGGGAATGATTGGAAGATGGTGATTCGAGCCACTCAATGATAACACGCAAGGACGCATCACGGCGCTGTTCGTCACCGATGCATGTCATTTGCGAAAGAGAAAAGACGCGAGGACCGGTGTCGGTGTCAAGTATAATGCTCGACTCCACCAAAACGGCCGCGAGCACGCCATGAGCGTAGCATGTAATCATGGCTCACAATTCACTTATATGAAGATTATGATGTTTGGGCGTGTCATTTACTTTCGTCGTCCATTCAGGTCACCTGATACCAAATTTAGTATATGAGGAGCTAGCGAAACGGTAGCGAGCGCGCTATGAGCGTAGCATGTAGTCATGTTTCACAAAACACGCAAATCATGATTATCATGTTCAGACGTGTCAATTACCTTCGTCGTCTATTCACGTCACATGATACGAAATTTGGTATATGTGGAGCTAACGAAATCGCCGTGAGTGCGCTATGAGCGTAGCATGTAGTCATATTTTACGCAATGCGATTATCATGACTATCATGTTTTGACGTGTCATTTATCTTCGTCCATTCAAGTCAAATAATACTAAATTTGGTATATGTGGAGCTAGCTAAGCGGCCGCAAGTATGCTATCATCTTAGCATGTAGTTTTGTTTTACATGACACTCGAGTGATGATTATCATGTTTACACCACTCAATAAATTCGTCATCCATTCACGTCAAGTGATAACCAATTCGGTATATGTGACGCTTGCGAAACGACCGCGAGCGCACCATGAGCGTGTCGTGTAGTCATGGGTAGTCAAAACATGAAAATCATAACATAAATGACATGATTTTCTCATTGCGGTCTGTCACTTGTGTTTGCTGTGCAGTCATGCCATGCTTTACCAGTTTTGCGAAATGTCATGTGAATGAAACCACTACAAGCGCAGCAAGACCATGAAACGTAAATCATGATATTCATGACATAAATATGATAGTCATGTTACGACTGATCAGTTATGCTCATCATACAGTCATATTATGCCATACCAATTTTGGTATCAATACCATTAGCGAGACGGCCAGGAGAGCTAAAATCCGTAAGCGGATAGATAGATAGATAGATAGATGGATAGATAGATAGATAGATAGATAGATAGATAGATAGATAGATAGATAGATAGATAGATAGATAGATAGATAGATAGATAGATATGGTCAAAGTCGCTGAAGTTCCCCAAGAAATGTTTTGCATTAAAAAAAACAAGAAAGGTTTTAAAAAATCACAACGCAAACAATACAAAGTCACTGGGTTAGTCATAGCGCCATGTCCTCATGCGTATTCTCTTCGTTCTCGTTCGACCTTTTTGGCAATATTTCGAGTATACAGCTCTAGAAAATGAAAACAAGGTTAGAGAGGCCCATAGAAGTTTTCACTTCAGAAGAATAAACGGAAATAATCTCGAACGAAGTCATTTTTGATAATTTGCCTTATTTCCTTGTAAGCTTAAATAGCTTGTAACGTATGAGCTCCGATGAATCGCTCTCGGGAATATGCACCAGGAGTGCTAAAATTACCTTTTCAAGGTCATAGATGCTAAAAGAAGCAGGCTTTGCTCACGATTATTTCTTACACTAAATTCTGAAGCGGAATTATATATCTGTCAAATAAGTACGTCAGTCTGCAGTCAGTACATTCAATATAGTCTTAGACTGTACATGATTTAGGTGTTCTATGTCATATTGATTCCAGCCGTGTACTACATAGGGTAAATTTAGCAGGCTAAAGACATTAACTTTTACTGCATCTTTACTTGCTACGCATAAACAGTGACATCACAGAGATAATCATGTTCGAGAAAGCAGTTGCTTTTTATGCCATTTCTTGACCTTACTAGCAAACTATTCCAGCCATTCGCAGCTGTTGAGTTAGGTTCTTTAATAAACAATCTGAAGGGATTAACTGGCTGCAGACAGATGCGGCTCTGTAGTCTTTTATATAGTATGTTAACGTAAGCCAATATTATCAATGAATGCGAAAATGTTCACAGCGGTTTCACATAATAAAATGCTCACTCGAAGAGATGCGATGTGTGTACGCAAACATACATTATGTGGTATCGTGGTTGTGTGTTATAGTGACACCCTAAAATATAATATAGAGGAACTAGAGTTAAATAAAAGACTGATCCGAGGCCCTGCGAGAGTTCTGCTGATATAAATGAGTCGCAAGAATTTATAAACTGGTAACGTGGCGAATGTGTCATTTAAAAGTTTACGTTAGACACTCGCACCGTTTTTTGCGTAATCTTCATTATCTCTGTCTCTCTCTTGGATAACTGTATGTTACTGATTCCAATAGCGACCCCATTTTCCTTCTTCGTGTACATTGTATACATATCAACCAGTCACATCAGAGCGCTACTGTGCACATCCTAAAACGAGTGAAGTTGCTTCAATACGCTAATTTCACGTACGCATTTTATGTAGCAGCAGTCTATCTGGATAGTAGATTCTGAATGATTCAACGAGACCTCATCAATAAGTGCGCTGATAGAAAAGGCTGAAGGGACGATAGACAGCAAGCAACATTTCTCACCACAGGCAATAATACACATTTTACTGCGCCTGACAATGCTATTTTACGGTGAAAATCTAATGCTCAGTTTTTTAATTTATTTTTTGTCATAATGTCTACCCTCCAACATGATTATTACACGAGCGGGCTATTAAAAAATAATCCAAAGCAATGCTAGTCGAAACTGTAAGGGACAAAGTTGGTTATTAATAGGAACGTGCAAAAGGCGGCATAAACAATGCGCAGTGCTGATATATTGTGAACGTAATCATTTCTGTAACTTAGATACAAAAACCTCTAAGGCAGAAATTACGTTTCATGGTAACTTCGAGTTACATAAAGGATTGCGCCAACACGAAGCATGCTTGACATGGTTTTGCAGAACCTTGCTTGTGTAACTTCTCACTTCTCTGTACTTCATTTATCGCCATAGTTAAGGAGCGATGCCTGCACAGCACTGACCTACAAGAAAAATCTCCCATGACAACTTGTCAAGAAGTACGCATTTAGGAATTTTGTTGTGCTTGGTGGTAATCGAAGAATATCTTTTGAGTAGAAATCAATACCTTATACCAAGAAACTTGGGGCAATTATCAACAGAAAAAGAGACCGGAAAAGGCTTAGTAAAGCCTTCGTATTATTGTGTCGTTCCAAAGAAAACGGAACCTAGATTCACATGCGCTTTTCAAATAATTGGAAGACTTTTTTTTATCATGAAACATTCTTCGCTTGGCGTGTCTTGTTGATGAGGAAGACATCGCTTTGTCGATAACCTATAGCAATCAGACTGCTCGGTAAGGAAGCAGGAGAAAAATAACGGTACTTAAATAGGAAAAAAATGATACTAAATTGAGAAGGATCATCAACTCGCAAACGGCTTTACGATATAGGGCCTCCACAAGCAAAAATAAAAAAAGCCTTAGGTATAAGTAACAAACTAAATTACCAGAATAGAGTTAGATTCTCTATTCTAAATCGCAAGGATTCAAGTTTTCATTTCGTTATCACTGCTGTCTCCCGCCATAATGTACTTCGTCGCAGGGAGTACGAGGGAAACAATCATAGACAAAGAACCTGCAAATAGAAGGTGTTTGCGTTATATATTTTATTTTTCTGTCACAAAGTTCAGTCGAATAAAGCTAAATCCTGGTTGAGCAGTTTCTTCGCTCACAAGGTATACAGGCAAAAAAAAAATGAGTATCCGATGGTAGGATTATGTGCTCTGCTTTTTCTGAAGTGGACGCGAAAATAGCGATTTTTTCCATTCTGCTTATTCAGAACACGATCTAGAAAGAAGTCCATGCCAGACTTTTGTTTTCTTTTTGCGTTTCTGCCCACTCTGGGTTGAAACCTCTGCGGGAAAAAAAATGAGTTGGCCGAAGGCGTACGTGCGGCTTGTTTTTTTTTTTTCGGAGGAGCCGAAGAGGCACCGTGAGAAATCAACAAAAATGCAGAAAGAACCGTAGATGGACGTAGCCAGGGTGGGTGCAGTAAGGCTTGTGCGAGAGCCATTTTGAGCAGAGCCAAAAAATAGGCGCTTGTAGAATTTCAGTGATTTGAACATCCACACGCGTATACATACGCATATCGATCCCACAGCACATCCTAAACTTTACTATGTGACGTTTTCATCAACTCATATAGTAGCATCAACGCGTAGGTTTTGAGCTGAGGATGTCTGGGGTGAGTGCGCAAGTGCTTACCATCGGAATTTTGGGGTAGATTTTGCGCAATGGTGTGAGGTTCGGATAGGTTCCGCTCTGCAAGAGTTTGAGTGTCATTTCCTTATGCCTGTGCAATATTCTAAGCAGTGAGGGGTACTTCCCGCCTCCCCATACAAAAGTTATTTTAGGCGAGACATTTTCAGATAAAAGCACTTTTAAGACTTTCAGGCTTTTCCTCTAATCATGGTGTGTCATGTAGGCATAGTCCATACAAAAAATGAATATTATCCTCTAGAAATCCGTAAATCCGACTACTCGGCACTATTCTAGTTAAACTAACAGGGCAAAAGCTAGGCCAACCAATAACCAACGGCCTTAGAGGAGCGGAAACGACCTTCCTACTGGCATGCCCCCAGTAATTGAAAAATAGACATTAATAGAAATAAAAATGAAAAACAAAAAGAAAAAAAACTGAAATCTTTAAACGTCCACAACACGCTTTTATACATGCTTCACTCTTCCCAAGTTATTAAATATAAGTCTACGAACGAGCGCTGAAGCAGAAAGTCATTTATGTTCGATGCAAGTCTCCGGGTAATCCCTACTCTCTAAGAGCGCAGCGCCCAGTCACTAGCTACACGATCAATGAATCCTCGCGTAGCTTCGTGGGCTGGCATGTTCAGGTTGGACGGGGCCCTGTAGCTGTCCCATGTGGGCGATGTAGTCAGCGCTTGGTACTGTTCGGTCTATGGCCCTAGTTTTTTTTTTTTGCGCTGTTCGGTAGTATCTAAATAAGGTTGTACCATTGTCTTTTCGAAAAAATTGTTTTCGTTACAGATAAAACGCTATGTAGTTGTTAGTGTTATTTATTTTTTTAGGTGTATTTATTTATTTATTTATTCTTTCAAGTATACTGCGGATATTATTTTAGATGGCTGGAGGAGGAAGATTTGTTAAAATGTCCCGTAGAAAAAGTCACAAAATAAAGAAGCAAAACAATATTTGCATGGTGCAAAGGGCTGTCAACAGGACAACACTGCACGCCACCCGGAGCAACGTCTGGCAACGCTGCACGCTAGCGTTCCGCTTGCATCAATAAACCAGTATTTTTATGGCCACCACCGTGTGCAGACGCTCTCTCTAAAACGCTCGTACAGATAGTGCACTGAAAATTCAATAGTACAAGAACACCTTGAAACAGTTATGATTTTGCACTGTAGAGAACCACGGCAATTTGAACATTCCTTAAAATTAAAGTATTTTGAAAGATCCTGAGAATTTGGAGATGAATACACATAAGCCTAAAAGAAAAAAACTCATTCAGTTGCATCTGACAGATTTAAGTACAGTAAAGTAAATACAATGTTACGGTATACTTTATGTATATAAAACACACTTACAAACATTGGCGAACGATACATAGGAGCAACACACAAACCAAGATTATCGTAAGTGACAAAAGTTACAGGGACTCAAGGAATGGGCCACTGCCGCGCACTCGATCGGGATATACGAAAGAATGTCAGTGATGTGCACCTCATTTCTCTATAGAGGCCACTCCAAGCTGTGAAAAGAGCTTCGAGAAGTCGCGTTCCGGTGAAGAACTCACTGCTTGAAAGCTTGAACTCCACCTGAATTCTTTGGCGTACCAACAAGCACTTTGAAGGAAACAGCAGTATAGTGTCTCTTCTAAGAGCTCTTTTTGCGTCGGGCAGCCTTGAGGGCTACTAAATCACGAAGATGGCCAAACGGCGTTAAACGGCTCAATGTGTTTCGGGATCAAAAAGAAAAATTGGAATGCATGAATAGAGAATTGGAAAGGAATGGTGGGAAACTAAATGAAAACAACGTAGCGTGTGCATTGACTGATTGAAGAAGTCATTTCGGCGTTGGCCACACAGTGTTTGGAAACAATTCCTAAAGAAGCCATGAGCAAGGAAACCTCACGGGAAAGGACACTCTGTTTCAGGTGCGTGCGGTCTGAGGTTTATACCTGTTTCCTATGCTAGAAGTGTGCTTCTGTTAGAAATGTCATTTGCCATCAACTTTAGCTGACATTTGCTTTCTGATCTCGAAAATGCATTGATGCGAAAAATCTCAGGATACACGCTTTTTCGCCTTCTGCTTCTTGAAATCTTGCAACGACTCTGCGAATTTTCTTGACCTTTTGATGTCGTCGAGTGCTGCCCACGTACCAAGCTGTGGAGTACGCCCCCGGCTGACATGACAACAAAGACAATCCAAGCTTGCCATGTCTTCCTCAAGAGCCTTGCAATATTATTTTAAAGGGTCTCCTATTCTCCTTCGCACACGTTAAGCACAACACCCACATTTTTACACAAGCGGAATACTCTACCGCATAAAAAAGAGTGACAAATGTCGACTTACCGATGGCTTTTGCATGTTATGCTTGCAGCTAAAGGTGGCAATAGAAATATTTGAATGTGCTGACCGTATTTCGAAACCCGCGTACGTTATGGAAACATTTTGGTACTAGTGCAACTTATGCACTAACACTTTATCACTTAGCGTCACTTTCAGAAGCAATGAAAGCACCTCAAAACACATCAAGTTTGTTTCATGTCCTTCTTTCAACTGGAATAGCTCATTGATCTCCCATAGAAGACTCTATCGTACTCTAAATAGTGGAAAATTTGTTCTAAACAAACATGGCGTTACCGATGCTTCGTGAGACAAACGAAGCAAGCGGAAATAAGTAGGAAGCGCGGGGGACCTTAATTATGCTCCTTACCATATATCACGTATATCAAGAACATCACTTTCATTTTTGCGTAGGAAGCAAAAACAGGCGTTCCTACAAGTCACTTTTATCGTATATTGAGATAAAAAATGCTGTCGAAATGTTATTCCCACGACCACATTGGGATGGCTAATCAGCTGACGCTTCAATTAGACCAGTAAGGACTTAAACACACACACACACACACACACACACACACACACACACACACACACACACATACACACACACACACACACATATATATATATATATATATATATATATATATATAACAGCGAGGAATCGGTGAATTACACAAGGTTGGAAAAATTGTGTTGAAACATTTGTGACAGTTTGAGAACATTGACAATCAATTAAGTCTGTTTTTATCAATTATATGATGGTTCGGAAAATCACCGACCACTGTCAAAGTAGAATTAACTCCTGCTGTCATTGTTTGTATTGCAATAGAAATTGCAGAGACACTCTCGTCTGTATGTTGTCGCCAGTGTCGGTGACTCCCGTCATTCTCTCTCTCTCCCTCTCTCTCTCTCTATATATATATATATAAATATATGTATATATACATGTATATATATATATATATATATATATATATATATAAATATATATATATATATATATATATATATATATATATATATATATATATATATATATATATATATTGACGCCGAGTTTAAACATTCAACGCCGTACAGGCTTGGCAGCGTTCGAAAAATGTCGAAGCTTTCCCGCAGAGGTGAAGCAATGAATGCGATAAGAACAAATTGGAACTTCTAGCGATGAATCGCAAGCAGATGTAAAGGTGCCGTGCGCACATCGCTCATGCACAGATACCACACGAAACGTATTCACAGGTACAGATGAATGGGAATGAGATTATCATTTGTTACTTTGCTGTGTCTAAAAAGCACGCGTTTTTCTCGAACGAAGACAGTGCAGCGAGTGCAGTGACCTTTGCGTGCCTGGTAACTTCAAACGAATCAATCTAGTGGAAAGCCAAGGCGTACGATTGTCCTTACCGCGAGATAACCGCGCGCATGCGTGAGCGTCAACAACACCCCCCCCCCCTCTACGTATCAAAGCAGGCGTACGAGACGAACGCATCAGCGTGCGCCGCTGCGTCGTGCCGATGTGGCGGCGCGTGCTCATTGCGCGATCTCGCTAATATGCTCACAACGCAATAGTTTCCAGATATCGGCATCGCCAGTGGTAAGTGGTAGATATATATACATTGTTTGCCGTTAAAACAATAAAGGAGTTGCTTCTTCGTTGGTCAGTAGCTAACGTCACACACTCAAAAACCAGAGGTCGGACGTTTGATTCCGGGCATCGTAGTCTTTTAGGGGCGAAGCTCCTGTTAGTATAACCTTGTCATGCGTCACGCGTAATCGAGGTGAGAAGAGATGAAAAAGAAATTAAAACACTAAATCCCGAACGGTATAATAGACGGTGCTGGCTCATAGAAGTACACACAAACGGCAGTTGAGTGAGGAGATTCTACATGGTACTCTACTGCTACTCTCCGATTGGCCGCTGCGCGGGCTGTACCTGGGTGCGCACAGAACGAGCGCCTCTCTAAGTCTGTTGTATAGTCGCCGTACGTAGCGTTTCTTTGATGGGACATGGACGAAGCACAGCGGGGGCTGCATTGCAGATGCTTGCACTCGGCTTATTTGGCTGGCATCTCATCGGTGTTATCCGCACGCCATCTGCACTCTCGAACGCGGTGGAACGCATGGACGCGTGTACGGGTTAACGGGTAGACGGAGGCTTCACCCCAGTCATCATGGATCCCTCCTTGATATGCTGGGAATATTTAGGAGCGATGCGCCTTAGTCGCGGGTCGATCGTCACCTGCATGTATGCATGCATGTAGTAACCACCTGGCAGAATATCCACGGAGTGAATGTTGATAAGTGGGATGAAGCTTTGAAGGGATTTATCAGAAGGCCGTGAATCATTCGCTGGCCGCATCCGTCCGTCATCTGTCTGTCTGTTTGACGCATGTACGGATGCAGTGATGGACACACGCACGAATGCACGGCTCGAAGCACGGATGGACGCATGGATGGACGCACCAACGGACGGATGCATGAACGAAAGCAGCGATGAACGCACGGATGGACGGACGCACAGACTTATGTAGGCATATATGAACAGGCGGACGGAAGAATGAATGGACAGATGAACGCACGAACAGTCAGATGGACAGACGCACGAGCAGACCAATGAACGGACGGATAGACGCAAGAATGAACGAATGGACGGAAGCGCGAACGGACGGACGAATACTTCGCATCATTCATCATCATTCACTCGGTACATTTGCTGTGACTTGTTTTTAATGTGGTTTCCAGTTTGATGAAATGGCATGTAGCGAGTTATTCTCTTTTAGGGTCGAAGCTCCTTACTCTATGAGTCGTATGTCCCGTGTCGGCGTACTCGTCGTAGTAGGTAGCCAGTTGCAATGCATTGCATGTCAATAGAAACGGTGTCACAGCATATTCGTGGAGTGAATGATAACGAGTGGAGCAAAACGTCCTGCTTACGTGCGTCCGTGTATCCGTCCGTGTGTCCATTTATCTGTCCGCTTCACCCAAGTCTTCATCATTCACCTCGTGTGATTATGATATATCTTTAGTGAATGACGGCAGTCGCCGACGCTGGCGGCAAAATACAGCCGAGAGTGCATATGCAATTGTTATTGAAATAGTAAACAATGGCAGCATGAGTAAATTCTACTTTGATAGTGGTCGGTGATATTGTGAACCATCATATATTTGATAAAAACCTTAATTGACTGCCAATGATTTCAAACTTTCAAATATTTTGACATAATTTTTCAAACCTTGTGTAATTCGCCGAGTTTTCGCGGTTAGGCTATTCATGTTTACGTCAGACTTCTTTTGGCTCTCACGTATATAAAGATCAATTTCGTATTTTAAATTTAAGCATACTTATACCTCGGGAAACGTAACACTTTTCATTTCACATCAATTAGTTACAATTGATGTATGCTTGTAAATATCTCCTTGCCCAAAACATGTTCCAAAAAAGTAGACAGTGATAAGCAGTCCCGATCATGTACACTTCCTAATGTATATTTAGGTTAATGCCTATTTAGCTCTTCGTCAAACTTAAGCCAAAGGCAGCAGGAGTTTTCGCCCTACTTCTTGTAGAAATTCCCCACCCCTGTTCAGGGAAGCAACCAGTTCTTCTAGGGTAACCTCCCTGTCTCTTGCTTTTATTAAAGACGATAGTCCTTCTTGGAGACCTTCAATGCAAAAATTTTGGTCTGTCTGTCTGTACAATGTCTGTTTGTCAACCCTTAGTGGTAACCTAAAACGCACCAGAACGATCACACGATACCCTAAACGGCTGACCCCATCCGCAGCGCACACCAATATTGCTCAAGGATGAGAGCTCATGCTTGTGCGATTGTCAATTAAAAAATTACTGCGCATATCCGAGGCACCATAACAACACGTCAATATTCTGTATTTGTGTCTTTTACTCGAAAAGACATGCATAAGTATTTCTAAGAACCACAGCGTTTATCACGCTGCGCTGACCATGCAACGCTTGCAGAAGAGGCACGTGTTTCCAACGCTTTGCTAAGACGACGAGGTGGTGGCACCTATCCGTCGCCTTGCGTTCTACATTTTGTCACCTTCGAGACGGGCGCGTACGCCGCGCGCTTCGTTTTCCAAGATAACTGCCAGATAGCGCTCATGTCTCACGTGTGAGGTGACTTGATGTGCTCGTTCGCCTTTGCTGCACGTTTGCGGCACCCTAAGGCAGCGCCTCCAGAATACCATTTACCAATTATCTCGTGAAGAACATCAAACAAATGTTTTGTTCACTCTCTCCAGACGTATTACTATCGTCTTTCGATGACATTTGCAGTGTAACATGCAGATACGGGGCCAATGTTTTTTTTCTATGTCTCTCTCTTTCTTGTAGGTATGAAGCTTCGCACAACGCCGTCTTATTATCAAGTGAAAGACAGGCACGTGTAGTATTTCGCGTTTACGTATAGCAGATCTCGCGCGTTTGTGCACGTCACTATGCAGCAGCCTGTATAAAAAGCATGTGCAAGAGCGAAATAAACCTATGCATTTAACGACGTTTATTTGACGACAGTTTCATGTCTGTTTCATATGAACTAATTCTGCCTAATTGCGGGATCAGTACAACCTTTATCGAAACTGCATTTGACGGTGCGCTCAGCATTTTCGAACACTGTGCTTTTCGCATCACTAGCAGAAAAATTAATTATGAGGAGCATCACAAGAGGAAAGCAGCAAGACCAATTAGTGACATGTCCTGGAGCTGATGGAGGACAACGTAAGCTTTGAGTTTCCTCTGACGCATGCTTAGGACCATATCAGGCTAACTTTAATTAAGGTGTCACGTGTCGAGAAGTGATAGGCGTCATGTAAGGGATCACGACGGCTGCGCTGAAGTTCAATTTTATTTTTCCACGGATTATTCAAAGAAGGAACACGTTGTCGAAAAAAACCTGCACACAAAAACTCGCATAAATGCGAAAGGAAGTGATGTGTTTTGAAAACTTATATTATGATTTCTCCCAGATTTTAATCTTGAGCTCGTAGTTTCAGGAGAGCCGCCGAAAGTAAGGCCATCACAATCAGTTCAAGTGATACCAGCCTATTAAAATAGGCAGCCTCGGCATCTACCTCCTGGTTCTTTTTTGAAGACTTCTCATTGATTTAAAATTTTGGAAACATTCAAGAAACCAAAACTCAGTGGGCGAAACTTTTCAAGGATTTTTGTAGAGGTACGCCGTGGTACTAAAGATTGTGCTGTGCGCCTTTGTTGAAGGCAAGCTTGGCAACATGAATTGAAAGAAACTAAAAATTCGAAATACATGCCGTTTAGACAATATTTTGAAATGTTAATATACATATGCTGCTTTTTCTACAACTACTATGGTTTCTATCTTCGTCATTCATTTATTTTGGACATCGAACTTGATTTGTATCTACAGCTCACGTTATAGGGCAGGTAGACAACTGTGCTTTCGGTACTGCGGCGGGCAAGTTGTTGACATTGTCGTAGTTTAATGTACTATAACATTCGTAGTATTAGTATAAGTAGTGTGAACCTATAAATTCAAAAGGGGACTATCCCGTGTCCTTGTAATTTATTACAATGATGGAATAAATTTATGTTTCGTTTTTGTTTTCCAAACGCTATTAATACCAAAATGAACATGCCTAGCGCGGCTAAGTTTATGTTGACAAGAATAATGAACAACCAGGATCGGTGTACACAGCTAAAATGTATCATTAGGCTGCATTTGAGTACAGATGTTTAACTGTTTTATAGCAGAGAAATGACATATTGACAGCTTCTACCTTCTTCTTGAGATGGCAAAAAGTGATGACTTAATGCAATATTTATTTGCTGCTGGCAGTGCTGTAGGGAAGAGCCAGTCCAAACTCGGTTCGAAGAAGGTGATCACGTCTGAATGGGTGCTCCTTTATTCATTTGTAACCACAGTTACCAATGGTGTCTGATACAACGAATTAATGCATACAGCGCACATGCGAAAAGAAATAACCCATTACGCACCGTTGTGATGCAGAGCAGATAAAAAAAAAATAAAGCTCTGTCCACTCTGCGAATTTTGGTTTAAAGATCCTCAAACATATTCAAGGCAGGTAAGCTTAAGAATTGTGATTGTATAACTACTCTGAAGCACTAATAGAAAAGTTTTCGTATAACGAGATAGAAACAAAAAGCTACCTCGTGATAGTACTTTTTGCCCTTCTAAACTCAAAGATATGACCCACTGAAAGTTCTTCTGCTGTTTCTGTTATTTCGCTCCCTCCGTATATATTTCCTGGTACCAGCGAAAAGATACTATCATTTGAAAGTAGCGCTGTGTCTTTGTAGATTTTCTTCGACGTCCCACTGTCGCACTTACTCGCTCTCTATGCACACGAGTTGGTTAGGTTTCCATGCCATGTCTTTATTGAATTCCACTGTCTTGAGTCGACAACAAAATAAAAGAACAGGCGCGAAGGAAAACCACTGCGTGCATGTTTACCAAGTGTCATTGGAGGCAGGCCCTGGAATGCGGTGCTGGCGTGTGGCTGAATTGAGCTTCCTTCTGAGAAGCGTGCCGATAGCTTCGCCACCTTACTTGACAGTGTCTGACTCTGGCAGAGTAATCTCGGTATTTTGACAGGAACGGCGCTGAGGTAAGAGCAAGCGGAGTAAACATCGCAGCAGAAGCAAAAAGAAGAAAAAAACAACCATGTACACTAAGGTACAGAAGCGTGATCGAATGTGTGGTGAGACGACTTCCTGTATTTTTATCTCCTTTCTCCTTCGCCATTTTTACATGAGCTCGAGAGTGTCTGGCACCTTATGTGGAGTTAACTTGCTCTTTATTGACATCTTCGTTGACTTCTGCGTTTCTTCCGTGAAGGCTTAGCGCAGGTCTTAGTTGTATCCCAGTGGGAACACTGTCATTAGGACATCTTGTAAGCTGAATAGTAATCTTGAATCATGCTGCGATTTCGTGATTTATATAAACACTGCGATGAGATAAATTGTTCAGGTAAAAAGCCTTCATATCCGATTTTTCGTTTCGAGAATGAGCACTACAGAAAATGTTCGCCATATTCTTTTGGAGTGCGTCCAATACGTGAATGAGAGAGAAAAACTAAAGAACAAAATAGCAAGTTTGGACGTACGACCCCTCAAATTAAAGAAATTACTCGGACCATGACCTGAGATGCATCTATTTGGAAAAAGGTGAACATCTTCCTGACAAACCTCTTAGTGGAAACCGGGGTAAATAAGCGCCTGTGACAGACAGCCAGAGATTGATATATGTGAAACGTTATGTTCGTGCTTATACTGACATAAGAAAAGAAATGTATGCGTGTGAACATATTAGGACTGTGTGAACTGCAAATTGCAACTGGTTTCAGTGCGCTAATATGTTTTTGTTTGTTCATTATTGCGTACCGTTCAGTAATATTTTTTTAGTTTTTTTGCTCTAATGAAAACGTGGGAGGCAAAGCTCGTCCTCAAGGACCTGGAATACCAGCGACACCTCGTCCCCAGGGCCAAGAGGGCAGTCGAAGCCAGGGGGTTCCTGGACTAGGGAACCCTACCTTAGGGTGGCACCGGACCTCACTCGGAACACTGTTTCTAAATAAACGTTCATTTCTAAATCTCATGCCGCAAAACTTATTGATATGGTGTAGCTGAGGCAATATGAACCTCAACATCTCTACAGCAAAACAGTTAGAACAGAACAGAACAGAACCGGGCACACGAAGAAAGCGGATACAGTGAAATAAAAAGTTGACGGCTACAAAAGAGTAACCATGCTGCCTTTCAGGAAAACCGCTGTGTGTCGCTCAGTGACAAAGTTGGACAATTCATCGTTTGATAACCCACCATTTAGTAGTATACTATTTTTAAACTACCCTATGAATACAAAAAGGAGACACTTGGAATTAAAACAAGTTTATTTTAACAACCAATGCGAACTGCACCCGCGTTAGAAGCTTCAAGCTTGCTCTTGTGCCAGTTGTGGTCAAACATTTTCACAGATGCAGTCTCTTATCTCACTTTTGTTGGCTCCTGTAGCGTTAAATTTCACAGCATTATTCTTCGTATTCTTTGACCAGTACTTGTTTTTGCTATTGCTTCATGTCTTCACTGACCCTTCAACGAGCCAGTAGTGCTGTGGAAGCTCATTACTGGGCCATAAAACAATGCTTCTCTGCTTTAACGAATCAACCTGCTTTTGAATACATCGTCATCGTCTCGTCTGCTCTGAAATGTAGTTTTATTCGCAGCGCAGGAGGAGTACATCTGATAGCCTTTTTTTTTAACCAATTCAATTTCCCCGCTGACGACTCAATAGAGGTACTCAATTCAGTCTGGGCTTCTGCCAACGGTGCGCCTTAATGAAAAGAAGATCTGGCTGGCATTTGTGAAAAAACGATTGGGTGTTGAACTTTTACAAAATAACGCCCTAAAGAAAGAGTATAGTGTGATTGGCATTGCGTGTTAAATAGCATAATTTTGGCTTGCTTTTTAGATACATGCTTAAGATATTCAAATGAGATTTTTGTGTAAACTGGTAATTGCAATCGGGCGAACTTCATGCCACAACTGTACGTGAATATAGAATATGCTCGTATCGATTTAGCACACACGTGAGTGGTCAAGCGGTTTTTCTAACTAATAATGCGCATGTAATCGGTTCAACATGCTTCTGTGAAGATTTGGGTTGACTCAATAAATGCGAGAGCTTATATAATTGCTTTCATATATTCAGTACTTCTGGACTGTCTTTTCAAATTTAATGGAAACATGATGACGAGCTGAAGGTTGTTTTTAAGTCGGCTGCGCTTAGACCACATAAAGATAGTGACAGCTTGAGCGGCGGCTGTGTGATTGACATGTTTTGGCACTCATATTAAAAGTTGCAGGGTCATTTACCTCCAGAAAATTTAAGCACTATAAAAGAATCCGCGCTTCGCATCATCTTGATGCATGAATACTATAGCAGTTTGGGGACGTATAAAACTGCCATGGCAAGGAAGTCTAATAAAATTTTAGCTATGTAACTCATCTGTAGATTTTTCAGCGTGATGCTGTGATAGTGCTAGTGAAGGCATAACATGGTCATTTTAGCGCTACAAAAGAGGTACACAAGTGAGAGAAAGATAATAGGCAGCAAATGAAGGCCCTGTTTAGCTTCTACACTCGAAACAATACTTGGTATATATTCTAGTCTAGCATTCCTAAAGATCTTTTTTCTGTAATAATTGAATTCCTGGACAGCCAGAGCAGCAAAACATTTGTTTTAATTGCGTTGTTGTGTCTCACTTTCCACGCCTCAAAACAATACTTAGTAAATATTCTAGTCTAGCATTCTTAAAGATCTTTTTTTCAGTAATATATGAATTCCTGGACAGCCAGAGCAGCAACACATTTGTTTTAATCGCATTGTTGTGTCTCACTTCCCACGCCTCGAAGCAATACTTAGTAAATATTCTAGTCTTGCATTCTTAAAGATCTTTTTTTTCTGTAATGAATGAATTCCTGGACAGCCATAGCAGCAAAACATTTGTTTTAATTGCATTGTTGTGTGTCACTTTTCACGCTGAAACTTTTGCAATTACACGTCTGGCTTTATGGCTTCTTGCATTGCGCTGTTAGATAATGGGCCATTGTACGAGGTGCGGAAAATAACCAGCCAGTGAGTGTGGAATCATTGTATAGTCTAGTGTTCGCAGCTGCGCGCAATAATATGATAGATAGCAATGTCAAAGTATCGACGCATGGCGGCTATTGATAGATGGTTGCAATGTCTTTCTCAAACTATGTAACTTAGTTCGAATATATCTTTATAAAAATACAGCTTCATGCATAGCAGCCACTGCTCCGCTTTCAAAAAAAAAAAGTCGTTTCACGCGATTTTTTTGCAAGCGGAGGTTGTGTTTCAAGCCAGCGTGGGTGATCATATTGTACATTAGGTCACCCCGCCGTCTACAAATGAATGCGAGAATGAAAGATAGCTGGACCACCACACCCGCCATAACAAGAAAATGAAAGCATTGCTTTCGTAGCCACGACGCCGTGCAATAGCATACTCGGCGAGATATCTGAATTGCATTGTGTAATACGGGACTCGCGTTCCTAAGACCATGCTACCCCGTTTCTTTGGTTTCCCAACCATGAGGAATGAATATAAATGTGCGCCAGAAACCACAAGGCTGTCGCGTCATAATACAGCGTTTTGCGCATTCTAGCGGTCTGTGCTGACAGCGCAGGGTTATTAACTTTAGTGGGATTTTCCTCTTACTCTCTATGGGAACGCGTCATCCTATTTATGCATTAGGAAAAGCTGCCTACAAAAAAACTATTGCATGCAGTCCAAAGGGCAGCCTGAACTATTTATATTTACTTATGTCATTGTAGCGCCTGCAGAGCATCCGGCATGAGAGCGGACTAAGGTGATGTCTGCATATGGAGAGCTGGTGCTTATTTTGCCAGGTTTAGCGCTGTGGCTCTCCATTCGTTGTAAAACGCGCTAAAGCAAAAATATAATGCAACCACTAGATGTTTGGAAAGGTTGAAGGGATATGAAATTCTGTAGCCGAAGAAGGTAGGGATCAATTAGTTCACTGAATGGCTGAAAAAAATATCTGTTGGAAATATTGGCACCTTTCATTTTCTATTTTTTTATGTGGCCGTTTATGCCCATAAAACCGGTTCATTTAAATGCGCATGCTCTTTATGTTTTAACCCGCAAGACTTTTTTTCCGCAGTATTCGTGGCAATATTTTTTTACACAATAACCAGCCAGATAGAGACAGCAAACGTTTTTGCCTGTGAAAGAACAGTATTGGAGGCAATATTTTTTTTCTACCTAAGAATCGATATAAAGAAGGTGTTTGTTTATACTTTTTTTATGTGCTTTTGGAAATTCTTCAGTATGGAAAAACTCATTTTTATTGAACACTTCAAGCCTCTATAACCGACATGTTATGCGTCAGTCCTTTGGACAAAAGCTTGCTTTTCGGTAGCCTAAAAGATTATCATGAGTTATTTCATGGCAGCAGGCAATGAAGTCTCGCAGGCTACTTTTCACAACTTCGTTAGCGTGGGTTGCCGGCCTTGTTGGCGTAACATGTCCATAAGTTTAGGCGCGGCAGTGAAATGACGAGTACAAAACAGGGAGAACACTCACAAGCACGAACTTTCAACAATTATTTATTGAAAGCCTGATCACTGGACATATACACAAAATGGCGGACTCGCAGGAATGCGCAAGTGTGGTGGCATGAAAGAATGGCTATCCCATTCTCAATATAAACAATGAAGGCGCGCTAACACATTCTCGACATAGCTAATGCGGTGTTGGTGATTCTTTGATCAACCGCGTAGTTTAATCTTTGTGTGTTTAGAAAAAGTGGTATCTGATTCAGGGTACTTGGTACTCTATTATGGGAGAGCATAAAGCCCTCCCTTACGAATCTCGTGCATGAGTATTACCCAGCACTTACAAAGAACAATCGAACACACCCGCGCAGCAACGCAGCAATACTAGAATACAAGCCTCCATTTTTAACATTGTTTTCGTGCTCTCTAAGCCTGTATCTGAGGCGCAGCCCCGTCTGCCCCACGTAGAATTTCCCAAATGACAGCGGTAGCTGTTTGTAGTGCACATGACTTATTTTCTGAGTTTTGTCGCAGCCGTGTGCTTTGCGAGCAGTTGAGCTGGTCAGCCGGCAAATTTTCCCAGCTTGTTTGTAGCCTTAAAAACAGCGGTAATATTTACTTGAGCACCCTAATATTTTTTTGAGGTCTTGGTGAATATGGTATAGGTTGCATACCTCTTCCGGGCATTCATGGCGGTTACAGTATTCTCTCGGTGACCTCAAAGCTTCAAAAGATGGATGGATGGATGGATATGGCTGTACCCTTTAGATCGGGCGGTGCCTAGCGCCACCAAGCCATAATACCTAAGAACCAAAAAATAGATTTATTTTTTTTTCTTTAAAAAGTGAGTTTGAGGATTCGTACTTTGCAGTGAAGGGTTCAATTTTCACTCGTGCCTTGACTTTAGCCACCAATCCGATAACCTCCTTCTAGTTAAGTCTACCTGCTTAAAGTCTACTTTGCCCTCCAAGTCGCTAAACCCCAGTGCTTTGAAAAATTCAGCGCCATCATCCTGAACTATAGGGTGAAGCCCTTTAGAGAACATTATCAAGTGTTCGGCAGTTTCTTCTTCCTCTCTACACGCACTGCATACTGTGTCTATCCCTTCGTATTTGGCCCGATATGTCTTGGTTCGCAGTACTCCCGTCCTGGCCTCAAACAGTAGAGAACTACCCCGAATATTATCATAGATCCTTTCCTTGGCAATTTCCTGCTTAAAGGTTCGATAGATCTCTAGTGCGGACTTCTTAATCATGCCTATTCTCCACATGTCAGTCTCCGTTTCCTTCACTTTCTTCTTAACCGATAGTTCTTTTTGGTTTGGCCACCTGCTGTTTTCTAAGTATTTACCAGTCAATTTCCTGGTTCGCTTCCTCCATTTTGTATCGACATTCTTCATGTACAAGTAGCTGAAAACCTTCCTAGCCCAACGCTCCTCCCCCATTTCTCTCAATTGCTTCTCAAATTTTATCTTGCTGCTAGCTTCCCTGCTCTCAAATGATGTCCATCCCATATAACCTTGTACTCCCTGATTTGGTGTATTCCCATGAGCTCCTAAAGCAAGCCTACCTATTCCACGTTGCTTAATTTCTAATCTTGCTTGAACTTCTGATCTCATGCACAAGACCACGTTGCCGAACGTCAGCCCAGGAACCATGACCCCTTTCCATATTCCTCTCACAACATCATATCTATTGTAATTCCACAGTGCCCTATTTTTCATCACTGCTGCATTCCTGTTACCTTTAGTCGTCACGTATATTTCGTGTTCCCTCAGGTACTCGGTCCCATCGCTTATTCATACGCCCATATATTTGTATTTATCTGTTATCTCTAGCGAGACCTCCTGTATTTTAAGCTCAGTACCTTCATTATCATTGAAAATCATGACTGCTGATTTTTCCTTACTGAATCTGAACCTTACTTCCCGCTTTGGTTCCTTACTGAACCAAAGCGGGGACTCTGCGACCGCCCTCTGGCGGTTATAGCGGCAGCCTGCTTGTGCATGGCAAGACTTTTTGGCAGCCTGGGCTGCTTTTCATTGAATGGCGACATGACTTTCACTAAAAATTGTCGACATTTCACAACTTTCCCTGTTTTTCTTTTAATTCATTGTAATCCTCTAAATCTCAGATAGTTTATTGGGCTCGGACAAACCTAGATGCGCATCACACAAGAACAGTCGTCACTGTGCCTGAAGGCAGTTTAGAGTTCTCTTGAATATTTCGGCTTTTCTCTTAGTGCATGCAGCAACCTATATCAGCATTGTAGAGGCCACACCCATTAAGGTTCATGATGAACCCAGCTGGCAGTCACCCATTTAGTTCTTTGATTTTCGGCATGTCACACCGTCAGCGCGCAATGCCGTCACCACGATCCATCATAAATGGGTCAGTGCCCCAAAAATAGAGTAAATCTCACAGCTCATCGCTAGTCTACATTATGCATATAACAAGTGAAAGGTTCGCGGTTACTGCCTTAAGAGTTAAGTATGACTGAGGAGCTCTGTCATAATCCCCGACGACCTTTACGAGTGACTGAAGTTTCTTTTTTTTATCTGAAACTGGAGACACAAGTGTGCATCTACACAGAGAGGTCACGTATTTGAAACGCCACTTTTTAAAACATATCTGTGAAGCGAAGGTGCGTCAGTGTATCAGTAGTTCTGCAGGCGGAAACAAGTGCGCCCTGTGTATGGTGTAAGATGCAAGCCCTTCAGGTGGGGACACTCGAGAAACGCGATCAACCAGATAAAGTAACAGCGACGTGCGTCCGTCTGACCTTTGCCGGCAGCGTGCCTATTGCAACTTGAAGACAGAAAGAGGCGTTGCTATAACAACCGGTTCTTTGCGGAAAATTTGAATGAAGTGGCACATGAGCGTTGATTGTGCCAAACAGTGAAAATTGATGACTGTTGTCTGCAAGCATGACGGGGGTTTGAGCCACGTGGAGAGCACGATCTACATGCCTCTCTATGAAACGCATGCCGGTATTTGAAGTAGATCTTGCACGTCCTATAAACCTAATACTTCTTGGGGCTTAAGAGATAGGCAAATAACTGACATGCTTTGCAAAATTTTGTGTCAAGTGGTTCTTTTTTTAAATGCGCTAGTTTTCGTGCAGTCGCTGATCGTAGGTGGGGCACTAGTATCAGCAAGGTGGTTCTGCAAAACGTGTGAGCCGCGTGGAGGGGGGGCGCACATTATTTTGATGACGAGCAAAGCAGAACTTGAATAAGACCAGGTGACTGCTCGTAAAAAGAGAAGCAACTATTTGGATACCTTGAAAAATTTGTTGGCGTGCATTACATAGACACCATCCGGTTTTGCGCCATTGTATTTTCGCTGCTCTAATGATTACTATACGGCGAAAAGTTCACGACCATGTGATTACCCGCTGGGAGACAACGTTACCGGGAGCCCACGCCTATCTTCTCGCTGATTTTACCATCATTTCTTACCGTGTACGGTAATACGATTACATTACTCTTTCTCGACATTCAACAATCATCGAAGCTTTTCAGGAATACCACTTAAAACTTGCTCAGAAAAAGCAGTGAATGCACAACGTAATGCAGTAAGAGAAAAAAAAGCTCACTACGTCTGGAACAGCAAAAAACGCTATTCATTTCACATATCATTGTGTTGCCTAAACTATGAACAAATGGTTCTGCAGCGAAAAAAAATTTATTCACATTGACGACAAATCATCTCATCTGTGAAGCGTTTGGTGCAGACTGCATCCTTTCTGCAGAGCAGACGGTTCTTCCTGAAAACCGCTTGGGTCCATGCTTTGAGGCTTTCAGGATTAAAATGAACATTGAATAATATTACATTTTCTTGGCACGTAGAGTAATCTTACCGGCCACCACTAACGTAGCACTTTGTTTCCATATTACCTCATTATGTGCACTTCTACTTTCAGCATATTTCATTCATGGCTGCTCACCACAGCACAACTTCATTTCACAAACGGGAATGATCAAACGCCACTTATTATTTCATCAAACGCGCCAAAGGCATGCTAGCTACTGAAGCGGCCGAATGACTTGTTTTTTGTGAGTGAAAAGCGCGACGCTTTCGGAACGCCGGCGTTGCCATCAGCCTTACCAGTTGCTATAGCAACGGTGCGTGAAAGTTTTTTGTTTTTTTTTATGTTGCGATGGCAGCTCGATAGGTGCGCTGCCGGCAAAGGTCCAATGGACGCGCATCTTTGTTACATTATCTGGTCAACCGCGTCCCGTAAAAAAGCCGAGAAGTGTTCCCACCTAAAGCGTTTGTATCTTACACAATGACCAAGTGCATGATTCACCCTTTCCCAGGTTTCACATTAAAGGAGTTGAAAAAATGATGCCTTTGAAGAGACCCAAGAAAGGGCATTCAGAGAAAATTACCTCGGCCCTAATTTATTCGGCATGACCTGACTGTCAGCGTCTTTGTTGGAACAAGGCTTGACAAAACAAAGACAAAGCTCGTGTCACCTAGACGCATGGTCAGCTCTTTGTATCGTGTCATCACTAAGTTGGTATCCAGTTCGCGGTGACTTGCTGCGCACGAGTGCTTTTCCCTATTTGCATCGTTCCCGCAATGTCAATATTTGTCTTGTCTTTGAAATGTTGTGTTTTGGCTTCTATTTTTTTATGTGTCCAGGTGGAACATTGGTGTGCCTAATATTCTCGGCTAAGAGCAAGCGGTGTCGACGTGTACGACACGGCGAAGAGAAGAGATATTAACGTACAATTTTATCTGAACCATGTTTACAACAAGTGGTGTGCTAAATGTAATAATTAGGAGCTTATGTTTTAAAATGCATGAGGTAAGCAAGCATGAACCGACAGGGTTGGCATCTGCTCGGACAAACCTTGAACAAACAACCACTTATGAACTGACACAGTTCTAAACTACGTCCACGTTTGTGGAGCAATGATTGAGTTGTCACCCGTAATTTCTACGTCATTTATTTATATATAACTTGGACGATATGTGAAATGCATTACTCGTGGAGATCATCCAACAAAACATTCAGAGTCCTTTGTGCGGGAATTAGTATTTGCAACCTAAGTCCCACTAAAGTACGCAATAATTTGTATGTTTTGTGATGTATACTACAGTAAACGCAAAAGAACTTTCCCTGATAAGGTAGCCATCCCACTTAACAAGCATGCACTGACAGCGTCACTGTTTGCAAACCTCGATTAGCTATGGTGGTTTTATGCTACGTTCTTTCCTGTCACTGCTCGGCGCTCAGTTTATGCAAAGGCATTGCCCATTTTAAGCCTCATTTATTTTATTTCTGTGTATATTTGTACGTCATGGCGTCTTAAAGGATCATTGCGTCTCGCACATGCGTACATTGCGTACACATTACCGAGAACTCTTACTAGTGTCACGGCCGGACTCGACTCTTTCTCCGGCGCTCCCCTTACGGCCTTCGCATTGGGGCGTTTTGCTGCCTGCCGCCGCAAGTTCGGGGTGGCGCTGCTAGACCACTGTTGTTGAACGGAGGTACCGTTCAGGCTGTCAAGGTGGATGGACGTGTTTTTTGAGCGCTCCGGATCGACTGCGCAGATAAGTGTTTTTGCATGTTTTGAGCTTGTCTTTATAATTATAAGGCAGCGGTTGAAATCTTCGTAGTACTTATTTTATGGTACGGCTTTTTCGGGGGCCAGACACCAGGTATTTATTAGTTAGTGCGGGTGTGTGTGTTTGAATTTTTTTTGCCACTCCGTGGGGGAGGTGCGCGTACATTGAACACGCAAATTTTTGTAGTAGAGCTTAGACTTTCCTTTTTTTTCTTCGAAGTGCAGGGCTCGAGTTTAGTAATTATTGAGTATAGGGATAATTGGTGTCAGAAAGGTATGGTTAAAAAGACCGTAAAGTGTTCAGGATGTGGAGTGGGTTTGAAAGTGGACCCAAGCGTAGAAGCGGATGGAGAAGAGGCCGGCGCGAAATGTAGGCAATGTGAGGCCGAGGAAAAAATGGAGAAAATGATGGTTGCCCAGAGTGAACTGCTGAGGAGAATCGCCGAGCTCGAGACTGCGGTGGCGACAGAGCAAGAAAAAACGAGGGCAATGGGAGAAAGACTGAAGTCCGCCGAGGAAGCGCTAGCCAAGCTGAACAAAGAAGCGACCTACCGAGAGAACAGTAAGGAACCGGCAACGAGAACGGTGGAGATGGAAAAGCAAGCAAGCTTGGAAAAAACAGGTTTAGCCGGTTCAACTGTCGCAAGGCCCAGCTTCAGCGAGGTAGTGGCGGGGCAGGAAGGGAACAAAGCAGCCGGCGTCACAGGTGCAAGTAGCCCCCAGGTGCAGAACGCTCCAGCTGAAAAGTCACAGCATGTGATAATAGCCGGGGACTCGAATTTAAATCGATGCACAGAAGCCATCAAAGAGAGGGTAAGAGGTGACAAGAGGGTTGCGGTAGGGGCGTTCCCAGGACGCAAGCTGGAAGCAGTCATGAGGCAAGCGAGCGCAAAGCTCAAAACGACAGCTGATAGACGAAACCTCGTGATAATTTCAGGCGGTTTAAACGATGTCCTCAATGAAGATGCAGAAGGACTAGCAGCCACACTGGCGAAAGGCGTCGATGACATGCGCGCCACTTCTCCTAAGGTACAGGTAGTTATATGCACGATACCGGAGGTACCGGTGCGTGATAGCAACCTGCAAAGAGCGGTGGTCAACGCAAACCAAGAGATATGGCGGATGAGTCGAGAGAAAGGCTTTGAGGTGGTGGAAATAAACAGAGAGGTGCATAGGTGGGGGGGTTTTCAACGAGACAGAATTCACTTCGATGGGCGGCTAGGTCATGAGGTGGGTTGGCGACTTGCAGGACGCGCAGTAGCTTTTTTGGGGGGCAAGCGAGCCCTTCGGGGTGCAGGATAGCTAGTAACGAGGAAAACAACCAGGGAGACTCTTCGACAGCTGGTATGGACAGATACGATTCCAAAGTGGCACCAATATCTAAGATAGGTAGAGTCCGGGGCATAAATAGACGTAGCCACGAGCGCCGAGCCAATTCAGACATAGGGTATATTAACATGCAGGGTGGTAGGAACAGGCTGAAGTGGGAAGAGATAGAAGAACAGCTAAGGGAAGAGAGGCCGATGGTATACGGTTTTGTAGAAACACATCTCAGGGACATGGAACAACCTCCGAACAATCCGGACTACGCGTGGGAATATTGTAACAGAACAGAAGGCAGCAGAAAGGGGGTGGTATTGGGGCATTCATTCATAAAAGTACAGACTGGCAAAGGGTCAAGCAGGAGTGCAAGGAACATTTATGGCTAAAAGGGAAAGTGGCAGGTCAAATGACACTCCTTGGTTTCGTGTACTTGTGGACGGGAGCAAAGGCCAGAGAGGAAAACCAGGCAATGGTAGAGTGTATATCAAAGGACATTCAGGAGTTAGGAAGAGAGTGCGAGATAATTATACTAGGAGACATGAATGCGCACATAGAAGATATAGATGGGTATACCGACCCGACAGGCAAAATGATCATGGATATGTGTGAAAGGCTTGATTTGATCATTTGCAACAGTACCGAGAAGTGTGAAGGGCAAATAACATGGGAGGTAGGAAGGCTTCAGTCGACGATAGATTATGCACTGATGTCACATAGGATGTATGATAAGCTCAGGGGAATGCACATAGATGAAGGTGGCTCCAGAAGTTTGGGTAGCGATCACAAACGTATCAAGCTAAGTTTTGGAAGAGCAGTGAAAGTGGGAAGGAGACAAGATGAGCAACTACAGAAAAATTTTTATCCAGAAAGGCAAATTGAAATAGCCACTAAACAAATTGAGAAAGTAATCACGGAGGATAACAAGACAGTGTGGACATACACGAATCTAATTAGACTCTTTGAGCTAGAGCTTGTTAAGACGCGGGACAAATCACCCCGGAAAAGAAGACACAAACCCAAAAGTTGGTGGGATGAGGAAGTTAAGAGAGCCATAGCAAAACGTCAGGAAGCCTCTAGGGAACACAGGCATGCTAAGCAGCGGGGTGAATCGACAGATGATGTTGAAAGAAAATGGGCAACCTTTCTAAGCTGTAGAAGGGATGCATCCCTTCTGATCAATGAAAAGATTAGAAGGAAGGGAGCTCAGTGGCTGGCAGAAGTACATAAAAAAGATAGAAAGGCAGCTGCGAAATTTTGGAACCATCTAAACTCCCTAAGAAATGAGACGAGCCTAGAGCAGAATTTTATAACTACAGCCCAAGGTGCTAGGCTAGAAGGGGACGAAGCTATTGAATATATAAGAACAAGGGTGACAGAAAAATTTCAACAAAGAAGTACTTTATGCACCACAATAGACAAGGACGAATCAAGGGGTGCAATGGCTCCATTTTCACAACAAGAGTGGGAAAGGGCTGAGAAAAGGGTTCCTGGTAGTACATCAACAGGCCCAGATGGCATTCCAATTAGGCTGATAAAGACATTAGGTCCGAAGTCTAAGCAGGCTTTGAGAGAGGCAGTGAGCAAAATAATAATCGATGGTGAAGTTCCCAATGGATGGAAACTTAGCAGGATGAGCATGATCTATAAAGGAAAGGGGGAAAAAGCTGACATAAACAACTACCGTCCCATAACAGTGACATCAGTGGTCTACAGGCTGGCGATGCAAATTATAAAGGAAAGACTGCAGGCGTGGATAGAGGATGAGGGGGTGCTGGGGGAACTGCAGAATGGGTTTCGGAAACACAGGAGGTTGGAAGACAATCTGTTCTCACTGACGCAGTGCATCGAAATAGCAGAAAAGGAACACAGGCCCCTGTGGCTAGCATTTTTGGATATCAAGGGAGCGTACGATAGCGTGGTTCAAGAGGAATTGTGGGGAATACTGGACACACTAGGCGTGGAACATGTAGTCACTAATCTTTTAAAGGGTATCTATAAAGGTAACAAGGTAGTTATAAAGTGGGAAAAACAGGTTTCCAAGCCTGCAGAGGTAAAACGGGGGCTTAGGCAGGGATGCCCCCTGTCACCCTTATTATTCATGATGTACCTACAAGGATTAGAGGCAAAATTAGAGGGAAGTGGACTGGGCTTCAACCTCTCTTTAGCCAAACAAGGAAAACTTATTGATCAGGCACTACCAGCATTAATGTACGCAGATGATATAGTGCTAATGGCCAACAACAAGGAAGATTTGCAGAGATTGATGGACATCTGCGGTAATGAGGGAGATAGGTTAGATTTTAGATTCAGTAAGGAAAAATCAGCAGTCATGATTTTCAATGACAACGAAGGTAGTGAGCTTAGAATACAGGAGGTCACGCTAGAGATAACAGATAAATACAAATATCTGGGCGTATGGATAAGCAATGGGACCGAGTATCTGAGGGAACACGAAATATACGTGACGACTAAAAGTAACAGGAATGCAGCAGTCATGAAAAATAGGGCACTGTGGAATTACAATAGGTATGATGTTGTGAGAGGAATATGGAAAGGGGTCATGGTTCCTGGGCTGACGTTCGGCAATGCGGTCTTGTGCATGAGATCACAAGTTCAAGCAAGATTAGAAATTAAACAACGTGGAATAGGTAGGCTTGCTTTAGGAGCTCACGGGAATACACCAAATCAGGGAGTACAAGGTGATATGGGATGGACATCATTTGAGGGCAGGGAAGCTAGCAGCAAGATAAAATTTGAGAAACGATTGAGAGAAATGGGGGAAGAGCGTTGGGCTAGGAAGGTTTTCAGCTACTTGTACATGAAGAATGTCGATACAAAATGGAGAAAGCGAACCAGGAAGTTGACTGGTAAATACTTAGAAAACAGCAGGTGGCCAAACCAAAAAGAACTATCGGTTAAGAAGAAAGTGAAGGAAACGGAGACTGACATGTGGAGAATGGGCATGATTAAGAAGTCCGCACTAGAGATCTATCGAACTTTTAAGCAGGAAATTGCCAAGGAAAGGATCTATGATAATACACGGGGTAGTTCTCTACTGTTTGAGGCCAGGACGGGAGTACTGCGAACCAAGACATACCGGGCCAAATACGAAGGGGTAGACACAGTATGCAGTGCGTGTGGAGAGGAAGAAGAAACTGCCGAACACTTGATAATGTTCTGTAAAGGGCTTCACCCTATAGTTCAGGATGATGGCGCAGAGTTTTTCAAAGCACTGGGGTTTAGGGACCGGGAGGGCAAAATAAACTTTAAGCGGGTAGACTTAACCAGAAGGAGGTTATCTGATTGGTGGCTGAGGTCAAGACAGGAGTGAAAATTGAACTCTTCGCTGCAGGGTACGAGTCCTCAAACTCACTTTTTAGGGAAAAAAAATAAATATAGTTTTTGGTTCATTAGGTGTTGCGGCTTGGTGGCGCTGGCCACCGCCCGATCTAAAGGGTACAGCCATATCCATCCATCCATCCATGCTCCGCCGCCTCCAAGCGCGTTCACGGGCGCAGTGTGCGCGCCACAGCGCTATGGCCATCATAATAGCGCCGAGTACGAGGAACAGAACCAACTGCGGCGCCTGAATTCTTGAAGATGAACGTTTTGTCCACACAATACAGCTCGGTCGTTGCATGTGATGAGGTTAAAATGGTATAGTCGACCTCTGAGAGCACCGCTTACCCAGTCTTAACCATTCCGGCAGCTTTGCCGAATTTTCGCACACGCGTGTTGTCACAAGCAACAGTAATCCATTACAGCGCACAAAATTCAGAGAGAAAAAGCAATATTTATTTTATCGTAAGGTGGACTAGAACTTCCCGTAGGTAGACGGCGATGACTCCGCTTTCCGTTTCGTCGGCTGTCGAGGAGCCGAAGGTGGCCGAGGGGCCACGCGCTGCAGGTTCTTTACGCATCCTCTTCGTAGCAGGGACCATATACGAAGGATACTGATCGAAGACCGTGGGCACGGCTCCTGGACGCAGTTTCCGGATACGATATATAGTCATTTTCCGTGAAGTGTTTGCTGCACACTACAGTCGATGAGGACTTGTCATTGATGACGAGGTTTTCACGTGAAACATTTTTCCTCCACTTCGAACACAGTTCCTCATCGCTATGAATTTGGTGGTATGACACACCCGGTGTCTTCCCTTGCTGTGACTTACACAGCGGCACGCAACAATAAACCATGGCTACGCTAGTGCAGTTAGCGTGCCTGAGCGTGTCTGATGCATTGTTTACCCGAGGTCATCGAACGCAGTCAAGAAAAGTCGCAGTCGGCGACGCGGGGAGCCGGCGGAGCTTACAGTGAGGTGGTGCTGCCCTCTATGCGTCAGAAAAAAATATATGTGCGGCGCCGGTATTGAGAAGGCCGTAAGGAGCGTGGGGAAGGAGCGTCGAGTCCGGCCGTGCTAGTGTTAACTTCAAAGGACTCATGGAAATACCCACTATTCTAAACTTTGTTTAACTGAAAGATTCTTGCATAGACTGTACAGGAATTAGGTGGCAATTATCTAAAAGTTCGTTTTGTAAAATATCGGCTAAGTGACGTCTGCACAATTTAGAGTTCACTGTATCATGCGAACTTCGTAAGAGCTCAGAGAGACATGGGAAGCGACGTGAGCACTCTGTATAGAGTAGATTCGAAGATGTAAGCCACCAAGCTTAGCAAAAGAAGCCTATTGCAGCAGTGTGGGCATCGCACCTGTGAGGAGGTACAATAAGTTAGTTCATGCCAGCAATTTTAGCTAGAAGTAATTATTGTTAATAAAAGAAATTAAAATTGCAGTCTAAGAGTGGAAGGAAAAGACCTTTGTACTACCACCAAGTTCACATATCCCTGTCCAATGGCAGTGTAATAGCAGAGGGACAAAGCAGCAATTATAATCATTACGTAACTGAAAAAATATAACCAGGCATGCACCTAATATAAAAAACAATCAAGTTTTGTGCTTACTCTGCCTTCTTTTTGCTTTGACTTTTGTCTTCACACTCTTCCATCATATCAACTTGCTCACCAAAAAATCATAACGAGCATATATATGGTTACTGGTGCTTGGACTGAGCATTGCTCTAACTAAAGTAACAAGGATATTGTACGGTTTTTGTGATTTAAGTGATATTTGTTGAAATAATCAAATATTTATTAACGAACATAAGCACATACCCGCAGGAGTGGTTCATATTTCTTCGAAAGTAAGTTCTGCTTCTGTGGTATACCGAGAAATATCTCTGATAAATATAATATTTCGCAACAGCATAATTTCGTACATGTAAACTTCTTACGGTACAAAAGTTTATAAATTCGTTGAAACCCATGATCAAAGAAGTTGAAGTAATTTTCAAAGCTAGAACATTTACCGTGATTGCTCTGCGATTTTGAGTGTCGTCACCGATTCACATTCTATAAAAGCCCGTTCATACGAAAGTTAAATCAATGCTCAGAGTTAACTTGCAACTAGGAAACATGCGCTCTGGCTAACTCGCATTTATTCGAAGAACGCTTAAACCATGTAAGTGCTATAGAATGTTTAAGAAATTGTCATAAGAAAAATCAGGGTAACCAGTTTGCATTGCTTGGTTCATCTTGACCCTTGGCGAGAACACCAGAACACACCTAAACAATTCCAAATCAACTGCTCAAGAAAATCTATGAGAAACAGTTTCATGCGAAAGCACCATTATGTATTGCAGAATGTTGGCAAGACAGGCGTGAAGAAGGACACACAACGTCCATCATAATGACCAGTGGACAACAGCCAAAAATATGATGGACGTTGAGTCAATAGCCTACATTTCCTTAGAGACCACGAAAGTCGGAGTGTACGGAAACGATTAGTGGCCTTTGCTGAGCTCATATCTAAGACGGCTTAAACGCCCGAGGACGTTGCTTTAAATGACAAGTTTAGCAAGCCAGGAACTCCTAAAGAAGGGCTCTCAACTTTGTCGAGTAAGGCTTTTATATACTGCTGAAGGAAGTAAGGTCGGGATTTGTTGTCCATTTACTGCGGATACGGGAAGCGAGGTGCAAGAATTCATTTGTCATTGTCGCCTGCAGGAGCACCACTTCTGGGCCTTGCGGGCAAATATTTAGCAAGTATAAAAGCGCTTCTGCTGTTAAAAGGGCAATGTATATTCATCTTGAAGGTGAAAAAAAGCACTGAACAATGCTAGAAAAATAATCATGCAGAAAAAGGGGGAGTTTACACATTTGTTAATTTTTTTAGAGCGGAAGCTCTTACGTTTTTTTTCATGCACGTTGTGCTGAAATGCGTATGTTCTTATAATAACGCTTCTTCTTTAAACGTTCTTATTGCATGCTTTATTCAGATAGGATTATGTACGATTGGCATTTTTCTAATTGAATATAAGAAAAACAGGCTACGAAAACAAAGTAAAATATAAAGAAATAAGCACTGACAATAAGTATGAACTTGTGAATTATGGAAACACAAAAATTGTAAAAAAGACAGCAAAAATGTGCTGTTATTGTTTGGGTTTTTATGTCGCAAACACATGATACAGCATAGAATTACACCGTAGTGGAGGGATTTGTAGATGTGCTTGACCAAGATGTTTTTTTTTAAACTAAGTCAAATCTAAGCACATAGTTGTTTAGTGTTTTGCTGCTATTCAAGCACGGCTGCCACCGCTGGAATTCCAGGCCGCACTCTACGTGTCGCCAACCAAGCACTCTGATCACTAGAAACCAACGTGTATAAGAAAATTACGCAAGGCCAGAAGTACAAGAAATAGGTATCAATGCTAGAGAAAAATTCCAACTTTCTCTTCGTTAACACTGATTTATCTAATATTTGATGGGGTTTTACTGGTTTTTCTCTTTTTTTAAGTTTACTTTCCATTAGTCCTTGAATAGGGTATTTTTATTACAGATACTTCACTAAGATAGGCTTGAATTTTAGGAGTTTTTATTACAAGCTCTGAATGTAAACAAGTGAGTGCGTTTACTGCACATGGTGATAAAGCATGCTTTCCAGTGACTATTTTAGTGACTTTTTAAAATGTAAGCACACTCCACATCGTCTTTACTTTTGATTCTTTTACTGGTCTTAAACGATAATGGTTACCTGCTTCAACTTATTATGGTAATGTTAAATTTATCCTTCAGACTACAATTTATTCATTTTTAGTGAGAACATCAGTTGGAGGCGGTTTTGTTGAGGTACTCTAGTGTATTGCGCAGTTTCTCAGTAGTACAGTTTTTACGGTGCTCTGCGGCTGACACGCGGTTCTCGGCTTTGGTCCCCAGCATGGCGGCCACATTTCTATGGATGAGAAACGCATAAGGTCCATGTGA
Organism: Rhipicephalus microplus; assembly: GCF_043290135.1. NCBI lineage: Eukaryota > Metazoa > Arthropoda > Arachnida > Ixodida > Ixodidae > Rhipicephalus > Rhipicephalus microplus. Next base: position 183,213,172 of record NC_134701.1, read on the forward strand.
TATGTGACCTCATTGCACGTTAACGTACACCAGATGTATGAAAGATCCGAAACGCGTCACCATGACGTCTCTCATAACCTATAATTCTTTTGACACGCTAAGCCCAAATAATTACAATCGTATCTAGGTAGAATTCTACCTATACGGAATATTTGTTGTTCAATGGGACTGCCTATTGCATCAATGCTTCTTTACTTTAGGCAATTTATTCGTCGATAACAGCGTAAATACACATACTTGACTCTAGTGTTAGTGTTACCCTCGTTGAGGAAAATGTGTTCTGTTCGGAAATCTTAACTTCTATTTTCCACCTGACTACACCACTTCCATAAAGCAGTTTTAAAAAAGATGTTCGCAGTGCTATTGGTCAAACAATGCTGTTATTTTTTTCAATTCTTCAAAACACTTGGCCATACTCGTATTCTCCGCTATGGCAGTGCACACGTTTAGTTGCGAGACAGTGTATCTTGAGGCCGCATGTTTGATACTGATCGCGGCTCTGACATTTCGATAGAAACGAAATGCAAGAGAGTCGCGTACCTAGACTTATGTTCAGGGTATTGAGCCCATGGTAGTCGAAACCTAATATAATGTGTAAATAGAGCGTAATACGTCAAGCAATACAACTTTTCGTCCTGGTTATCTTTCTAGCTTCAGAGTGAAAAATATGGGACAAAGAACCTCTTTTTTTTCATTTCTCAAGTTGCAGCAATTTCATACAAATTAGGAAAAAATGAAAACCTTGTGGAATACCTCCGATGTTTTTTCGGAACTCTATAACCGTCTTAAACCACGCAAAACAGGAAAAAAAAGCTTCAGCTCCACCCACTTTGTCTGAGGTGACCACGGAAGCTTTTGCCTAATCAGGCCTAGAATGTTAAACTCACAGTGATAACTCATCAAGCAGAAGTCCCAATGTGGGCTTGCTCCGGTATCTAAGCTTTCTAAGCATGGCTGTAATTTTTTCATTACGTACGAATGCCGTAATAGTCTGGAAGTTAGAAACTTTCAGAGTCATTACTTACGTTCAAGAAGTCAGGCCAAGTAACCTGTTGCTGTTGTTTTTGTGCAATATCACTGTACTCATCGTTACTGCTGAACATTCAAAAGCGAAATACGGAGTGGCCAAGCTTCGATGCTAATTCCAAAAGGCATAAAGCCGAAAAATCATGAAATTCTTTTTGTTTCAGAATACATACATTTAAAATACGCGTGGTAAGTACATTAGGTCTCCTGCTCATACTTTATTTCACCCTTGTAGATTTCATTCTTTGGTACTTCAGCTTTACTTTTGAAATCTACGCTCACGTCTGTGAAAAGCAGATTGTAGAGTAATCTTTAAAATTTTCCTCAACAGTACTTGTTAAAAATCATTCCTTCGTGAAGCAGATATTAAAATAATGTGGTGACCATAATATAAAGGCATGTGAAAGGTGTCAGATATCTTGGATCACATGTGGTTCCTTAACATGCACTAAAATTTGGCAGTAAACGGGCCTCTAGCACGGAACTTTAGAAAATGAGATAATAATTTTGTTAGAAGGCCCCAGTGATTGTATTGGCTAACGAGGGAAAAAACTGATACTGAAATTAGCCGCCCATACCAAAATACTTCTTCGTACAAGAAGGCCGAAAAACAAGATAAGTATAAACGCAGCGATATGTGCATCTATGCCACAGTCGTTAGCACGTCGTGGCCCTTTGAGGAAGAAAAAATAGCCTATCACAATACTTGGAGATATATCAGAACTGGTTACGTCTAACTCATTGCTACGCATTTCTTGCTTTTAGACGAGGATAAGAGTGCGGAGACTTCTTGGGGCCGAACAACCACTTCAGAGTGAGAATGAAACACGTTACGAAAAAGTGAGCACAATTTTGAGATTTCTCTGTTGTGTGCAGGCGTTGTGTGTGCCTAAATGTACCTTAATAAAAATTGGCAATATTCAGAAAGTTCGGGGTCTTATTTTTCTTTTATTATAGAACTGTGGTTCGCATTAGAACTGTTGTTTTGTGTTCTAATAGGAATGCACAACTACTGGTCGAACTCCTTCTTTTGCTGCACTTATTTCTTCTATGTTGTAATGAGAGTAGCTGAAAAAGTAATGAATAATCGCATTTTTCGATAATGTGTCTGTGTTCTCACGGTAATATTTACTTCCTTTTAACATATAGACCATGTCAATGCCTCCCCGTGGGCAGGTATTCTGACAGACTGCTGTGCTCGCCACCAGAAAAGAATGATATACTTCAGCCTGAAACATCTACCATTCTCAATGAGAGAGGAACAAAGAGCCGCAACCTCAGATGTGCCGTAACTACAGCAAACTTCGTACGCAAAAAAATATCGCGCGGACTGAAAGCTAATCTTTGCGGCTGCTCTGCTGTTCCTCCACACAAAAAAAGTGATAGCTCGTGTGCTTGAGGTCATAGTGTATATTCCACAACAATTCACTGAGATCGCGACTTTGTTAAGTGGTCACTGGATGCTTATGCATGCCCTTGATCGTGGCATCACCGCTTGCTCAAGGGTTTGATTACGCATGCGTCTCGGGTTATACAGAACGTATGTTCCTGCCGATGAGTCGCCAGCTGACATTTATTATTTTGTCACGCATTATTGCTACGTACCCAGAATAATTATTTAGCACGACGGCTGCTGTGTGTTATGGGGTCAAGCTTAGAAATATGTTTAACAGTATCCTTGAAGGACTCACACACTGTGGCAATACATTTTAACTGTCCATAGCTGACAGTACTTGGACACACATAAACAAAATTTATCCCGAAAAATACTGACATTTGACAACACCAATTCCTAATTATAAAAACTACAACACACAGCTTCGAAGCTAGTTGATATGAAACGGAAAAATATTAGACGATTGCAGATTCAAGGCAGAAGATCAAAATATTACTCGTTCTGTCTTAAAAGCCCATAAATAAATCTATGAATATACAAGCGTGTTATTCTGTCCCGGTGTTTTGCAACTTCCCAGCAAAATTTATTGTGTTAGCAGTACTATCACGTGTCGTTTCGAAGAAATGGGCTCTCAAATGGTACATATTGCCACGCGTGCTAATTTACATATTTCAATGCAACCGGATGGTTACCCGCAGTACAGCAAACTACATGCATGCTCGTGCTGGCATTAAGATTGCAACTAGAAGTCATGCAGGTAATATGCATGCATTATTCAGACATGCATGCATGTATTAAGTCCCAGCGCCTTGAGACCTCGGTATTCCCCACACGCTCGAAATAATGGAGTTTTAAAAGTGCTACTGACTCGGTATCAGCCTTTACATCACTTGTTAAGAGAGAACATGCATGGACTATAAGTGATGCAAGGCGCTACCGAAAATGCCAGTGGGATATTTTCAGCCGATTAGTTAACCTCGCACAGTATTCAAGCGGATCATTAGGTGCTGTGTTATTTTATGACCTCGGTGTATAAAAAAGTTATTAAAGAAACAAAAGGGCTTCTCAACTGCCTTCAGCAAAATGGTACACTTCAGAAACAGTTCACAGGAAAAGAGATGAAGAGGAATTAAGAAAAATGCAGAGAAATGACGGGAAGATGGTTACAGAAGTTCGTCGACGGGGCCTCAATCGGCGAGCTGGCATTGAAGAGAAGACATCGGGGGCGGTACAACTATCAGCTGTGAACTCCAGCGGCCGTCTTTCAGTGAGTATTCGAAAAGTGTAAATTTCTCAAAAACGCGTCGCTTATTACTCACATTGTCCACGTGTTTTATGAAGAAACAAATAAAGAGAAAGAGCTGGCACCTGTAGGAAGAGCCCTGAACGCTAGAAAAAAATCACTCTATGCTCTGTAATTTTTGAGTGCGTTAGGGGCCTTTTAATTAATTTCACCCTTCACATCCTTTATGAACATGGTGCAAAAGTTGTGCTACCATCTGCGCAACACATGCTAACACCCAAAAGATGAAAACGCATAATCTCAAAAAGTTTTTGGAGGACATCTCACAGGTGTGCTGCACAATATTTCTGAAGACAGGTGATGTGGTCCTGCTGCATTCACCAGAAAGATGCGCACGGTAAAAAAAGAACTACTAGACTAAAGCTGTCGTATGTTCTGGGTCCTCACTAAACACACCTGGTAATACGCTATTTTTTCGTTGTAAAAATCCTTATATACAGGAACAGCGAGAAGGATAGAGTAATTACGTTCCTTTGTGCTCGTCTAGAATCAAGGCGAAGAAGGCTTTGACCTGTGCCTCCGTTTATCTCTTTCGCCATTAGCCGGAATCCCTTGGGACTCGGCGGAGGCCAGGGTAGGACCGATGACCTTAAACCGTATTTTCGGCGTTGTGGCTGTATATTAAGGCCTCCCAGGATTCCACGCTTTTGGTTCGATAGTTGTAAGAAGGGCAGGTCTACAACATGTGCACTAGACCTGCAGTGTAATTACATTGCGCACATCTGGCAATAAACACTTCCGCAAAAGAGACAAGGCAGCACAAAAACAGAAACGTGTAACGTTTTCATTAAATGTAAGCTTCAGTGTGATATCTCTGAGCCAACTACGTAGTCTAAGCATCAGTACCACAGAGACAATTCCACGCGTAAATTTGTGAACGTTGGAGAAACGCTAGCTTTCTTCAAGAACTTTTCACCGACTTCATTTTGAAACTGAGAAAATAGATCCATATGTAGTACTAAGAAAGATAGATTTCAATCGACCATTCTCGTTTAGTAAGGCAGCTGGTTTTGTATACACAGCTGGTTTTGAAAAATGCTGAACTGGCATAACCTGTTAACATAACTTGTTGTCAACACTGACATACCTGACATAACTTGTTAATAACTACTGTTAGGAAGACTAACGTGAAAGCTACAAAACGTGCAATCAACTTCGTTCGTATACTTCGCTCACCTAATAATAATTTTGTATGCGCTCTCATACATGTGTACTAAACAAATATTGCTGACAGTCACTTCTTGATGTTTGTTTTAATCATTTATTGTTGTAGCTTCGCCAGCATGCTCTAGAAATTCGCCTAAAATCTACAAACGCAAATTTGATGTTTTGTTCGGAAATAGCTATTTGCTTGCTCTGCCTAATTCTAGTGTAAACACGAACTTTGTGGAAACCTTAGGCTTGCGGCATCCTGGCTGATCAATAGGAAAAGTCAACAGTGTTTGCACTGCTCGCCTGGTAGGTAAACACGGCGTTTGCTGAGTCTTGCTGCCGGCTTCCCTGATGAACTCAAACCTCGCGCAAAGAGTGCCAGTTTCTTCCCCGAGGTGCCTTCTGACTTCTTTTGCTGAAACATTCCGCCAGCTAATTACGTGTTACGGAGGCTATCAAGTATTTTTAGGCGCAGCACCGTATTTCGAAAACAAAGTCAATAAAGTAAATCACCTAATATTTTGATCGGGCACTGAAAACGCAGAGGTTTTTAACCAGCCAACGTCACCTAATCGAGATATCGCAAATGCCAATATCTTCAAAGGACGCGGAAATGCAGTAGGCCTATGTGCTCAGATTTGGGTAAAAATAAGTATGCCACGCATTTAGGCGTTAAGCGCACGCAGGTTCACAGCTGTGATGGGAATTCTAGGACGTTCCTTTAAAATTACAATTCCCTAACATCACCCGGTACAATGTGTGCGTGTGTGTGTGTGTGTGTGTGTGTGTGTGTGTGTGTGTGTGTGTGTGTGTGTGTGTGTGTGTGTGTGTTCTTGTTTTGTACGAGCGAATGCTTGCGAAGCTTGCTGATGAGCGCATCTCAAGCACAGATGAAACGCACCAGCCGGCACTGTTGGGCGGAGGAGCATGAATGGTTGCCGGTGTGGTGGCTACATCACTCGGGTCGCAACTGGTAAGTTTCATTAAAAGGGTGCAATTGGGTGCGTCATCTCGACAGACATCAACTTACGGTTCGCCTCTTGTACGTGTTGCTGTGTCACGGCTTACTTCACGTTGTTAGTAAACAACACGAGATAGACTCGCTCCATGCAGCGGCTGTATTCCTTTCCGCCGAGGCATTTTAGAGAGCCTTTGCCACTCAAAACAACTCGGAGAGAGACGATCGAGAAGTGATTGAGGATCTAACTGGTTGGGATAGCACAAGGTCACACAAGGCAGGTGCTACATAATAAAAAACTGACTATTTCAATGCAAGTCATCTGGCTGAACGTGAGTAGCCTGCCTTTCCCGATGGCCACTTCAATCCATTCGCACACTTGACTCCAGCCAGTAGCGCTGGTCTTTGCGAACCCATCGTTGGTAAAAATTACGGTCACTCGCAATCATGCAACCCCTCCGCTTTTCTTGTAAAAGTACGGCATAAATTTCTGGCAGAAAACATAAAAAAGCGCCAGTGATAGAAACTTATCTGGCGATTAGGATCATCTATAATAGTATAAAGGCGCACCGACCACAATGTTGCTTTCTTTTTATGTTTTTAACGTATCACTGTGCTCCTCGGCGTTCGTCTTCAGCATATTTTGTAAACTTATGGCTACTGCAGTGTTCTGTCTACTCGTAAACCCTCTAGTATTAGCCAACCACCGCAGAGCCTGTCATCCTTCTCCTCGCACTCTAATCGCCATCGTGCATTTTTCATCCTCTCTTGTGCTACGCCTTCTCCCTATTTCATCCTTGTTCACTCTGCCGACGCAGCTCACAGCAAAAACTGTGGTCTAAACAAAAAAAAATTCATTGCTGGCCTCCATTCCTGTTCCCGCAGTGCGAGCGTAATACTCCAAATATTCAATGTAAACGATGCCTATTTCCAAGTACGCGAAAGACTGAGCTCAGCAATGCGCATCTGCTGTATCCCAGCGACAGCGCAGGAAATTATATGTTTTCCTTTGAATTCAAGGGCAAACGTAAGAGCAGCGCAAAATAAAATATGTGATATTATAATCTTCAAAGCAGCCCTCCCGTGGCAATGATGGCTGAATCGACCAGCAAAAAAGACAAATACAAACATTGCTCTCGAATTGCGAGAGCACCAGAAGAGGGAGCTCGAAACGAATAACGGCACGCTCCTGACAAGCTGGAAGACGAGTTGCCGAGTTCCACTCTTTAAGCCAGGCAAGTCGCCATTGGAGCTATCATGCTACCGTCCGATCGCATTGGCCAGTTGTGTAGGCAAATTTATGGAGCGGATAATCTTGGGACGCCTGGATTGGTACTTGGAGTGCAAGAACATCTACCCGGATGCCATGGCAGGATTTCGGCATGGTCGATCATCAGTTGATGGTGTAGTTGACCTTGTCACTTACGTCCAACACGAGAAAGGCCGTACGCGTCTCGGCGCATCTTTATTCCTAGACGTCAAAAGGGCGTATATTAAAGATTTTTAGTACTGTGTACGCTGCGTACGTGGCGGCGTTGCGTACGTAAGGACGCCATGTTCTGCGTAGTGCGCATGCGCATACCGCAACGCGCACGTGCACGTATCGCGTTACGTGCGCGGCTGCTACGTACGCACGCATGAGATGCGTACGTGCGTACGTATGCGGTGATCGCGCCGCTCTCGAACAAGTTCGTGACAGCGCGAGACTTCGTTTTGCAAAATGGTGGCCTCGAAGGCAAGCATCGACCGGCTCTGTGGCTTAAAATATGGCCATAGTCTGGCTATAACACTTGGATTCGCTCACATTGGCTGTCAACAACACGTACTTCTAATTTTATCAATCATATGACGCAACACGCTTCACGCTCGTTACGTACGCGGGTACTACGGCGTACTAAAAGCCGATTAGTGGCAAAGGACGCCACGTAACGCAAGGCGGTTGCGTGATGCGTACGTAGCACCATTCCGCAGTACTAAAACTCTCTATTAATGTTACGCATTAAGCAGTTCTCACAGCTCTCGAAGATGTAGGAGTTTATGGTCGGATGTATCGCTGGATATGTAGTTAATTATCAATTCGATCCTTTTTTGTGAGCACCGAAGATGGTGAAACCTCTCCACATTACATCCACCGTGGCGTCCCCCAGGGCGGCGTACTCAGCCCTGTGCTGTTCAATCTTACGCTAATTGCTCTCACTGAGCATGTGCCAAGCACCTTCAGGCTATCATTCTACGCAGATGATATCTTCGTTTAGGCATCGGCTGCAACACGCCTGCAGTTGCGAACGAGAATTCAAAAAAGCTCACGCTGAGACATTAAGTTTCTTCCGAAATCGAGGCTTGTAAATTTCTTCCGATAAAGTCACCCTGGTAGCTTTTAAACGCAAGTGCCCGAATAAGTACACCATAAACATCAATGACCAAACTGTACCATACGTTCAATCGCACAAGTTTTTGAGCGTCATAATTGACAGAATACATCATGTAGCGATCACGTGTTCTACACAAAAACAGTTAATAGACCTCTGTACTCTACTGAAGTTCTTTGCAGGGAAGACTTGGGAAAAGTCACCCAGTGCAATGCTACAGCTGTACAGAGTACTTTTTCTCGATTTCCTGCAGTACAGTTTACCGGCATTGATCAATGCAAGCAAAACAAGCCTATGAACGTTACAGAGTGTTCACGCCCAGGCACTTCGGATTTGCCTAGGTTTGCCTCGTAGTGCGTCGACAATGGCGTCAATAGTGATCGCCGGTGACCACCTAATCTCCACACATATTGACATTGAGACACTCTGGACACATAAAAGGTACATTGCTCAGGCACCCTGCCAACAGCTAGCCTCTTTACCAGCAGACAGACCACGTTCGTCCTTTTGCCAAACGGCAACGACGTATTGCGACTCTTTGACGAAATGCTTCGCACCTGCCGCCAGGCCTTCGACTTCTCCTTGGTGCCTGACTCAGGTTAACATCAGGCTAACAATACCTGGCATGCAGAAAACAGCAGATATGTCTCACCTGCTCATAAGCATCTTGCTCTGCTCTCGTTATACGAGACGTGCCAAGGCTGTTTACACTTATACACTGACGGCTTCGTTTTAGAGAACAGTTCAATGGCATGTTTTGTTATACCAATAAAAGCCATCACAATAAAATTCAAGACCTCCTACCCTATGACATCAATTGGAGTGGGGCTCACAGCTCTTTGTACCGCACTGCAATTCATTAGTGATCAACAGCCAGAAAAATGGACAATTTTCAGGGAATTTAAGGCGGCATTGCAATCCCTTCTATCACCTTTACGCCGCCGCCCATACGAACAACTGGTGGTCGAGATTGCAAAAGAGCCTCACCATTTAATTCAGAAAGTAAATGACATAAACCTTTCATCGGCTTCCAAGTCATTGTGGAATAATTGGCAATCAACGGGCCGGTCGAGCTGCCCGTTTTGCCTATACTGAAAGCAATCAAACATTAATTCCACTCTCCAGAACTGACGCTGAACAGAAGCTCCACACGATTGCTCGCAAGCGCACTACGTCGCAATGAAACGAGTCACATTTCACCCACACACGATTATGTACCTTAGACCCAAACCTCAGTCTTCTAATTACTCCTAAACTTCGCCGACCAGACGCTACTATGTTGTGGAGGTTATGGTTGCTTGCCACATTTACCAATGCGTACGCGTTCCACATAGGAATGGCCGACACTGCTGCGTGTGATCATTGCGGCAGTGATGGAACAACTTGGCATATTCTGCGCGAATGCTCACAATACTGGTTGCAGGGACAGTCACTCTGCAATGCACTAAACAAACTGCATAACCGGATTCTTTCGAAAGAAAGAATCCTGCGCTACCTACAGGACTTTATGTCGCAGAAGAAGGCTGTGAAGGCACTCCTGCGCTTCTTGCGTTCAACCGGCCTCTACAAACGACTGTATCAGAACGCCCTGCATGGTTGTGAATTTGTATTTTTTCCTATTTTTTGTATCTCTCTATCTCTATCCTCTTTTCGACCCCTAATTCTCCACTTCTGTGCAGGGTTGCAAACCAGTTCTTCTAGGTTAACTTACCTGTCTCTTCCTTTTATTTATTTCTATCTCTCTACACAAAGCGGTACGATTGCGAAACTCACCGCTGTTCTTCCCGAAAACGCGAATATCGAGAATTCCAGGCCTAATTCTTATGCAAAAGCAGGAGTCGCCGGTGGAAGGGAGTCCAATGAACAGCCATTTCTGGGCAATTACGATGAACATGCACTCTTGCTTGCAACTGCAGTAAAAAAAAAAGAGAGAAATCGTGTTACTATCTGCGTGTGCCGATAAGCAATGAACAAGCACTTCTTCAAAATGAAGACTGAGAGATGGGTCAATAACAAGGTGGGCTTTTTTCGACCAGTGCGCCGGCCACCTTTTCTTGTGAAAATAAAATGCGATCGGCAATCATGCTATCGGCGTGCTCATGATATACAGCACCACATGTTACGTTAGGCACGCTTGTGATGGAGGCAACATATAATAAAACCTGCTCGCATCACTTTCCCAGAAAGTTCAGCTAAATCACGTGCTGTCTAAGTGCGAGGAAAATTAGTCAGTTTATTAATGTCAACGCACACACCCCCTAACCTAGTTTGAAGCTACCCCAGAGAGAGCTCGCCGTGGTCCCTCTTAAGGCATTGTTTGGGAGGATCATTTGAAGCAGCCTTGCATTCACTCAATTCTTGGCATTTCAACAAAAGTTAGTTTAGGACGCCGTCGTACCTGTCTCTGGCAGTTGGTTGAAGAATAGGAAAGTTAATCTCGGTGGTGCGAATTTGTAGCTCAGGCCGGAAAGTTTCCGATGAAATTCACTAAAAGAAACTAATGGTGTAGAAAAGCACAGAAATACAAAAAAAATGCGAAGAAGCACTTGTAAGCGGGCCTTTCAATTTTCGCAAAGAAGCTATGCGCGTTTTATAACGTTTTCCCTAGGTGTTTTCATAGGGAAATACCCAGGAAAAACACTAGGTAATAGGTTTTCCCTAGGTAATAGGTATTTCAATCAGCTTCACCCAAACACAGTATACATGAACAAAAAAAAAGAAGGGACAGAAGCTGAGATCTGGGTTGTGGAAAAAATCGCTGACCACAATTGTTAGACTGAGGAACACTGTCAGACGCTCTCTAGGCAACATTTAAACGATGTTTACAATTCGGTCGATGGCCAAATGTGCACGGGGTTACGTGGAACTTGCTGAAGCACGCGTTAAATCAATAAAACTCTAAAGCCAGTGAGAGGGGTGCAATATACAAAATTTTCTACATGGCCAAACAAGAAGACTGATACTCTTGAAAAAGGTTAGTGTTATTTACTAACTTTAAAATATTAAAGTGCTGGCAAAACATTCACTACCTAAGTAATAACTGCATGTAGCAGACCACAGACATTTACTGCCTCAGAAGCCTTCTCAGATAGTAAATGTCTGTAGTCTACTATCTGCATTTACTACTTAGGTATTGAATGTTGTGGCAGCACTTTACTATATCAAAAATCAGTAATAGCACTACCTTTTTTATGAGCCCAGAACAAAAAGTTTTCGAACGACTTGAAAAAAGATATATACCAGCTGATTCTTCATGTGACGTGAGAGGATCTGCACGTGGAGTCCCTAGACAAACCATTCCGCACGGCTTACGTGAAAAAGGTCCTCATCGTAGAGAAAGGCGATCAGCCCCAGGCCTGTATGGTATCTCAAATCGAGTCCTGCGTAATCTGGATGATACTTCTCTACAAATTCTCAGGCACGAAATTAACAAGGCGTAGGAACAGGGCACTGTCCCTGAATTGTGGAAGCGGGCGTCAGTCATATTTATCACTACATCGGGACGTCCACTGGATGTGTGTAATCTAAGACCCATATCACTTGCATAGTGCATAAGTAAGGTGGCCAAACACGTCATTATTACAATACTAAACGCATAGAAGACCAGGATGTCTTTTCATACCAACGTGATTCGCTACAACCACCATAATTGACCCAGCATGCCAAAAAGTTTAGGAAACACCACAATGTTGACGTTCAAACGAGAGATGTAAGGGCAATCTTGTGACTAGATCAAAAGAAAGCTTTTACAATTTCTTTCATACGCATATACCAAACTCCATCTCTACTTTTGGCTTGAGGCATAGATTCTAAGCATTCTTCAGTATTTTTCTTAAAAATAGAAAGGTCATAATAAAGATAAGAGATCTCAAATTTGAAGCCTCCTTTCTTTGCTCTGACAATAATAAACCTGGTCAAATGGATTGACCATTTCTGCTCAGTATCGCTGTCGGTGCTTTTCCAAAGGATCTCGCATATACAGAGCATAGGTTGTAACCTTCACGCTGATGACATCACTGTCTGGTGCACTAGGGGCAGTCAGGGCAGAGTATGAAAAGCACTTCGAAAGGCAATAGAATACACCGAGGCGTTTCCTTGGGGCACGGGACTTTCAATCTCACCAACAAAATGAGAGTTTTTGTTTTAAAGACCAAATAGAAGGGGTGTAAAACCTAAAGGCTGGGTCACTCTTTCGAATATCGATATAATGCTTCGAACCAGCTCTTGTCATTTCATCCCTACAGTAAAGGCTATTAAGACGATGGCGTTCCAGACACTGCGATCAGACTCAACTTCGTCTTTAAAGTATAAGGCAAAAATTACTTGTTTATTTAACTGCGCTCGGAAGCGCTCTACGGTCTCTTGAGCGTCACCATGTCTCTCTTTTCGCTCGCGCTCTTCTTCTTTCTAGTTTTCTTGTCCGAGCCCGGAACGTAAAATATAATCAACATTCCCGACCGGGCAACGTTCAACACATAGTTCAAGTGCGTACAGTCTCTATATCGGCCTGATCGCAAAGTGACCGCCTTGCAACTTGATCTTGCAGGAACGAATGAGACCGTCGGCACTGCGGTACACTTTCGTGACCCTTGCAAGCTTCTATAGCTGGCGTGGCGTGTTGTCCGTATGCCCGAAAACGATGTCCCCTTGCTTCATTGCTGTAGTTGATTTCGTGTCGGCAAAGTGTGCAGATCGTAATTGCAACAGGTATTCTTTTTACCAACGCTTCCAAAAGCTTTCAACCAGCAGCTCTCTGTAGTTGTGTCTGCGTATGGCGTCTGCTCGCTTGGAGTTACTGTTGACTTCGTCAGCGGTCGCATACGGTATGGAAGTCAACCTTCGTCCAAGGAGAAGTTCGGCTGGTGTCAAAGTGCAAGGTTCTTCTGCATCTGTCTTGATGAAAGTCAGAGGCATAAAGTTTACGAATGCTTTGACCTCCGCCAGCACTGTCAATATTTCTTCGTAGTTCAGACGAGCTTTGCCGATAATTTTTCGCAGCGGAAGCTTCACTGATCGTACGAGGAGCTCCCACCATCCACCCCACCAAGGAGCATTTGGCGCAATAAACTTCCAGGAAATGCCGTTGGTGCTGATGTGACCAGCGACGTTCTCTTCAGAGAACATTCGGTGTAGTCGCTTTATGTCTGCCAATGTCTTGTGAATGCTTCGCGCGTTGCCAGAATAGATCACCCTAGGTAATCCTATCCGAGCTGCAAATCGTCGTAGGCACAGCAGAAAAGCCTCGGATGTCATTTCCGAGACAAGCTCGAGATGCGCGGATCTAGATGCGGCCCACGTAAAAAGTGCAACGTATCACTTCGTGTCCCCTTTCTCCGTGCGTACATACAGAGGGCCCGCGAAGTCGACTCCTACAACTTCGAACGGGTTCGTTGGTGACACTCGATGACTTGTTAACGGAGCAGTCACGGCACTTCCTGGGCCCGCACTGAAACACTTGCATATATTGCAGCCACGCAGCACTCTTTTTACCAAAGAGCGCGCTCGACAAATCCAGTAACGTTCCCGAAGCTGCGTAAGTGTATCTCTAACTCCGCCATGTAGGACTTGAAGATGGGCTCTGTTTGCCAAAAGTGCCGAAAAGTGGTGACTTGACGGCATTATGATTGGGTGCTTGACATCTTGTGCGGAATGCATGAGGTATAAACGGCCTCCAACCCGAAGAACTTCGTTTTTGTCCATATAAGGGCGTAGTTCAGCGATTCGAGATGTAGGCTCGACTGGTTAGCCTTTGGTCAAAGCGGTGAGTTCTTCAAGAAAGCCTTGCTGTTGAGTACATCTTATCCAATACTGTTCAGCGTTCAGGATTTCTGTATCCGGGAAATTTCCTGTATGATCCGTCCTTTCTCCTTCATCGCTAAGTTAATCTGAAAACCCACGCAGTGACTCTGGATAGGTGCTGAAGCCTGCTGTACCATTGAATGTCGATTATCGGAACTGAGAAGTGTGTCATAAGTGCGACGTTGACTGTTGTAACTTCACCTTGGGTGGCTTCTGCTGTCTAGTTCACTGAACTGTAGGGGCCATTCAGACATCGGTTTAGTTAGCCACTCGGGACCATGCCACCATTTTGAGGTGCACAGCAGTCTTTCAAGTGTCGCGCCACGCGTGAGTAGGTCAGCCGGGTTGTCCGTTTCAGGACAGTATCTCTAGTTTGATGGATCTGTAGTGCCCCTAATTTCATTGACTCTGTTGGCTACGAACTGTTACCACTTTTTGACGTCACCTTTTATCTATGACAACACAATGGCGGATTCCGTCCACATTGTGTAGTCAACTTGAACATTCCTCAAAGCGCTTTCTCACGTATGCCAACATTCTTGAGCCGATTAAGGCAGCCAGTAGCTCCAATTCCGGCAGCGTTGTCTCTTTAATGGATGCTACATGGGACTTCGCAATCTACAGTTTCGGCTCCTAAGGACTTCACGCGATGTATATCGCTGTTCTGTATGCCGCTGGACTGGCACCGCAGAAAACATGTACTTGAAGCACATTAGGCCTTCTTTCTCGGCTACCCAGACAGCGAGGAATGACGACATCTTGCAGTTGCGGCAGCTGGATGACCCAATCATTCCATTCTTTTTGCAGGTAATTGGGTAGTACTGCATCCCAGCCAATGTCTCGTATCCAGAGCTTCAGAAACAATATTCGTATGGCAATAGTATGTGGTCCTACAAATCCCAACGGTCAAATATTCTGAATGCTGACCGCAAGACAAATTGTTTTGTGTCCATCTGGACTGTTAAAAACTTGAGTAGATGTTTAACCCAAAAGTGAATTCATCAATTCCAAACTAAATCCAGGACCTTGACCAACGTTTCGTGAAGAACGGCCATCTCATTCTACTTGATTCTACTTGATTTTCAAGCGTTCGCATAAAATTATCTGAATTCGTTGTCCATTTACGCAATGTCATGCCGGCCGATTTCATTATTGTGCGCACTTCTCGGCAAAGTTTAGCGGCTTCCTCTTCTGTGTCGGCACCAGTAACTAAGTCATCCACGTAAAACGATTCGGCAAAAGTTTGCGCTGTTTGTGCCATGGCAGCCGGTGCTCTTTTCACGTGCTAGAAAATAGTAGCTGTGAGCAAAAATGGGATACATGGAGCTCCAAAAGGCACTCGTGTCATCCTCCACTCTTGCAGCTTGCCGTTGGATAAATCTCCTTCTGCAAACAGGGTAGCCAGCCGGTCTGAGAACTGGCTAACCTCCCTGTCCTTCCTCATTTATTCCTCCTCCTCCTCCTGCAACCAGAGAAAGTGGAAAGTGTCTCTGTCACCCTCCCGAATAGCAATCTGAAGCAATGCCTTTTCTATGTGTGCGATAATTGCCACCGGGTGCGTTCTGAAGTGTAGCAGAATTAGCGCGAGGTCTTGGTATAAGTTGCCACCTTTTTCAAGGCAGTCATTAAAGGACTTGCATCCTTTGGCATGTGACGAAGCGTCAAACACCACTCTCATTTTCGTCGTCAGTGCTTGTTCACGCATGGCTTCCTTGTGCGGCATGTAATATAACTTCGTCACCTCTGCAGGTACATCACTGACTACTTAGGCGTGTCCTGCCCTCAAGTACTCTTATGGTACGGTCATCAGTTTCAAGCCGTCCTTTCCTGGAGTCGAGACGGTTGACAAGCTTGTCCAGTCGAGTAACGGCGACTTGCCTGTTGCTTGCAAGCTCGAAATTATCCTTCCAAAAGAGGGCCACTTCATATCTTTCATTTATAAAGCTAATTGTTTGCTCAAAATGCGTCATGGTGTTGCTCATTTTAGGTGGCTTGTTTATCGTGTCCGTGTTTTCTATGTTTTAAAGTTCCCAAAAGGAGTGAAAAATCTCGTCGCAATCGGTAGCTTGGGCTTTTAGCAGGCACACCATCATTTGTGAAGTAGTTGGTCGGGACACCAAGTGCGATGTGCTTCCCTGGAAGGCTCATCCAAGCTTGGAGTTCAGTGCGATCAATGATTAGTCGCCTTCGCACCGTGAAACATCGCCGGTAAACACTTTCCACATCTGATCCGACCCGATAAGTACGCTGATGCCACTCTTAGTTATGATAGATGGATGTTGGAGCTCATCGGCAACATCGTTTCCCAGCTTCTTGAAAGACGCGACGAAGGCTACGTACATTGCAGTCTCTGTGATGTCCTTGCAGATGCTTGGGATATCTATTGCAGTTAAGACTATTTCTGCATCGGAAACCTGGCTTCGCAGTTGTAGTTCTACGATGCGACGCGTCTTAGCCTCTTGGTTCGATGCACTTGCGAAAGTATTGAAGGCTATTCGAGTTGTTCTCACGCTTTTCAGCTAGAGGTGCTTGGACAGATCTTCAGTTATGAAAGTCCTTTGACTGTCACCATCAAAAACGCCTTGTATGCAGCGGCAGGTGTCATCATTCATGGCCCATGCTCTGGAAGTCTGAAGGAAAATGCAAGTGATAGTGCCTTTCTTGACGGGTCTCTTTCCAAGTGATGCGCAGACTGTCGTAGTTCTTTCGTTGTTCTTGTTAGCATAGTCTGACTTCCGCGAACACCTATCGGGATCGCACATGCTTGTAGCGTGTTGAGCTTGGCATCTGGAGCAGGAAATCTTCTTTTTGCAGTCCCGTGCTCGATGCTCTTTGGTGGTGCAGCGGAAACACCCTTTGTCGTTGAAAAGCAGTTCCTTCTTCTGCATCAGTGACAAGTCAGCTGTACAGGCTTCCGATCCGTGATGACTAGACGAGCAGAATACGCAGTCATCCTTTTTTCTCGTACCGAGTTGCTGTGAAGCACAGATGACGTCGGTTTCCCACGCCGTTAGTACGTCGACTGACTGGCCACGGGGAGTGTTCCATGTTCTCGTCTTCTGGCATTCTTAAAATCTTATCCAGGCTTTACAGCTCGATACACAGGAAGTTGAGCACACGGTCTAGTCCCATAGGTGTAGCTTCCGCTCTCGAGTCATATGCCAACTGGACGGCACACGATCGGTGATACCGCTCGACTATATCCCGTGGAAGAGCGCGCAGTGGGATGTCGCAGAGCATTGACGAAAATGATGACTTGTGCACACCCAAAGCCTTTAAACCTCGGATATTAACGAGAACTTGGTCGTACAAGCTGCGTAGTGCTTTGGTGTCAGTCGATGAACGGACAGGGCTTAACATCCGTAGCTTGGCAAAATATTCTTGCTCCTGGCGCGTCTTGTCTCGAAATCGCTTCTGAAGCATGTTGATGGCGTCGCTGTAGCAACTTTCTGTCGTCAGAAGGCCCGCAATTACTAATGCAGCATCTCCTTTCAGATACAGTCACAGGTAATGAAACTTCACTGTGGCAGTGATACGAGTGTTACAATGAACAATTTGGTCAAATTGTTCCCAAAATTTGGTCCACTTGCTTAGGTCCCCAGAGAAAGGAGCTATTGTCAGTTTAACCAATTTAACTCCAGTTCCTTCTGATGGTGCTGCGACTGGCTGGGCAACGGTTTCTTGAGTCACGGTTGATGTCTTTAGCACGCGATTTTTCTTGCTGAGAATCTCTGCGAGAATGCTCGACTTCGTTATACTCGACTTCGAACTCCTCGTCAGGTATATGCTGCTCTATCTCGTTGCGCAAGTTTTTAATCTCTTGGTTATTAGCCTTCAGCCTCTCATATATGGCATTGAGCTGGTCATAGGAGGCAGGGTCGTTAGCGAGGAGAGCACTTGCCCCGTTTATAATCCTCGTGTTCTGTGCTCACCATGACGTCCGCTTCGACTTCGGTCGCTCCATGCTGCTGCAGTTGACTGGTAGCCCTAAGTAGGGTCCTGGTTTCCAATCCCGGTTCTTCGGCACCAAGTATTAAGACGATGGCGTTCCAGATACTGCGATCAGACTCAACTCCGTCTTTAAGGTATAAGGCAAAAACTACTTGTTTATTTAACTGCGCTCGTAAGTGCTCTGCTGTCACTTGAGCGTCCCCGCGACTCTCTTTTCGCTCGCGCCCTTCTTCTTTCTCGTTTCCTTGTTCCAGACCGGAACGTGAAAAATAATCAACAAGGCAATTAAAGTACATTGAATGCTTATAAGGCGAATGAGACTAATTGGAAGAGCACAAGCAAGGTCAGCACTAAAACGTTCAGCATGACTCAGCTTATCACCAGGGTCTCTAACTCTACAGGTGGCCTGAGGAAGTCCACTTTACTAAGGCTATTCCACGCTTTATTAATCAGCCACATTATCGATGTTCCTGCTATGTACTGCTGGCAAAGTTATAGAAAGGTGAAGCCTTATCTCCTGATCTACAAGAGCGTCAAAAAAGTTCTAGGGGTTCCTTCAAGTACTAGTTAGGAACGCCTCATGCAGTTGGGCATACAGGACATACTGAAAGAAATCATCGAGGCACAGCATACGACTCAAATAGCCAGGCTCTCCTCTTTGGCCGCGGGCAGGAGCATCCTGACCATCCTAGGCTATAGTGCGATAGAAGAGGAATGTAAGCAGAGTCTCACTAAAAAACAAACATTATGTTGTCTCCGTTCCCCGCACAGTACACCCGTAGCACAACGCGAAGGGCGGAAGGCCAAGGGTGAAGCCATGGTTAAGAGCGTTCGTGCAAACCTGGAGTCTGCATGCTTCGTAGAAGCGGCAAAACACGGCCCATCAGCCAACTTCTAGATCATCGCAGTTGACCACGCAGGTTGTGTTATCCACTCCACGTTTATCAGGAATGTCACTCCCACTAAAGCTGGACAGGCAGCCGTAGCTCTCGCTCTCCTTAATCATTCCCGGTAACACATATACAAAAACTCATGAGCGGTGGTCCAAGCCTTTGCTTCTGGATCTTATCTGCTGAAGTAATTCTTCTTAGTTTATAGGAATACTCTGAACAAAGCATAATTTGTTTTCCAGTGAACTTCAGATGGGGAACCTAAACGAGATCGCCCCGCCCAAGCATGCTAGGCAGCCTGAGGGATTTTCAGACTCCACCCTAACGGTATTTGAAGATGTTCTCCTCACTTCCAACGAGGTGACTAAACATTACCGGCTTGACAGAAGGGTCTTCTCTCTTCCTCGTATGACACTCTGTAGGGTAAAAAAAAAAACCTTACGCATGCTTCAAACCAGGTCATATTCCAATCTTTCTTCCTACGTACAGCGAGTCAATTGAAGGCAGTGATCCAACGTGCCCAGATTGTAGCGCCACATCTACGTTAGACCACATGCTCTGGCAGTGATTATCAATAATGAGTTTCCGGCTCATGACTGAAGAGGAACGGAGTTCTACGCTTTTACATAAACTTTTACTTAAACTAAGGGCTGTCAGAACTTTTACTTAAACTAAGGGCTGTCCAGAGGACCAAAGACGCGGCAATGAGGCTTGGCCTACCAGTTCTGATGTAGGAGCAGCCCACTGCTCTACCTCTTTGAGGTAGTGTTCCTCACCACCCCAATAAAGTTTTGTGTCTGTCTGTCATAGTTTTGGTGACAGCACTTGTGTCATTGGTGATCACGTTGGCAACATACTGTTTTTTGGTATACTTACCATACAGTTGACGCCTCGACCAATGTTAGCTTCAGAGCTACTAGGCTTTTCGCATTCTAATGGTTGGTTAGGAAAGTGTAGTTTGTTTGTGTGCGCGTGTGTGTGCATGCGTCCTCAGTAGTCCCAAACAAAAAATATCATCATCGTGCATTGGCACGTGCTCCCTTCATCATCATCTACATCTTCATGCTCCTCTTCATCTCCTGCTTCACTCACAGAACACGTGTACTGATTTAAACTGTGTGGTATGCAATAAATGATACGTGAGAGAACGAATACAAGAAGAGAAAAACAAGGAGAAAATAGAAAAAACTGTTAAAGTCACAAACTGAAAACAACCGAAAATGGGTAAAGAAAAATAACAAGACAGGAGGACCAAAAAAGTCAAAGAAAGATGTATGCAAAAAAGAAAAAAAAACAGAAAGGAAAATGAAGTGAGAAAGAAGAGTAAAATACATAAGAGAAAGTGAAGTGACAACGGCAAAGCGATAGGTAGAGACAAAATGAAAGTCGTAGAAATAAACACAGACAAAGAAAGAAAGTTACTGAGAGAGAGAGAGAGCAAGAAGGAAGAGAACATAAAGAGAAACAAAAAAGGGCCAGCAGCTCCATACTTCTTTTAGGCTTTGCACCACTACTGGAAAACTACTCTAATTTAGTTCAAATGTGAAACTTTTAGGGCGCTGGGCTGCCGTATGCTATCGTATGCTGGCATCGTCACTTTTCGTAACGCTTCCTGTGTAGTATACGTAACAATATTGAGCTGTTGCTCGCGCCAACGAGAAGCTCTCTTTCTTCGAGTGTCTTGATTATAATCACTTATTATCTAATCTTTGATGATCACTTATATAGAAATTGGCGAGGTTGGCGCAGCGAAAGAAAAACCACGTATAAAAATGGCATAAAAAAGGAAACAAGTGCGAGACGCAAACAGAGAAAGAGAAAAATTGCAAGAAGAAATACAAACAGATGAAAGATATATATATATATATATATATATATATATATATATATATATATATATATATATATATATATATATATATATATATATATATATATATATATATATATTTATGTATATATATATATTAGGGCGAGAAAAAGACAGTAAGTAGTGAAAATGAAAAGAAGAAAGCAAAGAGAAAACAAAAAGAAAACGTTGAAGAGAAACAAAGATGGCTGCCAAGCTCCTCACTGCCTTCGAATGAATTTGGCACCCCTAGTGCAAAGTGTCCTAATTTTCTGTATTTATCAATCGTGCTAAGTGCTCTCTATCTAATACCCTGTTTCACTACCCCAGTACCGCATAGAATATTGAATTTTTGCCTCTCGTTAAGCTTCCTGTCTTCCTTTACTTTTAAAGACGATAGTCTTTCTTGGGGACGTTTACGCAAAAATTTTGGTCTGTCTGGCTGTACATTTGTCTGTTTGTCCACCTCTAACGATACTTCAAACAGCACCAAACGATACCCCAAATGGCCGACCCCATCCGCACCGCCCAACACTATTGCTCAAGGTTTAGCATTCAGACTTGTGTGATTGTCAATGAAAAAGCAATTATTGCGCATAAGGCACCATAACAACACGTCAATATTCTGTATGTGTATCGTTTTACTAGAAAAGACATACATAAGAAATTCTAAGGAACGTAGCGCTTATCACGTTGTGCTGACGATGCAACGCTTGCACGAAAAGGCAAGAGTTTCCAGCGCTTTGCTAAGACGACATGGTGGTGAAACCTACCCGTCGCCTTGCGTTCTACACCTTATCGCCTCCGAGACGGGCGCGCACGCCACGCGCTTTGTTTTTCAATATAACTGCCAGGTAGCATTCATGTCTCACGTGTGACGTGACTTGATGCGCTCGTTCGCCCCCGCTGCACGCTCGAGGCACGCTAACGCAGCGCCTACAGAATACCATTCACCAATTTTCTTGCGCAGAACATCAAATAAACGTTTTGTTCACTCTCGACAGACCTAATACTATTATGTTTTGATGAAACTGGCAGTGCGACATGCAGATACGGGGCCATTTTTTTTGCCATTTGCAAAGCTACATTGTATAGTATACCAGTTTTACGGCAAATTGAAACATTCGTAACATGACTTGAAACGTAACCGAAGTAAATTTAGCACAAAAAGAAAGAGGTCGAGAAGCCGCCTATTTATCGAAAATTTGTCTATTACGATTCACGTAAACTGGTTGTTTCAGGCACTGGCGCCCAGCTCTGTTCTGACGTTAGGCGAATTCTTTATACCACAAGTGACTTTTTTGGTTCATTTATAGAAATTAAAACTCCATCTTTCATCTACATCTGCTGTTTTGCATCTACATTTGCTGGTTTGCCTTTGTTTCATCAGGCTTCTTTTTATTTTTATTTTGTTAAATTCTACATTTATTTGAGCCAAGATTGCGCCAACGTAACATTGTTCTCACGCGAAATGTTTAAACACAAGTGTATGTTTAACGAGGTCAAATAATAAAGAGGGTGTGTGCATTGGCTGATATAGTAAGCTAAACAGTTGAACGTGATCTTTTTCTTTTGTCTCAAAAAAAAAAAAACCCAACAACGTTGTGATCAATTTCTGCCGTAATCGTTGCTGTTACCACCAGTATACTCATATTTTTGAAGAAATGAGTACAGAAATATAGGTCATATTTTCTTTATAACTTCTGAGTGTTTCTGTTCTGGATGCTTTTCTTCCTTACAAATCTGATCAACGTCAACAAACGCACTGTACGATGTACTATTTTACCTGTCCCTGTGTATGTACAGTTAGTAAGAAACAACAACTGGAAGCCATTGTCTTCTGGGCTCTCGGGTAAGCATTGCCACCAAAAAAATATATATATATAGGACTTGTTCGGCAGTCCGAAGAGTTTTCGTCATGGAGAGAAAAGACTGTTTACCGTCGAGCCAATGCTTCCATCAGTTTGGTTTGGTGTCCCCATATCATCACTCCTCCTGACAACTTGTTTGTTCTCGTGGTGGAATAAATTGTGTATGTAGTCAAGCAGAAGCACGAAATCCTGTTACCCATCAACATATGTAATGTTGACCTTGCTGTTGTAAAAGAGAACCAGAATGATGTCGGGGGAAAATGCTGCAGATAAGAAAAAAATGAAAGGAGGTTGCAGATAAATCAACAGATGAAAGCAATATGATATCACTATACTCCTCGTATTGTTGGTAGTTTTTATGCACTTGGTTTCCCGAAATGTAAGAGTAAACGTTTTGGTCGCTGCGGCTGTGTTATTACACTTAATGTAGCTAAACAGTTTATTCACCAGATGTGTTTTCATTGGGACAGCAGTTACGTAAACATTCCCAGCGGGTGTTTGCCGTCGACGCAGTGTCTGTGATGCCAATAATCTCCATTTTTCATATAATGCCCCAATTAATGAGACAGCTCCGCAAATCGTACGCTGCACCCGTGAGTAAAAGCTCTCGAGCACCGGCGACCACAGCGAGAGGAGCGCATATAAAACGAACCGGTCATATCCGTCGTTCAGTGGGCTTACGCGATGAAATCTCCAGTGTGCGACAACTGCCGTCAGTTGATTGTCAAGCAGATAGGAAATGTCCCATTCGTCTTTCATAATTAGCACGAAAGCATCCCGGGAGCCAGGAGAAAAGGGCAGTAGGCCGCTGTGTTCGTTTGGTGTGGCCGCTGGCGTGCGCGCTATTTCGACAGGTATAGAAGAAATGCTCGTAACCTAACGGTACTCTCAACGTTTGCTTTGACTTTAGGGAACCGGGAGTACATAAAACGCTTCGGTCTCTGGTGATAACCGTATTTCCTAAAACCAACTTTTTGTTGAGTTTGATGACATCGTATACAAAACTCTAACTGCTAGCCTTACCTCGTATAACAACGCATTACACTGCTATATCATTAATTCCTCTGTCAAGTAGGAAATTAGAATTTTCGTTTCACTTTTCTAGTGTGATGGCACTGTATTTCTTAATTAGGAAAAATAAAACAAGAGGCTGATCAAGTTGCAAGCACCGTAGAAATCACAAACGGAACAACTGCGTGGATGCAAAACAGACAGGAATCGGAAAGCGCTGAATTGAAATTGTCATTCGGAATCGACGAGAAATTGGTAAAGAATTACTCGTGGCGTTACTGCGCTTGAGGGGTTACTGCGGTCCATGACGACTTTAACATATGCTGCGTGATCCCTTAAGAAAAACTTTATTTACAGTCTGCAGCATTATACTTACTTGGTGTCCTTGCAAAAGCAAGATATATCTTGCGAGAGCTTTTTTTTTTCTCTCAGCTGATTTGCATACTAGCAATACACACGGCCTTGAGCGCTATTGAATACCTCGAAAAAGAAATATGAGGATGCGGCTGGAGCGCCAAACGCAATAATAGAACAGGGTAGCGTACCGGAGCCCTGCATGCTTCGTCTTGAACTGTTACCCAAGTAGAGATACATTTGTGCACGTAACATTGGTTGTTGCAAACTTTCTTAGAACGCCTACTAGATAAATAGCTGCTAAGTATTCACTGCCCCCCCCCCCCGCCAAGTGTTTTGCTTTTGAGGATCGGTAAAGTACCCACTACGCTTCCGTAAACGATCACGTTTAGCTAAGTAGCTGCCCACTTGGTAATGGGTGGGTACCCACTCGTCTGGCAGTTCACTTGCTTCGAAACCTGGTGATATACAATGCGGCAACGTGATGTTAAGAGCGTTAAGAAGACTCCGCCGCAGTACATGACATTTTTTTAGCGTTATTCTTTCTTTTACTAATCGATTTCGAGATCTCGCGTGGCGAATTGGTGAAACACCTCGTTGCAACAGAGAAGGCCTTGTTTTAATTCGCACCGTAACCCTACGCCTTTAATATTTTTATTTGCCTCTATTGCGATTGGTTTTCTCACAGACAACGCAGCTTTTTTTGCTCAGCCCCCCCCCCCCCCCCCGACGACACCAACAGCCATGCTGTAACCGTATTTCTTGTATACCAACTATTTAAGGCTTCCGCAATTTCGCCCACGTCCAAAACAGTATAATATTTTGTTTCAGCACTGGGTTTTTCTAAGGAGGTCAAGATCCCTACAGGACTAAACTCCATAGTTGGCGCCAAAAACAATGCCACAGTAGTGATGTCTTTAGAGGGAAGTTATTATTCAATGCAGAATAAAGTGGTTTTGTGCAATAATAAATAAACTACACACATTTCAATTATAAGGCACGATGTCGAGGTTTTGCGTCTTTCAGGAAATTATGTAACACTTAGAAATTGTATTTTTTCTTGAACCAATATTCCCGACACATCACCGATCAGACACAAGGAAAACGAAGCCTAACTGAAAGCAGACATGAAGGAAAAACTCCCAAGCTTTTTCCCGAGGGTGAACATGGTTAAGTGCGAATAGACGGGGTGATGCTATGAGGGGTATTCATTAATTCGCACTATTATATTTATTAATCACACTATGGTGCCTTTATGGTGTAATGGTTCCTGGGAATCGCAATTTGATCACACGTGGGAGTTCACGTTAACTCACTGGCGAATGCCAACGGATTTTAACTTTACTCCCCCTCACGACCCGCTCTCGACGGGAGACTGAGAGAGAAGGCGGGCGCGCGAGAGAGAGGGGTGCGCGCGCAGCTGCAGCGAGCGAGGAGCGAGCGAAGGGGGAGGCGGTATAAGGCGCGTTACTGACACCGATATCAGCGTCGCGTCCGTGGCTTATTCGGTAGAGCGTCGCGCTGCGGCCCGCCAAGTCCTCTTTCTTTTAGAGATAGAGAGAAGACTGCAAACGCCGCCGACGGCGGTGGATGGTTTGGGGTCGCTTATAAAGTGTATTCACACTTAAAAGAAGTAGGTGTAGGCGTACACCGCTCGAAGCGATGAAGAATGGGTGGGCAGCTCACACTTTGCTTTTAAAACAAGGGCGTGCGATCAAGTGAGAAAACGTATAGGGTGTGCTGGATAGCCGCAAAATGTGTTCGCTAAGCTGTCACGCCATCTATCGTTTCCACGAGTAAAATCAAAACAAAGGGCAGCCATGAAGCTCTCTTGACTTACAATGAATTGCAAGCATAAATTGGATTATGTAGAACACAATGTGCGTTCGCTATTGGCACTCCTTTATTCTACACTTGAAATGCCTGCCTAATTTTTTTTATTTTTAGGAGGACCACTCATTCTTTACCCTCTCAACAAATTTGAAAGCATACGGGAGATCTGATTCACTCTTCATTATAACAAGACAAAGCGTGCCAACGCAGGCATAAAATGGTCATCTGCAACTTTACCAAAGATTTGATCTCCCAACCAGTGCTCTGCATTCTCACAATTACACCTCTGTTACTTCGCATTGAGATCATCTGGACTCCGGGCCACTCGGGGCTTGCGGGGAACGAACACACTCAAGACGCCGCCCGAGCTGTCGTCCAACGGGCGTGTCATCAAACAGAGCACCACCCCTCGCGACCTGACGCGGCTGAGTGAGAGATGATGGTCTCCTCGTTTCGCGACAATGCGACGGACAGAATGGTCACCTTTGGAGAAATCCTAATGTATTACCGCAAGGCCAGACTTAAATACCCACCACTAGACAAGTGCCTTAGTAAGCAGCAATCCACTACCTGGCGTCTATTACAGAAACGTACTTTCACCTGTCCGTCAATGTACAGCCGTATTTACCCCGCTGTTCACATAGCACAATGCCAGGTGTGCGGTGCACCTGACGCCGAGCTCGATCATATTATATGGGCCTGCTTCTCAGCTACTCGCTCATTTAAACACAGTACGAACCCTAGATTGACAATCGCCACGGCTGAACAGTAGGAGGCCTTGCTGGTCAGCACGTGCCAGGAGAAGCAGCTCCGGAATGTCCAAATGGCAGAGGACGCAGCCGAAATTCAAGGCCTGGCCACCGCCTGAGAAAGGAAGTTACAGAGAAGCCAGTCTCCTGGCCCTCCGCCACATTTGACCCCAGCAGGGACACTTTAATAAAGTTTCTCTCTCTCTCTCTCCTCGTTTCACTCTTACCTTTGATAGGCTACGTTCGTCAACTCATCTATCCACCTCTCTGAGTGCCCTTCGTTAGCGCCCCAAATGGACGCGCCAAAGCTGGCGTACCTGCTTGCGAAACAAAAAGGAGGCTCTCGTTCACCCACTGTTCTGCTCGACAACACTCATACAGGTGACGTCACGACCTACAGCTATTGTGAATAGAGCAAAAGCACGAAGAGTGTAGTGTGCGAGCGTCTGTTGGTGGTTAAGGAGCTCTTTAAGAAATGCTCATACTACGTCGAGAATAATAAATTGGTATTTTTAGCTGAATGTTCTCTGAGATGCTCATAAGGGTAATTTATTTTCATAATACATGCATGAACGTCTTGATAAGCGGCCTCTTTTTTCTTCTCGCCCTGGCAGAACTGCTCTCGTGAAATTCGGAAGCAGGAAAGAATGGGAAGCTAGCTGTGAGTACATCAGTAGTTCCCGTCATCTCATTCGCAGAAGAGACGTGAGACAGGAGCCACGTTAAATGCTTGACAGTATGCACTCTTCTTTTTTCCAAACATGGGCGTCTGTAAGACAGCTGTGACGGAGTTTTCCGGCATTGGTACGCGCAACAACACAGCACAGAAAGACCAGAAGCAATGACAGGAGAATATCTGATAGGAGACTCGCGAAGTACGCGCAAATTCGGGAGACAATGACACTCTCTAAATCTTTGTTCATTACTACCACCTCTAACACGCTAATGGGTCTCCAAATGAGGCTTTTACAAAACTTTGGACAAGACTGAATTAGCAAACAAATTCACTTTGGCGAGCGAGACCCGCAGTGAAATTGAGTCAGGCAGGATGCTTGCGAAATGAGGAACGAGACCTTCATTTTTTTTTCTTGTAGAAAAATCAATTGTACGCACAGAAACAATGCTTTGGTTCTCATTTCGTTCACGTCACGCTGGGTTCATCATAAAAAGCAGAAAAAGACTTCGTTCAGTTCAACATAATTTTGACAAAAGCAAACAAGAATAGCAAGTGCATGAAGCGCTATATACCGACAAATAAGGTTTACTGATTATCGTGAGGTGGAGGACATTTAGTGGAAGGAACGAACTTTCTTCCATTCGTTTGCAGTCAAAATTACTAAAAAATTGAGCAAGAAGTTTCTATGAAAGAATGCTTTTAGTAGACCTCAACTTTGTTTTTGATCCATTCCTAACCACGAAGAAGTTTGCGCATAGTTCTCAGATGAACCCTTCAAAAAGAATTCTTAAATCTCATCGGTGCGCTTTATCATTCTTCTTTTTTGTTTTAAGAGCTCTTCATTTGTCTAATTTTTATACTATACTCGCTTTCACCAAACCATCTAGTTATACAATGTATGGACTAACAAACGCTGCAGGGTTTTTTTTAGCTCGCTTACAGGCGCTTGTTGTATTGGTTCACTAGATTTTGGTGATTTAATCCGAACTGATTACTTCTTTTAGGTGCCTCAGCTGCTTGCCGGAAAATCAATTATGAACTTCTGGAGAGATAGAGCTTCACGCAGAAAACAGACGAAGGCCCTTTTAAAGTTTGTGCGAGCAGCCCCGCCTCGTCGAATGATTCAGACTGTGTGTGTGCTTCTGCTTCCCTCTCTTCTTCTGTCATTCTCCCATTCTGTCTTTGGCTCCCCTTAACCCTGCCTTTGTGCAGCGTAAAAAACTAGGTACTACATTTCCCCTTAACTTCTCATATTTCTATCTCTCAGCAGAAGCTCATATTTTTTAAGATGATTGCGCTGGATGCTTTATCAAACGCAAATGTAAGCTGGCCTCTGACGTTAGCTGTGACAACACGAGTGTCACAAAATATCATCTTTAGATGATCACATCACATACTGACTGAGTATATACGTCAATATCGCGTTGAAATTGCGTAGCACGAAATTATAAACTTATCCCATGAACTCACTTCGTTCAGGCAAGCTCATTACTGCAAAATCACGTAAGACGGAATATCCAGTCAGATGGGGAAGGAGAGGAGGAGGCGTTAGTGTAAAACGACTTTAGGGTCAAAAGCTTTCGCAAGAGAATGGGTTAGCACCAACACATCTAAACACACCGAATTAGTGCAAATAAAATGACGGCTGCCGCTTTGAACTCGTCTCAGTTGATTGCCTGAAGGAAGATGAGTATACCAAGGCGAGTCCGTATACCAACACCGTTATATGTGCCTTACTTACAATGATTTATTGCAGTCGCCACTGCGCCTTTTTTACTAGAGTTTTCTTACGACCACCTAACTTCGAAGAACCAGCGTGTTTTTTTTTTTTGGGATGTACGCCTAGTTAGTTCGGGAGAATTGTCCTGCCCTTTTTGTGTAATTCAATGAAACACTCATGCATGCGTAGTTTTCGAAATTATCTTGAAAAGGAGCCTAAAGTAAAACAGAATGAATGGTTTGCCTAAATATAAATTACTTGGTTTAAATAAATAGGACATGTGGGAAAAGCCAACCTATGCCAGGTCCGGCACACTTAATTGACCACAGGAAGAGAAACCGAGTGCAATTTCTTCAAGATCACGCGCCATGCCACCTGATCAATCGTAGCTCGTGTTCCAGTTCTACCGCAGGATGTCCTTTCAGTCTGGAATTCCAGTGACCTAAGCTCGCCCTCTAACTCGATGGATACTTCAATTGTTCAGCTGACTTGCAGCTGGAGAGCTTTACTTCCGACTGCCCCGTCGTGGCAACATAGGTCGTCAACATTATTTATGTGCACCACACTTCATTAAAGCACAGAATTTCCTACAGACAGTTATTAAACTATATACCACCTTAAAATGCTTTATAAAGAAACACTATGACTCCGAACTTTTAGAACTTCGCGTTTATTAGCTTGCAAGGGATATTTTTTTTCTGTTATGCAATGGTGCATGCTAGCGCGTGTTCTTCGGAGGAGTTTCAGCAAGAAACTCGCCAGGACACGCAAGAGCAAGACAGCTGCAGCACAGAAAACAGGAGGCCGAGAGCGCGACACACGAACGTCATCGTCTTTTCTCTCACTGGCACAGAGCTAACGCCGATGTGGACCGGCACAATTTCCTCCCCGCACAACGAGGAGCCATCCTGGTTACAGCGACTTAAGGAAAAAACGCTATAATAGGTGGGTCATAGCAGGCTGAAGTCGCGTGACGTGAACTGTTTCGCGGCCTTTGCAGCGATTATCGGCCGATGGGTCGACCGGCTCGACGACGTAGTTTAAGGGATATGTCTGCTCCAATATGCGGTAAGGACCGTGGTACCGTGACAAAAGCTTGGTGGAAAGTCCGGGAGTCGTGGACGGGACCCAAAGCCAAACCAACTTTCCCGGGGAGTAATGGGCATCAGACGCAGAGGTGTCATGAGGAAAGTTTTGGCGCGACTGATTTTGCGTGGTGTACGAGCGAGCCAGCTTACGGCATTCTTCAGCGTAAGCAGCAGCTTGGGAGGTGGGTTTGCCCTCAGAAACTTCTGGTTGGTACGGCAGAATGGTGTCCATGGAACATGAAGGTTCACGTTCATACAAGAGAAAGAAGAGAGAGAAGCCAGTGGTAGTTTGAGACGCAGAGTTGTAAGCGTAGATGACGAAAGGGAGTACGCGGTCCCAGTTTGTGGGTTCTTCCGACATGTACATCTCCAGCATGTCGGCAAGGGTACGATCAAAGCGTTCCGTCGTGCCGTTAGTCTGAGGATGGTATGCGGAAGCGGTGCGGTGTACAACGCGGCATTCTTTGAGCAGAACCGCGATGGTATTTGAGAGGAAGGCGCCGCCACGGTCATTAAGCAATTCACGTGGGTCCCCATGGCACAGAATGAGATGGCGAAGAAGGAACCACGCGACGTCTTTCGCGGTGGCGGCTGGTAGCGCAGACGTTTATGCGTACCACGTGAGGTGGTCAATGGCGATTATTATCAAGCGGTAGCCGTCAATAGTGGTCGGGAGTGGACCGAAGAGATCCACTCCGACGCGGTCGAATGGTCGGGCAGAGCAGGACTATCGCTGTAGAGGACAAGCGGTGCTGTCAGTAGGAACCTTGCGACGTTGGCACGCAGCGCACGGCTGAACGTATCTGCGAACGCATCGATACATACCTCACCAGTAGTGCCTCAGGCGAAGACGTGAGTACGTCTTGAACGAGCCAGCGTGATCACACTGAGGGTCGTCGTGGAAGGCACTGCAAATGTACGCGTGCAAATTAAGGGGGATCACGAGGAGCCACCAGCAGCCGTCGGTCAGGTAATTTCGGCGATACAGCAAGCCTTCATGAAGTGCGAAGTCTTGGAGTTGACGACGTATGGTGCGTGAGGCGGAGCTTCGGGCCCATTGAGACTAAATGTCAAGCAGGGGAGCAATCCAGGGATCTTTGCGCTGTTCTTCCGGAATGTCGGTGATGGTTAGAGATGATGAATAACAAGTGGAAGCTGGTGAGCCGGCAGAGTCGGAAGGCAGTGGCGATCGAGATAGGGCGTCAGTGCCCGAATGTTGTCATCCAGAGCGATAAATCATACTCCTCTAATCATAAAGCCCAGCGAGCCAGGCGTCCAGTCGGGTCTTTCAAGGACGACAGCCAGCATAGTACGTGGTGGCCGGTAACAACATCAAACTGACGCCCATAGAGGTAGGTGCAAAATTTACCAATTGCCCAAAAATTGCCACACACTCCTTTTCTGTGATCGAGTAATTTGAGTCCGCCTTTGTGAGCGTACGACTGGCACATGCAGCAGCGTGTTCACCAAGGTCTGCTTTTCGCTGAGCGGATACCGCACCAAGGCCGACACCACTAGCATCCGTGGGTATTTCTGTAGGCGTTTTGAATTCATACTGGCGCGAAATTGGAGGAGACGTGAGGAGTAGGCGAACAGTCGGAAATGACTCATCGCGATCGGCATTCCAAGCTGAGAGGTCGTTGCTGCCGGCGAGAAGCTGTGTCAAGGGGGATATAATGGAGGCGAAATTGCGGATGAAGCGCCAAAAATATGAACACAGCCCAATAGAGCTTCAGAGTTACTTTAGAGGGCTGGGCTTGGTATATACATCAACCGCTCGAAGTTTGGCAGGATATGGCAAAATTCCTTTTTTGGAGACGACGTGGCCTTGGTTGGTAAGCTGACTGGTGCCAAAATAACATTTCTTTAGGTTTAACTGCAAGCCGGCGTTAATGAAGCACTCGAGAACTTGTTCAAGGTGAGCGAAAGGAGATGAGAAATCTGCAGAAAAAACCACTGTGTCATCTAAGTAGCATAAACAGTTCCACTATCGGAGGCCAATGAGAATGGTGTCCATCATCCTTTCGAAGGTAGCAGGCGTGTTGCAATAGCCGAAAGTCATTATGTTAAATTCGTATAAACCGTCAGCGGTGAAGTACGCTGTTTTCGGACGGTCGGCTTCAGCCATGGGCACTCGCCCATAGCCTGAGCGCAGATCATCTCCTTGAAGGCAGTTCATGGCATCGTCGATGCGGGGTAGGGGATAAACATCCTTCCGCGTAATCTTGTTTAGGCGGCGATAGTCAACGCAAAACCTTAACGAACCGTCTTTTCTCCGCACCAGCACGACAGGAGAGGCCCAGGGACTGTTCGATTCCTGAATCACGCCACGTTTCATCAGCATGTCATCGAAGTTGTCGCTAATGACGCAGCGTTCAGCCTGCGATACTCGGAAGGGACGCTGTCACAGGGGAGCATGATGACCGGCGTCAATACGATAAACCCCTGCAGATATGCGCCCCAATAATGGCTGGCCAACGTCGAAAGAGGCACGCAAGCATTCAAGCAGTTGAACAACCTTTGTGCGATGGACTGGCGTAAGCGCGTTATCAACGCTACGCAGGAGGATGTATTGGATAGGGGAGGTGGTAGCCGCGGCGGATGTGACGGCATTTATCGTCAACGGTGTCTTATGGCAGGTTGCATCCAAAGGGAAGATGGCGTCAAAACTGTCGAAATGCCCAACACATTCAATGTGTAAAAGAGTTGCCTAGCAAGGAAAGGGATTGCACGCGTAGACTACACCGGCAACATTCACAGGTGTAACAACGGCAAATGGTAGTATGGGGTTCCGTCGGCGTGCACAGTCTTCAGACGGTGTAAACAGGAAGGTCAAATCACTAACAGAGTCAGAGGAAACGAACACCAGGGTGGCAGAAAACGGAGAAGTGATAGAGTCAGCAGCGACAACCAAATCAGCCACCGGGCTCGGGATGTCGACGACTGTGGTACTGAAAGGGGACCAAGCGAGTTGAGCTCCAGCGCAGTCAATGACCGCATCATGTGTAGAGAGGAAGTCCCAACTGAAAATCACGTCATAGGACGCATGTGGAAGGACAACGAATTCTACAATGTAGAATGCGTCATTCATAAAAAGACGTGCCGGGCACGCCACCACAGGCTTAACGTGCTGCGAGCTCACCATCCGTAATAAAACATCGGAAACGGGTATCATCACTTTCTGCAGCTTGCGGCACTAACGTTCACTTAAAACAGAAACAGCAGCTCCTGTGTTGACAAGAGCGTTCGTCGCGACACCATCAATAATAACCACGATCTCGTTCAGAGGCAAAAGATGAGGCCTTGAAATTTTCGGTGAAGACACAGTTCGTGCCTCAGAAACTGCGGCTCTTAGTTTTCCTCTTCCGTGAGGTTGGTACCGCGGAGCATAGGAGAAATGAAGCGGTGCCGGGGAGGAGGTGATCGACGTGAGGGGAACTGGCACGGCGCGAATAAGCACCCGATGAGGCGGCGAAAACAGGGTGTGCTGGCTGCTGTGGCACGTATTCGAAGTTGGGGATGTAATCATTGGTATAAAGACTGCGCTGACGACGACAGTGACGCGCAACATGGCCAGGAGTGCCGC
Organism: Rhipicephalus microplus; assembly: GCF_043290135.1. Lineage (NCBI taxonomy): Eukaryota > Metazoa > Arthropoda > Arachnida > Ixodida > Ixodidae > Rhipicephalus > Rhipicephalus microplus. Next base: position 183,246,753 of record NC_134701.1, read on the forward strand.
AGGCGTAGCAATTAGGCCTGTTTTCGGGAGTGCGCCAAGGGTTGTGAAGTGGTCTGGGCGGCGAGAGGGGTTGCGCGAGAACAAGGCGTATTGGGTAAACAGGGCGTTGGTGACTGGGCGGATGGTGTTGGCGTCGGTCGAGCATAGGAACGGGTAACGGCCTCTGCATTGGTGAGAAGTGCTGTAGGCTGCGTTGGTGGTACTGGAGGGGGAACCGCCTCAGCAACTTGAGCCTGAGTGACACGACTGAACGAGCGATCGAGTGTCTTGGGACTCTCGGTGATAGACGTGACAATAGAGAGCTGACAAACTACATCCTCACGGATGTGATGCTTAATTTGCGGCAGTAAGGTAGAATATTCAGCGCCAGTGATCTTGGCTTCCAAAGATGAGAGTTGAACTGTAGGAATTCCGGTGCTACGGGTAGATAGCTGCTCTTTGCGAAGCTCGTCAAAGCTTTGGCACAGTTCAATGATTTGCGCTACTGTCTGGGGGCACTTGGCTACCAGCATATGAAATGCATCGTCATCTATGCCTTTTAGTATCTGCCTTATTTTGTCAGACGCCACCATACATGCATTCACACGCTTACACAGATCGATGACGTCCTCAATATAACTCGCAAACGTCTCAACGTTCCTTTGGGCTCTGGCACAGAGGTGATTTTCGGCGCGAAGCTTGTTCAATGCAAGCCGACCGAAAAACAAAGCGATGCTTTGCTTGAATGCAGACCAGGAACTCAGCTTCTTGGTTGTAGTACCATAGCTTCGTCACTTCGGTCAAATAAAAGCTGACGCACGTCAACTTAGCAGGGTCCTCCCATTTGTTGCGACCGCTAACACGCTCAAACTCTACCAGCCAGTCTTCGACGTCAAGTTCGTCTGTGCCGCTGAACATCGGAGGGTCATGTTGACGAAGCGTCCCAAAACACATGACCATAAGTGGTGCTTGAGAAGGAGCGGCGTCCCTCGGTCATTTTAGGGCATATGGTAAAGTCCGGTTGCGGAGCTCCAGGACGAAAAGGGGAATGACCCAGCAGCGCTGTACCAAGTGTATCAACCGTGTTTTTTGGAGGAGTTTCAGCAAGAAACTCGCCAGGGCAAGCAAGACAGCTGCAGCAAAGAAACCAGGAGGCCGAGAGCGCCACACAGGAACGTCGGCGTCTTTTTTCTTACTTTGTTTCCTACTTTTTTTCCACAAATGAGTATAATCTGTGATTTACAAAGGTCCCTATGTGTCACGTGTAATATGGTTATGTGCCGCTCACCCAGGGGACGAAGAAGAAAAGGACTAGGTGGTACCTGCTTCGCCATCTTGGTTGTTTTTGCCCGCACTACTGTGGACAGCAAATGTTGTAAGTCCGTCCTTTTCTGTCATTCCCCCTCCGCCGTAACATCATTGGTGGAAGGTACGGGGTACCCCTTTCATGCCAGAACTTCGCAGCAGGCGTCTTCTTGGACAGACCATGTCGACAGACACTGCCGCCAATTCCGCCACACTTCCCGCTACTGTCACACTTCCCGCTACTGTCGATACCGTTAGCCAACGTCCCCTCATTCATCATACCGTGCAGACGACACCAGATTCAACCGTTTTCACAGTCTTGAGGACCCACTGAATCCTAAAGCACGAACATCGACCTCACGTTACGGCCGCGCACCGTCCCCCAGACCCAGCGACGTTCTCGGTCACCTATGCCCCGTTGCTACCTTTCGCCTTTCCCCCGCCGTCCCTCCTCGAAAAACTAACCACTGCAGCTCCCGGAGGTGATACTGCATTAACCTATTGACCCGGAAATCCTCTGTTAACTCTGGCAAGTCGGCAAAAACTTTTGGACGTTGAAGTAGATGGCGTGCCTGTTTTAGCGCTCATCAACACAGGTGCCCAATTTTCAGTCATGAGTGCTCCCCTTTTTCGCCGTCTTCGTAAAGTCGTTACACCCGCCTCATCACCTGTTGTTCGCGTAGCCGATGGCCACACACTTACCATTTTTGGAATGTGTTCTGCGCGTGTGAGCTTCGATAATCACAAGACCTCAGTTCTCTTTTCTGTTCTGGACGAGGGCCTTCATGGCCTGATGCTCCGCCGAGACTTTTTAAGCACGCATTCTGCCCTTATCGGCTGTTCTTCTGGTTTGTTACAGTTAGAGCTTCCTGCTATACCTGATCTCTCTATCGCGTCGCCACCACGTTTATTTGTCGTCCAGTTTGTTCACTTGCTCCCAGGTACCGCGACTTACGTCTCATTTAACGCAGACCCAACGGTACGTGATGGCGACTATTTAATTACCCCCACCTTGGACGTTGTTTTGACGTGACCAGCAGCTCTGCCTCACTCTGTTGTGAATGTTTCTGCGAACAACGCTTGAATAACTGTCCTGAACTTAGGACGCTGCACACAACTGCTTCCTGAAGGTATCACGCTGGGCACGATATCACCTTTATACGCAAACTACCTTGTTTCCCTGGCCACTGATGTCCCACAGCCACCTCCAGGCAGCCCTGCTGCTAGCCCAACACCCAATTACGCCTTGGACATGATTTCCCCGGACCTGGACAATTCTCAAACCTGCACCTACGCCTTCTGTTGTCGTCATACCGTGACGTTTTTGATTTCGCTTCACAATAAACTTGGACAAACATCTTTGGTGACCCACCGAAATGACACCACGGACGCAAGATCAATTCATTGACAGCCTTACATTTTTCGGGGATTAAGCTCAGTGTCATTCAAACGGAAGTTGACAAGATGCTCGCTAAGGACATCATCGAGCCATCTTCGAGCCGTTGTGCGTCACCGGTGGTACCTGTAAAATAGAAATATAACATCTGGCGGTTCTGCGTCGACTACCGGCACCTCAAAAAAATCACCAAGAAGGACGACTACTCTTTGCCACGAATACACGACGCCCTTGATTCCCTTCATGGCGCATGGTACGTTTCTCCTATTGAAAAGGATTATTGGCAAATAGCTTTCGATGAAAATAATTGGGAGAAGACCGGCTTCATTAGAGCCGATGGTCTGCACAGTTTAAAGTCATGCCATTTGGGTTGTGCAATAGTGATCCATTTGGCTCTGCTACCTGGAGATGTCGTTTTCTCCCCGATGTTCACCAGTCACCTGCAACGCTTGTCGGCTGTTTTGCAAGTCTTTCACACCGCCGGTCTTCAACTCAACTTTTCGAAATGCTGCTTTGGCCACCGAGAGCTCACCGTTCTCAGACATCTTGTTCAGCTGCCGTTATACGACCTGATCCATCAAAAATGCGTGCTGTCACCAAGTTCCCTATACCACATTCTTCCAAGGACGTTCACTAGTTTTACGGCCTGTGCTCGCATTTCGCCGCTTTCTTAAAGATTTCGCAATCATTGCACAACCCCTCACGTGTATTTTGAGAAAGGACGTCCCTTTCTCTTGGGGACCTGACCAAGCGTCGGCTTTTTCTCATCTAGTTAACCGAGTCACGTCACCCTCTGTGTTGGCCTATTTCAACGACTCTCCGCCTACCAAAGTACGCAACGATGCCAGGGGTCATGGTACCGGCGCCCTTCTTCCCCAAAATCAACGTGGTCACGACTACGTCATTGCTTACGCCAGCCGCCTCCTCTCCGCAGTTTAGCGGAACTTTTGTTTGGGGTGTCAGGAAATTTCGTCCCTATCTTTACGACCAATCCTTCACCGCGGAAAGTGATCACTACGCCTTTATGCCGGCTGTATTCACTAAAGAATCCGGCTGGCCGAGTTGGTCGTTGGGCGCAACAACTTCCACAGTACACGTTCACTGTTGTCTACAAGTCTGGATGCTTGCATCAAGGCGCCTACTGTCTGTCACGTTATCCCGTCGACCCACCAGACTCTTCGGCGAACGATACCATTCCGTCTGTACTTGCTATAACTGACGTGTTCAACATTTCTGCTGAGCAATGACGTGACCTGACTTTCACAACATTATCGACCGCCTCAACTCTACAGCTTCCGAGTCATTCATTCGTGTTTTTGTGCTATGCGACGGCACCTTGCTACGTCGCAGCCTGATACCCGATGGTCCTGACCTCATATTTGTGATTCTGCACACCTTCGTTCAACTGTTCTGGCCCAGCTATCCGGCGTGCTAATGGCGGGGCACCTCGGCGTTTCCGACAGTGCATGCCATCGGTTCTACTGGCCAGGAATATATAGGTCAGTACGTCTTCACGTGACGTAGTGCGATCTTCCACTAACTCCTGCCGGCTGTCTTCAATCACTCGACGTTCCATATGAATTGTTTGATGTGGGCCTCGACTTGCTTGGTCCGTTCCTTGCGTATGTCTCGGGAAATCGATGGATCACCGTTGCCACGGACTGTGCACATGGTTCGCAATCAGTCGTGCACTTCCCACCAGCTGCACGACTGACATAGCGGACTTCTTGCTCCCCAACGTCATCCTTCAACACGGAGCACCGCAGCAGCTTCTGACGGACCGTGGAAGGCAGTTTCTGTCTCTGGTCATCAGTGAAATTTTAATGTGTTGCTTGACCAAACATAGGCTACATTACCACCATTACCGACATGCTGGAAATGTACGTGTCTGCCGACCACCAAGATTGGAATGCAGCAGTGCCTTTTGTCACGTTCGCCTACAATACGTCGCGGCACGAGATTGCGGGCTATTCGCCTTTCTTTCTTTTATTTCGCCGAATTTCAACTTTGCCTATGGACATTATGATGCCTTCTTCGTCGTACTCACCTAGTGAATACGGTCACAAAGCTATAGCTCGCGCCAACCATGCACGTCAACTTGCGCACTTACGGCTAAGTGACTCGCAAGCGTGCGAAAAATCTCGTTACGACAGTCGTCACCAAACGACCCCGTTCCTCCAAGATCTCTTGTCCTCCTGTGGTCTTCAGCACGCCGTATTGGGATTTTTGAGAAGCTGATGTTCCCGTACTCCAGACCATAAGATGTGCACCGCCAATTGACTGACGTCACGTATGAAATGAAACCATTCTCTTCATTCTCGTCCACCACACCCCGCACGGACATCGTTCATGTTGTCCGTCTGGAACCTTATCTTAGGTCAGACTCCCCCAACACACATGTATAGTAACCACTTTCACTACCATCTTTCTCCGGCTGCACTGATACGGTGCCTTGGCCGCCGGAGGGTAATGTTATGTGCCGCTCACCTAAAGGACGGAGAAGAAAATGACTAGGTGGTGCCTGCTCTCGCCATCTTGGTTGCTTTCGCCCGCACTACTGTGGACATTAAATATTTAATATACGTCCTTTTCTGTCATCCCCTCGGAAACAATATATTTTCATGGTCTCCTGCTTTATTCATCGGTTACATTTAAGTTGAAGGCCGTGTGTTCAGCGATGTATTCCTCGCGATTCATGCCTGTAAACAATATAGTTAATGCAAGTAGTTATAGCTTTTTAAATGCGAAGAATTTTTTTTGCGTACTGTAAGCGATCTTGGCGTTCATCTGTGCATCCATCTATCTAGCCGCTTACATCTGGTCGCTCTTGTAATCATGCACCTTTCAACTTTGCGTGAACCAAAATTATCATGAAAGAGTAAGATGGTTGGACGAATATAGCGCGCAGATCCAGACATGAATATTGTCAAGGTCGCGTCGCCTTTGTCGATAAATACTTCCTGCCAGATACTGGCACATACCCCCGCGCTGATAAGTGCCAGTGGTTTTCGGGTATGTACCACAGGTGAGTTCTGAGTAGATACCCAAGGTAACACTTGGGTATCTACCTAGAACTGACGAGAACTTACGTGGATACTTCTAACGCGTGAGCGTTAAGGAAAACCAGACATCAACACCATTGACCGAATGAATGCAAAGAAATGTCAAGGTCCCACAGGAATGAAACCCCAGCATTCTGCGTGGCAATCAAGCATTCTACCACAAAGCCAGGTCTCGGAACAATTTATTTTCAAGTATATAGCGTATTTAATGTTCGTGAAACGTTCATTGCGCTTGCACTGCTGGCTATCCAGTTTTATGAACAATACATATGTACTCCTATGATACAGCCGTCACGTCGTGTTAAAGTCAATCGTAGTTAGGTGTCAAGCGCTGAAGTTTATATATGTAGCAGTGTCCAGGGCCACCATCCTCACGAGCACCAGTGCTTCATTTAAGTCTATCGCTCCTGGTGTTACTAAGGTTCTTGTTGGCATTGTTTCGCAAGTGCCAACAGTTGGTTATAAAAACTTTTGCGCTTTTCAACGTATATCTGTACGTAAAACATTCCTACATATATTTAGCGTCTTTTAATAACGTGTCAGAATAAAAAAAAGACAACGAGGTGACGTTCTTTCCGCATGCTTCGAGTAACGTTGATTGACGCGGTATGTGGGATCTCAGAATTTGTTTCCTTTTTTTAGTATGAATCAATGGAGATCACAAAAGAAAGCTGACAACATAATGTTAAGATAAACGTATGGAACATACATGTAACCCCAAAACAACGAGGGAGAAATTGTCATGCGATTGAAATATAAACAACTGTTTGCGTGATAGCTCCTGCATGCATGTGACCTAGAAAATTGTGCTGGTGTTTATGAGGTTCCATAAACTGTGCCATGCAAAGATTTCACCTGCGTGGAAGTCTGCTCACAGACTTTGCACTTTGCATATATTTACGTTTAAGTTATGGAATAATACATTGCACCACAAACTTATGGCAGCGCACATTTTCCTTGTGATGCTCTCGTGTTCGCGCTGCTGATTGCTCAAGCTTCAAGGTTAACTGCCTAATGTGGTGTAATTCGCCGACTTTCGACATTGCTGGCGCAACTTTGTCGCAGGGTGCAGCAAGCTTTTGATCTTTAACATCACGCAGCCAAGCAACAAATGAGAAAACTTTTTGTCATATTTTTTCGAAACAATGCTCATTATCTTACAGCAGCTGCCAGACGCTGAGCCCAGTAATTTAGGCATCTTCGTGAACCTAGGCTGCGAAGATTAAAGGCTAAATTGAGTTACACTGCGAGAAGAAAATGCATGCCTCGTTATGAACTCTCCTGCGTGGATATGAATTTTTTGTATGTGGCCTGGCAATACTACCGGAATGCCGTTTTATAGCGTTCTGTTGACCTTCTTTGCATTTAATGACTTCAGAACGTGCATTGCGTGTACACATGTATAAGATTGACCAGCAAAGAAGGCAATCGCAAAGATTAGAACCATATGCAAAACTCCACCTATTTAAAACAAGGAGGAAGTACGAAAACCAGCACGTGCAACTGCTTGAGAAGAATAAACATTTGCTGAGGCTCTATCACGCATCATGTCCGTAATGTCGCCAGTGGACTTGTATACTTCGTGCTTATGCGGGTCCTTGGCAAGAAAGGCCGTGATAACATTCTTGTTTTACTGTGGATGCAATAAATGTGGTACTGCTCACTTGAAATACCATCATCACAAGCATGCTAGTGTCTAAATATGCCGTACACTACCAATCATCAAGCGCGCTAACAATAAATACGCTAATGAGCATTTAAAAGTAACATTGCCCAGGTTACACCAAACATTGAGGCACTTTCAAGATACAATTGAACTTTGCTAGTGAAATTCGGGCTTTTATTGTTGTAGAACTAGCAAGATATAAACTAGGTGGTAAATATTGCCTGATGTAAAACTACTAAAATCTTTGTTACCGCGAGATAAACATAAGCCTGGCTCGGCATCGCTAAGACCATGCTCACAGTGATTCATCGACGGGCCCCTAAATTCATGTGCTCCTTCCTATCCGTCCGTTGCCACTGTTCCCAGGGGCTACCAATGTAAACCATTCATGTTGCACTCCATGCCGCTTCGCACCACATACATGTAAAGAATAGTGATAAATTCTGCAGATATGAATGGAATTGATACTTCACTCAAAAAACATATGTATACGTAACTGACCTGTGAAGTTCACAACTAAAGCTTGAAACTTCCTGTCAGTTTTGTTCTTTCGATATACTTACAAAGGAAAATACTTATTAGGGCAGTTGGAATAAAAAAAGTGATGTCGACAGTTCGAATATGTAATCAATGCTAAATGGAAGCTAAGTTGCATAATAAGTTGTTTTGCCGCATCGACTGCGACCGTACAAAAATTCAACTAGAGGGTTCATTTTCTTGGAGAACGTGCTGTAGGTGTGACAAATATTTATACCACTTTAGCTCAATAATTGTGTTCATTTTGTGAAATAGCCACACTTTACAGCCTTTACCTAAATCAGCGCTCAAAGGTGCCTACTTAGGGAAGGCTTTTTGTCACATTGCGTTCAATGCCACAAGAAATAGCTTGTTCCCTTCTCCTGATCGTGTTGAAGAAGGCCGAGAAAAAGAGGGCCTCCAAAGTGCATGTGACAGAACGTGTTGGGGGACAAAACGTTAAGCTTAAGTTCGAAGCAGTTATGACGGCAGCCTGTCTTCACTCATTGCCATGCTGCATTCATCCGGAAGGATGCCCTACTTTTTATTGTCTTCCAAAGCCATCCTGATGGTTTATTTCGTCGGCGCCACGTTGCTTGCCGAAGAGTGTCCTCACGATTACTATTCCCCTGCCGCACTTCTGCAACACTGTTCTCTACCAATATTAACCCTCCTGCATTTTTATTCTATCGCGATGCGAGCCATTGTGCAAGCTCTGCGGTGAAGACGTAAACTGGAACTACCAAAGAGATACTTGGTACTGAAGAAACATCTTCACTACTCTTTGTCTAATACTACTCTCAACTTTCGGAGCCGCTCTTCTTTCTCCTAACGTTCGTAATCGCTGATGGTGGCTGCGGTCGCATTGGCTAGGTCGTTCATCAATGGCTTCCGGGGAGCACATAGTTCGATGCAACCACGCTGCCACGGTTCTTATAACGCCCTCTACCTCGCCTCTGCGCTCGCCGCAAGGCATGCATCGCTACCCTTGGTTTTTCTTAATATTTTTTGCATCTCCTATTTGTTTCTAATTCGAGTAGTATATTTTTTTGCAACTTTTTTTTTTGATTCGTCACAACATCGCGCACTAATTCTGTTCTGGCGCCTACGGGCTATCACGGACCGTTGAGTACACAGGCCTTCTTCGTAGTCTGCTATACCTTACCTGAAGATGCAAATGACTGCGTGTATCATAGTCGGTGTGGCTTTCCCGACAGCGCCGGTGCAAGGAGATTGATGCTGGAACGGACACAAGTGGGATATAAACGAGTAGTGGTGTAAACATATGCAAGAGGTATGAGAAGTACATGGAGGAACAAAGTGTAGCGGGAAGGGCTTAATCGAATAATGTACATGACGGTCTTCATTGGGTTGGAGAGTCAAATAAATCATGTACTATCGTGAGCAATATAAGCTTAAACACGTAAGTGCGTGGCAAGTAGCCTCAATCCAAGATAACGTGATACGTGAATGGTGCCGCCGAAACCGGTAGGGAAAGGAGGGTTGTTCTTCCACTGTCGGCCCTCCCACTTCGCCAGCGTTGCGGGCAAACGGCAGATGATTGCGTGGAATCTGTCGCCAGAGGTGATAGCGGGAGACGTGTATTAAAATATACAACGCCACCTATGCATATTACAGGCACGGCATCAAGGCAGCCTACGTCACAGCCGATTAATCAGCAGATATGCATGGTTCATTCAGTGCGGCTGTACGCATTATGTGAGTTGATATAACCACTGGCTGCCACTAACATGCCGTAAGCCGCTGTTTTGCGGCAATGATGCATGTGAGGGAGTGTCAACAAATACAAAAAGCGCGCCACTATTTTCACTTTGCTTCCGTAAACGGGCGCTGCAAGTCCGCCGAAGTAGGTTTCGAGGCACCGTGTTTAAACTCATATTGCTCGCAATAGTACACAGAAGATTTTGCAGGAACGGTTATGGAGTGGCCATGAGTGGTGAGTGAGCCAGTCACCGAAGTCATAAATAATTGTAAAAGCCGAAAATATTATGACAATCGTGCAATATCTGTGGTTTGACGTGTCAGAACCACGATACAATTGTGAGGCACGCCATAGTGCAGGGTAATAAAGTGCGACCATCTGGTGTTCTGTAATGTGCGCGGACATCGCACAGTACATGGATCTCAGAAAGCCTTCGTGCGTTCACAGCTCAAGCTGAGACCTGGTCCCCTCACATATTCAAATTTGAGCGCATTGCGACCCAAGTAACTGCCTTACACACATCAAAGCGGGATCGAAATGACAATACCTGCATCGAAATGACCCTCTAGCACCACGATGCTCGCCAACACAAAGTAGCGTTCGAAGCACACTCCCAGAACCCTCGCCAACCCGTACTGTCGGCCGGAAAAGTTTGCGGTATATCCAGTGGTGTTGGAGCGACAAAAACTGCATTGCTGCGTTACGTACCGTGACACTTTCGATGTTGAAGATATCAGTAGCGGCCTCTACGATAAGATTCCGGGAAAGGCGCGTAGCATATACGCGCACTCACTAATCGCTGAGGCCCCCAGCCTCAACACCCGTCCCGACACGGTAGGTCAAACAGAGGTACAGTTTTTTGTCGCTCTGCCAAGCGCTTCCGATCCCGCAAAGTTTTGCTGTAGACAGTAAATTATACCCCGTTCTCTGTAGCAGACTATTGGTTCACAAACTGATTTGGTGAAAACCCATTCGGTTTCTATATGACGGTTTCAGAACGCCTGTAGATCATGCGATAATTGCGCGATGCTTCGGTTCGTGCAACAGTGCCATTCACTCCCCTTTGTATTCTTTATGTCCCTGGCCAACTACACGTATAGAGAATCCCTCACACAAACCATGCCGAAATCTTTGAAAGCATTCTAGATTATTGAAGGATAATTCGTTAAACTTGAGCACGCAAATGCAGAAACTATGTATATTCTCGAACGAATGCATGCGATAACCAGTAGCAATGTTCGAATGTTCGCTTATGCATCTATAAATGCCGACGCACTTTGCCGGGAATCAGATTATCGACGGCCGACGCTATCTTCACTGTTATCAGTGCCAGTATCTACTGCTTCAGTCTTACTTTAAGTTTCCCGGCCAGAAATACGGCCAAATAAAGAGTTTTTCGTTAGCACACCGGCTGTTGCCTTCGTCGAAGTCACGTTCACGGGACAGCAGTGTCTCCAAATAATGTATTGAGGTAGCGAGTCCTTACTTGTTTGGATAGAGCGGAAGTGTCGCTGGGCGTCCACATGGTTGCGTCGACGCATAAGGTGCCATAGCCCCTTAACTCCAATACCCATTATATATCACTGTGCAATAAACATTCAACTACTTCTCACATTGATTGATTGATTGATTGATTGATATGTGGGCTTTAACGTCCAAAAACCACCATATGACTATGAGAGATGCCGAAGTGGAGTGCTCTGGAAATTTTTACCACCTGAGGTTTTTTAACGGACTCTCAAATCTGAGCACACGGGCCTACAGCATTCCTACCTTCATCAGAAATGCGGCCGTAGAAGCCGGGGTTCGATTCCGCGACCTGCGGGTCAGCAGCCGAGTACCTTAGCCACTAGACCACTGTGGCGGGGCCAGCTACTTCTCTGGAGACACGTTCTATCTAGCGCGTAATTCCGACCTTATGTTTGAGAGATCACCCACATTTTTTAACACGGTATTGTGTTTTTCCCTCGGTAATTAGACTCACCATGTCGATGGTACGGAATAACTTCATTTAGCTGCGTCGGGGCGTGAACTGGCACATAACTGGCTGTACCAACGTCGGATTCGATTTGGTTTATGTAGCAGCGTAACACAGTCAGTTGATTCACTTGGCTTTGTTGTGCTTTTCGCCGCTCTAATTCAGTGCGCTACAGTACGACAGTTTTCTAAATTTTAGCGACAAAATTTGAAGAAGTCTTAAAAGGTAAGTTCCTCAGTTACAAGAACATTGAAACGACTTCGAAGCTTAAATGCCAATAATTGTGAATTCAGTCAGTATAGCGAGTGGAGAGACGCTATTTATTTCCCTAATTCTTATCTTTTCTACCTAATCAACGTTCTGTACACAAAGACATAATTGCTATTATGTAGTTATTTTTTCATGTACTTACACTAGAAAGATGTGTTAAAGCTCCGGTGAAATTCAAGACATGAAAGAACGACTTCAAGTTGCCTTTTCCAAAGCTTTCAAAATGTCTACCTTCTTATCAATGTATAACCCGTCCAACTCTTCCCACTAAGTGTTCGCTTCATTATTCAGAGTGCCTTTGAGGTTTGTTGTTATATGACACAACGTGTAAAATGGCTTAGTGATTGTGGGAGCGATTGTCGGCTTATATTGACGTTTTACTTCTATATTGATGTTAGAACATCGGAATACTGATTTTTTACCATGGACTGCCAAGTTGAAACTTTTTAATTAAGCATTATTTTAAGACAGAGAGAGAGAGAGAGAAAGGAACAATTCATAAATGTTATAAAGGTTAAGCAATTACGTTTCATCAGTGCTAGCAGATGTGATGAAGAATGCACTTTTGTTTGAGCACAGAACATGTTCGCCATGTTTGGGAGCTTCAGCATATTTTTTCTCTTGATTAAAGTGAAACGAAAGAAGATTCAGCGAGAAAAAGAACCTTTCATTTCATATTCCAAAGCCTTTGCTTTCAGAGGTTACACAAAGTGCTCATTACTGCGCTGAAGTTATAACGAGAGGAACATAAAGGTCGGTGATTTGAAATCTTTTTTAGTGACTTCTTTCTGTATACGCGTTCGCATCAGAAAAGAGTAACTGTGTTTGGGGCAACATTCCAGTGACCGAGTTACAAAACTGCGTTAATGGTGAAGCGATTTGTTTTGTGTCATAATGACCATAGCGCAGCCAACTGCTGATGGCTTTCGCAGTAGCTGCATCATTTTTTTCTTTTATTTTGTGAGCAGCTCTTGTATGCATGCATTGCAAAGTGAGCCAAGATCATGCATCACCCTCAAGTTTATATTTCAATTTGGTGCTGGTAGATTGAAAGCCCATTTCTTCCGAAAATTTTAGGCATTAAAGATAGGGAGAAAACTGCAAGCAGCGGCCTCTTTACGTTAGACTCTTTTGTCCTCGGACTCGAAATAAACTTGAGAAATGTAATGCCTTAGATGTTTTACTTTTAAAACGCCATCTTTTTTTTCCGTCTGTGTACACTTTTCTGACAACAGCCACAAGACAACGAAGGTTGGGTGGGGAACCAGAAACGTGTACCTTAGGATTATTCTTTATTTTTTTGCAGATGCCATAATAGTATACGCACGTAGTCCAGAAAGTACACTTTGTGCTTGGCGGGTGATTTATGAGCCTTCATATTAAGATGCCTTTTTCTAACTGAATATAGAAGAGAACTGTGCCTGTCATTATAAACAGCTCTGGGGCTGCTAGGATCACAAAGAAAAAGGATTCGAATACGACATTAGTCTAACCCTTTTGTTTTTTACGTCTTGAGAGATTAACATTATAATGCCAGCGCACGATATTTTTTCTCTCTTCTTTTTAAAGGAGTAACTTTCATCACTAGAGCAGAACGAAATATCTCATCAAGCTGTCACACTGCTCATGCTACAAGCGTCAGCAAATAATACTCGGTAAATGCAGTCACACAATCAAAGAATAGAAAACATCTCAATCAAAGTATGCCCGTGTCTTCTGCGGCGCCGCTGGCCAAATTCGAATGTGAACACGTATGTGCAGTTTGAAGTGGAAGTATAAGTAAGGAACCAATAGTATGAAAAAAGGAACACTTGAAAAAGAGACAAAACGGTCAGAGTAGTTAAAAAATCTGTAATATAAAACTACGGTTACCGTCTTTTTATTTTCTCCTTTTTTCAGTGTGCCTTTAGGGGAAATAAAGTATGAAGACAATTCTGACGTTATTTCAAAAGAAAATGAAAACAGGTGTCCTTGACGTTAACTCATCAAGGTAAGTATACCTTCTCGAACATATTTTTAACAACGGAGCTGTTTAGGCAGGCTGTGAGCTGTCTAATGCAATTTTCCCCACCACGATGATGTCACTGCACCTTGCGTGTAGCAACTCGTTGCAGAGCTGCGCGCCTGCTCTGCTAGCTCATACACTGCTCCGTCAACAGCCCGCATCCACGCAAACACTTCACTACATGAAACCGCTTGGTTGCCACAGACGTGACGTCAAAAGAAACTGCGCATGTGTTCCTTCGTTCTCCTCAAAAATACGTGATGGCAGCTGGCGATGCCAGACAAGTGCATGGAAGGATGGAACAAAGATTCGCACTGACAATGAGGAAGCCACATGCTGGGAATCGCGGCGTGTTGCCATGCAAGACTTCTTGACACGACTCGTTCAATATAGTCTACGATGTTGCACGGAAGAAATGTCAAGGGTTGACAGAGACTTGAATTCCGCATCACTTCGTCTAACTTCGCATCATCTCGTATGGCCAATACCAGCTAACAACAGGTCACTTACATCGTGCCTTTTGCCTTGTGTTACTAGTGCCATCTGCCTAGTCTTTCTTTTCCTCTGTACATTTCATTTCATCTCTCAATAGATTTTGAATGACAAGTTGGTGCCTCATCTCGAACCCAAAAGGGCTCAATCGGATTTTCATTGACACTTGAATTTTATGTCATGCTCCTTGCACTAGTCGTATTACTTATTTGAATAAGCAAAGGAAAGATTGGGGTGTAGAAACTACCTGCAAGACTTATATTTTTTATTTTTTGTTCCAAGGAGAGAGAGAGAGAGAGTTAAACCTAACTTGCTACCAGGTATGCGTTTTCTTCGCCCATAGAAGGATGACTGTCTCATTCCAAGTATCCATGGCTATCCGCCCAATCCTGAGCCAGAGCTCCACTAGCCAGAGCTGGTCTTCAGGGTTTAGCGACGTCAGCAACGCCTCACACTGGTTTTCTGCATATTCTTGTACGCTGTGGTTGTCCATGGGCGGGGCACTCAGGTTATTTTCACAGCCCCATATTATGTGGTATAGGGTGTTTGCAGAGTCCGGGAAGCATTGACAGTTCTCGCTGCAGTTTCTGGGATACATCGGGTGTAGCAGTCTACTGTGCAAATAGGTGCCTGTCTTCTCTTGGTCACCGCTTTCTCTCTACTCAGCCTTTTGTTATCAGGTGAATAGTAGCATCGTTGCTTCGTATAGTGCTCAAGTATGTCGGAGTATATTCTCGGTATTAGCTGTTCTGCGTTTCTGGAGTCCAGCACAAAAAGAAAAATAACCCGTGTAATCTTTAGCCCTATCCAGAAACAGTTGCTGACTGACCTAAGGCGAACGTTTTCGTATCCACATGCAGATTCTGCTTTCGTAATGTATGCAGGAGGGTTTAGTTTTGATCGGATTTGGTCACGTTTTCTCCGGTTTATGAAAGTTTCCATACAGGAAATGTACTCTCAGGATGCCAATACAGTGTAAAATATCCAAGATACTTATAGCAGTTTCGCTCGTGGCTATTTTGGAGAGAGCGATAGCTTTTGTAAATAAAGTTCTGATATCAAGCGCATAATGAAAATTGAATATGCATGGAGCTAGCGTATGATCTGTACCAGTTTAAACAAGGAAGAAAGCATGATATAGTAAGCAGACCTCCGCAAATGCAAGGAGTAAGGAAAGAGGAAGGACAGGGAGGTCACGCAAATGCAAGTTTTTCATTAATAAAGCGGCACTCGAATTGGAAGGGCGGTAGTGGATCATCCGCACCTTAACTCAACAAACAAAACAGTACCATCAATCTTTCTAAGCCTACCTCGAGTGCTAATGAGGCAAGACGCGAAAACCCGCAACAGCAGACTAAAAAAAAAAAAAAACATGAAGAAGTGAGACGTACCTGAAATATACTCCTTACGCACTTCATCCAAAAAGGTGCCGAGGGAGACGGTGACGGTGCAGCTCTTTCCTCAAGAAAGATGGAGACAGATAGTTTAAATGGCTGGGCATGACGGTTCGTACCCCTTAATGGAGATCACCTTGACTGAGACCGTGCATCTCTCACGCACCTAGTCTATCTATCTATCTATCTATCTATCTATCTATCTATCTATCTATCTATCTATCTATCTATCTATCTATCTATCTATCTATCTATCCAGCTGCCTACGACTTTTAGCTCTCCTGGTCGTTTCGACAATGGTATCGATACCAAACCTGGTATGGAATACATGATTCTATGACGAGCGTGTTTGACTAAACATAACATAAAAATCATGACATGTATCATGAATGTCATGATTTACATTTCATGGTCCTGCAGCTGTTGCGGTGGGTTCGTTCACATGACATGTTGCAAAACTGGTATAGTATTGCATGATTGCATGAGGAACACAAGCGTATGCCCCTAACATAAAAATCAGGACATGCGTGTCATGTAACAACATGACTACGTTCCACGCTCATGATGCGCTTGGGGCCGTTTCGCCAGAGTTACATATACCAAATTACGTATTACGGTACGTGAATGGATGACGAAGGTACGTGACTGGTGTAAACACGATAATCATGAGATGCGTGTCATGTAACAACAAGACTACATGCCGCACTCATGATGCGCTCGCGGCCGTTTCGCGAGCTTCACACATGCCTAATTTGGTATTACGTGACGTCATTGGGTGACCAAAGTATATGATTGGTTGGTGCAAACATGATAATCATGAGATGTGTGTCATGTGAGGCATGATTATATGCCTCATTTCGACGTGACGCGGTGCGTGTGCTCGCTGGCGTTCTTTCGACGCGTCACGCCCGCGCAGCGACGCCAGGCGCCGGTCCTGCCATAATCTCGCGGGCGCGCGCCGCATAGGGTTGCTTTGAAGCATGCGCGTTTCAGCACGTCCGGCGTCCCTCCGTCATGAAAAGAGGGAGACGCAGTGTTGTCTGGGTAACACATCGGCGCGAAATGCAGCATGTCGCATTTCGCACCGGTTTCCGTCGGGCCGCGCCGACGGACGCTGGTTGCACTGGTTGTGTCTGGTGTCACACTATAAAGTGCTCGCGTTTTTCTAACGTAGCGTCACTCTGCGCAGCGTGCGCGCTCGTCAACGCTACATTGGAGTATATTGGGCTCCTCATGATGCGCTCACTGCCGTTTTGCTAGCTCCACATATACCAAATTTGGTGTTAAGTGACGTCAATGGATGACGAAAGTATATGACTGGTGCAAATATGATAATCCTAACACGTGTGTCTTGTAATAGCAAAACAACATGCCACGGTCATAGCATGCTCGTGGTCGTTTCGCTAGCTCCACATATACTAAATGTGGTATTGGTATTACGTGACGTGAATAGATGACGAAGGTAAACGACACATCCAAACATGATAATGATGAAATGGAAGTCATGTACGCCATCAATTACCCCCACTTCGTAACCTTGTGCTGATTTTAAAATGACATATCAACATTTCTCATTGGTGCTTCGCATACCATCGATTTCCACTGTACGTGAGATCTGTCTATTTTTTTCTTAAATTTAGCAAATATAAACTCAAAACTTTATGAAGTTCAAAAACATCAAGTGGCTGCCCTTATGGATGTGCAGACGTGTCAAAAAAGATATGCCAAAAAAAAAAACAATATGCTAAAAGGAAGCCTTCTCTACTCACGAAAACGGTCGGCAGACGGCAAGGCACAAAAATATGAGGCAACCAATTTTTTTCGGGAAAGCGAGATGGTGATCGCTGGAGCATGGACAATAAGTAAATCGGGTGCATCGCAAACGTTTGGGGCTGGAAAGGCCTCTGAATGTGTGGTAGCTGCCGAGGACAAATGGCACATCTATTGCCAAGTCAGTGTAAACATACACACCATGTCTTCTACGTAGCAGTTTGCCGAGGGGTAGCTGCCACCACGAGAGAAAAAAAAAGCTCCGCATGAAAGCTATTGTCTCGTCGGGGTTCCGTTTGTTTTTTGCCTTTAACCATTGCGTCCACTACACCCTATTTATGACACTCATGGCTGCCGTTCTTCACTCAGAGAGGAGATTTTTTGCTACTTCCTATTCATTTGATCAAAGAAAATGCACCAGTTAGTCTAAACATGGGAAAAGATTACGCATGTATGAATATTGTAGACTGACTAGTTGAACATCGTAGTGCCTTCACCAAAGTTATCTGTTAGGGCGCTATATAAACAGCAGACTGAGGTCAAGTTAAGTCATTTTGACTATGCAGAGGGTAAATTCATGTAATGAACACTGACTCGTGTTCCCTTTTGGCCTCAAGTAGACACAAATAGGATAGACAAGCTGCATACAGAAACGCAGCCACCACCACAGAAGCAGAGATACGTAAATGAATAACAAGTCATTGCGAAATAATGTTGTAGCGTAATTGAAGAAATAACGTTGACCTCATTCAGGCTCGTTCCCGGGTTAAATGTGCTAGTATGACCCTTCACACCTCCTCTCGACAAGTAAGATGAATGTGTTGAAGGAAACCCAAGGTTTTCTTTGCGTCTGTGAGTTTTTTTTTTGCAAAAAAAACTTCTTCCGGCGAGTGAAAATGACTGCCTGAGAACTACGTAGTAGTGACGCAAGACAACAATTGTATATACTTTTATATCCCCGTCACTTTCGTCATGTACACTTACAAATTGTGTAACGTAAGCCTCTTTACCCGGAACTATATTTTGTTTCCCGTAGGCTTGAGGAAATTTTTCGACATCTGTAGGGGCAAGTGTGAATACTGTGTATACCACTCAGATGAACTACGATATAGTGGGAAGAATCGTGGAACCGAAGAGGCTGCAGCAACTAGTGGGGTCAGCGTTGTGGGTGGGAGTCCATATGGGCTGGAGCACAAGGCGAGTGGTTGAGGAAGGTAGCACGCTTATGTTGGCAAACTCCTGCCGGACGACGGCTCAGATTAGAGAGTGGTTTCCAAGTGGTCTTGCGCAGGGTGCGCACAGGTGGTAGAGGCCGCGGCATCCAACTTCTGGTGAACAAGCTTTGTTATGGTAGAATCTGTGTTTAGTCGTGGTGGCGCAAGATCTTCGCCCGAGGAAGTCGCAGTGGTGTCAGGAAGCCGGTTGAAGCGCTAATCCACCTACTTTCAGTTTCTTCAAAGTGCCCACATTGAGAGATGATAGAGTCAGCCATAGCACTCTTCTCGCATATCAGGGCATTGAAGGCATCAATATATTTCACCAGGTTGCTCACCGTGTCTAACTCTGACATGTCTTTGTCGGATTGTGGAACAGGGCTAGCATTAATATGCTAACAACAGCGCAACAAAGGACAAGGGATAGAAAGAAACACAGACGAGTTCGAACTTTCCCAAAGATTTGCACTCCTTAGGGCTAGCACGTCTTGAATGTAGTCGATGTACGACCTAGTGGACGAATGAACACGCGATGCGTGTTGCCATCTGGCGGCCAACTGTTGAGCAACAGATCGGCCGAAAGAATAACGTAGCTTCTGCTTGCACCCGTCCCAACTTGTCATTTTTTTGATGGTCTCATACCACGCACGTGCCGTACCCTTGAGGTAGAGTGGGATGTTTGCAAGTATAAGCGTCTTGTCCCACCTGAAGTGCTTGCGCATGCACTCGTATAAGGCGAGCCATTTGTCGATGTCGGCTTTGTCTATGTCGCTGAATAAGCTGGAGCCTACGAGGTGGAAATGGATCACAAGGGATCGAGTCGGAATGAGCTGGATGAAGGTGGCACACCCTGCGGAGATACAGAGCTACTTTGTTGTTAGACTCGCAACCGCCGCCAAAAAAGGTGTTATGGGTGATATTTATTAAGTGATCGTAAGTCAGAATCAAGTGAGATGACACTGCATCTAGCGCACAGAGTGCTAATCAACAAGGCTACACATACTCTGCCCCACAAAAACAACAGCGTTGTCTTCTTCCCTTCGCCGTCACTTCAGCGGCTCTGCTGCAGGGGCCTTTCTATACGCGTGACAATATTACCACAATGTTAGATTGGGTGTCGATTGAGCCTATAGAGTTCTAATAGGCTCAATACATTTCGAATTATTCGGGCAGCCAATGTATGAGACGTGGGCAATTAGTCTCTGTCTCTTTCTAGGGTTCATGTGACGAAACAGATGAGCCGTCTCTCTCTTCTTATGCGGATCAATTCCCATGAGGTTAGAAAAGACGTGCTTTGAAATTTGGAAAACTTGCGATACTCCAGCCCCATCCAGGGTCGCGATTTGCACCATAAGAAAGTATTTGTGCCACATAGATTTCTCTGGCGAGAGAGAGAGAGAACTGCTTAGTGAGAGGCACGGAGGTTCAGCAGAAGAAAACTTGGTTTGTTACCCTGCACTGGAGAATCGATAAGAAGGGCTAGAAACGTTAGAAAAAAAGAACGTGAGAAAACTAAAGAAAGTATTGAAAGTTATTGATAAAACACACACAGTAACACAGAAAGGTATGATGCTTTTTCCGGTGAGATGCAGGCCTGTTTCATTAATCCAAAAAAAGAATATAAGTTGCTGCAAGACATTGGATTAGCTGTCCTAATGAAAGGGCGAAAATGTCTATTGAATATTTTTATTTATGGTAGGCAACTTGTGTCGCTGTAGATTATTTTACAGCAATATAAACTAATAGGTTAAAAGCTAGACAAGTTCGTAACGATCAAACTTTTTTGACGTGCAGACGAGGAAGCCACCTGTGAAAGCAGAACTACAGTGTGGCAGACTGTCCCTATCAGTCAACACCTTTTCGACTGGTTTAGATTCCAACTGCTAATTATAGTTCTAAGCACATCATTATTGCATGACTTTCGGCACAAGCCACTGCCATTTGTTTGTCGACCCGACTTGAAAAGTGAGGGGACTAAACTTGCCTAATATTTGTGCGTTCATTTGCCTAGTCAACTTCCACACGACACACGCGGTCTTCTGTCTTCGGAAAATGTATGCGCCAGTTTAATAAAGTTTCTGAAGTCAGGGTATTTTAGTGGCTCGTCAAGCACACTTCCATAATAGCACTCACAAAATACTTCCATTGAGGTCTAATGTATTTGCGATCTTTGCGCATATTTACGTGTAGATTGCGAGAAAAAAAATGATCTTAAATTAAAATTGAGTATATACGAGGAACTAAGAACGAGAAAATGCCATGACTTGTCACGAAACTTTTCTTTTGTCCTTGGGCAAAAAGGAGCATAACATATTAGTACTAGTGGCGTTTAGGTTCCTAGAATATATTTTTTATATTTATATTCACCAGTCATGCAAACTAAATGTATCCATGCCACTACAGGAAAAGCATTTCGATACTTTCGTTGCCTGAATTTTGCCTTGTGCCAAAAATGTAAATTAGTCAAGATACACCAAAGTTTAAAACAAGACTGCCATTTTTAGGTTGTGCAATTCGGTATGGTTTTCCCCACGTGAAGGTGAATTGCACATATACGGCCTACTGTTTGTCGCAAGGAAAGAATAACGCAAGCAATGACGGTGAAGAATCATGATCAAAGGCAGAAACGGTGACTCTGTGCACAGCAAAACAAAACAAGACAACAACAACATGGCTAAACAAAAACGGTAATTTTGCTGAAGGTAAAAGGGGAATGCACCTACGAATGAAGAAATAGTGCGACCTAAATTGCCGAACTCTTCAGAAACGCGATAGCAGGGTGGGCACGCACGCACCAATGAAAGTGCTGCAAAAGGTGGCGGCGGCGGTGGCATCGACAGCGCATTCGACGCTTAAAAGCAGTTGAAACGGCCGGATAAAGTGGCGGTTGGAGTAACGCCTCGTTTTCTACAGCCATGTTACACTTAAAACAAAAATAATAATGATGAAAAACAAACGAAGATGGCACCTGATTGTGCTGAGAAAGGAAAAGCAAAACAATAGCAAGAGTGAAATCTTTCCATAGTTCTGTACCCTCATAATCTTTTTCGTACTGTTTTCTTGCAAAAAGCCTCGAGTAAAAGCAAAAAAAAATTGTCAGGTATATAAATAGAAAAAACCTAAAAGAAAAACCTGTCAGTGTTTTGAAACTTTTTGTGTTGAGTAATATTCGTTTTGCCTGCTGCATTTATTTCTCCCACTTCTTGTGATCAGCCCCTCAGCGTATATTGTTCACGAAAAAACGACATGCTGCAAGGTAAGCGTATTGAACTACTGTATTGCCTTATTTTTCATTCTAATGTTTCCGTGTCTCAAAACAAGCTTAGGTCATTGTTTGCTTAGCGTATTTTCATGTTACCGTTTTAAGTTTTCTAGCGTAACTTTTGAGCACAAGATACGCTTTTAAAATGTATGAGAAAGGTCATAGGTCAAGGCCTTTTTTATGCATTTGCGTATATATAGCATTTAGTTGAATTTGATATTTGTATATATGTAGTGTATTGTGACCAGGCAGTAACCACACTCCACCTATCCCCTTATTGCTTGTAGGTTAAAAACAGTACCTATACAGCGGCATGTGGGGTGTGGATTATGCAAGAAACGCTCTCTCTATTTTTTACGACCCTTTCAGTTGATTGTGGTATTCTTGCCAGCTTTTATTCTTTGTTTTATCACGTGTACGGAGCACAAACGTATAATGGTGTGGTCTTGGGCTGCTGTGTAACAATGCTCAGGTAAACAAATATAACAATTGGGAAAACAAATAGACCCTGTTTCGGCGTAGCTTTGCCACCGTTGTCCACGAGCACTGACGCCTTTTCTTGTTTCTTATTATCCCATGACTTGGTGTTGACTTTGAAAACTTGAAAAAAAAATGTATTGAGGAAGGAATCCTTGTGTGCCGTTTAACTTTTGGCAAGATAGTCCCCATGCGTTTAGCGGCAGCGAGGACTGTTTGTCAAGCATGTTACTATCGTGGATTCTTGTGCAGTCGATTGTTCGCTTCCTGGTAGCAGTGCCGTAAGAGTCACAGCTTTTGCTGACGACATAGTCATATACCTTTCAGATGAAGGTAGTCTTTCACGTAGCCTGCGTTTATTCTTTCAGTACGGTGACATTTCAAGTGCCACGCTAAACTTTTCTAACTCCCAGTATTTGTTCATCGGCTGTCCAAACTCAAGACTTAGCTCCACATCACTTCTTCAGTCGGCTGTGTCTCTTCGTATTTCAGGAATTCTATACAACCACTATGGTGTTTGTAACTCCTTTGGTCAAACGCCCTCGACAAAGTAAAAGAAGAAAATTGAGAACGCACGAGATTTCGACTTGCCGCTTCTTGAGCGGAGGTACCAAGCGCAGGCTGTGTTCTGCGGTCGCATTTGGTACCTTTCTCACGTGGAGCAGCCACCTTTATGCATTGTGAGATCATTTCAATCTGCTTTGTGTTCCTCCTTTTGATCTAGAAGCACTGAGTTGGTTTTTCGTGCGGCGTTAGGACAGCAGCGTTCCCAGTGAGGCTTTTTTTTTTCCCTTCGGTGTCAATGCGCTCCCGGCTACTGGCACTGCGCTTCCTGTTGCGCCCTGTACAAGGAGAGCAGTCCCCCGCGTGAACTCTGGCATAATATTTTCTAGGCACTCACCTTCGATATTTAATGCCTAATGTGCATCTTAATCGGGGCCCTAAAGCAGTAAATTTTTTCGTTTTATGACACAGCTGTCGCATTTTTTCGCCATATCCAGTCGACTTGTCCTAGGGTAGACGTGTTGCACAATCCAAGCGTTAACACAACAGCCGCTTTGCTGCTCCCATTAGTTCCTCCGGCACGCCGCACCCGGTCTAGTCGTGTGTCTTGGAGTACGCTGACGATATTATTTCAACCTGGCCACCTTCGGGGCTTCATGTGGCGACTGAGGTGGGGTGTTCTTCCTAGCACTGGCCTCCTCAAAAGGTGGAGAATGGTTCAGTCAGCAACATGCCCGAACTGCTTGCTGCCTGGGGGAACAAATAAGCATGTGTTAAGACAATGCGTCGTTGCTCGTGTTTTCCGGAGGACCGTGCATGCTGGATGTCGTGGCCTCGGAATAAACCACTCTGTTTCTTCTGGACGTTGTTCTCGAGGGCCGCCTCGCCTGCCTTCTCACTGTTGCTGGTGCCCACTGGCTTTGGCACAGTCGCTGTGAGGCGGCAGCAGGTCGTTGCCGTTGCGCTGTCTTCCCAATTTAGGAGCGACTGTACAAAAAAATACTATCTGTTTTGTCAAAGAACTCTTCTTTCTGGGTGAGGAGGAATTCCTTCGACACTGGTCCTGCCTTTTTGTGTTCGTATGCGAGAGACGTGTAAAGCTTTTTTTCAGGCCTGCCTGGTTTTGGTAGGTTATTGTTTGTTTAGTACTCGCACTAATACCTTGTAAATACTATGTAAATACCTAACATATAGATCTTTACATTCCAGTTGTGTGTTCTTCGTTTACAATGTATCTTTTTGTAACAATTGTTGTGTAC
Organism: Rhipicephalus microplus; assembly: GCF_043290135.1. NCBI lineage: Eukaryota > Metazoa > Arthropoda > Arachnida > Ixodida > Ixodidae > Rhipicephalus > Rhipicephalus microplus. Next base: position 183,271,025 of record NC_134701.1, read on the forward strand.
CTGTGCATGTTGTGTTCCGTGTACATATGTAAACCTATCTTTTTGTAAAAATGTTTGGTGTGTCTAGGATGTTGTGTTGTTTGTCTAGGATGTTGTGTTCGTGAGAACAAATTTCTCTAAACACGTAATCATTTCGCTTTGATGTTGTCCAGGCTGGGCCCGGGCCGAGCGGAATATTTGTCGGTGTGGCCTCATCATGTGTGCGGCAGATGGGACGGCTTTCAGCTCTCCCATAGTAGAGTACCGAGTTCGGTGAACCATCAACCACTTTTTCTAAACACGCTACTCGGTACGGATGATTGATTGAAAAGCCTTATCCAAAAACAAGAGAGAGAAGGTAGCCGCAAGGGTGTGTCCCTAGTCTAGGACTACAGTGGCCATTGTTGTATGCTCAGCCTGATCCAAGAGACCCTTTCAGCGTCTTCAAGTCGGCTCGAGCTAGAACAGCCTCCCAGGGCTCCCTTGGTAAGGTATGTACAGTGCTCAACTCGGCTGTCTATAACGACGGAGCGTCGCACGCGGAACAGCACGAGCGACATCTGTCTCGCGAATACGCCACATCTGAGCATGCGTGGTGCCAATGATGTGCCAGCCCTGCAGTTTCCATCTTTTTGCTTTTAAAAACGATAGTCTTTCTTGGGTACCTTCAACGCAAACTTTTGGTTTGTCTGTCTGTACAATTGTCTGTTTGTCTGCCCTTAACGGTACTTCAAACGGCACCAAAGTGGTCAAATGATACTTCAAATGGCCGACCCCATCCATAGCGCCCACCAATATTGCTCAAGATTGAGTGTTCATATTTGTGCAATTGTCAAATAAAAAGCAATTATTGCGCATATCTGAGGCACCATAGCAACGCGTCAATATTCTGTATGTGTGTCTCTTACTAGAAAAGGCATGCATAAGTAATTAAACGGACTGTAGCGTTTATCACGTTGTGCTGACCAGGCAACGCTTGCACGAAAAGGCGAGTGTTTCCAACGCTTTGCTAAGCCGACACGGCGATGGCACCTACCCCTCGCCTCGCGTTTTACACCTAATCACCTCCGAGGCAGGCACGCAGGGCGTGCGTGCTTCGTTTTCCAAGATAACTGCCAGATAGCGCTCTTGTCTCACGTGTTACGTGACTTGATGCACTCGTTCGCCTCCGCTGCACGCTCCAGGCCTCCAGAATACCATTCGCAGCGCAGCGCCTCCAGAATACCATTCACCGATTTTCTTTCGCAGAACATCGAACAAACGTTTTGTTCACTCTCCTAGACGCAAGACTACCGTCTTTCGACGACATTTTCAGTGTAACATGCAGATACGGGGCGTATTTTTTTTTATCTTCGTGGCCGCGATGGCTGCTTTGGCCGTCGAAGCGCTTACAACATTACAAAATCGAAATAAAACAACAACAAAGAAGAAATGTTCTCGCTTCGTGTTATCGTATCACAGCGACAATGGTTTTTCTTCGTATTTTTTCTTGTTGGTTTTTTTTTTGTTTTTTCGCAAAATCGTTCAGAGCGCTTTCGACGACCAAAGTGGTTGTTGCATCCGGCGATAAACAGGGATCAGTATCGCGAGGCAAACACATCGTTGGCGCCGTGTATGCTCAGATGTGGCATATTCGCAACTGCAAATGTCGCCCGTGCTGTTTCGCGCACGACGTTCCGTCGTTATAGACAGTCGGGTTGAGCACTGTACAAGCTGAGAGTTCATATTTTGTGGCCTGGACAAGCATTCCTCCATAATATGGGGAAAGAATGGCGGCCCCTCACACCACGGGCATTGACGGGCGTACATCATGGGTCATTTGGCGTGCCTTAGTCCCAATCAGGAAAGGTGTTTTTATCTTTGGTTATTTGCGAGCGTATCTTACTCCAAGCAGCCGATGCGGAGGTGCGTATATTTGTCGCTCGCGACGGTGGTGCTCCAGGATGTCGTGTGAGTTGTTGTCTTTCGATATTTTATTTAAGGCGTCGCCAGTTAGGCTCGCTAGTTCGCGAGCTAGTTTGTGTGCCCGTTCATTTCTTGGGACCCCCGAGTGTCCTGAACCCTTTGTGATGCTGTGGAATTCGTGAAGTACTTCACTCTAGTAAAAGGTTAGGCGTGATAGATGACCGTTTATGAACATTCGGCAAGCCACTGCTTGCGAGTCTGTCATGACTGCTACTGAGTGCCCGCTTGTGTCTGATTGTTTTATTGCTAATGCTATGACAGTTGCTTGAGCTGTGCTCGTACAAGGGGTTCACTTTGAGGCCGAGATGGTTATATTCGATTATTCGGAGTAATTTACTGCCGTTAGAACGTGGCCAAGTTCGCAGTTTACGAAGTCCGTCTAAATTACGCCACGGTTTTTGCATCGAAACTTTTAATGCGTTGTCTCGGTCTGGCGACGCGTGTTGCACCATGGTAGAGTGGGCTGATGTGCTTCGAATTGAGAGAAACTATCACTTGTTCCCGTAATGTCACGGGTACAGAAATGAGATCCTCCTGGCAATAGTGTGGTCATCCGCAAAACCCGTATGGCAGCCATCAACTGATTGAGGTGCTTCGTTTGCCCTAGCATAACTACTGCCCTGAGCTCCTCGCCAGTGTTAATAAGTCCGAGATCTCGTACTCTTTCAGTGGATGTGCCGAATGGGAGTACCAGAGTCACTTTATACGCTATCTGTATGATCACATCCAATTCTTTAGTTTCGCTAGAGATGAATCTTTGAAATGGCAGGCTGTATGCAACCCTACTGAGAAAAAACGCTTGTACTAGTCGCATGGCGCCCATCTCCGTTAGACCTCGGCCTTTTCTTGCCACTCTGATTATCATACGAGCTATCTGCTTGGTGGTCTCTTGCAGCGCTTTTATAGTGAAATCGCCTCTGCGATTTTCTCATATTCATAGACCTAGTTCTCAGATTTTTGTTTTTCTGTGAGTTCCCTGTTGCCTAGCCGTAGGCAAACCTTTTGGTCTCTTCTATATTTATGGCCATGTAACCTTATTCAATGAGCTGCTCGTTGTTTAAATTGAAGAGAATAGGGTTGGTTATAGCATCTTCTCGGGTGCTGAATTTTCCCTAAATGCTTCTGTGGCTACAAAATGTTCTGCCTTAGAGAGGCGTCTAGTGTGTGATTTTCTATGCCTACGTAAGCGCATGTAGTATAGGGAGATCATTTGTTCCGCTGTATCGCTCCCTAAGATTCTGCAGCAATTTGGCGTCATCGCCTTGGTACGTGCACGTTAGTGTTCTGAGGACTCGCATACCTGCAGTCTTTGAATTTCGGGATCGAGCATACTTCTCGGTACAGCCCGGGTTTCCGCGGTTGATAGGGTTCCACTAAAAAAATCAGTAAACTGGGCTCATGTTTTCGCTTGTAGTTTACGCGCGTAGCATTCGCCTGGTCCGATAGTTCTACAATATTTATTCTTAATTTTCTGTTCAGCCTTTGCTGTTTCCATCTTTCGGTAAGTCCCCATCTACAGCCCCATAATTGTAGCAGTGTAATTTTTTTCTGGTAGACGCTTCATAGGCCTCTCTAAGGCCAAGTGCCCATTCTTCCTGGCTTTCTGGCTTGGTTGAAGGGAACGGGTACTTACTATATAATGGCCAATCCGTTATACGCGTAGCCAAGTCCGTGTTTGAGTTTGGGAGTTTGTCTAGAAAAGCTTAGAATGAAAAGTTCTCCTTCAAGTTTTTCGAGCGCCCGTCTCGAACATTTGATGAAAAGGTGAGGTCTGGGCACGTATCAGCGCTTACGCTGTTTCCTGTCCTAGTAGAAGCAGAAAGCAGCGTTTCCAACTGTAGTTCTGTATTTTCTACGGTAGGAACAAGTGATTTTTTTTGTGTATCACTTTTGTAACCCCCGTTTCTCTGTGGAGCATTGAAGTCGCCAACGAAGATTAGTCGGTCTTCTCTCTCTAGGTGTCCTATGTCGTGGGTAATTATAGGCACGAAATCTGTGCTTCTTTCGTCTAGTAGGCTATATATATTAACTATGAGGTTTTTGGCCCGTCCTCGCTTTGCTGGAAAGAGCTGATGTGTTTGACTGCTATGGTTGCACTTAATGTACGACGCGGTCCCTTTGCTCACCAGCGTCGTGATCTTCGGGTAATCCAAATTGTAATGTGTCTAGTATTCGCATAATTTCACTGTGAGCTTGCCAATTTCTTGTAGGCGTATAACGTCTTGCTTAACCATCACCGTGTTGGCGTACCACTAAAAGACCACTGCATTCTTTTGAGAAGTGCGATGATTCCATTGCCAGATTTCGATGGTGTCGTTTGCTTTCGCCTGATTAGTGACCATGACAAGTATCACTCCCCGAGTCCATACCAGAGTCCATGCAGTCGGCGACTACACCCTCTGTGACTTTTTGAAAAGTGGATGTGCTTGGACTATCTGCGACACGCTTACGATAGTTGTTTTATATAAGTGGCAAACTCATCAACTTGCTTATTTTAAAATTTTTGAAATTCGTTATGCAAATGTTTAGAGGAAATTTGCATAGCCTGCATTTGTTGAATCATTTGCTGTAGCAGCGCTTCTATCGAACTTTCAGACAGAAAACTTTCTTTCATGTCTTTTGCCTTCGGGTTGCTCTACTTTAGCCATTGGTTTATTCTGACCTCTTAGGGCAACCATTTCCGGTTTGATTTTGTCTAGCGTTTGTTTGAGCATGCGACTTGCAATGATTTTCAAGCTCTTTAAATAGGAGTAGCTTGTTCTTGCTTGTTTCTCGGTATAGCTTGCTTCTTGCCTAAGCAAGCAAAACCGTAAAAAAGCAAGCAAAACCAAGCTACTCCTTTGGTTTTCTTTGAATTTTAGGGAGAATATAAATAATACTTCCCTCAGTTTTGTTTACTCCTTTCGTGTAATGCGCATTCGGGCATTAGTGGTGGCCTTTGCTTTGGTGTGATGCTTCACCACTCAGAATTTCTACAGGGCGAAAAGCATTAACGCGCGTATTTCTAACAGTTCGCTGTTTTTCTTGCACTCCATTTGTGGAGTAACGCTTCAGTTAACAGTTTTTATGAAGATTTATTCTCTGAAATGCGGTGCGGAGACGCACAAACAATTGTTCATTTGCCTCACAAGAGAATTTGTTATTCCCTATACATCTACAACGCTTATATATATATATACACTGAGTCTGATAATGAAAATACTAAAGAAGAAGCAGATACCTACATCAAATTACGAATAGCACAGGAGGAATGCCAGAAGAAAGCATACGTTTTTTCTCAATTTTGATGCGTTTTCAAACTGTCGGCATGAGCGATTTTGGATGTTGTTTTACCGCATGATTGTAATTTATCGAAATTAGTGTAGCAAAAAGCAAAGGAATATAAAAGGAAGAAAGCAGGGAGGTTAACCATACAGCAGCACGAGTGGCTAGCATACGCAAAGGCTCACCGAACCAGTGAATGCAAAGATAAAAAGAAGAAAAGAGGAGCAAAAACGTCAGAAACAATCAATAAATGCGCTGACACTTATGTGGCGTTGGCACTGCACAACAGTCATAGACGTTTACAAAAGCCCGTAGAGTTTAAAAACATAATAGTGCTTTACCTGCCTAGTCGGCCAACGAGCGATGGGGATCGTGCTCCAGCACCACCAGCCCGCGGAGTGGCCGATCATCCTCATCGCATCACATGAGAAAGCATTCCTTTTTCAGAGGCAAATCTGGAGAATGCCATAGCAGACGACCAAGGTCTTTTTCGGTACCGCAGAGCTCATAAGTCGCCAATCGAAAGTAAGATAGATGTTTATTACGAGATGTTTATCAATTTTCTGATCTGCTACTCAGTGTTAGTTAAGGGAATAGGGGGGTGAAGAAAGTATACAGATGGGGTTAATGATGATGAGGTTGAAGACAATAATACATTCAATGTTCCAAAGCTCTTTGCAGTCTTTTTTCGGGTTATGTATCCCGCAAAAAAAATGTTGAAAGCTTTAAAAGCATTGCGGTGATGACGACGTGTAGGTTTCTGAAGAACATTTTCTCGTATTTGTCGCTTTACAACATGCATTGAAAAAGTGGAACCAAATGAAGGTAATGCTATGCTTAGAGTTACTCGTGAGGGAACCTCTGTGAAGATAGTGACACAGTAATTGAAGCACCATATCTCTGATAATCACCGAAAGCATGCACTTTCAAAAAGAGAAGTAGTGAAATAATTGCAAATCTCGAGCTTGTAATGGACACTTCCTCGCTATGCGACGCGTGTAAACGAAGCATCGACGTGCTATAAAAGAGCATAACCTTAATGCATTGCAATCGCTGATGTCGGTGCCTAGGAAAATTTGCCGAGACATATAAAGCATCATTTTTCTTTTGCAGCATTTCTTTTTTTTTGTGTGGCACGCAGATTTTTAATTGTGTGTCGTTACATACGTCAAGAACTGTGTGAGCGTGCTTTGAGAGCGCTTTATTCAAGGCAAAAATACACAAAATAAACACCGTATTGTTACTAAACGGAAGTAAGAACGTCAGTGACATATTTGTTGCTTAGTTTCCCCATCACACGCAAATTACGACGGCTAATTTCGAAGCTGCACGTCGGGGACTCATCTGCTGCCCCAAGCGAAAGAATAAAGTCTCTATAACCATTCCAAGAAAGTATGGGTGGGGAGGGGTTCTCAAAGGGCAGTAACCCCCCGCCTAGCAATGCGTGAAATCCCCAAGGACGATGCTGGCTTGCTCTGGAGCAGTGACTGTATCTCACTGTCACCGTTAAGAGCATAAGGAAGCGGGCCTATCAAAGGCGTTAAGGTGCAAAGGAGCAATATGCCTCAAACGCGTCAATTATACTGCTGCAAAACGGTGCACTGTGCTGTTGCCAGCGTGAATAACTTCAATAAAATGAATTAGGCAGCTTCGCATTAGGGTTTCAATCCTGAAGGAACTGCTGAGCTGCAGCCTTCTTTTTTTTCCTTCTGTCGTCCTTCTTTTTTTGCTGTTTTTTTTGCTGTCTTTTATATCTTTGGTTCAAGTTATTTCTGCCCGTCTATTTATTTATTTATTTTTCCTGTTTTTGGTCTTTCTATATTTTCATAGAAAGGTTCAAACTTATTTATCTCTCTTACTATTGTTAGCTTCCTTCTACTTTTTTGTTACTTTTTTATAAGTAGTCTTGCGTGCGTCCCGCGAAGCAAAGACAGCATACAAAAGTATACGACAACATACGACAGCGCAGTCCCCTGAGGAGGCTTAACACACGTTCATGTTAAAGAGAGTCGGATCTTGATAAAAGCATAATCGTGCATAGAAAACGGGTAATTCTTGCGCTTCATTCGCAGCATTGTCAAGATGTCACACGGTGGGCGAATGTAATAACTGGTTTCAAGAGCCATATCTTGGAGCCGTCCGTGCTCCTTGTAGATAAGATCGGCTGCAGCTTCACGCGACATGAGGAAACGCTCATACAATTCCAAATTTTATGGTTTCTTTTTTTTCATTCAGAATACCTTAAAGGTCTCTCATAGAACACTTTGCGTGAAGGATCTTTTCAAGCACCGACATAATTTTAAAACTTTGTAAGCTTCACAGGGACGTGCACTAGAAGAAATTACAGTGTGATGGAGAGGAATGACATAGTTTCACGAAGGCGACAAAGATGGAGAGCATCTTGCAACATCAAAACCTTGCGGGAGATGTTAAATATGTTGAAATACAGGGGGACCATAACATAGTGTGGGATAGCGCTGTACATCTCTTTTTCATACTGCAAGCATTCAAATGAAGACACCGTACTCTAAACTATATTTCAAAAGCAGAACTTGTATTCGATTAGAAGAAGCACTCAGTCATTTGTTTTCTATTTTCTTCGCACTTATTTTTTTTGCTAGTCATTCAGATCTGGATGCCACCCCCCTCACGATGTAAGCTCACCCACGTGGAGGCGACCACGCCCAGTAGCGTGAAGTAAAGGCGGCAGAGGTCAAGCGAAAAACAAGTGGGGGCAACGACCTTCAAAGCGCGCCTTCCCGTCGTGCAAATGGTGAAGTAGAAAATGACCTGACGCATTCTCGATTCCTGCTTACTGTCAGCGGTGACTTATGTATATGTAGCTCACGGTTGGCACGCTGAATGACCTATCATATGTGGCGAGTAGTTTAACACGGCTTGCTGCGGAGAATAGCCATTCTTAATGACGGTGGGGCAGTGCGAGGATATCTCAGGCACATGTATGATCGTTATTCAATAACATAAACTACTGTAATGCATAATATTTTCACATATTTTTTTTTATCTATAACAGTTTACTTCGGAATGGAAAGAAAACTTTCCGAGTATGACTGTGCCTTCAAGCTCGCAAGTATTTGTAGAACAACTGAATAAGAAAGCTGTATGTACGTGCTTACGTAAGTCGGTCGCTCGGACACACAATACGAATTGCTGTAAATAAGTTTTTTTTTAGAAATTTCGGCCGATTTTCTTTGTAGAGCTTCGTTCCGAGTTCATGGGCTGATTACAACACGAATTTCAAATGATTTTTTTTATTTTCAGGAGTCAGCCTGCCTAAAGTGTAACACAAGAAATAACTGTAGGTTAGCCCCGAAATTTTATTTCTTTTACTTCTAATGTAGCCTTCCCGACTTGTTGCTCTCGGTGTTATCTTTTACCTATTTTTGTCATGCCCACTTGAGCGAGCTTTGCATCAGATCTATGTAGACGTTTGTCGGCGGTGAACAATTGAGTTATAATAAAAAGACACAGAGAAATACATGTTGCACCTGTCCAAAATCTTGGGATGGCGAATATGTAGGTATAGTGAAAAATATAAATATTTCTTTCTATATTACTAGCTTCATAAAATAAATATTTAGGTGTCCGAGCTGCATATTGGTTATGTTGGCAGAAAAATATTTCTCTTTGTAGGTTTAAGAAAAACAATAGAGCAAACCCAATTGGAGCTCATGCAATTACTCCTAATATTTTGGGGCTTCCATGTTCATTTTGTTCTTTTTTATAAGTAGGCCCTGCTATAGTCTTCTCGGGCCTCATTTTCCTTAATTTTGTTTGAGGCGTCGTAGTTGCCTTTTAAATTTGCATGCGATACGTTTGCCATGTTCAACGTTTATTACAGAGCCTTGAGATATGACTGGGGTGCTGGAGCTAACTAACCTACTTTCGAATTCGGCTCCCAAGCCTCAGTCGAAGTCCGGTGTAGTTGTGCTCGACGGCTGTGGAAGGGCGGAGGTTCGAACTCGCAAAAGCACGACTAATTTTTGAACAAACTCACGTCCTTTTCTGGGGAACAGGAGCCCGCCCGAAAAATGCGTGTTTGATATAGGAGCTTTACGACTGCTCAGAGTTTAGGTAGGTGAGACAGAATTAGTGAGTATGTGCTCAAGTTTCTTGTTTTTTAAACGTACACAAGAATGATGTGGAAGGTATACAGTGATTTACAGTCACATAATTCTGCGATATCTGACAGAGCACAACCATTCGCCTGTGCTTCGTCCTTTTTCTAAGTTGGGACTTCCAACACTTTTACGCAGTTAGGCCTAATTTAGCTCCAAAGGACACCAGTATTAGCCATAACATGAAATTTAATGCGGTTTGCATCATTGGGATGGCAGTATTATAGCTAGCTGAAGTCAATAGGTTTTGCAAATAGAATGAAGTAAGGATTCTCGATTTGGGCATTCTTTTATTTGCTTTAGCCTCCCAGACATTTTTGTGAAAGTTTTGTCCCTGGCAAAAATACGTCACTGACGTCTTGCTGGGCCCCCGCTTAAAACACTTTAGTGTTTGAAGTTACTCGCGCTGTGTGTATATTTGTACATTATTATGGTATCAAGAAATATAGATTCACACAAGCGTTACGTGAAGATTTTACAGGGCTCAATCGCACAGCAAAAGCGTTCTTAGGCAATTCATCTCTGCCTTTCATCTCTGCTGGAGCCGTGCTAATCACTAGCGGTAGCACGCATTTTACGCATCATGCATAGAACGTACGACGAGTGAGGTGACGTTGTGAATCCGAACTTTATGGGGAACACGACGGTGACGCCAGCGATGAAAACCTGACAAGAGTGTCCATATATTGAATCAGTGAACTTTCCTATTTGCAAAGTTGCATATTTCAACGACGCTGCTACATTTCAATCATCATGTAGCCATTCATGTGTAACAGTCATGGCTAATAAAACATAAGAAGCAAGTCTTTGTACAAGACATTTCATTATGCGGGTTCTTTTGAAGAACGACTACATATACATGTTATTACATCTGATACATTTAGGACAAGGCACTGGACGGCAAGCCAACATTCCGATGCAATCAAAGCAGCATGGTGGATCATTCGCTGTTCACTTAATTACCTCAATTTCTCCGGCACACATTCAACTACATTTTCTGACAGCGCCTAAAATTACGATAAAGAAAAAAGTTGTGCAATATATATATATATATATATATATATATATATATATATATATATATATATATATATATATATATATATATATATATATATATATATTTATATATATATAAGACGGGAGCATGGCCATAAGATATTATTCATCGAAAAAAGAAAACAAAAAGTCACAATTCATAGAAAAAATATAGATGTCCCTGTAGTTCTTGCCGAAGAAACAACAAAATGAGCTGAAAAATTGCAATATAACATGTCCGTCCTAATTGCAGGCGAGGACATATGAAGAGCACGAAGGTTTCTTTGCTATACTGGTGCGATTTCCGCTGAAAGCAAAGTGTTGTCGAGTCTGTTGCGTTTCAACTTAGTGGATGTGCTCACGTTAGTTGACAACGCCCATAATATCACATTGAGAATTTCGAAGAGTAATTTAGCATTGGTTTTTTTTTTACAAATCGGTAAATTCGAGTTACCAGTGGTGGCTGTCTCCCACAGACGAAGCTTGCATTTGCAATATCAAAGATGAAAAATGGCAATTGTTACAGAGAATGCCATGAACGTGACAGAATTCACACACGTTTAGAAATCTAGCTGTACAAACTGAAATATTCGGGGTATTTTCGGCTCACTACATACAAGACATGTACATCTTGTTCAAAATGAAAGCAAAAGAAAACTGCGGACATCACAGTGCTTTTGATGAGAGAGATGAGGTTAGTTGTTCCAGTTTATTTTTTTATTTGCTAGATTTTTTTTGCTTTTTGGATCTACCGCTCGGTATGGTGTTATTACAAATGTCTGCAACTCATTTTACATTTGCCTCCACAAGGCCTGTCCTACAGCCAACACAAGGAGAGCTCACAGCTTCAGAAGCAGTGCGTGAATGACACCAATAATTCGCACAAATAAAATATCAGACGGCAAAATCATACACAGACCAACGACTACAGAAGTTATAAATTAGTTGAAATAAATAACCAGAGAGACAGAATCACTAGACGAATGAATCAGTATAAACGAGAAATTCGCGCTTTTTCAGGGCATATTTTTCTTGGCACGTTTTGCGTTTCAACATTACCTTCAAACGTCTTAACTTTGTACGTTAAATAAACAAACTTTATGCCTCATTCGCCTTTGTCATTTGATCGTGAGATCACCACCGCATAGAAGAAAATGTTCGTTTACTTTTCGTGACCTATAAGAAGCCTTTCCGGAAAAAAAGCTTCAGAATTTTTGGAAGCATCACATGATAACAAACACATAAAAACATAGTTGATGATAACAATGAAGGAAGAAGTAGAGAAAGGAAAGACAGGAAGGTTAACCTGACGAGCGTGCGGTTTGCTACTACACAGGGGAGAAGAGAATGGAGGGATGAAAAGGGATAGAAAAAGAGAAGACAACATAAAAAAATTCCTTTGGCCTAGACTGCTGCGTTCGATAGTAGTGGACGCAGGTATTCAGGCGTATACTCCACTCTACACTGCTATTCGCGATGCCTACTGAAGGTCTGGAAACACTGTACGCAGAACATTCAGTACCTTCATGTACGGCGTTAGTGTGTGGTGAACTTCAGCCTGGCGATGAACATTTGAAGTGTGTGTACCAGTGATCAAATAACTATTAACATTAATTTGTCTTAGCTTGTCAGTCGGAAGCTTAGTATTTACTCTTGCCGAGTTGCGCTGTGAATCCGCATATTGCTGCGACTTCAGCACCGGAAGTCAAACCGCGTCAGTTGTGCCCATGGGGTTGTTGTCAGTACCGACTGCCGCTGATCTATGTGGCTGTGACTTTGGGATCGTAAGCCAAGTGGAATCTGCGGAAACCATGTCTTCCTTGCATTCTCCTTTATACCAGCCGAGTGCAATTTGAGTGCAAAAAAAGATGCTGAAGCAGGGCGTCGAATGGGCACTGCGGATGGAGAGGCGTTGGCTTTTTCTGACGAACTTGGGCAAGGTTTCACTGCCAGCATGCGGCTACGTAATAATGTGCTCTTGTACGTTCTGCAGATCTTCGCCTTGTACCTGAAGCTATCATCAGATGGATGGTCACGGAAAAACCTGCTACCGATGATATTATCACCCGACGCCAGTCAGTGCAGTCCAGAATTCCGCTGTGCAGAGGAATTTTCACGGATTTTGTGGACAGCTCAAGTTTCGGTTTTACGGTGCCTTGAACTATAGAGACAAATCGACAGTGACAGGTGAAGCCTCGAGATATCACGCGAATGTTTTCAGCGGCATTTCGCCGCCAGCATGCGGCTACGGAAAAATGTGCTCTTGTACGTTCTGCAGGTTAGTAAAAACATTCCTATTCAAAGTGCATCACGAGTTATCGGTGCCTGCAGGTGGTGTTGCCTTGCCCAAAAGCATTTTGTGATGGACTGGCTGAGTGCTTTGATGATGCGTGTATGTTGGTATTGCTTCTGAGTGGGGACATTGACTTGAAACCATGCCTTAAATGTTCTACAATGCAAGAGCTACTTAAAGGTCAAAAAGAAATACTTGAGGCGATAGGAACAATTAGCAAAAGCTCGACGACTACATTGCTCGTACGAATCAGAGGTTAGATTCAATTGAAAGTGAATTGAAGTGCCTTGCCGGTAAAAGTGTACAATTTGAACATTGTGAGAAAACAGTGGATTGAATATCGGCAGGCATTGTTCAGAAGCAAGCGAAACTCGATGATCTTGAAAGCAGAAGCAGTCGTTATAACTTTGTTGTATATGGCTTGAGTGAAAGTACTGGTGAAACAACCGAATCACTCTGGAAACTGTTCTAGACGCCATTTTTACCGCTAAAATGAGTGTCACCTTAATGAGTGTTGAAAGAATTCACCGCATTGTAACAAAAAAGTGGGGGAAGAACAGACCGCTCATACAACGGCTTTGAAGTATCAAGAAAAGGCTGAAATATACTAAACAAACACAAGTTGAAGGATTCTGGTTTATCAATCAGTGACTACTATTCCAAGCAGGAGAGTGAACAAAGTAAGAACTTGTGGGAATATACTAAATAAAAAAAGCAAATGGTCGAACAGTAAAACTTTCTGTTGACAATAAAAGCTCATAGTTTACGGTAGAACTTACACTTGGGATAGTAATGCGCAGGATTTTGCAAAAGTAAGACGTTCATGACGCGATAACAAAGAAGCGAGACAAAAGCCCCAAGGTGCCCGTCATATTGCCCTTCTGATGATGAACTGCCGCAGTCTTAAGAATAAAACTGATTATCTGGATAGACTCATCAAGTTAGTGAACGATGACATAGTCATAGGGTCAGAATCTTGGCTTGACCAAGCAGTTTCGAACTCTGAAATATTTCTTTGCAATTTCCAAACATATCGGAAAGACCGGTAAACGCATGGTGGTGGTGTTTTCATTTTTGTAAAAGATTCTTTGATGTCCCAAGAAATCTTCATTGAAAACAACGAAACTGAATCTGTTTGGTGCCACGTAGTGCAAAATGATCGTTCTAGTTTTATTGTTGGTGCTTTCTATTGGTCTGCTGTCTTTGAACTGAATGTTATGCGTCAGCTGAAAAAAAAATGCCTGCACGTTTTCTAAAAAGTGTGTCGTTCTTCCTGGTGACTTTAATTTGCCGGATGCTAAGTGGGATAATGGTAACTGTGTCTTGAAATCTAATGCAGCGACGTATTGTGAATGGAAAACGTTGACTGGCGTGATGGCCCCGTGCAGTATGTCTCTTGTCCTACGCGTGGTGACAACAATCTGGATTTGTTGTTTTGTAATACCTCTGATGTCATTAATGAGACCCACGTTATTCCTGGTGTTAGTGATGGCAACGCTCTCTTTGCATAGCTAACAAGATCTCGTGTAAATGCAAATATATGTGAATCTATGAGAATCTTTCTTTGTAGTAAAACAAACTATGAGCACATCTCATCGGGACTTGAGCATCAATTTCGGTCTTTTGAATGCAGTGCAGACGAAGCAACTGTTGAACAGCTATGACAAGTGTTTAACGAACGCATTACTGGGTTCATTCAGTGCCACGTTTTGAGCGTCTCAAGCAATAAACTAAGCAAAATAAAGAAACCTTGGAAAAATGGACATCTTATTAAGCTTATGAAAAAGCGCAAGAGGGCCTTTTCCCAATATTGCCTATATAAAACGCCTTAAAATTTTAATAAATGAAAAATCTGACATCACTTTATAAAGCTAAACTGGAAGGAGCCAAGAAAAAGTATTTTAAGAGTTTGGCCGCTGACTTTCCTAATAAGAAAAGGTTTTGGAAGTATATGCGATGATGTAGTAGTGAGAAGGTTAGCCCACCGAATCTACGTTACGGTGGCGAGATAGTAACTGAGGAGAGAGATAAAGCCACACTTTTCAACAGTTTTTTTTAATCGGTTTGCCGCCCTCCTACACAAGTGATTGTCACGAATAAAAAAGAACAATGTTTGCCTACGGGTGAGATAGAGCTTTAATTCAATGGCATAGTGAAGTTGTTACAGCGCATTGACGAAAGTAAAGCAACTGGCCCACATTGCATATCACCAAGTGTTTTAATACACTGCTCTGAGGCAGTGGCTTGTTATATCTTTGTTATCTATAAAAATCACTCGATGAAGGCAAGCTTTCTGATGACTGGAAAATGGCTATTGCTGTGCCCATTTTCAAAAGTAGTTCTAAATCAGATGTATCAAATACAGACCAATTTCTCTTACACTGATTTGTTTTAAAGTACTTGAAGATGTTCTTTTTTCTGCTTTAATGAATTACCTGACATCAATATTTTTTTAAATCCTAAACAACACGGATTTAGACAGGGTTTTTCATGTGCAACCCAATAATTGAATTCTATCATGATATAGCATCAGTTTTAGATAATCGAGGACAGATTGATTGTTTATTTTTGGACTTCAGAAAGGCCTTCAAAGCGGTATCACACTCGATTCTGACTCAAAAACTGCAGAACTTGAACATTCCTCAAACTATTTGCTGATGGATTGCGGACTATTTAACTTCAAGAAAACAGAAGGTTGTTCTAGGTGGATCATGTCCATGTTCAGTTTCGAAGACATCAGGGATACTTCAGGGTTCCGTACTGAGCCCACTTCAGTTTCTGGTGGTTATTAACAGCATTTTGGATAGAATTAGGTGTCATAATAGATTGTTTGCTGACGACTATGTGTTGTATACTTAACTGACCGACCATATGGATTCCACCAGCTTCAGGATGACCTTAATCACGTGGAGGTATGGTGTAAAAATAATGATATCGTACTAAATACTAATAAATGCGTTCACGTCAGTTTCACCAAAAGGGTCGATAAGTTTACAAATCAGTACATCTTAAACAATGAAGTTATTTGGAAAGAACTCAAATGCAGGGACTTGGGTGTCACGTTTTCTGAGGATGGGGAATGTTTCAAAATATTGCAACTGTTCTCAGCAGAGCTGCAAAAGCCGTAGGCTTTTTACAAAGAAATCCTAAACATGTAACCAAGGAGGTTAAACAGGCCGCATATTACGCCTATGTCCGACCAATACAGGAATATGACTCTCCTGTGTGGGATCCAATTCATAAAGTACACATTCATGCACTAGAGCGCATTCAGTCGATAGCAGCAAGATTTGTTCTGAGAAAATATGATCGAACTGAAAGCTCTCAATGTATGAAAAGAGATCTTAATTAGAAATACTATCAAGATCGAAGACGTAATCTAAGATTGAAATAATTTTATTCAATCTATAACAAAAAACAGGCATTAAAACTTCAGAATATTGAAAACCAGCGCATTATCATCCCTCTCGTCATGACCACAAATTTAAAGTACGGCCATACAACCCGAGAACGGATCTGTTTAAGCATTGTTTTTTTCTGCAAGCCATCGTCGAATGTAATATCTTACCAGCTGATTTAGTTGGCCACAAGACTGTGGATTTATGCTATGAGACACTGTGCCCCCGCAATAATGCCTAAGATGGCGCTGCGGGTAATCTTACAAATAAAAGAAAATAACTTCGGCACCGACAGCGCGGCTTTCGGGTGGTTTCCGTGGCCTCGGAAGGCGATGTATGAGCTTTCGCCATTTGTCTCAATACAGATATATATCTATTTTCAACTGTAGGCAATTTTTTAAAGAAGCTTCGTGGGTTCCATTGCATTTTGAACACTTGAAAAGATTGTATTTACAACTGTCCATGAAATGGGTTTCAGCACAGTGAGAGCATACTAGCTTCCCTTTGCATACGCTTCTCACATAGCCGAGCTTCTTGCAGTTCTAATATTGCAGTGGCTTCGGCGCAAAATATCTTACAGGGTATCGGCAGTGGCTCATTTTTACGTGTGAAGCTAGAGAATTACACCTAAAATCTCTTTTCGCGCAGCGTGCGGTACTCAAACAAGATTTTAACGATGTCTTTAGCTTTATTAGCTGGCTTGACGAGGCCACTCAACTCAGAGCTGAGAATGGCAGCTTAAACGTCCATGATAACACCAGACACCAGATTGGAGCCCACCGGGATTTAGATGTGGACATTGATTCCATCGAGCTTCGTGACGTTGCGTAGTATGTTCAGTGCGGCATCATGCGAAACGTCAATCTGCATGATATTCTCACGCATATTGACTCTGATTTCGATGATTTCATCCGGCACCTGTCCATCGAGAGTCGCCGAAACAGATCGCGCTTCATTTTGCCGTACGGCTCAGCAGGAACTTTTAAAAGTGAGGGTAGTGGTATCGGGCACTTGCGGCTCACATTCATTCGGTGTCTTCGGGGAAGAAGGGGCCCTGGTGTTATGTCTCATCACCTTTCCGCGCGTTTTAAGTTCGAAACCGCCGTCAGATAGCTCCTCACCTGTCAGTAAGTATAAACCGAAAGGGCCCGTACGCTTGCTGGACATGGCCGCCACTGATGCCGGACGACCTGGTAGATATTCGAACTTGTCATTGTAGTTCACTGATCAACGCAGTAGTAGGCTTCATGAGGTGCACATGTTGTTGCGCAAAAAAGGCAAGAAATTGAATGATTGCTCATTTTATCCTGGCGCAACCCACTATGAAGGATCGGCTATCAAACGAGCGCACTTCGTCGCACGCACTTTCTCGTCGTCCCAACATAGTTGATAGTTGTAAATAATTATAGCCAGCTACGTACGGTATATGAAAGCAAAATAAAGTGCTTGGGATAATTAATTTTGCAAAGTTCCCACAAATTTTCTTCCTAATGTCCAATAGCATATGGAAATATGTGAACCGACATATACGCTGTGGTAGAAAAGCTATACAGAAAGGATAATTAGTGTCCTAGCTAGGCTGGTTGAGGTTTTGATTGGCGGACCTATCTTTACTAAGCCAAGTTGTCCTCTTTGAAAGAAAGTGTAAATTTATGGGTCATTTTTATCACAATGATAATAATGAGAACTATCCGACAATTAGGCTAGTAAAAGCATGGGGGATGTTATTACAAGTAATTGTAAGGTAAATGTGAAGAAAGAAAATGGGACTAAAAGATAACTTGTCACCAGCATGATCCGTTATCTTATCGGCCAATTTTATTTCAATAGCGGTGAAAATGCTGTGGGCCCCTGTGCTCAGATTTGGGTGCACGTTAGGGAACCCCAGGTGGTCGAAATGTCCAAAGGCCTCCACTACGGCGTCTCTCATAATCATGTGGTGGTATTGGTTAAACTCCACATATCAATCAATCAAATCATTGTCTCTTAGTTGTGAATAATATGGCATATAACAAAGAAAAGAAACCCTTAAATTTGCACTTTCCTTCAATCGTAGCGAGGTTCTCAATCCGTCAGACACCATGCCTTGAGGTGGTATACGAGTGATTATTGGTCAGCTACCATCCACGTACTACGTGTTGTCGAACAGGCGAAAAAAGAGTGTTCCACACTGGTTGTAATGGCAACAGGTGGAACTTGCTGAAGCTTTCACGTTCAAATGCGCAAATATTATACGCTTAAAGAGAACGGAGTGATGATCACCACCGTAGCTCAGTGGCGGCCACAGGTGCGGATCCTACCTGTGGCAAGCTATGTTTTTGTGCCCTTCTTTTCTTGACATTTACATTACAATTACTTTAAATAGCATCCTATACGCTTTCCCTGACAATATTTTCTCTTAGTTTTTCATTATTATTTTCTTTTCTTTGTAATGTTAGGTTTCATAAGTTAGTGGATGGCGTGAAAGGGCGTCGCTTTCGGTTGTGCATACCTGGAATAGATTAAGGTGAGAAGAAAATACTGCTGCTCTTTGTGGACATAGCAGCGGAAAATGAGCAAGGAAAGAAGGGCAGGAAGCATAAGCAGGTGCACATCTGAATCGCTACGCTAAGCTAAAGGAAGGTGGTTAGAAGATTAGCAGATATATAGTAAGAAGCAGTCATGTGAGAATTCCGCGAGAGTTTAAAACAACATTCCTGTGTTCTATGCACAAAGTACGAATAAATCAATATTTTTTTACTTCCTTGGAGGGCAGGAAGTGAAGAGAACTAAAGTGAGTCAAGTTGAAAGTTTAGAAAATGTGACAGGGGTATAAACAAGAAAAGTTTTAAAATCGACGAGGGCACAGCTTAAAGCAACGATGAGAAGGCGTGATGCTTTGGATACGAATTAAGCGATTACATAAGCAGTATTGAACAGAACATGTAAAACTTTCCTTAGAAGTGAAGCAACCACGTAAATGTTGAAGAATATCACCATCATGATCATCATCATCAGCGTGACTACGTCCAATGCAGGGCAAAGGCCTCTCCCATGATCCGCCAATCAACCCGGTCTTGTGTTTTGCGTTGCCATGTTTTACCCGGAAACCTTTTAATCTCGTTGGCCACCCAACTTTCTGTCTCCCCTTCGTGCGTTTGCCTTCCCTGGGAATCCAGTCATTTCTCCTAATGACCTGAGACTACGCCACCAATCGCCAAAGTGAGGGAAGACCCCTCAACCCCCTTTTTATCCGGTTCCCTCTTGGCTGCGTGTCTCAATCACTTTCCACATACAAGGATTCGTGCCGGGGCCGGGAAGTAAGAGACGTCACGATCTTTTCTTGTTTACTGATTCATGGACGCATTTAATTCAATAACAAGTGCAAATGGCTTACACACATATTGTCCGTGAACGACATCTCAGTTACACGAAAATGTAACACATCAGCAAATACTCGCGACACGCGAAACAAGATACATAAGCGAACTAACGGTGACAATACCAGGGCGCCTCAATACAGAGTAAACACACGACGACACAAATGATAGTCATAAATAATAAAACCGCGCAATGTCTCAATATGCCGCATCCCTTCCCGCAAAGCTCGTTTAGGTAAAGGAGGTGAAGTTCGTCTCACAGAATGTCCATGTAGTTGGAGCCTCGGAGTTGGCTGCTCGAGTCGGGGCGAAGGTTGGCTCTTGGCGTCGAGGTCTGATCTGTCCCCTTTCGTCGCCATCTACTTCGTTTTCTCCCCTGGGAAATACTCTCCTCGCCTCTGCCCTTCCTTGGCACGTGGCCGCTTTTCTCGGGTTCCGACTCTGCCCTACCGGGGCACCAAACCAATCGCCGCTATCCACCCCCGCGGCCTCCACCAGTAGAAAACCCTCTCCCATACAAAGCCGAGCAAGTAACAATGTACAAACTCAAGCCTCAGAGAGAGAGATGGGCGAGCTGTCCCAAGACACTTTAATTACGGGCGAACGATGTTCCCGCTGTTTCCAACAAAGTGCGTCGTCTGTAATGGCCAACGTCCGGAGTTTGCAGTCTTGTGCCGAAAAGTTTTCGGCAGAACCGATTGCCCCGGTTTCTGGTACTTGACGAGCCGATGTTCAGAACGAGTCTCGACGTCTCCATGCAGCTTGGTGTCTCCCGCGAAATCCCTCGTAGCCGCCGCTTCTTCGTCATTCAACGCCGCGGGTGGTCATCCGCGCAGAACGCATAATGAGCCCTGGAGCCACGGAGGCTGACGAAAAGTCAGGTCGGACCCGGCACAGGCGCTGTGGCAGGGTTACATTCCCCGAACCCACAAAAGGTGCTCTGCAACTCCCCCATGCCCCAAATCTGAAGGGTGCGCGCGGATTATCTCCACCGTACACTGTCACACTGTTTGTAGACGACAAGGCGCCGCCCGCTCCTCGTGTTTGCGCGGGGGAGCCCGCGAGAATAGTAGAAATAATCCTTCCAGGTACTCCACTCCAGAATGCCCATTCGTTACACCGAAGGTTTTCTTTTCCTCTTTTTATGCGTGGGTTTAAGAAACGAGCGAAAACATCTTGTAAGGACCGGTGTTCAGTCCGTGTTTGCGGGGACGTCACAAACCAACGGATATCCTGCCTTCGTGCTACGTGTCCAGCCCATGTCCATTTTCTTTTTTTTATTTGAACTATGATATCCTTAACCAAGGTTTGTTCCCTGACCCACTCTGCTCTTTTCTTGTATCTTCAGGTTACACCTATCATTGTCCTTTCTATCGCTTGCTGCGTTATCCTCAATTTAAGCTGAACCCTCCAGGTATCTGCTCTATAGCTAAGTACTGACAAAATGCAGCTGTTATATACTTTCATCTTGAGGGTTAGTGGCAGATTGCTATTCGAGAATTGAGAATGCTCGCCGATTGTGATCCACCCCATATTTATTCTTCTTGTCATTTCACTCTCATGGTTCGGCTCCACGGTTACTACGAGTTCAAAGCAGACATATTCCTTCACAACTCCCAGCGCCTCTCCAGCTATAGCAAAGTGTTGTTCTCTGTCGAGACTGTTGCACATTATTTTAGTTTTGTGCATAATATTTTCAGACCTACTCTTCGGCTTTCCGTGTCTAATTCAGTAATCGTGAGCTGCAATTCGTCCCCTGAGTTACTCATCAAGGCAATGCCATCGGCGAATCGCAAGTTACTAAGGTACTCTCTAATAACTCTTATCCCTAACCTTTCGCAGCAAGGGTCCATAATATTTCCTGTGAACACACGGTAAATAGCATTGGAGAGATTGCGTCTCCCTGTCTTACACCCTTCTTTATTGGGATTCGGTCACTTTTTTATGGAGAACTATGATAGATGTGAATCCTCTGCACATTTCTTCCAGTATGTTTATGTAAGGTTCTTCGATTCCCTAATTCCGTGGTGCCTGCATTACTGCTTATGTCTCGACTGAGTCAAACGCCTTCTCGTAATCTATGAAAGCTATGTATAGCGGGTAATTGTATTCAGCGCATTTCTCTATTACCTGATTGATTGTATGAATATGGTCCATTGTGAAGTAGCCGGCATGAAATCTTGCTTGATCCTTTGTTGATTGAACTGTAATATCGCCTTATTTCTATTAGCTATCATTCTAAGTATTTTGTAGAGAACGCACAGTAAACTGATCGGTATGTAGTTTTCCAACTCCTTCACGTCTATTTTTTCATGGATTAAGATGATGATGGCGTTGTTTCAAGATTCTAGTACCATTCCCGTAAAAGACACTTCGTATGTAAGGTGGAAAATTTTTCTAGCACAATTTCTCCCCCATCTTTCAGGAGGTCCGTTGTTACCTTATCCTCAACAGTGGCAATGCCTCTTTGCATTCCTTCTAGGGTTTTTTTTTACTTTTTCTGTCGTTACTGGTAGGATATCGAATTCCTCTGGTCCATTACTGCTCTCACGACATCATCCTGCTTCTTTTGGTTTCTGCAGAGTTCTTTGTAGAACTCTTCCACTATTTCGACTATCCTATCTATATTGGTTATGACATTGCCTTTCTTGTTCCTCAATGCATACATTCAATTTTTGCCTATGCACAAGTCTGCCTTCACAGCTTTTATGTTTCTGCGGCTTTTTGCAGCATGCTCAATTTTTGCATGTTATACCTCCTGATGTCAGCTACCTTACGCCTATTGATTGACTTCGAAAGTTACACTAGCTCTATTTTGTCAGTTGCATTTGAGGCTTTCGTCGCTTGTCGTCTCTCAATAGGATTTTTCGTCTCCTGCGATAGTTGGCCAGTTTTCTGTATTCCCAACTTCGATTGTACACTCTTTGATGATACTAGTAACACTATCATTCATTCTATCAAAGCTAACGTTGGTAATCTAATTTAGTGCCTTGAATTGATTTTGAAGTGAAGTCTGAATTCCCGTATTTGGCCTCTCACTGCTAGTTCATTAAGTGGCTTCTTGCGTATCAGTTTTTGTTTTTGAGTTTTTGAAATCTAAGTGAATTTGAGCTCTTAGCATTCTATGGTTACTGCATCTGATCTTCCCAACTACTTCTATATCCTGTACAAGGCTGTTTGTGCACACAGATTGAAGTCTATTTCATTTTTGGTTTCACCATTAGGGCTTCGCCACGTCCACTTTAGGATAGTCCTTTTTTTTTTGAGGAAGCTATTCAAGATCCATAAATTTTAACGTTCTGCGAACTCTACTAATAACTCCCTTCTGGCATTTCTAGAGCCAATTCCATATTCCCCCACTGCATGGTCTCTGGTCTGTTTCTCGCCCACTTTGGCATTAAAGTCGCCCGTCAAAATAGTATACTCAATCTTTACTTTATTGATGGCTGACTTTGCGTCTTCATAGAAGCGTTCAACCAAACGATCATCATGGCTTGATATAAGCACGTAGGCCTGCACCACCTTCATCTTGTACCTTTTGTTAAATTTATTTATGATACTTTCCACCCTTTGACTGATTCTATATTATTCCCCTACGTTGCCAGTGATATTCTTGTGCATGAGAAACCCCACCCCTACTTCTTTTCTGTCAACCAGTATATGGTAGCATAGGACGTGTTCATTCTTCAGCACTGTAAAAGCCTAACTTCGCTGAGCGCTATTACATCCTATTTAACACCTTGCAATTCCTCGAACAGCACCGCTAAACTGGTGAAGTGATGAAGAAAATGAATATGAAGAATATGAAGAATAAACTGGTGAAGTGATGATGAATGTATAGACATCTAAAGTAATGTCGTGTACTTCATGTCACATCGCGTAAAGAAGAATTAGGCCTTGTAAATCCCATGAGGTTAAATTATATGCACATTTATTGCTATATTAATACCGACACTTCCTGCGATATGGTGCAAGTAAAGTGTCTGTCATGTGCAGTCTCCTGTTATTATTGCTACTATCGTAGGAAATTGAGTAGTATCATTATCGTGATGAATGGTCGAGTACTTTCCACAGCAAACCCTATCACTGGGCCATGTATGCTTCCTGATAAGAAACGTGCTTTCAGTGGTACAGATAGGCGTATCTATATGACTGCATGTGTCACACAAATGCTCACTTTACTTCGACCAACTTGTGTGCCTAGGAACCAATTGTACCGTCAGGCCTAAAATGGGCCACCCTCTTCGATATACTCCTGGTTCGCTCCCATCAATAAAAGCTAAAATATGAAACACCATGTATGAACCACCGTATTTCTTTTATCACTGATATTGTTATTGCTGCACACGTTCAAGTTAGTCAAAATTATTCACAGCAGCGTCATAGGCAGAGTTTAAATAATTGATTCACTGTGATCCGGCTGAATTTTTGTTTGCCTTTATTTCGAACTTCAACGTAAACTGAGAAACTGAGTGACTATACGCACCAATGATTACCCCTGTTCATGGTTCGTCTACGATAACCTGCGTTCTTTTGGAGGCTTCACTGAACTTAGACAAAGAGAATATCTCGCTATATGCCACTTCGTCAAACCAGAAACCTATAAAAAACGTTGTGCCAACGAAATCACACGCAAAAAACACTAAAGTTGGCACTAACCAACGACAACATTCAAGAGCGTAGAATACAGCTTGCGAGTGCATGTTGGTTCTCATTAACAGTATTAAAATCGAAGTAGTCAACGCATTTACTTCTAGTTCAATGCGTAGTTGACAACAGTCAGAAGAACAGCAGAGCAATTACCGGTTTATCTAGAAGACCACAACTTCTCGAAGCCTAATTAAATTTTATAGCCGTTCAGTTCCGTCTTCATAAAACTTTCATATAACTTTGCTGTAAAACATATCAAAAGGGTTCCTAATTATTCTCCAATTACGCTAAAACATCATGTGGAACAATATTGCCAATTTGGTTGCAGCTTGTCTGTATTTGTACATTTCAACACGGAAGGCGGACAAAAGTGGTCGCAGCGTGGTATGTGCTACGTTTCATGAAAGAATTTTCTTTAAGTACCTATTTTTTCGATTGTTTTCTCTAAAAATGCATGCGAATAAACAATGGCAACATGTTTACTAGGACTTCGTTTCGTTAGACTGTAATTGCTTTTTATGCGCATTGAATATATTGTAGTAATGATGGCTTGCAAACTTTGCGTTGTTTGTGTGTGTGTTGGGGGGGGTTAACAAAAATAATATATAAGGGTTCGTGTGTCACTTAGACAGCTAGTTTATTATTCCTCACAAACAATGAAGCAAAGGAAATATGGGAGATTTCATGTGCAATAAATCTGTTCATATTTACTACAAATGAAGTGCCCTATAAGTACTATCCTCGGCTCGATTGTTCATTAATGGAAACAGGTGTTGTGTGTGCCTTAAAGCAACTTGGCATTAGAAGTTGGTATGGGAAATTACTCGCATCTACAAATATCTAATAATTTTGAGTAATTTGCGAATGTATTTAATAAAAGTGAGAAATTTCGGGTGGATCCCAGAATATGACCAAGAGAGCTAACTGAATTGGTATCAAAGCTGTAGCTGCAGCGAGTACGGTTTGGAAAATAAGAAGCACTATAACGCAGGAGGTGCATGATGAATAGTTTGCGACGCAGAAGAAAATAGCCAGGAAGTGTTGCGAAACAACAATGAAGGCACCCCAGGTACATATGTGTTTCTTAGTTTGTTATGGGCTGCAAAACCTAGCTCACTGCTACTCCCACAAACACATACCTTATTATAGTAGAGGTGAGAAAAGTGGGACGTAAGCTACAATTTCTAAGCAGAATATGCTTTTGGACACCAAAGATATAGGCTACAGAATGGTGGAAAGAAGGAGGTGTTGGTGGATTTGCATGATGAAATTACGCTGTTCCATCTCAACACCTATGTGATATAAGGCCAAAAACAGCCTATAGAATAAGCATTAGTGTTATGTTTATACTATTGATAATTTGTGACTATATTCCGAGGTACCTAATACGGTCTTTGTACTGTACCACTAGGTCTCTTCATTGAAGGGGTTTTGTGGCCACTGTCACTATATTCATGAAGGAGCCACTATAGCAACAGTTTGGTCTTCGTGGCACCTAGTGGCATAGTACAAAGACCACATTCATATAAGGCGTAACAAAGACTTTTGATTAGCTTAAACTGCAGCTTTACGAAACACTCAGCAATGAATCATGGGAAGCATGCTTTCATATTTTGTGCCAAATATGGCTTCCTTTCGTCTCTGAGGCAACAATATGTATTCTCTCTGCATTTCTGTCTACTTCTTGTTCCTCCTTCTCCCTGAGTGCAGACAGCTACTACACCATGCCATTCCTTACCTTTACACACATAAATACAAAAAAATCTGTCTACATATGCAACAGAAGCATTTCTCGGCAATATGAGTAAATGTTTCTATAACCTCAGTTTCATATATGTATGCGCACATGTAGTTTTTTTTTTGTGACAGCTTATAGGTGAGCCTAACATGAACAAATTACTTCTTTCAGCAAGGATAGATCAAGTCTGATGGATATATTGCAATTTTTCTCACACTCTTTCTCTGAGAATACGCTAAGGCTATGACAGCTTCTTTGGAATATTTTTAAACTTTGGTAATGTTCAAAAGCGTGGCCAAAAAGCACACCGCATATAACAGTTACACAACCATCTAGTTCCGACGGCTAAGGCTATTTTATAATAGTAGCAACACAAGAAAACTATGCTCGCATAACTGTATTCATACGCAAGGAAAGTTTCTTTAGAAGAGTAAGCTGAAGACAGTTGTTGCCGGCTAGGTGGGAATCTGACGCGACGGCGAATGCGCTGCTACATTTATGCATGAGGTGACGGCCAAGACGCAGTGCTGCTCTGAGCACGTAGGACGCACGTCGACAAGAAGTCATTGTAAAATTCTCGCGTGCACTCTATGATATTTCTTTTTTCCCATTTTTTGGCCGGAGACAAGACACGAGCATGTTATTCACGTGTCTCACACTGCAATTTGAGCTTCTATCATCCGTTGGAACCCTGAAATGCCTGGTAAAACAAAAGTGCCTTCTTTCCGATTTGCAACATAGCTAGAGTGCCGCGCCTCCCAGCCATTTCATTGCGATGCGATTGTATTTGTGCGATCATGGTGTAAGAATTTCCGCATGATACACACATTTGTCGACTACGCATAGTTAAAAATTCATGCCTGCTTATTCTTTTAAATAGAGAAAGTAACAATATGCACGCATTGAGTGCCATTCGGTAGAATTGCGTTTGTTTATGGTGTATGTAGTGGAAGCAAGAACAAAAATGGAAAGATGAATAAATCAAAGAAGCACTTTGAGCTCTATGAAGAGGGTGCGTTGGTATTCTGGTTGTTATATTGTTTTCAAAAACAAAAAAAAACATTTCGTGCTAAAACATTTTTTTATTTCGTTTTTATTTTCTATTTTCGCTGTATAGCTCTAATCAGATGATTTCTTTAGGAAAGAATTGTTTAGGAAGAGTGTTTTAACTGTGAGCTTGCCTTTCCACGGTGGTCTAGTGGCTGAAGTACTCGGCTCCTTACCCGCAGGTCGCGAGATGGACTCCCGGTGGCGGCGGCTGCATTTTCGATAGAGGTGAAAATGCTGTAGGCCCGTGTGCTCGGATTTGAGTGCATGTTAAAGAACCCCGTGTGGTCAATATTTCTGGAGCCCTCCACTATGGCGTCTCTCATTAATAATGTGGTAGTTTTGGGACGTTAAAACCCGCATATCATGATCATAACTATGAGCTCTCAGTTTTGAGAGCCACAACTAGATGCTTTTTTGCTCACAACCAACGATGCCGACATTACAATATCAGTTAAAAGAGCTCTCTATCGCTATCGAGTTAAAAAGACATCTGCATAGGCTTCTTTGCGTGAATGCTACTCACTTGTTTTCTGTCATCAACTCATCTGACTAAAGGTGTAGGAGCGTGCACCTCCTTGGCAGGACGAACGGCCCTGATTACTTTCTCATTACTAGTAGCAAGGCGGCAGACTATTGCGGCCCTTTCATTCCTCCAAGCGTGGCTCTCAGCTGAAGTGAAGAGGCGGGAAAAGCTATCCGGGATTCTGGGAATAATTGACAAGTGCGCACACGCAGAGTGGGCATTTTGTTCGAAAAGAACTCCCAGCACGACCCACCATAACTGTACACATGTAACTCTTATAAATTTCCGTATAATCGACAATGGAGGTGATGACACCTATACTCCAGCTTTACCGAAAAATCTGATGAAACTACTGCCACCAACGACAGACGCTGAAAAGATTGAAATGTTTAATGAATTTTTTAAGTTTACGTTTGCTGACAGAATAATCACTGGTGCAGCTGCATTTTTTTTTCATTCTGACTTTAGCTTCGCCGATGGCTTGCCTGAAATCATCATAAATGTGAACGATATTGACTGTCCCTTGCGGAAGATAGACATCTCAAAAGCAATCGGTCCCAATGAAATTTCTACCCCATGTGCTAAAGCAATGCCATGGAATTATCGCACCGTGTATATGTATTGTATTTCATATATATTATGAGACTGGGTTAGTCCCACAGTACTGAAAAAATGCGGCTGTTATTCCAATTTTCAAATCAGGAGATAAAAATCTGGTGGAAAACTACAGACCCATTTCCTTAATGCCAGTATCTTGCAAGATTTTTTAGCACAAATTATACAGCCAGTTGTTTAGGTACCTTGAGTCAATAAGCTTTTTCTCTTCTTCACAGCACGGATTTTGTAACGGTGACCCATGCAATACTCAGTTAGTTGAATTCCAACACTATATAGGCAAATTCCTTGACAATGACAAATATGTCGACGCACTATTCTTTGGATTAAGGAAGGCGTTCGACACAGTAAGTCATCACCTGCTGAATAATAGGTTTATGGGCTTAAACATCCATGATAAAACTGAGAACTGGATTTGTACCAACCTAAACGATCGCAAACATTGTGTAGTACTCAATGACTGTAGTTCAGCACACATAACAGTATCTTCAGGAGTGCGGCATTGCAGTGTTCTAGGAGCACTGTTGTTCCTCATGTACGCTAATGATATTGTAGATGTTATACAGCCCCCAATCAAACTATTTGCAAACGACTGTGTTGTCTACCGAGAAATTATTTCCACATCGAATATAACAAGTTTGCAGTCTGATCTCGATAAAATAGCAAGTCGATGCCAGTGGTGCCAGATGTCTTTAAGTATTAGTAAAAGCAACCAAATTGACTTTTTGATCAAGAAAATAGATCATCAAACACAACACACGATTAAAGGCACAAAAATAAACACAGTCTCACAGTGCAAATGCCTAGGGGTGTATTTTACTCCGAAATCTAAATGAAATGCACATATCCAACAAGAAATATCTAAAACAAATCAAATTTTATTTTTATTCACAGAATTTTCACATCAGCATTCAAAGATTACAGATTAGATCTATCTTAGTTTGCGCCTCTGTGATTTGGGACCTGTACGAAGATTATCTGATACAAGCAATAGAAAAGATTCAAAATCAGGCCTCACGATTCGTCTTTAGTAAGTACGATTCTTTCCAAAAATGTCACTGCAATAAAAAGATTACTGGGCTGGGAAAATTTTGCGGCTAGCAACAAAAAACTTGAGGCTCAAATTTTTTCACCGTATTCATTGTAATCAAGCAGGCATTGACAGTCGCACTTACCTGTCAGATTCACCCTATGTTTCGACAAGGCACGACCATTCCATGAAAGTACACGTGGTTAGTGGTGACACAGATTATTTTTCCTGGTCATTTTGTTTCCACACTGTACGAGATTGGAACGTGTTACTGGAAAACTGTGCTTCTGTATATAATAATGATGACTTTTAGTTTTGATTGTGTTTACAAAGTTTATGGTAGTCCTAGTGTTTTTATCTTTCTTTGAGCTTTCAGTTAATTTCGAACACTCTAATTTACTGCTTATCTTGGTGGTAACGTAGTTTCATGTTTTTTTGTTTGTCACTTCACAATATGTAGAATGTGATACTAAACGTGTCTCTTCTGCGATATTGCCTTTGAGGCAAAGCAGGTATCTTATAAATAAAAGAAAGTCAGCGTAAACTTGAAAGATACCAGTCAGTGTACTGCAACCTAGCAGAAGTCGCCCTATATACCAAAATAACTTGTCTCATTCTTCTTGCACCATCATAGTACTTATTCGAGTGAAAGCTTCCATATTGCAGGCGCTTAAGCACAGATCATAGTTTTGAGCAGCAAGAAGTGAGAACTCATACATCATACCAAAGTTACCAAATTGAGAGCATTATACCAAAACAGAGACAAGTTTATTGCTGTGAACAGTGCAATTTGATAGACGTTCTGTGTATAAAGTAGAATGAAGCACGGTTGGCAAAAAAAGTAAAACATGATCACTCCTTCTAAACAACATAATGTAGGAACTTATACTTTGGGCGTTGTAGCGAAAATTCTGCAGGAACAATCAGGTAATCTTTGTGACGCGAGCACGCCATTTAAACCCAGAGCAAAGCTACAATGACATTACGTTTTTTACACTTTCGTTTGCTCAAGATACATTTCCGCTTCGGGTTCTTTCCATCTTACTTTTTTCTGCTCCGTCCCAGAGTTTTGCAGCTAGGGCTTTTCAGTTATTTTCATATCTATGTACTCTTGTGGCAACGTCGCTTGTCTGAGGCGCTTTATGTAAGATAGGCAAGCTTAGAACCGCAGTCTTTCGTTTGGTTATCATGTGAAGAACTTCCTTACTTCTTTAGCTGTTCCTATTGTTTATGCTCTCCGAATACGCTCTAAATAAGACACTCCTCAGGTCAAGCGAAGTAAATTTGTGTTTTTTCCTGTAATATTTTCACAAATGAATGTCTTCGGGTGCTGTGACAGTTAAATGCAAAAAACGTAATTAAGAAGGCAACTGAATCTATTTGTTGGACATTTCATAGCATATTTAAGCTTGGTCCTCTAGAAAATCATTGCCTTAATGTAAAAAATGTATCCAAGTAAATATTGATGCTTAAATTAGTCGTTTTAGTACCTACAACAGTTTTCGACCTCTTGAAAAACATATTCGTACTTTAATTCACAATGTCAGTTCACTCATACGGAATTCATTAGCCCGTTTTGCTGGCCAATTATGGTATTCTATTTTTCTTGCTGCACTTTTAAAATATCATTGAGCAATATTTCATAAACACAATTTCTCTTCGAGCTTTTCAAAAGCAGCATAGTTACTTATTACAGTGAAAACAATCAGCTGTACTGCGGAGGATCAAACACTGCTAAATACATCAGCCTTTACATACTTGGCAAGTAGATGGGTACATGTCAAAAATAACACTACCACACAGATCCACTTGCTAGATATTGAATAATTACGTCGTTTTTCGTCAACTGGTTGACTCCACAGCAAGCGTCATTCGTTGCGACTTCTTCAACCACTGCCCAGCCACTCATGGCCGAAAAACTGACTTCGGTAAGTGACTTCTGTTTCAGCAGATACACACTGATGGCATGTGAGGTCTTCCTTATTTCTATACTTGTCAAGTTTGTGTATTTCGGTTCTAGAATGGATATATATATATATATATATATATATATATATATATATATATATATATATATATATATAATACTTTCGTTGCTTTGACTGTATGGACCAGATGGAACGTTAGTGATAATATACAGTGCCAAACCAATAAAAGTTTTTATTCTCTACTTCTTGATCTCGAGGTCCACACATTTTTTTTTATTGATATGTCGTGTTTAACGTCCCAAAACCACGTAATGATTATGAGAGACGCCGTAGTGAAGGGCTCCGGATATTTTGACCACCTGGGGTTCTTTAACGTGCACCCCGGTAGGTTTTCTTCCCACTATATATATATATATATATATATATATATATATATATATATATATATATATATAGTGGGAAGAAAACATACCGGGGTGCATTACTGACCTACTGCTCCCGACACTCTATAAAGAGATATTTTTATCAGTTTATGTGCTAACTGTGCTAATTTGATGGCAAAGTACTAGCACATCTGCGTCATGTTGTCATTTAGTGTCATTGAGAAGTAGGATGATTCATCATCATCATCATCATCATCATCAGCGTAACTACGTTCATTGCAGGTCAAAGGCACCTCTCATGTTACGGCAGTCAACTCAGTCCTGTACTTGCTGCTGCCACTATATACCCGAAAGCTTCCTAATCTGATCTGCCCACCTAATTTCTGTCTCCCTCTCACCCGCTCGCCTTTTCTGAGACTCTAGTCAGGGTCATAATTCTTCTCCAAGTAAATGTCACCTTCTCATGTGCATTCGTCCGTAGCGGTAATTTTGGGATTTCGTGTAGTCTCAAATGCGCAAGCTTTCTGTGGATGGCTGCTGCATCGATATTTTAAACCAGACTTCTAAAACTCTGTGCGTGTTTTCGGTACTAATTGAAGTGAGCTCTGTGCCGTAAGCTTTTGATGACCCACTTGGGGCACGAGTGAGAGTACATCATGTGCGGCGCCAAATAAGTATGCTTTATGCAACTCATAAACGAAACTGGTAGATTGAGGGTTCAGCGCACCATTATCTTTCACGTCTTGCTACGACACGACTTTATCGCTTATTTCATTGTGTATTCTACGTGGATGGCACAAAAAAGATAGCGGGGTTGAAGTGCCTAGGCAGAGCGTGCTGCCTGAGTACTCGAAATTTTGAGTACCCTCCTGCTTTCTCACCAATCCCTGTCCTGCTACAAAACATTGTCCTGCCGGACACAATCGTTCTTTGTTAACTGCTCCGAAAACGCATAAAGAATCTCTTTTTTTTTTTGCTGTTTAAAGAGAAGAATGTGTGCTATACACTCCAATAATATTTTTTTTCATTGCCTTTTTAGTCCTTGAAAAAATCACGAGGAAAAATTTATTAAATGGTGGCGTTTTGAAAATAACCTATGCCTCTTCAATTGGCTTATATCTTTGCAAAAGCAACATTCTGAAATAGAGGGGTGTAACTTATATAAACAAGATTTAACCTTTAATTTTGCAACCGTTAGAAAGGTCACAAATGTAAAAAGTTTCACTGATAGAAATTTGTGGTATAGATGCACACAAGTGGGAAAAAGTTCACCTTTGCAATCGGTTACTGTATTCAGAGTAACTATCCTATACGAACATAAGCGCAATCTAATGTTACCTCGTTGGGTATTGCTAATATTCATGTTGCTGTTAGCATCATTACGCAACTGTAAAAAACTGGTTATATACAACATATGTGGTTGTTTTACGTCTGTCTGTGCATAGATTTTTATATGTCTTTAGCATCGTTTGTCTCGTTTCGCACAAAAAATTGCAAGTCACCTTTTGCGCACACGCTTCGCATAACGATTCCCAATGTACCCGATTTGCCCGATTTTCATTAAGCGAATGAGTGATGATGTAAAGCATGGAGAGTGGAACTGCGCTTGAATAGTTTGCCAGAAAAGATAGTGATCTATTTGAAAATATTTTTATTTTGCCAAAATCATTTTTCATTTGCTTAGCAGAAGAAGCCACTCCACTCATTCATAGAAAATCACTAATACACGTAGGAGTAGTACAGCTTGATGACTTCACATAGAAATGATGACAGGTATATGAAAAACGAGAGAAGCATATGCCAGGTTCGAAAAATAACTATCAAAATTTATGCTAAAGTGCGCACTGTAGAAACTCACCATTTCACGTTCGGGAAAAAAAAAACAAAGTAGGAACTACCAATAGTTAGCCAGCGCAATGTGCAGCCGGTGGAAGAATCACCACAGATTTGACAGTGACTGGGAGGTTTAAGTAGCCTTGTCGAACAAGTACATAAATAATGTATACGCATAAACGTCATCTCTTCAGCAGAAAAGTAGACACTATTTAAAAAGAACATCAACAGCCGCAAGCACTGAAATTATATTCGCTGGAATTGCAACAGGATGGAAAGGTGGGCTAGTGTGTAATTCATGATGGTTCAGTGAACTGGGAGCGCGGGGGTAAACACAGACACAATGCAAAGAAGAGGCACAGAGCATGAGCGCTCAACTGTTAGTTGAGCGCTTATGCTGTGTGCTTCTTCTTTGCCTTGTGCCTGTATTTACCACCACGCTCCCAGTTCGCTGAACCTTCGCTGCAATTGTTCTTCTTTTTTCAGTATGATTATTTGGGTGTGAGATACCATATATACATTGTCTTATATTGAGTAAACGGCATCGTCATTATCTACATCACCAGCAACATCTTTCATAATAAGTTGTGCTTTGACTGTTAGAATAACAACTCTCACTGTATCATCCATTGAATCTCTCTTACGCCAGTGTGCACAGCTACCTGCGAAGCCCCAGTGTTCTAGCAGAACACTGTTAGATGCAGTACAAATTTCGTCTGCCTTTGTATTTGTAATTAACACCTATTATGGAATTATAGCAAGCCGCCGCCACGTTACATGGCGAACTCCACTTTTCAGATCATCTCCCTCAGCTAGCTTACAAATGCAAACCACTTCCTTTGAATTGTCTGAATATAAAAAGAGAACGCAAATAATAGCTAATTAAGGTTTGCTGATAGCGGCTCTTTTTAACCCAGTGTCAAGTACTTTGTAAACAGCACACCCCCCCCCCCCAAAAAAAAAAGCAACTGGAGTGATTGTGTTATGGCCTAGTCGCTTTTTGTAGCTGCTATATAGGCAATCACAACATCGGTAATTGCGATGCAGTGGCCTGCGTACCTTCTCTTGTTCTATCGTGGCTTATAGTTTTCTGTGTGCCTGTGTGTACGGGCATGATCGTGTACATCTGCACACGCTCAATATTTTTGTTGTATGTGGTCGTACAGTGCTGCGAAGATAGTTTCTATTCAAGAGGGTAATTAAAAAATAGCGACGGAGCCTCAATGAAGGCTGAGGGGAAGGGAGGCAGTCTACAAAGGAGCAAAAATTAGTGAATATAACAGAGGCAAGAAGTACAGTAAAAAAGATAATAAGATAGCTTTTAACCATGTGACCAATACACTTCTAACCCTTTGAATATTTTTTTCAACGTGTTATAATGCGGGTTGTCAGTTGTTGCTGAAACCGATATGGTAACTTCAAGCTAACGATGTCCATAGATAGCGTCAGCAGCGCTTGTGAAGAAGTTTCTTGACTAAATAATTCTTGGATACATTAAGATAAAGTCACAAGTGTATATTTACGAGAACCATCAGAACTAGTCGCTAAACGTGTTTCTTGGGTAGTTGTTCAACTCACAGTGGCTGTTCATTAATCAGTTATACTTCCAGTTATTTGCGAATATATACATGATTGCCATTTAGGTTGCTATGGGTGCATAGAGGTCCAATGCCTAGTGATTATCTATACTTTGATTCAGCAATTAGGCAGATGTATTCGGCTCTTTTATCTGGACTATGACAAACAAATGTATCTTAAGTTTTACCGTTTAGCTTCATTGAAGTAAATGTATGTTTAAATAATGAAGGTGTATGGTGAAAGACGTACTTTTCATATGCATAACACGTATTGAACAGGCGCTGGTTCCTATAAGGTTAGACGATCTTGCTGAAACATAACTGATCAAAGCAAAGCAAATATTTTGTTCTTTTGTTTCAAACCCACGTTTTTTTTGTTTTTTTAAATATAGCCCGACAAAGATATATATTCATTTTTTTGTGATTTTGGGCTATATTATGGTAATAATTGGAGCATATTGGGCGTTCCGACAAAAAAAAATCAGAAACGCTGAGACACTATACGAAACAGTTTTGTGATCTATTGCACGAGGTTAGGTAGATATGTAAGGTTTAACGTCCCAAAACCACCATATGATTATGAGAGACTCCGTAGTGGAGGGCTCCGGAAATTTCGACCACCTGGGGTTCTTTAATGTGCACCCAAATCTGAGCACACGGGCCTACAACATTTCCGCCTCCATCGAAAATGCAGCCGCCGCAGCCGTGATTCAATTCCGCCACCTGCGGGTCAGCAGCCGAGTACCTTAACCACTAGACCACCGTGGCGGGGCTGCACGAGGTTAGAACAATTATATTAAAAAAAACGAAATGCTAGGACCATTCACAAATGACAATGGGGAAATTATCCATGTTACTCTGTAAATATATTTTCTTATTTACCGTGTCGAAACGAAAGCCTAAACGCATCGTCAAACTCGCATAATCAGGGTGAACCGATTGATTCTTTATCAAACTGTCAAATGTTGTTGCATTTTGCAGCCTGATTTCGAAAGGAACCCAGAAGCTCACAACATAAGTGCATCAATGATGCAGATCGATTCAAAGTGCTATGAGGAGAAATATTTTGATGTTTCTTTATATTCCGCTAATCTATTTCAAAAACAATACCAGCAGTAGGGATACTAAATAATCGCGGAAATAGCAGAGCCTTTATTGCCACTACACAAAAATGAAGAAGCTCAGTAGTATTGTACCATAGGCATACAAATAATAGGTGTCCAGCGCGCCATCGAAAATCCATCTTGTGTCTTAACGAGCGTGTACAATAACGACCAGAAAAATGTTAGACTAAGTAGACATTTCATGCTCTATTTTGGCGCTCAATGCGTACCTCGCTTAATCATTCACAAAGAAAAAAGAAGCACAATGAATAGCAGTGTTTCAAAGAAAAAAAAAGCAAACGCTCATTCAGTTCAAATTAAATCTATTGCTGCAATTACTCACTGAATGTAGCTGTGGAGCCTAACATGACGCAATCTTTAATGACACCAAACGTAATTTCTGCCTGAGGACAAGCTGAAACAAGAATGCTTTGCGAAAGTAAGCAGCGCAAAACAGTTGATGAGGCAGTGACTTGCTTTTTTTCCCTGGCAATATGAATTTATCTATGTAGTATTTACTATTCTCTGAAGCATATACTGCCTCGAGCGTTTCGACAGGCATAAATGTGTAAACTTTCCTTGCTGGCAAAGTGGTTTTGAGCTTCGTGTATGTACTGAAAGTTCTGGGCACGCCATGCTATGTACGTGTTCTATCTACTAGCCTCTCTTCTTTGGTTGTAGGATTTTTTATACTCCTCACTCAATTTTCTTGCTTTATAAATTTTTTCACTGGTGCCGGAGCGTTCGACTGAAAAAAAAAGTTCTCTCCGGCTGACAAATGGCATAACTGTGTGCTTAAAGTGAAGAAATAAAAATTGCAAGAGCTTAACATTCAGTAAACAAAAAGCCGAATGCAGAGCAAAGAAAAGAAAATAACTCGGGTCCACGAATAATCATCTCCTTCATGCCCGGAAGGCATGACCAAGCGACAACGAAAGCGAAAAAAATGTTTGAACGAAGAAATGAATAAATGAAAAAGTGTGAAGAAAGCCAAATGAGTTTGTAGGTATCCATGAAACATGAAGGCAGTATCGAACATTGAATCTCACAAGAAACGGAAGAAGAAAAAAAAAGGAAGTCTACCTCGAGTGGAGACTCTGTCGAGTGATTTCAAATTGTTGCCGTTACAACGATGAAAATGCTGCATTGTAGTCTTAGAAAGATGGGCGTCTCTCATTTTTCTTTTCTTTTTTCCTTGAACACTTTGGCGTTTGTGTTCGCTCTACTTCATTCCGCTATAGTCTCGTCACGCTGTGTCCTAAAAGGGTAACTATAGCTGTAAGATAGATTGAAAAACAAAAAAAACAAACACACTGTCAGGCCTTATTAAACTTGAGCGCTTCCGCGAGAATGTATGTAAATATAAATTTAGGGTTGTCGTGATTATGAAAAACTAGTTTCTATTTCTTTTCGTTGGAGGTATCTTTCACATGTTTTTGCCTTGTTTTTTTTTTGCGCTCCACTTCACGTATGTCAAAGCTACTTCAAAGTAGTGCTCCTAAAATATGAGCAGTATCTCTCTCGGAAGCAACTTCAACGCAGGGACAAGCAACTTGGCCTCTAAAATCAGTGTCCCTTTAGGCACCAGTGAGGTTGCTGCACCCTCCAAGTGAGACGTAACGACGATATTGTTATAATGTGACACTCACCACTTCAGTGAAGAGTGAGTGTTTCGATAGATTACCATGTTGCGCTAGGTTATTTACAGTAAAATGTGACTTGGCCGTGGCGTATGTCATAAATCTTTTTGCTCTAGACCCATTTGACACATGCCCGAATAACATGACCCGCTTTATCCCGGCAGGTGGCGTAGGTAATTCCCGTCATATGTGAACCTAGAAGAACAGCCAGAATATCCGAGAAAGTCAGCACGATTATTTATTTATTTATTTATTTGTACATACTGCAGGTCCTAATCGGGCCCATGCAGAAGTGGATACATAGAGGTAGCATGAGACATAATAACGCTCCACAAAAAGAAAAGAAAGAAAGTATTGATACATATAGGATACTTCATGACTGACATGTATACATTTTTTTGAAAAATCAATCCCTTCTAGACAGTTGACAAAAAATTCCAGCGTAGAACAATTCACAGCATGGACTGGCAGCTTATTCCAAAAACTAAGGGCCTTTGGGAATAAAGAATACTTATGTGTATCGACACGGCTAGCAGGTTGAAAGATGACCTTATTGTGGTTTGTCCTGAGTGAGTGTTTAAATGGGTCCTGTAAGTAAAGATTGCGCGGTATCTTAAATTAATCGTGATAGAGTAAGTAAAGGAACCTTAACCTAGAAATTATTCTTCGTTTGGAAAGTGGCTGAATAATCGCTCTATAAATTAGGTCAGTGACGCTTGAATGCCGCGAATCATTAAAGTAGATGAACCGTGCACCTAATTTCTGAATGCGTTTAATTTTGTCTATTAGGTGTTGTTGATGGGGACTCCATTTTATGTCAGCATATTCTAAGGCAGGGCGAATAAGAGTCTTGTATGCATTTAATTGGACT
This sequence comes from Rhipicephalus microplus, assembly GCF_043290135.1. Lineage (NCBI taxonomy): Eukaryota > Metazoa > Arthropoda > Arachnida > Ixodida > Ixodidae > Rhipicephalus > Rhipicephalus microplus. Next base: position 183,309,401 of record NC_134701.1, read on the forward strand.
TGGGCTGGAGCATTTCGCAACCTTCTTCTAAGAAAGTATAGCTTTCCTACCACTTTTCTGCAGACGGTGCCGATGTAAGGTTCCCAATTTAAGTTTGCTGAAAGCGTGACACCAAGGTATTTCACCTGATCACTTTTAGGGAGTTCAATATTTTCTAAAGTGTACGAAACATTAAGCGGATTCTTCTTATTAGTGAATGTGAGACATTTGGTTTTAGATGCGTTCAGTCTCATGCCCCATTTCTGGCACCAAGTGCAAATTTTTTTAGAGAGTTATTCAAGCCGATTTGGTCCTCTGAATGTCTTACAACTGTATACACGACACAATCATCTGCGAAAAGCCGCATCTGGATTGGTGACTGGATACAAAATTGGATATCATTGATATAAATAAGAAATAGTAGAGGCGCAAGGACTGAACCCTGCGGTACTCCCGAGTACACATGGAGGCTATCGGACATATCCGTGTTTATGGCTACACGTTGTGTTCTGTTCATTAGGAAGCTGGAAATCCACGAGATTAAGGTGTCATCAATACCAACAGCCTGTAGTTTTGTGATTAAAACTTCATGTGAGACCACGTCAAATGCCTTTGAAAAGTCTAAGAATATGGCATCAACCTGACTGTTGTTATTAGTGTTGGCGAGGTCATTAGTTAATTCGGCCAGCTGTGTTAGTGTTGATAATCCAGATCTGAATCCATGTTGTTGGTTATAAATAGGGTTATTCCTTTCTAGATGACTGATAGTAGATTTAAAAAATATGTGTTTCATCACCTTACAACACGTGCTTGTTAATGATACAGGTCTGTAGTTGCTTGGTTCAAATTTAGAGCCAGATTTGGTTCCCGAGCCAGATTTGGTTACCCATGGTTCCCGTGCTATAGAAAATGCGGTGCTGGCATTCATACCGCGTTCCAGATCGACAATTTATTTTGTAAAAATAACAAATATTACAGCTCCACATAGAGCTCAAGCATTCAACCAGAAATCCAAAAATTGAAAGAATAACTACACAAGTTCTTCTGTAAAAGAATATATGTAAACTTTTGATTGGGTAACACTGACTCTGGTTTTATAGGTCTTCTCGCTAAGTGTTTCGCATAAAACTCATTCCGAGAAATCGTGGGATGAGCTAAAGTTATTGTTTTCCTAGTTATTATTTTAGGTAAAATACATAACTACGCATTTGCTTCATTTCGCATAGACAGATTTAGACTTGCTTTCAAATGTCGCATCTTTTTTTGTGTGTACGTGTGTGCAGAAAAGTGGCAGTTTGTATGACCGATGCCAGGTGCCTTTATTGGAACTCCGAAAGCTGTCTTAGAGGTGAAAAGAAAAGTAAGCCAGTCCGCTTTGGTGGAACTGTAGCTACTGTGCTCACTGGCTGACTCAAAGGTCGTGAGTTTGACGCCGGCCATGACACTCGCTTTTATACGGAGGTGAAATGAAAGATGTCTGCGTATTGTGCCATTTCAGTGCACGTTAAAAAACACAAAATGGTGAAAATTTTCGTAGCCCTTCACTGTGGTATCTCTTATAATCATATTGTGATTTCGGGATGTAAAACCTCAGACATAAGTATTAGCAAAATAGGATTTATATACCCCGTTCTTTATTTTGTTTCTTTCTTTGGCGTGTTTTAGAACGTTAAATGGATGTTTGCTCCTCGTTGCCCCGCCACGGTGGTCTAGTGGCTAAGGTACTCGGCTGCTGATCCGCAGGTCGCGGGTTCGAATTCCGGCTGTGGCGGCTGCATTTCCGATGGAGGCGGAAATGTTGTAGGCCCGTGTACTCAGATTAGGGTGCACGAAAACGAACCCCAGGTGGTCAAGATTTCCGGAGCCCTCCACTACGGCGTCTCTCATATTCGAATGGTGGTTTTGCGACGTTAAACCCCACATATCAATCAATCATTTGCTCCTCCTTGTTTTCTCTCTCAGAAAAATTATGCGCATATGTTCACTTTCCGGTGTTATGTAACTTATTTTTTAAGTGTCAATTTTAAGAGGGTATCATAGGATAAATGGTATATGTCAGTTTTAGCATAGTGTGTTAAAAAACCCGCAAGCGTTCCCATGAAATTTTACGCGCTCACATAATAGACCAGTGGGTGTGAAACGACACCTTTTTTATGCCTTGGTTCCCTACTAAGGTCCACTCCTAAATTTTAAAGAGGTTCACTTATTCAATGTACCTTTTCTCTACAACCACTGAAAGCAATCTATTGATATTCTGCCGTGTTATTGTATGGACTTGTAGGCTACACGTGAATTTTGAAAATGATTGTTTTTCATGACGTTTTTGTATAAACAAACAAAATTTACCACATGCGCAAAGCCACAGAGAAGGTGTTGTGTTATTTTACCAGTTCAATTTTCCGCCATATTTTTCAGTTTAGATAATTCCTAACTTGTTGTAGCTTAGGCAAACAAAGTTTCATCGACATCGATTCGATACTTATGAAGAAAAGGTACATTGAAGTTGAAAAATTTATGAAAGTGCGTTTTGAGAAACAACGAAGTTTTACGTTCGAGTACTGTTTACACTACAGAGGAAAAAAATTACCCGAAGACGCATGGCTCACTTTGCTGTGGCATTTAATTCTCTTGGAGTGGTCGCACCCCGTCGGACTTCCACGGGTTTGCTCCTCAGTCTGCAGGGAATTTTTCAGTGTCAGAATTGCAAATTTATTATTTTGGGGGTTTACCCTGATACCCTCTTAAAAATTTTTACATCACAAGTGTGTGTGCTGTTTTATGGTCTTCTGATACATGGTACACTAATTCAGAACAAGAGAAAACGCAACGTAGTGTTTTTATGGGCCACCAAAAATGTTGGCGGTCGTTTAGGTGAAAATCTCCATTATACAGCTTGATTGTGCCTGCAAACCCTGACATGATTGCAATCTTAACAAAACTAGGCTACATAAAGGTGTTCAACATATATACAAATAATATACACAATTTTAATCAAACTGAAAGAATGTGACTTATTTTTGCAATGCATCCACCCGAATACTCCCCCTTCCCCATTTCGTCTATATTTACTTGTGTTTGCCGTGCCGTTAATTAATTTGTGAATTAAACAGAGATGTGAATCTTCCACAAAACGATTTCTTTCCCTATCTTTTCAGTATAAAGACAAAGTGGAAGGCACAATATAGGGTGACATTTCTGTTGTAAATCATAGCCGGAGAGTGATGTGGTTGAAGTGTACATAATTTTTCTTACAGGTCCTTTAAATATCTTGCAGCACTTAAATTTGGTATTTTTTCTTCAATAACCCTTCTCGCGCAGAACTTTTATGTGCATCTTTTACTCTTTCTTGAGCCTTCTCCATGTCTGGAATTACTAAAATTCATTCCAATTAAATACTCATGTCGTCAAACTAAAGCATACGTACAGCGGAACGCATGAAGGCTTGTCTTTGTGGACCAAATAAATGGCAGCATATCCACGGAGCGAATGATGGAGAGTGGGGTAAAGCATCCGTCCATCCATTCGTTCTTGCTTCCGTCCGTCCATGCGTCCATCTGAGTGACCATCCATGCGTCTATTCGCCCGTCCGTGCATGCGTCTGTTCATGCGTCCATCCATGCATCTGTCTGTGTGTCCGTTCGTCCATCTACTTAACACTCAAAGTACCACCATCTCGCATCATTTCATCATATATTCCGCATATGAATCGCCATCCAGCGGACATTCCAAGCACTAAACGAGAGGTGGCACACGCACACTGTCTTAGGGCTTGCGCTTCGTGTTTACTTCCCACCTTTAACCACCTGGAGTTCATGGTCTATACTAGTTCACTGCATTCATGGCACTGCGGCCCAACGCTCGCTAAACCTTTCTAAAACCAAAAAGGTTATGCCCAGCAAGTATAACGTACCAACGCTTTCTTGTCAGATAGTGCTCAATGTACATGCCAATAGCTGCTAAGGGGGAAAGAGAGACAGGAGAATTCGGCTTTTAGTTAACGCGCACGCTGCAAATTTTTTATTGTTCAACAACCCACACAAGAAATCTCTCACCGGCACCACCTTGGAGGTCGAAATGTAAGACTGGTTACACACTACGACTACTACTACGACTACGGGAAACAAATGGGTACCGCTATAAGAAGCTTCGTCCCCTAAAAAAAGAGCTTGTTCGTGCTCGTGCTGTGCATACCTGAGTGTTCTTTTCGTGCACCTTTCCTTGTGTTTCAACAGCGCGCTGCATGATAGTGTTAAGCTGTGACCCATTGGACTTTGCGCTCGTGCAGTATGCGTTATTTTCGCACCTCCTTCGCTCTTGAGCTGCGCACTGCGAGTATCACGCTGCTTGTCGTCCTTCGTGTGACCTTCTAATTTGTTGAAATCAGATTCATTGCGACTGCTTCATGACTTCGGCAAAATTCCGAGTCTTTATGGGTGAAGCTCCTTTTGCTCGGGGCAAATTTCTCGGCCACCAGTCCTCGAGCCATGGTGAGTGCTTTTGTTGAGCTTTCTTTCTCATCACCAAGAGCTCAGTGACTGCACATCTCCACGCAGATATTTAGCATGAAACCTTGGAAACTAAAGCAGCGGCAAGGAGAGGTCGTGACGCTGCTACAAAGTGGGCCCACCTTCACACCAAATCCACGCGGTGAGAGGTCAGGAGTGAAGAAAGATGTCAGCGTCGGAAGAAATCGGAAGTCAGCATTAGCATTGATTCGTAGGTGGCGGCAGCGGGGAGGCCTAGTGCAGGCGGAGGAAAGTGGGCTCGTCGACAAGTGCATCCTCAGATGACAGTCCGTGAAGCAGAGGCGAGACGCAAGCGGCGGAAAAGACAACCTTGAATTGTAGCGGGTGCGGGAAGCAGCGGTGCTGCTTCGAAAGCGGTCGCGAAGTTTGTCTCACGCGCTCTTCAAGCATGACCTCTTCAATCACCCATTGGGCCACAGTTGCAAGGTATGCGACTGCTTGCAATTTGGCAGCAACTTCATCACCATCATTCACATTCGCAACGACCAGTCCAGTGCCAGCGCTACCACCGTGCTCGAGCGACAGTTTCCGGCGGCTGCCTCTTCATCGGCATCGCCACCAACTTACAGAAAGTACCGCGCTTTCTCCACGTGCAGAGACTCTTTGGTGGCGGGAAAACTTCCGACCATGAGTGTAATGAACGGGTACAACTAATCTTCCAGGCTAGACTACATGCCCGTGCTTAGCTAAGTCGAAGAACGCCTGATAGCTCCATGACTACCCGTCATGAGCATCAGGAATTCGATTAATGTCGGCAGTTAGTGCGGCATTAGGGGCAAGCAGTGAACGTACCGATCTATGTGCCCAACATCGTGCAGTGGCTGCAACGAAACGTGCCCGACGCCGCCGCCTTCGACGTACACCTTAAGCGCCAGCTAGTTAGCGTTGCAGCTTCGCCCAACTCATCATCATTCACGTCATGGAAATTGGGAGATTTTTTTTACTTGTGTATTACTGATAACTCTACACGTCAGTTCTCACTAGGATCTTCGTTCTTTTTTTCTTGTTTTTATTCTTAGTAAGTCTTCATCATCTTCCTATGCGAAACCACTGTTGTAAACATCGGCGTATAAGCTAACCACGCCAGGCGATTCAGTAATGATCGGACTTAGCAGTTTGACATTTTAATTTCTTTTTTTAGCGTTCTCAGTAGCAATAGCAAAGTGGTGTCGTTTTAGTATCGGCACGCTTTCCAAGTAGTAGAGACAGCAGCTCACACAGAAAAATGAGGAATAGCGCCGGGACTAATTAGAAGGCCAACAACAATGCTAATCACGAATTCAAAAATATAACGCCCCCCTCCCCACCTGAACCCACCGCTCCAGTACACTGCTCATATACAATTACTGCTGTTCCTGGAAACACTGCAGATTAGATATGCTGAAGCTGCACGAGTTATGGTGTGCGAGAGGTTGAAAGGACTCCCCTAAACTACGAAGCTTATCTTTTTATTTCAACACCTTTGTTTTTTGGTCCTGTTTGACGTTCTTTGCGTAGCAGTGAGCGATTCAGTACGTTTATTAAACAAGTCGTTAATTCCTGGCGAGAGCACTAAACAGCCCTTTATTGGCCGGTAGTAGTCGTGGTGCACATGTAATACAAGATGAATCATCGCTCCATCATTCATGCACATCATTTGTTGATGTCAAATGTATTTTAGCTTTCGATGTTGTAAATATATAAGGGTAAAAAAGCGAGCACGAAACATGGCTTTGAAAATATTTCATGAAATATTGTCACGTTATGTATTTTAGTCATTGCCCATTGTGAAATGTAATTTTGCGCTTCTGCAACGTTTGCAAAAGATCGCACATAAAGCGCTATAGAGCTTAACATGGTACACTATCTAGACACAATATTATCTTTCACATATCTTCTAATGAGCTTGTATTTCACAGCTGGTACAGCTGGTTGTATATTTATTAGTCAAGCGGTTTTAAAGTTCCTTGAAAACTTCGGAGAGGCTTCGAGAGTACAGCACTAAAAATTAACAAATTTCACGTAACTTAAGAAGAAAACGTGTGATCGACCACGTTTTTCTGCATCTTACATAATTTCGGCGCTTCGCACGCACTATTTGCGTTGAAACGGACGTAAGAACACTCAAACTGGTAAATGTCAGAGAACACCGCAGCACCTACTATACTCCAAACATGTACCTTTCTCACCATCATTGAATGCACACAGATATTGTGGTGTTCAAAAGAAATTGTGAACGCTTTAGAGAGGAGGATTGAAAGAGGAAGTACAGGGAGGTATGCCAGTTCAAGACTTTAGAGAGCTACATGCTCTATACTATGGAATGGCCATTGGCTGTTCCGAACGAAACCACAGAACATGACTTTCAGACATCATGTAATCTTTTCGGGGACGTTTAGCGAACTATCTACTACCCTGCTGGTGAATTTTTCACTCAGAGACGTGTAAGCGTTGCTGGTTCGCGTGGAAAGCTCGTGCTTCCCAACAATTTTGGCAAATATTTGGGCAGCAGTGCTCACTAAAACGTAATGGATAACAATGCTGAACTTTACGGAGAGGAGGTGTTTTTTTTATGCAACCGCGTACAGGGGCATGAGTACACTTTTAGCATTCCGATTCATTAGCATCAATTTCTTTATAAGTCGCCTTACTATTAGTTTTTTGTCGAAAACAAAACGTTTTCGTGTAAAGGCTATACCATATACGATGATATAAATATATATATATATATATATATATATATATATATATATATATATATATGTGTGTGTGTGTGTGTGTGTGTGTGTGTGTGTGAAAGGAAAGAAGCGTATACTTAATACTTAAGGGCTTGTTTTTCCGTCTTTTGACACAATGCTAATGAGATCTAATAGACAATAATGCCAAGGAAAGTATAGGGGACGTTATTAGACCGAATTGTATTGTAAATGTCAACAGAGAAAAGTGAGGGAAAACATAACTTGCCATGGGAAGGAACCGAACCTGCGACCTTCGAATAATTCGTTCGATGCTCTACCACTGAGCTACCACGGCGGCTGTCCCCCCACCCCCTTTATTGGGTATATATGTATATTTAAACGTAGGAGTGTCAGTCAGCGTCACCAGTAGCCTTTTCGGTGAGTGTGGCACACTCTTTATGAGCTTGTCTGGCATCAAGTAGCGCGTGAACTTATTACGAGCTGGCAGATGACCAATAGTCCCTCGTATACAACCTAAAGGCACTAAGTCTGTCAGTACGATACCCTCGTTAATGAATATAGAAAGAAGTGTATACTTAAGAGCTCGTATTTTCGTGTTTTGACACAACACTATTGAGATCTAACAGACAATAATGCCAAGGAAAGTAAAGGGGAAGTTATTAGCCCGAAATATAATGTGAATAATTTCAACCAAGAAAAGTGGGTGAAAAGATAGCTTGCCGTGGGCAGGAACCTTGCATATACGGTTCATTATATATATATATATATATATATATATATATATATATATATATATATATATATATATGAATGTGTGTGTGTGTGTGTGTGTGTGCTCATGGCTGGTTATTTTTTCACCCACTTTTCTTTTTTCTTATTGACATTCCATTTCTTCTAATAACTTCCCCTATACATTCCTTGGCATTACTGTCGGTTAAATCTCATTATTATTGTGTCAAAACATGGAAAACCGAGCCCTTATGTATACACTTCTTTCCTATATATATATATATATATATATATATATATATATATATATATATATATATATATATATATATATAAATTGTAATGAATTAATGAATCTGAGTAACGGACGCTCTGCTGGCAACGAAGACGATGATGATCGGTGGCTGCAATAGTAGCTCGCGCACGCCGCTCGCCATTAGCGAGACCTGCCTGATAAAGGACATTTTACCAAGCTACGTCTGAACCTTTCTCGATGTACAACACCTCTATTTTAAGTGGTGGAAGAGCCGGGGTTCCCATCAACCTGGAACTTCGCAATCGGACGCTACCCTCACCGTTCCCCATGAATGCTCCTGGCCCTTCTCAAGCTGCCTCACCAACGACAGTCTACTGTACTGGCGCGCCTCGGCAACGCGACCCACCAATTTTTCGCGGCAACGATGAACAAGACGTCGAGGACTGGCTCGTCGAGTACGAAATCGTAAGCGCTTCCAACAAGTGGAACGCCTGCGACCAGCTCACAAACGTGCGCTTTTACCTCGCTGATGTGGCCAGCCTCTGGTTCAAGAACCACCAAGGCGAAATTACCAACTGGTCCGCCTTCAAGACCACCACCTCCGCGGTCTTCGGCCGTCCCGCCGTGCGCCGGCTTCGCGCGGAACAGCGTCTCCGTAGTCGAGTCCAGCGCAGGGACGACACCTTTACGAGTTACATTGAAGATGTCTTGTCCCTTTGCAAGCGCGTCGATGAATCTCTAACCGAACGCGACAAAATCAAGCACATCATCAAAGGAGTTGACGACGACACCTTCCAGATGCTCGTCGCTAGGAATCCACAGACCGTCACCGATGTTGTCCATCTCTGTCAAGAGTACGACGAGTTGCGTAAGCAGCGTGTCTCGACGCGCAGGGCCGCAGAAGATACGGCTGAAGTTTCCGCCCTCGTACACGACGTCGCTGCTGATCACACAGTCTTACTCCCCCAAATCAAACAATTCATTCGTGAGGAAGTTGCGCGTCAGCTTTCTCTTGTGGCCGAAGCATCCGCGCCAGTGACATCGTTAGACCCACGTCTACGCCAGGTCATTGAGACACAGGTCACGCAAGCACTGCCTCCATCGCCACCTGTCCCTACGCCGCTGACCTACGCTGCCGTCGTTGCTAGACCCCCAGCCCCACCTGTCTCTAGCGCATACCGGGGCACCGGGTCCTCCTACCCTACGACGCTGCCTACATACACGGCACCCCATCCCGTTTCGCCCCCTGCACCTTCTGTCGTTAACCCATGGCGCACCTTGGATAATCGACCCATCTGTTTCGCATGCGGTTTCGTGGGACATATAGCACGCTACTGTCGCCGTCGCAACTTCCAGCCTCCAGACCAGGGGAATTCTGCAAATTACCAGGCTGCCCAGAATCCCCAGCGACCATCTTCTCCTATCACCGACTCATTGTCCCCACGACACCCCGTCGATTCTCGCCGGTCATTACCACCCCGTCGCCGATCTGTCTCCCCGATGCTTCGGCGCACGAGCCCCGCTCGAGAGGAAAACTGACAGCCGCAGTTCCGGAGGCAAGAACTGCGTCGTCGTCGAACTTTCTAAGACCTCCTCTTTGTCCGTCCAACGAAATTGATGTGCTAGTAGAAGGTGTTGCTGTACGTGCACTTGTCGACACAGGCGCCGTCGTTTCTGTAATTAGTGAAAAACTGTGTCGCGATTTGAGAAAAGTTACAACGCCGCTTACGAATCTTGCTCTGCGTACAGCCACCTCCCATTTCATCGCGCCGACAGCTCAGTGCACAGCACGCATTCTTATTCAAGATGTTTGGTACGCCGTCAACTTTGTTGTTCTCCCACGTTCATCTTACGACGTGATACTAGGATAGGATTTCCTTTTTACCCATCAGGCCCTCGTCGACTGCGATCGTGCTGAACTCACGTTGACAAATCCGTGCCTTGATATCGACCACCACAGTCCCTCGAAAGTGTTTGCCGCAGCTGACGTCCGCATCGCGCCGTTGTCCGCCGTCCTAGTGTCTGTGTTTTCCCCTGCTGCCACTAACTCGACGCTCCTGTTCCAACCAACTATAGCTAGTGTGCAACACCGAACCATCGTCCTCCCGTTTGCCGTCATCAACTTTTCCAATGGTTCGGCGGTACTTTATGCGTGCAACGTTTCTGCTTGCCCGTACATCCTGCTACGCGGTGAGTGTCTGGGAAGCCTCGAGACCTTAAATTGTATTTTCGAAGACCCGACCTATCCAGACAAGCCATTTCTACCGACTTGTGCCATTACACCCGCAACTGACGCTAATGAACCTATGGATGTATTCCGCAAGTCCATCGATTGTAACCTCACGCCTGGGCAGCAGAAACAGCTGATCAAGCTCCTACAGCGTTTTCGAGCCTCGTTTGACCACAATCAGCCTTCCTTAGGTCGAGCGTCATCTGTTGTACACCGTATAGGTACCGGTCAAGAGACGCCATTACGGCAGCGTCCATATCGTGTGTCAACTACCGAACGCCGTGCCATCAATGAACAGGTTGACGACATGCTGACACGTGGCATAATCGAACCGTCAAGCAGTCCCTGGGCCTCTCCAGTTGTGTTGGTGAAGAAGAAGGACGGATCCATCAGGTTTTGCGTGGACTACCGGCGTCTCAACCGAATCACGCGCAAGGATGTCTATCCGCTGCCACGCATTGACGATGCCTTGGACTGCCTACAGGGAGCCGAATTTTTCTCTTCTTTAGATCTCCGCTCTGGATACTGGCAGGTACCCATGGCAGAGGCCGATCGTGAAAAAACTGCTTTCATCACGCCCGACGGGCTTTACGAATTCACAGTGATGCCCTTCGGCCTCTGCAACGCGCCAGCTACTTTCGAGCGGATGATGGACTCTATCCTTCGAGGCCTCAAATGGAACGTTTGCCTTTGTTATTTAGATGATATTGTCGTCTTTTCAACTGATTTTGCAACCCATTTAACCCTCCTCGAGAAAGTCCTCGCGTGTATTTCTGCCGCGGGGCTGCAACTGAATCTGAAGAAGTGCAATTTCGCCGCTCGAAAGCTTACGATCCTTGGCCACGTGGTTTCAAAAGACGGCATTCTTCCTGACCCTGCCAAACTTACAGCCGTTTCAGCGTTTCCCAAACCGACCACCATGAAAGAGCTCCGAAGCTTCATAGGCCTTTGCTCTTACTTCCGGCGCTTCGTCCGCAATTTCGCGACGATCATCGCTCCTTTGACCAAGCTCCTCGCCGGCTCCAGAGACCTTTCAGCCTGGTCTGCCACCTGTGACGACTCTTTCAATGAACTGCGCCGCCTCCTCACGTCGCCGCCTATTCTGCGACACTACGACCCATCGGCACCCACAGAGATCCACACCGACGCTAGTGGTGTCGGGCTAGGCGCTATTCTTGCACAGAAGAAAGACGGCTTCCAAGAGTACGTGGTTGCCTACGCAAGCCGAACTCTTAGCAAAGCCGAAAGCAACTATTCTGTCACTGAAAAGGAATGCCTCGCCATTATTTGGGCGATAGAAAAATTTCGACCTTACGTGTACGGGCGCCCTTTTGACGTCGTGACTGACCACCACGCCCTCTGCTGGTTGTCGTCATTGAAGGATCCAAGCGGTCGCCTCGCCCGATGGGCATTACGCCTCCAAGAATATAATATTCGCGTGGTCTATCGCTCCGGCCGGAAACATTCGGACGCAGACGCCCTATCCCGTTCGCCTCTACCCCCTGACCCGGACTGCTGCGAAAGTATAACCTGTGATGCCACTGCCGTCACCATCGCCGACATGCCATCTGAGCAACGCAAGGACCCTTGGGTTGCTTCGATTCTAGACATCCTGGCTGGGCGGACGGCTTCCCCCTCTTCTCGCACGTTGCGTCGGCACGTCGAGCACTTCGTCACTCGCGACGACGTGCTGTACCGACGCAACTACGCACCCGGTGGACGTCAGTGGCTACTCGTGATTCCACGTCATCTGCGATCCGAAATTTGTTCCACGTTTCATGACGACCCCCAATGTGGCCACGCAGGTTTCCTGAAGACTTATTCTCGCATACGTCTCCGATATTACTGGCGTGGCATGTACCGTTTTATACGACAATACGTTCGGGCCTGCTCGACGTGCCAGAGACGAAAAACTCCTTCTTGTCACGCCAGCGGTACCTTGCTACCCTTACCATGCCCATCCCGACCATTCGACCGCGTCGGCATCGATATCTATGGTCCCCTTCCCAACACTGCTGACGGTAACCGCTGGATCATAGTTGCCGTCGACCATCTCACGCGGTATGCCGAAACTTCATCCCTTCCCTCGTCAACAGCAAAAGACGTTGCGACTTTTGTTCTTCACAACATCGTATTACGTCATGGAGCACCTCGGGAGTTACTGAGCGATCGTGGTCGCGTATTCTTGTCAGACGTCATCACAGAATTGCTGCGTGAGTGCCACGTCGTTCACCGCACTACAAGCGCCTATCATCCCCAGACCAATGGAATGACAGAGCGCTTCAACCGCACCCTTGGTGACATGCTGTCTATGTATATCTCGTCAGACCACTCCAATTGGAACCGAGTGCTCCCGTTTATCACGTTCGCTTATAATACCGCCATTCAAAGCACTTCTGGGTTCTCTCCTTTTTTCCTCCTTTACGGACGCGAACCTTCTTGCACTATGGACACCATTCTTTCGTACAAACCTGACTCCTCAGAGTCCACGACTTTGTCTCAAGCCGCTACATACGCTGAGGAAAACCGCCAACTGGCAAGAGCATTCACAACCCAAGACCAAGGACGCCAAAAGCACCACCATGACGCATCAAATAACACCACTTCCTACGATCCAGGTTCACTCGTCTGGCTGCATGTTCCCTCTGCTACACCTGGCCTTTCTACCAAGTTGGTCCCCAAGTATCACGGCCCATATCGTGTGCTACAAAAAACTTCACCGGTGAATTACCTCATCGAGCCACTGGAACCATCTTCTGACCAACGTCGTCGTGGCCAGGAAATTGTCCACGTCTCGAGACTTAAGCCCTGCTACGACCCTCCCGTGTTTACTTGTCCATAGGTCGCCAGGATGGCTCCTTATTTCGCGGGGAGTAATTGTAATGAATTAATGAATCTGAGTAACGGACGCTCTGCTGGCAACGAAGACGATGATGATCGGTGGCTGCAATAGTAGCTCGCGCACGCCGCTCGCCATTAGCGAGACCTGCCTGATAAAGGACATTTTGCCAAGCTACGTCTGAACCTTTCTCGACGTACAACACCTCTATTTTAATATATACATATATCTTCAAAATTCTTCACCTAGTGCAAATTGACATCGTGTTGCACGTATCCGAAGCGCATTGCGAACTCTCCCAGAGTGAAAAAACAGACTGCACCTTTTAGAACAAAGTCAAATTACCTCACCTACTAAGGCGTGCATTTCTTTCAGGACGGCGTTCGTTTTCAGTGCTTCTGATACGGCACTGGCTTTTTATACTGTGGCGCGGTGTCATCGTACTCACCGGTGCTCGAGGCAGACAGTCTGCTTGGGCTACACAATCAAGCAGAGCTGGTCACAGGGAAAAACAGACACAGCACCTGCAGACTATCATTAGCTGGGCTGCTGTGAGGAAAAAAATCTAAGAAACAGCTAACTATCGAGCGAATAGGAGGAGTAGACTTCTCTCCTAGAGCACGGCTGCTCGAAGTGAAGTGTGGCAATACAGACTCTTCCAGAGAGTTCGTCTACATGAAGTGAGAGCCTTTCCCTTGAAGTGACGCATTTTAAATGCAGATGTAGTCTGGCAAGTCGCTAGAATTTGTGCGTCGTCGCATTGCAATGAGCAGATAAAGCTATGGAGTTAAGTGAAGTGATTAGGAGCATGCATATTTATAGTTACTGTTTTTACATGCTTTACATGTTTGTTACATGTTTTACATGTTTTACGTGTTCTTATTTTATAGCACTAAGATTGCCTCAGTTTCAATCCTATAAAATAGACTTTACCTTTACCGAGTTTTGCGCAGACTTCAAAATATATAGTGAATAAGGTGGTTCAGCGTTGCTTGTCTACGATCCGCAGCAAGTTACGAAACCTAATTTTTTACCACCTTACATATGCGAAAGAGATCCGCCATCATCTAGGTTGTGTCCCAACTCCCCTCGTCTGCATGGGGAGGAGGATCTTTCTGACAATTGTATAAAGTTTAATCATTATCATCATCATCACCACCACCACCATCATCATCATCATCATCATCATCAGGAACAGCAGCAGCAGTAGCAGCAGCAGCAAGACGAGACGCTCCATAGGTGCAATGTCAAATACGGCAATTTGTAGAATGTCACGAAGGGCTGATATGTATGTATATTTCAGGGGTCATAACTTCTTCCTGGCGCAAACATGTAATGTTGTAAATAAGGATCTAATTCTGCACAGAGGGTCTACCACCATGTGGATGCTGTCTGACAATTAGGTTAACTGTCGCAGCAATGTGAGAGCGAATTTGAATTCAGAGGTACGCACCAGTAAGCGTGTCTCAATTCATTACTTTTCATTGCAACTTCACTTCCAATGAAGGCCACCTGTATTCAAATGTCTTCAGCTAGCTTGAACTCCCACAGTACAGTACCAAGTACTGTAAATTGTTAACCACTTCTTCTAAACAACCCTTTGAGGTCCATGGGACGGCTATATTCTCTCCCACAGTAGAGCACAAAGTACTCTAAATCGTTAACCCTTTTCTTCTAAACACCTTCAGAGTCATTCGCACCGTTGTTTTTTAAGTATCCCTGCACATTAATTTTTGGCTGAGAGGCGGTGCTACAATCCTGTGCTCACAAACATAAATCGTTAACCTTACTCGCCGCGCACTATACGGTGGCACTTTGGCACTTTTTGTTTGATCATCGATGTCTTTTTGACCCCCCCCACCCCAGTTTCTGCACGAGTGTGCACGCTAAACATTTCCGAACACGAGCCCTTAAATTAAAGAAAGCCCTGTGTATTTTTCACTGTCTTGGAGCCTACTACAACGCATCCTAAAAATATATCTTTAAAGAACATCACCTTTCCTAAAATTCGAAAGCCATAGCAAAACGTACAAACCAGGGAGATAGGGCTGAATATTGGGGGTATACGTATTTTCGAAGATTTAAAATAACCAGTCAAAGAAAACTCAACTAGATTCGATTCTTGATTCGAATAGAACATATTCAAAATGCCGAATCTTTTTTACGAACAGAATTTCATTAGTCAGCACTTTTTGCGGGAACCCCAAAAACCAAAACTTCGATTGGAGCTGCTGAAAGTAGTTTTCGTCCTCTTAATCACTAAATTGCCTCTAGGCTTGTGGCTTTCGCTTTTACAGGACTAATGGACCTGTATTTATTACCAGACGAAGGCGATCTTTCTGGAAACACCACTCTAACTCAGTTTTCTATCTGCCACTGCTGCATCGCATGAGTCAGTTCTGGTCTTTATCTAATGTTATCTGAAGGTGGAGATCTCAACTGCATTCAGCCTCATGAATAAAAAGCGCAAGTGTATTTACGGAATTACTTTTTTAGCGCTGAACACCGTTTACAACATTTCGGTGCTGAGACCCATGTTGTGATGACAGGTTTGTTCACTTCATTACCTTTTAAGCTGTATTCGTGGCGTACCATCTAAGCTGTTTATTCCTTATGCGTCACTTTTAGCAAAAGCACTATCAAGTGTCTTTTCAGTTGTTGTATTCGCGGCTGTATTTTAACCTACAGGAACAAAACACTTCGAAGGCTTTAGTCACTGCTGTGTATGAGCTTTCCTCAGTTTGCACAGTTGTGGCATTTTGAGTCGATTTAAAGTAACCTCCTTGTTGTTTGTGAAAAGTATGTGAATTTTTCGTTTAGTTCAATTGTTATAGATTTCTGATACTAACTTATAAAGAGTAGTTCTGCGCAATGCCGCAAAGTGGTGGAAGATTTAAGGTCATTGGTTAAGAGCCCTTACAATCAACAAGTTTTGATTCAGAAAAATCCGTTTCAAGTTTAGTAGCTTCATGCAAATGTCAATTTTCTTATTTTGAGTTCTATGAGTGCTTTGAAATCGCTTGCGATTCTCTTCGACAAACGTTTGACGATCATTCGTCTTGTATTCTTAATCGATTGGGGAACACCGCTATTCGATTCAAACTAGACTCGGTTGCACAGTTCGCTGTTTGCACAGCCCTACTAATCATGGAATGCTGTTAGGTGTTCGGCATGAAGCAGAGTGACCTCTGCATCACTGAAACGAGTTAAGTCACCGCCACTGGTGAGGTGCTTTTTTCTGTTGGTATTTTCATACATGCGCTGCAAAAAAAAGGGAGTATGTGGGACTCACTTCTCTGAAACTTCGCTTGCCTCTTATATGACTCATATTAAAGAACCATCGACTCTTTTTTGATGCTTGGTTACTTTTCGTGAAAGTATACAATCATCACTTATATCAAAGTGTGTTTTCAAGGAGTCGCAAACGTGGTAAGTCAGGACTTACAAACAGAAAAATTGTGAAAGGACTATTTTTCGTTATAAATGATGACGCCGATTTCTTGTAGAAGACAGCAAAATAGAGATTCATTTGCCTTATTATTGAATATGCACAAGTTAAATGGCAATATGAATAGCTGCGGTACTTTTACGGCAATGAATTAAAAAAAATACAGCTATTGTATATTTTTGAGAACTGAAAAATTCTAGAAAGACTGTGGATTGAAGATTTTGAGAACCACTAGGCAAGATACTGAGCTTTTAAAAATAACTTACGTGATGATACATGCACTGAAATTCAACTTAAAACGGGCGCGTATTACCTAGTTGAACTTGTAATTTGGTTCTACCGCCGAGCCATGATCCCCGCTGGCAAGGAAATACTCTTCTAACCTGTTAGAAATGCTGTCATGACAAGCGATTAAGCAAAGACGCACGCGAAAACTGCAGAGTGCGCAAGTACGACTACGCCATATGCTTTAACCCATCCCTTCGTTCTGGTCTGATACTGATTGGTATGTGGGGTTTAACGTCCCAAAACCACCATATGAATATGAGAGACGCCGTATTGTGGAGGGCTCCGGAAATTTCAAGCACCTGTGGTTCTTTAACGTGCACCCAAATCTGAGCACATGGGCCTACAACATTTCCGCTTCCATCGGAAATGCAGCCGGGATGCGATGCCGCGACCTGCGGGTCAGCAGCGGAGTCATTCTCGTCTCGTAGCTTCATGCTGCCATCTATCGTTGCTTCGTGAAGGCATAGTTTTGAGGCTTCACTCTAAAGCGCATACAAAATAGCACACGGGGATAGCAAAATAGTGCGGCTCTTTTGCACCGATTCGTTCTGTTCTACTTCTTGTTATTGTATGTGCTCCAATGCCTTCTATCTGGTTCATAATAATTCGCTCTTGTTTCACCCCTTTTATCGCGACTATTCATCTTTAGCACAATCTTTACGGAGCCACTATTTTTTGTTCATTTGTTTGCACTAGTGGATCGTTTCGTATTTGTAAACATAGTGCGTAGCAACGACGGAAAAAAACTTAACAGCGTATTACCAGTGAAATTTGTTGACAGACTTAACTGCGAATGTTTGACAGTGTTTCTTGTGTATTTCCATAAGCCGATTGAAAGCGAAAGCCTCCAGATTTCCTCTTTTTTTTCTGCTAAAACAGTATTGATACGTTCGCCTAATACTGCTGTTCCAGTTTGCAGCTGTACAATCAACCGCATGTGCTAGTCCATTTTTCGAGGTTTTTTAGTCCTGTTGGCGCCTTAGAGTTTCCTATGAATACACTAGAGGAAACTCTGGTGCTAGTGTCTATGGGAGTTGCAACGCAGGCTGTTTAAGCGAGCATCGGAATGATAATTAGTACAAGAATTTGTCTAATTCTTGTACATCAGCTTTGTTTGGCTTTATGTGGCTCGGAGTTGCTTTGCTACGAAACGATAATTAGCATATGTTCAGCAGTTGCACTTCACCACCTTAACTTTTTAGGCTCATCAACTCAACTTACGTCAAGAAGTTCACAACAGTCCATTCTTTTATTCAAAACCAAACCAAAGGGCTGCAATAAATGAAGCCAGTAGTGGACTTGAAGCTCGCAAGCACGAAAACTAGTCAAATGCATGCACTACCCATCATTCCCTAGGTCGCTTATTATCGCAGCACCAGAATCCCCTCTAGTTCACTTTATTAAACTTCATATGCTTGTCACCAACTATTTGAGATGCTCATATCGAAGAAATCAAATCTGCTGGTCTAGATGACTTGAAAGAAATTACGCGCACCTGAGGTGCTTACTAATGTAACTCTCCAGTTCCGCAGTCTCGAGTTCATGCGCCTGCAACTTCGACGCTTTCGTTTATGTCGCCTAAATTTACTACCTCGTAAAGCGAGTCCATCTAAGTAACGCCCCTGCAGAAGATGGGGAGAAGTAAAGGAACAGAAGCGTTGGCCTTGTTTCTGTTTATGGTACACCAGGCATGTGTCAACCTGTTTCCCTTCATGAACCCTCTCTCCCATCACTCCATCTGCCACTGATACTCACTATTTGGATGAGAACTACACGTGTGGGGCTAGTACCAAGGCTGCGGGACTTGTGTGAAGAAGACAAAGACAGTCAAAAAAAGGCTGGACCTGTAGTATAGGTGTTGGTTGCTTTCGGCAAGTACTTGCTTATCTTGTATACGACAACTGAGAAGCGAGGGTGGAAACAATGAAAAGTAATGACCTCACTGGGGGCGTATTCAAGAGTCCAGATAAGCTGAGTTTGTTTTGGTATATATTGCATTTTTTTGCGTCTGCCTGTACCAATGGTTTTTTCCGAAGGCGTGAACCATAGTTGAGATTATAATTGTGACTTAAGTATGTAGAATAACGGGCAAGACAGGTGTTTGTGAGGCACCGCACTGCTTTTGTACCTTTTTTATGATGGCCGTCACTTTTTCTGTTATAATATAGTATTTCAAATTAAAAGACTCAATTTCTCAATAAGGCATACTTTTATGGTGGTTTCGTATGTACTAAATGTAACAACCCGATCATTTATTCTTATTACAAATAGTGCAATGTGTGAAGAACTGTTTCTTAGTTTGCCATATCTGCACGCTACGATAACCCCGCTTATTGTTGCAGTATATATTTTGTAGTTATTATTTCTTATTATCAGTGTTTAACTTCCCGAGCCACCATATAATTATGAGAGACGCGGTATTGAATGGCTTCAGAAATTTAGATCACCTGGAGTTTTTTGACCTGCACCTAAAGCTAAGCACACGCGTCTCTTAAATTTTCGCCTCCATTGAAACTGCAGCCGCCGAGAGTTGATTCCGCAACCTGCACCTCAGAAGCCGAGTGCTTTAGCCACTAGACCACCGAAGAGGGTAGTTTATCTTTTGTAAATAGTTCTGGCATCTGTCTTGGCTTTGTGGCAATATTGATCTGACACTGTAGGTCTTCTGAGTCAATGGCAAAATTATAATAGGGGCTTTTTCATTTTAATGCTGAAGCGTGTGATTCTAAGCACAAGTAGTCGAAGAAGCGATAATACCACACAAGCGATCCACGTTTCCAAGTTTCCATATTGAAATAGGGGCACCTCACTGCTCGCATGCTGGCCTCTGTATTTCATTTACTTCACACTGTGCGGTGCTTCGTTTTCAACAGGGCTTATGTGAGGTTGGCGAGCCCTACGACGACAAAAACAGGTACGTAGACCAGGCATAGATACAATGTAAAAATTGACAATGACTCAGCCTAAAGCCGCTGCTTTCCTAACACAGCATGCAAGTTGCTAATAGCCTTCTTCTATCGTCATTTAGTGCTTCATGCAGTCCGATATATAGCAGCGTTTCACAACCAATCTAAATCACTACTACAATTATGCGATATGATATGTATCTAGTTCATTGTTACCTGCAAAACATTTACCAAGATATATACCCCATCTTGCTGGCAACGATGCACGCTAACGCCATGTATTAGCTCTCTGAATTCACATTGCTCATTTTTCACAACATTTTAGAACACCACCTCTCTTTGGCGGCTTTCTTCGATGTTAGTTTTACACTGCTTGAAAAAATGCAGCCTATATAAAGTTACACTCATGATTTCACTGTTTCACTGTCACACTGACCTTACAGACGGCTTGTGAATGTCGGGTGAAAACTACTGAGCCCTCAAGTCAAGAAAATATAGTGCAGCGTTACTGGAGCACTTTTTCAAGCTACTTGGCAAGGGATACTTCTAATTGACTGGCAGCTCAAGCCTTTGCTCCCCGAAGCATAGAACGTTTGATTCGGAGTGAAATATGTGTACCATCACTTGGACCCCTATAATAATGCAGAGAGCGATGAGATATATATGTTTTAAATGAGGTGGTCTGCGTCTCTCATAATCATATAGTGGTTTTGGGACGTTAAACCCCACATATCAATCAATACAACTGCAGGAACCTAGCCAAATTGTGTGAGGACGCGTGAACTGACAACGATGAATGAAGAATGACGAATTGATCCAACTTCTATACAGTTATATGCGTGCGGCGTTTTTATATGTAGTTGACCCGGCGTACTGAGCTATGCAGTAGGATGACTCGCTTTTATTAAAGGTCAAGTGGTCTGAGGAAGATGGGTCGTATCCAGCAACGTAATCAGTGCATAGGCATGCAAATAATACCGTTTATCTTGCTCTCATAGAGCGACTATGACGCTTTTATGATTTTATGTCTGTGTACCATCATTTTTGTACTTATCTTTGTTATTTTCTTTATGCTATACTATCTTCAATTTTTCCGGGCCTTCCCTTCTTTATTGCAGTTTACCATACTGAATATTGGTTTTCTGGGTAACCTGCCCGCTTTTCACTTATCGATTTTTTCTCTGTAGATCTCTTTCTTCGCTTGCATATCTCTATATTATCCGCTTCCCGGTGAGATGAGATGTTATGGTGAGCAGTAAAAACGTTGCAGCTGCCAGCTTTTATAGCGACAGCTTTGCTCTGCCACATACATGCTCAGGAAAGGCCTGTTTCCGCGAATCTGATTTTCAACCTGATCCAAGGTCAAGCAAGCCTTTCCCATTTCTTTCAGCACCACAAAATTTGTTAACGCATTAATTTTCGGGTGAAACAATGTTCTTTTTGAGAATAGAGAGTATAGGTGACTTGATAAATGCACGCCAGTGTTTCTTCCGACACCGCACTTCCTTACACGTGCAGCGTGTTGGGTCGCAACGCGGATCAAAGAGCCAAGCGAAACACAAGCCACTGCGAAGAAAAAGCACCTTCGCATGCATGCCCGTAAGCTTGAACAACATGCTCAGGCTCCTCACACATACCACACCTCAACGCCGGCGTATTGTAGACGGAACCAGCAGGTCGGAAGTGCGAAGTCTCGTCCTTATATCAGCCAAGACAGGCAAAACATTTTATCTCGGAAATCCTGCGGTCAGGTCCTACGCAAATCAATTGTAATCCACCCTGTCACTCGGCAAAACTAGTTTACCCTATTAAAGCTCAGAAATTTTTATTTTATATTGTGTAGTACATGTTACCTGTTATTACTATGCTTCATATCCTACAGTACTATATTCCAAATCACAAGTATACCTACACTTTGTCTCGTTTTTCTGTGTGTTTGTACGTGTGTGATTTGCGTGCCTCCTTTCAGCATATTGCTTTCGAAAGATTTCAGCCAGAGTTTAGTAGAATTTTCATTTATTTTGATATGTGGAAATATTCAATTATTTCTTACTCACGTGCACACCGTAATTGGTCCACTGGCACAATTTATACTTTTAGACCTTTCTCAACCACGTTTGAATGTTCTCATGAGTATCATCAGCCCTGTGTGGGAGATAAAAGCTAGGGGACCCTAAAGCTTCGCCATATTAGAGTTGAACGCGAGAGCGGGACCCTGTTCCTAGAGCGTACTTCAAGCATTTACTGCATGAAATGTTTTCGAATTTGCTATGCACCCATAATGTGGCTTCAAGGGAATAAGCGGGGGTTGGGGTAAGTGTGGAAAAAAATTGGAAAATAAGATAAAAGTTAACCCCACAACTGTCTGCAGCTAAATGCGACACCTCAGTAGTGGTTAACAGGGGAAGGGGAATAGGGGGTAATACAACTGAGCGAAGAAAGGAAGGAGGAAGGGGAGAGAAATCGAAGAGACCAAAAAGGAAGGGGGGGACGCACGGATCGTCTACCAAAATCCCGGGGCGCGAATTCTCTTAATTCGCTCACGCTGTCCGCTTCCGTGAACAAAACCCAGCAGCGCTGAAAGGGCACGCTTGATAAGCGTGCGGCCACTGTTCGGGAACAAGAGGTGCTCAGTTGTTGTCTGATACGTGTGCGCCTTTTGCAGTTGGGTACCGGCTTTGAACATCAAAGCCAATTAGATAATCACATATTATGACACCTGTTCGCAATGAATGCTTGTACCACGCATTATTACCGCAATATTTTTTGTTGAATTGTGAAGCACGCATTCAGGAAGCATGAAAGCTACTTTCACTATATGTTCAACCAGAGCAAGTTCTTTTCACTGTTTTCACAAGCAGAAGGCTGGCCGTGTAGTAGAACATCCGCTTGCCATGAAACGATCCGGGTTCAATCCCCACTTGAACCTAAACAACTCTGGTTGGGTCCCCGTGCACTCTGCCCCAGTATAATGTGCCATTTATTACATTTATTTTCATCGTTCTCGGTTTTTTTTTTTTTTGGCACGGATAGGATGACGAAGATGGCGATTTTTCGCTCACAACCAACGACGCCGAAGCTGACGCCGGAATTTCTGCGAAACGAGCTCTTTAATGCTATCGCGTTAAAACCTTTAAATCTTCGCAGAAACGTTCTAGAATACAAGTTTTGTTCGGCTTTCTTCATCCTATAGAGGTGATTCAATTGAAGTCGCGTGCCGCACATGTGTCACGCACGCATTTTCTCGCAGCGCATATGTCTCCCAGCTTTTGGGATTCAGAGCGCGCGTCAGCCCTGTCTATACTTCGATTGCATTTCGCGAAATCTGTGAGTGCTCTAAAAATCGCCAGGTGCCCCAATCCTGGTGTGATAAGGCTGTTCGATTAAAGATGGCTGCGCCGTTCCGCTTTCTCCACAACGCTGAATTTTGGGCCGTTGCTCTGCATGCGGGAAGTAACTATGCCTTTCTTTATAAACACCTGGAGAAAACACGCTCGGAGAATCCCTTACGTGAAGCGGAGAGGACAGGGGTTTTGGTGGAAAGTGTAATGGGCCAAAGGAATTGATGATCATGTTGTTGCTGTAGTACTGACAAAACTGAGTTTCAACTTATTGTAATTTTCGGAAATGTATTCTGCAGATCTCTGTTCTAGGAAACCATGGGGGATGTTATTTATAATGAATGTCCCGTAAATGTGAAGAAAGAAAAAAAGCATGAAACGACAAAATACCGCATGCAGGGACCGAACCGTGGTTTGGGGTGTGCCATGATATGTATAAATTTCACGTTTACATAACAAGTAGAACGACTTTCTAAACTCATGCAAGACAAGAAACACAAGCATATATATATATATATATATATATATATATCCGCATCTGCACAGCCATTACATACATCAACAAATCAATGCCCAGCAGGTAGCTCGGGTGTGTATTTGTTGATAGCAAGAGATCAATGCAAGTATCGATCACCTGCTATATTTGCCACCACTTCAGCGAGTTACCAATAATTGATTTGTTTTTGTCGCGCTAAAAGCGGCTGTTTTGTTTACGAGTCTCTAAACTTGTTCAAAAGTCTCAGCACCATATTTCATGTGTCTTCACAGCTCACACACACCTCCTCATATTCGTCCTTGAATATGCTCATGTTAATTTGCAGATCAGAAGACAGAACATGGTCGTAGGTTGTACGTTGTCGTAATTGAACAAAATATCAGCCGAATTCTGCAACCAGAATAACACTGATATGGCAAGCAAAAAAATAACACTTAAATAAACGTTTTTTTGCCAGGATCATACGTGGGCTCTCAAGTATGATACCGTGTCAGATGCATCATCATTATTTCAGCGTTACAGATCCCGCACGTGCGTTCAGGTTCGCTCAATTTGTTTATAATCAGAAAACAGAGCAGCGGCCTAATCGGTCATACTTATGAAGGTTTACCATTGCCATGGCACATGCTTCTCACTCGCGTGCCGTAGTATGCGCTGTGTTTCGGCGGAAAGTTGGCACAACTGAAAGCTATCGGCCTCTTGTGATCCATCAAACTGGAAATGAAGCTGCCTGAAAGTTTCCTTTCGGGAAAACGTTATGGCTGGTGTTTACAAATAATGCACACATACTAGACCCACGCCAAGACCACCCCCACAACAAACATCATGATCAACATTATCATCAGCTTGACTACGCCCACTGCAAGGCAAAATCATCTCCCATTCTCCGCCAATCAACCTGGCCTTATAAGCAACAAATATATAATTATTAGTTCATTTCTCCAGCTCATTAGCAGAATGCAGTGGTATATCGCTTCCACCTTACCTGAAACGTTTACTTCATTTAATTTGTTGACTAACATCACTCCATCCTGTCATGCAGTCTGCTTCTTAGTTTAGGGCGCAATAACAAATGTCTAAATACGAAGCACCACGTGCACATTTTTGTGTCTGTTCCCGAATCAGGAGGGGGGGGGGGGGGCAAACAAGAAAGGGGGTTTATAAACCCCTCCGCGCTCAATGTAAGTATCCACGCGCGGACTCCAAAGGCTTACTGCCTATACATCTCTGCCTGAATACTGTGCATATATTTAAAAATGAACGAATATTACTGAAGGGCGTAGCACTGCGTTGAAACAGAACAAGCGTGCGAAACGAAGAGTACTAATTAGGCATAAAAGAATTTGGGCGTCGTTTCCGAGCATTAATCACCCTGTTAAAAATTGAGAAAACGGGACAAGACACTGAGAACAAATCTATACATGAAAGCAACCTATAGTGAATAGCCAACGAAGTCATTTGAGTGTACTAATGAGCGCTAATTTACATAATTACTCACTTTCACGAAGAGCCTGTGTCCACCCCTATATTTTAGGCTTCATTTAGACATGCGTTTATATAGTCGATAACACGAGCAGCAGTATATCATGGTAAACCTGTGAGCAAAGTTCGCATAAAAACACTAAGTGCCGATCGCCCTGGTTTCATAATGGACATTTTCAAATGCGAAATGCGGAGTAATTTCCTCTTATAGGGGTCATCGTTCTCGTAACAATGAGAAGCGTGATAACAAAAACAGCAGAGCAGAACAGTCTCATGAAAGGGCTACTGCTGAATCAGTAATTTGCCTTTATGCTTGCAGGGAAAACGATTTGGTTTTGATTGATCAAAATTGATTCCTTTCTAGCACTGTCAATAAATGGTACTGCACGACAGCTTGTACGACGCGTAAATGTTCTATTCATTAATAGAATCGATTGTCCCTGTATTTAAAATATTACGGAACAGTAGTACGTTCGTTCATTTGCAGAAAAGAGCTTTTCAGGGACAAACTAAATGAACATGTTTTTTAAAAAGAAAATAATAAAGTTTCTGCAACTTTTTTTATATTTCAAGGCCCCATGCTTGTTTATTTGACTGCTAAAACTGCGGCCGCTTCTCAACGCGTTCAACGTGGTAACTTATCTTCTTTCAAGGTTGACCTTCTTAGCGCCGTTTCCAGATGCAGCGCTCACTTGGAGTCGCGAATGGGTACAAACACATTTAGGCTTGTTTATTGCATAAGCATCATTTACTAGGACACAGTGGTGCTCGAACCCGGATCCACTGAGTGCCAACACCATATTCTACCACTGAGCCAAGCGGGTGTTTGGGACTTGTTCACAAATTCGCCTTAGGCAGGCTTGATGTCGGAAAAGAAATCGCGTTATTATGAGTAATAAAGCATTTTAGAACAGCAAGAGAACAACGAGGCAATACATAATGCGAATAGCGTAACGAGTGGGTTGTGCAATGCTCCAACCTATTACTAAAGCTTTTTTTCTTATCACACTTGAACTGTGGCGCATAAGCACTTCCAGAATAATTCCTCATCGTCGTCAGCCACTGCATATACAACTGGCACAAAATTACTTGCAAGTGCTTAGCGCATACAACGCTTCTCAGAAGAATGATGAAATAGCTCAGCTATGCCAGGATATACGTAGCGTTAGCAAACGTTCAGCTAAATATTCTTAGCTTTCCAGATATCATGCTTACAGCTGTTCCAATGAC
Organism: Rhipicephalus microplus; assembly: GCF_043290135.1. Lineage (NCBI taxonomy): Eukaryota > Metazoa > Arthropoda > Arachnida > Ixodida > Ixodidae > Rhipicephalus > Rhipicephalus microplus. The sequence continues at coordinate 183,335,829 of NC_134701.1, forward strand.
ACACACACATGGTATACGTAGTATGTGGCACATATATAATTAATTTGCCGGGCAACTACTTCGGGATCCGATGAGTTAAGCTTCTCCGCTCTACTGCACCGTTGAGCAGCATTTGCACTCTCCTTCTCCATGGCTATACCACAGTGGCAAACGCCAATCAGAGGTGCTATCAAGCGCCTCCAGTGCAGTGTCAGATGGCCACTGCGTAGGAAAGGCGCGCGCGTCGGCATTCTTATGTGTACCAAGGCTATGACGGCACTCTTCTGGAAAGCGCACACCGGCGGTGGCGAGTCCCGCGCGGTCGCGGCCGAGTGCGAGGGAGGGTGCTGGCTCCAGTGCGCGACACCACTGATCGTCTGCGCAGCGCATAGAATTGTGCGCACACCGGCGGCGAGCCGCGCGCGGCGGCGGCGGAGTATTATTGCGCATGCGCAGATGAGTTCCACGCAAACTTGGCCCAGAGAGGCCAGTGTAGCTAACGCTATAAAATAGCAATCCAATTGCTGGTCTACTACCCAGAAATTATTATTAATGCCATAATGCGTACCCAGCAAGTGTACTTGTAGCAGTAACCCAATGAGTGTTTAGAAAAAGCTCTGAGAGGGCACTCTTCTAGCTTTCCCTGCGGCTGTGCTGCGTCTTTGGTGCAGGCCTGGCCTATTTCATTTCTTTTATAATTTATTTGTGACCTTATATGCCTATTCTATAAGTGCTTCTCATGACCTCAACACAATCTATGCCATGATTGAATGTAATAATGGCATATGAAAAGTAACCAGAGCGTGTGCACCTTTGCCACAAATGTAGTTTTTATCTTCAGCAAACCTCTCTCTAGTTTAGGAGGACGCCTTTACCACGTCAATTAGAAGGGAAGTTTTTCGAAGACCTAATCATGGCAGGGGTAGTGCCGAGCTTGAGGAAAACATAGCAAACAACAATTTCAGCTGGTGCTCGATTTCAGTGTATAAGCTTTCTGTGCACCATCTTATCGCTACGTTCACTATACGGAACTGAACAGCCTCAGAGTGAACGAGTTAATTTGTAAAGAATAAAAAAGCTAAGCTTCCATCTTACGTGAACACCATCAAGGATGTTCGGACACTCCATGTTTCAGACCTGCTGATACCGGCGCGACTTCAACACAATAGGCTTCATTGTTTCGCATTCGTTAGGCAGCGGGCACTGCTCACTAAAAATACAAACAGATTACTGTATATATGGGTTGTTTCACTATTACATCTGACCGTGAGAGTGCGCTGCTGGTGTACCTCGTTTCTAAAGGTCTGTTGTTACCAGGTAAAATGAGTTCCGTTGACTTCGAACAGTGGATCTAGCCACTCGTTTAGAGATGCTGCGTTTTCGTGTTTTCACAGATTCCTGTCCCAGTGTTCGTCCCATTTTATTACAAGTTTTGTGTTTATTCCAGTTTTTTTCCCCTTTTTTACTATCCCCATATCTTCCGTTCAGCTGAAAAAGCACGAGGGCGTCGTGCAACCTCCGGTGGCAGTCAGCATGCGCCTCTTACTGTTTCCCATGGGCCCTTGCGTATTTGTGTACACATTAAATTAAGACAATAATAATCTTTCAGTGCTGCAGAGTTGCATCTTTATAATCTTCGTAATTCTAAACTACCACGTAAGGTAACCAGTCAAAGTGCTCGTTATAACACACACACATAAACACAAACAAACACGTACAAACACGCGCACTCTCCCACACGCACCCATACTCTCGCACGCAATCTGACACCCTGCACTAACTTTTTTCGAACACATAGGAGGAGAATAACCAACGTAGTTTACGGTAAAGTGAAACATACGCAAGAAGGGTTTGAAAAAAAATAAAAAGATATGAAGTTTTTTTAAATGTATTGACCAGTGCTTTTAGTGTTGTTAACGTCAGGTGGCCACTCCAAGTTTCTGAACACGAATAGCCTCATAGGCCTGCAGGACAAGGAAAGAAATACAAATCACCTACTTATCGCTAATGGTCGAGCGTTCGCTATGGGCTTCCACCTCACGTGAACACCATAAAGGATGTTCGGACACTCCGTGTTTCAGACCTGCTGAGACACTGAGAAAAGAATATATCACAGAAGATAGCGCACGCTTTATAATTTAGTGCTGAGTTGCGAGTCCGAAATTCCTAATGACCCATCTCATAACGCTTAAGTAAAATGTTGTTCCTCTAAAGGAAAAAGGATATAGGCTAGTCAAATAGCAGACGGGTGTGCGATCTAAGGCTGAAGCGATAATATACATTATTTGTGAAAAGTCGCTGCTAACTATACAGCGTCTCAACGCGGCTATTTACTTTTTCAAGCCAGTTATAAAATTGGCGATGCTTAGGTGGCGTTCATCATTATAGGTTGTTTTACTTCATTTGTCCTGAATTCTAGTTTATTTAGGTAACTTACTTTATTTCGTGATATGATATGACGGCAGCTTTAAAAGTTTGCAGCATTTAATCGCAATTGATGAAAAATGTGATACAACATTAAATAGTGTTTATTCGTTCACTTTGAGTTATTCAGGGGTTTGTAATTTTCGAACAAGAAATGCGGCGCAGTTATGACATGAGAAAGCTGTGATAGCGTTTTTCACGTGCTTTTCAATGATATAAAACACTGGGACTTAAGCATATGCCCTTCTCAAGAGCTGTTACTTGCAAATGCATCAAGGTTTTGTGTGGTTTTATCGCTAGTTGATATTTCATGGCACCAATTGTCTTTTCTTGCTAAAGTGAGCAGGAAATATCTGAGTGCGTTTGTACGGAATGGTTAAGCGTGTCGAAAAGTGAATTTTGTTGCTACAGTGTTTAAAGTGTAGCCTTTTCCTGAAATGTAATTGTAAATTCAAGAAGTGATCAGGTGCCTTTGTTAGTCAAATACATAATTTTATTTTGATCCTAATCATAAGCATGCATCTGACGCCTGCTGTCGCAATTACCCCTCCACATATGCTGACCTGTGACACTGCCTTTTCTACTGTTCTACTGCACAGCAATGGACCTTTTTCCTACCCCTTCTCTTCCTATTACCGCCTGGCTCGACTGCATGCGCAGAAGGCAAAAAATGACGTCGACTGCTCCCACAGGTGGTCAAAATGCGCGGTCTTTAGGTTGTTTTTAAAAATGAGTCTATTACTAATACTACTACTGCGCTGGGAGATTATTTTTATTTTGCCATCATGACATTCACTGTAGGCTAAGTAATGTGCTTGGATTTAGATATACGCCCACTTACCTTTGGCATCTACCCCCCTATTCTAGTCGTTATGTAGCTCGCCTACTGTCCCGGATGTCGCGAGACCGAACCCCAGCAGTGACGGTCAGATTTACAATGAATGTGAACACGCCTAAGGCCCATGAACATAGATTTAGGTGCACGTTAAATATCCTCAGGTGGTTGAAATTTCTGAAGGCTTCCCACCACCGCTCCCAGAGCCGTACGTAACTTGTTACAAGAAATCACTTACTCCTAATCAATTGCTTTTATTCAAGTACCGTTGCTTGGAATATTTCTCATTACGCTTACGACGCTGTTGACATTATGCGTTCTTGAATACCATTTACTTGTGACTGATTGCCCGTTATCAACACTTTTTTAAATGCGAATCATTTCTTAGCGAAGTTTGGCGAAATTGTGCGTATCTATCTATCTATCTATCTATCTATCTATCTATCTATCTATCTATCTATCTATCTATCTATCTATCTATCTATCTATCTATCTATCTATCTATCTATCTATCTATCTATCTATCTATCTATCTATCTGTCTAGCCGCCTGCGACTTTCATCTCTCCTGGCCGTTTCGATATTCGTATCGATACCAAATTGGTATGGAATAACATGACTGTATGAAGAACATATATGACTAGTCATAACATGAAAATCACGACATGTAAGTCATGAATGTCATGATTTACATTTCGTGGTCCTGGAGCTCTTGTGGTGGTTTCGTTCACATGGCATGTTTAAAAACTGGTATGGTATGGCACGATTGCATGGCAAACACAAGTGACAGACCCTAACGTGAAAATAATGACATGCGTGTCATCTAACAACATGACTACATGCCATGCTCATAATGCGCTCGCGGCCGTTTCGCCAGCGTCACATATACAAAATTTGGTATTACAGTACATGACTGGTGCAGACATAATAATTATGAGATGCTTGTCATGTAACAACATGACTACATGCCACGCTCATGATGCGCTGGCGGCCGTTTCGCTACCTTCACTTATACCAAATTTGGTATAACGGGACGTGAATGGGTGACGAAGGTATGATGGCGGTGCAAACATGATAAACATAGCATGTGTGTCATTTAACAACATGACTACATGCTACGCTCATGATGCGCTGGCGGCCGTTCCGTTTTGGTAGCTTCACATGTACCAAACCTGGTATTACACGACGCGAACGGAGAACATAGGTAAATGACTCATCCAAACATGATAATCACGACATGTGTGTCATGTAACATGACTACATGCCACACTGATGATGCGCTCGCGGCCGTTTCGCTAGTTTCACATATGCCAAAATTGGTAATATAACGTGACGCCAATGTATGACGAAGGTATGTCACTGACGTGCAAACGTGATAATCATGAGATGCGTGTCAAGTGAGAACAGGACTACATAACACAGTTGAGGCGCCAATACATTTTGACGTGACGCGGTGGGCGTGCTCGCCGGCGTTCACTTCGTCGCGTCACTCCGGCGTTGCCACGCCAGGCACCGGTCCTGCCATGTACTCGCAGACGCCCGCCGCGCTGCGTTGCTTTGACATGCGTGTTTCAGCACGTCCGGCGTCCCTCTGTCACGAAAAAAGGGAGACGCAGTGTTGACTGGGTAACGCATTGGCGCGAAATGCAGCATGTCGAAATGCAGCATGTCGGGCCACGCCGACGGACGCTGGTTACGCTTGGCGTCAGACTATAGAGTGCTCGCTTTTTGCTAACGTAGCGTCGCTGTGCCAGCGTGCGCACGCGTCAACACTACATTGGAGTATATTGGGCCCTTCATGGTGCACTCACGGCCGTTTCACTAGCTCCACATACACCAAACTTGGTATCACCTAAAGTGAATAGATGACGAAGGTAAACGACACATCCAAACATGATAATCATAGCACAGAAGTCATGTATCATTTACGTCCACCTCGTAACTTTTGCTGATTTTAAAACGACATATCAACATTTCTCAATTGTGCTTCGCTTATCATCGACTCCCACTGTACGTAGGATCTGCCAATTTTTACAAAATCAAATTTTATCCGTTTGCTGCCGTACGGCTCGTCTCTAAAAATGTGCGACCGTCAAGTGGCATGTCTGTGCAGAGCTGATATTTCACCTTTTCTTGGCTGTATCTGCTAACCCTCTTCCGAGTGCCAGCAATAGCTCACGAGAGATTTCTTTAGAATTATTAAAAAGTGTCAAGTGGGGCTGGAATTCTAGCTATCTAAAAGCCACTGCCAAGTGCTGGCCTTCCACAGAAGCACCTACTGGACAGTCGAGCTTTCGTCGCGCAGTGCGGCCTCCCAGACTTGCAGGATTGAATTCTGAGTGGAGATGGGAGAGCGCCTGGCAGGCAAAGTCTTCGATGCCAGCATCGGGGGTAAACAACGTCGGTACCACTTGACAGCCAGGACATTTGTCACTGTAGGATGTTTGGATAGAAGATGTGGACGAAGTAGAACTTGGGGGAATGCATTGGTGTGCAGTTGTTGCACCGTGACTTCATCCTGTCGGGTCTGTGCATGGCGTTGAAATGTGTTTTCGCTTATAGTAATCAAGTGTATTTCGTTAGCCTAAAAGTTGTGTGTTTGTGTGTTCTTCAACTGACGGACTGACTGACCGACTGACAGGTTTGTGTACTCCTAAACTGCACAGAACAGCTCATCCTTCAGTTTGCGGTTATAGAGTGCATGAGTGCATGTATGCACTGATGAATGGTCTCCAATGTTCCAGGCATCTAGTGTGTGAAATGGGGTGCTGAAAATGCGGTGTATGTGTTGTAGAATGATACCGCGTCTAAATTCTTGACAGATATTCTGTGAATATGTCAAGATTAGAAAAAAAACACATGTGTGAGAAAAGTTTATGGCAATGTGGACAATGTAACGGCGCACTTTTTGCCCTGAAATATTTTATCCGTTAGTAAATTAATCGAGACCGTGATAAGTAACAATGTTCAATACTGCGGTTACTGTGAAAGTGCGGGATATATGTCCAGCAGCGTGGAGTAGAAGAGAGTGTTTGTCAGAGACTGATCAACAAGGCATGTGTGATTTTTTAGCCTTACCCGCCTGCGCCTTGTGTTGCGCTGAGAATGCACAGTGCGCAACAAAGCCGATTCAGTATACTGAGCGCCGGCTTCATTTAATCGTTGTCATCCAATAAACCCTCTCTGCCTATCTGACTTTTCGCTCACACTGCCAGCCGCATACTTACTAGTGAACCTCTTGGATCTTTTCAGGGACAAACCTCCTTATACCTTGGGTCCTGCGTCAGCGACGTTTGTATGTAGTACTACAAGTAGTAGTAGTAGTCGTCGTAGTAGGTAGTCACCTTTTGTTTGGTCCTTGGAATGCCCTCTGGATGGCGGTACTTTTATATGATGAATGTATGATGAAAAGATTCGAGATGGTGGTACTTGGAGGGTTTAGTAGATGGACGGACAGATGAATGGACAGACAGATGCCCGGACGCATGAATGGACGGATGGATGAACGCATGGACGGACAGATGCGGGGACAGACGCTTGGACAGACGCACGAACACTGAGATAGACGCATGAACGGACGCATGTAAGGACGCGCAGACAGCCCGACGCAGGGACGGAAGCAAAAACACGAACGGACAGACCAAAGCGCGGACGGACTGTCGAAAGCTTTGAGCACTTATAATCGTTTGCACGCTCTTCCTATACAAATACCTTAATCGGTTCTCTGCCTATCCTGGTATAACTGGTATCCTGGTATAACATGGTATAACTGGACGGCGTGCCCTCTATAATTGCGAATGCTTGCCGCTGTCCGGATTTCATCTGATGCCGGTAGTATTTTTTACAGTGTTTATCTATCCATGAAATAAATGTGGTACGCCGGCATATTAGTTGGAAGGAGCCAGAAAATTCTGTGCTTTGTGAAAGTCTTATGAATAAACGTACTTCTGGAAGTATATATACCTCAGTTAAGTAATACTTGAGGGGCTGTGTGCCGAATAGTGCCTGAGTTGAGGAAAAAAGAAGAAGAGTTTTTTGAAAATAAATAAAAAAAAATAAAAAAATAAATAAACATTGTAATGTACGTCTCGTAATGTGAAATCAGAAAAAAAAAATAGGAGATCAAGAGTAAGAAAAAGCGTTACTGTTCTATATGAGACGGCACAATTATATCACTGAGCACAAGTTACTTGACATAAAAGGCACCTTAGATCTATGAAACCGAAATTCATACACGAAAAAAGACGAGTGTGAACACGCCCATCGCATATTCATTTGGTATATTGATTTTATTATTGCTTGCAAGAAGCACTCAAGATGTTTCCATAGTGGCGCTTCAGAGTGCTATTGTTAGGAGCTTTTGAAATGCTTAGCTAGTCCCATCCGAAATTGAACCTTTGATTGAACATAGACTTCCTCAATCGCTTTGTTGCTGTATATCTCTTTTTTCTTCTATTCCTTCTTGTTCCGTCTTTTTTTTCCTTTCTCTATCTCTCTCTCTCCCGCTATCTTTTCATGCTGTGCTTTACCATCTACCCAGCAACTCAGTTCTCTTCACCACACCCTTGCAACACAACGCTATAAAAGGCTTTTTTAAGCTCTGCCGGTGTGCATGGAAAGCCGTGCGGACAAGACAGTTGCATTCAGACCTTGGGTACACGGATTGTAATCTCACCTAATCAAACATGTTTTCCATCAACATTTTTTTTTTATTTTCCCACTCTTTGCCTCTGTACTTGTTTTCTTCCAATCAGAATTCTTTCATCCCACGCCGGACAAATAGTCAAACATGTTCTGTTTTCGAGATATGCAGGAGAAGATAACAAGAGCACGTGCTGGTTCACACACTAAAAGCCTACCTCGTAACAGCTCTCCCGTGCAAGGGCTTCGCTGGGTGCTGTGATCAGTTGCAATGAATAGAGAAAAAGCACTTAGTCCAATAAACAAACTTTCAAACTCGTCTTTTGCTTGAAAGCCGAACGCTCTTGAGTTCTATAGCACGTAGGCGAAGGCTATTTAGAGAGTCATCGAAGACTGCAATGCAGAATTTTTTTCGAAAAGCGGGCAAGATTCACTGAAACATTAAGAATGATGCATGTGAGTGAGTCTCGAATGAGCAGTAGCGCTGGTGGCAAGCATTACGCCCAGTTAGTTCAATTGGCCTTGGCTCCGCTACTTCGCAACTGCAACTCAATATTCGCTTCGTTTTTCGCCTTTAACGCTGCATGTACTGCTCCTCTAATTTCAAACTATCGCAATGCCAAATAGTGCAGTTCGGTATTGTAACTCGAGAGGGTTAAAAATTATTTCGGAGAAATTTCAGTGCTGGCATCAGATTCAGTGTCATTCAATGTGAGAAAAAAAAAACATCTTGTACATGACCGAGAAACTGAGAGATGCAAATAAAGCCAGATATTTCTGAATCCCACCAGCCACAATAACACTGCCATTACTTGTTCACGACTGCCAACCTTTATTCAGCATTTCTGTGGAACCGATAACCCCAGTTTTACGATATAACTTTGTAGCGCTGGTAAATTCTACTTCCCAGGAGTTTAATATGTTTTGTTGCAAAAACTCATTGTTTCCCTCCAGGAATCGCTGAAATATTGGCTCAATGTGACAGAAACAGTAAATATTTACAAGTTACAAACCCGCATGTTGTTTGTGTTGTAATTGGGGGAGGAGTATTTTTATTGTCTTTATTATAGTAGACATAACTAATATGACGCAAATAGTACTGCACAGCGGCAAGCGGCTTCCTGAAGCGTTGCGTGCGAACTTTTTGGCTTACCGTACTCGTAATTAGAAAATGCTATTAGGCCCGTTAACAGTCAAAGTAAAAAGGTAACGCTAAACAAGAACGCTCATAGTATAACAAGCATTTCAGTGAAGTTTCGCTAAGTAAAAATGTCGAACGACAGGAAAACGCACTCTCGAAGTAATAGCATCTACTTTCTACACCAGTGACTAAACGAAGACGCGCGCGTTAATTGCCGAGGGAGCACGTATTCAGCCTCACTCCACTAACTCTGCTGCCGCCCACTTCCACTCTAAGCAATCGCTTTCCAATGGCCTCCTCAGGCTAACTTTGGAGTTTACGAGGAACACTTACTTTTCTCTCCCCCTTTTCCCGCGCTTTCAGAGAGGAAGCACCGATGAAGATTTATCTCTGGCTTTATAGCAGCTGAGTTTGTTCACGTGCTCTGGCCAGTCAAGGCCACGCCTCGCCTTTCCCTAAACATTCACCAGCAGGCTTCGGTGCCGGCTTGAATTTGGAGAGCGTTGCCCTGTGGGAAACAACGTGTCCTGGAGGACGCCGTGTGCTGCTTTGCCTGAAAAGTCAAGGTACAATCATTATCCAAAGCATGGACAATCGCTTAACTCTAGCCGGACTTTTTTGGGTAAATTCAATAGCCACGCCCATGGGTGAAATACGGATGTAGTTACGGATCACCTTGATCGCATCGACCCCCGGGAAGATCGTTTTAAGAAAGCAAGAGTACTTTTTCCTGCAAGTGCAATATTTCGTCGAATCACAGAGCTGGGGTACTATACAAAATAAGCAGAACTACCTCTCAAAGTTCAGTGATAAATGAAAAGGAAGCAATCAGATGAGAAAGTTACAGCGCAGGGCTGGTGAATGGTGGTTTAACATATTATATGTGACATTTGTACATGTGTCATGAAGACACATATTCGGCTACCACAGTGTGACAAGAAATGTCTAAAAATTTAAAAAAAAGATAGCGTCAGTGTGGCTGACCCTCTAGTAGTCATCCACGTCGCATCATGTTACACCACTCGTCTTTTTTTTTTTTACAGAAATAGCACGCTGTATATGTATGAACGAACATAGAAGTGAATCAACTATGTTGAAATTCAAACAAAAGTCAGCCTACCATCCTATAATATAGTCATAATGAATTGCCCACAATTACTACAGGTATGGTAGTCAAAATTTGATATAGATCGTTGTTGTCTAATATAGTTGTCAGTTACTACGAGAATATATTTCATTCTCTTTATAGATGATTGTGTCTTCAGTATCAATATTTTTCAGCTCTATACTATGATGTTATCACTGTGCTTGAGTTGCAACCAGATAATTGAGAGAATTTTCTGCAATATGTGAAGCTAGTTAACTCAACAATACTACTGCAGCTTGCAGAAACAAAGCGATGGGCCAGTCATCTGCAATTCATTTAGTTACTTTGAATGATCATTCTGTGTAATACAAGGCCCTCTGGATCGGCGGATCAATAAGAAGTGATTGTTGTTCTTTTTTACCGAAATTGACAAGAAATCGATATTTTTTTTGATGGCTATGGTGCTTGGCTATTTAGCCGAAAGTCGCAGGTTCAAGCTTGGCAGTGGCAGCTGCTTTTTGATGCAGGCAAAGTCCTAAAAGACCGTATACTGTGTGTAGACACGCAAAATAATGAGCTCCTAACAGTTAGATTTGAGCAACCTTCTTCTATAGCGCCTTTCACAATCATATAGAGGATTTGAGGTGTAAAACCCCACATTACAACCCCACATTACAAGTCCTCCTGAAACATTAGTACACATAGAACATGTAGATGGTTTCGGCGATCATAGTTTGCTTCAAGTCATTTTAAATATACCTTCTCCCGTTACTGATATGTTGTCGAAACTCATTCGCAATTACAATAAAGGTAATTACGTCGCAATAAATCGTGGACTAGATAGCTTTCGGGAGCATGAAATGCTGTCATCTTTTCACAGTAGGTCAGTTGGAGAAAATTCACTGATGTTTAGGCAAAAAATGTCCACATTATTAGATATATACATTCCTCACATTAAGATCAGTAACTGTACATCTAATCGTTGGTTCACTAAAACCCTTAGCCGTCTGAAAAATAGAAAGAAGCGGATGTATAGCCACGCCAAACGCGTAGTAACACCATCAGCATGGACTGATTGCAAGGCCTACCCTAAATTATACTGCTCCGCCATGCTTGCAGCAAAGGATAAATACTTTTCAAATGATCTGCCACAATTAATCAAGAACAGTCCAGCAAAGTTTTGGAAAACATTGAGCCCAAATCAAGGAAGTTCACAAATCGTCCTGCACAATGACAACGCAGTTGCCCTTTCTGAGAGTGAGTGTTCTGCTGCTTTCAGTTTCTTTTTCACGTGCGTATTCACAAGTGAGGACAGCTCAGTGGTACCGCTTGCACCTGATTTCGATTATAATTGCATGGCACCCATAGACATTATGATCGAGGGCATTGCTTCACAAATAAAACAGTGAAATTATCTTCGTCGTGTGGGGTTGATGGAATAAATTCTTAGATACTAAAAAACATCTTATCTATATCAAGCATCATCCTGTTTCACCTTTTCAGGCAGTCCTTATCATCCGGTGTTCTTCCTACTGACTGGAAAATAGCAAAGGTAGTGCCTATCTACAAAAATGAAAGTAACAATGCATGTGAAAATTACAGGCCCATTTCACTTACCTGCATTTGCTGCAAATTGTTGGAACACGTCATTGCTTCGCATGTTTACAAACATCTCGAGTCGAACAACTTCTTTTTCTCGAATCAACAGGGTTTCAGAAAGGGACTTTCTTGCGAGACACAATTACTCTAGTTCACAACAGATATTCACCTTAACATGAATCACTTCTTACAAACAGACTGCTTATTCCTTGACTTTTCGAAAGCGTTTTATCGCGTTGCACACGGCCGCCTCATATCAAAACTTTCAGCTATAAAATTGAACTCCTCTACACTGTCATGGCTACGCAACTTTTAATCTAATCGAGAGCAATTTACTTCTGTTAATGATGTCGATTCCTCTAAATCTATCGTTGCTTCTGGTGTGCCGCAGGGTAGCGTCCTTGGGCCTCTGTTGTTTTTAATCTATATAAATGATTTGCCTAACAACATCACCTCTCGCATACAAATATTTGCCGATGACTGCATAATTTACCGCGCAATAACCAACAGTGATGATCATATCACGCTTCAACAAGACCTAGAAATAGTAAACCACTGGTGTAACACATAGCTCATCACACTAAACGTGTCGAAGTGTAAATAATGTCTGTCACTCGCAAACCTGTTAACTCACAGTTTTTTTATCACATAAACAGTTATGTCATATCGCCGACCACGACCTATAGGTATCTAGGCGTGCACCTTACACCTAATCTATCATGGTTAAAGCACATACCTTCCGTATGTGCCAGTGCTTCCAAATCATTAGGATTCTTGCGTCTAAACATACGCAATTCACCCTCCCCCTTGCGAAAACTTGCGTATATAACTTTTGTGCGACCACAGCTTGAGTATGCGTCTCCGATTTGATCACAACATGAGAAATGCCTTATCGAAGCATTAGAAAGCATTCAGAATAGGGCAAGCCGTTTCATTGCTCACAACTATAATAGCTTGTCTAGTATCACGCAAATAAAAAGTAAACTATCATTACCGTCGCTAAGTACCCACCATAATATTGCGTTGCTGTCATTGTTCCATAAGGTCATTCACTTTGACGACCTATCACTACGCTGTTTGAATCATCTAGTCCATACATCGCGAAGACTGCACAACACTCTCAGTTACGCCCGCCTATATGGTGTGACGCAATCATTCAATTTTTCCCCACTACCTCGCGCTATTCATCTTTGAAACAGCTTACCAGACAACAATGCTTCACTTAGAGACCATGACGCTTTTTGTCTTCAATTGAACAAACATTTTTCCACAAACTTGGCTTAGTATCCTTGTTTTTTTAATAGTAAATCTTCTTTTTGACAAGCTTTGTAAGGGCGCTTTTCAATCTGATGGCGTCTGTCTCTTCATACCACTGTCATAAGTTTCTAAGTTTTTTTTTTGCAATGATGTAATTGCATGGTGGCTGTTATAGCGGTTATTGTGCCTGTACTTCGTATTATATTACTCCTACGCAAAACTTGCTATGTCGTGCGTAAATAATTTTTTTGCACATATAGTTATCTGGTAATCTCTTTTCTACTTGTTATTTTATTCTACTGCCCTGTAATTGTACACTGCGGAAATCTTCCTTTACAATATATCGAATTGTACTGTATACCCCCCTCACCCTATGCCTCTTACGGGGCCTGTGAGATCTTCTCAAATAAGTATTACTATTACGATTATTACAATACCTTATTGCGTACGTCACTCACAATCAATGCAAATACTTGATAATTAATATAATGAATAAAATTCCAAAACCTATTTGTCGTTAAGCAACCATAGTAATTACTGCCTAGAAATGACATCTCTGATTTATTTAGCGAGCCTTTAAGCAGTGTTGTGATTTCTGCAAATAGCACGCTCACGTTGCTGCAAACCCATCGGCGCATTTTTTGGGGGAACTGAACATGAAAAAGTGAATGTTCAAGCAAAATAACATAATTCGTACTGCTAAAGCGGAATCCAACTGGCAGATTATATATGCAAAAAGTGGCCCACCTACTCAGGTGGGCCACTTTTTGATATACATACGTCAGCATACCTTCTTTTGCAAAAGAAAAAATAAATAGCCTTTCTATATACGCGTCTTCATTCAACCCAGATGCACCTTGTTCCTTCATATGAGCCCCTACCTGAAAGCACCAGCAAAATGATAAACGGGAATCTAATAATGTTGCCTAAATAGAACAGTACCTATCGAACTAGTGTGATTATCGGGACCGACAAATGTAAGATGGACTCTTGAGTGCGTGTTTTCTACGCCATCTTCAGTGAGGATGAATATAGAGCCCCAGGTTTCACTTAGGTGTGAGGGCTGTGTAAGCACCGTCTAGTGGATGGCTGGTTGAGGCCCTCAAGGTTAAGAGCAAGTTATAACTCTGAGGAGCAGCGATGGCGTAGTGGTTAGAGCATCTGCCTCGCATGCAAAAGGTCCGTGGTTCAAATCCCGGTGCCGCGCAGTTCCCAATCGGATAAAAATAATCCGCGTGGTGATGGAACTGCATTACGAGGCCTGGGGTGCGGCCTCACCGGTAACCACCGCCGGGAACGCACTCCCTCACCAGAAAAGGATTCGCCACCCCTGTGCAGTATCTGGCCACTACCTCCCACATGCATACGTCAAATAACTCATGGCCCTCAGTCCCCCGCAGCTGCGAAGCAACTGACTACGGCGGCGGTCAGATCTGCAATGCAGCAGAGAGTTCTAAAAATCTCTGGATCCGGACAGGCCACCATTAGAACCTGAACTTGGCAACGTTTAACGCTAGAACCTTATCTAGTGAGGGAAGTCTAGCTGTACTATTCGAGGAGCTAGAGGGTGTTAAATGGGATATAATAGAGCTCAGTGAGGTTAGGAGGACAGATGAGGCCTATACGGTGCTACAGAATGGGCATGTCCTTTGCTATCGGGGCTTGGCTCACAGAATAGAACTGGGAGTGGGGTTCCTAATTCACAAAAACATAGCTGGCGACATAGAGGAATACTATAGCAATAATGGAAGGGTGGTATGTATCGTAATTAAACTGAGTAAGAGATACAAGATGAAGGTGGTACAGTCTTACGCGCCTACATCCAGCCATGATGACGCTTCAGTTCAAAGTTTTATGGAGACGTGGAATCGGCATTGAGTAAGATAAAAGCACAGTATACTATACTGATGGGAGACTTTAATGCAGAGGTAGGGAAGAAGCAAGCTGGAGACCAGGCAGTAGGAGATTATGGCATCGGTACTGGAAACGCCAGAGGAGAGCTACTAGTAGAACTCGCAGAACGTCATAATTTGTGGATTTTGAATACCTTTTACCGAAAACGAGGAAACCGCAAGTGGACATAGAGGAGCCCCAATGGCGAAAATAAGAACGAAATAGACTTTATAATGAGTGCACACCCAGGAATTGTGCAGGATGTGGAAGTTGTTGGCAAGGTACGATGCAGTGACCATAAAATGGTACGGTCTCGAATTCACCTAGACTTGAAGAAGGAACGACAGAGTCTGATACGCAAGAAGCCAATCAATGAGCTAGCTCTGAGAGGGAAAATACAGCAATTCAGAGTGTCGCTTCAGAACAGGTACTCGGCTCTTAGTGAGAAAACCAACCTTAGCATAGATACAATGAATGATAATCTGACGAGCATCATTACGGAGTGTGCAGTGGAAGTTGGAGGCAGGGTAGTTAGACAGGACACTGGCCAGCTTTTACAGGAAACGAAGAATCTCATTAGGATGCGTCAAGTCATGAAAGTCTCAAGTACAACAGACAAAAAGAACTAGCAGAGCTTTCGAAGTTGATTAATGGGCGTAAGGTATGCGATGTAAGAAGATATAACATGGAGAGAAGTGAACACGCTCTGACAAACGGAGGAAGCGTGAAAGCAGTGAAGATGAAACTTGGGATAGGCAAAAATTGGATGTATGCACTAAGGGACAAAAAAGGCAAAATAACTAACAATATAGATAGCATAGTTAAAATAACAGAGGAGTTTTACATAGATCTGTACAGTATCCGGGACAATCGCGACTTTAATACTATAAGAACTAGCAGTAACCCAGATGACACCCCACCGGTAATGATAGAAGAAGTCAGAAAAGCTTTGAAGAGCATGCAGAGAGGCAAAGCTGCTGGTGAGGATCAGGTAACATCAGATCTGCTGAATGATGGAGGACAGATTGTGTTAGAAAAACTAGCCACCCTGTTTACGAGGTGTCTCCTGACGGGAAGAGAATCAGAGTCTAGGAAGAACGCTTCATCTTAATACATAAGAAAGGCGATGACAAGGACTTGAAGAATTACAGGCCGATTAGCTTGCTCTCTGTAGTATACAAGCTATTTACAAAGGTAATTGTTAACAGAGTAAATTTCAGAATTCAATCAACCAAAGAAGAAAAGAATTCAATCAACCAAAGGAACAAGCAGGATTTCGAACAGGCTACTCAACAATCGACCGCATTTATACTATCAATCAGGTAGTAGATAAATGCTCAGAATATAACCAACCGCTATACATAGCCTTCATATATTACGAGAAGGCGTTTGATTTAGTAGAAATATCAGCCGTCATGCAGACACTGCGAAATCAGGGCGTCGATGAAGTATATATGAACATCCGGGAAGAAATCGACAGGGGATCAACTGCTACTATAGTGCTTCATAAAGAAAGCAACAGAATACCAGTCAAGAAGGGTGTAAGGCAGGGGGACAAAATCTCCCCAATGCTATTTACCGCGTGCTTACAGGAGGTTTTCAGAAGCCTAGAATGGGAACAGTTAGGGATAAGAGTTAATGGAGAGTACCTTAGTAAAATGCGCTTTGCCTATGACAGTGCTTTGCTGAGTAACTCAGGGGACGAATCGCAATTCATGATTACGGAGTTAGACAAGGAGAGCAGAAAGGTGGGTCTTAAAATTATTCTGCAGAAAACGAAAGTAATGTACAACAACCTCGGAAAAGAGCAGCGCTTCGAGATAGGTAATAGTGCACTTCAAGTTGTAAAAGACTATGTCTACTTAGGGCAGGTAATAACCGCGGAGCCGAACCACGAAATTGAAGTAACTAGAAGAATAAGAATGGGGTGGAGCACATTTGACAAGCACTCTCAAATTATGGCTGGTAGATTGCCACTATCCCTCAAAAGAAAAGTATATACAGCTATATTTTGCTGGTACTTAGCTACGGAGCAGAAACCTGGAGACTCAAAAAGAGGGTTCAGCTTAAATTGAGGACGACGCAGCGAGCAAAGGAAAGAAAAATGGTAGGTGTAACCTTAAGAGACAATAAGAGAGAAGAGTTGATTAGGGAACAAACGGGGGTTAAGGATATCATAGCTGAAATCAAGAAGAAGCATGTAACGCGTAGACAGGGTAACCGCTGGTCATTAGGGAACTAGCTGGATTCCCAGAGAAAGCAAGCGGGTTAGGGAAAGACAGAAGGTTAGATTGATAGATGAGATTAAGAAGTTTGCGGGTATAAATTGGCAGCAGCAAGCACAGGACTGGGTTAACTGGTGGAACATGGGAGAGGCCTTTGTCCTGCAGTGGACGTAGTCAGGATGATGATAATTATGATGATGATGATGATAACTCTCAGTGGGCCGATCGGAGTCTGCTGTGGTGAAGGTGCGGATAATAAGTGCGAGGATACATACACGTCCCGGCTTCACCCCCCAGAATTCAAATTAGGTCTCCTGTGCATATAGCTTTCGGCGGGGGTTGGAGTGATTAAGAACAGAAGGCCTGGCCAGCAAACGTAAAGAAGTTGCTCGCGTAGCTCCACAAATGCCACTCAACTCGAAACGGCCGTTATGATTACGATCAAGTAATAAAGGAATGTATGGCCGAGCTACAATAAATTCAATTGCTGTAAGGCGCGTTTTGCACAGCTAGCTTTCTTAAAATATCATCCAATGTAACATCGTACTCATGCATATTCTGGCTACACTGAAACAATGTATGCTAAAAAATGTGTCTGGGCGCAATGAATTGTTTGCGGGAAAGGCGGCGATTGTAGAAGGTTACTCAACTAATCGCCGTGGTCCTAACTATCAGTTAGGCAAATTTCTCGGCCTAGTTTCTATATGGCACACAATGTTCTTTTAAATTATCGTTCATAAACTAATAAATACATTTCAAATATAGGGCAAATATGTCACTTTATTGATAATTGTAACTAAATTGGTGCATTTAAATAAAGCTTTTCTAGTACAGCCACTATAATGGTGCACTTCTGAGGACACCTAGAGACTCCTGACACCAGCATGGAATGATGTGCACAGGCACGTTCTGTTCGGGCATTTGTTTTAGACGTTGTACACTCATAATACTTGTTTGACCACATAAAAGGCATGCATATTTGAAATACATGCGAAAAGCTTGCTCGAACCATACGCTTAGCACGCCTTAGTTTTCGTACCAGCAGAGTTTGCATACGTGCTTCCTTGACTATTACTATAAAAAGGTATTATGGTTCCATTACCTTTATTTATTTGGCACAGAGCAAAGAAACAACGCACGAAAGAAAATAATGTCTATACCTATGTTTAGGTATTATCTCTTGTGCTTCTCCATTCCATATAATTTGTCCAGAACAACTTTCGAAATCAGCAAGAAGCTTCCAGAAGCCTTCACTCACTCGGACGCAAACTAAATGCTCAGTATGATACTCCATCATGCACACCTATCTTTCCTAAAGTAGGTCATGAATTGTTATCGTCGTCAAAGCTACAGCCTCTTTTTTAATGTGTGGGGGCTACCATTTCTCATCAATCATACTTGGGTCAGCGACAATTTGAGTTTGATATTTCACGCTTTACTTCAGTCGCTGCACTTTTATTTTTTAGGTTTTTACTAAAAATTGATTCAATGCACTTTATATACTCATGCGATTCATCATACTTAATGGTGAATTTCTCTCGATATACTGCGCACGCGTTGGTGTTTACAAAAAGAAAGGATATGCAAAATACAGTCATTCGTGTGGCCTATCTCCATGCAGAGGCCTCTATAGCCTGCTTCGTCTTATCAACGGCTAGCGTTAATACTTCATATGGCGTTGTTGCTTTACCCCAACAAACTTTATTGTCGAAAGCATGTCATCAAAATGTGAACAAAATTTTATAGGCCTGCGGATATGACTTTTGTTCTTGCGCAGTTGATAAAATATAAAGCAAGAAAGGAAATGGCAAAATTCTATATAAAATCTTGCTTGTGCTTAGAAAACAGTGTTTCACAGCTTGCGCGGCATTTGGAAATACTATCGACATAATCTTGGCATACACACTTGCATTCACCAACAGTGAAACCATTTTTCTTCTTCTCCTCATTATAAATATTATTATTATTATTATTATTATTATTATTATTATTGGTGTTGTTTTTGTTGTTGCTGCTGCTCTCTCTCTCTCTCTCACACACACACGCACGCACAATGTGATATAGGGTAGAAAACGAAAGCCGAAACTGTGCGATTGCAATGAAGGACAAGGAAGAGCGCACGCATTGGTGGGAAGAGCGCATGCTAACGTTTCAGGCCGAGCATTTATTGGTTGATAAGTGGGGCCTAACGTCCTACAACTACCATATGATTACGAGAGACGCTGTAAGGATGGGCTCTGGAATTTTCGGCCACCCGGGGTTCTTTAACATGCATGAAAATCTGAGCACATGGGACTTACAGCATTGTCGCCTCTATTTAAAATGGGGCCGCCGAAGCGACGAGCTTGCCGACCAGCTTTGGGTCATTCTGACAAGCCGAAGACGCCGCCCGGCTTCAAGATCTTCGAGCTGTCGCCCAAGACTCGCCATCATCATCGATGGAGAGTGGGATAGAACAAGGGCTAACCCCCTTTTTCTCTCGCCTCTCCCAGATGAACTGTCAAATTTTTATTAAAGTTCATTATTCCATTCTTTCATTCATTCGCAACCAACGACGCCGACACCTACGCTATTGCATTAAAATCGCGACCAATGAAGTCAAAGACCTCGACAGTCACTTTCGAAAGGCGATAGTGGCGCTCCGTACAGCATTTCAAACCATCGTAAAGGACTAGCGCCAAGTTCCGGCCACGGCCGCACTTTTCGTGCCACCGCTTCTTTTCACATCGAGTGTTTTTTATATTGTGAAGTGGGTGTATAGAGGAATAGAGGGCTTGGCCTGAATGCTTGAACTATGCTGCCTGAAGGCTATACCTTGACAGCGCAAACCTACATAGTTTAACGCAAGTTTCCAGAAATGCAGTCAAAGCTTGGCGGGTTGTGGGCCTGCGAACCTATGTGTGCGATAACCTATCTCTTCATATAGAAACAAGAAGCTGCATAAATAAAAAAACATATCGCTAATACAGCTCTTTACCAAAAAAAATGGCAGCACATCTACGGGGTGAATGATGAAGAGTGGGACGAAGCATCCATCCGTCCATTCATTCTTTCTTCCGTCTGTCCATGCGTCCGTCTGTGGGAACGTCCGTGCGTGCGTCTGTTCGTGTATCCGCACGTCCATCCGTGCATTCGTCCCTGCGTACGTCCATGCATCCGCCACTGCATCCATCTATGCGTCCATCCGTCCGTGCAGACATCCGCGCGTCCATGCATCCGTCTGTGTGTCCATTCGTCCATCTAGTCAACACTCCAAGTACCACCATCTCGCATCTTTTCATCATATATTCCGCATATAAAAGCACTTCCATCCAGTGGACATTCCAAGGAATAAACGAGAGATGGCACACACACAGTTTCTTACGGCTTGCGCTTCGTGTCTACTTCCCACCTTTAAACACCTCGAGTCCATGGTAAATACTAGTTCACTGTATTCATGGCACTGTGGCCCAACGCTCGCTAAGTCTTTATAAAACCAAAGAGGTTACGCCCAGCGAGTAAAACGTAGTAACCCTTTCATGTCAGATAGTGCTCAATTTGCATGCCTATGGCTGCTAATGGAGAATGAGATACAGGAGAATTCGGCTTTTAGTTACCGCGCATGCTGCAAATTTTTTTATTGTTCAACAACGCACAGGATAAGTCTCCCACCGGCACCATCTTGCAGGTCAAAGCGTAAGACATGTTACCTACTACGACGGGGGACGAACGGGTGCCGCTTTAAGAAGCTTCGCCCCTAAAAATACAGCATATGTACGGACTGGGTGATGATGAGTGGGCCGAAACGTCCATCCGTCCGTTCGTGCACCCATTTGTTCATCCAACCGTCGGTTGATCTGTCCATCCGTGCGTCTGTCTGTCCATCTGCATGTACGTCCGTCCGTCTAGTGAACACTCCAAGTACCACCAGCTAGCATCTTTTCATCATATATTGATTATATGCAGGTACAACCATCTAGTGGACATTCCAAGAACTAAACGAGAGGTAGCTACTTATTACATACATCGAGAACGCAGGACCCGCGGCTTTAAGAGCTTCACCCCTAAAAGTCAATGTCCTGTGGCATATACCCACTCTCTCGGGTATGTACCACCGGTGGTTACAAACAATAACGAGACAAGTGGGACGCCATAAGGAGCTTCGCCCATAAAAGAAAAAAAAAAGAATATCAATCATCGACACTGTAGGGTCGACAATGTAGAGTGAGACTCTGCCATAATTCCCAGAATTGGCACCTTCTATGCTAATAACTTATTTCACCATTTTTTGTTTTATATTGTATTTTCATACCCCTGATAGCAATTGCCATCGATCTCCAAGCTTCTCTTGCTGAAGCCAGAGTATCAGCGGATGTGTAGGAAGAAAAAACACCAGCCCACAACGTAAACGCCTCTTGCTTTCTCGTTTCTGTTTGACTTTTCACAATTTTTGGATAGCACGAGCTCTTACGATGCAGTGTAAATGTCACGCACGCCATACCGGTGTGACAGGTGGAATGGCTTTTGGAGTTTACATTCTCGCCCAGCGTTTGGTCTTTTCTGGTCCTAAATCTTAATATTGATTTTATTTCTTGTTTTGACTACGTTGTATACACAGGAAAACTGCTCATTTCAATATATGCGCATTTCGAATAACATAATACAAACGTCCTTGAACTGGCTGTCTGTAAAGCCGAATGCTATTTCAACATCACAATATTTTAAAGTACCCATGCTATAAACATTCGAAGCAGGTTCGTAGCCAGAAGATGCACTGTAAAGACCTCTCCCCACCTGCCATTCTCATGGAAAAGGTTGCTTTCCCGTAAGCATGCAAAGAAAAAAAGATGGTCTCCTAAAATAGTCAAGGTCGTCAGCAAGTGGGTGCCCCCCGAAAAAACTTTTGTTGCTACCGGCCTGATTAGAAATATTTCGTACCCTCACTTTATCTCTCTTTAATTACTTCGTTTATGTTCAATCGCTATCACCAATGTGCATCAAATCTAAAAAACACTGCGAATGGTGAGCCTGCGGCTTTTTCCAATCGAAAGAAGGAAGGTTAAACCCACACTGCAACAAATTTCATTCCGTTGATTATAAGCATGTATGAAAATTGCGCAAATGCAAAATTATATGTAGCTGTTGCCTCAAGAAGTATTCGAAAATTCTGCTCACCAAAAATTCAACTCAGCGAATATGAAAGTGAGAACTCTAGAAGACTACGGTACACAATCCGCGAGGAGGAAGAAGGGGGAAGGGGGCAAGAGGTGTGTAAACAGTGGCGGTGAAGATATAAACAAGGTTCCTGCGTGCTTGAGAATATGAAGTGCTCGAAAACGCCTTATTAGCTGAATGTGTCGAATTCGCGAAGTTATGTGCTGCCTGCTTTCAATTCGTGACGAGCCGTATTCTTTAAATACTGTGGCTTCTTCATTAAAAAATGTTCCAAGTTACGAAACAATCTGAACAAATGTATTTATGTATATCCACTTAGAATTGCGCATTTGGTGTGCAACATTTACACTTGCACTCATGCATAACGTTTCCCCTCATTTGAGTTTATAGTGCGATACGACCCAAATTTTATAAGCGGTCCGGAGAAATTTGATGCTATCGCGCGTGACCCCCAACAGACGCACAACAAGCTACTTTAGCTCTTTAGCTTTTAAGAAGATTTTATGATCACGCCTGGGAGAAAAGGAAGCATAATAATTCCTACGAACAAAGGCAGAACAGCAACAAGATGGGTTCATTAGTCTTTGAAGCTCTTTCGTGAAATTTGCGGGAGGATATTTTAACACGTGTCCTCCCGATCATGCGATGAAATCTTAATGAGCGAAAGCGTGCACTTCTCGAAGAGCTATGGGGAAAAAAGAGAGAGAAAAGCAGAAATGAGGCAAACCACGTGTCAAAGCATGAAAACATTAAAGAACAGTTATTGGGCATTCTTATCTTGCGTCTAATCTATCAACACCATTGGAAGTCTCTCTTGCTTGTCAAGGGGCCCCACTCAATCTTCTCGCACTTCAAGGCATTGTTAATTAAGAGCCTGCCTGGGCGTTAATTGATTGTATAAAGATGTGCACGAGCTATAGAGCAGAGTTGCTTTGCTTTTTTTTCTCTCCCAAAAATGCTGAAAGAACAAAAAAGTTGAATCTATGTTTTATGGGCTATTTTAACGTAATTTGACAAGTTCCATTAGCCTGAAGGGTCACAAATAAGGTGTACTATGTGCAGCAGGTACGGTAGGCAGATTGTTTTTTTTTTTGGCAGCTTGATAACTCAATTTTACCTTCTTTCTACCTACTTCAAAATTACGCTTCTTTCTAACGTTCTTTCATGAAAAAAGATGCAGAAACGGTGGAAAACTGTTCAGCCTGCACGAAACTTGCATATGGAGGCTGTCCTACGCTTTATTGCGAATGGAGCTTGAACGCGATCGTGTCACAATACAGAATAGCACAGCTTCGCCACATCGTGTGCAATGGTCCCTCACTTCCTGTGAACAACAGCTAGAGAAGACACCGTAAGGTGCGAAAAAAGTTGGGCGTTTATGAAGTTGTGTTCACGCACAGCGGGCAGATGTTGCTATGTAATCAACGCGAACTGATGGAATAGCCCCTTATCTACGGCAGCGATTCGAGCACGGGTCTTTTAATTGGGAAACAGTCGTTCTAGCACTGCGCCACTTTCATGGAGTCTCACGCCACTCTGAAACGACGACTCAAGGCATGCTACCGATGACAGCACCACAAGCAGCTTGACCCTGTTTGGGCTTTTCCGAAGCTCGATCGAAACAGTACCCCGTTTTGGTATACTGAATCTAGGGCGTCCCGTATAAGCATATTGTGGCTTTGGTACATTAACCCGACATTTATTATTGTATATTAGAGATAAAAAGCGACAGTGTCACTGATACGCATTAAATTTGTTTGATGTACTCATTCGATTCCAATGTTTCTGACTCTACTGAAGCTTTCTTCCCGTCGTAATGTGTCTCCGAGGTCAGTGCACTTGTCATACAACATGGGTTTTCGGTAAATACCAATGCCGCTGACATTAAAACACCCGTGTTACAGGTTCTTTGCCAGCATCGTATTACTACGCTAAAGAACATTAACTTTGCCTTCTTGCCGTTTCTTGTATTTTTCTTCTGGCAAATGCCCAGCATTAACGAGAGAAACCTCACTGGCGTCAGCATACAAAATGCACGAAAAACACATGCGTACAGGTTTCTCGCTCGCATGCTCTTTACGATATTCACTCAATTCTGTCGCACCAGTTATTTTAGCGCGCTGATAATTTTTCATAACCTTGAAAAAAAAGTAATCTGATGCCGGCTGCACTTTCGAAGCTGTTTGTAGTGCGCAAACAAAATTAAGGGTAACATAGCGAAAAACGTATGTTTTAAAATTGTAGATATACGATCGTTTTCTTTCGATCACCTTCTTCAGGCAAAAAAAAGAAAAAAAAGTAGTGCTGGACCGACTTTGCTGCGATCAAGATCTGAAAACGGTGGTCCATCGAGTCACGCCGGCATATCTCCCGCAGTTCGGTATCTCATCCGTTGCTTTGCGCGTCGATAACTTTTACACGTCGCGGTTATTTGAAATTGCGTTCCTCGCTCGATCAAGTACGTTGGTCAGTTCTCACGTTTGCGCGCAGGCGCAGTGAGAGTAGCGTAAGCTGCGAGTCCGTGAAAACGCAACGCCGACGCGCAGTATGAGCGCGCAGGAGACGGTGGATGCTACGCCTCTCTTAACCAAACGAAGAACATGGGCTAAGCCTTGGCGTTACGAGGGCGCTGCGACGATCCCCAATAACCTACGCAGGAGACTCTCGTCGTTTCGCAGGGGAAATGGTTCGTGAGTAGGGCTCCACGCTTTTCAAGCCGTCTTTTCGCCTTGCGTGCATTAATTGGCACCGTAGGAATTGCGGCGATAGTTCTAAATGCGCAGTGGGCAGTTATGTACACGTCGGCGCTGTGTTGGTGTATGGTTCCTGCCTTTTGGTTGGTTTCCGCGGCCACTTCAACGGTAATGAACCCTCATTGAATGTTCCTCTCTTCGTATTTTGCATAATTCGTATATTTCACATATGCTATTCCTAATTCACTTGGGAATATGCGCCAAGAAATTTATTTAGAACTTTCTTGCGTTGTGGCAGCCATCTTTTATCTGGTGAACTGACACAAAGGACGGCAACGTGACAGGATCGTGTGTGATCGTTTTCAGTAACGCGTTTAAAGACAAACAAAACGAAAAACAGTGCGGAGCTTGAATGCTTTGCCAAGAGGATTTTTTTTGTTTATTCGACGACAATTCATCATCATCATCATCATCAGCCTGACTACGTCTACTGCAAGACAAATGCCTCTCCCATGTTCCGCCAGTTAACCCGGTGCTGTGCTTGCTGCTGCCAATTTATACCCACAAACTTCTTAATCTCGTCTGCCCACCTAACCTTCTGTCTCCCCCTAACCCGCTTCCCTTCTCTGGGAATCAAGTTAGTTCCCCTAATGACCAGCGGTTATCCTGTCTACGCGCTAAATGCCAGGCCCATGTCCATTTCCTCTTCTTTATTTCAACTATGATATCCTAAACCCCTGTTTGTCTCCTAATCCACTCTGCTCTCTTCTTGTCTCTTAAGGTTACACCTACCATTTTTCTTTCCATTGCTCGCTGCGTCGTCCTCAATTTAAGCTGAACCCTCTTTGTAAGTCTCCAGGTTTCTGCTTCATAGCTAAGTACCGGCAAGATACAGCTGTTACATACCTTCCTCTTGAGGTATAGTGGCAATCTACCGGTCACAATTTGAGAGTGCTTGCCGAATGTACTCCACCCCATTTTTATTCTTCTAGTTACTTCAATCTCGTGGTTAGTCTCTGCGGTTATTACCTGCCCTAAGTAGACATAGTCTTTTACAACTTCAAGTGCACTATTACCTACCTCGAAGCGCTGCTCCTTTCCGAGGTTGTTGTACATTACTTTCGTTTTCTGCAGATTAATTTTAAGACCCACCTTTCTGCTCTCCTTGTCTAACTCTGTAATGATGAGTTGCAATTCGTCCCCTGAGTTATTCAGCAATGCAATGTCATCGGCGAAGCGCAGGTTACTAAGGTATTCTCCATTAACTCTTATCCCTAACTGTTCCCATTCTATGCTTCTGAAAACCTCCTGTAAGCACGCGGTAAATAGCATTGGGGAGATTGTGTCCCCCTGCCTTACACCCTTCTTGATTGGTATTCTGTTGCTTTCTTTATGAAGCACTATGGTAGCAGTTGATCCCCTGTAGATTTCTTCCAGAATGTTTATATATACTTCATCTACGCCCTGATTCCGCAGTGTCTGCATGACGGCTGATATTTCTACTGAATCAAACGCCTTCTCGTAATCTATGAAGGCTATGTATAGTGGTTGGTTATACTCGTAGCATTTCTCTATTACCTGATTGATAGTATGAATGTGGTTAATTGTTGCCTGTTCGAAATCCTGCTTGTTCCTTTGGTTGATTGAATTCTAATGTTTTCTTTACCCTGTTAGCAGTTACCTTTGTAAATAGCTTGTATACTACAGAGAGCAAGCTGATCGGCCTGTAATTCTTCAAGTCCTTGTCATCTCATTTCTTATGTATTAAGATGATGTTAGCGTTCTTCCAAGACTCTGGTACTCTTCCCGTCAGGAGACACCTCGTAAACAGGGTGGCTAGATTTTCTAACACAATCTGTCCTCTATCTTTGAGCAGATCTGATGTTACCTGATCCTCGCCAGCAGCTTTGCCTCTTTGCATGCTCTCCAAAGCTTTTCTGACTTCTATCATTACTGGTGGGGTGTCATCAGGGTTACTGCAAGTTCCTATAGTATTAAAGTCGTGGTTATCCCGGCTACTGTACAGATCTCTCTAAAATTCCTCCGCTATTTTAACTATCCTATCCATATTGGTAGTTATTTTGCCTCCTTTGTCCCTTAGTGCATACATCCGACTTTTGCCTATCCCAAGTTTCCTCTTCACTGCTTTGACGCTTCCTCCGTTTTTCAGAGCGTGTTAGATTCTCTCCATGTTATACCTTCTTACATCGCATACTTTACGCCTAATAATTAACTTTGAAAGCTCCGCCAGTTCTATTTTGTCTGTTACTTGACATTTTCATGCTTTGACGCTTCTTAATTAGGTTCTTCGTTTCCTGAGAAAGCTTGCCGGTGTCCTGTCTAACTACCCTGCCTCCAACTTCCACTGCACACTTCGTAATGATACTCGTTAGATTATCATTCATTGTATCTACGCTAAGGCTGGTTTTCTCACTAAGAGCCGAGTACCTGTTCTGCAGCGACACTCTGAATTCCTGTACTTTCCCTCTCACTGATAGCTCATTGATTGGCTTCTTGCGTATCAGTTTCTGTCGTTCCTTCTTCAAGTCCAGGCGAATTCGAGACCATACCATTCTATGGTCACTGCATCGTACCTTACCAACCACTTCCACATCTAGCAGGATTCCTGGGTGTGCAGTCATTATAAAGTCTATTTCGTTCTTATTTTCGCCATTAGGGCTCCTCCATGTCCACTTGCGGTTTTCTCGTTTTCGGTAGAAAATATTCGAAATCCGCAAATTATTGCGTTCTGCAAATTCTACTAGTAGCTCTCTTCTGGCGTTTCTAGTGCCGATGCCACAATCTCCTATTGCCTGGTCTCCAGCCTGCTTCTTCCCTACCTTTGCAACAAAGTCGCCCGTCACTATAGTATACTGTGTTTTTACCTTACTCATTGCCGATTCCACGTCTTCATAGAAGCTTTCAACTGAAGCGTCATCATGGCTGAATGTAGGCGCGTAAGCCTGTACTACCTTCATCTTGTATCTTTTATTCAGTTTAATTACAATACCTACCACCCTTTCATTAATGCTATAGTATTCCTCTATGTTGCCAGCTATGTTTCTGTGAATTAGGAACCCCACTCCCAGTTCTCTTCTGTCTTCCAAGCCCCGATAGCAAAGGACGTGCCCAATCTGTAGCACAGTATAGGCCTCATCTGTCCTCCTAACCTCACTGAGCCCCATTATATCCCATTTAACACCCTCTAGCTCCTCGAATAGTACAGCTAGCCTTCCCTCACTAGATAAGGTTCTAGCGTTAAACGTTGCCAAGTTCAGGTTCCAAAGGCGGCCTGTAGCCCAGAGATTCTTAGCACCCTCTGCGGCGTTGCAGATCTGACCGCCGCCATGGTCAGTTGCTTCGCAGCTGCTGGGAACTGAGGGCCGTGAGTTATTTGACGTATGCATGTGGGAGTTCCCAACCGGAAAAAAAAAACCCGCGTGTTGATGGAACTGTATTGAGAGGCCAGAGGTGCGGTCTCACCGGTAACCACCGCCGGGAACGCACTCCCTCACCAGAGAAGAATTGGTCACCCTGGTGCAGTATCTGGCCACTACCTCCCGACGACAATTACCAAAATCCAATTAGTCGCTACCCTTGACGAATTATCTCCGTGCCCACAGAGACGCACTTGTTGACTGCCTGCGGGCCCATAACCACATATACAAGCAGCCCTGTTGCATGCTCATAGCACACTTAACGGGCTAGTGTGCGTTTTTCCGAGAAGCATTCATTTCCGCTTAGGGAACGCCGAACGGCAAAACGTCGCACCGCATTTGGTGGCATGCGCTGATTGTTTGGGTGCACGTTAAAGAACCCCAGGTGGTCGAAATTTCCGGAGCCCTCCACTACGGCGTCTCTCATCATCATATGGTGGTTTTGGGACGTTAAACCCCACATATCAATCAATCAATGCATTGATTGTGGTTAACGCAATTTTGTTTTCGTGTCTCCTGGCATTCACGAGTTGGCCACAAAGATGTAATATCGGGCAGTTTTAGATTAACTTCCTCAAAACATTGTATTAGCGTTGGTAGCCACAGCGCACGTGTCTCACGCCATCTTTTTGGGAAGCTACATTAGAAAGTTTTAAAACAGCCCACCACGAGCCCTTGCGGTGCAGTCGCTGTCACTGCGCATGCGTCGTAACGCGATTCACCGGTTGCGTTCGCGGCCCGCCTGCAGAAAATCCGAAATAGCGGCCGCGTGTGCAGTGTGCAAGCGCTGCTTTTGAGGCTGTGGTGTCGCTGCGATTGTGCGTTGCGGTTTGCATGAGGGCAAACGCTATTCTAAAACACATAAGCTGCCCGCTATGCCGGCGACGCCCGCAGCGCCTGCAAAAGTTATTATAAATCTCTCTATTAGGCTATAAGAAATTACCGCATCCCATGCATCCCTCTGACCCTGACCCCGGATATGCTATTGTAAAACGGTTTGCCATAGAGAAGGCTATGGTCTAAATATGAACTCCTTTTACAGGGTGCGCTATGCGTTGCGTTGGCGGCCCCGCCGCGGTGGTCTAGTGGCTAAGGTACTCGGCTGATGACCCGCAGGGCGCGGGTTCAAATCCCGGCTGCGGCGGCTGCATTTCCGATAGAGGCGGAAATGTTGGAGGCCCGTGTGCTCAGCTTTGGGTGCACGTTAAAGAACCCCAGGAGGTCTAAATTTCCGGAGCCCTCCACTACGGTGTCTCTCATAATCATATAGTGGTTTTGGGACGTTAAATCCCACATATCAAACGTTGCGTCGGCGTTTGTTGCACTGCACATACGTGCCTACTAGGCAGTTCACTGGGGCCTTCTTCTTAGCGTAATTTATGCTGCAAGCCAGCGGCACGTAGGCATTTCTCGAAAAGTGATTCAAAAAGCCCGACCTTCTTTTGCTACAACTTCTCAAAACAATTACTACCGTAGTCTTACACGTTCCTCCTTTCTATGCTGCATAGAAGAGTGGCAGTGTTTCCGCGTTATTAGGGTATACATCAACGATCTCCTTCGACTGGCAGCGCCTGTTTCAGACTTAAGGGTTCACTGCTAAGTAACAACGATCGTCAGCGATTCAATTGAGATGCGCTGCGTCGTTTGCAGGTGGCGCAGAAAGGCAGTTTTGCGCCATTTTGCCACGCGCTGCACATCCCGCAAACTTTTGCGGTTAACAGTACATTCTCCAAAGAAGCAGTTAGTTTGCACAATTGTCTTCTTCAGTCGTAGAATTTATCACCTTCCGTGTTTGCCACTGCACTTCTAGGTGCCTCAAATGTAAAATTCACTTGGCCTCAGGAACATCAGAGTGGCAGGAAACAATGTTAAATTTACGAAAGCAACAAACCAGAACAGTTGCCTCGTGTGCGTTGAATTTTGAGAGCTTTGTCACTTTGAATAATGGTGAAAGTTGATCAGGCTGCTGGGGTGGCTGTATGATGCCAGAGGTAACCACAGGTAATGCCAGGATGATTTTAATAAAACATACGTGTACACATCCAGTAACATCTTAATACCCGTATTTTATTTTCTGTATTCATAGAAGCTGTCTCACGCACAGAGACATAAGGGCTACAACAAAAATGAATAAGACGAGTTTCCTTTTCACAGAAGTTTTCTAGGCGAGAGTATACCCTAATGTATAAAAAATACATTAGGCTTTGAAAGAAACTCCACTGACTACTCAACATCCAAGACATGGCTTCCTCACTGTGTGATGTTTGGGTCACGCGGGGCCATTTGCATCTATACCACCACAAAACTGGCTATAATGATAGGATCTGTAACATTTCCTTGTCATGCATTCGCAAAAAAAGCTAGTGTTGCCTTCGAAAGTAAGAAGAGAGAAAACACGAGACGAGGATTGATTTCCCTTTTCGGAAAACTGTGAGATTACTTTTCGCCATTACCTGTGCTGCGCGAGATCATATTACACTTACACGTGGGGCTTCACAAATTTCATGCGCATAGCTATGACACAAAAACGTCATAGTGAATATCTTCCGCGTCCCTGCTCTTCCTTGCTTCGATATGCGCATAGTTAGTGAGACATTTGAGCGCGGCATTCCCATCTCCACACACGTGGTTTCATCTTTCGCACTAGCAACCATAACGGAAGACCCGGAATATTTTGGGGTCGTTATTGTGTGTGTGGTTTTCAATTTCCTTCTCACACCACGATCATACGATGTGCCTCGATCAGTCTTAATGGAAAGGGAGCACACCAATCCTTTCATGTCATTCTTGTCTCCGCTGTTGCAATATATTTTCCGCATGCATGACACCATCAGAGTACAGAGATAATGAATGAGTTCGATGTTATCAGCATACCTTTTTTGCTTTTATTTGTGCACCTTCAGGATATTTCTTAATTGCATTTCGAAACAGTGTAACACACGTGCTGGTATCGTTTTTGTTGTTTATTAGTTCGGATGTTTCTTGGCTATGGTAAAATGAAACACACATTTTGTGTACTGCATTATGCTTGACGTAGCCAAGAGAGCAGCTCTCAGGCACTTGAAACGTATGCACTGCTGAATCTTGTCTTAGAGAAAACCGTTCAGTCTAACATTGCATTTTATTCTTGTCAAGCATGATAGATACACCAACATAGTAAGTTTCTTTAATAATAATCACTTAAGACGACTTTCCTTGAACAGATATGCTCGCCTTGGCTCGTTGATTGAGAACTGTGCCGTAAACGTTCCTTTAATGTTCAACGCACTTTAACGAACTGGACTGTCGTATGCTGTCCAATGCTCTGATTGTAGGCTGTCATCTTCACTTGACGGAGCGAGGGCAAACCCACGCATAACATAGCCAGTTGGAGTCTTCTTCCCCGTGTTTTTCAAGCCAATTGATGATGATATTAACAAATGTCTTCTTCTTCATTGTTTTCGAGCGCATTGGCGATAGCAATGAAGCAGGCAAAACCAGAACTACCGTAGCCAACTGCGGCGTATTGAGGCGGTGCTCGGGTAGAAAACGAGTATTATTCCTTTTGTTATAAGAGCACTTTGATGGACATTATGTGCGGACATTTCTAGACTGGCTAGAAAACTAGGTGAACATAAAATCACGTATCAAACTTCAGTGATGAAGCAAGCGGCAAAATAGAAAAGATAAGAAAACGAAAATGAAATGTAACATAAAATAGAAATTATTTTGAATAAAAAGATAACAGAAGTGCTGAAAAACTAAAGAAACCAGTAAAGAAAGAGAGGAGGAATGATAAAGAAGAGCTCACCCGAATTTTCCCAAGCGGGAAGTCTAGAAAATGAATCCCCGAGAAGGGGGGGGGGGAGGGCACGACGTAACACGTGAATGTATAGCGTAATAGAGTATGGTGTGTAAATGCTTAATTTTTATTTCTACTGTGTCAGGTGCTTTCCATAGTGGAGTACCAAGTACACTAAATAATTAAATACGTTTTCTAAACGCAATCAGATTTATTGAACCAAGTACAAGCGATGCCTTCACCGAGTGGTGGGACGATGATGTGTGATCCAGTGCCTACATATACGGGGTGGCTACAAAAAAAAAGTGAACGGTTGTGCAGATCGAGCAGTCGGTTTTACTAGCAGACGCTGCCTGCAACTAAAGAATGCTCCGCACTTAAAAAAACAACTAGACAGAGCAGCGGCTATGCTATTCCCTTACAAAAATTCTTATTGAAAAAACCAGAGTTATTGAGCAACGAGAACAGATGGGATCGAAAATACATGACGGTTCAATTAAAATACCGTTCGGGAAATTGTTGATCAGTATTCAAAATTGACCCATGACTTTCAATTGAAAGCCATCAATAAAATTGATATAGACATATCATTGAGAGAAAATGAAATTGCGATAGAAAATACGTCGTGGATCAATTGAAATATCCCAAAGGCGATTGTTGAGAAGCATTGAAAATTGGCCCACTACTTTCAATTCAAAGCCATCAATTGTTGATCAATGCGGAAATAAATCATTATTTTTCACACTCGAGAGTAGTTTCTCGCCAAGAATGCGGTAGATATTATGACCGTAGGTAATAAGAAAACCATTATTATCACAATCATCTACATCTCCAGACCACCCCAGCACTGGACTCGAACTCTGGACTTCATGCACGTGAAGCGGATGGCAGATGCCGGGGTACATATCTACCAAGTGGCTTTTCGCAAATCGTCGGCGGAACTTTGAACTTTTTTATGCCATGTGCGTTTGTTTGCGCATGCATTTGATACGCGAATAGTTTGTAGGGGTTCATGAATTCGAGACAATCACGGTGAGCGCTTTCAGCTCCGACTTCGGTTCGTGGTGCGCCGTTATGCTAGAACGATTAACGAGTGTTCGTGCGTCGTTTTAGTGCTTCCACGTCAACCGCGGATGTTTCGCTCACCGAAATTCGCTGATACCAGCGCGACGAGGCTGTGTTCGGCTGTCGAAACCTACGTGTGTTTCTCGCACGTGCGTGTGCTGCAAGAAATTTCGCTTATTTGTGTTACGAGACACACGCGTGTCAGTGACAGCAGCCCATTCTCAGCTGCTTGAAGACAATGCGTTTTCGCACGTAAACGTTGCACGGATATTTCACCGTTCCTGCTTTAACATTTGCATTTCGAACGCGCGAGCTGCCGCGAGCTTCATGCAGGGGCAGCAGTGCCTTTTAGGAGCGAAGCTCCTTAAGGCGTGGGCTGTGCGTCCCCTGTATGTAGCCACCTCTCGTTCAGTTCTAAGTATTACGCTAGCCACCGCCCGATATAAAGGGTACAGCCATATCCATCCGTCCATCCGTCCGTCCATCCATCCATCCGTCCATTCGTCCGTCCGTCCGTCCGTCCGTCCATCCGTCCATCAGTCCGTCCGTCCGTCCGTCCGTCCAAAAGATGCAAGATGTTATAAACTAGACGGCGATACGTGTAGTTGATTATGAAAGATGCGAGATGTTATAAAATAGGAATGATGCCACATATGGCGCGTGTCATCGTTCGATATAGTGCGGCGACGTACGCTAGGGGGAGCGTTGCAATAAAATCGAGTGGGCAAAATGTACGGAGGATTCATGGTTTACCAGGTTTACCTCCGGAGCTTCGCCCACTCATCATCATTCACTTCGTGGATATGGCGGCATTTTTTTATGATTTTGACGAATACTTATTCCCGCAATTTGAATTTAGGTGCATAACTTCGTTATATGGAGTGCTTTTTGCTCATTTTCAGCCTTTAACTGATCCTATTTATGGGGAGTGGCTACTTTTACCTTTATACAGCATGACACCGCTGTTCGAGCGAATGCCGGAACGACAACCAAGCTCAAGTATGACGTAGACAAATTAGCGGCGGACAGATAGGTCTCCCTCCGAATAAATAATGCTTCTGCACATCTCTTTCGCGAACGTCAGTGTGCAGATGGGATCAATAAATGGTGCATAACGAACCTCGAGATCTTTATTGTTACTGCATTCAGTTGCTCTTTTGAAAATGGGGATTTTTATAGCTGGTACATTATCTCCACAGCAGTACACTGGTGTTCTTGGTCATGCTTCAGTGTTACAAATACATGCTGGAATATCAGAACTGTACTTCATATTAAAAAAAGTGAGGAAACGTCGGTGTCATACGCTATCCTGCTGACTTCTGCAGCCGACTTCTGTGTAGTTAATGTTCAAGTTCAGCATTAAATTATCCAACCATTAATCAAACATTGATTTGATTGATATGTGGCGTTTAACGTCCCAAAACCACCATAAGATTATGAGAGACGCTGTAGTGGACGCCGCGTTCTTTACCTTCGTCATCTATTCACGTCACGTGATGCAAAATTTAGTACATGTGAAGCTAGCGAAACGGCCGCGAGCACGCTATGAGCGTGGTATGTTACATGTTCTTACATGACACGCGTGTCAGCGGTATCCCGTTTGCACCAGTCATATATCTTGTCATTCATTGACGTCACGTAACACCGAATTTTGTATATTTGGAGCTAGCAAAACGGCTGCGAGTGCATCATGAAGGACCCAATATACTCCAATGTAGCATTGGCGCACGCACACGCTGGGCACAGCGAGACTACGTTAGTAAAACGCGAGCACACTATAATCTGACGCCAGGTGCGGCTAGCGTCTGTCGGCGCGGCCCGACGGCAACCGGCGCGAAATGCAGCATGTCGCATTTCTCGCCGGTTACCCAGACAACACTGCTTCTCCCTCTTTTCGTGACGGAGGAACGCCGGACGCTCTGAAACGAGCAAGCGTCAAAGCAACGCAGCGCAGCACGCGCCTGTGAGTATATGGCAGGACCGGCGCCAGGCGTGGCAACGTCGGCTTGGCGCGATGAAATGAACGCCTGCGAGCACTCGCACCGCGTCACGTCGAAATGTATTGGCGCCTTAGCTGGGACATGTAGTCGTGTTCTCACTTGACACGCATCTCATGATTATCATTTTTGAACCAGTCAGATACCTTCGTCATCCACTGGCGTCACGAAATACCAAATTTGACATATATGAAGCTGGTGAAACGGCCACGAGTGCATCATTAGTGTGGCATGTAGTCATGTTGTTAAATGACACGCACCTGATGATTATCATGTTTGCACTAGTCACATACTTTCGTCACCTAATGCGTCACGTAACACAAAACTTGACATATGTGAAGCTGGCAAAACGGCCGCGAGCGCATCATCAGTGTGGCATGTAGTCATGTTGTTACATGACACGCATGTCGTGATGATCATGTTTTAATGTGTCATTTACCTACTTTGTTCGTTCGCGTCGCGTAATACCGAGTTTGGTACATATGAAGCTAGCGAAGTAGCCGCGAGCGCATCATGAGCGTAGTTATAGTCTTGTTGTTACATGATACGCATCTCATGTTTGCACCAGTATACCTTCGTCATCCATTCACGCCCCCTAATACCAAATGCGGTATAAGTGAAGCTAGCGAAACGGCCGCCAGCTCGTCATGAGTGGGGCATGTAGTCATGTTGTTACGTAACACGCATCTCATGATTATCATGTCTGCACCAGTCATATTCCTTCGTCATCCATTCTCGCACCGTAATAACAAATTTGATATATGTGACGATAGCGAAATGGCTGCGAGCGCATCATGAGCTGACATGTGGTCATCTTGTTATATAGCACGCATGTCATTATTTTCATGTTAAGGTCTGTAGCTTGTGTTCGTCATGCAATCATGCCATACCATACCAGTTTTAAAATATGCCATGTGAACGAAACTACCGCAAGAACTGCAGGACCATAAAATGAAAATCTTGACTATATTGACATACATGTAATGATTTTCATGTTATGACTAGTCAAATATGTTCTTCATACAGTCATGTTATGCCATCAATACCATTATTGCAGTTTGGTATCAATACCATTATTGCAACGCCCAAGAAAGCTAGAAGTTGTAGATAGATAGATAGATAGATAGATAGATAGATAGATAGATAGATAGATAGATAGATAGATAGATAGATAGATAGATAGATAGTTCGCTAAGAGATGCCTCACATTAAAAAAAAACGCCAGGCCTGCGGGAAGGCGCAGCACAGTCACAGCGAAAGCTAGAAGAGTGGCGGTTCAGACTTTTTCTAAACACTGATTCGTAACTCCTGCAAGCACACTTGCTGGGTACTCACTACGGTTTTAATAAAAAAAAATTCCACCATATCCACGAAGTCAATGATGATGAGTGGGCGAAGCTCCGGAGGTAAACCTGGTAAACCATGAATCCTCTGTACATTTTGCCCACTCGATTTTATTACATCGCTCCCCCTAGCGTACGTCGCCGCACTAAATCGAACGATTGCCTTCAACCAATGACACGCGCCATATGTGACATCATTCCTATTTTATAAGATCTCGCGTCTTTCATCAACTACAAGTACCGCTTTCTAGTTTATAAGATCTTGCATCTTTTCATCATCAGCTACAAGTACCACCATCTAGTAAACACTACAAGAACTAAACGAGAGGTGGCTACATACAGGAGACGGTACCGCCATCTAGTGAACACTGCAAGAACTAAACTAGAGGTGGCTACATACAGGGGACGGTACCGCCATCTAGTGAACACTGCAAGAACTAAACTAGAGGTGGCTACATACAGGCTACAGGGGACGCACAGCCCACGCCCTAAAGAGCTTCGCCCCTAAAAAGTTTTTGGGTAGTAGGCCGGTATTCGCTACGCCATTTTTGTCATTCAACTGAAAAGCCTGGTATCCGCCAAAGCCTTTAAGGAATTTTGTGCCAATTGTTCAAGCAGTGGCTGGTGGCGATTATAAATTATGCCATAGGTGGTTATGCGCCACAGTTAATAGGGGATCAAGAACAAGCTTTTGTAATGAGTTGAAGCATTGGACGACCCACTCGTTATGCTATTCGCATTATGTGACGCCTGGTTGTTCTTTGGCTATTCCAAAACGCTTTAGTACTCATTTAACGCGATTACTTCTCTGACATCAAGTCGGCCTAAGGCAAGCCCCACTGCGTCCTTAGTACTAGGGTTTTTTTATTATTTAGTGTGAAGTGGTTACAGACACTGGCGGCGGCGGCGCTGGACAACAACGGCGTCGCGCATGACCCAAATTGTGATCTCATAACAGCTTTCGTTGAAAAAGTTCACTCGGGCCCATGCGTAACTGCGGCTCCAGTAATTCCAATTCCAAGCCATGCACAGCTGAATGATAGTATGAAGGAATTATCTAATGTCAGGGGGCCCCTGTTAAGTGCTAACGTGTTCTTCAATGCTACAGCACAAGGCATGAAAGCGTTGGAAATAAGCGACACGCACAGCAAAAAAAAAAAAGTGGGGACCCTCAAGCTTCGCTTTCAAGAGTTGAACGCGATAGCGAAATCCGGCCCCTGGTTCACCATTCAACCGCTAAGTGCATACTCATTATTATGTTTTGTTACATACACACACACAAGCACACACACACACGCACAGTAGATTGTACCAGCGGGCGCGCGCGATTGGTACGTACAGGTTTTTGGTCTAAAGTAAGAGTCGCGTGGCCTCTAAGGTACACGCCGCGCGCTCGCCATCTCGAAGGCCATAAAGAGTCTGAAAATGACTTACAGGTGGCAGCACATTATCTAGCGTTTGCTGTTTGCTTGTTCAACGCCTCTGGAAAGGCATGATATGTTTTCCCCTAGATGGACATAGTTGTCTATTTTTGGAGCTGTTTGACAGTTCCTGTGTGTTTTTAGTGGTGATGGCTGAACTATCCCGGTGGTTTCGGACGTATTTTGAGGCCTCTCAAATGCGCCTACTAATCTCCGAATGGGCTTGTTTTCGTAGTGACACCTGTCGAACAAATGCATTAAAGGGGCCCTGAAACTTTTTTCAAGTAACCATGGAATGAGTTCACTAGAAGTGCTTATTGCCTCACAAATTCAACGCCACAAAAGTTTTAAAAATCTATCCAGTGTGAGTGGAGTTACGAAGGTTTGTCACATGCTGCAATTGCATTCTCTCTTCTCCCGCCCCGGCGAAAGCGCTGGAAGCTAACTAGAGAGGGGTGGCAGGAGCAAAGAAAAAGAACTACGCCACCTGTGTTTCATGACCTTGATCACCTTTTTCTTCTTTTTTTTCTTAGAACGCGCGCCTTTTTCAGTGTGATCACGTGCCCACGCCTCGACAAGTAGCGGCCTCCCGTAGCGATCTCTGTAGCAAGTTTTTCGCTCGCGGATGATTTTTCGCTCACAACCAACGGTGCCAACGCCAACGGCGGAATTCCTGTGACACGAGCTCTCTAACGCTATCGCGGTAATAGTGGCAGCAGGAATGTTGCAATTTTATGACATTGGAGCATTCCCTCGTAACATTTCCATTCCCTCGTACCCATATCATTGTGTGGCATGTGTGGTGATAGAAAAAGTCGCCTTAAAGGTTGGTTTTTCAGCATGCAGGCAACATTGACCACTGTCAGAAAGGAGGCAAGGGGGGGGGGGGCGCCGCTTCTCCTAACTTTTTTTCAGTGGAAAAGCTTGTGCCCCCCTGCCCCACCCCTCCCTCCGGCTGATACGCTAACAAATTCTTCATTCTCAAATTCACTACGCAAGCTATGCTGACAAACGCGTATAAATAAATTAGGCAACAGACGGGTGGTCTGGGTGGCCCCAGACCCCCTTCCTTGTCATCTCTCAACCGCAAGGGCTTCAATCGTGTTAGAACAAGCGCACGTTTCAGAATGGTATGCGGTGGGGAAGCGGGACCATCTAAGATAAAAGTGGAGTCTTCAAACTGATTGACTAATAATGCCTATCACTCCTTTGCGCCACGCCAATTATATTTTATAAGAAATAAATTACTTCGCCTATCTTTACCGAACGAATGTTGATGATTGTTTATTTATTTTCTTCCTTCCAGTTATGCTTAAGCAGGAATGAAATCTACATCTTTAGCATGTTCTTTCGCTCATATATGTTTATTTTTTCAAAATGCACTGATGCATCCATATTGGTGTAGGACGCTTACTGATCGTTTACAATATGTTCGGTTTAGTTATCATTGGAGCCGCGATGTTCCTCTTAGATAATTTACTGAAAACGAATTTTATGTTTTCGGCCCCGATTAACTGATAAATTATTTCAAATCTCCAAGCCTGGATATTAAAAGGTTTGGCTCCATGGAGTTGCCATTGTATGTGTAAATAGAAAATGTGCCCAGCAAGCTGAAACAGTTACGTAAAAGAATGGATAGCTCTAGAAACATTCAGCAATACACAAACGCAAAACAGACCATAACAAAACTGCTTCTTTGCACATATACGCTGTAAGCGTGGTTGTAGTCTTCTTTTTTTGCCCCATGTCCTTATTGCTCCCTGAACAACCGTAATTCTCTTCCGTTCCCTCGACCCACGTGTTCACATGTTACAACAGATAAACGTAGCACTAAGCAAAGAGAGCATCAGCTGCGCCAGTTTTCTCGTTCCAGTAACGGCTTCTAGTGTGCCTCTCTTCAATCTTGCTGCCTATTTACCCTAACGACGTGACCTGTCCACTTAGCTTAACGGCCACTCGTCTGCGCGAACGACGCTAACCCATAACGTTTCTTTATGTTCTACAACAGCTTCTTGCAGCAAGAACACTGGCTGTTTCGGCTAGCTTAAAAGTTTTAAATGCTTGTCCATTTTTCTGACGACTTCAGCACCACTGTTGTCGTGATCTTGCCGCATATCTGATAGAGACAGTAAGTACAAATGCTCCTTACATCATGCGATACATATTCAGAAATGGAAGTTAATTTTTGTTGTAGTTTAACAAGTAAAAGATAAACCTTTTTAAATGGGCATGCTAGACTTCATGCTTGTAACTACAAGAATTTACTGATTTTCGTGCAATTATTTGTGGCGTAAAAGACTTGAATCCTTAACTCGGAACAACAACACAGTTGTTCAAGATTTGCACACGAACAGCCTGCGTTTTGTATGGGAAGTAAAAGAGAGACGAAAAGAAGGCATGTGATCTTGATGCATGTTCATGAGTTATTGGAAGCCTTGCACTACACTGGTAGTGTATGATCGGTGAAAATGAAAAATAGATGACAATAAAAAACTCAGAACATGGTTTCGAGGCGGAGACACTTGCACACACAAGGGGAGAACAGGACGCACAACAACGCTCATTGAGCCCTGTGGTGGAGTGCTGCCTTTCTACGGTGTAGTCTCTCTAACAGAGCATTCTTATCTGCTGACTCTTACACTTACAGGTGCCTACAGGTGCTGACTCTTACAGGTGCCTATACATGACACTGTACACTTTGGACAGGGTGTGCAGCATTGTATTTGTGGTGGTCCGCCTTGAGGCATGGGTGGCTATAGTGTGCTGGCAAAAAACACGGCGAAAGCTACTTTGATTTTTTTTATATAGAGTAGCAAAACGAGAAGCCTGAAAACCATCTCGACAACCAGTCAGAACCCTTTAGTTTGGCCTAATGTGATTCTTCCCTCAATAGGCTCTTCTCAAGAAAATTTTCCTTAATTGAAGAAACACCTGTTGATATTGATCTCTGCCCATAATAAAGGCGAATGCATGGCCACATGAACGCTGGACACCACCTCAGTTGCTGCGCGTTACTACTATACATGTAGTAATCAATGCCCTTGGTGTCTGCTGTAAAAAGTCACTCTTTTGCAGAAGAATCTGTTGCTGGGCCTGTTGGTACATGCTTGAAGAAACTGAGAAACCAACATAGGGACGCGCACTCAAGAGGAGAACACGATACACACACGCTGAAGCGTGTGTGAGGCCCCGCCATGGTGGTCTAGTGGCTAAGGTACTCGACTACTGACCAGCAAGTCGCGAGATCGAATCCCGGCGGTGGCGGCTCCATTTTCGATGGAGGCGAAAATGCTGTAAGCCCGTGTGCTCAGATTTTGGTGTACGTTAAAGAACACCAGGTGGTAGAAATTCCCGGAGCCCTCCACTACGGCATCTCCCATAATCATATGGTAGTTTTGGGACGTTAAATCCCACATATCTATCAATCAATAGAGCGTGTGTGTGTCGTCTTCTCTTGCGTATGCGTCCCTAAGCTGGTTTCCCCATTTCGTCAAGTCGTCCTTTCTAAGGGTATTTGTGCCAAAGTGCGAGTGAGAATTGGCTGACTTTATGCAACAAATGGGTGTGTAATGTCAATTTTCGCTCATATACTACTAGTGTGGGCTTCATCTGTAGGCTTCATCACTCAAACAATCGAAACATGATGTTGAGGCTTCTATAAGTGTGCTAATTTGCGCTTCACATCTTGTACCTCTTTTGTTCATCCTGAAAAAAAATGTTGCATGCTGGTAAAATTATGCTGTTTTCATTAGAAATATTTGGTTGAAGTATCCAAGGGACAGTTTCTGTCATCGCTGTACGTACATTTTTATGGTCGGCAATCACACTAACGTATAGATTTTCTACAGGTGTGTTGAATCTAGATGAATT
The DNA here is from genome assembly GCF_043290135.1 of Rhipicephalus microplus. Classification (NCBI taxonomy): domain Eukaryota; kingdom Metazoa; phylum Arthropoda; class Arachnida; order Ixodida; family Ixodidae; genus Rhipicephalus; species Rhipicephalus microplus. Next base: position 183,377,670 of record NC_134701.1, read on the forward strand.
ACATTTCTTTTTACGAGGCATGCAGACATTTTTATGCATAAAATATTTTAGTTGTGACAATGTAGCATAATATACAGAATAGGGTAATTCATATTCAATAAAAATTGAAGAATGCGAACAGTTTTTGTCAACGTAAACGCGTTCCAAAGAAATGTTCGCGCGTGACTCGACATTAGGAGACAACGGTACTGCTGCAACAACAGTCGGGGAAATAGGACGAAGAGGAAATGTAATGACAACCCCACATTTGCTTTCAATCCGTGAATAATGAAAATGATGAATTTATGACTATTTATTATGACAATAAAACTTGATAACAGTTGGCTGAGCCCTAATTTGCGCAAACCTTAGTAGAACGCACCAAGAAACCTTCTGTTTTATCTTGTGCAAAACAGAAAATTGGTTACGACTGAGGAACATGCATTACTTACGCAAAAACAAAATGACAATGCAGAATTTCAACATGCTCGGAAAATTATATACTTTTCAGAAGGACGGTGTGAAGCATCCACACCTCTTCCTTGCGCCCTCGCTATATTACTGAATAAATAGTTTTGTAATGAACGCCATGGCTGGTTTTCGCCGTCACCGGTGTTCCATCGACAGTGTTATAGATCTATCTTGTCACGTATGTCCTGCATCAAAAGGTATGTAAACGATTATCTGTTGCCATGTTCTTTGGTGTAAAATGAGCATACGACAACGCTATTTATGACGCTATCCTCGAAGCCATTGAGTCAGTTGGACTAGGTGGACAACTGAATTGTTGGACGCGCAGTTATTTACAAGGGCAGACTTTATTTGTGAACACTGAATATGGTCCAACTTCCCAAAACCCCACGCATCATGTAGTTCCACAAGGTGGCGTCTTGAGTCGAACCCTCTTCAACCTCCTTCTCATTGGTCTTGTGGAACGACAACCGAGTGTGGTCAAGCTATTTATGTACGCTGACGGTGTCCCTGCCTGGGCATCTGGCGTGACAACACGTCGGGTATGCCCAAGGCTTCAGAATGCTGCGACGTTGGTAGCAGTGTACCGCAATGAACATGGTCGGAAGATCTCGCCAGCGAAATGCGCTTTGATTGCTTTTAGTCGAAAGCCAATGAGACCATACGCTATATCTATCGACGACCAAGTCTTACAATATGTCACAGCGCATAGATTTCTAGGCTTATTCATTGATAGAGACCTCTGCTGGGGTCCACATGTGGCGCACTTGAAGAAGAGGCTGACAGAAATAGCTTACTTATTCATATATCTTGGAAGAAAAACTTGGTGGCCTTCAGTATATGCATTGATGCAATTGTACAAGACGCTTTTTCTCGGCTATTTGCGATACAACTTGCCTGTGTTGAGCAATGTCTGCCGAACCAGCATTCGCACTCTCGAACGCATCCAGGCTATGACTCTGCAGGTTTGTCTGGGGATACCGCGATGTTCAACAGCTGAGGCAATGGCGATCGCACATGACTACCCGCTCAAGACACATATCGTAATGGACATGCTCAGAGCACACGTGAGACATCTTGTTCGCGCACCTGTCCCTTATCTAGCCTCACTGCCAGAAGACCAACCTCGTCCCTCTTTTTGCCAGACAGACTTGTCATATCCTACACGCATACCCACGGGATATACCACTCCATCTAGAATTGCAACTCTCCCATCGTTTATAAGGCATCCACAGGCTCCACTCACGGTTCCATGCATACGGTCAAAAGCCCGGCTATCGTCTCCAGCGTTAAAGCAGCTTTCCCTTCTCTTGTTGTATGACAAGTAGTGAGCATAACCATCTATATACTGACGTTTCAACTAAAGTGGATGGGTCTGCAGGGTCAGTGGTCTGCTACAGTGACAACTACGAAGATTCGATTGTCTCACCAGACGTCATCTACAGCTGCGTGACGTGCTGCTCTACGTAGCGCAGTTAAAGTTGTTAAACACCAAGAAGCAAAGAAATGGAGCGTGTTCACGGACTCCAAGGCAACACAACAGTGTTGGGTATTCGCCTCACGCCTGGAAACTGATGAACCACTAGTGCTGGAAATTAGAGAGCTGCTTCACCAACTCTTGGGCGAAGGACACGAAATCACGTTTCAGTGGCTTCCAAGTCACTGCGGCATATTAGGCAAAGATCACTGCGGCATATTAGGCATATTAGGTCAATGCAGCTGCTGAGTCAGCGCACGAAGATGGTGAAGAATCTAATGCATTTTCAAAAACTTATGCTGCAATGTAAACCCGAAAAGTTGCTAAAGAAGAAGCAGAATCCCCGTAGAACATTGAGTGCATACGGCACAAGCGTCTGCATAAAATGGATTTGGCTTCCGTCCCGACTCTCTCGACTTGAGACAACGGTACTTTGCCGAATGTGGCTTGGTGTCACTTTCACCAATTTTTTCACCATCTAATCGGCATGGAAGACAGTGATGCTTGTGATCATTGCGGCAGCGATGAAACATTAGAGCATGCTCACTGTCACTGCCTTCGTTAGAGCGTGCAAAAGCGGCAGCTTGCTCCTGCGTTAGCTCGCCTTGACGAAGGACACTTGTCAGAACAGTCAATGCTTGAAGTACGAAGTGATTTATCTTCCCACTGTAAATTAGTGAAGGCCGTATTGAACTTTTTGCGTGGCCTATTAAATAAGCTTTAGCACCCCAGCTCTCTTCTTTTTCTTTTTCGCGCGTGTATTTTGCTGTTCGCTTTCTTTTCCATCTTTCTTTACCATTCTCCCTTCCCTTAGTGATATCGAATATCGTAGCAAACCGGATGCTTCGATATCTGGTTAACCTCTGTGACTTTCCCTCAATTTATTCTCTCTCTCTCTCTCTCTCTCTAGTTTTGTAACATTTATCTCAAATGGCACGCAGTCTCGTTGTATAATGCATGATTCGGTCGCGTTCGATACTTTCTAAAGAAGCAAAAGAACCCTTCAAAAAGCCGTACACATTCCTAGTGCAACGAAGCTGGGGTCAATGCAGCCATAATCTTACATAAATGGGCACCCTAATGGCATATACTTGTCGTCCTCAGAGCATCTGAAATGGCATATCAGAGAACTTGTTTGAAAAGCGGTAAGCAATAGACCCATTTATTTTTTAAAGGGGCCACCTAATGCTTAAAAACTTCGGTGCCAACTGCATAACTCGTAGTGGCGCTCGCCTGAACTACTGCGAGCGGAAATGACGCCAGAAGGTTGCCGCCATATGATTGGATAAATGTAACGTTAATTATTAACAGCTGTGTACTATCGCTGGACCAAAACAGTTACGGTGGCGCCTGCTGTATGTCCCAATACAAAAACCTTCATGGTTAGTCTACTCGCAAAATCGCGGGTGCGATCAATCACATCAACAATGTGATTATTTTTTCAATCGGTATTGCAACCTTCATTTAACACTTCAATTCCAGCGCACACTCTTTAACTTAATCTTCGTGTTTACAGTTTCCAATGAAAGAGAGGGAATAAGTTCTTTTTTAAGTAGCGACCATCAAAGCTAGCTACAATCAAACAAGTGTGCAAAGGCACTGAGCCTGCATAAAAAAAATCTGAAGCCGTAAAAACGTGGGCAAGTGAAACTTCATGTATGCGTACTTTCCCTTCTCTTTATCGCATAACTCAATGCTCCCTCCTAGCTGAGAGCTAGCGTCTCTCAGACTGGTGTGCGGACGCACACCCATCGCGCTCCACTGCGAATGCCAATTCTGACCAGGTCAACGACCTAGAATCTTCCTGAACTCCACGGACCTTCTTCCGCAAAGTTCACCTGAACATTTCGACACCTGGTTCACCAAGGTGGGCTCGTTTTTCATCATTTAAGAGGCCTTTTCGCTGCACCGGCGAGCTAAGCCTAGGCGAGGATAGGCCAGCCTCCCCGCCTACGGCGCTCGCACGCCAGCTGCGAGATGCCGCAGCAGATTGCCATGGAAGAGGACGACGTCACCCTTGAGGAATTACATTGAAACGGATGATTCTCCGTTCTAAAAAGACGGCAAGAATAGCGCGCGAAGTCACATGCAGCCCGCCAGTCTGGAACGCAACGAGGCGCGACAGCGACGCCTAACGCTACTCTACGACGCGTCGCAGCTGCCAGCCGACTGCCCGCGATGCCACGTAGTCACAATCGAGTCATCGTGTGACCGGGAGGCGGCCTCAACGTGCAAGCCTGCAGCCCGCACAGGATTCTCGCCGCACTAACCATGGCAGCTCAGCTAGCGCCGTCGGTAACGGAGGAGGACTTTCGAGAGTTTTAGTACTGCGTACGCTGCGTACGTGGCGGCGTTGCGTACGTAAGGACGCCACGTTCTGCGTAGTGCGCATGCGCAGACCGCAACTCGCACGTATCGTGTTACGTAGGCAGCCACTACGTACGCACGCATGAGATGCGTGCGTGCGTACGTATGAGCTGATCGCGCCGCTCTCGAACAAGTTCGCGACAGCGCGAGACTTCGTTTTGCAAAATGGCGGCATCGAAGGCAAGCACCACGGAGGAAGGAAAGGAACCTTTTTACTTCCTCCGTCGCAAGCACCGACCGGCTCTGTGGCCTAAAAAATGGCCATAATCTGGCTACAACACTTGGATTGGCTCACATTGGCTGTCAACAACACGTGCTTCTATTTTGATCTACCAGATGACGCAACACGCTTCGCGCTCGTTACGTACGCGGGTACTACGGCGTACTAAAAGCCGATAAGTGGCAAACGACGCCACGTAACGCAAGGCGCTTGCGTGATGCGTACGTAGCACCATTCCGCAGTACTAAAACTCTCTATTATTTGTCCCAATTCGATGCACAACATTTTTGTCGTCAGTACGCCCAGCGCTACTAATGCAGCAGCGTACAGTCGAGTAACAGGGATAATCCTCACCGACCAGAGACACCCGGTCACGGCCTACCTCTCACCTGCCGGTATCACGAGCCGAGGCGTGATTCGCGGCGTCGACACTGACTTTGACGACGCCACACTCAACCGCATGCTAATCCAACCGCGCAACTCAAGCCTACTGGGAGCGCGTCGCATCAAGAACACTGAAACTGTGGTTCTGATCTTCAACGGGCTCAAAGTGCCCAACTACGTCTACTGCGGCCAGGTCATCTACCGCTGCACGTTGTACAAGCGCCAAATAGACACCTGCCGTACTTGCGGCCAAGTGGGCCATCGCCAAGACGTGTGCCCCACTCCTTCAACCAAGGTCTGCGACCACTGCGGTCACTTACCAAAGGACAACCCACACGTGTGCAACCAACCAGTGTGCGCCTTATGCGGCGAAGCACACCGCACGGGCGACCGCGAATGCCGACATCGCTACCAGCTGCCTTACCTGGTGCGCCGTCGTCGTCAGCGCCGTCGCCGACGAAAGCAAGCCCAGCAGCAAACACCAACCCCAGCAACCAGCCCGGTTCCTGCCAAGACCACCTAACCGCAAGGATCTCCTCTAGGCCCACGAAATCCTACTCCCACTGACCAGCCTACCTGGGCCGACAAGGTGGCATGCAAAGGTGAGGCCCACGCAGCGCAGCGTCAGGGACACTCGCCACAGCAACCTGACCCAGAACTAGCACAGTTAAAACGCATGTATGCGGAGCAGGCTAAAGAAATCCAATCACTTAAAGAAGAGCTAGCAAAACAACAGGCCCCCGAATCGCGCGAGGGTAGCATTATCAGCGGCCCCGTCTCGATACGTGGCGCTGAGAAATGGGCAGGCCCGACGCTCCAGGCCGAAGAGCAATCCGAATTTGACCGGTTTACAAACAATATATACGCGATACTAGAGCAGTACCGTGCAGAGACCACGGCCGAGTATAGCGCTTTCAACGCTAAACTGGAGAGCATGCAGAAACAACTTATCGAGTTGGCTGTATGGCCAGCACAAATGGACGTGAGGACTAAAGTGTTGGAGGAGGACCTGGCACGCAGTAAGCGCGCTGGGCTAATACCTAGACCTTAAAATGGCGTCGTCACAATCATTCACAATTTGGCAATGGAACGCAAGTACCCTCCGTACGCGGAGAGAAACGTTACAACAATTCATTGGCTCTGTGACCCAACGACCGGCCGTCATTCTCCTGCAGGAAACGCGTATCGACCGATTCGCTCTTCGCGGATACACAGTCGAGGCCGTCTGTGGGAACAAAGCTCGAGGAATAGCCGCCTGTGTGGCTAAGTTTTATGCTTACATGACACATGCAGTACGCCCAGACCTCAAAATAGAGCATCAGATGATAGAGATCATCCCCAACGCTCACATTAGGCAATCGGTATTTATCTTTAACGTGTTCAGTTCACCTTCACACAGCACAGAAACATTCACCACACTACTAACTAAAGCGATGCAGATAGCAGGCAACCATCCCATCATTATCGCGGGGGACTTCAACGCCCCCCACGTAGAATGGGGTTACAATCGCACAACACAGAAAGGACGCCACTTACAAACACACATCACTCAACACAATCTTATGTTACTTAATGACCTCTCTACCCCCACACACATAGGTAACTCAGTGTCATGGGACTCATCCCCTGACCTGACCCTAGTACGCAACGTTTCGAATCCCACATGGGTTAATCTGCAAGCTAACCTCGGTAGTGATCACTTCATCTGTAGCACAACAGTCAATATAAGCAGCCTCAAGCCCAGAGACTTTAAAGTGGTAGACTGGAACTTCTTTAGGCAAATACGCAAACAAGAAACTAACCATTACTCTTCACTCTCTGAACTCTTTGCGAGACTACAGCGGGACGTGAAACAAGCTACCAAAAATATTTCTACAACACCCAACATAGACCACATGGACAGCCACCTCGCACATCTCCTGGAGGCTCACAAAAGTCTTCAAGAAAGATGGAGAATGCATAAACTCAATCGTAGGCTACGAAAAAGAATTGCATTGCTCAACCGAAAAATCGAAGAGTACAGTCACACACTAGCACGCAATCAGTGGAATGAGGTGTGTATTCGCTTGACGCACGCATGAGAAAGGGTCTAAAATGGGACCTTCTCAGGCATCTGCTCGGCGACAAGCCCACCAAGTCAGAGCAACGACTAACTCTAGATAGACTGTTACACAAAGCGCGAGGACAGCAACTTACCGACGCGCAGATTTTAGATGCTACAGCAGCCCGGTATCTATGCACAGAACCTACCTCACATGAAGACTATCCACCTTACGCAGGGACCACAGACGACCCATTTGAGCAGGATATACCTAGCACTGAAATACGCGCGGTAATAGCAGAGCTCAATCCTAAGTCAGCCCCGGGTCCTGACGGAGTCACCAACAAGCTACTCCGCAACCTGGCTGACCATGACATTGAATCACTAGCTACCCACATGAATGAGGTTTGGGAGCAAGGGAGCGTCCCGCCAGAATGAAGGGCCGCGACCGTCATACTCATTCCCAAGCCGAACAAACCCCTGGAACTCGAATCTCTACGACCCATCTCCCTCATATTTTGTGTGGGTAAGGTCATGGAGCACGTCATTCTCCGTCGAGTCACAAAATATTCAGAGCGAAAACACCTCTTCCCATTCAATCAAGTAGGGTTCAGGCCGGCTATGGCCACGCAGGACGTACTTCTCTTGCTGCAGGAGACAATACTTAGAGTAAGGAGCAAAGACCTCAGAGCAATCCTAGCTCTTGACTTAGAGAAAGCTTTTGATACCATAAGCCACGCTTATATACTACACGAGATTCAGGAGGCAGGCTTAGGCCGCCGCTTTTACAAATACGTCCGCTCTTTTCTAAGAGCCAGAACGGCCACACTTAAAGTTAGGGATCTCAAGTCACACACCTACAACCTAGGCCCGCGCGGCACCCCGCAAGGGTCGGTGCTCTCACCGTTTCTTTTTAATTTAGCCCTCAGGCAACTTTCACAAAAGCTGAGACACATCGAAGGCATAGAACACGTGCTCTACGCCGACGATATTACTATTTGGCGTACTGGAGGGAGCGATGGACAAATCGAAGCGAGCCTTCAGGAAGCAGTCACTGCAGTACAAACATTTTTAAAGCCCACGGGCCTCAGACTATCGGCATCTAAGTCCGAGTTGCTGCTTCTGCCACCACAGTACGGCCGCACCAAAGCCGAACCTACCATGCACCTCTCCACAATGGATGGCTCGGTTATCCCGATAGTGTCGTTGGTTCGAATTCCGGGCGTTACCCTACAGGAGAATGGCAAAAACGACTTAACCATCACACATCCCACCAAAAAAGCTGAGGCAGTCATGCACCTCGCCCGACGCGTCGCTAATATACACGCAGGACTCACAGAAGAAAGCTTACTACGCATCTTTCATGCGTTCCTAATGTGCCACGTTCACTACCTTGCCTGCGCTCACCCGGGGAGCAAAGGCGATGAAACTAAAGTAGACAACCTCATCCAAAAATGCACAAAACGAGTAGTTGGTCAACCCATGTCCACAAGCACGCAGCGCCTGCTATTCCTTGGGGTACATAACACGTTCCAAGAAATCATCGAAGCACAAAGAATGTCCCAACTCATACGCCTGTCTTCGACAGCTGCGGGTCAGGAACTCCTCTCACACATAGGTCTTCCTATCCCAACTCAAGTCAACGAACCAGAACCATTATCGCAACACCTTCACGCTAAAATCACAGTGCTACCCTTTCCCAGGAGCATGCACCCGGTGCACAATCAGGTTCGAAGAAGGGCACGAGCTCAATCCTTACTAAAAGCGGCCAACCTACACGCGACAGACGTGGTTTTCGTAGACGCCGCTAAATACGTGGACAAACCCTACTTTGCAGCTGTGGCGGTCGCCCCAGACGGAAAAGCTGTTAATGCTCTTACCGTAAAAACACAGAAAGCCTGCGAGGCTGAACAAGTGGCCATTGCCCTTGCTCTAGCACTCCCTCAGCGCGACACAATATTTACCGACTCTAAACCCGCTGCACTGGCATACCGCCGCGGTACACTTTGCCAGGTGGCATTAGGAGTTCTAGCATCTGTTCAGATAAATGTAGACAAGCATATCCACTGGTTCCCTGGTCATGAAGGGATCAACGTTCAACCAGGGATCCCCAACGGTAATGAGCTGTCCCATAACCTCGCACGTGATCTTACGTGCCGCGGGGGTTCACGGTCCGGCTCACTGGCCGGGGACACCAACACGCACCGGGAGCCACTCCTATCATATCATAATATTTGCTCGCACTAACGGATATTTAGAAAGGAATTCCCCTCACCTCACTCAGCACTAAATAAAGCACAACAATTAACGCTTCGACTGCTGCAAACGCACAGTTACCCCAGCCCCTATATCTGCAGCAAATACCTACCAGATATAAGGCCAGAATGCCCCAAATGTCCAAATTCAAGGTGCGATATAAGTCGCATGCTGTGGCAGTGTCCCGTGCTAAACGCTAGCTTCGGGTCCCCTGCCACCGAGGACGACTGGTTCAACCACCTCAGGAGCACCGACAGGGTCCTTCAACACCAGGCCGTCCAGAAGGCCCAAAAGGTGGCTGGCGAGCTCCGACTCCCAGTCCCCACATGGGCGGAGCCCCCGGGCTGGCCCCCGTAAGGGGTGCCCAGTCCCCTTCAGGACCTTTATTGAAGTTATTTCTCTCTCTCCCTCCTAGCTGTATAGTTCTTCTATTACGTGAATGGGACTACAGTCGGCGTGCTTAGCGGTGCAACACTTCTGCTGCAGGCGACAAAGACGCTTATGCATTCACATCTGGGGAATCAATGAATTGTAGCAACGTGATACAAAAAAAATGGCAACATATCCACGGAGTGAATGATGGAGAGCGGGGCGAAGCATTCATCCGTCCAATCGTTCTTGCTTCCGTCCGTCCATGCGTCCGTCTGTGTGACCGTCCATGCGTCCATCCGCCCGTCCGTGCGTGCGTCTGTTCGTGCGTCCGTCCATGCATCCGCCCCTGCGTACATTCATGCGTCCATCCATGCACACCATCTCGCCTCTTTTCATCATATAGTCCCCATATAGAAGCACCACCTACCAGCGGACATTCCAAGGACTAAACGAGAGGTGGCACACGCACACTATCTTACGGCTTGCGCTTCGGGCCTACTTCCCACCTTTAACCACCCCGAGTTCATTCATGGTACATACTAGTTCATTGTAATTATGACACTGCGGTTCAATGCTCGCTAAACCTTTCTAAAACTAAGAAGGTTACGCGCAGCGAGTATAACGTAGCAACTTTTCCTTGTCAGATAGTGCTCAATGTACATGCCAATGGCTGCTAATGGGAAATGAGAGACAGGAGAATTTGGCTTTTACTTTCTTACGGCTTGCGCTTCCTATCTACTTCCCACCTTTAACCACCTCGAGTTCATTCATGGTATATACTAGTTCATTGTATTCATGGCACTGCGACTCAATGCTCCCTAACCCTTCCTATAACTAAGGAGGTTACACCCAGCGAGTATAACGTAGCAACCCTTTCTTGTCAGATAGTGCTCATAGTACATGCCAATGGCTGCTAATTTGGATCACAGCGTGCGCGTTAACTAAAAGCCGAATGTTCCTGTCTCTCGTTCCCCATTAGCAGCCATTGGCATGTACGTTGAGCACTATTTTTTTATTTTTAGACAACGCACAGAAGAAAACTATCACTGGCACCACCTTGGAGGTCAAATTGTTGTGCTTGTTACATACTACAAGGGCTACGAGGGACGAACAGATGCCGTTATAAGGAGCTTCGCCCCTAATAATCACATCACTCAAGGATCGCATTGCTATGTCAGAAACGGCTAATCACCGGCATGTTCGCATTCGAGAGTATATTGTTAGGAAACTGCATCATGCATATGCGCAGGTGAAAGAAGCACCTTTGAAGGCGGGATTCCTGTGTGCTCATCGGCGTCAGGCTCTTGGCCTAGCAGGTAATCCTCTGATCAGTGAATTATATAAGGTTGGCTTAAAATTAAACATAAAGGAAGGGACGAAGTGGTGAACTACCCTTGGGAGAACGTCTGTCTAGTATATTTAGAGGAGTGGATATGGAACTAACACAGCCATAAAGACAGAATTAAAAGGACGATGAAACTATCTGCTACAAGAAAACCTAAATCATTATGCAAGCATTCACCCACTTAGTATTCTTTTCGTTTCTGAATTCATTGTTACGTAAGTAAATGAATGTAATCTATAAAGCATTTTACAGTGTCGTTTTGTCTTCTTGATGTCCTCAGGCACATGTATAACGTAACATTCAACTTCCGCTCACTTTATTTGAAAATCCGTATTCGACTGCACTGTCTCCTACAGACATTGTAGACTTAGTTGCCGTCGTCACTGTTTAAGCTTCTCCATACTCTAACTTGACATCTTGAACCAGGTCACGTGTTTCTAGGGTATTCAGTGGCTTACACTATAACACAAGCTGTTTTTTTTGCACTATATATTGACTATACGAATGCTGATGCTGTACCACACAGCGCGGATATACCACTCCTTAGTACCGGTGGAAGAAGACGACGATACTCTGAAGCACTGCCTGTGTTAGATGAGTTCGTAATGTTTTCCTATTTTAGCGGCACCCGTCCCTCGTAGTCGTAGTAGTATTCGTAGTGTGTAACGAGTCTTACAATTTGACCTCCAAGGTGCTGCTGGTGGGAGATTTCTTCTGTGCGTTCTTGAACAATAAAAAATTTGCAGCATGCGCGTTAACTAAAAGCCGAATTCTCCTATCTCTCTTTCCCCCTTAGCAGCCATTGGCATGTACATTAAACACTATCTGACAAGAAAGGGTTGCTACGTTATACTCGCTGGGCGTAACCTCCTTGGTTTTGGAAAGGTTTAGCGAGCGTTGGGCCGCAGTGCCATGAATACGATGAACTAGTATTTACCATGAACTCGAGGTGCGTTAAAGTGGGAAGGAGACACGAAGCGCAAGCCGTAAGAAAGTTTGCGTGTGCCTCCTCTCGTTCAGTTCATTGAATGTCCGCTGGATTGCGGTGCTTCTATATGAAGAATATGTGATGAAAATATGCGAGATGGTGGTACTTGGAGTGTTGAATAGGCGGACGACCGGACACACAGACAGATGCATGGACGGACGCCCGGGTGGCTGCACGGACGGACGCAGGAGTGGTTGTATGGACGAAGCAGGGACAGACGCACAGATGGACGTGTGTACGCACGAACAGACGCACGCACGGACTGGCGGATGAACGCACGGCGGCCACACAGACGCACGAATGGACGGACGGAAGCAAGAACGAATAGACGGACGGATGCTTGACCCCACTCTCCATCATTCACTCCTTGGATATGCTGCCGCTTTTTTTCCAGCCTAACGGTTTGTATTACTTGTTTGTGCTTCGTACTCACACCATGGCGACCTGGAGGTGCCCGCCCACCTGGAAAAGCACGTCAAACGGACTTCTAGACGGCCTGTGCCTTACCCACCACGGCACGGAACATCGCCGCCAGATGCATTCGACGCCGCATCTATGGCAATGGTGGCAACTATTACTCCTGGAGCCTCTGTAGAAGGAACTACAGACCATGGCCCTACGAATAAGAGACTACGGGACGAACAAGACGGCTCTGATCCTTCGGACAAAATTGCAGAGGATGTGGTGCAGGCATCCTTTACAGTAGTATCCTGCAAGAAAAAAAGGGATACTGGCGGCGTTCCTGTTATCTTAAGGCCTACCACGGATGCAGGAAGCTCATGGAAAGTTAAACCTAACACTTTCGCATCAGCCGTTGTAACGTCGGCTCAAGAGAAAGTTCTTAACCGTCACCACAACAAGGACGGAAGCCTGATGGTCATAGTGTCGACCCTGCCGGCCGCCAACCGTCTACTAACGGTGACTGAATTAGCAGTCGTTCTGGTGGAAGCCCGGGTCCGATATTCTTACACAGCGAACTATGAAAAAAAACAAGATGTCCCTCTGAGTTACTTAAATGAAGACTTCCAAGATTATATATAAGATTAGGGCATCGTGTCGTCAAGAAGACTCACCACTTACATGCTCCAAGATGGCGGCAAGGTGAAAGAGGTACGTCGTCGATCCGTTATTTGGGAATTCACCAAGGATTCACCACTACCTAAACAAGTTACGCTTGGGTTCTGTAGCTATAACGGTGGCCGTGTACGTCGGGGCAGCTACACAGTGTTTTAAATGCCAGAGGCATGGTCATATATCGAGACATTGCAATGGCCTGGTGCGCTGCAAAGTCTGCGCTGGGCCTCATTCAAACAAAGAGTGTAGTTCAAGAGCACAACCTAAATATCCTAACTTCGGTGGTCTCCACCCTGCTTCATATGGAGGGTGTGTTAAAAAGATGACCACTACATTAGCACGCTCGTCGGAGCAAGCACAAGGGAAATCACGAAGGCGCCATGAACCACCGCCTAATCCAGAAATTGTATTCACAAATATGAAAGACTTTTGCTAGGAAAGATCGTCACAGAGCCGAAAGGCATCTGGCGACACGTACGCTAATGTGACGAAAAAGAAACTTGTGAAGCCGACCTGCACATCGCATCTTTCAAAACTACCACAAAGCGTCTCACAAGATTCATCGGCCGAGTACAGCCGTTACCAGTCTCAGCCACCGCAACATGACAGAGGGATCTGCGAAAGGCAATAACACGAAAACCCAGACCAAGATTTTGCACGCATACTGATTTCGATGGTGTTCGCAGCTCTCAAAGCCCTTGTCTGCGTATATCCTTCGTCAAGAAATATCCCAGAGGTAGAAGCAATTCTTACAATGAAGCCATTGGTGTCGACGTCTTACGCTCGCAGGGGCGTTCTCCCTCGCAGTAGTAATTATGGCTTCCCAGCGACATCTTCTTCTGAACTGAGCATTCACAAAATCTTCCGCACATGCACCATATTCCAGTAGAACGCTCGCGGCCTTTGCTCGAAGCTCTCAGACTTCCGGCGACTGGTGCGAGAATACCAATTTCCATTCATCATTTCAGAATCGCGCGCCGATTGAAATTTTAGAATGAACGGGTACTATTTTCATCACTCAAAGCTACCTGACGGTATCAGAAGATTACTCATCGGCTTTCGTAAAGACATTCCAGCCTCCGCGGTAGACATCCCGCCCCACTGCGACAACGAATATGTGTGTGCTATAACAGTAGTACGTAAACCGGAATGCACTCTAATCGGAGTATACCTGGAACCAGGTAAGCCTTTCGACGCTTCAAGGCCTGAAAAATTGATTTCAAGGACACCTTCCCCGCACATCATTTGTGGAGACTTCAATGCCAACAATGGAATGTGGGGCAGCTCACACATTTGTTGTGGAAAAGCTAAGCTTGCAGAGCTGCCTTCAAAACATTCACTTGAACTCCTAAATGACGGCAGCATCACCTACCTACGAGGCACCACGACTACCAGCAGCATCGACGTGACCTTCGTAACAAGTTCAGTCGCTCGCAACTTAGACTGGTGCATCGCCTGGGAAACGCGTGGAAGTGCTCACTATCTAATTATGATATCAGCTGCTGGTGCAAATGTGACATCAAGGAGAACCATCATCTGCGAACCATCATCGGTGAGTCAAACAGGCGCCCATCACCTGGCCATGACGAAGTAACCTATGAAGTCATTGCAAAGATACCCCACGCGTCCTGCCTACGACTTTTAGAATATTATAATTCCTCCTGGATGTCTAGAGTGGTCCCTGTTGAATAAAAGCTGGCGAAAATACTGCCCATTTTGAAACCTGATAAGCAGTCAACAAGTACACCTTTTTCCGGCCTGTCGCCCTACTGAGTTGCGTTGACCAACTCGTGGAGCAAATGATTCACAAATGATTGACATAGTTCCTAGAAGCCACAACGAATTTCCTCAAGAAAAAATTGGTTCCGCCAAGGCAGGTCGGCTATCGACAATGTGATCGCACTTGTCTCTTCTCTTGAAAAGAACCTCTGCGCTGGTAGAGTTTCGACAGCCGTATTTCTTGACATCAAGGCACCGTTCGATTCAGTCTTTCACCATGCCATTGTCGCAAACATGGGCGATTCTGGCCTAGGAGGGAATCTATACAAATGGATTGAGAACCATCCAAAAGAGCGGAAAATATATATGAGCACTCCAAATGGTCTCACACAGTTCTATACAGCAGAGAAGGGTGTACCCCAGGGTGCCGTGCTCAACCTGCTCCTTTTCAAGCTTACCCTGATACACATAAAAAAGTCACTTCCTCGAGAGTACACAATTTACGCCAATGACATCTGTATTTGGATTACTTCAAGGTCACGTTACATCACCAAGCAGCGACTTCAAAAAGCTTTACTGAACACCTCCACATATCGCCCCGAGGCATGCACCTTTCACCAGAAAAGAGCACAGCCATTGCTTTCACGAGAAGGAAAAGAAAGAAAACGAGCAAGTATGCAATACTCCTCGGTGGAAGGGCGCCGACCTATGTATGGTCTCAAATATTTCTGGAATTCATCATCGACAGACATCTTTCCAGATCTCCTCAGGTAAGCAAACTTTGAACTAGAACAGTAGCAGCAACTCAACTCTTCAAAATCATGGCTGGAATTCAATGGGGATTTAGATGCCGCTCAATGGTACTGCTTCAGAAAGCATACATTGAAGGAACATTACGATATTGTTTACCAGTGCTTCACCGATTATCCCCAGTAAATAAGAGAAATTTGGAAGCCGCATGCAATAGCTGCCTACGAATATGTCCAGGGCTCCCAAAGAGCTCATCAGCATTGGGAAGTGTAGAAGATGTCTCCCACTGGATATCATCTCTATCCAAAAAACAATGCGTACTCATCTTCGACACGTATTATAAGGTAAAAATCATTTCCTGTACCGAGTTCACTTAACGCACATCAATTCTGCGTTCGGCCAAGCTGTGCGAATGCTTCAACTCTCCCCTGCTAACCAGCCACAAAAAGTAATGTCTGCAACATTTCCTCCCTAGACACTTTCACCTCTAGTTATAAAAAAAGTTGTATCTGGCATCAATGGGGCAAAGAAATGAATGTCACAGGCTGCGCTGATGCAGACTACTCTCCTCTTCTCAGTCGAGAACTGTGCCCAGCACTCGCATTTTTACACCGACGATACAACCACTCAGGGGACTTCCGCTTATGGACTTTATATCCCTTCTACAAGACAAAGCTATCCTGTCGACTGCCACGGAAGACATCCTCGACAGCAGTAGAACTTCATGGCATCAAAGAAGCTGTCCTTTACATCTTGCGCCAAACGCCAGATCAATGGGTAATTTTCACCGACTCCAAGGGAACAGATAATGTTCAACCTCCTAAAGAAAGCGAATTCTCACCCCATTTCATTCGACATAGCATACCCACATCACCTGGCTGTTACCGCAGGGACCTCTATCACATTTCAATAGATACTGGCTCATTATGACATTTCCGCCAACGAAAAAGCAAATGAAGCAGCACGCGAAGGTATTGGACACCACAATTACAGACGAACTTATTTCACTAAATTTTAGATGTTGCTCAGATGGCTAAAAAACTTGCGATTGAACAAAATAAGAGACGCTAAACCTTCCGACACATCACTATGCCTTCCTTCACTCAACATCTATCTGACATCAAGACTCTCGTTCAAAATTCCTCGCCATCTGGAAACTATACACCATCGTCTACGTCTAAACATTGCTTATGTTAACAGCCTACGGTACCACTTCGGTCAGTCAGCGAGTCCGTATTGCAACAACTGTGGCTTCATCAAAACTGTGGAACACACATTGTTTGAGTTTAGAGCATACGCTGATGAGTGTGCGCTTCATGAACATTGCATGCATTCTATGACCAAGAGAACTTTCTCCCTTGAGTGCGTATTGGGACCTTTAGCCTGCCCCATTTTACAGAGGCGTGCTATGAAACTTTTGCTTGCGTACTTAGACAGCATCGGTCAGCTAGACAAGCTGTAGCTGTACTTTGACACCACAAAAATATTATCAACGCGTGTCCTCTTTCAATGGGTCAAAGAAGTGGCATTTTCCTCTCTTTTTATTATTCTATTATCTATATTTATATTTTGACTTTTTCTCTCCCTCTTTCTCTTCCTATTCGTACTTTGAATCCTCACTCCCATTTCCCACGCAGAGTAGCTAGTCAGCGATTTTTATATACCGGCTAAATTCTCGGTATTTCAATAAAGAGTTCTCTCTCTCCTTAGTACCACGTGTATTTTAGTATTAGCGTTAGCCAGGGGCATTTTTTGAGTGCAACATCCTACAACAGAATGAAAACATGCGAGGCGATGCAAGATCGGCACCGTAAAAACAGCTGCTCACATCATTGCACACTGAATTCAAAGGCATAAAGTAAAAAAAAAATCAGATGACTTGCAGGCACGCTGTCTCATTATCAAGATCTTCTGGTCATTTCTGTGCTGGCTCACTCTTTTCTTTCGCCTAAAGCAGGTAACCACTTTTGATTGCGGAGCCGTGAAATGCTTTCCTTACGCTGGCTAGGGCGAGTAGAAACTGACATGAACAAAATCGTCAGGTGCTCTCTGCGTCGTTGTCTTCCTCTCATTATTTTCGTGGTGTTCTGTTTCACTTAATAAAACACGTGTGCGGAATGGCCGGTGATAACCGGGACTGGTGACAGGAAAGAACGAAAAGAAAGAGCGAGAAAAAAAAATTAGCAGCATATCCATGGAGTGAATGATAGAGAGCGGGGCGAAGCATTCGTCCGTCCATTCGTTCTTGCTTCCGTCCGTTTGTGCGACCGTCCATGCGTATATCCGCCTGTTCGTGCGTGCGTCTGTTCGTGCGTCCATCCCTGCGTTCATCCATGCATCCGACCGTGCGTCCATCCATGCATCTGTCTGTATGTCCGTTCGTTCGTCTATTCAACACTCCAAGTACCACCATCTCGAATCTTTTCATCATATATTCCCTATTTAGAAGCACCGCCAATTAGCGGACATTCCAAGGACTAAACGAGAGGTGGCACACTTTTTTACGGCTTGCGCTTCGGGGTACTGCCCACATTTAACCACCTCGAGTTCATGGTATATACTAGTTCACTGTGTTCATGGCACTGCGGCTCAACCCTCGCTAAACCTTTCTAAAACCAATGAGGTTACGCTCAGCGAGTATAACGTAGCAACCTTTTCCTGTCTGATAGTGCTCAATGTACGTGCCAATGGCTGCTAATGGGAATTAGGACACAGGAGAATTCGGCTTTTACTTTCTTACGGCTTCCGCTTCGTATCTACTTCCCACCTTTAACCACCTCGAGTTCATGGTATATACTAGTTCATTGTATTCATGGCACTGCGGCTCAACGCTCGCTAAATCTTTCTAAAACTAAGGAGGTTACCCTAGCGAGAGCTTGGCATTCACAACACGCTCAAAAAAGTAGCAGGAGCCCAAGAGAGAGCATAGTTTGCAAGGTTATCTACAACAAGGTCGGGGAGAATGATCCTGCAGGAGCTGGGCCAACACCCAATAGCAATCAGACGCAAGTACAATGATATCCCCGACAACATCAGGGAGAATATCACGGTATCTCCTATACCAAGAAACATGCATCCAGAACACAACGTCGGAAGAAGAGTAGCGAGGGCCAGGACTATACTTCAAATCTCAAACGAGGAGCGAGGGGTCGTATTTGTTGACGCGGCTTCCTACGCCAATAGGAAAGCGTTTGTGGCAGTGGTGGTCAATGGGGCTGGCCATGTCTTCAACTCAGCGATGGTCAGGACGAAAGACCCAATCATTGCGGCACAGGGGCCATCGCCTTAGCACTCAAGATGGATAACATTGATGTCGTCCACAGTGATTCCATGGCAGCATTACGGACGTTCGTCAAGGGGACGGTCTCTGAACAAACGCTGAGAATACTGCAAGGCAAGAGCATAACGCATCATCTTCTGAGTTGGTTTCCAGCTCACCTTGGGCAAATCAACGATTCCCCTCCCAATCTCAATGAAGCAGCATACGAGGCGGCGCGAGACCTCTCCAACCGCGCCTCCCCGGGGATGCGTTCTACCGGTGAAGGGGATAACCAGGAAATTTTTACAACTTATAACGAGCTCACTAAACATTTCTACCTGTCTAAAATGATTTTCCCTCCACCTCACGAAAGTCTAACTCGGCCCCAAGCACTTACATTAAGGCTTTTGCAAACGCGGATGTACCCTACTTTGAAAATCTTACACATCATGTACTCTGACCTATACCCAATTAATCTTTGTCCACATTGTGGGGAAATAGCTTCACTAGAACACATGCTCTGGCAGTGCACCGAATTCGCTCATTTATCGAACATCACCACTGCCAGAGGGGAGGCGGCAATCCGCAGCTCGTCCTTGGCAGATCAGCTCTGGGCTGTCCACCAAGCCCGCGAGGCGGCTGAGGAGCTTGGCATCTCAGTCCCCACGTGGGAGCTGCCCGCAACACAGTGATCTGTGTTTTGAGGACCAAATAAAAGTTTATCCTATCCAATCCTATACTCCAGCGAGTATAACGTAGCAACCCTTTCTTGTCAGATAGTGCTCAATGTACATGTCAATGGCTGCTAATGGGGACCGCAGCGTTCACGTTAACTAAAAGCCGAATACTCCTGTCTCTCATTCCCCATTAGGAGCCATTGGCATGTACATTGAGCACTATTTTTCATTGCTCAACAAGGCACACAAGAAATCTCTCACCGACACCACTTTGGGGGTCAAAATGTTATACTTGTTACACGCTACAACGGCTACGAGAGACGAACAAGTGTCGCTATAAGGAGCTTCGCCCCTAAAAGAAAGCAAAAAGAATTGTAGCATAGGCACGGAATAAATGATGATGAGTGAGGTTAAGCATTTGTCAACTTATATCCCTGCTTCCATCTGCATGCGTCCATCCGTCAGTAGTGCACCCGTTCGTGCTTCTGTTCTTGCGTTCATCTGTTTGTGCGTCCGTCAGTTCGTCGATGTTTCTGTCGGTCTGTCTGTCTGTCTCTGTCTGTACTTGCGTTCGTACGTCCATCTAGTCAACACTTCAAGTACCGCCAACTCGCTTTTGTTATCATATATTCATGATATACAAGTACCGGTGTCCAGCGGACAATCCCAGGACTAAACGAGAGCATGTACCACATTTCTGCTGTCAGCGCTTTGTTAACATCGAGAGCGGAATAAAAACGCCATGCTACGTATTTCGTAACATGTGCACATGCGGTTAGATGCCCGAATGCGGGCATGTGCCACTGGTAGGCGAGTGTGTGCCACGGGTTACGCCCTACGACAACAGGGGAGGCAAAAGCCACGTCATAGGAGCTTCGCTCCTAGAAGAACCATAGGGACAGAAAGGGAAAAAAATTGGCCCGAATCTACTTTTTACACTGTAAATGTTGTGTAAAGACGATAGTCTTGGGTCTGAAGAGAGTGAAGAAAACGTTTATTTGATGTTCTGCGCAAGAAAATCGGTGAATGGTATTCTGAAGGTGCTGCGTTAAAGTGCCTCGAGCGTGTAACGGAGGCGAACAAGCCCATCTAGGGACGTTGGACATGAGCGTCATCTGGCGTGCGTGACCGCGGAGAAAGATGCGCGCCAGTAGATGTAGAATTCAAAGCGATGGGCAGGTGCCACTTCCGTGCCGTCGTAGCAAATCGTTGGAAATGCCTTCTTGAGCATCGCGTTGCACTGTCAGCGCAGCGCATAAAACGCTACTGTCCTTAGAGTTACTTATGTGTGCCTCTTCGAGTGTAAAGGCAGACATACAAAACATAGGCATGTTGTTATGGCGCCTCAGATATGCCCAATATTTGCTTCTTTAATTGACAAGCGCACAACTATGTACACTAAATCTTGAGCAATATTGGTGGGCGCTGCGGATGGGGTTGGCCGTTTGGTGCAGTTTGAGGTATCGTCAGGGCTGACAAACAGACAAATGTACAGACAGACAGACAGACAGACAGACAGACAGACAGACAGACAGACAGACAGACAGACAGACAGACAGACAGACAGGCGAAAATTTTTCCGTCGAAGGTCCCCAAGAAAGACTATCGTATTTAATAAACATATAAAGCAAGGTGAATTCTTGGCTAACGAAAAATCTCATGAGGCTGCTGGAGTCGAAGCCGCTTATTCACCATGCGATGCCGAGCGTTGCTATTCATGCGGGCAGACAGAATTAGCAAAGAACTGCGTAGTGCTTTATAGAAAATGTGTAGTAAAGAGAAGATAGGGCGAGGAGGAGGAAACAAGAGGGGGGGGATATGTATATATATGAAGAGGAACAAGAAAACGACATGAAAAAAAAGAGGACGCAAGCACGAGCAAGGAGAGCGTGGGACAAAGAGATGAAGCAAAAGACCGACACAGAAACAAAGAGAGAGAAACCACAAAATAAACAACAAATACATACAAAAAGATGGAAAAAGAGAGAAATTGATAAAAAAACAAATCAATAGGAGATGAAATAAAAAGAAAAAGCTAATAAGCGTCCTGCAGGACCGAAATAAAGTTTTTTCATTTCATTCCAAGCTAAGAAGGAAGCTCAGCTCTGCACTTGAAGCTTGGGCCTCAGAAATTTTTATCGAGACATAGGCCCTCTTTTCCCATGGTGCGTCTCCTTCATCCCATTTCTTTCATCTATTTTTCTAATGTAAAGTATAATAGAAGCAGTTGGTGCCATCACATCGTGGTAATGATTACCCTATTTTTGAATTATAGTTTTCATAGCAACATCACTGCAATCACTTTATCAAACAAGTAGTCACTTTCACTGATATGGCTATTTCTTTGTTCCTGGATAAAAACATGTGCGCCAAAAAACAATTGAGTGATCCTTCAGCTTCGCCTTTAGTAGTTGTACCTGATAGTGAAACCCTCTCCCTATAGTGCGTACTGAGTTAGAAATGGCTTATGTCAGTGAAACATTTCAATGCGACTGCGTTTTGTGTAATGGGTAACATGCTTTACAACTACGGTCAATTGTTGGCGTGAAGTCTCCCCGAAGTTGGTATGCACCTACATCGTGGCCTTAAGGAAACAGGCGCAGTATGTGTGTGACTTTTGTAGAAGGGGGCACGCTTTAAGTTATGCATTCACGATACTCGCAGGTTATGGCGCCTGATCACAATGTACAACCGTCAGCACCTTTAACATGAACACTTTGATGCGTCGCCAGGGCTAGTTTGATTGATGCCAGCCGTGAAATGCTTGACACGTTTGCCGAGATAACACCGCGGTAGGCTTGGATAGTATAACGGCATGCATGGTTAGCATCTTGGCAACAGAACCCAAACGTACGGGGTGTCAGTGCCAATCAAACTGCTGCAAAACACGTGGCGGAGCGTTTATGTCCAAGGTGCTGACTGCTGTAGGCTACACGCAATATTACTGCGACATTACATGCTGCATTGGGAAGCACGCGTACAGGATACAAGTGTTTGTGAAACATGCAAGTTACTTTTACCGCCTTTCAAGGCGGAGTAATTTATTTTTACTATACTTCCAAGCAACTTTCATATAGTCTTCTACATTTGAGCGCATGCATCATGACAATTTTAGGCCAGTTACCGCCGATCGGTTAGGACTAAAACATCTGTATCTATGGCAGTTTCCCCTATGTCTCTTTACGTGACAATTCTTTTCCCGTAATTTATTCATTCGTGCAGGTTGCTTTTGTGAGTTGATTCCCTGACCTAGTTATTTCTTCAAATTTTTCCGAGCAGCCGTGTTTTGGGGGATTAATTCAGGAAGGTTATTCTTCAGTTAGGGTCCTTAAAGCTCGCTTTTCTATAGAGTACTTGTACACAGTGTCTCGCATGGCATTTTACAAGGACTTACAATCTATGCTTTTGCCATCTATTTTCTACCATTCATTGTACTCCGATTTACCAGATCATGTTGTCTTGAAATGGGTGCGCAAAATGTATGTCTTCACAAATTTAAAATAATTCTTTAGACTTTTAACTACGACCTGAGATACTGCCCGTAAAAACATGATTAACAAGAAAATATATTTTTGTTTCATATGTTAATTGCCGGAGACAATAGAACACTGCTTTGTGGGTTGCAAAAACGCTATCTTGTTCTGGGATGTTCTTCAGAGGTCCCCGAAGAAAAATTTCGATATTAAATCTTAGGCTATTCATTGTCTTTTGCCAAAATCACCTGATGAAGTACCTTTCGATATGTTTTTCTTCATGGATATTCACAGCCTATGGCAGACGCGTATGCAAGACCGCAGCGCAGAACCCACAATTTCTTCAAGCTAACATTTTATTAAAATTCACCTAAAAGACTTTTATGACGAAATGGACATCGAACTGTACTTGTGGACCATACTGGTTAGATGCTTGGCCTTGCCACCTTTTGTGTATAACGCGATTTATAGAACTCTCGCTACTCAACTGAACTTCGTTACTCATCCGCTGTTCCCTCAATAACGCTAGAGCGCTTATTACCGCTGTACCTAAGTTACAAACTCTTAGTGCCGTTTTTTGCTCATTCAAACACAGAATGTAATAAATACCATAAAAAAATCGCCTGGTTCAGTGATTGAACACTTGCTTGCCAGGCAAAGAACTTGAGTTCAATCCTCGCTCAGACCCAGAATTGGTTTTGTTGTTTATTTTATTTGGATCGTTCTCAATTTTCCGGTCATGCCCAAGATGAGGATTTTTGGCTCACAACCAAAGACGCTGACACCAGCACCAACGCCAGACACTCCACGAAACGAGCTCTTTAACGCTATCGCGTTAAGAACAGAGTTCTTAAGTGCAAACTTTCACACAAACAAAGTGCCCACACAATAGGTATACTGTGGCGGATGAAGTAGTATTCAAGAGGCTTTGGGTCGGCGTGAGGCTCACACAGTGGCTGTGATGTGATATTCAGAAAAGTAGTAGCTGTGCTCAAAGCAATGCACGGGCCTGGGCTAGCCAGGCCCACGGGCACGGCCGGGCCGGGCTAGGTATTAATAATTGTTGGATCAGGCTCGGGCCTGTATTAGGCTCAGGTCTCATACATATCGGTATAATACCACATGTACGCTGATCTGCTTTGTTGTTGACTCAGGCTATGTGACACGCCATCTACTTGAGGGCTGCGAATAATTCAGAACACCCGAAGGGCATCAGTGTGCTCCGAAACTTCACAGTACAAGATACCTCGCATTTTGCCCGATCAGTATTCTGCAGATACTTTGAAGAAACTCGTAATATGAGTTTTCATTTTTATCGTTATACTGAGTGAAAGACAATGTTGAACACCGTGTAAGAAAAAAGATTTCTTGGTGGTATACTGCTGCCGAGCAACTGCAGTGTTTATAGATTAGTGTATTTAATCTGTTAGCGTTTGTTTTTGTATAGAAAAGTTTCGAGTATGCAGCATCGGCTGCTTCTCCCGGCGTGATTCCGTAGACTGTTCAATGAAACTCGTGAGTCATTAATCACTCTGTTATAAAAAGCGGAGTCACTCTAATTACGGGTGCGCTGATCGATGGAAATGTTGCCGAATTCATGTACTAGTTGGCCAATGTAAATAAATAGTATTTGACAATTAGGAATTATTATTTAACATCCAAGTCGAATGCCGATTCAATAGAGCATAGTTTATTCATTTCTATGGCTACTTTCGTTTGTGTTATATTTCTTCAGTAATTAATAAGAGACGTCATTCGTCAAAGCGCAAATATGGCGCTCAAAAACGTAAAAGCGCTCCCGCAACAGAAGTGAGGAGGAGCTTAAAAAAAGTTGATGATTGTGATGACGATTTTCTGGAGTACCCTTTGTAACAGGAGAAGGGGGGAGGAGTATTGCCCCGGATATATCGACAATTTTTAGCGCATTATTGTCTAACGGCTCAAGGCACACCCCCGGTTGAGGAACTTTTCATTTTTTGAACTTTTTTCAACTTCTGTTATTTTTTGGCTGTTAACGGTTAAGTGGCACACAACATAGCTGGCGGCATAAGCCCTACTCTTTTAGAAAGTTTAAGGTATAAATGTTGTACGAGCTTAGCTTATCTTTTCTTAGTGTCCGAAAAGGTCCCACATCCTTGGGCCACATGGTTTCGCAAGTTGCATAGTTGCTCCATTAGAGACTTGAGAGGGCCTTATGCACTGCGTACTACATGTTGAAAATGTCAAGAATGCCTTTCGAGTGCATCGTCGAAGTGTCTCTGGCTGACATGTGGCTTTTTTATCTTCCACCTTTTGTTTCCCACTATAGTCGTTGTTTTTGTTTGTGCCACACATCCCTTTTTTTGTTGTCACTGTCGCGAGCTGCAGGCCTGCAACCACAAGTGCGAACAACAAACTTCGCTCGTCTGTTTGCACCAATGCCTTGCGCCATCGGCGACACGGCCACTGCCCCTCTCCCGCTTTCGATTGCTGCGGCAGATCGTGCTCCAGACATCCCACACGCCGAGTTCTATAGGGAGACTTAAACTAGGCCACCGACTGATTAACTTCGGTGTTTTAGTAGACGATTGTTTAGAACGCATACAAAGACTTTCTTTTAGGGCATAACGTGTTCAAAGATCGAAGGCGGTCACACGAAGATGAGATAAGCATTATCAAAGAACAGCGAGAATGGTGGCTGATGTGCTAGCCGGTGTGGCTGGTTTGACAAATATGTGGCACTGCGGAAGCGGAAGCTTGGGGAATAAGGATGGGCCAAACAACCTTCTTGTTTTGTGGGCGAAAACTTCGTGCGTCTTGGGGACTGTTGTTTACTGAGGAATCAACACGAAAGCTTTATTTTTGTAAAGCTGCCCAGCCAGGTGTACTCCTCCCATAAGCAGCTAGAGCATTTTGTTTATTGCATTGTCCAATAACTGAAGTTTTCAGAAGACTTGCTACTTTTACTGAACAGCCCGAGCTCGTATGGACTATATAGACGTAAACTGTGAAAGTTTGTCATTTCTTTTACTTTTGGGGGTGTTATGTTTTGTAGTCGTTTTTCAAAATGCAAAAGTAGGATTGTGGGGTTAGCACTGCGTACATAGGAGAGGCAGCATTCACCGCAATATATTTTCCTGCAAATATTTCACAATGGTGTTACAGGCATAATTAACCGAAAGCATGCACAGAAATAATGGCAGTCGTGATACTGAAAGCAGTTCTCAAAACACTACAAAGTACTTTATGTGCGGCAGGTATATTCGCAAAAACCGAAGATTAGACAGTGTATCAAGGCATAAATGGCTTAAAAAGGCTGGGCCGGGCCTACCCCTTTTGGGCCTGGGCCGGGTACGGGCCATGATTAAAAACACCCGGGCCGGGCAGGAGCAAGACATTTTCAAGCCAGGCCGGGCCCTGGCTAGAAAAATTGGCACGTGCAGTGTTTAGTTCTTATTTTAACGCATAACTGGTCGTAATGATTGCTGGTAGGGGTGGTGCCGTTGCAGCAGGTGGGGTTAGCCTGATACACAGAGTTGGCAGTTTCAAATGCGAAGCATTTTTTTTGCGTATTGCAGGCAATTTAGCGTATATCTATGTATCTGTCTATTTAGATGACTACGTCCTCATGCTCTCGTGATCAACTTCGAAATTCATGCGTGCGCGCGAAGAGGCGGACCTAATTGCTTTCAAGTAGTTCCGAAATGCCTTAAGTAAAAAATTGAGAAAACCAAGGGGCTGTATCACATACAAGCATTTACTGGTTGTGTGCTTAAAACGAGCAGGTATTTTGTGGAATGGAATAAACTTTTCATGGGCCGCAATCCGAAAACAGAAGAAATTATGGAGGTACTCTATGATGGAAACTTGTTCAGAGGAGAAGCTATGGCCAATGTTGTTAATGATTACTTCGTTTACAGAGACTTTAACGATAGATCACCCGCTGCTTGCCGAACCCTGGGTTTAGAAACTGCAAGCACGTTTTTCTTAGCGCATACTATTGAACCAAATGTTCACACAGTATTCCTCGGCTTAAAAAAATAGCCGCAGCTGGGACGCCGGTGGCATGCAAATAAAACTAGTGAAATATGTTATCGATCAAATCAGTTCAGTACTGACACACATATTCAATCTCTGTATTTCGACAGGGATTTTTCCTTCGAAAAAGCACGCGGCACGCGTAATTGCTCTCTACTAAAAGCGGAACAAATATAACGTTGCAAATTATTGACCATTATCTATTCTCTCCGTATTTCGCAAAGGTTTCACAAAATAATTTTTAATAGATTATCATGTTTTTGCAGCAAACATGTCCTGACAAAGTCGCAATATGGCTTGCAAAAGCATAAGTCTGCAGCTAAATCTCGCCGTACTGGATCAAAAAGAGTATATTCTACAACAGCTTGAACAAAAAAATAAAGTGGTTGGAATTTTTGTGGATTTCACAAAAGCGTTTTAATACATTCACCACGGCATTTTACTTTAAAAAATTAAACAATTATGGCATTCGCAGGCTCTTACTCATGTTACCTAAAAGCTATCCGGCACATTGATGTGAATTTGTTTCAATAAATGATCTAGTATCAGATAAAAAAAATTATTTCAGGTGTACCACAAGGAAGCATTTTTGACCCTTTATTGTTCATTTTGTATATTAAAGACATAGTCCATATCTCCCCAGAAGTAGAGTTTATGCAGCTGACACAAGTATATTTGTCACCTCAGCATCACATGTTATTCTTTCTAATAAGGCTAATGAGGTCGTACAGAAAGTAGACAACTGCGCAAGTAACAATAAGTTAAAAATAAATGTAGCTAAAACAAAAGCTATAGTTTTTCATCCGAAAGGTCAGTAAGTGACTTAGGAGAATAACGTTGTATTTAGAGGCTCAGATACAGAAATAGTGAAAGTTAGTGAAAGTTCTTGAGGTACATTTCTCCAGTTTTTTCGCAATGGGAAGACCACGTCAACAATATCCATAGAACATTAGGCCGGGTAACTGGAATATTCACGCGTATCCAGCACATCATCCCCAACTCGGTTAAGGTATTGATATACAAATCGCTATTTAGTTCTTATTCTATGTATTGCTATTTGGTTTGAGGAACAACCTCAAAAACAAACCTAACGAAATTATTGAAAATACAGAAAAACAAACCAAGGCTGATAGAGAACGCCATATTTCTAGCACCTAGCCACCCACTGTTTAAAAAACAAATTGGCAGCATATCCACGGAGTGAATGATGGAGAGTGGGGCGAAGCATTCGTACGTCCATTCGTTCTTGCTTCCGACTGTCCTTGCGTCCGTCTGTTTGACCGTCCATGCGTCCATCCGCCGGTCCGTGCGTGCATCTGTTCGTGCGTCCGTCCTTGCATTAGTCCAAGCATCCACCCCTGCGTCCGTTCATGCGTCCATCCATGCATCTGTCTGTGTGTCCATTCTTCCATATATTCAACACTCCAAGTACCACCATCTCGGATCTTTTCATCATATATTCCCCATATAGAAGCACCGCCATCCAGCGGACATTCCAAGGACTAAACGAGAGGTGGCACACGCACACTTTCTTGCGGCTCGCGCTTCGTATCTACTTCCCTCCTTTAACCACCTTGAGTTCATGGTATATACTAGTTCATTGTATTCATGGAACTGCGTCTCAACGCTCGCTAAACCTTTCTAAATCTAAGGAGGTTACACCCAGCGAGTATAACGTAGGAACCCTTTCTTGTAAGATAGTGCTCAATGTATATGCCAGTGGCTGCTAATGGGGATCGCAGCGTGCGCGTTAACTAAAAGCCGAATGCTCCTGTCTCTCATTCCCCATTAGCAGCCATTGGCATGTACATCGAGCATCATTTTTTGTTCTTCAACAACGCAGAGAAGAAATCTCTCACCGGCACCACCTAGGAGGTCAAAATGTTATGCTCGTTTCACACTACAATGGCTACGAGGGACGAAGGCGTGCCGCTATAAGGAGCTTCGCCCCTAAAAGAACAATCAAAGTGAATAACCTATATCAATGCAGACTGCTACGAGAGTACCGTCTAAACTGTATACACTCAACCTCTTCGTTTACGGAGATGGCGAATCTTTGCTTACGGAAAAAGCGTCCGAAACAAGGAATACAGAAATGTGGAACGTTCCTTACTTCCATACTAATTATAGTTTTTAGATGCTTCGATGAACTCCTCCAAAAAGTCAAAAGAATTATATTAGAAAAGGTGTATATGTGTGTCATTTAAGTGTCGCAAAATTAGCAGCTCTTTTTGTTGTGTAAACTATGTAGGTATTTATTTAGGTGCAGAACATCGCATCAGGTCTCTTTCTTGTGTAAGCTATGTATAAACCAAGTTTCAGTTTTTTTCTTTGACGACATGATCTTCACACAAAACATTATGACAGTTTTATGGAAAAAAGTATATAATATTGTGATGCCCTGTACGAAGTATATGATATTGTGATAATGTTGTTATGCCCTTCAGCTACTGCCATTGTTCACAAAGGGGGCGAAGGATCCCTCAAGCCGTCATTACGGCTTTTTCCTCCGCCTCGCCTCACTGTACTGTGACGAATCAAATAAAGCAATCAATCAATAACTATAGGGGTGTACCAAAGAAATGATAGTATGGGAGGGTAAGAGAGTTTGTCGAATATGACTCGCTGATGAGTATGCCGTCTCGTACGTCATCAAACTCTTTCCGCCAGAAACGTTTGGCACGTATTCGTATACCACGGGTGAGTATGTGTCACAGGTATGCTGGTATGTGTCACAGTTCATTCACGGTTTATGTCTATTCTTGAGTGGTTGAACACGCATCTGTAATTTTAACGCGAGTTTGTCAAGAGGAAAGGTTACATCGGCAGTTTTGACACGACGAATGCAAAGAATATACACCAAGATTCCTACAGGAATCGAAACAAAGCAACCTGCGTGGCACCTAATCTATAGTATTCCGCTCAAGGGCAACGGCAGGTCACGATACTACTTTGTAAAAAGGCCCTTTTCAGAAAAAAATTTTAGTGAAAAGTCAAGTGTGGTTGCAAAACTGACTATAATATTTTATAAGCACAACAAATATATTCCTAAGACTCAGCCATCACGTCAGGGTAACGTCAATTTTATTCAGGTGCCATCCCCTGAAGCTTATTTTTGTAGCAGTGTCCAGAGCTACCATCCTGGCGAGCACAAGCGCTACCTATCAGCTTACCTCTTCTTGTGTTGCTGACGCTCATGTAGCTGTTGGCATCGTTACGCAAGTGTATAAAACCGGTATACAGAACAAAAGCGAATGTTCGATGGATTTCTGTGCGTACTACACACGTACGTGTCTTTATCATCCTTTCATTGAGTTTCGCTTCGTTGCAACACCATCACCTTCCCACCTCATGCATCGCATAACGTAGATTCCTAAAATATATGGGATCTGCCGAATTTTTTTCTGTTTGAGCGATGATCTGCAGCCTGACAGAGAGCATTGCTGCACGCCCTACGTCTGAAAAAGCCGTTTTTATCGGAAGGCCTGTAGAAATGTGGAAGGGAGTAGTGTGTCTGCTTATTACGTTCTTGCGAAACACGGGAATGATTAATTGTTGATGATACAGCCATACTGAATTTGACCCCAGAATGTTACATGTCCTTACTGCTTCGTTCCCATGATGCATATGCATATCACCTAATATCACCATGCGAACGCTTACAATCCATGCACCACCGTCTCCTGTTGCATGCCGGTCTCTGCTACAGTGTCACTACCATTTACGATTGCTATACGTGCATTTTAACAGAGCCCACAAACACTGTGTAAGTTCACAGTTAACACGGGCCCCACATTGCAATATAAATGACTCGAGGAGCTTTCATGGGATAGAAAAAGAAGTTAACAGGATTGTTCATCTCACTGGACATGCCATTTCAATATTCGGAAAAAAATCAAGCAGAAAACTATCTCATGTGTGGTCATATCCGGTTTTGTTGTGGTAATGCGTAGTCGATGGTCAACGGTCGTGGATGATTCCCAATTACTTAAACTACTTAATACATTATTCCTCTTAATTCGTTAATTCAACCATATGTAAGTGCACTTACCCAATCTATTCATTTATTTGTTGGCCATTTTGCGCAATCTCAGAAATCACAGACCACACCACGTTCGTAC
Source organism: Rhipicephalus microplus (assembly GCF_043290135.1). NCBI lineage: Eukaryota > Metazoa > Arthropoda > Arachnida > Ixodida > Ixodidae > Rhipicephalus > Rhipicephalus microplus. The sequence continues at coordinate 183,408,660 of NC_134701.1, forward strand.
AGGCCGTCACTCTTTTAGGTCAAATATCATTTACTATTACTGACTTTATTTCATAATTATTAGATGTGAAGCAGCTCATCGAATAGCCTGTGTAACGCTGTTTCGTACATCCACACTTAACAGATGTGTTGCAGCGGTGCCAAGCAGGTAAGAACGCAGCTGCGCCTTGACGTCACTCTCTCCCTCAACCGCAGTGGCTTCCAGCCCCTCTCCCTGCTCGCAACACACTTCTCTCTCGCTTCATCCTCTCCCCCACCCACTGCTCGATCGCACGGCGAGTGGAAACACTCCTTCGGCTCGTTTATCGGCGATGAAACACACGAAACCCAATCCACTTTCCATGTTTTGCTTTTAAATCAAACATTTATTCTAGCAAACGCTACACCAAGTTTTGCTTCAAACATTTCTTGCAGCACCCGCGTCGACACCCGTTTCGAACAAGTCAACGCCGTGGGGAGGTGGCCCACTTTTTAGACTCATGTACAGACAAAAAAAATAGGCAGGGAGAAGGTTGACGCGAGTCACATTCAGCAATATATAGTCACGCAATACTCATTCCATGGACACATATTATATATTTACTGAGAGAAGTAATCAACAGTAACAGGAAGTTGTTCTTCTGCTCAATACATACGCAATAGTAACGCTGCCGGGGCTGCAGTGAATACTGTCACACATCTTCTAGCTTTACGCGGCATACATTTCCTAAGCTCTGGCTCAGTTATAAAGCATAGGAGGAACCTGCACGGATGAATAGCGGAATAGGAAACAACTTAGCACAAAGCATGCAGTAGCGCAGTTTGATAGACGAGGCTTCCTTTGTTATGACAGCTCCAAATGTCTGAGGATTTCCTTGCATAAAAATAACGAAACTGCTCACAGAAAGAACTAGGCCGCCGTAGCTGAAGTAGACTAAACTTCATTCGCATGCGTTCCCCGCCCGTTCATTTACGCTGACAGAGGCCCTGTTTAAAAAGCTGAAGCTAGACAGCCATACAAATTTACGGAAGCCCTAAACAGTGGTCGTGTCTGCTTTCCGCCGCGAGCCCATCTATAATTACACTCGGCTTCATAAGTTATGGTAATATTTCTTTCTCAGAACCGAGACAAGTAATATTACACTGCACGAATTAGAGTTTGCTTCGCGCTCTTGTCTAGACTGTTTGCAGCGGAGCTTTTTTTTTCGGCTTTTCCAAGCAGCCACCAAGCGGATCGCTTTTCGTACGAATGCACACATCATCGATCTTCCAGTACACCTCGCTTCCTGCTAACAATGGCATGAGGAAGCATTGTATGGTGCAGTGTAAAGATGCTTGGCCCTGCCACTACCAGAATGTTTGGCTTAGCTTTGCCTCCATGATGACTGCCTATTGTCTGGCGACCGTAGATCCCTTTGTCTCTATGAAGCAGGTTTTCGCACGTTGAAGCAAGATTCGTAATTATTTCTTATCGTCGATTGCGAGTGTTAGTTATATTTTGTTTAAATTAGTTTTAATGCCTTAATTTACTGATTGAATGCATATCTGCTGCTTTCATCTGGAAAAGTCATAATGCACCAGTTTTATCCTTCGACACACCGCGTATGTAACTTTCTGTGTTTCAGGAAACAAAAAAGAATCAATGGTATTTTGAACAATAACAAAATGCAACCCCGTGTCGTATGAAACTTTGAAGTTTGCATGTAGGTCTTATAACTTTTCAACATTTCCTCGTTAGCCCTGTGTGTACGGACGTTAGCACGTCAGTACACGCAATGTTGCAGCTATACATTACGTTGTTCCTGGAGTACCTGCAGTAAAGCTTGCCTGTTTTGACGAACACCTGCAAAAGTAGCATACATACTGCCACGTTCCATTTCCCAAGTTTTTGTTATCGTCCCAAAACACCACACGATTCTCAGCGCAAACCGCGCCTGCAGTTTTCGAGAGGGTTCCGGACTGTAGTAGATCATTTCGATAAGATCACGCCCACTGTGCGAATGGTACAGATTGTTCTGGAACGTACGCCGCCGCCAGCGGTAGCGCTAGAACATTCGAGGGCGGGAGTATAAATGCCGACACGCTTCGCCGCTTGTCAGTTGTTGATCGAAGGCCGACGCTCCGTTCGCCGCTATCAGTCCGAGACTGCTATCTGTGCGAGACTGCTGCTGTAATTGGACTTTCCGTTTACCGGGAACAGGTTCGCCCAAATAAACAGTTAAATCACAACACAAAGTCTCCTGTCTTCGGCCACGTCACGACCCCGTGACATGTGGTGGAGGTGCTGCTTCGTTCATGTACCGCACGCCCCCGTCAAGCCGTGAACCCAGCCCACGTCGCGGAGAAGACACCGACGCCAACCAGGAGCAGCGAACAAGCCGCCGACAGCAAGGGCTACCACCGGAGTACGGGATTCTAGAAGACAAGGCGCGGAAGACCAAGGCCATGACCGCGACTGCAGCGACAATGACAACCGCCGCATCCCTGCCCACGATGGTCATGCATCAACCCAGGGAACCACCAATTTTCCATGGGTCATCGTTCGAAGACCCGGAGTCCTGGTTAGAAACATACGACCGTGTGGCCGCCCTCAACCACTGGGACAACGAAGAAAAGCTCCGGCGTGTGTACTTCTACCTGGAAGACACCGCAAGGACCTGGCTAGAGAATCGTGAGTCCACGCTCCGAACGTGGGATGTCTTCTGCGGCGCATTTCTGCAAACGTTCGCGAGCGTCGCTCGCAAAGAAAGGGCCGCTGCTCAACTAGAGACCCGGGTTCAGCTACCGAATGAGAAGGTTGGAATTTTCACAGAGGAGATGACCCGCCTATTTCGTCACGCTGACCCAGACATGCCTGAGGAGAAGAAAGTTCGTTTCCTCATGCGAGGGGTCAAACAGGAGCTCTTCGCGGGACTAATGAGGAACACCGTCCAAGAATTTGTATCCGAGGCGACCACCATCGAAAAAACTCTTGACATGCGCACCAGACAGTATAATCGTCGCCTGACTCCAGAATGCGCTGCTGCTCAAACCAGTGACTCCGAAAACCTGCGTGAAACGATCCGAGCGATCTTGCGGGAAGAGCTGCGCAAACTGTTGCCTTCGGCGCAACCTCAAGTGGATTCGATCGCCGACATTGTGCGAGAAGAAGTTCGGCAATTACTTCGAATTCCCCATACACCGCTGCCCGAGCCAGAAACTATGAGCTACGCCGCTGCAGTGCGCCACAACGCTCCTCCCCGTCCACGCCAAAACGCCGCCCCGTCGCACTTCCGTCGCCAGACACCACCGCCGCCACCACCCCCACCGACGACCTACCGTTCACCAGCGGGCCAGCGCAGTGCGCCGAGGAAAACCGACGTTTGGCGCACCCCTGACCACCGCCCACTGTGCTACCACTGCGGCGAGGCCGGGCACACTTACCGCCGTTGCCAGTAGCGACAGATGGGACTGCGTGGCTTCGGCGTCGATGCACCACGTCCGCAGCCAGGAGAACGACCACATGACATCGCCGACTACCTGACAGGAACTCGGTGGACACCACGAAGCCCTTCGCGTTCGCCGTCGCCCAGCCGCCGCACGTCACCGCACCACCGACAGTACTCTGGCCCAACGCGGGGCCGGTCTCCTAGCCCGTATCCGGGAAACTAAGGGCAGCAACCGGTTGCTGTGCGACGAACTACCGAAGATCCTCCGACGACGACGACGCCGCGACGGAGCTTTCCGAACACAACGCCAACCAGGCAAAGCCCTGACGGCGAAAGCTCACTTACTGAAGGTGGTCTGACGACGCAACATGGAATCAGCGGAACAAGCCGACGCAGCCGTGACCCGACGCCACGCCCTAACTGTAATGCGAGACGGCGAACTAGCGACCTCGACGTTCTTATCGACGGCCACAGTGTGACCGCTCTCGTCGATACTGGAGCCGACTATTCTGTCATCAGTGGGTCGTTCGCCGCGAAGTTAAAGAAAGTTAGGACAGCTTGGAAAGGCCCTGAAATCCGCACAGCCGGAGGTCATCTCGTAACGCCTGCAGGAATCTGCACAGCGAGAGTCACCATTAACGGCCGTATTTATCCTACAGACTTCATAGTCCTACAGCGTTGCTCGAGAGATGTCATTCTTGGCATGGACTTCTTATGCCTCCATGGTGCTGTCATCAACCTAAAAACAAAGTCGATAACGTTATCCACAGAAGAAGCACTACCGCCGCGCACGCCGTCTGGACACCATGCCTTGAATGTGCTAGAAGAACAAGTCACCATTCCGCCTCGCTCAAGCGTCATTATTTCAGTCGGCGCTCCTGAATCACCTGACTTCAAAGGCGTCGTTGAAGGCAGTCAGCATCTGTTGGTCACCCGAAATATTTGCGTCGCAAGAGGAATTGCAGAGCTGCGGGGAGGCAAAGCAACGGTTATGCTCACGAATTTCAGCAATGAGTACAAACATGTGAACAAAGGATCAACGGTCGCATACATCGAAGAAATTGTCGAAGCCACCAGTGCTTTCGCCCTCGCCGATTCTGCGGAACCTGCTCAGAGGAACCAAGCCCCTCCCATAGCTTTCGACGTCAATCCCAGACTTCCGAACGATAAGCTAGAACAGCTCAAGGCCCTGCTCCTGCAATACGAAGATTGCTTTTCGTCGTCATCGAAAATTCGGCAGACACCAATCACGAAACATCGCATCATAACCGAAGAAAATGCCAGACCACTCCGTCAGAGTCCGTACAGGGTTTCGACGCGAGAACGTGAGGCCATGAAGAGACAAGTTGATGAAATGCTGCGGGATGACATTATCCAGCCGTCCAAGAGCCCATGGGCATCCCCCGTGGTGTTAGTGAAGAAAAAGGATGGGACCCTACGTTTCTGCGTCGATTATCGCCGCCTGAACAAAATCACAAGAAAGGACGTGTATCCTCTCCCACGAATAGACGACGCACTTGATCGGCTCCATAACGCCAAGTACTTTTCGTCAATGGACCTCAAGACTGGCTATTGGCAAATCGAAGTCGACGAAAGAGACCGAGAGAAGACGGCGTTTATAACACCGGACGGCCTCTTCGAGTTTAAGGTGATGCCCTTCGGCCTTTGCTCAGCGCCTGCAACTTTTCAACGCGTTATGGATACAGTACTGGCAGGATTGAAGTGGCAGACGTGCCTTGTGTACTTGGACGACGTCGTCGTGTTTTCCTCGAGTTTCGACGAGCATCTTCGGCGCCTTGAAGCTGTACTTCAAGCCATCAAGACTTCCGGACTCACACTGAAGCCAGAAAAGTGCAGATTTGCGTATGAAGAGCTCTTGTTTCTGGGGCACGTTATCAGCAAGTCTGGAGTTCGTCCTGATCCACGGAAAACAGCCGCCATCGCCGACTTCCCGCCGCCCACTGACAAGAAAGCCGTGCGCCGATTTCTGGGCCTGTGCGCCTATTATAGGCGGTTCGTGAAAAACTTCGCCCGCATCGCCGATCCTCTCACTAACCTTACCAAGGCCGACGTGGTAAGGTTAGTGAAAACGCGCAGGGTCAGGCACTGAGTTTGTCTTGGATTACCACGCTGCACATCCACAGCGGAGACCATCGCAATTGCCAAAGACCATCCGGCCTCAGGGCACATTACTCTAGAGGTGCTTCGAACGCATATTAGGCACCTTGCTCGTGCCCCTGCCCATCACTCGCTTTGCTTCTAAAAGACCAACCAAGTGCCTCCTTCTGTAAGAGAGTATTGAGTTACCGGGAGTGTCTTCCAGCAGGCCACACACCTCCGGAACGTATCCTGATACCCCCTTGGTGTTTAGACCGCCCAAACCTACGCTTAACAGTGCCAGGATTTCGCAAAAAGGCGGATCTCTTGACACCAGCTTTGAAACAGCTGACTCTACATATGCTACACGAAGGATATAAGCACGACGTTAAACTTTATATGGATGGTTCGACAAACGTTAGGGGATCTGCAGGAGCTGTGATCTTTCCAGCAAAAGCCGAAATAATCCAATTTCAAACGTCTCACAAAACATCGACAGCCGCAGAGCTCGCAGCACTCCGCTGTGCAATCCGCAGGATTGATCAAGAAGCACCTCTAAAATGGTGCATTTTCAACAATTCGAAACCAGCTTGTACTGCATTGAGACTGCGCTACGTCATGGGCCTCAAGACCAATTGGTGCTGAAAACAAGACAAATGTATCAGCAAGTACTACAGAAAGCACATGATGTAACTTTTCAATGGTTACCAGGCCACTGCGGAAACAACGATAACGAGCATGCCGATGCTGCAGCAAAGAACGCTCACGAATAGCATGATGGATCTCATTCCACTGTGAAAAAGCGACGCGCAGCAAGGTTTAATACGCTCGCGCACGATGTCACCAGGTCTCTGTAGAACACGCCCGGATTTCTACACATCCGTCTTCACCGTCTGGACGGACACCTAGAACTTTACATTTCATATAGGTTATCCAGATCAAATACAACCGTTCTTTGTCGCATGTGTCTTGGGGTGTCTTTACGAACGTCTTTTCTGCCGCATCGGATGGGCAGACAGTGCTGCGTGTGATCATTGCGGTGCTGACGAAACCATCGAACATATTTTGTGTCAGTGCCCTCAGTACAACTCTCAGAGACAGTTCCTGCCAGCAGTGTTTGCACGCCTCGATGACCATCCGCTTTCCGAAAAATCAATTTTGGAATACCGAAAAGATTGAGCTTCACGCCAAAACGCGATGAAGGCCCCCTGAAGTTCCTTCGATCGACCCACCTCTTCGAACGCTTGTGACGTTTTAGTGTGTTTGTGTGTTTCGCTTCCGTCCGACTCTTTCTCTCATTCCCTTTTTCTTACTTTTCTGTCTCCCATTTTCCCTTCTCCAGTGCAGGGTAGCAAACCAGACGCTCGCTTTCTGCTTAACCTCCCTGTCTTCACTTCATACCATATCTGTCTCTCTAAGGAGCTGATCACAAGTCTACCCAGACCTAGACGTCTATACAGACAGACAGACAGACAGACAGACAGACAGACAGACAGACAGACAGACAGACAGACAGACAGACAGACAGACAGATAGATAGATAGATAGATAGATAGATAGATAGATAGATAGATAGATAGATAGATGCAGGAAGCCTGACATTCATTATGCGTTTATCGGGCTAACGCTGCCGATGACAGCTTTTTTAAATCCTGACACATTAAAATTATCATTCGCTGTCTCGCCGTTCCTGGGTAGGTACTTTCAATCACCCGTGGCACTTACCCGCATAATTGTGGCACATACATGCCCTTTGCTATGCGCCAAAGTCTGACAACGTGCGACATGGCATTGTGACATTATTTAGGTCTTGTCCAGTGCGTCATATTCGTGAAGCTATCTCACCTTCCCATACTATTTGGTTAACGTTAAATTAAGGGGGTGATCAAGAAAACACCCGACACAAGCGGCTAGATACTTAGATAGATAGATACGCAGATAGACACCAAGAGTGCTTGCAGTATGCACAAAAATGCTTCTCATGAAAAAATGTTTGCTTGCAACACACGAATTTTAAATGCAGTTGAATAGCATTTCGTGTTCCTGACATGACAAAAATTTATTTACTTTTTTTTCAAGGGCCCTCGCATTTCTTCTGCTGTGTACTTCAAAAAAAACGCCTCCCCTCGAATGCCAAGCAGCCCCGACCTGGATGTAGACTCAGAGCATTCCGCTTTGCAGGGTGATGGAATCTTAAGAATTTAGGAATCTCTGGACGCGCCTCGCTAACACCGGAACGAAAGTATGATCGCAACTATAGCGGAACCAAAAAAAAAGGTCTCCAATTTAGCCCCCAGTACCCGTTCATAATGTGAACCCATTTCTCTGTCGACTAAGCTGAAAACACCATGAAGCTATGCGCCTAATGTTTATTGTGGTGCACCTCTCCAATACGATGAGCTACTTGCGGTAGAGCTCAGATTTTGATTTGATGATACAGTTTTAACTCAAAGCTTTTCTAGGGGCGAAGCTCCTTATGGCTTGGCTTGTGCAACCCTCGTTGTAGTGCGTAACCTCCGGTGGCACATACCCGAAATAGTGGTTCTTAGAATGTCAGCTGGATGGCGGCACTTGTATGTGATGAATATAGGATGAAAAGATGTGAGATGGCTGTGCTTGTAGTGTTCACTAGAAGGACGGATGGATGGACATACAGATTGACGGGCGGACTGACGAATGCACGTACAGACAGACAGAGATGCAGACGCACGGACGGACGGACAGACAGAGGGATGGCCACATGAACAGACATGTGCACGGACGGAGAGACGGACGAAAGAACGGACAGACGGACGAACGCATCGACGATCTCACGGATGAACGGACACACGGACGGACGCACGGATGGACGAACGAACGGACGGACGCATGACCGAACTGAAGCAAGAACGAATGGACGGACGGAAGCATGCATGGACTGACGAACGCTTTGCCTCACCAATCCTCATTCACTCCATGGATATGCTGTGATTTTTTTCATTACCATGTAGCAGCTGCTCGAGAAGTGTTCTTGCACATTTGATTTCCGCATGCAAATGACAGTTTCATGGATGGCCTGACGATTTACTGGTTCAAGGTTTTCGTTCTGAAAAAGGCACAGCAATGGCACCTGTCCATGCTCCACGCAAAAACCCCGTAGAGGTATGCTTGGGATTGGTGTGAAAGATGTTTTATCGACGACGCACTCGCCCGTCTCCAGAAAAAAAAACAGAATACTGCGAGGTAAACATGAAGATATACGGATGCCTGAAAAGGCATGAGATGTGCAGAGAAGAAAAGCTCGAAGATAAATAAAACATAGAAGCGCACGAAGTGAATGCAGTTTACCGAAGAACATATGTTCAAAGGTACCCCGGGCACTCCTTCTGGGTTGTTGAGTCAGGAACCGTAGGGGGTGTTCCGTCCGGTAGGCCTTACTTGGTTCATCCGCTTGTCTAAATCGTAGTTCCGTTTCCGATTTTGCTCACTTTTTTTCACGAACGCGTTGTCTTTATTGCTTTGTCCTATTTTTTTCGAGGCATGCAATTTTTGCTGGCTTGTTTTCATCTACACATCGTTTGTGCTCTGAGCTAACTTTTGTGTAAGAGGAAAATCAACTCTTACTCACGTGTTAACTATCCTTGTAATTTCACTTTCTCGCGAGATACCTTATATTCGCGGTGCTGTTTTCTGCATTTGTTTTTAAATGAGATTATAAACGTCACAATTCAAGAAAGTATTTATAAGATAGAACGTGCTATTGTCGTTTTAGATTTCATCATTTCATTTAAAAATGGAACTTCTTTTGGTGTTCGGGTTTATTTGACAACGGGTGATTGCTTCGCATTTGAAATGCCCCCCCCCCCCCCCACACACACACACTTGTCCCCACGTAGTATCATCCATTTCAACTATCAGCTACGTCACGCTGTGGAATGCGCGTGCTCGATGCATAGAGGAAGCACTTCTACATGCGTGAATACCTTCGCATACTTGAACCAGCCGAAGCTCTAAGGATAAACCTGTTTTTCTAGCCGAGAACGTAAAAGAGCTCTTTTCGCAGAAATTCTGGTGTCTACGTCAGTGTTGGCGTCGTTGGTTGTGATTAAAAATTCATCATCATTTTTGACATGAGTACTAATAAATATATCATAAATGTGATAGGCTGCTTAGAGATTGTTGCTTTACACCGGTGACAATAAGTTGTTTCTGCACTTACTCTCGGTGCAATGAGGCTTCAGTTAAGCCACAGCCAGTTACATAAACGACACGAAAAATGTAATTCCAGAAACAAACTCGCATTAAAACAGATCGCTGGCAACTCTCATATATCTACGGCTCCTTCGTCGTTAGCGTACGCCTTCCATAGCTTGGGAAAGTTCACAGCACCAGCTGCGTTTACCGTAACCTAGTATTCTCTTGTTGTAAGTATTCGGGGTGTTCGGATCTTTATCATTGCTTCGATGTCTAACAACCACCACCACCATTGTTTCGAAGGCTAAATTTTGCATTCTTCAGTTTAAGTGGACCAGTGGTTAGAAGTTAATTTCCCGAATTTTGTGGCACGTGACGATGATATCTTTCTAGATGGACACAGAACGAACGAATTGCGAAACAGCTATGTTGTTAAACCTGTACCAACCTCAGAGGTGACTGAAGTACGGGTTAGTGGAGAACCCCCACGGGGCGTCCGCAGCTTCTGGCGGGTATGTGTCGCTGAAATAGGACAAAACCGCTACTCATTACCGGTTCCCTGAAATAAAGTAGCTGTTTATATAAGCTTTATATATATAGCAAAACACAAAGTTCGGCGATAGCTAAGATACTGTGTTCTCTGGCAGACAGACAGACAGACAGACAGACAGACGAACGGACGGACGGACGGACAGACGGACGGACGGAAGGACAGACGGACGGACGGACGGATCCAAACCTAACATGTCTGCAGGCTATTTTTTCAAAGATACCACTGCCCTATTGGCACTAATGGGCACTAATGCTCGGGCTATATGCTCCTTTTATCAGGAACGGCAGCATTGTCTCCCTTTGACTGAGGCTGCTTGCCCTCCTAAAAAACGTGGTTTGGCTGAAGAGTGGCGCACAACGACAATGCTAGCAGTGATCTCCAAAGTGCGCGGTCAAAGATCAATAAAAATAGCAAAACACTGATTTCAGAAAGGACCAATATACTTATAATTGTAACTTCCAGTTCTTACTGTTTAAGAATAAAGGTCATATTTAAAAATAACTGTAGGAGACATATCGCTGTCCCAGGTGCTTTGAAGATTGACATCAAAAACCATGATCGAACGCAAAATTTATCCACCTAAATGTGCGTAACGAAGCATATGCAGTGGATATTACACTTTGTCTCCGCGTTTGCCAAAGGCTGCCCGCAGAAGCCTAAAGCAACGCCTACTTTGGCGTGTACGTACAGCATAGCCACATGCCTGTAGGACAAGACACGGGCATTTCACCTGACCTGATTAATGACGTGTGCTTGGTTGCTCGCTAATTAGCCCTAAGCTTCTATGCGTTTCAGGGCACGGATACCTGCTACCTTTGACGTTGACAATACCGCTGGGCAAGTGGATAAATGACTAGTGGTCATCCTTGCAAGGGATAGACGGTGCAGGGTTCGTCGAGGAGTGTAGCGTATACGGCGAGCTCTCGTATATAAATGTGTGGCGTCGAACACGTAAAGTCGTGTATACGTTCCTGAGAATTCAATTATTGGACGAGACCAATCTCATCGACGAGTCTATTTCCGTGTAAACTTAGCCATAAAAAATATTCCATGAATCCGACATTGTTCTCCTGTGACAGTGCTGTCACCCACGCACTAATCTGAACATGGCCGGCTGGACAGTCAACAAGTTAGGCAAACAATGCCTTAAGTATGAAGTCAGAAATTTCCGGCGGCCGTCAATGCAGCTCACCGGTATTTCTATTCTCTCGTATATACTCACCGTTGTGTGAACTATATATATGTACATGGACATGGTACCATAAAAATATGATACCCGGTAGGCCACCCCCTCGCTACGCCCCTGAATGGCGTAATTGTGTTGCGAGTGGGCTCCACCGGTACTATCCGATAGCACACCGCAGGGCAATCAGGGCAAGCAGTTCTGCAAAGCGGAAGGCCGAAAAAAGAGAAAGGGCAACATTCTTTTCACAAACCGTTGACAACACTGTGAAAGGTACAGGCGCCTTTGACCAATCATGACAGAACGCACTGCATAAGTGTTCCTACGTTCCTGTCTCCTTCTTTCGTTACCTCAAGCATCAGTAATAGCATAGTGAGAACAGTAAGCCTGACAAGTTCACAGCTGCTCGCATTTCTGTAATGGGTGCCATTTTCTCGCGCTCCTAATAGATGTGAACTGCACCGTGTTCTCGTTTCCATTTGCGGAAGCTATCAAAGACGCAGCCGTAACGCAAGTAATTTTCTATGAGTTACCACACAACCAGGCCACCGCGTTGCGGGCCTATCGATTGTCGACCTGGTAAAAAAAGGACGCAGGGTAACAACTTCATGCATGCTCAGAGAACGGCGACAAGTAACTTAACGGGGACAAGTAAGTAAGAGCCTGTGTCACGCAGCGAAGGTTAGTAGCTATCCACACTCCCATGCATGACAGCAGATGGTGGAGTAGGTGCGTTAAGGACAGCCGCCAGCGGGGACTGCAGAGAAATACGAGACCATGAACAGCAGAAAGATGAAAAGGAGCAAGCAAAACTATAAATGTCTGCTCTCTTGCAGGCACAGCCTCTTGGTTATAACACGAAACATATGAAAGTGGCCTAAAAAATGTTTAACGATGAAAAGACATGTGCTGGAGCAAGGCAGGAATGTGGCCAACTTGTGTTTTTTTCTGTTATTCATTGTACTTTAGGTAACAACGCAACTTCACTGCGAAAAAAAAGCAGCTTCGTGCCATGTTTTGCTTTCTCCTTTTGTCCTCATAGCAGAAAAGCGGAATTACCGAACGTAAAATAAAAAAAGTGATAGTAAAAAGCAAATTACAAGTGAGTGCCCAGTGCTCGCACGATGTGATGTCAAGCCCAGAAAGTGGGTGGTTACTGGCTACATTAGAGCCAGTGCACTACCTGGCCTCCGACAATGACTTTTTACTGGATCGCACGTGTCCAACCATCTAGAGCAATGTGTGCAGTATATTAATCTTTAGATAGGCATACAGAAAATTAATATGGCTTTTACCCTTGTTTTCGTCCGGACATCGTGTTATACTTGTTTATTAATATTGAAAAGCGTAGCCAAGTTTCTTTTTTTTTCAACAAACACAAAGAAACGTCTTCCGAAGCACGCAACGTATATTTATTAGTGGCACGTTTTTTATTGATTTACTTTTTTTTAACTCCACGAGGGCCGAGCTATGGGGGCCTTCCATTATGGCGTACATCTTAAGTAGATCGGGGCTTTGGCGTAATGACACAGTATACTGTGTCAGGGTATGAACCTGACCCATCGTTAGATATATACCCTGACTAGATATATACTGTTAGATATATACCCTGACTATAGTCAGTATACCCTGACCCATCGATGTGTCAGGGTATACTGACTACATTGTTAGATAACTGACCACCGTGAAGATAGCAGAACTCCCATGCAGAAGAATTTCGAAGCAAACCTACAAAAAAAAACTACCTTCTGGATGAACTCTGAGGGAAATACAAATTTACATTAAACTCGCAAAGCTATCGTGAAATTCTTATGGAAAATCATGTCGCTATTCTTTTCAAACGAAAGCGACGTCTATTGAATAAACATGCCGAAATGATGCACGATAGTTCCCTGTGCCATTGTAGATTAATCAACGTCATTCATGTATAACATGGGGCACATTATTGTCGTAAATATCCTGTGGGTGGCACGAAGCTTCATTTGCCTGAAATTTGTCTGATATCATAGTTTCCTACAATAATACCTAGAGAGTAATCTGGCCTTGCGATCGTGTACCTCTGTGGGAATTATGGGAAGTACAGGCTTCGGATTAGATAAGGTTAGATAGCGAACTGTCTACACACTGTTTTCTACCGTTTCAGTTTAGCTCTTTTTGCAGCGCGGGTAGTGGGGTGTGGTGAAAAGCACTGAAGCAGCGCTTTTGTTGTTCGAAAAGGCTTAGGGCCAACCATTAGGTCTGAAATTCGCTGTGACGTTGAAGCTTTACTAGTAGAATTTGACAGTTTAAACAAAGCGTCGTCCACTCATACATGAACCGTGTCATGCCAGGGCAAGATATCACATCGAGTTCGCGTTTTTTATGAGCGCTTCTTGCCTACCATGGTAATAAATCAACTGAAAAACGTTGACAATGCTAAGTAGACGCACCGTAATGCCCCACTGACTCGACTTCAGAACAAAGCAGAGGTGAGTTGGGGCAGACCTCTTGGACAGACGCAATTAGCAACGCAGAAGACGAAACATTAAGTGTTTTTCACTTAATACTGCGCTGTTATTTTCATAAATAAATAATGTGTACTTATGAGAGCAAGACAAGCATGTTTGTTTTAAAGTGCTGAAAAAATCATCATTTATACATTGATGCCAAATCTGGAACGCAATGGCAAAATAATGCATACCCAGATGTTTAAATTTGCCCGGTTTCAGTTTTGCCTTCTCGTCACGAAAGGTTTTCCAATAAAATTTGCGTACAAATAAATGTAGCAAGTTTCAATTGTATATAGGTTAAAATCGCTTTATTTCACACTCGGAAAAGAACCGTTGCGAATTTCAAGAACGTAATCCATCCGAAGCGGATCCGAAGCCGGAACTGCCTATAATTACCATGGGGTTACAAGCACCGCTGAAAGAGCCCACGTAGACACTAGCACCAGATCCCCCTCTAGGCATCATTGTATGAAACTCTGTCTGATATATAATGCTAAAATTAGTTGTGTTACGTATGAACGTTGATATAGCGTTATTAAAGAGCACGCTATCACTCTGCTTCATATCTAACCACACACACACACACACACACACACACACACACACACACACACACACACACACACACACACACACACACACACACACACACACACAGCTCGTAGAGCTGTGTGTGTGTTACTCTCGTGTGAACAGCTCGTGACATCAACAGCTCGTAGAGCATCGTTTAATGCAACTGGTTAAACGCAGCTGGCAACACGCATTACTGAGGCCGTCGTGTGAGTGATAAGTGAAGAGAGCTGCTGCGTTTTTCCGCCTGTCATTGATATCTCCTAGCGCACTGCACATCATCGTGAGCCGTACACTCAGAAATGGGATACCGTCGCTTGTAGAAAGGGTGTTATTATTAGGTAATATGGATGATTTTACATATGTATGCGCTGACGCGTTCATCCGCCACAAGCAAGTTCCTCCTTCCTTTGCGCGATGCTTATTCTTCAAAGGCCCTACTACAAAAACAATTCGATTATCGCACAAAATTTCTTTGTCATTGAGTTGCTAAACACATCCAAACACAAAACCAAAATATATTCTAGATTGCTTCTTTTTTTCGCCATGAATCGTTGCGTACATTGCCTTAGTTTCGGCACCTTCTGAAATAGAACTCGTTTGGTATGTACTTTTTGTCCTGCTCACGAATCAGTACTTATTCTGCCACCAACGCAGCAGCTAGGAACTCGAAACCATGTGGACAGCTGGGAAATGGATGGCAAAGTAGGTTTATAGGAAAAGAAGCAAACCTCTGTTCGCCCCTCAATAAAAATCTTCCATATAAAATGAGTAGACGAAGGGGAAAGTAATGCAAGCTGTCTCTTTGCGCAGTGTTAGCATGGTCAGGCCTTAGCGGCCGGAGAAGTACTGTGGACTTGCTTTTCTTGTTTCCTTCAGAAACTGAGTCTTTCCTCAGCCATGCTTCGCTCAGATGGCTAAAAGCTTTGTAAAAGTGAATTTTACTGAGGGTAAATAGCACAAATAATATTATCAGAGAAAGCATAGGTAGGTCACATTTTTCTTCAAAACAAAACCACACAATGAAGCAAGAAAAAAAAATAAAAACACCGTGAACACCTTGTGTTAATTGCCACTACGTGGCAAGAGACTTGGAGCAGAGGGGTCAGCCCTAGCGGCACAGTTTAAGATAAAAATATCTGAGAGCATCAACTTCGCCATTGTCGAAACTGGCAGCACGCTGTTCAACGATGAAGGCGTAACAACTCTGACTGCTATTAGTGGCTTCTTATCCTGTGTAGATCTGCGAGTTCTTTTCGAGCTTCCTTCTTTGTGCTTCAGCGGTGCGTTATCAGCATCTAGCTGCTCGTCGTTTTTCACGTGACATTCCAAATTCTGCTATCACATTCATTGCTTTTGCCCTTGCGGGAAAAATAACTTTTTTGCGTTAGATAAATCGATTTGATCACTGAGAATTTGTTGATTTAGTCACTCTATCAGATTCGCTGCTGTTCTCGGCCACTTTTTCCATTTCTTGGAAACTATACCAGTGTTACAAATGAACATTGCCTGCACTGCGCATCCCATCCCATGCCTAGATACATTTTTTTCGCCTTTGTGTCCACTGCAATATCCACTGCCCCTGTTTGCTGCCCGGCCCACTCCGCCAGCCTCTGACTGTTTGACGCTACAACTTCTATTTTCCCCCTATTCGAAGTTGTGTGGTCCCCAAAGGTTTTCTTTGGTTCATGTGTTATTTTCTAAATTTGTCCCATTTTCTCGAATGAACCGCCTGAATTGATTTGATACTTTTTGCTTTAGTGACAACGGAAAACTTTGGTAATTATTTGGCAATGCTTCGTGGTATAGCGCCTTCCAGCCTAACCCATTTTGTCAGCGAAGGTTGTTTTCGCGAACAGGCTTTCCTGTCAGTAAATGACGTAAGTATACATAATACTCTACAGACTGTATTGGTTGGCTTCCTATATCACTTGACAGGCCATTTAGCATTATCTTTGCTATAGGCGTAAGCATGGACCATCTTTCACGCTTCGACTACGGGGCAACCGACAACCATACTTCGACAACCTTACTCGAAAAGTGAGATGAAGATCATGACTATTAGCACGTGCAGCTCGCTTCCCGCCAATATCACGAGTTCTTAGAACTCCTACTCACTTTAGAGGAACCGAGAATCTGGTGGGCAATAAGGCACATGGGAAGTCTGTTAGCTCACATAGCCAGCACTGCGCATGAAAAATCTGCGCTTCTTAATTAAGGTTGCATAGCAAGCTTAACAAAGGAATGCACCAGCCAGCATTGCCTAAAAGAAGGTAGCATAGCATAGCGTTCTCTGAAATTAGTCAGCATTACTTCTTTCATTCTTTTGAAACTAATCTTCTTGAACTCCTGCTCAAAACTTTCTGTGAATAAGGAGATTAAAACCCCGTCACTGCGAAAAGGAGGCGGTGCATCTTTTCTGGGGGGCACTCCAGTGATAAGGCTGCAAGTTCGCGAGCACGAGAAGCCAAGCCTTCGTTTCGCATAGCCACCTGTATGCCAAGGGAGGTAAAGCATAAGGTTTGCCAGCATGGATCGACTTGTATTGAAGTGATACAGCCATTTGGTCTAATGGGTAACAATTCATTGCAGATACAAAAAGTTTCACTTCTCTTGTCCTTGCTCTGTACTGCGCCTAACCTTTTTTTTTCAATTAGAATGTATAACCAGTTACACTTGTGATTCCCTGAGTAATTGTTCTTTAGTGATAAATAAATAAATTGTAAAACCGGGTCATTTCTACAGAATAAGGAGTGGTGCTTCAACAATGTCTAGGTATGGCGACGCAGTTAGGGCAACATTACTTCACAGGAGCGCCTGTGAATTAGTCTGCTGGACAGAGGCGGAATGAGGCTGGCACGCGTTTTCCTGACTTGATTAATGATTTAGGCTTGTGCTCATTAATTAGCCTAGCACAGTATTGCGTCGCTCTGTGTGCGTCGCTGTTCTAACTTACGCCACGACTCGACTGCGGCTTTGGTGGAACTCGTGTAACTCAGATACGACTGTGAATGCATCAAGAGTCTACACAGAAAGGAAAACTCGAGGGAGTTTTAATTTGTTTTCTGTATATGCCTTAGTATACGCCATTGTGGTCGTTTCGTTCATTCTTACGTTTGTTGGCCACCGCATGCGACAAACTCGTTGTGCTAACACAGATATTTTCAGGAAAAAAAAGGCGGAGAAAAAAAGTGCCGCCATATCCACGAAGTGAATGATGCTGAGTGGGCGAACCTCCGGAGGTAAATCTGATAAACCATGAATCCTCCGTACATTGTGCCCACTCAATTTTATTACAACGCTCCCCCTAGCGTACGTCGCCACACTGAATCAAACGATTGCCTTCCACCAATTACACGAGCCATATGTGACACCATTCCTATTTTATAACATCTCGCATCTTTCATCCTCAACTACAAGTACCGCGGTCTAGTTTACAACATCTTGCATCTTTTCATCGTCAGCTACAAGTACCGCGATCCAGTGAACACTGCAAGAACTAAACGAGAAGTAGCTACATACAGGAAACGCACAGCCCGCGCCTTAAGGAGCTTCGCCCCTAAAATGGTGGCTGAGGTCAGAAGAAATACAGTGCTATTAGGTACGCATCACTCAATTGCTGTTTGCTCTCGGAAGCGTGAGAGACTAGCTATCATTGTTTGGTCGAAGACGAGATTTTGCCGAACGCGAAAGTTTCTACGATTTGGTTCGATAACTACGTGCACAATGAACTCGATTATTCATTCTTTCATATACTAATTGGTTAAAAGGTAATTGTTTGCAGGGTTAAGCAAATCATTCGCACTCAATTTTCCGCGTTGTTCAGCTTAAGGCTTGTGGCCGCCTTTTGCAAGGCGCACCTCTAGCCTCATTCAAACTCTTTATATAGAAACGCTTTGAGAAAGCTCATACAGCTTCGTCGGGTTGTTAGGTTCGCCCGAATTACGCGAATAGCGCGATGTGTTGCAAAAGCTGAAATCAGAATGACAGCCTGGGCTTCACCCTTTGAAGCTGACGTGTCTACATACGAGGTTTTGTGAACAATACACTAGGAACTCTCTGAAACCACCGACGAATGGGTACCTCGCATCTTCCTTGGGGACCAGCATTCAAATTACAGCCACAGCCACAATTTCTATAGAGGCAGAATTTAAGAAAAATTGGTGTACTTAGATTTACGAGCACGTAAACTACCTTATGTAATCAGAAGGACTCCATAACATTGCTCGTAATCAGTGTGTCGTTTTGAAACTTACAAGACTACAAAAAGTAATATTTTTCAGGAATACTCCAGAGATAGCGAAACTATTGGCAAGATTTGAATTGAGAAATTTTACCTTTTCTGTTCAAATTATTGTTGCAGTTATCTCGGCGCATCCGCTAATATTGAAGCGTAACATAGAGACTACTGGCGATCTCATGCGACCTAGTGCATCGCAAATTATTTCCTTCAGTATGATGCCGGGGGCTGGTTTCGCAAAGCCTATCCTCGTATACCTTCCACATTGTGGGAAAGTATATACACACTCCCGATCAGTGCCAACCAAAAGGGGATCATCAGAAGCGGAGAGTTTTACGCCTCGTTCGCATAAGAAAATCGGGCATCTTAGTGAAACGGAGTCATTTTGGCATTTAAATACTGCTTCGTTCACATTTCTTGACTGCCACGGTGCCAAAACGAGATGTATAAGGCTAGCTGCTGGGTAAAGCGCTCACTGCCTAGCAAGTGCGGTTTATCCTGGAAGTTCCCGCGGCTTGCACAATTATAATTATCTGCGTTCCCATGCATAGAGTATGATCATTTCTGTTCTGTGCCTTTACGTCACTGCGGTGACATGTTATATGACCACTGGGGCACTTTTTTCCCTGAATTTTGACTCGTGCCCTCTTAGGTCCGTCATGGGGGAATGCGCTGACTGTATAGAAGACAGCCCAGAACCTATAGCTGCAGAAAGACTTGTATAAGGGGATATCGCCGCCATCTGACGAAGTTTTGTCCCACTTTATACTCTGCATGCCTCAGTGTGAGCGTGAATTTACAGCAAGACTCTTTTTGTTAGTACAAGAATAATATTTACAAGTATTTGTCATTAAAAAAACAATAGCTGAGTAGAGCCTTCAGCTGTCCCGTTCAAAAAATCTAGTAATTTACCAACAAATTGGTTCGGCCTAATGTAAAACAATGTAGCATCTTAATTTTTTATGCTAAAATGCAAGCGAGGCATTCTTCAATAATTCAAGCAACGCCAAGCCAACAAAAAATAAATTGGACTAGATAAAGAAGACAATTATGCCTCACTGTTTGCGTTATTTCTGTGCAGAGGTGATTCGGACAAGTGAAGAATTCACGAGGCATGGCAGGTGTATTCTAACTAGACTGAAACAAAGAAAGAAACACTAAGCAGAAGCCAACTGCACTAGCGGAATAAGAATGACCCTTCGTTATTCTGGTGGCTAAGAACGCGCAGAATAAAAAAAGAAAAGGACAGCTTCCCCAAAGCAGGGCTGTACTGAGTATCGCCGCCTCGGCCGCAGTAGATTGTGAGAATTAGTGATACGAAAATAGATCCTCGCACTCCGTACCTCCTTTATTGCTGCTCTAGATGGGATGAAAAAAAAACTGTAGGTATGGTAGCGGGTCCATATTGAGAGGAACGAAAAAAAAACGGCATCTTTTTTTTTAAACGTGGAGGAATGACAGTTTTGCCTTTACCAGAAAGCACTTCAAGAACGTGGTACTGCCTGGAAGAATATGTGGCTGCACTGACATTTCAGCTACCCTTGCCCTTATTTAATTTGGGTGGGTGATAAATGCGAGAAATAACTAGGGAGCGCATGAGGCGCATGATTGACTAAAACAGGCTATTGGAATGGGCAACTATTGGAATGAGTAAATGAAGCATAGCCTCAGAGCACACCACTGAAAACACATAAAGCAGGCTAGTGCAGCCCGTTGCAGTTCATGCGTGCGGAAGAGGAGACAAAAAAAGGGAAGTGGGCGAATGAAGTTATGAAATGTTGTTTATCACGAGTATCAATTAGTGAGCAACCGACCCTGAGTTACCCACAAGGGCAGACATTTTTGTTCCGTGTATACTTCTGTTCTGTTAACCATTGTGTTGATCGCACAGATTTTTTTTATTTAAGAACTTCGACTGTGCGTTGTGCGCGTTGTGCTAAGTACACTTGTATAGCTCACTCTTTGTTCTCTACTTTGCTGTTATGCAATAGCCGAGAAGTAGACGATGTGAGGCACTGACACCAATAACTACTTATGTATATATATATATATATATATATATATATTGTAAGACAGTAGCAGCGTTGGAGTCTCGACGGCGTTTATTAGGCCGAATTGCCTGATCAACCCTTCGATCGAAGACGACGTTTTTCGTGATGATGATTATATACAGATGAAGAAGATGAAGGTCAAACGTTGTCAATATTGTGCTTACACTAATTTCGCCCTCGCGTGGAAGCAGCCAATTAGGCCGCTGTTTGTGACGG
Source organism: Rhipicephalus microplus (assembly GCF_043290135.1). Taxonomy (NCBI): domain Eukaryota; kingdom Metazoa; phylum Arthropoda; class Arachnida; order Ixodida; family Ixodidae; genus Rhipicephalus; species Rhipicephalus microplus. Next base: position 183,429,638 of record NC_134701.1, read on the forward strand.
TGGTGTACGGCGCACGAATGATTTTAAGCGCGACACGTGAAGAACCTCCATGCCACAAAAACGGCCGTCGGAAGGCATTACAAAAGGGGTTACTCGATAGTTAACCGGAGACGCCTGCTCGACTATAGCGTAGGGGCCGATGAAACGTGAGTGAAACTTATCACACAGGCCGGGAACCCGCGTTGGAGTCCACAACAGTACTTTGTCTCCAGTATTGAAGTGAACTACGCGGTGGACACCATCGTAGCGAGTCTTCCGCTCTTGTTGGCTTGCCTGTGTATTGAGGTGGGCGCGTCGGCGACAATCGGCCAGGCGAAAGATTAAGTGCTCCCTCGATGACGATGACGAGTTCACAGGGACGTCAAAAAAGAAGATGTCGAGCGGAGATGTTGGTTGACGGCCATAGACGAGAAAGAATGACCCGTGGAGCGCTGCGTAGCGGTATTGTACGCAAAAGTCACGAATGGCAGGATGGTATCCCAGTTGGTGAGGTCGGCGTTGATATACATAGATATCATGTCGGTCAAAGTTCGATGGAAGCGCTCTGTGAGGCCGTTAGTCTGGGGATGGTAGCTGGATGTCGTCTTATGAATCGTATTACATGCGTGGAGGACTTGTTCGAGTAGTTTCGAGAGAAACGCCTTGCCGCGATCGCTCAATAAGATGCGTGGTGCACCATGTCTTAGAAAGATTGCCTCCAGAAAAAATGTGGCAATGTCCTCTGCTGATCCTGAAGGAAGTGCAGCTGTTTCGGCGTACCTTGTTAAGTGGTCAACTGCTGTGACAATCCAGCGCTTGTCGCTAGCTGATATTGGTAGCGGTCCGTAGATGTCAATGCCAATGAGATTGAAGGGAGCGTCAGGACACGGAAGAGGTTGTAGAAGACTGGTCGGAGAGAAAGTGGGTCGCTTGCGGCGTTGGCATAGCGAGCATGACGCAACATATCGCGCTACGCAGTTGGAAAGGCCAGGCCAGGCAAAACGACTCCGGATGCGTTCATAGGTTTTTTGAAAACCGAGATGACCAGCCTTGGGGTCATCGTGAAACGCCTCCAAAATCTGCGCCCTTAGAGAACAAGGAGCAACAGGAACCCTGCGCTGTACTTCGGGGTGGAAGACAAAGCGGTAAAGGATTGAGTTTTCAGTCTTGAAGTTCCGCAGCTGTCGATGGGCGCGAGCGTTGGGAGGAAGAGAGAAGCCTTGAAGGCGCTGCATTATAGAGCGACAGTAAGTGTCGCTGTGTTGGTGGGATGCGAACGTCTCGTTGTTGAAGGTAGAAAGAAAATCGACAGGGGCGAGTGAATGAACTGACGGAGATACTTTGATGTGTCCACTCACAGTTGGCGAAAGGCCAGGAGTGCCTGATGAGGATTGTAGAGTACAGCGGCTAAGGGCATCGGCATCGTTGTGTTTCTTGCCGGATTTGTAGATAACGTCAAACTCGTATTCTTGGAGACGAAGTATTCAGCGACCTAGACGTCCAGACAAATTCTTCAGCGTCGACAGCCAGCACAAAGTGTGGTGGTCAGTGACGACGGTAAAGTGGTGGCCGTGAAGATATGGTCGAAACTTCTGGATGGCCCAGACAACGGCGAGACACTCCTGCTCAGTGATGGTGTAGTTTTTCTCTGCTGCTGTGCGGGTGCGCCTTGCGTATGCGATCACACGTTCGTCATAACGCTCTGTTCGTTGAAGAAGTACAGCGCCGAGTCCGTGTCCGCTGGCATCAGTATGGAGGAGAGTGGGTGCGGCGTTATCGAAATGACAAAGCACTGGCTCAGACATGAGGGCACGTTTCAAGGTGCCAAAAGCCATTTGGCATTCGTCCGACCATACGTATGGCGCTCCCGAAAAAAGGAGTTGGTGAATTGGCGCAGCAATGGTGGCGAAGTCTCGTATAAAGCGCCGGAAGTACGATGCAAGGTTAAGAAAGCTTCGGAGCTCTTTGACGCGTTGAGGCACCGGGAGGTGAAGAACAGCGGTAATCTTGTCGGGATCTGGCCGGATTCCATCTTTGCTGACGAGATGTCCGAGTACTTTAATACTTTTGCTAGCAAAGTGGCACTTCTTGGTGTTGAGATGAAGGCCAGCAACTGCGAGACACGTCAGAACTTCATCTAGGCGCTGCAAGGGCTGTTCGAATGTTGAAAAAAATATGACGATGTCGTCAAGGTAACATAAGCATGTTTTCCACTTAAGGCCCCGCAATACAGTGTCTATTAGTCGTTCAAACGTTGCTGGCGCATTGCAGAGGCCGAAAGGCATGACGTTAAATTCGTAAAGTCCGCCGGGTGTGGCAAAAGCTGTTTTTTTCTGGTCATCCTCGTGCATTGAAATTTGCCAATAACCAGAGCGCAGGTCAAGACTCGAAAAATATTCCGCTCCTTGGAAGGAATCTAAGGCATCATCAATGCGAGGCAAGGGATATACGTCTTTTCTGGTTACTTTGTTTAATGCGCAGTAGTCAACACAGAATCGCACCGAACCGTCTTTTTTTCTTAAGAGAACGACAGGTGACGACCAAGGGCTTGAGGAGGGGCGGATGATGTTTTGCTTGAGCATATGAGCAACGTGCTTGTCGATGATCTCGCGTTCGCTGAAAGAAACACGGTATGGTCGACGACAGACAATAGAAGTTCCGTCGGTGTGTATGCGATGAGCCACCGCAGAAGTCTGGCTTAGAGCAGTGGAATGTACGTCGAAAGAAAATTTATGCTTAGACAACAACGCCAGTAGTTCGTCTGCTTGCGGGGGAGTAAGATCCGTGCTGATGGCATAGACGAGAGCCGTAGTAGGTGGAGCATCTGTTTGTATTGAACGTGATTCCAGCAGACTTGTTTCCGAAGCCACTACAGAGATAGGTTGTGTGTCCACGCTGGAAACTACAACAGTGCCCTTGGTCAGCAGAATCGGCTCATTGGTGAATTTCAGCACTGCGAGAAATGCGGTGCCGTTGGAGAAGCGGACAAGACTCGATGAAAGTGCAATCCCTCTGGATAGACAACGGGCTGATGGACTGACTAGGACGTCACCGTGGTCAATGGAGTCGGACATAACCGTGATAACGTCCTCGTGGTTAGGTGGCACAAGGAAGTCATTAGCTGTTCGAAGCCGGTCACGTGATAATTTCGGGGAACTATCATCCGTCTCTCGCATATGTATGAGTCGTTGTCGAGAAGAGATGGAAGCAGCAGCATCAGAAAGAAAGTCCCATCCTAAAATAAGCATAAAAGCACAAGAAGGCAGCATGAAAACTGAATATGATGCCGGATCCCATCAATGAAAACTCTAACGGTGCACTGTGCTGATGGCCGTATATGCGAGTCATTTGCGCTACGTAAGAGAGTGCCAGTATAAGGTGTGGTAACCTTACGTAGACGAGTACACAAATCCGCATGAATAACAGAGATAGCAGCCCCCTTGTCCACCAATGCCTGAACTGGTACCCCTTCCGCATACACTAATAACAAGTTGGCTGGGCCCTCTGGAGGTCTTGGTGTTTGTTCGAGCGATGCAGCTTTCCCACCAAAAACTGCACCAGCTAGTTTTCCGAGTGGTAGTCAGAAGTAGGTACAGCCGGTCTCAGAGGAGATGTTGAGCGTCGTAGAGGTGAAGGGGACCGGCGGCGTCCGGGATAGCAGGGGCGAGGTGCGGCTAGTGGAGAAGTCGGAGAGAAGGAACGTGTCGTAGCGCGTCGCTGGTACTGGTTCGGGGATGGCTCCGAATTCCTTTCGTAAACATCATAGCCACTGCGTTCGTCCTGTTGGCGCTTGCGGCAAAATCATGAAATATGACCCCGAATGCCACAATGGTAACATATTGGGCGAGTTCAGCGCCAGGGGGCGTAGTGTGCTGGAGCTGTCACAGGCGCTGGTACTGGCGCTGGGACAGGCGAGTGTGGTGCAAAGGCTGCTAGGTTGGACTGCGCGGGAAGAAGATGCGCGTGCTGAAGAAAGGCAGGTGGCATGGCAGCGACTTGCGCATACGTCATGGGTGGTGTTGGTGGCGCCATAGTGTTCGATGGAAGAGCGCCAGCCATGGATGAGAGCTCCTCTTTGATGATGTCACGCAGACCAGCAGATTGAGAGTGAGGCCGAGGGGCGGGTGCACATGACAACCCTTGCGCTTCAAGTTCCTCGCGAATCAGAGTGCGAATCAGCGCGCGCAAATCCGCATTCGAGGAAGGCCTGCTGTCACTGGCGTCTGGGTAGTCTAGGTGCAATCGAATGGCTTGGAGTTCATCAAGATGCTGACATGTCGTGATGACGTCCTCAACGGCGGTGGGGTTTTAACATCCAGAGCGTTAAACGCGACATGGCCTATCCCTTTGATGATGTGGCGAACACGATCAGCTTCTGTCATCGCCGAGTTCACGCGGTGGCAAAGGGCAAGGACGTCTTCAATGTGCGAAGTGTACGTCTTCCCGGGACGTTGGGCACGCCCATCGAGCTTTCGTTTCGAAACTTCGGAATGGATGTTCGGTTTTCCAAAAATTCTACGAACTTGTTGAGCAAAAGTAGGCCAATCCGGGAAGCTGCTCTCGTGGTTAAAGAACCACGTTTTCGCAACATCGGACAGATACAAGGCGACGTGACGAAGTTTTTGAGGCTCATCCCATTGGTTATAAACACTGGTCATGTCGTATTCTTTTAGCCATACCTCGACGTAGTCACGTGGAAGACCACAGAAGATGGGTGGGTCGCGCTGCCGGGCGTTGACGATCCACGCAGGAATGCTTTGTTGGACAGGGATGCTGGATGTTCCGGGCAGCGATTTTTGAGCCATTACAGCGGACGGGGGAAGCAAGCGGCGACCCGAACGAAGCTTCAGGGGAACGTGACGTCGGAGAGGACTTGGGGATCGAAGCAGCTCCACCACTCTGTAAGACAGTAGCAGCGTTGGAGTCTCGACGGCGTTTATTAGACCGAATCGCCTTATCAACCCTTCGAACGAAGACGACGTTTTTCGTGATGATGATTATATACAGATGAAGAAGATAAAGGTCAAACGTTGTCAATATTGTGCTTATATATATATATATATATATATATATATATATATATATATATATATATATATATATATATGATAATAAATAAATAACAGAAACAAAATGAAACACTTCCTTGGCAGGGTGACCGGACGCTTGTCATTTCGGGGACAACCGGCTCCACCCACCTTGTGTGTCTTGGGTTTATAAAGTCTGCCTGCTAAATGGAAAGTCACAGGGTCAAGTTGTGGCCACTGCAGCTGCATTTCGATTCATGCCAAATGCTGGAGATTGGTGTGCTTAAATTTAGGTGCTTGTTAAAAAGCCCCAGCGGTCGAAATTTTCGGATTCATCCACTGCGGCGTCTCTCATAATCATATGGTGGTTTGTGGATGTTATACCCCACTTATCTATATAACATGAAATCCCGCCAATTAATTGTTATTATCCTACTTCATGAAACTGCCTAAGAAATGGCGTTATCCACAGGCACATCGCTAAACTAAATTTACACTGACCTCAAAGTTAGAATGAAGGTAGATAATACAGGCGGGTGCCGTTGTGGAGTATTCTGCTGCTAAGCGCTCTGGTAACGTCAGAAAGGTTGACGTAACTTCTGTTCGAGCTCCATAGAAAGCCTCACAAAAGAGCAGCAAGCACTGATGCCAGATGGTGTTGGCGGCACCGATTGCTTTGTTCTTTTGCCTCCCGCACTTTTTCCAGTGGAGCTAAAACTCACTGACGTCGCCTTTTTTACAAGAAGAATAGCTTGCGTTTGCAGAATTATAGACGTCTTCGCTGGATGCCACATGCTTATTTCCAGAGGCTTGGGTGAGAACCACCGGGATAATAAATGTGCCGCAATATTACATCCCGATTTATTCATAGGACATTTGAGAATGCTTGGGCGATGTTGTGAGCTAGATGTAGAGGGCTGGTGAAAGGTTCTTAGGCCACGCCTTCCGTAGCAGCGTCACCTGAGAACTTTTGAGTCTTCCCCCCTCTCCTCTACGTACATTATACGACATAACCCCCAGAGCATAATATAACGTGTCCACGCGCTCTTTCCTCCTGCTGCAAAGTTCAATGTTCTTTTATAAGTGGGTGTGTAGGTTCGTTGCAGATAGTAATCTATACAGCTGTCATTGCGAGCTCAGCAGTTTTCCTTGCTTTCTAGATTCATTGCGTACATATCTTCGACTCTGTCTTCTGTGCGCATTACAATTGATGTGCGTTGTGTTTCTGTAGCTACATATTGGTTAGTTCTACGATTCGTAGCTCGTTTGCTGTTCTATAATACTGCTCTCTATTTCCTGATGTGACTCTTGCGCAACAAAACTTCAATCATCATCATCACAATCATCTAGTTCCTGATGTGATTATTTTGGTGCGTGACTGAAAAGGCAGCGTAAGGGACCTGTGGGTTAATGAATAAAGTCCAACTTTATTTTAAAATTCAAGCGTCAACTAAAAGTTATATGTGGCTCATTAAGGAACGTGTAACGATACTATTGACGGTTAGAATTGTTATTTTTCGGCTGCCCAAAGTTTTCTTAGTGGTGAGGTTGATTAAAAAATGCTCACATATGTCATACTGGTGCACACATAAAGTACAGCGTGGCCAACTCACAAACATCGGGAAATGAATAATTGAGTAAGAAATGTTGTTGTGATTCCATTTATTGGACTGCGAATCATCGTTTCCGACTTAGGTGTCTTTACCGTACCTACAATGCTTTGTATGCAGGAGCTGTTTGATGTTTATTCGAAGACGTGAACCTGTGTTAACACCGGAAGCACTGAACTACTATGACATACACCAATGTTCGGGGCTTCTGTTATATTCATATACAGGGTGTTTCATGAAAATGTCCAACATATTCAAAAATGAGCAAATTGTGATGTTTGCTCGCTTTTTCTGTAGTGGTTTCCATCTTAATATGGTTGTAAGTATCATTCAGCACACTAATTGTGAAACTTAAATAAATGAACGGTTTATATGGTGCAGGTATGTAGTTATGTAAAACAAGATAACTTGAATTCTTGATTTAAAAAACCCATGGTAGCTTTGACATATAGCAAATGCGGCCTCTAATAAATATTGTAGCGTGATGAAATTGGGGTGCATTGATTATTGTAATAGAAAGAAAAAAACCGATAAGCGCAATAAGCAGATGACTCGAATGAGGTCACTCTTTTCAAGACAGCGGTTGCGCAGGATCAGTTCTTCCCTGTTGGTTAAAGTATGTGGGTTATGCGTACTAATAATGAAAGCGCAGCCTATGCAGTTATGCAATAGAGTTGGTTGAGGGTTCATTTAACGACAGTCACTTATTCTTTACGCCTCGAACGAATATGGTGGCAGCGCTGTTCCGTGTTCCGCTTTCGGTTTTCTCACTAAGTTCATAGAATTTCATTACTTCGCAAATTATAGAACAGCCCACTTTTTCGAAACGCCCTACTCGAATGGGTCCTTCACGTCAGAGACTTGAATTCTACTATTTCACTTATCTGCCTAACTTCGCTAAATAGAAAAAAATTTAGTTAATTTAGCTTTTTTTTATGACCGGCTGGAAATGACGTCTGCCACCATCTTAAGGAGCCTGCCATTTAAAAAAAAAGAAAATTATCGCGAAGACAGGCAGCAAATATACATTGTTCCAATTCTTTACTTATATAAGATAAGATCGTGTGTTCTAAAGGTTAGTAAACGATAAGCTGAAAGCCACTTTATCAATACCATATAGTTTTGAAATGTCAGATATATGAAAATATATTTATATATCGCGCTACAGTTTGGCCACCAACCACCAGCTAAGCGCCTCCCATGCATGGCGTTAGCAAACTGTGAGTCCGCATGAACCAGCCCTCTATGTTTCAGAGTTGAACACGACGGACAAAGATAAAGTGACACAGTGTCGGTTACAATGGCCAGAAGTTTTCGGGCGCACATTGCGGGTCTGCAGCAGCCGCAATAAGCCCGCGGAATATTAACGCGCAGCCTCCTATGTTTCTGAGGACGCGGATTGCAGTCGCAACACGGGCTTCGTTTTTCAGCGACGCCTGCCTATTTTACGGTGAGCGGAATACGCGCTTAGATTCTTCCGCCTCCCACAACGTGCAAAGCTATTAGGCGTACGTGGGTCCACACTGTGTCTCGCACATCATTTATTCCCTCATCCTCCCCCACGATAAATTGAGCTACTTTATTTGCAAACGTTGTGAGAGGAGTGTTTTTTTTTTTCAGTGAAAAGTAAAGCATCGCTCACACACGCTAACGCGATCTTATGCTTGTCTAACCTCATACAAATGCATCTTTTTATTTGATTTTATAGTGGCTACTAGCAACAGCTCAACCCTTATAAAAAGACGTGGAGAATCCGCACAGCTTCTAAGCGCGCACAGTCATCGCTGGTTAGATCCGCTGGCGTTTTTTTTTTTTTGGAGGGGGCGGGGAAGGGGGAATTCCGATGAAAGACAGGTGCTGCTTTTTTTACGCAGTGCATGCATGTGTAGCTAGTGAACACTCATGTTAGCCGGCTCTCCAGAACATTAGGCACACATTGCTTCATAAAAATTGTAGGATGTTTAGAAATCTTGAGATTGGATGACAGGGATACACCTATTGATATATTTTTATTCTTACGCTTTGAAGTTATGATTTTACGTACTTTCTTTTAGGTCTTATTACTCCCCAGCAATAGTTATTTTAAAAATAAAACAAATCAATATCACTGTAACAGGAAGGGTGTAGAAAATAAATATTTACGTGTGACAATTTAGAATCATGATTTACACTAAGAGATGGGAATGAAATTTCCAAGTATAGAGATGTTGCGGAATATATCCAGAGCTAGAATTCAATAGTCAATGAACGCTTTATGCAGGAATTTTGCACGGTTTAGGCAACGATGATTGACGCATGAGATTGAGGTTCTTTCACCTTGGGTTCACTGTAGTTCGTAACTGAAGTAACCTGATCTAGTGAATGGTCTCACGGCTTGCGTATTTATTAAAAGCTATCTCAAACCGCAATCAAGATTGTATACAGGTTGCAGCACTCACGTCCCAATTTATGACCCACATGTCTCTTTAAGCAAGTTACTTCGCCAAATATACTAAGTATCCTAGAAAACGCTTACAAGCGAGTCTTTAAACAGTGGATTAGAATTATGTTTTACTGATGTCCTCACATTGAGCGCAGTCCACGCCAGCCCAAATTTCTGTTGAAATGAGTGTTGGTCGTAAGATATGCTCTGAAAGCCCTAAAACAGACAGCAGCGAGCAAACTAGGCTGTGGCGACAAAGTTGCCTTATAGTTTCACTAAAGTGCTGCAAAGCAATAGTGTCCTATGTTTCGTCAGTGGAAGTTTATGCGAAAGGTGAACTGAAGTTCGCTGGTAGCGCAGTGTGAGCACTTTGACAGCCCGGCAATTTTTATAGTGTCGCTTTAATATAAACCGAGAAGACTGCGCCTCCTAAAGCAAACATACAATTATGCTTACAGTGCAGGTCCTCGTTAGAGTAAGTGTTACCAGTCAGTGGCTTTAAATGAAACAGAGGTAACACAGGTAGTTCACTTGTAAATTTTTCAATCCAACACCCTCTAGCTTTCTTTGATTTTCTGCGCCACCCCTTCAGTTGTCGTATGGTAAAACTTTTTCATCTCGTAAAATTATGTTACCCAAAAGTACTGCCCAGTTTCCCCAAACCAAAATGTTGCATCACCCGAGAATATTTGTTTTCTGCTGAAATGCAGCTTTTGTGCATAGACTTATTGATAGTCAGTATCGTATAATTCCGTGTTTCTTTGTGTTTAATGAAATTTCTTTCTTTGTTGTTGCGATGGCAGTGCTAATGGTTATATACTCACTAAAAAGAAATATAAAGTAAAACGTCTTTTGAAACAAAAGTACGTTGAAAATAACCATTCGTGAATAGGCAGACGTTTCCGTTCATATTCATATCAAATATAAAGCGGTAAGCAACAATCGCCTAGTAAAAAGAGGAAGAGTTTATGATTAGCTCTGAAATATTGAGCAGCTAGATCACAACAAAACTATGGGTTATTTAGAGTTGCGATACATTACAAACGCGTGAACCAACACCCGTCCCCCCTTACCACATGTACATCTTAACACCCCTCACCAGAAAAAAAACCAGTTTGACGGTAAGTAATACAATTACTTCTTAGATATTTCGGGTAATTACGTTATTTTAGAAATTCTTCCTTCATCTTAACCTTGTTTAAGACATTTCTAGCCTTGTTTTGCCCTTTAGTAAGTGCTTCACGGCGAGCGTGCTCACACCACATGAGATGTAAGAACGGACTACATGCCACGCTCTATACACTGGCCCACGCTTCAGTCTTCGAGTCATGTATGCAACCGAAAATGTGTTACAATTAACACTTGATCAATTACACCGTATATGGAAACGAAAGTATGCGTACTTTCTGTGCCTCACGGCGCGTTGCGTGGGTAGATACTTTGGGAAGGTGACAAACAATCATGTCAAGCTATTACGCAGCTTACATCTTCACAGAAAGCTTAGCAGATGTCAACTGCTTTGAAGCGAGAAGTGTGCCCTTTATGCTAAAAGGTTCGGGGCACCCCCTAAGTGGAAGCGAGATATATTTATAAGCTCGTCACATTGTTTTCTTGTTCACTGTTCGAACTTAACAAGTTCGGACTTTTCTTTTCCTCTTTGTTAATTGAAATATTTGAGCGTTTTATCCTGCACGCGTTAAAAAAAAGTTTCTAGTCAAGAAACCAAAACAAGGCCTTCTATATTCAGTTAACGATCTCACCCAAAGCTCATGAAACTGCTGCGTAAACATTTCTGCAGTGTATACACACACACACACACACACACACACACACACACACACACACACACACATATATATATATATATATATATATATATATATATATATATATATATATATATATATATATATATATATATATATATATATATATATATATATATATATAGTGGGAGTAATAATTCAATGGGCCAGTTAGTCTTTGTGAAGGTATGATATTTATTATGATAATATATTTATCCTTGTTGACAACGCTCCCGTTGTGTCATATCTTATATATATATATATATATATATATAATGGCTGGTTATTTTTTCATCCGCTTTTCTTTCTTCTTATTTACATCTCATTGGTTCTGATAACTTCCCCTGTACATTCCTTGGCATTACTGTCTGTTAGATCTCATTATTATTGTGTCAAAACACGGAAAAACGAGCCCTTAGGTATACACTTCTTTCCCTTATATATATAAATATATATATATATATATATATATATATATATATATATATATATATATATATATATATATATTCGTTTTTGTGAAGGTAAATCATGGATGAAGCCATATATGTTTGAGTTTTATAAGTTGGAAAACATGGCACGGTGTGGTGAATATGTGCTCGAGGAAAATACTCTCCTGTTTTCATATTGACACACTACGACGCGCTGGTAGATCCGCAGAGTTCTAGGCGCGGAAAAAAGCTTACTCTGTACACAGTGTAAAAGCGTGGGCTCTTATATCATGGCAGTGTCAATGGTACGCTAGAAGTAAGAGGCTTTGCTTGAAGTAGGGTCATGAGAAAATTCAGGATGACACCTCGCTGTATTTATCTGTTTGCGATGTTCATGGTTGCAGTATTTTGCCAACTTTGACTATGTTCTCGATATATAGCTATTGATTGCTGACCACCGAATTGCGGAAGTAGACAACAGAATGTACGCTGCTGCTCATGAAATCTCTCGAATGCTTCTGCCCATGCACGTGTAAGACAACATTGCTGCCGAGTAATATATATATATATATATATATATATATATATATATATATATATATATATATATATATATATATATATATTACTTGATTGATTGCTGACCACCGAATTGCGGAAGTAGACAACAGAATGTACGCTGCTGCACATGAAATCTCTCGAATGCTTCTGCCCATGCACGTGTAAGACAACATTGCTGCCGAGTAATATATATATATATATATATATATATATATATATATATATATATATATATATATATTACTCGGCAGCAATGTTGTCTTACACGTGCATGGGCAGAAGCATTCGAGAGATTTCATGAGCAGCAGCGTACATTCTGTTGTCTACTTCCGCAATTCGGTGGTCAGCAATCAATAGCTATATATCGAGAACATAGTCAAAGTTGGCAAAATACTGCAACCATGAACATCGCAAACAGATAAATACAGCGAGGTGTCATCCTGAATTTTCTCATGACCCTACTTCAAGCAAAGCCTCTTACTTCTAGCGTACCATTGACACTGCCATGATATAAGAGCCCACGCTTTTACACTGTGTACAGAGTAAGCTTTTTTCCGCGCCTAGAACTCTGCGGATCTACCAGCGCGTCGTCATATGTCACACACACATATATATACACACACACACACACACACACACACACACACACACACACACATATATATATATATATATATATATATATATATATATATGAGTGTATATTCCCACCGCAAGGTTGCTGGCCCGAAGGTCGCGGGCTCGAAAGCCGGCTGCGGTGGCTGCGATTCCGATGGAGGCGGAAATGTTGCAGGCCCGTGTGCTCAGATTTTGGTGCAAGTTAAAGAACCCCAGGTGGTCGAAATATCCGGAGCCCTCCACTACCATGTCTCTCATAATCATATGGTGGTTTTGGGACGTTAAACCCCACATATAAATCAATCAATCTATCAATCATCAGGATTGTATTGATATTGTATTGATTTCAGTTTGACCGACACTAGCGAATTAATTTCGATTGCGAGGAGGTGCCACAAGAAAGCATGAATATTTATTGAATGATTGGTTGAGTGAGTGTCAGTGAATAAATGATGACGTCATAGTTCTGGAAGAGACAAAAAGCTAAATTCTTATAGGGAGTCAGCAGAATTCTCGCAGTAAGCTCAGTCCCCAAAAATGTAGTGCAAGTTTTGATTTAAAGGAACATGTGTGCTCGTATAGTGGTTCCCCGGCATCCTAAGATCCTGTTGAACGGAATGGGGTTAATGTGAGCGTTCGCTTTTTTTGGCTTTCACAAGCTTTTTCTATTGTGAAAGTTTGATAACCCTGTAAAGAACTTTTCTTTTGTTTGTATGTCTTTTCTTATACCTTAATTTGTGACTACTAAATCAGGTGATGGGCGGGATGTGATTGACTTGCGTTCGTAGCGCTTGCCTTTACTCCTTCTCGCCTGTCGCTCAGCGATATGAGAAGTTGGATCGCGCTCATGTAGCTCGCTCGGTTGGCGTGTGAACTAGGATAAAAATAATGAGAGCGCATTGTGGATAGCACAGAACGAAAGCCGCAGTGAGCTAAACTGAACAAGTTACTATGTATTCTTCGAAGATGGCTTAATCGGGCAACACCTGTTTTCCGCAGCCCTGCGGTGTGCTGACCAGGGGTTTTCTAGTCCTGCGAAACTTCTTCAGCGTTTCTCAAAGGCAAAGGGTGAGCACAAAATTTGGGCCCTATATTCGAGCTTGTACTGATTTTGCTTGAGTACATATGAATAAACCCAGTTTTCGGCAAGCTTTACAGAACAGACAGAAGTACAGTATCGCTTGGATAATTAGTGAATACGGCGCTCAAGTTTCTGTTGAGAAAATGTGTTTAATTAAAGGCTTCGTTTGAAGCCAGCTTGGCTACTTAGCTTTAGTTTATTTTACTTTCGGCATGTTGTTGAAATGATGACATGTTTTGTAGGCTGCTTCCGCTCATAAAATTCTTGTAGTTACGGTTTCATAATCTGTGAGTCTGTACTTCTGTAAGTGTCTCAAATACACATGATGGACTGAATACTTTTAAAAATAATTACGGAGAACGGTGATCGAGCCAAAGTTCTGACAAGTCAACTTTTATATCTTTGTACCTGAATTTCAGAAAAGAACAAAAAAATATCATGAATCGAGTTTTCCACGTTTCAGAGAATGTCACGAGTGCATGCGCTCTGGAGTGTGTGTTTAAAAAAAGTGTGTAACAATTTCAATTCTTGGTACTTCGTTATAAGAGGGAAGAAAGCCGTCCCAGTCTTGTGTTTAGAGAAATTTATTCTCACAGACAGTGAACATCAATTACGATCCAACAGAACATTGCGACAGAACACAACATCCACAGACACACCAAAAGTTGTTACAAAAAGATATGTTTACATAAGTAAACAAAATAAACATACACAACTACACAGGAATTGTTACAAAAACAATGTCTACATATGCACAATACATGGTAAACGAAGAACACACAAATGAAATGTAGAGCTCTATGTGTCAGATATTTACATATTATTTACAAGGTATTTGTACGAGTACTAAATAAAAATTAACCTACCAATACCAGGCAAGCCTGAAAACAAGCCTTACACGTCTCTCAATGACGAACACAAAACGGCAGGACCAGTGTCGAAGGAATTCCTCCTGATCCAGAAAGAAGAGTTCCTCCGACAAAACAGATAGTACTTCTTTGTACAGTCGCTCCCAAATCTGGAAGAGAGCCCGGCGGTGACGACCTGCTGCAACAGCTTCACAACGGTTACGCCAAAGACAGTAGGCACCAGCAACAATGAGAAGGCAGGCAAAGCGGCCTCGAAAACAACGTCCAGAAGAAACAAAGCGGTTTACTCTGAGGCCACGAAATCCTGCATGCACAGCCCTCCAGAAGACACGAGCAACGACGCATTGTCTTAAAACATGCTGATTTGTTTCCCGTAGGGAGCAGTGCGGACATGTTGATGACTGGACCATTCTCCACCTTTCTAGGCGGTCAAGTGTAGGAAGAACGCTTCACCCCAGCCGCCACATGAAGTCCCGGAGATGGCCTGATAGAAATGATGCCGTCAGCGTGCTCCAAGACACACGACTAGAGCGGGTGCGGCGTGCCGGAGGAACTAACGGGAGCAACAAAGCGGCTGTTGTGTCAACGATAGGATTTTCTAACACATCCAACTCAGGGCAAGTCGACTGGATATGACAAAAAAAACGCGACAGCTGTTGCATAAAACGAAGGAAGTACTACTGATTGTGGGCCCCGATTAAGGCGCACATTATGCAATAAATACCGAAGGTGAGTGCCTAGAAAATAATATGCCAGAGTTCAGTAGGGGGATTCCTCTCATTGTACGAGGCGCAACAGGAAGCGCAGGGCCGATAGCGGCAACAGGAAGGGAAAGCAAAACCTCCCTGGGAACGCTGCTGTCCTAACGCCGCACGAGAAACCAACTCAGTGCCGCCAGACCAAAAGAAGGAACACAAGGCCGACTGCAATGACCTGCCTATGTGTAAAGGCGGCTGTTCCACGTGAGAAAGGTACCAAACGCGACCGCAGAACACAGTCTGGGCAAGGTACCTCCGCTCAAGAAGCGGGAAGTCAAATTCCCGGGCGTTCTCAATTTTTTTGTTTTATTTCATAGAGGGCATTTGACCAAACGGAGTTACAAACGCCGTAGTGGTTTTATAGAATTCATAAAATGCGAAGAGATGCAGCCGGCTGAAGAAGAGATGTGGAGCTAAGTGTGGAGTTGGGATAGCCGATGAACGAATACCGGGATTTAGAGATGGTTAGCGCGGCGCCTGAAATGTCCTCATGCTGGAAGAATAAACGCAGGCTATGTGAAAGACTATCTTCATCTGAAAGGTACAGGGTTATGTCGTCAGCAAAAGTTGTGACTTTCATGGTACTGCTGCCGGGAAGCGAGGGACCCGGGACATGCGAATCCGCTTCTAGAGCAAACAAAAACGGCTCAAGGCTGAGGACAAATAGAACAGGAGACAAGGGGCATCTTTGACGGACCCCACGTGTAATAGAAAAGGCAGCACTCTCCCAACCATCTAGAACTAGTGTGCTTTTTATACCAGAGTAGGTATGTCTAATTAATTCAACAAAAGTACCATGAAAACCAAGGGCTGTGAGCACTTTAAAAATATACGTGTGCTCTAGTCGGTCAAATGCTTTCTCTTGGTCTAAAGACACAAGGAGACCACGCGCAGATCGCGACAGAGTATAGGCTATGATATCCCGGGCGGTGAAGGACAAGCTGTGCATTTCCCGTCCAGGCATAGATGAAGCCTGGTGATGACCCACCAGGGTGTTCAACAGAGCCTTTAAACGTTGAACGATCACCGTCGCGAATATCTGATAGTCAACGTTAAGAAGCGTGATAGGTCTCCAATCTTCAGGATTAACAGAAGAAGCGTCACCTTTTGGAATAAGCAGAATGCGTCCATCTCGAAAACTTGATGGAAAGACACCATCCTCGAAACATCGCCGGATAACCGCGGTTAATGCAGTACCAAGCTCATTCCAAAATGACAAGTGAAATTCAACTGGAAAGCCATCTGGCCCAGGGGCTGTCCCCCGTTTCATAGATGGTAATGCTGCCTTTACCTCTTCAACTGATAGAGGGACGTGCAGAAAATCAGCAGCTTGTCGAGGAACGTGAGGCAAACCTCTAAGCATAGGCGGTATTATGTCACAGTTTGTCCGCATGGCCGAACAGTACATCTCTTCAAAATGCGCCAGAAAGAGAGATCGATCACGCGTAGGAAGCGGCTGTGCAGGTGGTGTCTGCGTGGTCGTAAAACAGGGGATTGTGACTGCCCAAAACACGATTGCTTCGCATAGCGTAGCACCTCAAGGTGGGCACAAGGGTTGTGCCTGCAACGCCATGCAGCCGCCGCCAGAGACGAGGCGGCCATCAAACGCTGGAAGCGTTCACGTAATTCATGTTGCCAAGCTCGCATCAGGGGAGACGGCGTTTCAGCGCGTAAGGCGATGCGTAATTTCGCTGCAGTATCGGCCAGCTCCTCAGAAACACGACGACGAAGGGAACGCCCTTCAACTGAGCAGTCCAGGCGCCACTGGGTTTTAAGCGCATCCCTATCAAATGAATCAGACGCAGCGAGTGACACTCGTATTGCACGGGACAAATTTGACCGAGAGCACGCGTCCTGGAGGACGGGAACATCAAGACGCCATCGTTTCTCCGAAAAAGCAAATGGAAGTTTTAGTTCTAAGAGAATCGGACGATGGTCAGAGATGTACACAGGCGAAGGTGGGATGGGCGGAACACGTAAGTCGGAGACAAACGTCTCTAAAGCATGCGGAATATAAGCCCGGTCGAGTCTGCTGGAGGAGTGTCCGCGGCGCCACGTCCAAACAAAAGCATTACCGTGCATGACATTATGCGCATCCAGCAATGAAAAATGCTGGACAAGGCGTCGCAGCTCACGTGAATTCTAAGCAGACTGAACCCAGCCAGGACCTTGTACATCGCATCAGGTATTTAGCACACAATTAAAGTCTCCAATGAGAATTACATGACGACCGTCTAGGAAAAAACATCCAAATTTTGAAAAAAATAACTAGACTGTCCAGTTTGTGCAGGCGCATACACACAAAATAACGAGTATTCTACTGTTAGCATATGCCTGACGTAAGAAAATGCCTGGACTATATTAATGAACTATTCTAAAAGCCTGCATGGTGATGCTGCTTATGTGAATGTGTCATATTCGCTTATGTCTTTTTTCGATTGTCTATCAAGTCTATTATTGAAAACTTTGGCTGAAACCCGATTGCTGATTGAATCTATAAAATTAATTCGCAAGGTTACACAGGCACCTGCCTGGTTCGCCTTTTTATAGTAGCCTCACTTGTGGAAGCTGTGTTAACGTAGCAGATACATTGTATATTAAGCGCACTAGGTGGGATCCCTAACCCACAAACGGCCGGAAATCAGCAGGTTTACCTCTCCCTCTTTCTCGTAGGTTTTCTGCCAAAACAAAAATTGTTAGGGAAAAACTGTTAAGTCTTTGTCAAATGATTGTGTGAGGTTAAGCAAGTACAACGTGATATATCGTGTCCACCATATGTGAAGGGCATTCGCATAAAGTAAAAGAACAACGACAACGAAAAAAATTGGAAATATAAATTTGTGTTTATAGGCTCTAGTGGCATGGAAAGAAGACCAAGTTGCCAGATTGTCAGTGTCTCTTCGTATTGTGGAGAGAACTGGCATCGATGCTACCCAGAAAAAATAGAGGAATAACTTACACGACCCCTCGTGCATTCATCCTCATAAAGTCGATGCACTGATCCTTCTCCAGCCGCCCCCCCCCCCCTGCGAGTGCTTTTTGCCTCTAATGGGGACTTTCATGCCTTCAATGGTTTCAAAATGTCAATGCACCAATCAGTTCAGACTGAGCATCTGATTCAGCTGACTTTTTATCTGATCTCGTCCTTGTAAAATGCACACCGCACTTCGTAGTTGCACGAGATACTGCTTACCCAGTTCTAGAATCTCCCACTCTTTTTACGTGTTCTGAAATGAAATAAATAAACTTCTGAATGAGTTTGGCTTATGAGAAAAAAAGCGCGAACCTTATTGATTAATCGAAATGCATTTTACAAATAAAAATCCTCTATCTAGAATGCTGTGTACTTTATTTGGCGAAGTGGTCAGCCGTCCCAAATACTCAACGCTTCATGTATTTTCTTCTTTTCAATTGTGCCAAGTGGGAAAATGCCGCTGGTAATAATAGTAAACACGACCATAGCAGCATCAGGCAGCAAGCTCACCTTTCTTTGTTCGATCCGTCTAACCTTCATTTCTCCTCCCTTAATTTCTATTTTCTACCCTTTTATAGGTTATGCCGTATGCTGCACACGGGAAAGAAAAAGGTATACTTTATTGGAAGATCATAAATTGAATAAACTTACACCGAGATCTTGGTTTAGGGTGTCTTGGTATAGCTAGGTTAGACTCTCCTCTCTTTACGGGTTACTCTTTTTCAGCCAGTTTATGCAAACCGGAATAGTGTTGCCGATGTTAAACGACTTATTTGTTGAAGTTCACACACTCTCTTAGGCTAGGAATCACTCGTGAAAAACACGGAGATGAAACTCGCACTTATACGCTCACATCAGAATTCGACGGCTGGTAGAAGTGCGCAAGTGTGCCGATTCAAGTGCGCAAGACCACATAACCGATTTTGCAAGACTAGTGAGTCCCTATTCCATCAGTGTTCCAGAATTATATGCCTAGTGACAAAAATAAAAATCCACTCGATTCGCGGCTAGTGTAAAAACACAAAAGACGCCGTTTGTTACCGGTATAGCGCCGGTTGGTGACATCTAATTATCGGGAGAGCTGGAGGACATCAGGCGTGTACACGTGACAGCCAGCTCTCTTCATTTACGCAAAGCGTCTAGTTCGGCCGAAGAAATGTGGCAGCATGTATTCCCCCCCCCCCCTCTTTTTTCATATCTCCGAAAACACGCCTGTTTGGCCACCCTCTTTGTAAACTCTAGCTTCTACTGCAATAAGAAAGCGCACGAAGCAGAAACGAGGCCTGATGGAGGGCAGAAAAGGGTGTACATAGACGTCACTTAGAACTCGGAGTGACAGGAATAGTGTCCCAGCTTGTCTTCATTACAACCATCTCTTAACCTCGGCTAGGTTTTCTGACAGCGGCGTTCACTTCCCGCTAAAAATTCACTTCTCTTTTAGCTTGCGAGACACGCTGTGAACTTTAGTGGAACGGGAAGTGAGAAAAGGAAGTGGTGAGAGGGATAGGAAGAGCTTTCCCTTCCACACTATAAAGAAGAAATTGCAAAAAGCCTCGATTTACCCTGTCCGCCCTCTGCGCATCGGCACTATATTGTATAATTAGTTCTGTGAAGGATGTCTGTGGATAAGGCAGCTGGACAGAAACACTGAATATAAGAGAGCCCATAAAATTGGGAGGAAATACCTAAATGCCTGCCAAAAGGTAAGTACGAAAGCGAAAAATATGATAGAGGTTGTAAAGAATGTCGGAATCAGCACAAGTGAGTGACTGTGTTAGACATTTAGCCAAGTCACGAGTAGATTGCCCCTTGTACTCTTCCTTTTGATGTATCTAAAATAATTTTGAATTGATTCAGCGAAAGTCCTAAATCTGAGGAGAGAAATACAAATTAAAAACTTTCACTGGGAAGCTTGTACGAGATTACTGTCTCTCTACATCACTTTTCATAATATTTTTTTCTGATTTTGTATATGCCTACGTAACTTACGTCAAAGAAGCACTATTGCACCTCCATGTGAAAATAGGACCACTGAAATTACTTTTTGAAGGTCCTGACCGTTAATTGCAGTTGGGAAGCACACAAGCATTCATTATCTTAAATGTTGTAGTTACTCAGTGAGTCACAACCTTATCAACGCACTTGAAGTAATCGTTCAATGTACATCCATTTGCAGTTGCTTCTGAAATTTCGTGCAAAAGCACGTTACATGTGGTTGATTGACTAGTATAGTGAGAAATCCCACTGTCACGTCAATCCTAACACGTACAAAGTGGCATCTCTAAGTTTATTATATTTTAGAACGTTAATTTTTTCCTGCGTCATTAAAAAGTTCTCACTATAATATACTGGTTCTGGCCTTGTCAATATCTTGAACATCGTCGATTGATGCCCCCACAAAAGACGCATGTCACACGTGCTTTCTTTTAGCAAGTTAGCGTTGGCTATACATACCGATGAGCACAGTTTCGTAGATTTATTTCGTTGTAGGTGTAGATTTGCTTCATTGAGTGCTTACTCAAACCTAAGCCATACAATTGTACGGACACCATTGAATGATAATGTGCTTCTAATCAGCAGTACATTAAAGGTAATGTATTTCCAGTGAGCAGAAGTGATAGCTGGTACGATGCCCTGCAGCTTGCCTCCACAGATGCGTGAGTTGAAATACCTTTAATAAAGGTAATGCAACAAAAGAATAATGCAGGCTATCAAAGAAAAAAGTTCCTAAGACAACCCTATGCAATGGACAAAGATGCATGACGGGAACACACAGTGTTTTCTAGGTAAAACTTCGGTAACTGCACGCATTCATTATAGGTGACACTCTCTTCCTCTCCGCCATGTACATCACTAATAAGCCAACCACACTAAATGATTACTTAGCACTAATTGAGGACCGTAAAAATGTTTTCATTTTGTAGTATGACGCACTGTGTCTGATTATTAAGTTCAAAATGATTGAATCATAATTCAAAAATAGCTGTGATAAAGAATTTTAGAAGAGGGCACTATGATGGTAAACAGCAATCTGCATTTGTTACCAATGACACAAATACTAGTTTTTGTGTACCTGATAAGTCTATTTTACAAGAAAAAATAATGCTGTACTTTTTTTTATTTTTAGTTTTTAGGCGTGCTCTCAGATATCTGGGAGCTCGACTAAGGAGGGAGAATTTAAAATGAAAAAAATTGTAGTCATGAAAAGTAACATTTATAACTGGATTCAGCACAGTTTTTTGAAAGTGCTGATAAAAAACTAGTAAGAGACGGCATGCCATTGTACAGTCATTTATACTGTAAGCTTAATTCTGCGAGGTTAACGAACGCATAATGGTTCGTGTAGTAGGCTATAAGGCGGAGGATATGTATGCACTATGCCCGTATTACATAAAGCCTTGTGCAAACAAGCAGTATATAAGCTTGGGTTCACTTTCGCGGAAGTTGACTTGTGCCATTTCTCAGCTTGACCGATCGTTATCATTAACCTCCAGTGCCAGCACAGCTGTGGCTTATGAGTAGAATATCACATGAGGGACAACTTCAAGGAGTACGCATATAGCAGTGTTGTACTTGGTCGGTGATAAGCGAATTTTATAATGGGACTATATAGCAATAATGTGTACAAAGAAACTCATGATAATATTCAGTTGACAAGCGCACTAGAAAGTGCTATAGGTAGGGCCCCATCTGTTTTTTCATCATCGCTGCCTAACGGCTCTCAGATTACCACTCGTTTTAAAAAAATGAGGAAAGCTTCTTTGTCACAAAACGTTCTTATTTTTTTCTCAACTACATAACGATGAGACCTCGTCAATAAGTATTGAACAGCCACATTGCTGGGGGAAGTGCGTGGCATAATGAAAGTGTCAGCTACTCTCTTACCCCGACAAAAAAGGTGAGTTGAGGAGCGTCATATAAATATTTGTTGCGGGTTTGCGGCTACTTGCGGCTATCCTAATGTGGGATAATGCGAAGAAGTGGACGATGACGTGTTTTGTGTTAAAAAATACACATCTGCCATCTGGACTGCTGGACAACATTCCTGCTCTAAAGTAGCGAATACATTCGAAACATTTTGGTGGAGGGGCCGGGTACGACGCCAGACGGAACTTCGCAGCGGGCGCGTTCTCGACTGCCCGATTATGTTAACAAAACCAATTCTGCCGCTTCTGTTTCAGCCACGACTCCTGCGAACCCTGTACAGGCAGTCGTATTGACGCAATTGCGCGACCCTGGCAACTTTTGTGCACCGACCACGTTGACGTTGACGACTGTATTTCGAAGCTCGAGTGGTTTTCAGCGGTCTACCGGTGGGACTCTACGATGACGCTCGCCAACGTTGGGTTTTATATCTGCGGAATAGGAGGTGCGTGGTTCGAGGCTCATGAAGCTGACATAACCAGCTGGGATGCTTGCAAACAGAAGCTTCGTGATCTATTTGGTAAAGCCGTCGGACGCCAGTGGGCCCTAAAGAACTCTCTTGTCAAGCACAAACTATAACCGAATTCTGTCGCCTACATCCCTGACGTTCCCACCCTTTGCCATCGTGTCGAACCCAACATGACAGAGTAAGACAAAGTGAGCCATTTACTCAAAGACATCACGGATGATGCTTTCAACTTACTCATGTTTAAGGATGGTTTGACCATTGACAACATTATCAAAGAGTGGCACCAATTCGAAGAGCTGAAGAGTCGTCGAGTCACCAAGAATTTCTTGCGACTTCCGAACATGGCCGCTACTTCATCTTTGGAGGAGTTTAAGCCGCCATGCAGTCAACTACCTACCAACGAGAGCGTAGTTCTTATCGTGCGTCGAGATATCAAGGCAGCGTCTCCACCATATTTTCTGACCCACCCATCTGATGATCGACCAACGATCTCGTTGATCCAGCAGGTTGTGAGGGAGAAGCTGGCAAACGTCGGACTGCAACCCGTATGTTCAATGATGGAACCTCGGGTCAGTAACATAACGCCTTCTCCTGCACCGGAAAGCTTCCGCCGCTAGCATGATCCTGCTCAGTGAAGAACGCAGGACGAAAGGCCGCTCTGTTTTCATCGCCATGGTGTAGGACACATCTCCCGCTACTGTCGTTCTTGCACCTATCCACTTCAGTCGTCTTCTGGCTATCAACGTGACAACCACCGGCCCCTGCAGTATGGTGCTCGTGACAAAGGAACATACAATGGCGCTCTTGCAACGTCAGTCCGCCGTTCCAGCCGTTCACAACCCCGCATGACCGTCGCTCCAGGTCACCTCAGCACCGTCTCTATGCATCGCCCCGCCCTACTGGGTGCCTTTCCTCGGAAAACTGAGCAATGGAGCTCCCGGAGGTGACGCTGCATTGGACTCCCGACCTGAAAACCCTCTGCTGACCCTGACTATGGACCAAAACCTGCTCGATGCAGAAGTGGATGGCTTTCCTGTTACTGCCCTCATTGACACCGGCGCACATATTTCAATTCTTAGCTCTGGTCTTCATGCACAAATAAATAAGGTCCTCACGACGCCCGAGTAGCTGTCCATACGCGTCGCGAGTGGAGCGACTCCAGCTGTGCTCCGAATGTGCACCGCACGTGTGAGGTTCGCCGACCACCAGACGTTCATTCTGTTTCACGTACTCGCTCATTGTTCTCATAACGTCATCCTCGGACTCAATTTTTCGTCTGACCACTCCGCTGTAATTGACAGCTCCGCCGGCATCGTGCAACTTGACTTGCCTGTGGCCCCCAACGCGCCGAAGATGGTGCAGAACAAGCTTTCGTCTGCCGAGTTTGTTCATCTCCCACCACAAGCCCTTACTTATGTCACTGTTGAATCATATCCCAGTGTGCCGGATGTAAATTACGTGGTCTCTCCCTCTCTCGGTGTTTATCTGGCCCGCAACGTTTCGTCTCCGTACTCTGTTTCAACTGTTCAGGCGAACAAGACGTGCCTTCTCTTCTGAACTTCGGACTCAGCCCTCAAGTCCTACCACAAGGCACTGTTCTCGCTACTCTTTCACCATCGCACGAGTGCCAGATCTCACCATCGTCCCGTGAAATGGCCGCAGTCATCCCGCCGAACGCACAAAGCACCGACGCAGCCACATCTACACTGCATAGCAATGTACCCAAGATGATTGCCTCAGACCTGTTGCCGTCTCAAGTCAAAGACCTCAGTGACCTCCTCACGACCTATTCAGATATATTTGGCTTTGACGGTAGGCCGTTAGGTCAAATCTCGCAAGTCAAACTCCACATAAATACCAGTGATGCAGCTCCAATTCACAGGCGTCTCTATCGAGTGTCACCATCGGAGCACCAAGTTGTCCAACAGGAGGTCAAAACATGCACACAAAAGGCATCGCAGAGCTCTCTTCGTGTCCGTGGGCGTCCCCTGTAGTATTAGGTAAAAAGAAAGACAATACCTGGCGTTTCTGCATAGACTATCGGCATTTAAACAAGGTCCTTTAAAAGGATGTCTACCCGCTTCCTCGTATCGACGATGCCCTGGATCGCCTTCATGATGCAACCTATTTTTCTTCGATAGAATTACGCTCTGATTACTGGCAAATCGCCGGGAACTACCTCAGCCGGGAGAAGAACGCCTTTGTAACACCTGATGGCCTCTACCAATTCAAGGTAATTTCATTCGTCTTGTGCAATGCGCTGGCCACATTCGAGCATTCATTTCATTTCATTTATTTATACTGTTAGCCCAGAAGTGGGCCGTTACAGGGTGGAAGTACAAACAATTATTTGCAAAAAAGAAGTACCGTACAGGTCTCGAGATAATTTCTCGGTACTATTGTGACCAGCAACTCGAAGTTATACATAACATACATAAATGGAACACACATGCGATGCAATACATACGCGCAGAACAGCACATGACGCATTTGAGGCGGCACTTTTGCACCGCGCTGAAGATTTGAAAGACAACTACTGCAGGATCATGCAACCAACAAAAAGTAGACACACACGCAAAAAAAAACATATGTCACTGTTATTCGGAAAATAAACGTTTTAGATTCTGTTCAAATGATGTAAGCGAGGAACAACCAATTATAGACTCTGGCAGCATATTCCAATCTTCAATAGCACGTGGAAAGTAACTGAACTTAAAGCAATCGTTACGTGGGACTAGGGGTGGTATATACATATTATGGCGATGTCTGGAGTGTTCTTGTGTGTTGACCTGGAAGTAATCTGAATAGTTTAGTTTAAATTGATTATGAATTAACTGGAAGAGGAATTTCAGACGCTCAATCCTCGTCCTAAGTTCAGGACTATCCAGTCCAGCTTTTTTACAGAGTTCAGTAGGAGAATGATGTCGGCTATATTTATTAAAAATAAATCTCGCACCAAGTCGCTGTATTTTTGTTATTTTATTGCAGTTTGTCTTTGTGTAAGGGTCCCAGACAATTTTAGAATATTCGATAATGGGTCTGACAAGAGTTTTGTAAGCAAGACACTTTATATCAGATGGGGCGGTATAAAGGTTACGTCTAAGGCTATACAATGCCTTGGTAGCCCTGGAGCATACATTATCAATATGAGTGTTCCACCGGAGGTCGGGCGTGAACCATAACCCAAGATATTTATAGTTTTGTACACGCTTGAGGAAAGCATTGCCAATCTGGTAGTTGTAATCTAGAGGTGCTTTCTTTCTAGTTATAGTCATAAAGACTGTTTTTTCTGTGTTCAAACTCATTTGCCATTCTTCGCACCAATCTTTTATTCTTTGAATAAAAATTGAATAAAAGCAGATGATGTACACGCTTTAGCGCAGCCTTAAATGGTTCAACTGCCTTTGTTCTGTGGATGACGTGTTTGTGTTTGCCACAGCTTTTGAGTATCACCTTTACCGGCTTTCCTCCGTTCTATCTGTATTTCGTGAGGCTGGGCTCCAACCTAATTCTTCAAAACGTCATTTTGGGCATCGCCAAGTTATATTACATGGGGCATCTCGTTGACTCATCCGGTATCCATCCCGATCCCGACAAATTTCGCGTTGTCCTTGATATTCCCGTACCGATTTGTGCCAAGGACGTTCAAAGTTTTGTGGGCCTATGCTCATAGTTCCGACGATTCGTCAGAAACTTCGCAGAGGTCGCACGCCCCCTCACTGATCTTCTGTAGAAAGATGTGCCATTTGAGTGGGGTCCTGATCAAGCCACGGCTTTTTCCCGGCTCATGATGCTTCTGACCACGCCATCGAATGTTGCCCACTTCCATCCGTTCACTCTAACTGAGGTCCGCACTGATGCTAGTGGCTATGGTATTGGCACGGTGTTAGTCCAGCTTCAATCCAGTCATGATCTAGTTCTTGCGTATGCCAGCCGACTCCTTTCTCCTGCTGAACGCAATTATTCTATTACTGAGCGCGAGTGCCTGGCGCTTGTATGGCCAGTAAATTTCGTCTCTATATATATGGCCAGCCTTTCAGTGTTGCTACTAACCATCATGCTCTATGCTGGCTTTCAGCTCTAAAATATCCAACAGAGCGCCTTGCTCGTTGGGCTCTGCGCCTCCAGGAATTCACATACACAGTGGTATACAAGTCCGGCCGTTTACACCAAGACGCTCACTGCCTCTCTCCGTACCCCATCGACGCTCCAGATCTCGTAACGGACGATGCGTCTATCTGTATTTCCTCGCTCTCCACTTTCGGCAACATGGGATGTGAGCAACGTCTTGACGCGTCCCTACGAGATCTAATTGACCACCTGAACACTGGCTCAATAGACAATTAGCTACGAGTTTTCGTCGTCGTACATGCCATCTTATGCCACCGCAACATGCATCCCGTGGGACAGGAACTACTACTCGTAGTACCCACTCATCTGCGCTTGACCGTACTTCAGCAACTACATGATGTACCAATGGCTGGCCACCTTGGTGTGGCTAGAACATACGACCGTGTCCGCCGACGCTTTTTCTGGCCCGGCGCATTTTATGGCGTGGCCTCTACAGTTCCTACAACGACATGTTGCTTCTTGCGAGTCGCGCCAATGCCGCAAAAGACCAGCTGTACGACCCGCCGGGCTCCTTCGACCGATCTACATACCTTTCGAGCCTTCTATTGCGTTGGCCTTGAGCTGTTGGGCCCTTTCCCTCTGTCTACTAACAGTAACAGGTGCGTAGCCGTCGCTGCAGATGATTTGATGCGTTTTGCTATTACGAGACCTCTTCCAAGCAGCTACGGTGCAGACGTCGCTGACTTTTTGATTCAAGACGTCATCTTACATCACGGCGCTCCTCGTCAACCAGTCACCGACTACAGTCGCTAACTTTTATCTAAGGTAATCAACGACCTATTTCGTTCTTGTGCAACCAAGCGCAAGGTTACGACGGCCTATCATCCTTAAACGAACGGCCTCACAGACCGTTTGAATTGTACGCTCACTGACATGCTCGCCATGTACGTGTCGACTGATCATCGCAACTGGGACAATGCGTTGCCTTTTTTCACTTTCGCTTACAATAGATCACGTCACGACACTGCTGGATATTCTCGCTTTTACCTTTTGTATAGAAAAGACCCGACATTGCCATTCGACACGATTGTACCCAACCCTGCCGACCTGTCCACAGAATATGTTCGCTTCGCTGCTAAAACGGCCGAGAAGGCCCATCAGATTGCTCATCGACGCCTTTCGGACTCATACCTCCGCCAAAACACTGCTATGACAGCCACCACTGGAACGTCCGCTTTAATCCGGGTGACATCGTTTTTTGTAGACTCTGTTGCGGCAAGATGGCGTGGCCAAAAAGCTTATACCCGAGTATTCCGGACCTTACCGTGTGCTACGGCAGGTAACTGATGGTACCAGTGATATAGCCTCTCTAAGTCCTTCGATGCCCTCCACATCTTCTGACATCGTCCGCGTCACTCACCTGAAGCCGAACCTCTCCTCCAACACTTGCTAATAAGCGCCGGGTCGGCGCTTTTGCCACCGGAGGTTGATGTTGCTGGGTTGTGGCTATCTCTATGCAGGGTAGTGCGAAGAAGAGGACAGACAGACAGACAGACAGACAGACAGACAGACAGACAGGAAAACTTTATTAAAGCAAGTGTGTTTGGACCATCTGGGATTCCTGGACCACCGCGCGGTCCCGCACCACGCCTACACGGCCATGCCTCTCGCAGCGAAGACATCGGCGGCCCTAGTCACCGCAACAAGGTGCATCACCGGGTCCCCAGATGAGAGCAGGACCTCCCGGTCACTCAACTTGAGATGGCAGGCTGTCCCGTCGGGAGAGGATCAGAGGGACAGCCGATTAGGATATGGGAAAGGGTGGTATGAGGTAAGCCGCAGAGGGAACATTCCGGGAAAGTGCCACAGTATAGTGGGACCGCAGCTGAGGGGAAAAAAAGAGTGCGAGTCTGGAGACATCTCCATAGAATTTGTTGGTAGTGCGTAAGAGAGGGATTTAGAGGAGGGTAGACCCTACGGTTCAAACGGTGTATTTGTGTGAGCTGTGCGACAGTGTGCGGCCGCTCCTTCAAGAAGCCCGAATCTAGGCTGTCCTGAGCCCGGCAAATCAATCCTCGAGCCAATTTATAGGCAGCCTCATTTCCGGGGTTCCCTGAATGAGCCGGTACTCACTGAAGTTCTGCCGTTCATGGTGTATATTGTTACGGAGATGAAGTAAAGGAGGAAGAAGGACAGAATGAGCTGAGCGCGTGAGTATGCCAATCAGCCATTGTGACTCTTGCCTGTGGTTGTTCCTCCGTAAATAAGTTTTGTACAGAAGTCACCGACCCCGTAACAATATTGGGTGGGGGTGTTCAACAACTGCCAGGCAGAAGGGTGTTTCCTGCTCCTGGCATAGTTGCACACAGCAGTTTTTGAATCGCTGAAGACGTACTGTGCATCGGAATGTGCACGGGCTAAGGCGATGGCGGTCTCCTCTGCCTCCTCAGCTATAGAGCTTGGGGGAAGGCGGTGAATCAGGGGATGAGGTAGCGTAGGGTTGTAGGCAACTGCCACAGCTTCCTATGCTGTACAAGCGACGTCTACCCAAATGGCATCCTCCGCTTGTCTGTAACGTTTGTGAAAGGCTTGTGCGCGAGCCATGCGGCGAGCGATGTGATGCTGAGGCTGGACATTGCAATGCAAGGGTTTTACTATTATAGAGGCATGAATGTGTCTTGGAATGGCCAGGCAGGTTGCTTGATTAGAGAGTATGCTTATGTGAAGGGAGGCGAGAATTTGGCGGCCAGTGGCGCTACGACGTGTTTCGTGTTCAAAAATACACAACGGCTGCCATCTTAACTGCGGGACGAATTTGCTACTATATATATATATATATATATATATATATATATATATATATATATATATATATATATATATATAAATTCAGTCGCGGCGTCGAAGACAGTACGATAGAAGAAGCAGATGCATTCATGAACGCATAAGTTATATTTAGAAGGCGCTCAAGTGATATATTTGCTGTTTGCTATGGTATTGTGGCAGAGAGTTCAAATCAAGTCCTGGGCGAGCAGTTTCTTCGTTGTTAAGGTAGAGAGCCAAAAAAGAGAGCGTCTAAAGGGAGGGTTGTGTTCTGACTTTTTCTTTTGTGGACCAGGGCGAGAAAGTAGTGAAAATGGCAATTTTCTCCAGTTGGCTTATTCAGAACACGATCTAGAAAGACCCAGAAGCGTGACTTGGTATTTTTATCTTGCGTTTCTACACACTCCGGGGCGAACCCTGAGCAACTACAAAAAAGGATTGGATAGGAGGCATGCGTGTGACGTCATTGTTTTTTTAGACAAACAGAAAAGGCACGATAAAAATAAATCGGAATGGGGTAAAAACAGAATCTTGACGTGGCACTTGTGAGTGACGCAGTGGCAGTGAAGATTTCGACGGGGACGTTTGGAACTTAGACAAAGATGCGGTGGTGGAATTTAACTAAACGTCCACACATAAAAACGGTTTCAAAGCAAGTGTCCAAAATACTCACAAATAATGAAAATGGCATACTTGCTCCATGACCTCAAAATTTTGGCTTTTTTACACGCAAAAATATATCTATATGGCTAAAGACACAATGTGACACAATAATCAAGAAGTTTATTTATTTTTAAATAATGAAGTTAGGTGGGTATGTAAAGTGAGCGAATTCAAGTCCTTCATGCGAACAAGGCATTGCAGCACTGAGGTTCCAAAAAAGCGACCACTGGTAATTAAACTGAAACTTGGGCTGGCTGGTCGTACTTCATATTAGCAATAATTGTGGCAATGATTGTAACTAATCATATTCACCCGAACCCAACGGCGAAACTGAAGCCGGAAGACCCGACAGCACAAGGGCCATATACTCCTGAGGCGTCGGGAATATGGGAGTGTCAATATAGAACCATCAACGAAATTCGTCGAAGATATGCGCGGGTTGAGCTTGCAATGATAGCACGCATTAGACACCTATGTTAACAAACACAGAACTAGACCTCTGTAATCGTTGTCTTCAACAATGACGCCGTCGAGGTTGCCTACTTGTGGCGCAAATCAGTGTTTCGGTTTCGGGATTTCCATGAAGTTTTCTTGCACCTCAATTTGCCGGAGTTAACCTTGAGGATGTTTTGCTAATACCTTAAAACTTCGCCGGTATTCACATAAGGAACTTCAGTTCTCTTATTTGGCATAACCACGCAACAGGTTCACGCAAAAAATACTGTTTAGATTTCATTGAGATTTCGCACATTCAACTAACCGCAATGAACAACGCGTTCAAGTTTTGCTTGCATTGCATGAATTTTTCTAGAACTTGTGGTACTGTACAACTGGGCTCGGCTCTCGATAGCACCGTTCAAGCTGGTCTGATGCAAGAATGGAGAGTACACTAGGTCCTTGCCAAAGGAATACCGGAGTTATCTTGGCCCGTGGAACTTACTGAAGTGCAAAACGCTTTAGGAAGAGCATAACGTCACGCTTCTCTTAACACTATTCGGATGTATTGTGGCAGACCTAAATTGTTTTTTAAGCAGCTCCTGAAAATTTTCGTATGAATAGAGGGTAACAGCAAAGCACAGTGCACCCTGCAGTTTGCATAGGAACCACCGTGGCACCCCGACTAAACACGACACCTCTATATATCAACAGCCTGCGCAGGGGTACCGTCAAAACAACCAAACGAAGTCAATACAGGCGAAAAAGAAATTGAATTTTCACTCACACATTTGCCACGTGCTTTTTTTCTTGAAAACAATTAACGACATGTTGCCAAAGGCAAGCCTGATGGTATGCGAACCACCAGCGTTGCGCACGGGTAGCGTCACGGGTTAAACGGCGCTACGCGGGTGCTGTGGTGAGCGCTTCACGATTCGTTTCAAACGATGGCTGGCGTAGGTCTTGTCGCTTCTTCAGAGAGAACACGGGTGCTCGACCAAGCTGGCAGATGCTTCGCCTTTCCTACCACGGCCTCGTGATCGGTGAAGTGCACGCTGAGAGGTTCCTGGAGACATTCGACGTCGAAGTTGGCAAATACCTCTTGTGGTGACATTGTCTGTGGCAGGCACCGGGGCTTGCGGTGACAATGCCGTCATGGAATCTGACTTGTCAAAGGTATTGTGAGCCGTGGAGGTCAGCCAGGACGAGCGGGTGGCGAGCATGCCTGCGAAATCATCGGCCGAGGACGTCGAAAAAACGCACCTCGTGGCATACTGGTCGCATGCTGCACGAATGTCCTGAACCTGGTTGTAGGTGCTGTCGGGCGCGGGACTCGCGTCACTATTGGTCGGACTAAAGGTTGTAGAGGACATAGCCGGGGAAACGAAGTCTTGGTCGAGGCAGGGATGGAAGCCGGTTGATACAGCTCGCTGTGACTCATGGAAAACCAGGAAGTCACGGGTCCACGGAGAAGCGGGGGGGTAGGTGAGGCCGCATCAGGCTAGCACCACTGAGAAGTCATCGTAGGGGTGAGGGGTGGAGTTTGATGTGGCAGCGTGATGATGCAGCTTCACCGGAAATACGTCGAGAAAAATGGCGTGCATCAGCGGCTGGACCGTGGCACCACTCAGCATGAGGCATCGAGCTGAAGGAACCATGCTCGAGGGTAGGCTGGTTGGAAAGGCTTCGCTGGCTGGCACAGTCGCAGAATCATGACAGCGGCCGCTCGTCGAAGGGCGCGTTCTCTAGGTCACCAGTTGAGGCGAG
Organism: Rhipicephalus microplus; assembly: GCF_043290135.1. Taxonomy (NCBI): domain Eukaryota; kingdom Metazoa; phylum Arthropoda; class Arachnida; order Ixodida; family Ixodidae; genus Rhipicephalus; species Rhipicephalus microplus. Next base: position 183,461,925 of record NC_134701.1, read on the forward strand.
GTAGGGGAGAGGCGAAACGGCATCGTGATGGCTGCCGACGGGGCCATGCCAAATCTCGCCCTCGGATTGAAGCTCAGTGGTCGCACGTACAAGCGTCACTCTCTCTCTCTCTCTCTTTCTTGCTCTCTTAACTCATTCTCTCGCCTATCAGTCTCATTGCATTCCACGCCTGACAAATCAACGCACGTGTTCTTTGAGTGAAGCTGAAGATGAAGTGGATGAAAAGAACATTAGTGGCTCACGGTGGGGACCATTTTTCTGTTCACTTGTTACGAACCAATGCTGTGCTCGAACAGGTGCTTTTTGAGAACGTCGTATCTGAAAACATTCCCTAAATTTGTGGCAGTAAGAGGCACTTTACTTAAGTAGAAACAGGATTCGCACACGAAACATTGAGGAACGTGCTGATGAAATGAGGGCACAAGGGAAGTAGAAAATGTGGAGAAATTGCTCTGTTTTGACGTTCAATTGATCCCACAAACTGGCACTACCCTTTCAAATATTCTCCAGGGCATGCTCTACTACAAAAAATGTTCAGATTTCTCCAATGTGGGATGTATTTCTTAATCAAGCACGTTTGAAACATCGATTCCATCACTGCCTTCTGTGCCACTTGTGCCCTTGGGGCGTAGACAAAACTGCTTCCAATAGTTTGCACAGGCTCGAATACGGAGCTTGTACAGCACACATAGGTAAATTTGGCCGGAGGTTCATTTGTCCGGCATTCGTATATGTCGTAGCTTTCAGTCTCTCGAGCCGAGGAACACTGCGTTGCGACACATTCTTGTTATAGTTTAAGTGAAGCGAATACAAAGACATGTCAAACAAGGCTCTCTTCGAGATCTCAGTTGTCAAATATTTGGCCTGTGAGAGAAGAAGAAAAGTGAGTTGACTATTTCAATAAGAGAGCAAGTGTGAAAAATTATAAAATTGATATGAAACAGAGAAGTACAATCACATCATTGAGAAGTGCAATTCTTTCAATGTAGGCTCTCTTTTAGTGGTTTGAAACAACAGACTAGAAGGGCAGTTTTTTTGTCAATACAGGCAATACTATGCTGACTGTATCAAGATATAAAAGAATATGGTCTTTAATGAAACTTGCGGGAAGAGTACTCAGTTTTCCATACATGGACATTAGCATACCAAGTTTAGGAGTTTAATCAAGGTTTTGTGCACATGATGGTATTTTATGTGCTTGCTGTGTTTCATAGACACAGTCAATGTATACTGTTTGCCAAGTCTGTCTCTATTAGACTTCATGGAACTATGTTTGACGTCAGCATGTTGCCTCATCACCTATAGACTATTTATTCAACATACATGAGCTGATGTTTTCTGGTTTTTGAGCTAAGCGACAATAATCAATGAAGCCACGATACATCATACGATCGCCAATCAATATTTGTCTTCTGTGACACTATTTGTTTGGTCGTTAAAGACGCAAAACACAAAGAGGTAACAATGGCGGTGCTGAAACGTATCTATAAAATAGTCTATAGCAGGTTCACAATGTTTTTCGCACTGTAAGCACGTCACCCACGAACCTCAAATGTAACAGCAGTTTCCATTGGGTTAATACTGCAAGACAAACGACTCTACTGAGGATGCCAATTTCGAAATAATTTGTTCACGGGAGCTTCCATGAGTGCGGGATCACCGAGCAAGGAAGTTGGGAGTGCTTTGGGTCATACGAAAATTTCAAAATGGACAGTATGGTAAAAATCACAGACGTGTATAAGTGTCCCGACGAAGACTGTTGCGAAACTTGGGATGGTGTGACAATGACAGTCCCACAAAATCCCAAATGGTGGATAACCGTAATCTCAATGCCGACATGGCATTTAGGGCCTCATGTGGGCTTTTACACCACAATCTAAAGAAACATTGTTCCCACTTGGCGTTGTATCCTATTTCCGACTTCGCTACAATTCAGCCAATACTTACGCAGCTTTCCAAATAATGTCAGTTTGCCGAATTTTCGAAGCTCCACCTCCGCCTTCCCCCTTCCCCAAGATTCGCCAAACGCCCCTTTGCTTTGTAGGCTTCATGCAACTTGACTCTTCAGCTCAGAAAACGCGGAATCCTGCGCTGGACCAATCGTTACGCAAGAAAGCGTTTTGTTTGAACAGACCTGACGATGTTGCCTACATCAATGCGGTTTTCCTTTTTCCAAAACGCGTTACGGATGTGGATACATCTTTGCGTTTCAAAAAGTGTTCAACAATATTGAGTACTTTAAACTCAGCTAGGGGGAGATCAATGAGCCGTCCACGTGAAGTTGTGTGTGTTTAAAAAAAAACGTTGTTAACGATTTGTGTGCCTAAAAAAAGTAGTTACCAGATAGGGTACTAGGTACTCTACTATAGTAGAGATAAAAGTCGTCTGTTGGGTCTCGCACTTGAAGAGGTTGCATCGGCCATGTGTACACTCGGGCCTGGCCCGGGCTTTTGAAATGAGGCGTTTCCCTTGCACAACCAGCTAGCTTGCTTGGTAGTCTAAAGCGTTTGCGGAGTGAGCAATCAACGACAGAGGGAGCCGAATAACAGATGACATACGTAGTTTAATTCGTATACCTAAAAGCCTCTGTGCTAGATTGGTTTTTCTTCAGAATACAGGTGCCTAATCTGGAATAGCTCTGTTCGTTACTTGCCCAAAGAAGTACGTGAAAACCAGTCAATTAGATTTCCATTGAATCTTTTAAACAAGCGGTTTTAGCATATATTTACTAGTGTAGGTTGCCCTCTTAAAATCTGCTATAAATTTGTTCCAAAATAACGGGAAGTATCTGCCTAAATAAGCACTGAGAGCAGTGTCATTGAATATTTGATTGATTGAATGAATGAATGAACGAATGAATAATGAATCAACAGTGTACGCATGATCTTTTTTCAGAGTGAATTGGCTAGGTTTATCTAACTTTTTTGTAGCTCTCTAAGAGATGGGTATGTGCCGGGCTTTATTTAAGCAGTACTTCAATAGAAAATGAAAAATAAAAAATAGCCCGCATAGTTTCTACGCTTTTTCCCCTTATTTCGCAAAATATATTCAGATCAATGTTCTTTTGAGCTAGATAAAAGTACAAGAGATTCTGTTTTTCATTACACACATCCGTTTTATCTGAAAATCTAAAGATAGACATTATTTTACATTTAGGGAAAACTTGAAAACGTGCTTTTAGTTTCAATGTTAAGTGCTAGTAAATCAGGTGACCAGAAGTTTTTTTTTTCTTTAGTACAATGCTTGTGACCTTGAAACCCTCTATAATTGATCGTGCTTCACCGTCTGTCGATTTATAGACCCTTTCAATTTTTATAAACACAGGCCCATGATGACATACTGTTCGGTCCATCGATGTGCATTGACAGCATCGGTGGAGAACGAGAGCTTTAAAATATAGCTGACTGATTTTCTACTGTTTCCTTTCCTTATTTGGTAAAATATATTCAAACAGATGTTCTTTTCAGCTGCATGAAAATTATAAAAGATTCTCTTCCTTGTACTTTTCCCGTGTTCCTTTTATGTTAAAAACTAAAAAGAGACTTTTCTTAATCTTCAGAACTTGAAAACGTCTTTTCGCTTTCGACGTTAACCAGAAGCGCCTTGGGGACGGCTTTCGGCTCTCCCATGGTAGAGTAACGAGTACTCTAAATTGTTAACCACTTTTTCTAAACACACAAGAGGTAGTAAATGAGGTGACCGGAAGTTTTTTTAAGTACAACGCTTGCAACCTTGAAACCTTCTATATTTGCCGCTTTTGTTCTCTCCACAAAATGGTCACGCTTAATCAATCGAAACACTAGACGCGTTACGACAGCGTCACCTGGCCACTTGGTCACTTCATCGGGATTAGATGCCTTTTGTTTTGCAATATTGACTAAACATCGATACCCGTGCAGGCTTACTACCGTCGACACATGCTCAACGCCATCAGTCTCAGTGCTCAAGGCCCGCTCTTAGAAGATCTAGCAAACCCGATGTTTATTTCCTATTTCTTACTCTACTGCTGCGATACGGTTGTGTTATCAAAATAGTCGTTTGCAACCTGAGAAAGAGAAGTTTACAGGCCTTCTTGTTCTTGTACAGCCGCCAAAAACGTAATGTAGGTGTCATCCATCTTTTCAGTAGATGCACTGATCATTCACCTTTTGCTTCTGAAAATTTTTTACACAACACGTGTTTTGGCTCTCCCTAGAGAATCTCTGGCATTACAAGCTTACCTCACATGGTTTTACAAAGCTCGCATAATCGGCTCATAATATACCAGGCGACGATGTCCAGATGTATATTCATCATGTGAATCAGTGCTGTCACGTCATGAAACGTGTTACTTGTGTCATTTGATTGTCACCGATAATGGCTATCTGCAGGTTGCGATTACGTTACGTGACAGAATTTATTGTATGGTATTGTTTAAATGGGGTACTTTTCTGTACACCAGTACCACATGCACATTACCTTTATCACGTGACAGTAAACCGACGTATATTGCTTAGTTTTCTTCGCATCATTTGTTTTAACGCTGAAGCTGGTCAGCGAAGTATCTTCAGATCTCGCGAAGCTTAGTCAAGTATCGCTAATGTCGGAGACGCTGATGGTTTTTTTCCGTGTTTGGTGACAGATTGAGGATTTCGCCGTAAAGGGCTTTCATCATGCCCCTTCCAAATTGCTGTGTGACCGATGCAGAGCATTATGCCACAATATTTTTTAATTGTATATGAGAAAACCAGCATTTCGAAGTGGCTTGAAACCATAACGAGAGAAAATGAGTTCAAAACCCTTGTTTTAATAGTAGTACTAGTAAGAGGTTCTTGAAGAAAAAAGACACATAATTTGTATCTGCCCAATTGGCGATACGGTGCAGTGCTTATAAATTCTTATGTGCATATATATATATATATATATATATATATATATATATATATATATATATATATATATATATATATATATATATATATATATATATATATATATATATATATATATATATATATATATAGGATAACTAGTTTTCTATTGGACGACGTTATAGACATCGCCAATGGTGTTACTGGTTTAAACTAATGGCCAGTTCTTCGCATCTTTTATTATAACCTGTCAGTAACAGTGAAGATTGCCGGTGGTGTCCTAGTCTATACAGATGGCTTTTTTTGAACAGTCTACTGCCCTGCCGCACGTGTTGAAATTATCTCGCTCTCGCATCGCACAGGATCACTTTCTCGGTACCTAGAACTTTGCGCTCTTTAATTTTCCCATAATTAAATTTGTCTGACAGGTTAGCCTACATAAAAATTTTGCATGCTAAGGACAGCATAGCCTAACTGTGCGTGCACGACAACATACTAGCAAATATTTGTCGTATATGGTCCCCGGGCCGATGCATCCAGCCACAACCATTACTCAGCGAGGATGACCACTGCCATATTACGGTTTTTTCCAGCGGGGGCAGCAACGCCAAAGGAACCAGGTGTCCACTCAATGCAGCCCGAAACTGCTCACTGCTAATGAACGAGCTTCCAGGCTCACATCATTAATCAAGCCCGAACGCGTACTCTGTGCCTTATCCTGCAGGTTCACAATGTGGAGTCTGTACACATTAGGTTAACCAGTGTTTTGGTCTTATGTAAACAGACTCTTCTAAATGAGAATACGGAGTGGACTTCCGCAATAATCGAGAATTTATTCCGCTTTCAAAGAGTGTGCACTGTACGCAATTACTCTTTAGTGACGTCAACCTTAAGAGAGGTAATCACAAGGGGCACACTCAACCCTTTTGTCGGCTTTAACTAGACGAGAAAAAAAGTGGCCATGCATGCAGGCCCAAAAGGAGGCTACATACTAAAAATTGTAATTTTCCGAACATTGCTACCTCCAGCAATTAATTCCAGTTGAACAATCACCATTTTCTGTGCCTGAAGTGATTGAAAAGAAAGGATGCTGACTCAAGTATTTTTGTCTGTATTTTGTTCGTAGTATATGACGCAATGACAATACAATCAATCAGATTAGTACACCAGCCTTGCAAATAAACATTTGAGCACATTCTTGTGTATATAAATATTTGGCGATACACTGCAGTCATTCTGCTCTACCGTTTATTGCGCGATTGCAGTGAACGGGACTCACGACGTTCAAACACATCTCTCACAGGTACAGTGCGAAAAACACACCTTAAACTATAATAAAGTATTCCTAACTTGCCGACAGTCATACATTTGGATTCAGGACAATAAACATGGCCCTTACTGATTATGCACGAGAGGGACTCCGCAGGAAGCCATTCTCTCACTTTTCTAATCAGTCTTGCGATGTTAGGACTCTTCGCTCAGCTGGCGAAAATGAAAGTCATACAAGATGCGCTGTATGCCGATACGTCACCACATTTACCACATTGCCGTCACACGATTCGGCAGGAGACATAGAGGCCAACCTGCAGCAAGCGGCAGACATCGCTGACGATTACGTCCGTCGCTGCGGCCTTAAGTACTCTCTGTCCAAATTGTATTTCGTGCACATACGCGGTTCACCAAAGTGCACCACCAAAATTGACGTCTCCCTTCACAGCGGCCCCATGCCCCAACACGACGAAATCAGAATATCGGGGCTCTTCATACACAAAATTCACTGAGCAGAGACAATAACAGCCAATGTGTGCAAGGTGGGGGACCAGGTGAGTCGTATGGTTCACCAATTTCCAACAAGCGCAAAAGCAAGGATGTCTTGTGGCTGGTTCACGCATTCGCAACCATGTGTGTCCTGTATTTGCTCCATATACCTTCACCTGCGCAAGTTGGACAAGAATAAATTAAAACGCATTTCCCGCGAATTCTACAAGCGTGCTTTCGACCTTCCGGTGAAGACCTCAAACCACTGCCTTTTGGGCCTGTGTATAGTGAATTCACTGAACTGCGACAGGCGCAGTTCACAAACCAATATACTTGGCTTTTAGGGAAAAAGATCCTAAAGGCATGGTTCCGCCCCTCCTTGTTCTTCGTATGTGACTGCCTAGTTCGATGTCTTAGTCAGCAGGTACGAACGGATGGCCAGATGGATGGATGGACAGACGGATGGACGTACAGACAGGCGGATGGGCAGGCAGACGGACGTACAGACAGACACACAGACAGATAGACGGACATACAGACAGACACACAGACAGACGAACGAACGAACAGACATACAGACAGACAGACAGACAGACAGACAGACAGACAGACAGACAGAAGGGCGGATGGGCGCGTGATTCACAGTTTACTAATAAAACCCCCAAAAGCTTGGCCCCACTCATCACCATTCACTCCGCGAATATGCTGTGATTTTTTTATTAACCCGTCGGGTTAACGCCTCGTTGTCCGACTACAAGTCAATCACTAGATACGCACGTAAGAGCACGTACGGATTCCAGAAGCTTGAAAATAATCCCTGCATGTGCACTCTATTGCGGCTAACATGACGCCAGACGACCACAGTGGTCGATGCCTCGCGTGGGCTGGAAGCCTTGGCTCACCACTACAGTTAAGAATTCAGAATATTCTATGTGGACATCTGCGGTCCTAAACACGGGGGTTGATATACGACCGCGAAGGTTTACCAAAACACCGTTGTAAACCTACTAACCTTCTGTGCACAAAACATTACGCCTGCAAAGGAGATTTTCATCGCACAAGTTGCCACAGATCTGTACTCGAGGGTCATTAACACTGATTTACTGGGTACCCGTCACAGTATGAAGCAGGGCTACATTTTGTACTTAGCATACATAATTTTGCAAAAGAGCCAGCCAATACCTAGATGCCTCCACGCACCGAATGGTCATTTGGGCTTGATCTCATATGGATCTCGATGGTAATGAGTCGGCCGATGCCGCTTTACGCGCGCTCAATCTCCGGGTGCAATCCTCGACGCTTTACGAATTAGACCTCGTACCGAATGCCAATTTCACATTTAAGGAGGTCACTCAGTTTTATCAATATGGCTATCAGATTTATTCCAAACACTGCAACGGCCTCACAAAGGCGGTAGAGTGAACCCTCATTTACCTTTACACCAAAACTTTATTGTGCCCGGCAAGTCTGGAAGACTTCAACCTGGCTTGCACGGGTTCAGTGGCTGCATTTTCGATGGAGGCGAACATGCTGTAGGACCGTGTGCTCAGATTTGGGTGCACGTCAAAATAACCCCAGATGGTCTAAATGTCCGGAGCCCTCCACAACAGCATCGCTCATAATAATATGGTGGTTGGGAGACGTTAGAATCCACAGATCTATAAAATATTCGGCTTGCACGGGGAAGAGCCCGCACAGTGAAGAAAATTTGTGACAATTTCCATGTGATGTGAGCGTATTTAAAAACTACATACGTCTAACCTCTACCCAACCCTTTTCAGGAAGACAGGAAGGCAGCCCAGTTCGACTGCTCTGACTTGACGGTCCAACGGTCCTTGACTGAGCGTGCCTGGGCAGTGTTCGATAGCAATGGACTCCTATAAAAGGGTGCCCACCTACTATCTATTTGAGGACCATCAAATACCGTTTCCCGCGCCCCTTGTTCACAACTCCCAGAAATATTTGTTTCACTCATCATCATCATCATCATCATGAAGATATTGTGGTTTTTGAGCTAAGAACCCCGCATGTTTACGATGAACGGCCGCGCTCAGCGTGTTGTGAAACTAACACGACTCGTAACCGACTCGTGTTTGTGTCTTAGCCCGGTGTGTGCTGCCGTTTATTGTAAACATGTCCAACCGACAAGCCCTAAAGTACGTTTTAAGCCCGCATATTTCAACACTTGTAGCGGTGTAACAATAATAAAGATGAGCTTTGGGCATATTTCAAAGCTTATTGCTATTGCTGGGGCTAGGTCATCATCGTTAAGCTTTCTGAAATAGTGCACTGCTTCCAAAGACATTTTACCCGTACATGGCATGTAGCTATGGGGAAAACTAAGCTATGCAGATTTGTCTCCACGCTTCTCTATTCGCTGGTATGGAAAACATTGCTCATGTATCCACGTGCTAGTGGAATCATTCTAAGTAATGAAAATATTGTTCAGTAAAACAAGCGAGTGCTTAAATGTCTAGGGCCCATCCATGTGTACTCGAGTGATCACAATACCGAAAGAGTAAATTACATTTTTGTTTTGTCATCTACTCGAAGTATCAAGCCAGCGTGCATCATGCTGCTATCATTGACAGTAGACTATGGGTTACAACGTGCTTACGGTTCATTCACGTAACCTAATTACGCCGCCTTAAAGAATCTTGCGAAAGAGGAATGCTTTTAATGCAACGTACAGTTGCTGCGTTGAACGGGAGTTCAGTGAAAGATCGTGGTCTTCAGCTTCCAGGCAAATTACTTTCTTCACTACGGTCGAAGCACACACTCCCTAACCTGTTTTCAAGCCAGTTGGAAAAGACTCGCTGAAGGTCGTTCCCAAGGCAGTGCTTTGGAGGAACGGTTCAAGTGGCTACGTACTCCACAGCCCATCACCCTTTCGAAGAAAATTAGTTTAGGAGGCCGTCGCGCCTGTCCCTGGCAGGTGATATAAAACTAGCAATATAAAGGTATGACAAAACGGTGAGTCCACTGACAGTGGATTCGTTTGAAAGCTCGACTTCGATAGCATCTGGAGAAGTTCACTCGAACAACGTCAAACTGTTGAGAGGCAAATGAGGTCAGAATACACAAAGAAGTGTTCACGAGTCACCTAATGTTTAGAACCTATCCACGCTTTAGAAAGGGTTTCCTCTAAAGTTTTGTATATTCCACTCTTTCATCTTTCTTTCTCAACGCAACAAAGCAGTGTATGCTATCAAGAATATATAGAAATGTGTTATGCTTTCATCTTGCGAACTTTCTTGATTCTTTTGTTTGGCTGCTTTGTAAATTACGTTCACAATTGGTGCAAAAGTTTTCTTAAGTACTCGTAAATTTCAGTCATTAAAAAAAAGTTGGAATAAACCGTTTACCTTTTCACCTATATAATACGGCTAATGCAGACAAAAAACTGATTTTTATGGTTGTAATCATACGTAGACCTTTGTATTTAAGTCAGGTGTGAGGTGGTGTTTGAAATCTTGTAAGGAAAATGGCAGTAGGTAAGTGGCTGTGTTTTCAGCATATCGATTGCCCGTCGTTGTTTGATTCACCGTTCTCGTGGGTTTTTAAGCTGCCCTGGTCTTTCAGACATTTTGAACAATTTTAAAACAGTAAAATAACAAGCAGCTTTATTTGAAACCCGTAGCGTATGGGGCCCATTTAACGCACTGTGCAGCCCTCAACTCTCTCACACATGCACATCTAAGACAAAAAGAACGAACTGATCGATTGGCATACTGCGCTCTGTGCACAGGTTATTAACAGAAGGTACGTGCAGTAATTACAAAATGAGAGACCACAATGGCGCCCTACATATTCCGCGGCAGTTTCCTTCACCCACATGGTCACCCAATATAAATTATTGTGACTGACGTCTCAGAGAGCTAGACTTCGATTAGCAGTTCTGGAAGCTTACGTCTGCACCTCTGTACTGCTTAGAGCAGCCATTTCGTATTATGTGAGACTTTCAACGACAACCATTTCATGTCATCTTGATACAGTACGACAGCTCACTAAATAAAAGAAGTGACTACCAAGTGTATCCCTACTAATGACCACTCTAAGAACGACTTCTTGTCATGGACGACCATTCTCAGGAATTCGCTACTGTATTTATTCTAACGTCATAGGATTTACATGGTCACATTATAATGGTCGTGGAGCTAGGAACGAAAAGTGTGGAAAGCCTTTTGCCAGAGGCATCAACGCCCGAGAAGAAAACAACAAATGTCAACATAATTTTTTTTTTCAAATGGTCGTAATTTTACATGTGCCAAAGTTAACTGTAAATTTACTTTACAGTTTATCGGACACTTGGCTAAATGATAGATTACTTCAATGTTTGATCGATGGTGATCAATGGAGGCGTATCCAGGCGTTGTGCTATCAGGACACTTTATCAAGGCTTCTGTTTTGTTCGTAGCACTGCCAGGTCAGTGACACGCATCATTTATTTTGCGTGGTGGTTTCGTGCGTAGCTTTCCTAGTTTATTCGCTTATGTTCATTGGTGCGAAATTTCAGAGTTGAAATAGCTCACAGAATGTGTAGAGAGTGGCTCCAGTAACTGCCGACTGCCTTCGCTTCCGCGCGGCCGGTGTGTCCTCGCCGTTCACAGACGGTGCATCCGACACGCTAAGCAACGAGATGCTGTACTCTACGGTAGCCAATGCGATATTCTTAAGACTGCAATCTCGGTGCAGTGGGTTTCCACGATCGGGCAATGTGACTGTTCGGACTGTCAAGGTATTGTGCTAGTGAACGGTAGCCAAAATTTGATCTGCAAAGCTTTCGGTGTATATTTCAAGTACACTATTTGGCTAATAAAACAAGCTCGCTTCCTCAATTTATCTTCTTGCTCTTCCTCTTCTATCGTGAACGCATTGAGTGAGTCATAAGGCCCAATAACATTGCGTGTTTATAATGGCACGTAAAACGTAAGCACTTAAGAAAGTTTTGAATTTCACGCCATGTAAAGCGAATGCATGACGTCGCTGCTGCTTTTTGTCTCTTCAATACGTAGACGGCGACGGTAGTAACGAGCCACCGATTACTGGATACACAGCTTTCTACAGAATTTACGCTACCAGTTTACACATATCTTAGTATGTATCCTCAAATATTGAACTCGCACACAAAGCCCCACAGGAATACCATTTTATTTTTTTATATTAAAACCGAACGTCCCTAATATCTCTGTGTAAAGTTGATATTATTTCGGAATGCATAGCTACACTGCGGCCAACTGGTAAAGCATCGATTTTCGGTGCACATAAAAACCCCAGGTGGCCGAAGTTTCCTCAGCCGTCTACCACCACGTCTCTCATAATCATATGGGGGTTTCGAATTGCTGAAACCCACAAAGCAATGAATCGTAAAGCATTAATTCCTGCAGCTTGTCAACAAGTACTCATTGAACAAAACCTCAGTTCCACTGTGGATTCGCTCTTCGATTCACGCTATTTTGTTCTAGTTGAGAAGTTGTTACACATCGGCAAGTCTCGAGCTACAAATGTTAACATCATCCTGAATGGTCCTATAAAAATCCGTAAGCATGTACTCGCCAGAGATGGTCTCCTTCGCACGTGACAACGTACCTACTACAGGCTCATTGACCTTTTTCTATAGCCATCTTGCATGACGTACCTAATGTCGGTACAAGCCTGACCCTCAGAGGAACGCAGTCAGTGCTCATAAAAGGCCACAACACTATACTTGTACATGTATTCTCTCGCTTAATGTATACTCCAGCTGTGGGACAGCATAAACGAGCCTGATAATCAATCGCAAGGGGTGATCCAGCTCATTTATCCGCGATTTACAGCCTCGTAAATGAAAATGATCGTGAAAAGGGACAAGTTTGTTTCGCGAATGGAGAGAGCCATGTTCTTTTTTTTAGTTATCTGCACTGTAGCTCTTGTGGCGTTTACACTTTTCATCTTTTTGTCATCTCTCTACTATTATTGTTTTCGAGACCAGCTCAGGGTTTGAGTCATGAACTTTTGTAGCAAGCGGGTACTGTAGAGTGAATGGACCCGTATGCCTAGATATTATAAACTGCCTGACTGACCCTCGGCTTCGAGGTGTGTGTGCATTGAAGAGGAAAGATCGATAGCTGTTTTCGGGATCAAGCCACGAACTTGACTGATCAGCTCCCGCCAAGTCCAATATTAACCACAAATAGTTTCTGCTCACATAATCGATTTTATTTTTATCTTTATCAGGTTCGGTAAGAAGTGGAATATGACAGAAGTGGTGATATCACTAATGTCATTTGTTGTGGTGTAGCGTCCCAAAACTACGGTGTGTATGTCGATGATGCCTTAGAGGGAGGCTCTGCGAAATTCGGCCACTTTGCATTCTCTAAGGCTCACCTAAATGGAAGTGCATGGGCCCCAGCCATTATCGCCTCCTCTCAAAATGCGGCCCCTTGGTGGGCATTTCAACCAGGAACCTTCGGTTGAGCAGTCGAGCCCCATAGTTATTACATGATTGTGGTGGAGCAGGTGAGCTTTCACGTAAAAGATGCAATAAATTTCAAGGAAGATTCTCATGTTATATTTATCTTGCCACATTTTCTCTGGTTTATATGAACGTTAGCTTTGCAGATAAGCAGTCATATTTCATAGTTGATAAAAGGTGACTGTCTCTGCAGAGACAGTTATACATGTGTGTTTTACATGTATACCATGCAGTTTTTCCGAGTTTGGCGAGCACGTTTTAGCGTTTTATCATCCTGTATATTTGCAGTCGAATGAGCAGCTTTTAGGCACCTGCTCCTGCCTTAGTCAGCCTTGCCATCAATCCTGCAACCACAACAAAGTGCTCCGTGCCACAGGAGCAAAATAAAACAAGTATTCTGGGTAGAACAGCGTTTGAACCTAGGTCTTCCTTAGGGAAACTTAGTGTTCTACTACTGGGCCATGTCGGTGCTCGAAATTCACGCCCGAAAAAAACCTGTGAAAGCGTTATTTTGGGAAAAAACTGCTTCAACGTTGCAACATAACCTCGTAGAAGAGTAAAACAACAAATAGGCATCACAGAACGCGAATTCTGTAACCCGTCATTGCACAGGAGACAGAGCTCTCCCATAATTCTACATCACCGTCAGCCATCGAATCAATTAATAAAGTATTGGGTGTCTTGCCAAGCCTTATTTTTATGAGTAAACCAAAAGAAGTTTGAAACCAGTTTTATAGAAACGGCACTCTTACAGTTTTCGTTTTGACTGTGGTGTTCTTCGCACGCAGGCTGGAGGCTTCATGTGTAGAATACTATTTTCCAGCAAAATTAAAAATATATGATATATTTCAGTCAAGTACAAACGCAGCTAAACACACTGGCGCAATAAAAAAAAACGTGAGACGTTGCTTTTCACACTGAAATCGTGTAATCCAGTAGTCACCAACCAGTCGTTTCTAGTTACAGAACTCGGTATTTCATTGTTGCTGAGCAATGCCTCCCAATCACCAGAGATGTTTTCTTTAAGCCTTCATCGAAATAGAGAATCTGTGTTTCACTAATATCAGGTATTTCCCCTCACTCTCAATGTAACTGTTTGATTGTTCTTCTTCCAGACTCCATATTTTATTTCGTCCAAAATAAAGCATAGTAACATTGATGTGACGTGAAATCTCGCGCAAAAGAAGTTGAAAGCATTCAGCATTTATATTGAATAAGAATATTGTGCATGAAAAGGATCTTTTTCTTGAAAGAAGTTCCCGCAAAATGTCAGCGGAAATCACGGTTGCTGCCGATTCCGCTGGTCAACTCTTTCTTGAAAACTGGGCCCACAGAGTGTGAACTTCGTTTTCATTTATCTGCTTTACATAGATTTTTCTCACCTCATTCGTTTTTTTCTAAATATTGACACGTGCCATATTGACTGCGACTATTCTAATCAACGTCAATACACCAACTGCACCCTTACATCTCCACATGCGGCACCTAGTACAGTCAGTAAGAAATAACAGCAGGAAGACGTTCCTCTCTGGACCCTCGGGTAAGCTTCGCAACGAAGCTTATATATAGAGCCCGCTGTGCCTACCGGATCTTACTTGTGCTTCCGAGCAAAACCTGTTTACCTTCGAGCCAACGGAGTAATGAATTTGGTTAGGGTCCCCCTATCACCACTGCCTTTGACGACTTGTTTGTTCTCATACCGGAAGAAACTGGATAGGTGCCCAAACAGAACTGCGCTATTCTTTCACCCATCAACGTAAGAAATGTCCAGCTTGCTCTGGCAAAACTGACCCAGAGAGATCCCAGGGGGAAAACGCAGGAGGGAGCATAAAATGACAGCAAGTTGCAGAAAAATCGATGGGTCAAAGTACTGCTGCACAAGCATATACCCCCGGATTCTTGGCTCTCTTTTGACGCACTTGGTTGAGCTCAGTTGTGAAAGTGAACGCTCTTGAGGCTGTAGCTGTTCCACTACATAAGGTGTGTGTATACACCCTATTCACCGAATGTTGACCTATTGCAACATCAATTATTTCAGCAATAGAGATAGATTTGTCGCTTTCGGCGTTTACGCTGCCTTGCCGTCACGACTATTTTCAGTATAAAGTGTGGAATATTAACATGGCCCCTCACATCATATGCGCCACACAGGAGAGCAAAACATTCCAGGCCCGCGTGGAACGCGCAGCACAGTCACAGCAAAAGCTAGAAGAGCGGCCTTTCAGAGCATTTTCTAAACAGTCTTTAGGCCAGCATTCACTAAGCTATCCTTCGTCATTCCTCGGAGAAGCGTGGTGTACGCTACACTGTGGCTAGCAGTTTTGTATGGGTATGGGTGTGGAAAAAGTTTAGGTCGGTCGAGGCGTGAACTAGCACGTAGCGGGCTGCTCTCACATCGACACAGGTAGGCCTAACCTGTCCGCCACATCGTAGGCTCATTCAACTGTCCATAGCTGCGTCCTTGAATCCGTACTACGTAGCGCAGCATCGCACTTTGACGATGTAACGTTTTCAAACCATAATGCAATCTAGTGCAATTTTTTATGCTGTGTCTGACGACGATGAGGAATTATTCCTAAAGTGCGTATGCGGTTCAGTTATTAAGTGATCAATAACAAGTTTTCTAATGACTTGGACGACGCACTCGTTACGCAATTCGCATTGTGTGACGTCTGGTTGTTCCTTTGCTGTTGTAAAACACTTCATTACTCATAATAACGTGATTACCTTCCCTACATCAAGCCTGCCTTAGGCCAGTTTACAAACGAGTTCCAACCATCGTGGCTCAGTGGTAGAATACTGGACTAGCACGCAGTGGACCAGTGTTCGAATACCATTGTGTCCTTGGTGTTTATCTATTTACTGAGGGTTTTCTTATTTCTTGTGATACTGGTTACGGACACCGGCGGCGGCGTCGGTGGACAATTAGGACGCTGCGCTTGACTCATGTTCAGATCTCATAGCAGCTTTCGTTGTAAAACTCTCTAGCGCTGGCGACATAAAAAATGAACCCATCGCCTTCCTCACTCGGAAGCCACGTGCGAAAACATCATTCCCGCGTAAGCAGCCAGTGGTTTTAGGCTTACTACACCGAAAGAAAACGCCCCGCCAGGCTTTCATAGTATTTAGAGTACTCGGTATAGTCTCCCATAGTAGATAGAGCACCGAGTACTCTAAATCGTTAACCACTTCTTCTGAACACTCATGAGTCGACTCACTGTGTTGCCACTTTTACCCGGAGGCATGGCCTACTTTTGTTCGCAATTACAAGCTAGCACGCTATCCAACTTCACTGGCACCGCTTTGCGTGGAGAAGAGCATGCGCTTCTTTACCTTCCCTCGCCATCTATTTGCAACACTGTTCTCTATGTATCTTTCCCTTGAAGCTCATTTTTTAATCCGGATGAACGTCATTATCCACACTGTGTTGCGACGGAAGTCAACCTGAAGGAAACACAAACAAAAAAGCTGAATTGAATAGAGACACCTTCATGAATCTACTTTCAATTTTGTATCTCGCTCTCAAATTTCTGTCCCACTTTCATTTTTTCTCGTTACGTTTATCAGCATTGAAGACTGCGGAGGTTCCGTCGCTTGCGCCTTCAGTAATGATTTCCGCGGAGCACGTAGTGGGATGGAACCATGGTGTTATGCCTCTGCCTAATACCCTCTACGATGCTGTGGCGAATACTGCTAACCTGCACCACTCTTGATTTTGCTCCGTTTGTATCACTAGTACAGCATCGTACGCGTTAATCGAAGGTCGCAGGCTCGGTCCCTGCCCGTGGCAATATATGTTTTCGTACACTTTTCTTTTATTTTCTTTTTTGACATTAACATTACCATTACTTCTAATATTTCTCCCGGGCGTTACTGTCTGTTTGTTATCATAGATGTTGGTCTAACAAAGAAAAACAAGTCTGTGAATTAGCCCTGTGATTTTTATTTGTTAGAAATATTGGCGTATTGCAATAAAAATTCATATTCGAACTTATAGTTTCTTCGACATCAATCCAGAAACTCACAAGATTTTGTGGGCTGTAAACGCCGCCTGATTGTGAGACATGCCGAAATTGTGGAATCCAGACTAATATTGACCGTCCGACATTCTTCGACGTTCACACAATCCATAGAAAACCAGTGTTTTTAGTGTGCCGCATCGGCGCGCAACTGCCATGGCTTAGAATTCAGACAATTTTCTGAAATATTGCAGTAAGCACTGTAATCACAAAAGTGGTATATTAGTTCGTAACCGCTAGCATCGAGTGTAAGCAAAAAGTAGGTGCAGCGTTTTGTGTGTCTAAGTATGCGATAATCGCTTGTTCTGCAGAGCTGACAGTATTGCACACTTTACACACTAATTAAAAATGTTAATTGTAATTATAGAACTATCTTCAGAGCAAAAAAAAAGCTAGAGAGAGCATACTTCTCATTACTGACTTCCATGAAGCATCAAATGTGATTTTTCGTTTCGTTTATATGCATTATTTCTAACTCATGTCTGCGCTCCCACTCGTTCACAACATTTCTGGTTTGATGAGATTAGAGACGTGAAACTCGCTTCTCGTTCCCTGCTTCATAATGCATGTTTCCTCGTTATGTATATTCCGCACTAAGCGCGAAGCGCTTTTGCAAGTTACAAGCAGCTCGTTTCAATATGCAATGGCTAGTGGCACCGTAGCCTGAGGAGGAAGCCAGGCGAACGACTGCATGTGACAAGTAACCGTGCCGTGCCAAGGATAACAACCACTGCAGCTTACTTCAAGGCGGCAGAAGGCAAGGTCAATGGGCCCAGACAGGCCTTCGCCGCTTCTGTTCACTACAGCTGCTGTTATAAAAAGAACAAGATATACAGAAATATTTACTGTAACGAACAAAAAGTGTGAAGCTGACTGCGTCGGCTACATTTGTGACCGCGAATATATAGGCTGAACCTTCAAATACGGTTCCTCCACCCCCCCCCCCCCAAAAAAGAAAAAATCGCGAGAAAGGATAGGAAGGCGAGAAGAGCAATGGGTTTGTGCACAGAAGGGCTTGCTGGTAATGCAAGCTCGACATCACTTTCCTCATGAAAGCACCAGCACCCTCCCAAGCATTGATCAGAGTGCCCCGTATGAGAGAATGCTTTTTGTGTCAGCGTGCGTGCGTGTGCCTTCAACGCAATCTTTACGTCGAGCACCGCATTTCATTACACAAAGTGTTTTCCCAACTTTCGCTCATTTGGTGGTCACGCACAAGCACCATGCCGAGTCTTGTCCGCCCTTCGATTGAATTGCTTGAGGTATACAGGGGCCTAACGGAATATTCAAAAAAAAGTACCCGGTGGGAGAAAGATTGGTCTTTGTTTTCGAAAAATTCAGAAAATTTTGTTCGGCTCAACTGTTGCTAAGCTGAACTTCATGGTGGTGTTTTTTACCGTCTTCCCCATCTATTTGCCAAGCCTGCGGAGGCTGATGTGTTTAGCAGTTTTTTAACTACATCACACGGCAGATGATTTTCGCAATGCTAACTAGCTATAAATTTCTCGAAAACTCGAAGTAACATTGTGTTAGCGAATAACATGTTAGTGAAGAACATTTTACCAGCGTTGCAGAACAGCTTACCATCACACTATACGCAGGGAATGGTTTGCAAAACAGCCTAATGTCTTAAGTAAAAGCGAAAAAATATTATTAAATAACATAAGTTTAGCTTTTTAAAGAACTATGAAACTAGTGAAAGTGCTAAACTGAATCATTCAGGCATCAAAGTTTACTTGCAAGCAATCTTTTTAAACTGAGATAATAATTCTTTAGAGCATTGCGTTCACATAAGGCATGAAATATGAAAAAAAACGAGATCTGATGGCTGTTGAGAACATGTTTTTTTTTCTATTGATGTACACGTCACACTGAGAAAATCGTTAGAGAACAAAACACATGTATACTTCACTGAACCTGAAGAGTGTTTCAGTACAAACCTATATAGATGATACAAACAACATAAAATAGCTAATAAAATCAGAAGAGTTTACCTAAAAAACTGGCCGCTATCTGCATGCTACGTTGCAAATGTCGTCGAAAGATGATAGTCTTTTGACTGGAAAGGCTTCGCGATGCCATTGGCCAGTAATGTCGGGAAACGAAAGCTTGTGTAGCACGCAGGGCCACTGGTACGTGGCCGCGCGGTATCGTGTTAGCGAAGCCTAGGAAACACACGCTTTTCCGGGCATAGTGTTTCATTCTCAGCACAGCGTCCAAACAATAGGGTCTTTCGAATTACGTATCTCTGCATTTTCTATAAAGAAACACCTCACCTAATGCTGACGTCGCGCATCAAATGCGTGACATTTGCTTTTTGATCAACAATGTTCGCAAGTGTGAAAGCTGCCACCAGATAAAAAGAGCTAGGAGTTCAGCAAAAGCTTCAGCCTTGCCCTTTCACCGGGTGGCTGAATAGAGCGATCGACAAACAAACAGAAAGGCACACAGAAAAAATTACTTCGTTCAAGTATTCCAAGGAAGACTATCGTGTTTAAAACCGCATGGAGGAGTGCTCTTCTTAGCTTCTCGTTCCTAAAAAAAGCGTCTAAAAGAAGCAAAACTGTCACTACAGTAATTCGTACAAAGCACGCAAAGATGAAATGAAGCGGAAACAGAAATGTATCTCTAACAACCGGAAGTCTAATGAATTGTAAAGAGGATGTAGCTTTTGCTTGCTCGGGCTTCATAATGTGTGCTCCTATTCGTGCTGAATGTTTGTAGCAGTTACACTTGAATGCCCAAAGTATTTTTACCTTGATATTTACGTGCTTACTTAGGGTGATGGTGTTGCATTTACAAAGGTGTACTCCTTTGTAAAAGGTATGGCAGACACTCCTACATGCGATTACTGCGGAGCTGAAGAGACCATCGAAGACGTCCTGTGCAGCTGCGCTTGCTACGACACACAGCGATGCCAGCTCCGGATGATTTTGAATCAACTTGACCCCGGACCATTTTGTGTGCAGAAGATACTAGGACCTTGGGCATCTGCCTCAGTTGCGCAGAAAGCAACTAAAGCACTGCTACTTTACCTAAAGTCAACAAACCTGAGTGACCGCCTGTAGACTGTGTGTGCTCCCCGAGTGTGCTCGTGATTGTGTGTACCTTCTCATCTTTCTGCAACCTTTTTTATCCCCTTTATCCCTTACCCAGTGCAGGGTAGCAAACCGGATGTGTGTCTGGTTAACCTCTCTGTCTTTCCTTGAATCTTCATCTCTCTCTCTCTCTCTCTATTTCTAAACGCTATGTTTCTGCTAACCATGTTCTTTTTTGTTATTTGAGCATTACTTACCTCAAAATACACTGATCACAGCGATGAACCTGTCTGCTTTTATCGCACTGCTCTTCTTCTTTTCGTAACAATTTGTTGCAGTTTTGGTTTTCACTTTTTTCCTCCCGAAAAACTAGCCTATGCATCAGCACTTGCGCTACGCTGGCATTCACTCGACTAAATACATTGACGTACTGAAAATATCCCGCCTAGAAGCAACTGTGAACTTTACGAAAAAAATAAAAGAAACAGAAATCTGAACACACGACTGTTATGAAGAAGCATGTAGAGTGTGAAGAAGGCAGGACATCTGCTATTTACTGACGCGCTTCTATGCCTGCATCAACAGCGATATTCGGAACGTACGGCGTTGCTGGCTTCCAAAGCACTCACAGCTCGAAACGAAAACAGCGCATCCCATCGAACGGGCTTTAATTGACAAACTTCGTTCGGGTGTTTTTTTTTAATGATTCAGGTGGGGTCCCACTGCTGTTTCGTTCTAGCGAAAAGTCGGAATTAGGCGAGGCTGCAAGGTTTTACAACCATGCATTAGGAACCCTGCATAATTTCTCCCTCTCTCTATCTCTCTTTCTCTCCGTCCTCGGATATACGAGCATAAAGTGGCTCGTACGAGGCGCTGAGCAGCGAGGCCAGTGCGCTGGAGAAATCATCTATCTATCTATCTATCTATCTATCTATCTATCTATCTATCTATCTATCTATCTATCTATCTATCTATCTATCTATCTATCTATCTATCTATTGATCTATCTATCTATCTATCTATCCGCCTATAATTTCTAACCCTTCTGGTCGTTTCGATAATGGTATCTATACCAAACTTGGTATGGCATAAATGACTGTATGAAGAACATATTTGACTTGTCATAACATGAAAATCAAGACTTGAATGTCATGAATGTCATGATTTACATTTTATGGTCCTGCAGCTCTTGCGGGGGTTTCGTTGACATGGCATGTTGCAAAACTGGTATATGGTATGGTATTATTGCATGGCGAACATAAGCGACAGACCCTAACATGAAAACCACGACATGCGTCTCTTGTAACAACATGAATACATACAACGCGGCTGGTGCCTCTCGCGGCCGTTTTTCTGGCGTCAAATATGCGAAATTTGGTATTGCAGTACGTGAATGGATGAAAAAGGTATATGACTGGGGCAAGCATGATAATCATTAGATGCGTGTCATGTAACAACAAGACTACATGCCACTATCATTATGCGCTGGCGGCCGCTACTCCAGCTTCACTTATACCAAATTTTGTATTATGGGATGTGAATGGATGATCAAGGTATGATACTGGTGCAAACATGATAAACATGAGACCACGGGTTCGAGTCCCGGCGGCGGGGGCTGCATTTCCGATGGAGGCGGAAATGTTGTAGGCCCGGTGCTCAGATTTGGGTGCACGTTGAAGAACCCCAGGTGGTCGAAATTTCCGGAGCCCTCCACTACGGCGTCTCTCATAATCATATGGTGGTTTTGGAACGTTAAACCCCACATACCAACAAACATGAGATGTGTGTCATGTAACAACATGACATGCTACGCTCATGATGCGCTCTTGGCCGTTTTGCTAGCTTCACATGTACCAAACTTGGTATTACGTGATGCGAACGGACGACTTGGTAATTGACACATCCAAACATAATAATTATGACATGCGTCTCATGTAACAAAATGACTACATGCCACACTGATGATGCGCTCGTGGCCGTTTCATCAGCTTCATATATGCGCAGTTTGGTATTCGCCAATGGATGACAAAGGTATTGTGACCGGTGCGAACATGATATTCATGAGATGCGTGTCACGTGAGAACATGACTATATGCCAAAATCAAATCATCCCTCGGTCTCCCTGTTTTGTCAGCTCGACGCAAAATTTCACGTCTCTGTCTTTTTCACAAACTTTACTACAGCTTTCCTCACCTACATGGTTCACTTTTACTTCCGCCTGTCCGAACATCTCGTCGCCTATTTAATTCCCTGAGTATCCAACGTCTGTTTGGTTCTACTAACGCTTTTAATAAATCATTTCTTCCTACGGCTATCGATGAGTGGAACGGTTTGACGGATGCTATTGTCAGCGAACAAGTTGCTGTTAAATTTAGAGATTTATTACTAGCTACCCTTGACTCTTAATCGCTGTTTGTCTTTCTTTGTTGTTTGTTCTCTGCCGCCTGTATATTTTTGACCGCGAATTGACTGTTGAATATTTCGTTTGACATGCTCTGTTTTCTCTTTGTTTTTTGTTGCTACCTGTATGTTTTAGTAATTCAAATACTGTAACCATGAACTGCATTTTCATTGAAATTTGTACTTGGATTGTTCCCCCCCTCCCTTATGTATAGCCCCGAGAGAGGCCCTTAAGGGTAAAACAAATGATGATGATGATGATGATGCCACAGTCAAGGCACTAATACATTTTGACGTGACGCGGTGCGCGTGCTCGCCAGCGTTCATTTCGTCACGTTACGCCGGTGTTGCCACGCCAGGCGCGGTTCATGCCATATACTCGCAGGCGCGCGCCACGCTGCGTTGCTTAGACGTATGTGCGATTCAGCGCGTCCGGCGTGCCTCTGTCACGAAAAGAGGAAGACGCAGTGTTGTCTGGGTAACGCATCGGTGCGAAGTGTAGCATGTCGAATTTTGCGCCGGTGGCCGTCGGGCCGCGCCGACAGACGCTGGTCGCGCCTGGCGTCAGACTATAGAGTGCTCACGTTTTGCTAACGTAGCGTTGCTGTGCCCAGCGCGCGCGCGCGTCAACGTTACATTGGAGTATAATGGGCCCTTCATGATGCGCTCGTGGCCATTTTGCTAGCTCCAGGTATACCAACTTTTGTGTTACGTGAGGTGAATGAATGACGAAATATATGTCTGGTGCAAACATAATAATCTTGACACGCGTGTCATGTAACAGCATGTCAACATACCACGCTCAAAGTGTGCTTGTGGCCGTTTCGCTAGCTCCACATATACTGAATTCGGTATCACGTGACCTCAGTAGATGGCGCGGGTAAACGACACATCCAAATATGATAACCATGACATGGAAGTTATTTACAGCATCATTTATCTCCACCTCGTAACGTTGTGCTGATTTTAAAGAGACATATCAATATTTGTCATCCGTGCTTTGTATATTATCGATTCCCACTGTACGTGGGATCTGCCAATTTTTATTTGTACTCATGTGCGTACAAGATTATGTGCTGCGCTTAGCTTTCAGATATTTATTTTGTTTCACGTAACAATTTCTCTTTTTCCTGAGGAGACAGAGATGCAAGACTTGAGTGGTCTGAATATTTAACTCACCGAGCAACATATAATTAGCTTGCGGCTACTTCCGAACCGGGAAGACTACGCGTCACTCCGAAAGAAAGCTTGCGGCTACTTCCGAACCGGGAAGACTACGCGTCACTTCTAACAAGCGGTGACGTAATGTCTTCAGAAAAAAAAACGTTATCAAGACGTTAAGTATGCAGGCTATAGAACTTCTGAAGCCTTTGAATGTTGCCGTTTATTTTGCGGAGGCGCATTATTTCCGATAGAAAACAGACACAATATTTTAATGGCTCGTAGCAGTTACAGTTTTTAGCAACATCATAATTCGAACTTTCGTTTAGTGTATCAGATCGTGTGGCAGCATCCTCAGAGCTCACGAAAGACCGAAAAAATTGTTGTCCCCTACGCTCCAATGTTGCAAGCGTATGATTATGCAAACAAACTGAACCAGCTTCGCTTTACTGACACCGATGAAACTGCGAAGCTGTTGGCGTTCCATTCATCAAGCTAAAGTATTTTTACGTATTGCACTTTTTTTAGATAAGTTGTACCGTATGCTCTCAATTCAACACTCTTTATTGACCTGTCAGGTGGACGTGTCGTTTTTTTTTGTTTCGCACTTAGCTATACCACACTTTTATACAAGTATTATTTTAAGAAGCCTCCACTTATGTGCTCAGATAATTTATGTGCTCAGATATACTGCTATTCACTAAAATCATTCACGGGGCGTCGTAGAGACACCACCTTTCGTAACCACAAGGTATCACGTGATAGTTGTTTCACTGTGGTAAAGCACACGCCATATGTTGGTCTAAATGTTATCTCTTTTTTTAGTGCAAGTTGTGTATGGAGTGATTTACCAAGTTTCTGTGACGCATAGCAGTTTTGATGATGATTGATTTGAGATAGGCCACGCATGTTTTTGCGGTGAATACACGTTTGTTGGACCAACCGTTGTCTTCAGTTTCAGTGGACCAGTGGTAAGTATTAAAATTTACTGACTGTCTTTAACATTACCTGTTACGATGCCCACAATCGCTGCCTTGGATCCCCGGCACGAAAAGCTTTACTAAGGACAGCTTGGCTGTTACAAGTCTACTTTTGCTTTCAATGACCTCACATGTGCAGATATGCAATAAACGTCATGATGCCTAGTTATCAGTAGGTAATGCCCCACTTCCAACAATTTTAAACACAAATATCGATCCCAAATTTGAAGGGTTCAAATACTGAGCCACACGAACATGTGGTGTGGGAAACATGAGGAAGAGCAGGGGCTATTTTAAGAAAAGCTTGCGGTAATTAGTTCATTAAAATATTCAACCTACTAATATGCGTAGGTTCTAATAAATTTACATTAAAAATTATGAAAAATGGTTTTAAGTTTCATAAAATAAAGCTAACAAAAGGCGTTGCCACAATTTTTAATATTATCAGGTTGCTATTTTTAAAGTGCGACCAGCCTACCTTGTCACTCAACAAGATAACTGAATAACACACTGTGAAATAAAACGGGCCGATATTTGAGTTTAAGAAGCATAACAGCCGTGATAGATAGAGAGTTACGAAACTTTGTAAGTTACCGCATGTCTACACTATGAATGGTAATGTTGTTATGTTTCGTTTGAGTTCGCAGGGACTGTGAAACTAAGTCCGTGTTTCTGAAACACGAAATATATATCTTTAGATATACAGGGCACAACAAACTTCATGTTTGAGGAAACACAGTTGGGACAACATGCATGTGGCCTGCCTTTTCTAGACGGCTCTGCGCCTGTGATTTTTTTGATGTCCTGTGTCTAGATTATCATCATAAATACTTCCTGTAGGCTATAATAAGAATCACTGAAGGAAACGTTTCACTGATATATGCATCGAGAATTGCAATCAAGCATGCCTTTACGGCACGTAGTTTCACCTTGCCGTGATCGCAGTTTTGCCGACGTGGCTCTGAACGAAGCACCGCAAGAAAAGCTGCTGACAGGCGCATATATTTGTTTACTTTCTTGGCCCAAACATGTCTATGCAGAAGTTGCTTTTTTCGATATGCTGCTTGTGTTTCCTAACACGAGATGTCACAGAAGTGCGCAAGCGATAAGTCATACACGGAAAAAAAATGTGTTGCTCTCTCTTTATATGCCGCTCTACGAGAGGGTTTGTTCTGGAATACTTATTTAACTTTTCGGAGTATCAGGTGAGCTTATACTGTGGTTTGCATTGTTCCTGACACAAACTTACTCGTGTGCAAATGCGGTCTGACTCGGCCAAAAGGAAGGCCTGTCACAAAGCGGAAATCAATGTGGAAGCATCGCTTGCTGATGCGAGCGTTGTATTGTTGTCGTGGTTTGTTTCCGCACCACGCAATTTCCTGCCTTGGTTTGTCACAGATATACACCCTTGCGCAGGTACTCGCTTTTTGAAAGGAATCGTTTTCTTTTACGGGTGTGGCTATTAGCATGTTTTCTTTTGGTTGAGCATTAGCATCTCAAGTTTCTTGCTACATAAGAAACGAGCTTTAAACCGGGTAAAATATTTTGCTCAAAAAATTGTGCAAGATACAAAGATGCTAAAAAAGTGCAATAAGACGTCGTAGTCTTCTACAATGCATTCGTAAACTGTCGCTGAAGTTTGCAATTCACAACTACTGAATGTCCGCCTAAAAATATTGGAATTCATACCGACATTGTACATCGTATAGCTTTCAAACACCTTTATCTGCCAAATCAGAAGAGCTGCCTGGAAATATGTACTGATAGTAAAAACGCTGGACTTGGAAATGTGAGTCGAAAGAACTACATAGGTAAGGAACAATACATATAAAATATTCATAAATAGGTCACCAATCATATATTCTGAATTCGAAAAATTTCAGTGCCTAAAATCATAACCACGTTAAGAACATTACCATAGCTCCTCCAAAGAGCCATATATGCTTTTAGTTGCGAAGCATCTTATGAGCTCGCTTGATTTGATGGCGTCAACGCATGAACATCTTCTCCCTCTCTCTCCTCGCAACGCCGAAGCCTCTTTCTCCTCTAGGCTTCCTGCCCCATGGCGCTTACACCCCGGTGCACAGGCGCGTCCCCTTCCCCTATTACTACTCTCCTTAGCTCACGCCTCTCACTCTTCACAACGCCGACACAGGCAGCGTGTGCTAGAGAGTTTCATGATTGAAAAAGCCGACTTCTCGAGCTGCACAAACGTTCACTGCGCCCCCCCCCATATATACAGACACTGGACCTTTATCTCCAAGGTAGCGCTGGTGAGAGATTTCTCCTGTGCGTTTTTGAACAATAAAAATTCAGAGCCTGCGCGTTAACTAAAAGCGGACTGCAATTCTCTGTGTCTGATCAGTCTTTGCTCATTAATTGCTCTTTGACAGCGATTCGCATGTTCCAGTAGGAAACAGCGGTTCATCACTTGCACCGCTTCACGTTTCTCTCCCGCGCGAAGCCGTGATGAGCGCCTGCGTCAACACCACCGTAAGTGTAAGCGTTAGCTGCCACTGATTCGCATCTACACATGCTTCCGTTTACGGGAGATGGTGTATTTCTTTGTTACGTACATATGTCTCTATGTTCTATGCAAGCTTCCTATGCATACACGGTCAACGGCTAGACACACTTCTACCTAATTTCTCTGGTTTCTTATCTGCATAGCTCTTTCTTTCTCCACACTTGCTATAATAAGAATGTAAAAGCATGCATTTTTGGGCATGTGAAGGCCTACCACCCCTGGTATTATAAAAAAAAAGATGCGAGCAAATATTGCTACACGTTTTGACACAAATAGCTTAAAACTAAAAAAAAAAGTATCCGGGGGTCCTGAAAATATGCGCAAACATGGACAGCACTTTTTTCACCATCGTTTTTCTTACAAGTCTGTAAAGTTGAAAGCAAGATGGCAGAAGTCGTAAAGAATGACAATCGTAAAAACAATAAACTTTTACAATATTTCACTGAATAATTAGTTCACCAGTAGCTATTATAGTTTTTCGGACGTTTATAACATGATTAACTGCTTACTGAGGAAGTGGGTCTTCTATAACATTTACTCGTCACCCGCAGTAATGCATAATGTCCATTCCCTAAACACAGGACACCAGGGTTCAGTGGTTTTCAGAGCCTAAAATCACTTGCATGTAAATCAAAAGTCTCAGTTCCTATATCATCTTTCAGTTTCTTGTTAATCTACTGCAAAACTCGGCCCAAAGTTGTTAGATAATATGTGAGGAGGTTCCAACATCTAGATTCTACGTAATAGGTCCGAATACGTTTTTGGCTTTTGAAATGAACTTGTGGCAGCTAGAAGATGACTAAAAGGTGAAGTTGCTTCAGCTTGCCCTTGAGAACCTGGGCTAGTTATGACGCGACAACGGGGGATACAGGAATCAATGATGATTCTTAATTTTTCAAACGTTCATTATTTAGGCAACGACCATTCAAGTGCAAGTAGAAGCTTCATACTGTTACGTCATAGTGGCGCCGTGAACGGCTCCTCTTTAGTGTAGTATTACTCTCCCTCTTTCGTGAACTTTCCTGAAACTTACTGTTAGCACGTTCTGGCAGAGAAAGAAAATCTTGATTCACTCACACTACAATTTGAAAATGTATTAAAAACGAGGCAACAAAATGAATCTTGGCTCTTTTTGTATTCCTCTTATGACATTCGTTGTTTGAAGTAGGTACCTGCTTATACCTAAATGGCCACTCACCACCCTGCGTTTAAAGACGAGGAGGTAATTTTCTCTTCTCCTTTATACAGAGGATTCATCCTCCTCGCCCCTTAGTTCTTGAATGCACTAAAACAATACCAGCACTAAGCGCTAGAGCCTATCACAACTCTGCGCTTCTCGGCGGCACACTGTTATCGCGGCTTGCGCAGTTGTAAACACACAAAATGAAGTTTGATCGGTTGATTGTGTGCAATATTCATGAGAGACAAAGAAGAACGGATGGGCGGCTGCATGGCGAAGTAGGGAAGGAGACAAATCATGTGTGATATTTCGCGTATATCAACGAATCTAGGGCATGTATATGCTGTAGACGTCAAGGGTACTCCTGTCGGCGGCACAGAAGTTCGCAAAAAGGACACCATATATCAGGAGAGAATACTGCTCTCTTTTTTGTATTTTGGGAGCCTGGTGAGTGGCCCTTTAAGAAATTTTATTTTCGTAGCCAGTATGTAGGTGTTCTAGATGCATGGACGAAGAAACGTTCCGTTTAGCGGCGCCTAGACTTGTGCTTATGTGAGAACTGTGCTTCTCTCCACCGCTGTTTAAAGAACGCAAATGAAGAAAATATATGTTAGCCAAGGCATTATTAATTCATCAAATGCAAAGAAAGCAGCCACCAGTTATAGCGGAACGTGTTCACATACACGTCTTGTATAAACTGTGCATAACGAGGTATTGTAGCTAAGCAAATTCCAGCACTTAATCTGAATGTTTGATTGACGCAAAAAATATACAAAATTGAGCTCGTGTTTTCTTTCTCTTCAGCAGAAAAACATAGTTTTGGAAAACTGTTCAAAAGCAAACACATCACATCTTTCTTCCGTCGCCAAATTGATGAAAAGATATATTCATGGTTGGCAGTTACCTTTAGTTCGATGAATGGACAATAGTTGGTGCTTAATATATGAATTGTGACAAGCATCTTTATATGATTTGCTACCCGAGAATTAGTGGTAATAATACCACAGATAGCAAACGAGCCGACAGCGCTTTCCCTTGCGACCACGAAGAAACTCGAGCATACTTACAATCGTTCTTTCATGGATCAATGAAGTGATCACAACTTTACTTGCTGATTTTAAATCTGACAAACACTCTTTTTGGTAATCTCTTAGGTTCAAAAAGTGCCTCCTACACGAACTTCATCATTCATTGAAGCTACAGCAGCTTTCGCACGCCTACTTTTTAGAAACAACGTTATTAGGTCACCTTTGTATAAGTGTTGAATTTGCAAAGGCGTACTCGTTTCTCGTCAGATTGAAGTACACATTTACGTGCGATTACTGCAAAACCGAACAGACGATTGAACACGTATTCTGAAGCTGCACACTTTGTCTCACCCAGCAATACTCGCTACGAGCCTTTCCGGAATAAGAGCAGATGAGACCGTTTTCAGTAGCCAAGATTCTTGGAATACATATGAGTGCGTCGATGTTGCTGTAGACAACGAAAGCATTACTGAAGTACTTAGATTCTACAAGTCTCTGCCAACGTCTGTAGGCTTTGTTATTACACATTGTTATACGCTTGCCTTCCCGATCGATGTTAAAATATGATATACGGCTGCAAATAGGACCACAAACAACTGAAATAGTAAGGAAGGTTAACGTTACTTGCACAGATTTGTTTCTACCTCCCATTGCTCATTTTTCACCTCGAAGGAATACTAATGACGTGGGAGTAATTACTCTAGGATCGCCATATACGTTCTGTATATAAAAACCTTGAGTGAGTCTTCCTAAAGCAAAAGCTAAGCCTAAGCAAAATCAAAACAAAATTCTTCAGCTAAGCCCTTTTCATACCTTTCACATACTTGTGGAGAGCTTTGACGATACGCTACAAAGCTTCAGACGGTGGCACCAAAATATTCCAGGCAAACACTAGCCCCAGCTGGTTTGATTCACGACAACAATAAAATGAAAAAAAAAATACGATGTAGTGGTTCCATACGCCTACCTTGCAGCACGCCGTTCGCATCGGGGAAAGGTAAAAGTGCACTGTGGAGGCTTCTTCAAAGCTGTGAAAATAATAAAAAACTTTAGGATTTTCAGAACATCAGCCCTGTTTTTATCTTACACCCTGCCTTCCATATTGCTTTTTCTCGGGCTTCCACTCAACGCTGTCTCCAACAAACAACTGAAAAAGGCAGAAAGTCGGCGATTGCGTGTGAGTTTTGACACATGCTTTTGGTTTCTTATTTTATTCTCTCAAATGCGGCTCTTTCACATATGACTTCTGTTGTTCTTGTTTTTTTACGGGTAACATGGCTGCAGAAAACAGGCGGTCCGACGATCTCCGCTTCAGCCGGCAGTTTAAACTTCCGCTGAGGGTGGAATGCACTCTCGACGCCACAGCCGCTGCCACCTTCCTCTGCTGTTTCCGAGGTGCGTGCAGGCGCCACCCCACTATCGCATTTCGGCAGAGTTCAACCCTTTAGGTGGCACTATTTCTTCCCCCCTAGGTGCACTCTTTTTTCACCTCTAAAAAGCGAATGTCTGGCTCACTATTTTTGATTCTAAACACGACATCACCGTTGCTGTTTCTAGTGATGAATGTCTCCCACCTTGGCACTTTTTTTTGTTTTTGCGACAGACAACGCGCTATATCTGCCTTCACGCGTTGAAAAAAAGTGTTCAGTTGCGCATATTAAGGATGGCCTGCTTTTTTTACATTTCAGCGTTTCTTTTTAAGGCACTTTTTTTCGTGATTTAGTATTAGCAAAAGGACTTGAAGATTGTCACTGATTCCTTTATTAGGAATGCGATCGCCGGGCTGATTCCAAGAGCGGCCTCCCAAAACATACGACGAATTGGCGGGCATCTCAGTGTTGGTCCCCTCGGTGTATTAGCGAACGCCGGTTCTAGTCCAAGGATAGAGTCAGAGCCGAGAGTTGATAACAAAACAAATTATAATCTCAGATAAGGCAGTACAAACAACACGCAAATGTGCACACTGAACAATTATCACTATGAAATACAATTCTCAAAGTACTCCAATGCATTCAAAACAACGGCCACAAACATTATCTTGCACAACCATGTCCTCAATGCATGATTCAAAATACAACGTAAAATAATGCCGTGATAATGCATGGCACATGCGTTAATCGCCGTCGGGTGAAATAACACATGATTATCGCAAGGGCTTCGTTGTTTAAAGCCAGGAACGCCCTACGAAATGCACACACGTTACTTCCCATAATCCCTCAAGGCCACGTAGTCGTTGTATAGCAAGTTCGAAAAGATTTCATACGTTAGGTGTTTGGCGTACTCACTAAGGACTGTGTGTCCCTATCGCGCTGAACTCTTAAAGATGAAGATTTTTCCAACCCATTGAAATGTAGGGCACTTATACCTGGGTGCATGTTTTTCTGCGCAAGAGTGTGCCTTTGTTACATCCCATATCTTTGGCAGTGCTGGACCACTGTATTGAAACAAAGGCACAGTGTTACAAATGACTTGCTCCGAGCAACAGCAGGTTCACCCCAAGAACTCCATTTCTACCAATGCATTTAGTGCTAAAAAAAGTTATCTAGCTGGTAACCCTGAGGGGCAAAGCTCCTTAAGCCGTGGGTCGTGCGTACGTGATGCATGTAGTAGTAGTATTCGTGCGTCGTCGTAGTACGTAGCCACCTCCACGGCCGGACCGGAGGAGCGCAACGTGCACAGTCTTTTGAATTCTGGAAGAAACCCGCCCATGTTAATCATACATAAAAACATAGTCCTTTCTGTTTAAATAACCACCAGAGAGGAGTATCGGTGACTTAATCTCTAATAAAATTTGCCTTGATTTTGATGCTTACTAAAAAAATAGTGGCAACCAGAAAAGGTTGCCACGTTAAACTCGCTGGGCGTAACCTCCTTGGTTTTAGCAAGGTTTAGCAAGGGTTGGGCAGCAGTGCCATGAACTAGCGGCGGTGAAATGTTAGAACTAGACACGAAGCGCAGACCGTAAGAGAGTGCGCGTGCCGCTCATTTAGTCCAGCCGTGCCACCTCTCGTTTAGTCCTTGGAATGTCCGCTGGATGTCAGTAGTTATATATGATGACAAGATGCGAGATGGCGGTACGGGGAGTGTTCACTAGACGGACGGACGGATAGATAGACGCACGCACCGACGGATGAGCGGGCAGCTAGGCAGATGCGCAGACGGACGGGTGGACGCACCGGCGGTCGTACAGGTGTATCCACGGACAGACGAACCGATGAACGGATGGACGCGTGGACGACGCAAGGCCAGTCACTCAGACAGACGCACGGAAAACGGACGGACGCACGGAAGCAAGAACAAACGGACGGACTGAAGCGTGCCCAGACTGACGGACGCTTCGCTACACTCGTTATCATGCACTCCGTGGATATGATGTGATTTTTTTGTGTCTGTCTTAGCAGTTGACCTATAGCAGTTTTAGATGCGGAGCATCTAATACTCGAGGCTTGTAGTGCGGCGCCGTCCGCAAGCTTCCTCCTCCTTCTTCCACCATCTGTGCATCCCTTCCTCCTCTACACACCGCGCGCGCTTCACTCCTCCACCATCTGTGCACCCTTCCTCCTCTACACACCGCGTGCGCTTCTCCTCTTCACGAACATTCGCTAGTTGTATAATGTAGCGCGCATGCGCCGTCACGCTTCGAGATCATCGGCAGCTGACGCGCGCGCATGCGCCGTTGCACTTCTCCCCCTTCTCGAACATTCGACAGCTGACAGTGCATGCGCCGTCGCGCTGTATATATACTCAAGGTCGGCGCTCGCTCAGTTGCCGCTCGTCGGTTGGTTTGTACGGCGCGTCGACGTCCAAGGTCGCGGTGAAATGAATTCCAACGAATCCACAAACACAATGATCGACGTCCCTTCGACCAGCGCCGCCCTTTCGCATACGTGTGTACGTGTTCACTCATTTAACACCCCCTCCTACAACCACGTTAACCAATTTAGCCATCGACCCAAGTAAGTCGCAATTTAACACCCCATTTCACAACCACGTTAACCAATTTAGCCATCGACCCAAGTAAGTCGCACTTTAACACTCCGTTAACCAATTATATGCTCCGCATCCTCCTCAGTGTTCCCCCGAGGAAAGCTGCGGGCAATTTTTTTACATAATCTTTGTGACAGTTGATACAATATAAATTCACAACTGTGGGTGCATAAAAAGTACAGAAGCTGCAAAAAGAAAATGTTGGTATTTGTTCAGTATAAAGATAGAAAAGTACAGGTTATGAGGGGGACAAAAATACGTGGACGTGAGTGCGAGGATGCAGTTGCATTGTGCAAAGGAATTTCGTATATAGCTACGGCACCGCGAAAAATGGTTGTGCTGGGTATTGAAAACGGGTTTGTCCTCTAGCTATTTTTAATTTTTTTATTACAAAGACCGAGCTCGTTCTGGTTCGCCTTTTTTAGCACTTTACCATCCCGTCTACATTTTTGCTCCTCCATTTCATTCCATTCTATTGGAGGGTTCTTTCACTAGGGGCTCTGTGTGGAAGAGCAACACGGTCTCTGTCAAGGTTATCTTCATTAAGCGGGCCCGAACCGTCACGCCCAGCCTTTTGAACAATCTGTCTCCATCTTTCAAGAAAAGAGTGCTTCATGGTCTCATGCTCCCTTGGCACTCATTTGAAAGGAAGTGCACACGGAGTGTCTTTCGGGTATGCTTCCCGTTTTGTAGCTTTAATTCAGCTGTTATGTGTCTGGGCGTTATAGATCATTATCTCTTCAAGTAGACCTAGTAAGAGTGATGCCACCATTTTCTTCGTAGAGCCGAGATATTGATTTTCTGCTTCATTCTGACAAATCGTAATATCTCCCTAATTATGAAAAAAGTTCACTTGGGGAGGTCTGCTTACATTACTAGGTTTGCATCTTTCCGTATATATCGCTAGAGATTATGATCCACATAATTCTTCTTTCTTCGATGTGGTGCCAATATTAGAACGTCATTCAGCTTTATACAGGGGTCATGCGCTACCATTAAAGAGACGGCGCCTTTCTAAAAAGATATACAAGTGGAACAAGTGAAATTGTTTCGCAAATTTGGCAGTTTAGTGGTATGTTTAATTTCTGTTGGCTGTATGGAAACTTACATAGACGTGTGAAAATTAAAACGAAGCCGAGCCCCAGGGAATATTCAAGCATACACTATAAAACCAGAATTTTCAGAAGCAGAAACGCTTATTTTGTCCTAATGGGGAAGGGCATGTGGATATATAAAAAAAAAGACTGCTACTTTCAGCTTCGTGTTGTCATTACAAAATAATAATATATAATGCTAGTTATGAACAATGGCCAACTAGATTTTAAAAGAACAATTCTTGGTAAGATGCAAATGCATAAAAGGGCCTGGGTTGAGCGACCACATCTGCTAATGCCCTCACTCACCAGAGCAGGATTCGCTACACTGGTGCAGCACTTGGCCATTTACAAGAAATATCAGCTGTAGTGGCGTGTCAAGGGAAAGTGGTGCTTTGACGTGACGACCGCATTACCGAGAGACTGCCGACGTGAGTGTTGTTGTAACAAATATAATTGATATGTGGGGTTTAACGTCCCAAAACCACCATATAATTATGAGCAGACGCCGTAGTGGAGGGCTCCAGAAATTTCGACCACCTGGGGTTCTTGAACGTGCACCCAAATCTAAGCACACGGGCCTACAACATTACCGCCTCGATAGGAAACGCAGCCGCCGCAGCCGGGATTAGAACCCGCGACCTGCAGGTCCGCAGCCGAGTACCAGCCGAGTTATTACATCTCGCTTGTTATCACTTGGAGCCAGTCAGTTTTCTATGGGCCCCAGCGTTGTTCGATCTGCGCTACAATGATTTATTCAGGCAACATAAAAAATTGGTTGCTAGTGATACCGTCTGATCAATACAATTTTTCCTCTTTTTTTCGCTTTCATCTCGCACTTCTTGAAATATTCGGTCCTTTTTTACTTGAATATGTGCATTCCGTTTTGTCCTTTTCGCATTCCTTTTTTGTATATTCTATGGCATTTAAATTTGATATATAAAATTCAGTTGGGCAGTTTCCCTTGTGGGTATGAGCCAATTGTTTTGAGTGAGAACACAATGTTTACTGGTTTTGGCCAAACTACATAGCCAGCAGTACAATCACAATTGACGTTGCAGCAGCCTTGCTTCAGTGTAGAGTTCTTTTGCAAACCGGCTTTTGTTCCTTAGCTGGCTTTGTGGTAGAATAGCTTACTTCCACGAAGAACCATTAGTTTCGTAGCCCGCTGTAATTCTGTTTTTTTTTCGTTGAATTCGTCGGGTCAATGCTGCAGATGTCAATGTTTCCCAGTGTTCTCACCTTTAGACTATTGATTTCTGTTCTTGTCATTCCTGGATAAATATAAATGTTACATTACCTGTGGCGCATACCCGCATACCACGACTGTCGTATATGATTGATTGCAACTATCCGAATGAAAAAGACGAATTGGTTTGACGGGGTGCGGGTTTCTACTTTCCCGTTAGTAATTACTCTGTCGTTATATTTTTAGATCTTCTTACCGTGCCACACAAATATTGGTCTGCGCCACGTTATGTAGGGAGTCACTAAAGCACCCAGATGTAGACAAGCTTTATGGGCAGTTATATACATAGAACCGCAAGCACAGGACCGAGTTAACTGGCGGAACATGGGAGAGGTATTTGTCCTGCAGTGGACATAGTCATGCTGACAATGACGATGGTGATGATGTTGATAATATACATATATATGGTCAAACGTTTGATGTTATATAAATGCTTTGCATTTATAAAAATTACGTTTTATTTCTGTATTTTTCAAGTTAAGGGTATTCTAAAAAAGTGCAAGTTTCCCCAAGGCATCATCTCCGGCTAAAATTACACAACAGCATTCTCTTCCTTTTTCTATATATATATATCCCTTTCCCTGACACAAAGCCTCTTAGCTCAAACCGGCAACCTCTCACCAAACGCTTCTGTCATCCCAATTCCTTTGCATTCGTGCATAATCAATGCGCACAGTTACAAACGCGAGGCTGGAGACGAGCACTGCTACGTCGTGCAGTGCCTTCAGGTATGGTGCATGACGCACCTTCCAGTCATCAACCTCCCGAGGCAGCTCTTGAGCGGTACCTACTGAAAGTGATGTAGGTGGGAGCCCTTAGTTTCACTCTGCCGCGGGGACTTATCTCTGGTGCCATCATCTTCTCACCAGTCGCCCGGCCTTTATCCTTATCCTCACCGTGCTGTCGGACGCGGGCACGGCATGCTCCAAGACGTCAAGCTCAACGAACAGGTGGTTGCTACTGATCAACAGCTCAATCAGGAACGAGAGCATTGAAATTTCAAGCTTGCAATGCCTACGGTGACTAATAACAACATCGCACGTTCTTCGTATATGGAAGCAACACTTCTGACGTTGCACTCAAATATTATTTCTCAAGTATGACCACTTACGTTTACAGAAGAAGATCGCAAAAAATATCACTGAGCTAAAATATAATCGGTATGTGCTTCGCGCCCGCGAATCACGGTATTTCAAATGTCATTAGGCATTTCGGTCTCCGTGAGTGTAACAGCCTGGAATAATGCAATACTCCAGAATATACTTCACAATGAAATATTTCATGAAACACATTCATGTTTGCAACAAAATGCAGCAGTTGCGATTGTTACTTTGTTAGGTCGATGAATGATTCTCTATGTAGCTTGAAGTTGCAGCATATCTTATTGAATATAGACCACGTGATTTTTAATACAGAGAAAACAAACAAAGAGGAATTTTTGCAAATTGAATTTTTATATGTGAACAATAATATTCCTAACAATACTGCTATGAAGTGTAGCATGGAGGTTGCCAAAAGTTTAATAGCCCTTGCCTTTGGTTCGTTCTGTTCGATACAAGAGGACTTGAGGACTGACATGAATACTGCGAGACAAGGCTGCCATGTATCACGCTTCTTCAATAAAAAATCAATGTAGCTGTTTTCTGCCTTATCGATTCATGACGCCGACGCAACGAATAGTGCAGACAAAGAGAAAAACAAACAAACTAATCTCGATATTTTTTGGTCCACAGAATGTAAAGACCGAGTGCGCCATTTCCTGTAGGTAAAAAAAAAACACGGTCGAAAAAACCATGCAGAGGAACGAACAAAATAACGTACAATACTATACAAACACTAACCGAAAAAGACCCCAGACAGCTGCGGTGCTTCTCCGCCTAGCTGACGTGTTCGAAATGTTGAAGCAGCGTATGATCTCCTCACGGCCCACCGAGGACTTCAACTTTGATGCGAGATGAAAGAGTAAAAAGGTGCTTTTGTCAGAGCGAAGAGAGTAAGTCTGAAAGAGAGCTACGGTAAGTCCGCCCTGGTAACCAACTCGGTTCACACATGCTGGTAGTTTTGCAGACTAAAGACGACGCTGCATTAAAACTGCTGAAATAGCTTGCACCCTTGGCGCCAGATGACTTTTTAAAAATAATATAGGACGCGTGAAGATACATTTGTTTTCAGTGACTCCGTACCATCTTCGAAGGTGCTTTTTACGGTAGCATTAAATGTATTCTTGTCGCATTCTTAAAAACCAGAGTGTTTCATACTTTGGAAGTCATTTTTTTTGGCTTTTGAGGTAGAGAATCAAGCTGGAGACATGATACAATTATGCATTTTGCCTGTGTTGGTCTTGCAACGAGCAATAAAGTAGTGATAATGATAACTGTAATCCTCAAAAAGATCTTACGTGCTATAACACACACCTCTTTATTTACCTTCGATGATCGGCCCACTAAAATAATAGTTGATGGTTTTCTGATTTAGCACGAAGGCATTGCACAGACTCCGCAAAAAATCATCGCTAGTTTTCAATCTTCGACTTCGCGAAATTGGTGCGTGCCGCGCTCACCTTTGGCTATTGTTATAAACGATAAGAGGGCACACTTCGCTAGACTTCGCCAAAATCGCACTATTATGTGTTGAGAGAAAGTACTTAACAATTTAGTGCACTTAGTACTCTGCTATGGGAAAGCAGGAAGCCGTCTCATTTGAAGTGAAGAACTCCCGAGGGGATGAAAAAGAAGCACGTGCACTTTCAAGCCGTCTCCGCTGACACTAGTTGTGAGCAAAATGCAGAAACATCACACTGGCAATAAATGGCAGATAGGGAGATAAAAACGCTCAAAGTGCCTGGATTCGCTCGGAGGATTTCATGCTGGACGGTTGTGCCCTCGCGATCTCCGACATCAGCGTAGCTCCCGCCGACTGGTTCGCCCTCCGCGGTCTCCTGACGCCGTGCAGCTCTCGCATCGTGATGCCCCGCCCTTGGACTGCTTCGACCGGATCCCCACTTTCCTATCTCCTTCTATATTCCGTCGCTTGCCTCTCTATTTCTTCATTTTTCCTTTTATTCTTGTCGTCCCTCCTTCCCCTCACCCCTATAAGGCACTGCGCCGTGTCGCCGCTCAGGCAGACAGAAATTAGGTGCCTTTTTCCTTTCCCTTACAACCACAACCACCAACAACCAAACATACTAATGAATGCTTCGACATTAGAAAAGAAGAAATAAGCAAGCGCATGAACGAGATTTACTAACTCTTTTCGAGGAGTTATTCCCAAAACAAAACAAAAACCTCCTCCTGCTCCAGGATGCACGAACCAAATTTTTGCAGCCTAATAAAAAGTAATTCGCAGAAAATCGGTGCCAATTTTTCGTCGTTTTGCGTTGCAAGCAAGAGGATGACATTTTTTTTCTTCCATAACCTTTCCTGCAGCTTGCAAGATATGGCAGTGCCTATTTCCCGGTATATTGGGTTTCTTTTTCTCTTCACTCTCTGCTGTAATAAAGAAACTATGCAAAAGAGAAAGTGGCTGTTCTCTACTCACGCTAAGAAAATAAGCGTGACGAGAACGTAACGAAAGACAGGAAGTGTTTTAGCGCGCGAGATAACCAGAGTGCCTGTAATAGACTCTTGAACTTTATGGTACGATGTCCATGTTTTTTTTGTTCATTTTCTATTCTTTAGCACAACTCAATTTCACTGCGTGTCTCGCCGGTAAGAAGGAAGTGGTTTTTCAAGGGCGTTTGATGGAGGTAAAAGCGTAATTAGGACAGCAGACTATGATGTACGGCTAGTAGTAGTAATGAACAGAGTGGAGAGAGCGTCTTCAACCTCCAAATTCCCACGTACCTTGTGGGACACTTCTACGACTCTTTCGAGTCGTTGCTTTTCCTTCTTCTATGTTGTTGGGAAAGTTCAGAAAAGTGTGAGGCCACCGATCTTTTCGAAGGCTGAGCTGCGGAAAGCAGAGCAGGAAGAAGCCATCACAACCATTTGGCAGATGCCCCTGTTTCTGGAAATGAAGAGTGCTGCCTGTCCCCCATTTAACGCGGCTCGCGTCTCCCGTCTTTTTCGCTAATGAGATGTCAACAACTGGTGGCATCCTCGCAGCTTTTTCTGCTATTATTACTTCTTTCGCTTACGTATTTTGTGCAGTAGTATCCGTTTGCGTCGAAGTACCCGTCGACTACCATACCTACTCGATTGCAAAACGACCATTATTGTAACACGAGGGGTGACTTTTTATTTGATTTATGAAAGAAAACGAAATTTCGGTGTTCGATTGTAACGCTAGGGCAGATTCAAGGAAGCAAAGCTCTGAAAGGAAAATCTCGCACTTTGCTCGAGTAAATCTGGTACTACTGGGTCGCTATTTCTGTGCTCAGTTGCTTACATGATCTCCCGAGAAGGCTCATTCATTTCTCTTTGCTGAACAATAAAACTTTTAATGACACTTGTGTTGACATTTACTGGCAAATGGAAAAAAAAAGAGAACTCAACGCATGGTCGGCGATGTCTGCGTAGACTTTATTTTATATTTACTACGTTAACCTTCCAGCGCTTTTTTTACATCTTCTTCTCTCCCCCTCTCTACATCACAGAGAAAAAAATTAACTGCAGTCACACGGCAAATTAGGTCGGCGATCTCTCCATAGACTTTATTTTATATTTACTACGTTAACCTTCCAGCGCTTTTTTTAAATCTTCTTCTGTCTCCCTCTCTATATCACAGAGAAAAAAGTTAACTGCAGTCACACGGCAAATTAGGTGCTGTGCGTTTTTTTTCATTGTTAATACAGAGAAATTTTATTAGGGCCCTAAGCTTTCTTTAAATTGAAAATAAAACAGACCTAATATTTATTGGTAGTGATACTGTTTTTTATTATGTTCCACATTTTTGGTGCAAGTGTTATGTTACTAGCTAGAGCTTCCCTTCATAATGCTTAGCGAATTACGTTAGCTATGCTGATAGTTCTAATTATTAACTCTAGTATGTGTACTATAGATGAAAAAAATGTCACACTTAAGCTAGTAACGTACTTCTGATAATGCTTTCTGTATATCTTCTTTCAATTATTCTGTCTCTCGTTATATTGCAAAAGTGCAATCGCCATGCAATACATTGACTAGGAGAAACATGACTAGGAGAAATGGAGAAACACTTGGGTCAAAGAACACTGACCTAAATGCTGTTGCTTTTTTAGTGATATAATGAATCGAAATTTAAAATAAAGTGGAATTTTCATTGAATTTACTGCTGAAAATGGTGTGACAGAATAAAGTATAAGAGCGACAATGATACTAACGCTGCAATCTAGGCTCGCACAGAGGACGTAACTGATTCTTCGTGCGCCTGGTGATAACAAAGAATACAATTTCTAAGCATCGCATGTTGTACGTATCAGTGAAATGATGTCAATTCTTCATAATATACTATAAATTCATCAGGATAATATGTGTCATTAGTGAAACGAACAATTAAAAAGGAACCCTATTGCCCCAATAATAAAATGACGTCTTACATGCTCTTCTTAATTTTGTCACAGCACAGTGGTAAGGTGCCCGCTAACTACTAGTGAACATTTATTGTTCGTTTCATGATGGCATAAAGTTGCCCCTAATCTCTATAACATCTCAGCCACAAAACTTCTTATGGTTATTTTCTTATTCATGCAAAGAATAATTGATTTGATTGATTTGTGGGGTTTAACGTCCCAAAACCACCATATGATTATGAGGGACGCATGCAAAGAATGAGTGCGAAGGCGAAATTGTTTTGGTTGCTGTCTCCCAGCATCCATAATGCCGGAGCCACCACGTGTGCTTTCAGAAGAATGCAACCAACGCGTACACATGTAATTCATGGGTATCTCCTGCCAACTAAGAAGCACTTTATTAGGCTTGGCGTAACGTATTTATCAGGCCGCATTCTGTCACGACGCTGGCGCATGTATTCTAAGTATTTCCCGTCTTCATTTCTGTAGCCTTGGGGATACACATGGTGAGGCCAGTTCACAGAGCCGCAAGCACGGTGGCTTCACAAATTTCCCGATGTCTTTTTTTGAATTCGTCTGTCAGATAATCGTGAGATGAATGGATGCTTGCCTTCTCAGGAACATGTGGCTGAACAATGAAAGCAATAAAGTCAATATTGTGCAGAGACTGCAAAGACGGTTGGGGACCGTCGGCTGTTAAGATTAGAGTAAAATGGTTAAACATAAGCAGGGAAAGAATTTGAAAAGCACTGAGTAAAGTCCATTGTATGCATTGATGACGTCTTAAGGCCACACTCACCGACACAAACTGCGTAGTAAGCTTTACCACTACGTATGCCGGTTTTCGTTTGATTTAAACTTGATTCACAAACCTTACAACGCTCAGCCCTCCTTCAACACCTTATTTTTCTGTTTATTCCTCAATTCGTTATCATGTGGCACTTTCCGTAATGAAAACATTATTGATAAATCACGCTTCTCGATTAGTTTTAAAATTGTTAATTCAATTTAGACCATTTTAAAAACATTAGGCTTTTATTTGAGCGTGAAGTTTTTTGAAGTAGCGTCATGATTTCCAAGAAATAAGTGAATCTGAGAGAGTTCCAGTATTTATTTCTGAATTTGCACGTGAGTGGCAGTGTGGTTTGCGGATGTTTGACTTTACATACACACTAGGCCCGCCATCTTTGCTCAGCCCGTTTGAGAACTCAGAGATCCCTATGTTATTTATGTGTTTGAAGGGTGCGTGTGTGTGTGCGTCCATGCCTGCGTGTGTAGGTGCTTTGTTTTATTTATCTAAAGAGAGTTGCTAGATATAACTAGT
Organism: Rhipicephalus microplus; assembly: GCF_043290135.1. NCBI lineage: Eukaryota > Metazoa > Arthropoda > Arachnida > Ixodida > Ixodidae > Rhipicephalus > Rhipicephalus microplus. The sequence continues at coordinate 183,504,462 of NC_134701.1, forward strand.
TCCTGCGGTAACAGGAGAAAAAGCATTCCTTCTTTATGACTATTTAAAAGCCCGCACGGACGGTTAGCTTGGCGCCCACACGTTTTAATATGTCTTGATCTTCAATGACAATTTATGTGACAGTAATTAGCATGACGATAGTTATAGCGCGAGAAGAAAACGACGATGCAGAGACAAGAAGGACACGAAAGACACGAGCGCTCGTGTCTTTCGTGTCCTTCTTGTCTCTGTGTCGTCGTTTTGTTCTCGCGCTATAACTATCGTCATGCCATACCAACTAGCCCAAGCTGCCACACAGTAATTAGTGTTTAATGCATCGCAGCATCGTTGCGCCACCTATTTGATAATGCAGCCAACATTGGAGAGTCCAGTGATGTAGCGATTGCGTTCAGTCATGTTTTTTTTTTCAGCTGTTATTGCTCCTCACTTTATCTGCGTTGTTTCCTTGTATTCGCCATGAAAAAGTGGGGTGAGCATATTCGAACGAGTTACAGTAACATGGCACACGCACCATATTCAGTTCAATACTTCAAAGCAAATAGTTGAAGTGCACAATGAAATCGCGACATAAAAATATTTCAAGACAGGTTATCCAAAATATTTGCAAAACCTGGTACTGCAGTGAAACGTTCTAAAGGCTTCACAAGGCCCACAGGTACTTACGAAGAAAAAAAGTCGGAGCTTTAGCACGTTTTAAATTAGGAGTTCATTAACACATTAATTTTCGTATTTCCTGAAAGATTTCATTGCATGTAAACAAAACGCTGTATGTAAACAATTATTTACATCCAACATGCTCCCTGGCAAGCAGCTTTTGGCTTCCCAGTTGAGGCAGAAAAAGATATGAAAAGTTATGCGCAGTAAGTACCCCGTATTCCTTAAGATCCAAGCACGCAAAACTTCCACAATTTAAGCGAGTCCGATGCAATGCGAATTATGTTTTAATGAAAACATTCGATCGACAGCACAAAGAAGCAACACAATTGTCACTGACTTGAAAGGAGCAGCAAGCTTTAGAGTCAAGACTTCAAAATGTACTCTGTAAGTACTTTGTTGTATGAATCATAAGCTATAAACTTTGTTCTTCACTCTTCGTTTTCTAATTAAATTCTAAGAAGCTTTATGCTTGAACTATTTCATAAAACCACAGTCATTCGATCAAAACACATTTAATACCTAGCCTTTATGGCCTGCAACACAAATATGCTGGCTATTTCTTTCAGCTCGCATGCTGTTATGTTCCAGTTCGCTTGAATCACCAGCTTGAATATAAAGAAAGAAAACGCGTGTATCACAAAAACTGCAGTAAATGGTTCTTTACCCAGAAGTGCGCTAAAGTGAACGCATCCTGTTCTCTATAAAGCAATAACATATTTAATTGTTCCAAGGGAAAACGATGACAACATTCCCGCAGCCCGGATAGATGAGGCGCAGATGCAACGCGCAATGCTTTCTGAATACTACACTCTGTCCGCGGCGCTGCTTGTATCTCACTTGCTGTGCTGGACCGATTTCTAATCAAGCAGCTCAGTTTTTTTTTTGTATACGGTGCCGAGTCTGCATTTCTTTTTTGTCAGATAAGGAGGGCAGTCTTCGCAACGCAGGTTACAGCCGGTGGCAACTCCACAATTGCTTAGAAAGCATTTTCAATTTGCTCTTTATCGCTTATGCAGTGTTTTGTTCGACACCTTCCGTTCCATGGGTAGAACTTTCCATAGCTGAGTTTCATAGTTTAGCGAAAGGAATTGCAGAGGTTCTACGGCAACTTCTTTTGATGTTAAATCCAATTTATTCACATTTTTGAAGCAGCAGATTTCGTGTGCTTCTAAAAAAATTTTTGCGATCCACATCTAAACACCACTATCAGGTCAATAAACCATTACCAAAAAAATGTAACTGCGTCAAACGATAAGTACTTTATTGACATTTTTATGAGATTTAAATCAGCACGAGTGTCATATATTGCTACGAGAAGGAGAACGACTCGGAGGGGTAGTCAGAGATGTATTTACAGCCGGTTAAGCGAGCAGCGCCAGCCACACAGAATATCTCGCGTCAGTCTATCTGCTTTGTCTTCTTCAACTCCATGCACTGGCACGTAGCATGACCCCCGGCGGCGCAGGCACCGTCCCGGTGCTTTAAAGGAAGTCATTATCTGACGAATTCTTGTACGGCTTGACCCGCGAGACGTGTACAATATCACTGGTCCGCATAGCAGATGATGATGGATAGATAGGGCTGATCTCGTAGGTGACAGGTGCTACTTGACGCAATATATGGTAGGGTCCCGTGTAATGAGACAGAAATTTTTCTGATAGACACAGCCGCCGATGAAGGGACCAGAGTAAAACGAGGGTACCGGTAGCGAAATGTACCTCTCTATGTTCCGCATCGTACCGACGGCATTGGTTGGATTGCGACGCCATCAGCCGAGCGCGAGCGAGCTGACGGGCATGATCGGCTCGTGCAATCGCGTCGCGGGCATACTCGCTGGTGCACGAGGTGTGAGGTGAGATGACTGTGTGCAATGGTAAAGTCGGCTCTCTTTCGTACAATAAGAATAACGGCGAAAAGCCCGCTCTGTCGTGACGGGAGGAATTATACGCGAAAGTTGCGTACGGTGAGGCAAGGTCCCAGTCTTGGTGGTCGGGCGACACGTACATAGCGAGCATATTTGTTAGAGTGCGGTTAAATCGTTCCGTGAGGCTGTTTGTTTGAGGGTGGTAAGCGGTTGTCAGTGTGTGTTGCGTGGAACAAGAACGCAGAATGTCGGCGATGACTTGGGATAGAAATGTACGGCCACGGTCTGTGAGAAGCGGTCTCGGAACACCGTGAATCAATATAATGTCCCATAACAAGAAGTCAGCGACGTCGGTTGCACAGCTGGTCGGTAGAGCTCGCGTAATAGCGTAGTGTGTAGCATAGTCTGTAATAACGGCTATCCATTTGTTTCCCAATGTTGATGTGGGAAAAGGACCAAGCAGGTCTAACCCAACATGTTAAAATGGTTCCGCGGGTATGTCAATTAGTTGAAGATGGCCAGCGGGTAGCAGCGACGGTGTTTTACGACGTTGGCATATGTCACACGTGCGGAGTATCGGCGTAACAAGCGAGCAAGGCCTGGCTAGAAGAAACGGCGCCGGACGCGCTCGTACGTGCGGGATACGCCAAGGTGTCCTGCCGTGGGAGCGTCGTGAAGTTCGGTGAGAACAGAGCGGCGAAAATGCTTAGGCACAACAGTGAGAAGGTAGGGCCCGTCTGGTCGGAAATCGCGACGGTATAGCACACCCTTTTTAATGAAAAAGTAGCGGACTGAAGCATCATTTGGGGAGGGTTGCACACGCCTGATGATGTCAAGCAGTTCTGGATCACGCTTCTGTTCTTCCCCAATATTAAGGAAGTCGGACACTGACAAGATGGAGTTCTCCGTGGGCTCGTCAGTGTCCTCAGAATTGTCGACAGGGTACCAGGAGAGGCAATCGGCTTGATAGTGTAGGTGGCCAGATTTGTAGACCACCGAATATGAAAACTCTTGCAGGCGCAAAGCCCAGCGACCAAGGTGGCCTGATGGATCTTACAGAGAGTTGAGCCAGCAGAGCGCCTGGTGGTCGGTAACTACCGAAAATGGGCGTCCGTATAAATAAGGTCGAAATTACGCCCCCGCCCATACAAGAGCCGGGCACTCACGGTCTGTGATCTAATAGTTACTTTCAGGGGTGGATAGAAGGCGGCTGGCATATGCAATAAAGGAATCATGGCCATGTTGTTTCTGAGCCAGCACTGCGCCATTGTCATGTCCACTTGCATCTGTATGGATTTCCGTAGGGGCAGCAGGGTTGAAGTATGCCAACATTGAAGGTGTAGTGAGGAGAGCGATGAGAGTAGAAAATGCAGAAGCCTCTTTGAAGCCCCATGAAAACGGGACGTCTTTCTTGAGGAGCTGAGTAAGCGGCCTCGCTATGTGCGCAAAATATTTCACGAAGCGTCGGAAGTAGGAACATAGTCCGATAAAGCTGCGTGCATCCTTCGCAGATCGTGGTACAGGAAAGTTTTTGACAGTGCTGATTTTTGCCGGGTCTGGTTGTACACCATCGGCGTCTACTAAATGGCCAAGTACTGTGATTTGATGGCGTCCAAAGTGACATTTGGATGAGTTGAGCTGCAGGCCAGCGTGACGGAAGATTTCTAAGACGGCCAAAAGGCGCTCTATATGAGTTTCAAATGTTGGTGAAAAGACGATGACGTCGTCCAAGTGGCACAAACAGATGGACCATTTGAATCCTCTGAGCAGGGAGTCCATCATTCGTTCGAAGGTGGCTGGATCGTTACAAAGGCCGAAGGGCATGACCTTGAACTAATATATGCCATCGAGAATGATGACTGCCATCTTTTCACGGTCCATATCATCTACCTCTCTCTGCCAGTAGCCGAAACAAAGGTCTATGGAGGAAAAATAGTGGGACTTATAGAGGCAATCAAGCGCATCATCTATTCGTGGCAGAGGGTACACGTCTTTTTTGGTAATTTTGTTGAGGTGTCGATGATCAACGCAGAAACGCCATGCACCAACTTTCTTGCGGACTAGCACTACTGGAGAAGTCCAAGGACTGCAATATGGCTCAATGATGTTCTTGGCGAGTCGACCTCACTTTGGATAATGTGACGCTTGGCCGCCAACACCTGATATGGACGCCTATGAAAAGGATGCTCATTACAAGTGCTTATGCGGTGGGTCATACCAGTAGCTTTCCCCAACGGACGGCAACTGAGGTGAAAAACGTCGATGTAGGACAGCGGAACCCGGCGGAGCTCATCAATCTGCTGCGGCATTAAGCTGGAAGCGATCATCGACGTTATAGCACTATCGGAGCAAGCGGCAGGTTGATGTTGAGCGTGGGGGTCAGAAGGAGCAGCCATCGTGAAAACATTTACCGCATTGTCTTCCAAGGTGCACAGCAACGCCAAAGAGATCCCTTGTGGCAGAACTTGAGGTGTCAAGCTAAAGTTGACAACTGGGAGGCACGTAGAATTTCCTGCGACGGACAGAATAGTGTGCGGTAACGTAATGCCGCGGTTTATGAGGACATCGGTGATAGGAGTCAGCACATAGTCACCTTCGGGAACTGGTTGTATTGAGACGAGCTCCATGAATGTCAGTGTCTGCGGAGGGAGACGCACGTGTCCCGTTGTGCAGAGGCGACTCGGCCGTTGTGCAAGAGGTTCAGTTGCGGGCAAGTGTAGCCGGAGCGTACTGGCCGGACAGTCTATGAGGGCAGAATGCGCGGACAGGAAGTCGAGGCCTAAGATTACGTCGAGTGGGCATTCATCAAGGATGGTGAAAAGAACAACTGTGTGTCGATCCGCAATGCTTACATGAGCGGAGAACATTCTAACAATAGATGCTATTCCGCCATGCGGAACATGGAAGAACTGAGTTGTCGCAGATATGAGAACCTTCTTGAGCTTGCGGCGAAAATCACTCGTCATCATGGAAAGTTGAGCGCCGGTGTCGACAAGAGCAGTGACATGTACATCGTCTACTTGTATGTCTATAAGGTTCCGTTTTGTCGGTATCGTCAAGAGAGGATTTTCGATCAGTCCGAGTGATGCAGCTCCACCTCCGGGGGCTGCAACACGTAGTTTTCTGTCGGGGAACCTCGTGAGAAGGCGGGGGAAGACGGTCGGCGGGGCTATGGAGAACGATACTGGCAACGTTGGGGGGATGGAGAGTGGGAGTAGCGCTGTTCAGTTGCAGGTTCTTGGCCAAAATGGTAGTGGCTGGTCTCATGACAATAGGCAGGACGTGCATAGAAGGGACGAGAGCAGGCTTATGCAGGAGGACCCTAGCGACTTCTGCAATGGCGAGAAATGTGCCCGATTCGGTGACGCGAGAAGCAGATCGGCTTGTCATCGTGTGTTCGCTATGCAGACGGATTACGGAACGTTGAGGGAGAGCCGGTCGGGAAGGGACGTGCAGGCGTGTAGTGAAGCTGGTAGTAGGTGCGGGGAGGCGGTGAGATAGTTTCAATTCCCAAGCTGGCGATTTTCTGCCGAACGACTGCTTGATTGAGGGGCAACGTAATTGGAGGAGAGGGGTCAGGGGACGTTGGTCCCACCTTAGCTGGAGCAGCCGCTTCAAGTTCCCGCCTGACGAGGCGCGTCAAGTTGTCACAGGTGTCTGGTGGATAATATGTGTCGAGACACGAGGACGTCGCAGCGGTGTTCGGAAGGCGCTGGAACTGATGGGAGATGCGCCTGCTTTAGCTTGTTGGAACCGGCGGCATTCTTGAATGATCGCATCAACAGATGACACATTGTTGAATACCAACAGGTTGAACGCATCGTCGGCGATACCCTTTAGGATATGCGCAACGTTTTCAGGCTCGGACATGTTTTCGTCAGCTGGGCGGCATAGTGAGAGGACAGCCTGAATGTAACCGATGTAGGGCTCCGCGGAAGATTGTGCGCGAGTCGATAACTCATTCTTCGCTGCTTCACGACGACCGAAGGGGTTGCCAAAAAGCTCACGGATCTTTTTCTTGAAGCTGTCCCAGCTCGTAATGTCATGATCGGGGTTGTCAAACCAAACACGTGGGTTTCCGTCGAGGTAAAGGATGACGTTTGCGAGCATAGGTGTGGGATCCCCGCTGGCGCTTTCGTAGAGGCGTACCACTGGTCAACGTCGGAACCCTCGCGGCCCGAGAACACGCCGGGGTCTTTGAAGGCGGGTAGCATCACGAAAGTTGTTGCGGGCGCTGGGTTGACAGGCCGGGCAGAAGCGCGGGCGACCGGGGAGGATGTAGCCGAGTCTTGAGTGCCATGGTCATGTTGAAAGCCGCGAGGGAGCGTCCGCTTCGGAGTTCCGTGGCGAGGACGGGGATCACACAACTCCACCAAATATGTTACTAGGAAACCGACTCGGGGGGGGGGGGGGGGTGTAGTCAGAGATGTTTTTACTGCCGGTTAAACGAGCAGCGCCAGCCACACAGATTAGCTCGCGCCAGTCTATCTGCTTCGTCTTCTTCAACTCCATGCACTGGCACGTAGCAGTATTGAGCTATAGTGCACGTGCGGTGTATTCTCAATAACTGAAGAACGTTACCACGATGACACAGGTGGATTACTTATAGTAGTTCAGTACAATATTCTGAAGGCAGTAAACAGAAACACGCATATCCATTAGCCTACATGTGTGAAAACTTACCACCTTGACTTCATTTTAAATGGGCAGTGGCTCATCCTGTAGGCTTTCCTAGTATCAGAATACTGATATGCACGATGAGTGCTCGTACTTTACAGCGAGATATAAAACACTAGGCGCAAGCCCTATGTGTCTCTTCACCTGCAGATAGGGGGTTGGATACGGGTGAAAAGCAAAAGCGGGAGACGATATCGGTAGAGCAGTACTCATAGCGTGGTCAAGTAACAACACTATGCAAAACAGAGGTTTCAGTCCAATGTTCATAAATGAATACAAATTATAGCATGCCGAACAAAAAAGACATCACGAATTGAATACATAGGAAAAATAAATTACAATATAAATAGTTTTAAAAAATTCAGGATTTTCAAATTGCATCCCCAATCACAGCCGGTCAAAGCCAGTGACATTGCTATTAAATTCAAATAGCAATCAAAATATTGTAAAATTACATTACTAAGTTTCAATAATAACGCAATGAACCAATTTTCAGCACGTAAACACAAAAATCTAATGAAAAAATGGGCCCCGTATCTGCATGTTTCACTACAAATGTCATTGAAAGACGATAGTCTTGTGGGTAGAGATAGTCAACAAAATGTTTATTAGATGTTCTGCGCGAGAAAATTGGTGAATTGTATCCTGGAAGCACTGCGTTAGAGAGTCTCGATCCGTGCAGCGAAGACGAACGAGCACATTGAGGCACGTTAGACACGAGCGCCGTCTGGCAGTTATCTTCGAAAACGAAGGAAGGCGTTTGCACCGACGTAGAAAAATGCGTGCCTGTCTCGGAGGCGATAAGGTGTAGAACGCAAAGCGACGTGCAGGTGCGACCACTTTGTCGTCTTAGCAAAGCTTTGGAAACACTTGCACTTTTTAAGCACCGCGTTGCACTGTCAGCGCAGCGTGATGAACTCTACGGTCCTCAGAATTACTTCTATGTGCCTTTTCCAGTAAAAAACCACACATATGGAACATCTAGGTGTTGTTATGGTGCCTCAGATATGCTCAATAATTGCTTTTTAATTGAAAATCGCACAAGTATGAAGGCCTAAACTTGAGCATTGTTTGTGGGCGCTGCTCGTGGGGTTGCCCGTTTGAGTTGCAAATTGCTGATGGGGTTGCCCGTTTGAATTGTTGCAAAAGGCTGGTGTAACACCTTTTAATTGTTTCCTGTTGAGCATAGCGGGATGGCTCAGTGCTCTCCCATGGTTGAGTACGAAGTACTCGAAATCGTTAAACATTTTTTTCTAAACAACACCTCATCCTATGGTTAGCTCTATTGCAACTGTGATCAACAATGAGCTGCAACAGGCCCTCCGGGACACCTTGCCTCCTGATACAGCTGCGCCAGCTCCTGCTGAATACGACCGTGGGACAACCTAAGCGGAAGCTTTGGAACGCCCTGCTGCATCTCCGCCCTTGTTCGTTCTTCCTGTCCCTGCTGTTTCACTCGAGTCAGCGCAGCACATACCGTACTACGAAGGCACGTACACGTGACCATTCTTGCCCTTTGTCCGTGGCGCTTCTGTCGCCCATCGTTCGGTGCAACCGGTGAAGTACTTCAACGATCGGCACACGTCTCCTCAGAAGTCTGATGTTTGGCGCACACCCGATCACCAGCCTGTATGCTTTCACTGCGAAGAAGCTCATCACTTGTACCGCCAGTGCCCATATCGCTGTCTTGGGCTTCGCGGCTTTTCCGCGTACTCGCCGCCACACCGACACGGCCTGAGACCACGCGACATCGAAAATTACCTCTCCCCGAAGCATGCACCACCGTCTGCCAGGCGCCAGTCGCGCTCGCCATCACCGAGGCGATTTTCATCAATGCCCCAGCAGTATTCTACTGCAGGATCTCCCAACGCCCACCTGGAAAACTAGTCGGGTTTGCTGAATAGGTCGCTGAACGTCGAAGCGCTGAAGACATTTTGTTGACTCAGAACCGTACAGAAACTGGCCCGACATCACCTGCTGCTGCAAAGGATAGCCGACTTTCACTTGAGATAGCAGTGACAATTGATGGTTGTGCAATTAATGCGTTGGTGGACACCAGCGCAGGCTATTCCATACTGAGCGGGAAACTGACAACGCAGCTGAAGAAAATAGTCGCGCCGTGACATAACTCGCAGATTCGGACAGCTGGTGGCCATGTCGTGAGTCGGCCGGGCGCCTGCACAACTAGAGTGCATATTCAAGGGTATACATTCGTAGCAAGCTGCATTGTTCTACGTAAATGCTCCCGTGACGTCATTCTGGGAGTTTACTTTCCACAGGAAAATGGAGCTATCGTTGATCTGCAAGAACGCCGCGTCACGTTCTCAGCCCAGCAAGCAACCAAAGCGCAGGATGATGGAAGGCGCGTCGATGTACTCCGTACTTCTGAACAGAGCGCGACGCTTCCTCCACGAGCAAGTGTTATAGTCGACGTAACATGCTGTGGTTTGAACGATGGCGATGTGGTGGCCGAGAAAAATTTAGAACACCCTTTCAACAAGGCATCTGTGTAGCTAGAAGTGTAATATACCTTCGTGATGGTCCATCTGAATTGCTCGTTACCAACTTTAGCAACGAGCATCGACACCTTTTCCGTGGCACTTCGATTGCGTTTTCCCACGAAGTAGCAAACGTCACCAACTGTGTCACATCAGAACTAGTGGATACCGCAGAAACGTCAATGAGTAATATTGATATCAATCCTGATTGGTCCACTGATAACCAGACTGCGTTGCGAACGCTCTTGTTCGAATTACGTTCTTGCTTCGCAAGTAGCTCAAAGATCCGCCAGACGTCCATCACTCAACACATGATCATCACGTACGAGGACGCACGCGAGATACACCAGCACCCCTACCGCGTGTCGGCTAAAGAACGTAAAGCGATACGTACGCAAGACCGCGAGATGCTTGACGATGGCGTTATCGAACCGTCCAACAGCCCGTGGTCATCTTCAGTTGTGCTTGTCAAAAAGAAGGACAGGTCGCTACGCTTCTGCGTCGACTACCAAAAGCTTAACAACATGACGAAAAAGGATGTGTGCCCGCTGCAAGTATCGATGACTCGCTGGATAGACTTCGCCCTGCCCATTATTTCACTTCTCTCGATCTCAAAAGTGAGTAGCTGGCAAACCGAGGTAGATCAGCGAGACCGCGGAAAGACAGCCTTCGTGACTCCAGACGGCCTATACCAATTTCGAGTACTTCCTTTTGGTATGTGTTCAGCGCCGGCAACTTTCCAGTGAATGATGGACACTGTCCTCACAGGGCTCAAGTGGCAGACTTGTTTTGTCTACCTTGAAGTTGTGGTGGTCTTCTCTGCCTCGTTCGAACAGCACCTTCACCGCCTGCGCAGCGTGCTGAAGGCTATCCGATCGGTGGACCTCACATTAAAGCCACAGAAGTGCCACTTCGGCTATTGAAGAACTTAAATTTCTTGGACATGTAGTTAGCGCCGAAGGAGTCGGGCCCGATCCGGACAAGCTTGCCGCTGTTGCCGAATCACCAGCCCCTGTCGACAAGAAAGCCATCCGGCATATCCTTGATTTGTGCACCTACTATCGCCGGTTCATTGGTGGCTTTTCTCAGATATCAGAACCTCTGACTCGTCTAACAAGGGACGCCACGCCGTTTGTCTGGGAACAAGAGAAACACGCAGCTTTGATGAACTGTGACAGCGCATGCAATCAGAGCCCGTTCTCCCTCATTTCGACGATGATGCTGACACGGATGTTCATACTGACGCTAGTAACGTTGGCTTCGGTGCAGTGCTCGTTCAGCGTCAAGAGGACATCGAAAGAGTGATAGCCTACGCCAGCCTCTGTCTATCCCGTGCCGAGGCGCATCATTCCACTACGGAGAAGAGAGAGAGAGAGAGAGTGAGAAAGGAAAGGCCGGGAGGTTAACCAGATATTGGCGTCTGGTTTGCTACCCAGTGCTGGGGGCGGGGAAGTAGGGGCAAGAAAGAGGGGTTAGATAGAGAAAAAAAAACGCACGCGCACTCATAAAAAACGAAAACACACACAGGAAGGGCGTCCTAGCTACAACCATTCAGTAAGGCCGGTCGATCGCAAAAGGTTTAGTAGCGCTTTCAGGGCCCTCTGCTGTGAAGTCGCATCCTGACGATACTGCAGAATTCTCTGCTCCGACAGAGGTTGATCATCTAATTTGTTGAGTTCCTTGCGAAGGCATAGTCGTTGTTTACTATACGCTAGGCACTCACAAAGAATATGCTGAATGGTTTCCTCTTTGCCACAGTGGCCACAGGCTGTGGTATCGGCCATCCCAATGCGGAAAGCGTAGGCGTTGGTAAACACAACGCCCAACCACAGCCTACATAACAGGGTCTGGTCTGCTCGGCGAAGCCTCGACGGGACTTGAAGACTTAGCGTAGGGTCAAGCGAGTACAGTCAGGCATGCTTGAAGTGTCGCTGATTCCATTGCGATGTGGTTTGCTGGCGAGCAAGTCTGCGGAGCTTTCGTGCAGCATCTGTCCTAGAAAGTGGTAGTCGCAGTTTATGATCTTCTGTGTGGGCTGAGCGGGCAGCTTGATCGGCCCGTTCATTGCCGATGATTCCACAGTGACTGGGCAACCACTGAAATGTAATTTGGTGCCCTTTCTCAGTCAGGTGGTGTATAACCTCTGCTATTTCTAGTACCAGCTGCTCGTGTGGTCCACGGCGTAAGGCTGATAGTAGAGACTGCAGTGCCGCCTTCGAGTCAGAATGCCACACAGTCATGTAGGCAATCACCAAGTTTCGCCCGTACCTTTATGGTCGTCTCTTCAAGGTAGTGACGGACCACCACAACCTGTGTTGGTTGGCAAGCCTGTGCGATCCTTCACAACGGTTAACAAGGTAGAGCTTGTGGCTGCACGAATTTGACGTCACCATCGTTCTTAAGTCTGGCCGTAAGCATGAAGACGCTGACACACTGTTACGCGCACCCCTTCATGTCGTCAGTCAGGACGCAGATGAAGACGAAGGCTTCCGGGGCGCCATTAGCTCATCATACTTGAGAAAACAGCAGTGAGATGACGCAGAGATTTGTCCAGTCATCGATCATTCAGAGGGCCAGGACACAGTGATACCACGTTATTTATCCCGCTCGCTGACGTCGTTCTGCCTTCGAGACAGTGTGCTGCACAAGAATAACGTTCGTTCGAACAATCGCGCTTACCTCCTGGTGGTTGCTCGAGACATGCGAGACGACGTCCTCTTCGCTTGCCATGACGAACCCACATCCGGTCATCTGGGCTACTCACGGACACTTGCCAGAGTGAGCGAGAGGTACTATTGGCCAGGACTTTCGGCAAGCGTCAAGTACGTCAAGAGCGGACGGGAATGTCAGCACCGAAAGCAACCGTCTGTTAGGCCAGCTGGTTTGCTTCAGCCCATTGAAGCACCTTGCACGCCGTTCGACCAAGTCGACATGGACATTCTCGGGCCATTTCCCCTATCTGCAGACAGCAACAAATGAGTGATCGTCGCGACCGACGTTTTGACACGCTACACCAAGATGCAGACGATCCCACGAGCCACAGGTTCGAGGTAGCACAATTTTTCATGTGCCACATCGTGTTACCACATGATGCTCCTTCCAGTATAATTACGAACAGAGGGACGGCATTCACGGCACAGCTTTTGGACGAAGTTTTCAAACTGAGCAACACCAGACACCGAAAGACAACTGCGTACCCCCCGCAGACCAACGGACTTATCGAGCGGCTGAATAAGACCCTCGCAGACATGATCTCAATGTACATCGTCATACAGCACAAAACATGGGACCAGATCTTTCTTTACGTGACCTTCGCGTATAATACCACCGTGCAAGAGACCACGCGATTCACGCAATTTCGGCTTCTCTACGGCCGCGAAGCGCAGACCATGCTGGACTCTTTGCTACCATGTCAAGACGAATACGAGCTGCCAACTGACGCCGAAGACTTCGCAGAGCGTGCTGAGGAAGCCCGGCAGCTCGCACGACTGCACATCGGCCAGTCACAGCAGGCAGACGCACGACACTATAACACCCGCCACAGAGAAGTGTTTTACAATCCCGGAGACCAAGTTTGGGCCTGGACGCCCGCCCGCCGCCGTGGCCTCAGTGAAAAGTTACTGAGCCGGTACTTTGGCCCATATAAAGTGTTATGTTGCGTCAGTGACGTGAACTACGAAGTGGTTCCGCACTCAACACCACAGGCACGGAGCAGGACACGACCGCGGCCGAACGTCGTTCATGTGTTGCGTGCGCATGAAACCATTTATTGCGCTTTGTTCGTAACTTTTCCTTTACTGTACACCGTTTTTTGTGTTATGGATTTATTTTTGTGAACGCGATCGTTTCTTTGTTCATTGACTTAATCTATAACGGCGCGCTCTTAAATTTATGGTTATACTTTACCCGACTTTCCAATTTCTTTTTTTTTTCACGTGCCTATGTTGTAACATCGGGGTGGTGCTATGTACTTTTCTTTTCCTCTTTTGGGACTTTTTTTTTCGAAAGGGGGGATAATGCCACCCACACATAGTGGGTCGACTGCCAGAGCGGCTCTCAATATGAAGGAAAAAAGCAGATCGCGCGCTTCGTCTCTGCTTGAGAGCCAGCCACGACTGACGCATCGTCCTAGAGCTATAGCTACTCAGCAATTTAATAAACTCTCAGTACAATATGCTGAGTACAATATTCATCGTCACAATATGCTGGAAGTGGCTCTATATTTTTTTATGATTCTTCTTACCAGTTACATATGCCTCAAACTTCAGTAATTACATAGAGTAGGACAGGACATCAACCCGCGGGATGATATATAAAGAATAACAAGGTTGGAATAACAAAATTTGCACAATGTCTATAAACTTCAATATAGAGCATGTGAGTTTTAGGACCCCAATTTATCCGAAAATTACGAACAGCTTAGGTGGGGCGTCGCTTCGATACTGTATGAGAAATAGAAGGCAGGTCTCGCATGTTAGCTGATGTTCTAACATGAGTTCTCAATGTCACAGGGGCGGCTGGGCAATTTAACATTCACTTCTGCCGCTTTCTCCATCAGCGCTCGGCAGCTTTCTCTCAAGGTTGATACGATACACGGAGCTATATGAATTAGTTGTACTTTCTATAGAAAATGGAGCTGTTTGCTATGGCAGTTACGACTGCTATGGCAAACACCCTGTGAGAATGCTGATATAGTCGCTACCTTAGTAAAATCACACAAGGCTAATAATTTGCGCAGCCACGCGAATTAACACAGCCGCAGCGCCAAGATCCGCCACTTTCATAACCCGGGACCATCAGGTGCATCAAAAAGTGTCAAAAATCTGGGGCACATACGGATGCCGCATTACTTTTGCTTACTTGAAAAGGGTGCTTCATTTAGAGTGTTGATTCGTTGAGGGCATTGATTTCTCTGTAACTTGTGATAACTTTTTCTCTCTACTGTGATTTTTTCTTGACATGTGGTTTTCTTTCAATGCAGCAAGCAAAGCATGGTCTATGTTAATGGGTAACAGCAAAACGCGGGTCTGTTCGTTTACCTACTCAATGTCTTTTGGCTTGAGAACAAACACGTGGCCAAGAGAAGGAATGCTAGAGTACCATAACCAAGTTCACTGGACCATTGACTCGAAGGTAAACAAGTTTTCGTCGCTAGCACGAATACGCTCCGAATAGCCCAGGAGGTCCTATATATGTTTCGTTAGCAATGCGTACCGAGAGCGACGAAGGTAATGTCTTTTCTTTTTCACTTTTGTATTTCATATTTACTGTACATAGAGTGTCACTGACAAAGAAGGTCGCACTGTGTGTTTGTGGACGTAGATCAGTGATATAACCAGAAAAAGAACATGGTAAGTTATTTCTTGTCTGCGCGCAATTATCTAGGAAACGTGAGCACATAAAACGTAGAATGGAATTATAACTGCGATTTTGACTTCTTGCAAACTATTTTGAAACCTACTCGTGATCTCAACACACTAAATCTTACCTTCAGAACCACTACGAAAACAATACGTAATACACTTACTTGAATAGGCTGCGTGATCACAATTAACTCTAAGTATATATAAGCATACCCCTTCCTGTAGCCGGTGCACATAAAGAGAATCTACGGAACTCTAATAAAGACAATTCTCAGAAGAATAACACATTACAAGGGTTATTTTGTGAAAATAATTTTCCGCCATGTTTCCACAATGGATTCGTCGAAGAGAACCGGCTGTTTTTTAAGCAATTTTCCTGTACGTGACTGGGAAAGTACGTTCAATTAATTAAAATGAGCACTGCTGAATGAAATATATCATTCACTAAAAGCTTCAATAAAGCTGTAGTAAGGCGAAATAGCTTTGCAATCATGCTAAGCGCTCGGGCAACTGTTTTTCTTAACCTAAATATGAAACCCATCAAAACATATAGTAAGGCTTCAAGTGAGTCTAAAAAGAAGTATTGTTACTATATTCTACCCATGCTACTAAAAATTAACTCGACAAAACTTTAGAAAGTCATACAACCTATTAGCGGAAGGCAACACAACTCATTGCACAATTTTAGCAACGTCCCTCTCCCAGCGACCGAATGTCTAAAATAATTTACTTCCTGTTCTCACTTCTGTGTTCACACAAGAAAACAGTACCGACATGGCATACGTAGCTGAGCTCGGTTACAAATTCCTGCAACAGACATTCAACCCGAGGGCATAGTTACCGTCATAAAAATCTTAAGTTAGCTTCATAAAATCAAAGGAGCTAGGGAATGTGGTTGCACTCTCAAGCAAAATACTATTTCATATTTTTCGGTAGTCTCTCAAAACCGGCAAAATGACTTCTCACTAGAAGTCCATGCACAGAAATACCCAAATTCAAAAGTGCCTATAAAAGTGCATAGAGTTACCGTTCTATTTCATTGACTTGTATATGGGCTGTCAAATCCTAGCACAAATCATTGCTTCTCAAATTTATAGACATCCTGAATCTAATATTATTTTTTAATCAGTACAGCTTTCGAAACAGCTTTTCAGCAGACACTCAGTTGCTTAAGTAACGACAGACATTTATGAAAATATGGGCAAAAATGATAAACTGATTGTGTCTTCTTCGTCCATTCGAAGGCATTTGACCGCGTCGCATACTGTCGCCTTACATGAAAACTCTCCGTCATTAAGATAGACCCCTTACACTATCCTCGTTTCACGGTTTCTAGTATTATCGCGTAAGGTGCGCTGAAGTTATTAATTTCTCATTTTCATTAACTGACGTTGTTTCTGGTGTACCGCAAGACAGCGTACTGACGTCAATGTTTTTCCACATATTCATAAATCATCCTCCGCAACATGTCCCTTCTTGCATTTGGGTATTCACCAACTACTGCATTATTTGTCATCTAATTAAATAGAGCGAAAATAAGTTTTTACTCCAAAATGACCTCCAGGTGGTTAGTACTTAATGTAGTGCTTGACTCATGGAATTAAATGTCCCAAAATGCCAAGTAGCGTCATTCAATAATAAACCTAGCATATACAAATTTCAATGCAGCGTTTAATACATGCATTCTCTCTACTACAACAAAATATAAGTTTTGGGTGTAATACTGATTGTTCGAAATAGGAGGGCGATACGTAAACAACGACACGATAAACAGGGACCTATCTATTCCGTCCACGTCTATGTATCACGCTCTTATTTCAAACAATAATGAATCACCAACTCGCCCAATCAATCACTTTAACATATTCTTAATACCTACTCTATCCTGGTCAACCACATTATGGCAATATCTGCCAACGCTTTCAAATAACTAGAATTCTTGACATGTAATTTAAACGCTGCACGCTTAAGCGTTGTACCTTGTTGAACACTGGTTTGCCCTCAAATGGAATACGCCTATTCCCTTTGCTCTTCCTGTCAAAAATAATTTAATGTTCATTGGCAAGTACCCAGTTTACAACAAGCAGTTTCATTGTCAATGAAGGCAGTCTCGATCCAAGTACAGCGCAAATAAACACGAACTTCCTTGTCACACTGGAACATTCTTCGCGACATTTTAACTCATCCACATGTTTAACTCACTACTTCAGGCATACGGTCAAAAGCCCGACCCTCGTCTTCAGCGCTAAAGCCGCTTTGTGTTCTCTTGTTGTATGAGAAGGACAGTGAGCATAAACATCTTTATATTGACGGTTTAACTAAAGTGAATAGATCTGAAGGGTCGGTGATCTTTCCATAACAGCGACAACGACGGACATTCGTTTATTTCACCATACATCATCGACAGCTGCGGAATTTTCTGCTCTACGTAACACAGTTAAAGTCATTAAACACCAAGAAGACAAGAAAGGGAGCGCATTAACGGACTCCGAGGTAGCACTACAGTGTTTGGTATTCGTCTTACGCCGGGGACCTCATGAACAATTAGCGCTGTAAATTAGGGAGCTGCTTCACCACCTCTTCGACGAAGGACACAAAATCACGTTTCAGTGGCTTCCAGGTTTTGCGGCATATTTGGCAACGATTGTGCCGCTGCAGCTGCTCGATGAGCACAAGAAGATGGTGAAGAAGAGTCTATCTTATTTTCAAAGACTGATGCTGCAAATAAAATTCGAAAAATCGCTAATGAAAAAGTAAAATCCTTGTAAAACGCTCAGTGCATACGGCGCACGCGACTGGGTGATTTCACGAGAGATCGACACGGGTCCAAAAGTTAATATTTTAGATTTCATTGAGTATTTTATATTTTGTGCACCTCTAACCAGGTAGCCCGAAAGTCAACTTCGTTTTATCATTAACGGTATAACTTACGAGAAAAAAATATCGAACATCACCAACTAGGAGGCACCAATTTCGTCACCTGTCATTTTCGAAAATTGCAGATGCTATAAAAAGACAAATATTTTTGTTTCAAGGAATATATTTTCTACCTGAAATGCATGTCTGATAAAAAATGAATTCATACGGTTTCAAGTTTGTAGACCATAAGAAAATAGCTTTTGAAAATGTCTAATTTTGCGACAGTTTAAAATAAGTTACGTATTCCCCCTTTTTTTTCTCCGAAAGCAATGCAAGCAGCGTTTTCAAACTTGACACGTTTCAAGGATATAATGTGTTCATTAGGTACATATGTTATTGCTGCCGTAGGGCAAATGTAAATTTTTATATAATGCCTCAATATTCTCATATTGGCAAAAGTGTACTCCACTGAAATTTGCATAATAAAAAAACCATCTTCGATATTTCTTGAAATCTCGTAAATAGACCACCGAAGGCCATCATACAGTAATATAGAAAAACATGTTGCATTATTTTGTTTTTAGCGACAATATTCGTGGCACAAATCGGAGCTTTTCGAGAATGCGCTGAGAAGTTGAGAAAGCTCGAAATCGGAATAAAAAAGCGGCAATGAGCTTCAAACGCGAGTAAACGTGACCGTATTTGGTGAAGAAAGGCTGTTTTAGCAGATAGGAGTAACTATTTTCAACACGATATTCTACAGTATCTGAATTCACTCTTATACGTAGAGCACTGAGACTTCTACTATGTGGTGCCTCTCCATTACTGACACACAGATGGAGCTGCTGTGACGGCCATGTGTTTGCAACACGTTGGGTAAGAGAACTGAATGTTTAATGAGTTCATAAACGATTCATAACAAATTTTTATCATTTGGGGCACGAAGACTGTCGCATTAGACTGAGGAACATGCTTTATGGCAAGTTGTCATCCGTCGTCTGCTCTACAGATAAATTGCTGTGCGCCGCATCTCGGAGGCAATGCTTTAGATCATATGGTTCAAAGTAGGGACAAAGATTACGCCTCCCGTAATTTTATTGACAAAAAACATTGTGAAATTCATTTCAACATACTGTACTTCAGTTTTGCATTCGCACTGCGGATACTTGCGCACGCTGTTGTACGTCTGCTCTCATTAAAGGTGAGAGACATGGGAACAGACGACAGATGAATCACTTTCGTGCTGCTGGTTTCACGCATAGTTGCATTGCCAGTAATTTGAGCCTCAAGGAGCGTGGCGATGGCTGACCACTTCAGCCGGGATAGAGTTTTTTGTTCAGATTACCTCATGTTGCATAAAAAGAAAATACCTTATCAAAGAAACTTCCGCAAGGTCGAAGACATCGGCCTGTTTGCCCTCGAGAAGCTTTTGCCGAAAGCTGCCCACCATGCACATAACAACGACCACGTCTGCCAGAACTGCTTCAGACGCCTCAGAGATATGCTGTCTTCGTCTAATGGCTTCTCAGTTGAAACAGCTGATGAGTTTTTGCCGGAAGAAGAAAAAGGCAAAAGTCAAGAGCGGTGCGTAAACACGCCTGAAGCATTGTCACATATGTGACTGGAGAAGCTGCATGCGCAAAATAGCAAAGTTCATGCAGATCCAAGACAACTTAGCAGCAATTCTACAGTAACCGTGAAATGCCACCATAACGTGTTAACCGCCAATTTCAACCATGAGATCTAAAATGCAGTGTGTGTGCCCAGTGGTTCAAGAACTTCAAGCAAGCCTATGAAGCGTGTTCTTCGTATCAAGAGCGCATGCGTTTGTCGACACTGTTGCCGAATGATATACAGCGCCGAAAACTCCAAGCGCTTATACCAAACTTGTCAGCTTTAATGGTATACAGATCCCGACGCTGGCGTGCAAAACACGGGATATGGTTAGCACCAAATGCGGCAAAAAGGACACGGCTGAACCCAATGGACGTCCAGGCAGCTATGGCTTACTACTCCAAAGATGAGTATAGCTGCTCTTGGCAGAGTCCCAACAAAAAAGATGTAGTATCTGTTATGATTGACGGAAAAAAGGAGCTTGTTCGAAAAGGTTTATGACCCGTTCGGTGCGAGAGGCTTACCGTCTCTTTAGAGAAGCTAATCTGAAAACGTCTATTAGGCTCTCAAAGTTTTTTTCACTGAGCCCGAAGTGGGTTCTTCTTGCACCACACCAAGAAGTGTGCCTTTGAATATACTGTGCTAATGCCATGGAGTGTGTTCTGCCCTACAAGACGTCACCGATGGTGCCTACACGGCGGACTTCTTGAAAGAACTATGTCACAAGTGATTGTTTTTTAGGCCATTGTGACTAGTGTGCTAAGAAGGACGCTCGGACAGTCACATGTTTAGGAATCCCTGAAGATATTGAGGTAGCCTATGCAGTATGGGAAAATGGCGATCTAGTAAAATAAAAATAGCCCAGGCAAGTGCTTTTCTGCGAGAGGTAAGTCTATGGTTCGTGAAGTGGATTACCCATGATGACATAAGATACCTTCAAGAATCAGCAATACGCCAGGCGAAAGAGAACCAAGAAAAACAATCTTGCATTTTTGACTTTGATTTCGCTGATAATTGGACAGCCATTTTACCGAATGAGGTACAGTCGTATCACTGGCACAAAAGACAGGTGTCTATATTCACGTGTGTCGTCAAAAGGAAGCGATCAATTCAAAGTTTTGCGGTCATCAGTGATGACACATGCCATGATGCTGCACATGCCTGTTTTGCTCTACAAATAATCCACAACTATATGAAGGAACAACTTAAGCCTGACACACATGTTACTTATGTATCTGATGGTTCATGCAGTCACTTCAAAAACAAGTACCAGTTGTTCGAGTTATGTCAGAAAGATCGTATATCAACAAAGTGGATTTTTTCGGCCACAGGACATGGTAAGAACTCTTGTGACGGCGTTGGTGGCCTACTAGAGCATCAGGCTACGCTCTACAACCTCAGAGCGGCAAGCTCAGCTGTGATTATGTCAGCATCCCAAATGGTGGCGCAAATAAGCGCGAAGCTCAAGAATGTCAAGCTGCTGTGTGCAAATGCAGACGAACTAGAAACATTTCGTTAGTTTAAGAAGAGCCAGTGGAAATAGTTGCCACGTGTTCCAGGCATACGTTCTTGGCATGTTTGGCTAAGCACATCTGAGGGCACTGGTCCTGGTGGTGTTTTGTTAGCGTCACGTACTGCTAAATTTGTTCTGCAAAAGATGCAGCCATTTTGAGCGCATCTCTTGTTTCAGGCAGTTACCACCAAAATACCAGTGAGGGTGCTTCAAGCGCATATGCTTTTTCTAGCGAGACCTAACACTTGCGTTGGAACATTTTCATGTTTGAGTTTATCTGCAAATATAGACAGATGTTTTGCAACTGAGTTGCAGTGTCGAAGATTTCCTCCATTAGAGTGGTGTTATCAGGAGTATAAATGCGTCTTCATGCGTACGTATTTGTCACAGTGCTAAAACAGCCTTTCTTCACCAATTGCGGTCGCGTTTACTCGCGTTTGAAGCTTATTGCCGGTTCTCCGTTCCGATTTCTAGATTTCTCAACTTATCAGCGCATTCTCGAAAAGCTCTGATTTGTACCACGAATATTGTTGCCAAAAACAAATAACGCAACATGTTTTTCTATATTACTGCATGATGGCTTTCGGTTGTCTATTTACGAGATTTCAAAAAATATCGAAGATGGGTTTTTTATAATTCGAATTTCAGTGGAGTACACTTTTGCCAATATGAGAGCATTAAGGCATTATATAAAAATTTACATTTGCCCTACGGCAGCAATAACTTATGTACCTAAAGAACACATTATATCCTTAAAAGGTGTCAAGTTTGAAAACGCTGCTTGCATTGCTTTCAGGGGAAAATAAAGGGGAATACGTACCTTATTTTAAACTGTCGCAAAATTAGACATTTTTAAAAGCTATTTTTTAAGGTCTGTAAACTTGTAACCGCATGAATTCATTCTTCATTAGACATACATGTTAGGTAAAAAATATCTTTTTCGAAACAAAAATATTTGTTTTTTTATAGCATCTGCAATTTTCGAAAATGACAGGTTATGAAGTTGGTGCCTCCGTGTTGGTGAATTTGATCATTTTTTTCTCGTAAGCTATGCCATTAATAATAAAACGAAGTTGACTTTCGGGCTATCTGGTGAGAGGTGCACGAAACATAAAATACTCAATGAAATCAAAAATATCAACTTTTGGACCCGTGTAGATCTTTCGTGGAATCACCCGACTGCATAGGACACGTCTCGTCGGCATCAGCCTTCGTCCGCAATCTCTCGACTTGAGACAACGGTGCTTTGCCGATTGTGGCTTGGTGTCACTTTCACCGAAGTTTTCGCCTTCCGAATCGGCATGGAAGACAGTGCTGCTTGCGATCATTGTGGCAGCGATGAATCAGTGTTGTGCATTTCAGTGTTGTGATAATCAGTGTTGTGCATTTCTTGAAATGTGGTCATAACAACCTCAATAAAATGTAAAAAAACAGTAGAGCGCGTTTTCCGCCACTGCCCTCTTTACAGCGTGCAAATACGGCAGCTAGCTGCTGCGTTAGCTCGCCTTAACAACAGCCCTTTGTCAGAACAATCAGTGCTTGAAAGGCGACATAATCTGTCTTCGCACAAAAAATCAGTTGAGAACTTATTGAACTTCTTGTGTAGCAGTGGCCTATTAGACAGGCTATAGCATATTTTTGCTTTTTCACGCAACTGTTTTGCTTTTCGTTTTTTCCCGTCTTTGTTCCCCATTCCCCCTTTTCTTAATGCAGGGTAGCAAACCAGATGCTCCAATTTCTAGTTAACCTTCCTGCTTTTCCGTCATTTTATTCTCTCTCTTTCTCTTTGCGACATTGCCTTGCTGTGATTCTTTCAGTGAATTATCTGTTTTTCCCTAATCACCATTAAAGGTCTCCGAGAACCGTATCTTACTTCACGCATAGTACACAATTACGTTAGCGTGAGGCGAAAATGTTCGAGGCCCTCGTTCTTAGATCTAGGTGCACGCTAAGAACTTCAGGTGGTCAAAATTTCCGCAGACCTCTACTACGCCGTCTATCATATTGTTACATCTACGAGGGGTTTATTCGAAGCAGACGTAACGGTCGACTCGACGGTATGCCGCAGTGAACGGGCAGCAGCGAGCTCTTGCCACCAACCGAACGTCCTCCTCTTCTGCTACCACCATGTTCCCCGCTACACAGGTGCACATACCTAAATTACACATGTGGTAACATTTCCCTCCGCGCAGACGAGGCCCACTGGGCGAGTCAAACAGTCTCTCGAGGAATAAAGCGCTTCAAATGTGCAACATGGACAAGTTCAGTTTTTGCAGACCGTCGGCCGTTTGAATGGAGACGCGCTATGCGGTAAACTAAATCACTGATACGGTCTACAACAAGATAAGGTCCCGCATAGTGCGCTAGCAGTTTCTCGCTCAAACCGCGTTTTCTAGTTGGTGTCCAGAGCAACACTAGGTCGCCGCGATTGTACGTCACGTGTCGGCGTCGGCGGTCAAAATGTGCCTTCGAGCGGTCTTGCGAAGCAAGAGTGCGCAAATAAGCAAGGCGTCTAGCTTCTTCTGCCCGACAGATGATCTCGGATATGCAGGGATCATGATGGTCCAAACAAGGGAAGATTGTATTCAGGGTATGACGAGGTGGTCGAGCATATAGAAGAAAGAAAGGACTGTAGCCGGTAGTTTCATGCTGAGCGGTGTTGAATGCATGTGTGATAAAGGGTAGAATGCTGTCCCAGTCCTTGTGATCGAATGCAACATACATAGACAGCATGTTCGAGAGAGTTCTGTTCGTTCGTTCAGTTAGACCGTTCGTTTGGGGATGGTATGACGTAGAGCGCCGAAACCTTGAAGCACAGACACGAAGCATCTCTTCCATCACGTCTGCTGTGAATTGTCGGCCACGGTCACTGATTACGATTTTGGGAGGCCCATGTCAAAGAATGACAAAACGTAGCATGAAGGAAGACACATCAGCTGCAGTTGCCGATGGTATGGCAGCGGTCTCGCAGTACCGTGTTAAATGGTCGGTGCAAACGACTATCCAGCGATTTCCATTAGAAGACCGGGAAAGGGTCCAAGGAGGTCAATCCCGACTTGCTCGAATGGAGTTCTAGGGGGCGGCACCGGATGTAATCGCCCTAAAGGAGCACTTGTTGGGCGCTTATGACGTTGACACTCGTTGCAGCTAGACACGTATTGTTCCGTCGTGTGGCGCATTTTGGGCCAGTAGAATCTTTCTTGAAGACGGCAAAGAGTTTTTGCTGTGCCTAGTTGACCGGATGTTGGGTCATCATGCATAGCCTGCAAGACATAAACGCGAAGACTCTTCGGAACCACCAGAAGGTATCGTGAGCCGGTGTTGGTGTAGTTTTTTTTGTAAACTAGCCCGTCTCGGATGCAGAAGCGCGTAGGCGATGATTTTGGTTTGGTAGCAAGAAGCTGTTGTATGGTGCTGTCCCTTTGTTGCTCATCCTTAAAGGTCTTGTTATCAGAAAATTGTTGGTCGAGTGATGCAATGTAGGTATCGAAGGTGTCCGCGTCACATTCCATCGTTGGAAGCGGTAGTCGCGAAAGACAATCTGCGTCAGCGTGACGTCGGCCGCTTTTATACGAAACCGTGAAGTCATATTCTTGTAGACGAAGTGCCCAGCGCGCCAGCCGACCAGATGGGTCACGCAGATTAACCAACCAGCAGAGAGAATGATGGTCTGTCACGACAGTAAAGGGGCGTCCTTACAGGTAGGACCGGAAGCGCTGCACTGCGAAGACTACTGCGAGGCATTCTTGCTCTGTGACAGTGTAGTTACGCTCGGACTTGCTGAGCGAGCGACTTGCATACGCTACGACGTGTTCTTGATTATCCAAGCGTTGAACCAGAACAGTACCTACACCAATACCGCTGGTGTCTGTGTGAATCTCAGTGGGAGCGAGAGGATTGAAGTGTTGAAGAATCGGATGAGACGTCAAAAGAAACTTGAACTCCGAAAAAGCAGACTCGCATTTCGGGGTCCAGTCAAACTGCGCACCTTTCTGAAGCAGACACGTGAGCGGGTATGCAATATTGGCAAAGCCAGGAATGAATCGGCGAAATTATGAACAAAGCCCCAAAAAGCTGCGCAGTTCTTTCACCGAGTTTGGCTGCTTAAATGCCTCCACCGCGGCCGTCTTGGCGGGATCCAGTCGTATGCCTTCTTTGTTTACTAAGTGTCCAAGGACGAGTGTTTGGCGCTCTCCAAAACGACATTTCTTTGAGTTGAGCACCAAGCGTGCTTTGCTTAGGCAGTCCAGTACGAGGTCAAGGCGTGTGCTGTGCTCACAGAAAGTGCGCCCAAAAATTACAACGTCGTCCAAGTAACACATACACACTTCCCACTTCAATCCACGCAGAATGTTGTCCATAAATCGCTCAAAAGTTGCGGGCGCGTTGCAGAGTCCGAACGGCATCACATTGAATTCAAATAGTCCATCTGTTGTAACAAATGCCGTTTTCTCCTTGTCTTCCTCGTGCATTGGAATCTGCCAGTAGCCTGACCTCAGATCCACAGACGAAAAGTAAGAGGCCGATGATAGACAGTCGATAGCATCATCAATCCGCGGGAGTGGGTATACGTCTTTTTTAGTGATGGCGTTGAGACGGCGGTAGTCAACACAAAATTGCCATGTCCCATCCTTCTTCTTCACTAGAATTACTGGAGCGGCCCACGGACTACATGATTCTTGAATTACATTTTGCTTGAGCGTCTCGCAAACCTGTTCGTTGATCACTGCGCGTTCCGAAGGCGATACACGATATGGTTTCTGTCGGAGAGGTCTGTGAGATGTCGTGTCGATTCGGTGCTTTATACGAAAAGCAGGGAATGACGGTGAATCATGCTGAGCGAAATAAAAAATACCGGCATGTTTGCGCAGAATACTCGCCAGTTCATTACGTTCCTTGGTGCTGAGTGACTTATCAATCATAGCCATAATGGTGGTGTCCCTGGCGTGCAGATTATTGCAACGGGTCTTATCCGGGGAATCATTGCTTTCTGCGAGGGTGGCAAGCGAGAATACTTGGTGTTCACGAATCTCTGCAAGTTTCAGATCCTTCGGCAGCACTGTAGGTTCACTAGAGCAGTTAATCACCCACAAACCAGTATGCCCTTGCGCAACCGATAGTGTACAGTACGGTATTAAAACTGTCTTCTTTATGCAACTGAGATGCACGGGCTCCACAGTTGCGTCAAATGTTTTCTCGCTTGCAGGTGAACAGACAACAGGGACGCATTTTGCAGACAACGGCGGCACAGTTGTGTCCACAGACACGCAAAGAGCACTTTCTTGAGAGGGCAAGTTTTCCATAAACGAAACTGGGATATCAGAATCTACTGTAATTTGTCCTGTGCGGCAATCGACAGTAGCACCACATAGCTTCAAGAAATCGAGTCCCAGAATGACGTCATGCGTAGTGTAAGGGAGAACAGCAAACTCTGCGACAAAGTTCTGGCACGCCAAACTAACAGTCACAGTGAAGACACCAACAGGTTGTAACACCTCTCCGTTCACTCCACGAAACGTATCAGGACGGTCCCAATGAAACATAACCTTTCGTCCAAGAAGGCGGGTGAAAACTAAACTCATCACTGACACGCTTGCACCTGTGTCCACCAACGCCATCGTTGGTATACCATCGATAAGCACTCGAACCTTATTTCTAAACATGGAAGCTAACGGAGGTATATCTGTTGAAATCGAAGACTGTCCGGCGACTTCACCTCCAACGGCCGCGCCGGCTAGTTTTCCGTAAGAGGCGAGGAGTGGCGGCGCCGAGGAGACGGTGATCGGTTGGCACGAGGGGCAGGTGGTGGTGTCACACTGCGGTCAGAGGCCGGAGATTGGTTTCGTAGCGGTCCTGGGATCTCGTAAGACGCGCTTCCCGGAAATGTCGGTGCTCGGGTAACGCCAGAACGGTTAAATCTCGGTGATCGGTCATACCTTGGCGGCTGCCGGTAATTGCAATACCTGGCAATGTGTCCTTCGAAGCCACAGTTGTAACAGACTGGTAGAGGACGCTCACCGAACCAATGCTGGGACCGCTCAGCTGTGAAGGGTCGGTGACGAGCTTGTTGAGCGGGGGCTGCCCACCTCTGTGTGGCGGGGCCGTGCCGAAGGCGTTGGCCATATCGCTGGTCGGCCACGAATGAGTCACGACGTGCCGCGGATTTCCAGTTTCCCTGATGTCTGCCACACATACCGATGGTGGCAAAGTAGCTGATGGTGCCGCCGTGTAGTAGGGTGGATTGGTAGGTGGATGAGGAATGGTTTCGTCAACCCTACTACCTTGTCGTTGCAGCTCTTCACGCACAATTGCCCGAATAGTAGCGGCAAGGTCGGTGGGCGGGCTCACGTCGACGCTGGCAACCGTTGTCACATTTGCCAGCCTACCAAATTTCGGGGCGATGCGACGAGTCTTCAGTTTTTCAAACGTGTGGCAGTGATGTTGGACGTCGGCAGAGGTGAGGTCATCCCTGCCTAACAGAAAATTGTAAACGTCTTCCGCTATGCCTTTCAATAGGTGTCCGACCCTGTCTTCTTCAGACATCTGCGGGTTTATAATCTTGCAAAGCTTAAGAACGTCCTCTATATAGGCAGTGCAGGTTTCTCCAGGAATCTGGGCTCTTCCAGCAAGAGTCCGCTCCGCGCTTTTCTTTCTTGAGTCGGAGTCACCAAAACACTTCTTGAGTTCTTGAGCAAAAATAGCCCATGTTGTCAAGGACTCTTCGTGGTTTTCATACCACATCAGGGCAGTGTCCGTGAGAAACAGCGCGACGTTTTCCAGCTGATCGATAGAGTTCCAGTGGTTGTACTGGCTCACCCTTTTGTAGTGCGTTAGCCACGCGTCCACATCTTCTCCTGCCATCCCCGCGAACGGGCGGGGTTCCATGTAGTGATGCCTTGGTGTAGCCAGTGTAGATTGGAGCGAAGTCGAGGCGGTTGATTCCTGACCTTCGCTCTGGGTCATGACGACTGTTGTCGGCGGCAGACCGGCAAGACGACGGCTCCGGTGAACTCCGAACAGCTGTAGCTCCGTGGTACGTCAATGTATCGTACCCCGCACCTCCACCACTCTGTTACGTCTACGAGGGGTTTATTCGAAGCAGACGTAACGGTCGACTCGACGGTATGCCGCAGTGAACGGGCAGCAGCGAGCTCTTGCCACCAACCTAACGTCCTCCTCTTCTGCTACCACCATGTTCCCCGCTACGCAGGTGCACATACCTAAATTACACATGTGGTAACAATATTCATATCATGGTTTTAGGACATCAAGCCCCAGATACTATTACTGCAAATATCTTAGCTATTTCCGTGTATGCTGATCTACAAACACGTTAAAATCATCCTCGTTTCCATGTGCTATTCGTCTGTGGAATAGCTTGCCTAATTGCAATGCTTCCCAGAAAACATATGGTATATCCCGACATATATTATGAGGCTCTTCAGCAAACTTCAATGAGTAGATGCCACATCATCAAAGAAACATTTTTTGATTAGTTTTGAACTTGTACTTATTATAGCAAATATGTTTGGCTGCTCATATATTACTACATGTATGACGTAGTGCGTAAAGCTTTTTCTCATGCAACTCGTTGTATCTGGCAAATCCGGCCCATCTTAGCTATTTTATTTTGACTCGCGCAAGAAATGCGCCGTCTTTTATTGCTACTATAAATTGTATCGATTTTTATCTTGCCTGGTAGTTATCTTTCATCTTTAATTTTCGGAGCTGCGTTGCGAACACATTTTTTTGTTATGTGAGTTCATTTTTAAGATTGTCACAGCGATATACGCGAAGACTGTGATTTGAAGCCGCTCGGTTTCAAGTGTGCAAAAAACGCAGTTTTGTTTGCGCAGGTTGAACTGTAATAGTTTCTCTATAAATGGTAGTTTTGCTATTGTTCCTTTTGTTTTTTTTCGCTCTTTTACGTTTATATGTACATATATTTTGTTGCCCCCTCCCTCAACGCATCCATGAGTTTGTAAGGTAATTTAAAAATAAATAAACAAATAAATAAATAAATAAATAACAAAAGTTAGTACGTTAACTTCGGCAAGAAAATCTTGTCTGGCATTTTTTTTATGTCTTTTCTGCGTCTTATCGCCACCAGCTCCACGTTTTGCTGCTCACTAAATCTGATCCATGCTAGCGGAAAATGAGATACGTGTCTATAGGAACTGTTCGCGGCCAATATTTGGCTGATCGCCAGTCTTTCTTTTACAGGGTTCTGACTTTGTGCGCAAGCGGCTATCGTTCTTCATTATTTGTGACATGACCCACCCGCTAAACTTCACCGTTATCAAATCATGAAGGTCATTGAGGCAGTTTATTTCCTCTTGCGATATGACCCCAGTTGATCTCTAGGGCATGCTCACTCTTTATAGGTTGCGGCCCATAACCTGAGCTGGTCTAGAAAGAAAGTGTTTCAAAAGAAGAAAAAAATGAAAAAAAAAAGAATTTGGACACCCCATCTTCTCTACTGAAAAAAAAAATGCGGCTTGCGGCGTTCGCGAAATAAAGTTGTTTTTCGCACGGTCGATTTACTTTACGAGGTTGTAAATTTCGAAGACATGAACTGTTTTACAGCTGGCCAGTCAACAGGGCACATGTATACACTGTCAGGCATCTGGATGATGCAGTAAACGAAAGGGTCAACGAACGCAAATAGTATAGTCGTCCTCAGTAGGCATTCGCTGCATCCGTTATAAGGGTCAGGCCTGTACTGATATCAAGTGCATCATACAGAATGGCAATAGAAAAAGACCAAAGAGCCTGTAGTAGCCAATATGTTTTACTTTGACTAAACTGCACCTTTCATGTACAAGCATGCGGCTGTTTATAGTACCATTCGAGTGGCTGGTAACAGTGGTTCCTGGAAACTGAAAGGTGCGTCATAACTTCACAACAGGCACACAATATAGTAAACAAAGAAACGATCTTCCAGCGCAACAGAGATGTCGATCAATCGCTATTTCTTGCCGAGCTTCATAAATAAATGTTTTACAATTATTCGAGGGGTAGTGAGAATTCAAGAGCAACAGCAACTTAACATGGATAGACAGTAAAAACGTTAGTTTCTAATATATACACCCTTTTTTTCTTTCTACGGTGCTTCCAATGAGATGCATAATAAAGGTCAAAAATTTTCCTCCTAAACAGGCTATTTAGAAATTCTCGCACTCTCTATCATGGTTACGAATGACGCTAGATAACTGCGAAAGGTTGGTATGCGCATACAGGCCTGGTAAACCGGACGAGATGATGACCGGCACCATAACTCAATTGGTACAGCATTGGCCACGTTATTCTAACGTTGCAGGTTCGGTTACTGCTCGCAGAAAGGTGTCCTTTTGTCCACTTTACTCCTTTCACTTTGATATTGTGATCAGGACAGCCAAAAAGGGAGAAGTTTTTAAAATATCTTTCCTTTGTTTTCTCTATAAGAAGTTACTGTTTGGGTCACCCAGTGATATGGATCCACATTAAACTTCTATTTTTAATTTATCGGGACGCACTATTGGGTCGGTGAAATAGAGGTGCCTGGAAATTTCCCGGAATACAGAGCGGTTGTTCTCGTACGTACACAGTCGTTGAAGTAAGCTTTGCGAACTGCGCATTGAAGTCTACGACAGTGGTGAGTGGGTGGCAGTGATCAATATTAGGCACAAATGTGACTGGAGAGTACAGCCTCGAAAACACTATGGTGTACTTGTGGTCGTTAGTTTTGTAATTAGCACACGCGTCCTCTCGTAATGGCCTCCGCAACGTGCGAAGTATGCCAACTGAAAAGTGCGTTCTCTTGTCGAAGAGGTATGTGAGTGCGTGGCTTGAGCGGCGTATGGGCCGTGACATGGTCCTTATAATGCGAGGCATTTCACAGTCTTGGCGCCTTTTTTATTTCTATGTTTTTTTAAATTTTTCAAGACATCCTAAACACTTTGGCAGCTTCGGAACTAACTAAGATTATAGATGAATGAAATGTCATAACGCCAGCAGTGCGATCAAAACACAGCCTTTCATCCCCTTTCATGTTTTTGCGTCATTTTAGAACATTCGTATGCGTCACCTACATAGAAAAGCATAGAAAACACTCCGATGTCAAACGTCAAGTTTTTGGCACTCTTAGCAGTATTGCAAGAGTGTCCACGTATACATTTTCTTAGAATAATGTGTTGTAATGACTCCCGTAACTGAAAATTAAATAACGTCAGAAACACTCCTCAACCCTATTCCCACGCTATTCAAAAAGCAGGAAAGGCACAACCAACAGTGCAAAGTAAGTTCGAGAAGTGAAATGCACAAAAGCTTTCTTGTTATTTTTATTCGCATATACTGCTTTCTTATAATCGAAATGCATGCTGATGGTGTGGAATATTGAAAATTTCACAGGACACTTTTCCAAAAGAAGGCTAGCAAGGATAAAGAGCAGACTCATGAATACTTGGTAGCATCTGTATTCGTTTCGCTTTCAAGAGCGTCACGCATATCCGGTGAACTCATTCAGAAGCTTTTGGGGGACAAGCTTTGACGTCGGAGTACCGAAAGTAAACCGGGTAATTTACTATTGGTCTTACTTTTCTAGTTTTCAACTGACTTCCAGAGATACGTGTGACGACCTCATGAACAAATTTCATTGAAAACGCCGAGGAGCAAGAGAGTACGCGGCTTTTTCTAATGGTCCCCCAAGCAGGGCCTTGGTGAATGAGCTACGACGAAGTCTTCTTAAGCTGGATTCAAATCAGTTTATGGAGACATGTGCCTTGACCGTGGTAAAGAAAATAATTTCCAGGGTGTTAAACAGCGGGATCCTTCGCGAAAACTGTGTAGGACGAAGCGCACGAAGATTGCACCTAAAGATTTTATGTTTCGGAAACCTTTATGTTGACACAATGTAGTTACATTAAAGAACTTAAAGCACAATGTCACCTGTACACCAGTCACGTGGATGCGAGTGTAATATTGTATGCTTTAGTAATTCAAACTGGGCAGAAATCAAAAGCGTAAATTACTTCATCAGCGTTGTGGTCCCTCACATGCACGTTAATTGGAATATTATTTTTGGCAATTACTAATTTTACTGGACATCAACGTTATTATTTATTATGATTCCTCTTGTGCATGGATAGACGTACATCATTATGCAGGCCATTCAACAGGCTAGTGTCTAGACAAGTCTGAATAGCTGTATTTTTTATTAACTATAAGTCACTAGATGTCATGGAGATTTGAAATCTTGTCGAAAAAAAGTGGGAGATTTCTGAAAGTTTATTGTTCATGACCTAATGCGTACAATAATGCGAGCCTTAGAAATATGCATGTACACTATGCTTCTTTTTTGTAGATTGCTATTAAATTATTTAAAATATGCAGGGTTCTACTTAACAAACCAGCACGCAGTAGAGGGCAACAGAATTTCTGACATTGCGGTGGCTGCAGTTTCAATGGAAGCGAAATAGCTGTAGGCTCGTGTTCTCAGATTTGCACGCACGTTAAAAAAACCCAGGCGGTCGAAATTTCCGGAGCCCTTCACTACGGCGCCTCTCATTATTATATGGTGGTTTTAGGACGTTAAACCCCACATATCAGTTCTCATCAGAAATTTTGACAATCTGGTGTTTTCTGACGTGCACTGAAATCGCGCAGTACATGGCAGTGTGTAATACCTGTAGTATAGTGTGAATTTAGGAAAAGTGGGTAAACTTTATTCCAATAAATAATTGATAGTATAGTTAGTCACCTAGCTCATTCAAATGTAAAGGGCCTTATACACGACGAAATAATAAGGAGATGTTGAAAAAAAATTGTGCAATGCAAATATACCGATTCAAATGAAATATTTCACGTGGGCTCATTGTCCTAATTTTTTTCAAACACATAAGCCATTTAAAATATTGTTGAGAAAATGTACCAGAAATTTTGAAGGTTTCCATTATTCACAAATTTCGACGTGTTATCCTACGTAAGTTCCCGTAGGACCTATGTGTGTGGCTGTTTTTCGTTTAATATAGTTAAAGCAGCGCTATGAGGTATGCACCCTATCAATTATCTTTTCATGCTTGACGTCATTAAGGAGAAATTGAATTAAAAGTATTTACATCCTTGTAGATTGCAGTGCATTTTCAATCATGCAGCAGATATGTAGCGTGTTTCCCTGGGCAAGTTTCTATGTACAGAAGCCCAATACATCGGTTTCCTTTAAGCATATACATAAAATTGCTGTACCTGCAGAACAAGGCACGGAGTATGTGATCTATTTTGATTAATTGCGCAAAGCTGGGCGCTCGTTCATTAGAGCAGAACTGTTTCGTGCAGTGGTGCGTGCACTGCCGCGTGGACGCCCCCGCCTGCTTGCCTGGTCGACTATCACAGGGCAAGTGGATGACACGGTAGCGCTCATCGTTGCAGAAAAACAGATGTTGTCGAATGCATCGGGGCATGTAGCCTATGCGGCGAATCGTTGCATTTCTTTGTTGAACGCTGCGCACGTGAAGTCGTGCGCACGTTAGCACTCAAGCTTTTGGCGTGCCTGACCTCTCTTACTGAGTCATTTGTGCGAAAATACATCAGCAAAAAATCTCAACAGTCGCAATTGCTGTCATGGCAAGCGTGCGAGAAAGCGCACTGGTATGCGGGTTGCCAAACAGCTCGAAGCTCAAGCAATCATAAATGTTTCTATAGACGCAGATCTAAATGACAGTGGTCACTTTAGCTGGCCATTAGTTTAGTCATACTACTATACTATAATGAAGAGCTCATTATTATACATATATGAAAGATTTCAATGAAGATTGAGCTACACCTCGAGAGTAGAAGACAATAGTGTATTAGGGTGCCTTTCGCATCGCCTTCTCAATTATAGCTCGCTTCTTCTCTGAGAGGACAGTTCAACCATGCCATGCAAGGCCTAGGTTCGAGCTAAATTGGCTGTTTAAAACTATCATAGTTTTCCTGCTGCAAGTTTACGGTAGAGAAAGACTAGCTACCCAGATTTACGTCATTATAATTTTCATTTCGTCAAACAGTGAAGTATCCTCACCTACAACGTTCACTATCATTATATCGTGATTTCAAAAATTTCAGAACGTAAGACTACCGCAATTTTTTATAGCAATTACTCCGCTAGTCGTCATAGTCAGCGGCACGAACAAATTATGCCTATAGTGAGTGTAATCTTTTGTCATCGTATGCTTCTTTCTACTTATATGCCCTCTTATGGGAAACTAAAAATAAGTAGTAAGAACGTGCTACAAAAATCGACGCGAGAGAAGTTTTGCTGATGCATCATTGTGCTACGCCCGTGTTCATTTCGATCTTCGTCTTCTGGCGCTTTCGCTATTCGCGAGAGCTGTTTGTATTTTTTCCAGTCTTCAGGTTCCTCTATACAACCGTCATTTCCCCGGGAGTACTACTTCAAAGCCTACAGCTCTATATTACTTTTGTTTGCACTGCTCTAGTGTTTGCCATCGAATGCATAGAGAAGCGTAAACTTTTCTTGCGCTATCGATGGATGCAGCAGATGCGCATTGCTGAGCTCAGTCGTTAAGTGTAAATGAGTTGCATCGGCATTGTTTATCTTGAAGATTTTGAGTATTAAATTAACACTATGGCAACAGAAACGCAAGTGAGGAATGCACTTTTC
This sequence comes from Rhipicephalus microplus, assembly GCF_043290135.1. Lineage (NCBI taxonomy): Eukaryota > Metazoa > Arthropoda > Arachnida > Ixodida > Ixodidae > Rhipicephalus > Rhipicephalus microplus. The sequence continues at coordinate 183,539,146 of NC_134701.1, forward strand.
TGTTTTTTTAGTGCGCATAATTTAGATGCCCATTCTTTCGTTGAGCGATGTCAGCGTAACAGGGAGAGCCGACGAAGATAGCAAGAGAGCTAATGCGGAGCGAAGCGGCGGAAGAAGGAAATTGGTGATAGTGAGGAGAACGTGAAAGAGAGTGAACGATCAGTGGTTAAATGACAGGTTTCTCGGTGGCCACCTGCTACGCCACAGTAGTGCGGCTGGCCGCACTGCTGCGCCTACCGTAGCCGGCCGGAGCGTAACTCGTCTGCGGGGTTTGATATGAAATGGGCTGCACAAAATCGCACATGCCTAACCCGTTATTCACGATGTTTTCATGGCAACTTAAGCTGTGTACGTATATATAAAATACTCGCAATAAGTTTTTTCTCAGCAATGAACGATGCAAATGGTACAACTACGTTGTGTGCCCCTGCTGCTCACAAGCTCCCCAAGCAAATATTCAACTCCACTGACGCCACAATCCGGAGTTGTCCGTCACTGCACTAGTAGCATTTGCTTCAACTAAATGCAAAACCATAACACCTAAAATGCTGCGCTAAGAATTAGCATTATTCTCGCTTCGTGCTCGCGAGGCCGCCAGGTCATTTCGTGAATATGTCATTCCATATGTACCGATGGTGAACATAATATTGCGGTGCTAATTAGCGGGACATGCGCATGAATATTTTGGTTTGCCCGAAATAATGTTGAATGATACATTCGCATCAGTTTGGTGCCTACTGACAGCGTTCGTCATGCAGCTATGTTGCATAGATACAGGCGCACAACAAGAGTAAGAAACAAAAACGCTGAAGTATCACTCCGCGATACTTCTGCTGACCTCGAATGGCACAACTACGGCTACAAGTGAATACTCCATCGTTGGCAGGAAACGATTCTTTGCCATTAATTTCAGGTAACTCAGTAAATAAGAAATGTACTTTCATGGTGACAAAAATGTGATGTCATAAAGTACTTCAGTGCTGTGCAAACGAACGCCTTCAACAGTGACCTGGGCTCTCCAAATTCCTTTGCCCTCTATTTGTGAAACCGAGTTCATGAAAGCTACAACCTTTAGGAAAGAGCAAGGAAAGAAAAAGACATTTCTTAACAACTTTATTTCTTAGTTTTAAGTACATGCTTATCTCAGTCTAAATTGGACTGTAGCATTACTGGGAACATCGCATTTTTAGAGTATGGTCGCGTCATGAGCCTTAACGAGACCACTTTTGAGTCGGAAAGTGCCACCACTGCAGAAGTATCTCCAAGTCTTTTGACAAGTACCAACTGCCTTTTACTCTTTTTTTTATTTTAGCATTCCACACTTTGAGAATCTAGACTACGCGGTGGGGCTGGAGTGGTTTTTTTTTATTTCTATTGCCCAGAGGAAAAATGTGATTGCTGCGGATCATCGCGCCGGAGATACTCACTTGAGGTATTGCTAATTTTTTTTCCATTTTATGCACTAGGCGTAAAGATAACGTGAAAGGAGATTACGTCGGGCACCGAATGAAATCACAATCCAACTCCGAAAATCTAGCCCTTCTGAGATCGCCCACTGCAAGCTGTTCTTGCATTCTTGCTGTTTTCTAAAACTAAAAGTGAAATAGACAGAAGAGTTAATAAGAAATGGCAGATTCGACGTACAGTGGGAATCGGCGATATGCGAAACGAAAATGAGGAATGTTGATATGCCACTTTAAAATCAGCACAACGATACGAGGCAGACGTAAATTATGCCATATATGACTTTCATGTCTTGATTATCATGTTTGCGCGTGGCTTTTTTGTTCGTCGTCTATTCCCGTCACGTAGTACTAAATTTGGTATATGTGAAGCTAGTCACACCTCCGCGATAAAAGTATGAGTGTAGCATGTAGTCATGTTCTACATGACACGCATGTTATGATTATCATGTTTGGACGTGCCATTTACCTTTGTCGTATATTCACGTCACGTAATAACAAATTTGGTATATGTGAAGCTAGTGCAATGCCTGCGAGCGTGCTATGAGCGTGGTATGTAGTCGTGCGCTTTAATGATACACATGTCATGAGTATCAAGTTTGTACCAGTCTTATACCTTCGCCGTGCATTCACATCACGTAATATAAAATTTGGTGTATGTGAAGCTAGCAAAACGACCGCTAGCGCATATGAGCGTGGCATGTAGTCATGTTCATACATGACACGCATGCTATGATTATCATGTTAGCACCAGTCATATGGAACCTTGTTCATCCATTCACTTCACGTAATACCAAATTTGGTGTACTTAAAGCCTGTGAAACGACCACAATTGCATCATAAGCATGGCATGTACTCATGTTCTTACATGACCAGCATGTCATAATTATCATATTTGACCAATCATATACATTTATAATCCATTCATGTCACGTAATACAAAATTTAGTGTATGTGAAGCTGGCAAAACGACCGCGAGCCCATCATAAGTGCTGCATGTAGCCATGTTCCTACATCACACCCATGTCATGATTTACATCTGTGGGCCTGTCACTTGCGTTTGCCATGCACTCATGTCATACCGTACCAGTTTTGCGATACGTCATGTGAACTAAACCACCACAGGAGCACCAAGACCATAACATGTAAATCATAACATTCATGACATACATGTCAGGATTTTCATGTTATGACTAGTCAGTTATGCTCGTCACGCAATAATGTTATGTCATGCCAAATTTAGTATCGATACCAATATTCAAACGACCAGGAGAACTAAAAGTCACCGGCGCGGCTAGATAGATAGATAGATAGATAGATAGATAGATAGATAGATAGATAGATAGATAGATAGATAGATAGATAGATAGATGATAGATAGATAGAGTAAACTAGTTGAAGTTCGCTAAGATATGCTTCGCATTTAAAACATCCTGGTTGAAATGGTTCCTTCACTTCCGTAGTCGACATCACACTTCTTCATGATTCGCTAACAGTCTAGGAAGCAGAGACCAATTTTGACAATAACTTTCATTTGTTCTTCATATCTGAAGGGCGTTATCGGTCCTGCATCATAACAAGTTTTATACAAGTGTGGCCAAGATCATGAAAAGAGTCATCGTCATCACCATCAGCCTGACTGCCCACTCCTAAACAAAGGCCTCTCCTGTGTTTCTCCTGTCAGCTTGGTTCTGGGCTTGCTGCTGCCACCTAATAATACCCACAAACTTCCAAATCTCATCTGCCCACCTAACTTTCTGTCTCTGCTTCACCAGCTTGCCTTCTATTGGAATCCTGTTTGTGATTCTGATTGGCCAGCGGTTATCTTGCTTTCGCGCTACGTGCCCTGCCCATAACCTTTCTTCTGCTTGACTTTAACTATAATGCCCTTAAGACCGTTATTTCCTGACACACTCTGCTTTTTTCTTGTCCAATAGAATTACACCCATCATTTTGCTTTCCTTTGCTCGCTGTGTCATCTCGAACTTTTGTTTAACTGTTTTTGTAATCTTCCGGGCGTCTGCTCCGTATGTAAGTACTGGTATGATGCAGCTGTTATAAACCTTCCTCTTGAGGCTTAGTGGCAGATTACCATTCCCGATTTGACATTGCTTGCCGAATGTGATCCACCCCAACTTAAGGGGAGATGCGGGTCGAAAAACGCGAGTTTTTTTTTTCAAAATTACCGATTTTTTATTTTTGCCTGTTTTGGTACGATTGGTACCTCTACTGTTATGAAAAAAAAAGTACAGGTCGAGACTTGACTGAAAATGCTTTAAAATTGTATCTAAAGAGCACAAGGCGCCTGTTAAAAGGTCCAAAATGTGCAGTCTTCGAACACCTTGCCACCGATAATGCGCCGCTGCTCGCCATTGTTGATCGCATGAGTCGAAGAGTCGAGCCTCCCTCTTCAAGCAACAACAGTTTCCCTCGCTGATGCGGCGCAAAAAATAATAAAAAGACGCACGCTTCTGCGCGCATTTCGAGCACCGGGACTTGCTTATCACGTGGTAAGGATTGGGGACCGCCATTGGCCGCGGCGCACCTGTATGTGCTGTGAAGCCTGTTTGCAGCGTACATGTCTTGATGAGCAGTGCAGCTGAACAATTCTTTTCTCGTGTAATTAACTCCGTTATGCAGGAAAAAAGCATTGCTCGCAAGTGAAAGCCGTTGTGCGGCGGGCTCTGTAAGAATAGGCTACGAGCAGCTGGTCCAATTCGCGGCAGTTGTTGGCTTGCAAAAACCAATGCATCAAAAGTCATTCACACCCGTCAGCAGACAGTTGGTAATGTGGCAATGGATGACGTCAGCACCAATCTTGGGAGGTTGAAAGAGCTCGCATTGAGTGAACTTGGCAGGGATGACATTGCCATTATGTACGACGGTATGTGGCACAAACATGGCCGCAAAATGGCATGAAACTGGACTCAGTTTGGATTCGCAGTCCTGTCCAACTTCTTCCTAGCTTGCAGTTGGCACAAGGCTCTGCCAGATGGAGCGGAAGTTTGGCAAGCGTTTCATGGACCTGTCTGTGAGCGAGTGGTCTGTGAGGAGTCGGCTCGAAAAAGCCGAGAGGGACAAACTCATGGGACTGGCGTATTTCAGTCGCAATGGCCACTACAAGAAGGATTGTTCTTTTTGGTGTGCAAATTTCATCAGATTTAATGATATCTTTCATAAAAAAAAACTCAATTTCAACTTGAAAACTCGTTTTTCTCCAAACACAAATTCTGCCATTTTTTTTTCGATGTGCCTCTCCTTTTTCGGGCACTTTTGTGCTAGGATATGCATAAAATTTTGCCCTCTTTTTTCGAAAGTATTGCGAATGCAGTTACTTAGTTTAAACTTCAATATTTTATTGTATAATAAAAATTCTATGTAAACATTTACTAGGGTAGGTGAAATATGAACTTTACACATCTATTCTTTTTCACGCCTATTACATATTCTGTATGTGCTTCCTAATTAGTTGTTTGCATTCTACACTTTATTTCAAACATCGTGAACTACTAAAGGTAAAAAATTACGGACGTTCAGGGATGAAAAGAGGGAGAGGGAAAGGGTTAAGGTTTTTTATTTGTCATTTTGCAGAGCTGAAAGTAAGCAACTTGCAAGAAAACTAATTATATATTTGAAATCAGCATTAAAAGTTCCATAAACAGCTCAAGTTTCATTGCTCTAGGGTGAATATTTAAAAAAAGTGTCTTTGAGTAGCATCTTTCCTTAATCTTTTTTTCCTTCTCACTCTCATTTTTCGTCTCCGTTGTTAAAACCTGTCTTATGTAGACGTACTTTTTCACTTCAATTGCACTGCTACCTATCCCCAAGTGCTGTTCTCTTCTTAGGTTATTGTGTATTACTTCTGATTTAATTAGATTAGTTTTAAGGCCTACCTTTCTGCTCTCCTTACTCTTCGTCAACTCTTACCTCTAACTGCTCATTCTAGACCTCTGAATACACCCTGGAAGCACACGATAAATAGCAATAGGGAGATATCATCCCCTTGTTTCACCCTTCTTTATTGGTACGTATTCTGCTGCTTTTTTTATGGAGGACTGTGGTGGAAGATGATCCGCTGCAGATTTCTTCCGGGATGTTTATATGCTACATATAAAGAGACTATTCTGGCTAAGATTGGCAGAGGGAATACTGCTTTTAGTTAGCACCAATTACAAAAATCAATCACCAACTTTAAACAGATACCAAAACAAACTGACAGAAGGCTTGTGGCTGCAAAATTGATGCTGCCTAGCCTCATGTCCCATGCTTGATTTTTGGACACTTTTTCATATGAACAGGAAATGTTAAAAAACTAACGCTTCCAATTGATATTTTTGTTGCATTTCTCTCTTTAAACTCTTTGCCACACGCATTATGTTATAATTTGCAGAACAAAGTGAAACTTACATCACTTTATACAATTTCGGTGATGAACTCTAAACAATCAGAAGTGTAAATAATAATGCACTTTGCAGCAATTAGGTGAATAATTTATTAGCGATAAACCGAGCAACGGAGAGCAAAGCAGGACTTTGGGCCACTACTATCAACTGTGAGGAAGCCTCAAGTGCTACTTAGACAATGAAGAAGAGTTAAAAGGGCTTTAGAAAAAGGCATGTCACTGATATAACAGCCAAAATTGATTGCAAAGTAACTGCATTATACAAGAAGCAGGTACATTCGGACAACAACAAAACATAAGCAGAAATGCACATAAATGTGATAAAGGTCATAAACAGAGATAATCACCTCGAGCACACTATAAACATGCCATCACACTAGCAGACTAGTTTTGTAATACTCCGGTAGTGAAGCGTAATTGAGCGTCATTGTAAAATTTCGTATCTCAACCGATTAGCGATAAGTGCATGGTCATTGGGTGTTATAACGGGCAGAGCGAACGAGAGATTTGAAACTTTTTCCTCAATGAACAGCGTGGTGTGCTCTCTAAGCATGCACACAATTTTACCTTCACTACAGCGAAATTAGATATCTTGGGCTAATAGTGTGACAAAGCCAGTAATAATGTGCTCTAAGAGAATATCCTATTCTAAGACCTTTATCACATGTGTCTTGTATTCCCGCGTACCTTCTATTGTTCTGGGCATATACGTGGTTCAATTTTATTGCAGTTGTTTTACAATAATACCTTGGTTGTTAGTTAAGCGTGGTGTCTGTTTGTTCATTTCCCTGTTTAAGCATCATTTTATTCGTCATCAAAATAAAATTGGCCATCAACCTGCCCAATCTACTGGAAAAGTTTACGTAGGTAGAGTATAAAGTCTATACCCTGAAATCATAACATGACAAAGGACATGGCTGCCATATAAAAAGACTCATGATTAAAAAACAAGTTCACCAGGCTGGTTAAAGCTTTAATGTTGTGCAGAGTTCAAGCAGCATCATTCAGCAGGAACCAGCTAAACTTAGATTCGCACCTTACCGGCTTTCGGTTACAGTTTATCTGTTATAAGCTGATAAGTGCAGGAAGAAGGGAACATTTAAATGATGAATGAAGTCATACAGAGCTCAACTACAATATATTTTGCAATTTCCGCGCACCCAATGAAAGTCCACTACACTATAGATGACGGTCACCTTGTCGTGCATAGTGTGAAGATAAACTTTTTTTTGTTTGTGTTTCATTAGAAAACAAAGATCAAACAAAAAATACTGGAGAAAGTACTGATGATTAATTTTGTTTACATTTAAACTCGCACCCAACGCTTCTATAGACATAATTTTTCAATCGCATTTCACTCCCACCACTAAAAAATACGGATGTTTCTGAGATACCTACACTCATGACTGGAATAAGATATCCAGCCCTCATTCGTGAATGTGTCATTTGGTTTGATATATTTATTTGCATTTCGGACCCAATACTGTGGTTTTTATGACATGAAGATTTTTTTCAACAGTTTTTAAAGGTTTCCTATTCATGATACTTCAAATTTGAAAAAAAAACCGTTCTCTGAAGTAGTACAAGTTCGCCAGCATTCAGAGAGCAAACTAATACAAACGAAGCGCTGGTTTGCGATTGCCAAGTGCGACGTAAGCTTTTTTTTTATTTAGAATGAGTATGAGAAGTTCAGAACCTATATATATATATATATATATATATATATATATAATAATGAATCTGAATAACAGACGCTCTGCTGGTAATGAAGAAGTCGATGATGATCGGTGGCTGCAGTAGTAGCTGTCGCACGCCGCTCGCCATTAGCCAGACCTGCTTGATAAAGCACATTTTGCCAAGCTGCGTCTGAACCTTTCTCGACGTACAACACCTCTATTTTAAGTGGTGGAGGTACGGGGTTCCCGTCAACCTGGAACTTCGAAATCGGCCGCTACCCTCACCGTTCACCATGACTGCTTTTGGCCCTTCTCAAGCTGCCTTACCAACGACAGTCTACTGTACTAGCGTGCCTCGGCAACACGACCCACCAATTTTTCGCGGCAACGACGAACAAGACGTCGAGGACTGGCTCGTCGAGTACGAAATCGTAAGCGCTTCCAACAAGTGGAACGCTTGCGACCAGCTCACGAACGTGCGCTTTTACCTCGCTGATGTGGCCAGCCTCTGGTTCAAGAACCATGAAGGCGAAATCACCAACTGGTTCGCCTTCAAGACCACCATTGCCGCGGTCTTCTGTCGTCCCGCCGTGCGCCGGCTTCGCGCGGAACAGCGTCTCCGTAGTCGAGTCCAGCACGGGGACGAGACCTTTCCAAGTTACATTGAAGATGTCTTGTCTCTTTGCAAGCGCGTCGATGAATCTCTAACCGAACGCGACAAAATCAAGCACATCATCAAAGGAGTGGATGACGATACCTTCCAGATGCTCGTCGCTAGGAATCCACAGACCGTCACCGATGTTGTCCAGCTCTGTCAGGAGTACGACGAGTTGCGTAAGCAGCGTGTCTCGACGCGCAGGGCCGCTGAAGATACGGCTGATGTTTCCGCCCTCGTGCACGACGTCGCTGCTGATTACACCGTCTTACTGCCACACATCATACAATTCATTCGTGATGAAGTTGCGCGTCAGCTTTCTCTTGTGGCCTAAGCATCCGCGCCAGTGACCTCGCTAGACCCACGTCTACGCCAGGTCATTGAGACACAGGTCACGCAGGCACTGCCTCCATCGCCATCTGTCCCTACGCCGCTGACATACGCTGCCGTCGTTGCTAGACCCCCAGCCCCACCTGTCTCTGGCGCGTACCGGGACACCGGGTCCTCCTACCCTACGACGCTGCCTACATACACGGCACCCCATCCCGTTTCGCCCCCTGCACCTTCTGTCGTTAACCCATGGCGCACCTCGGATGATCGACCCATCTGTTTTGCATGTGGTTTCGTGGGACATATAGCACGCTACTGTCGCCATCGCAACTTCCAGCCTCCAGACCATGGGAATTCTGCAAATTACCAGGCTGCCCAGAATCCCCAGCGACCATCTTTTCCTATCACCGACTCATTGTCCCTACGACGCCCTGTCGATTCTCGCCGGTCATTACCACCCCGTCGCCGATCTGTCTCCCCGATTCTTCAGCGCACGAGCCCCGCTCGAGAGGAAAACTGACAGCCGCAGTTCCGTAGGCAAGAACTGCGTCGTCGTCGAACTTTCTAAGACCTCCTTTTTGTCCGACCAACGAAATTGATGTGCTAGTAGAAGGTGTTGCTGTACGTGCACTTGTCGACACAGGCGCCGTCGTTTCTGTAATTAGTGAAAAACTGCGTCGCGATTTGAGAAAAGTTACAACGCCGCTTACGAATCTTGCTCTGCGTACAGCCACCTCCCATTTCATCGCGCCGACAGCTCAGTGCACAGCACGCGTTCTTTTTCAAGATGTTTGGTACGCCGTCAACTTTGTTGTTCTCCCACGTTCATCTTACGACGTCATACTAGGATGGGATTTTCTTTCTACCCATCAGGCCCTCGTCGAATGCGCTCGTGCTGAACTCACGTTGACGAATCCGTGCCTTGATACTGACCACCACAGTCCTTCAAAAGTGTTTGCCGCAGCTGACGTCCGCATCGCGCCGTTGTCCGCCGTCCTAGTGCCTGTGTTTTTCCCTGCTGCCACTAACTCGACGCTCCTGTTCCAACCAACTATAACTAGTGTGCAACACCGAACCATCGTCCTCCCATTTGCCGTCATCAACTTTTCTAATGGTTCGGCGGTATTTTATGCGTGCAACGTTTCTGCTTGTCCGTACATCCTGCTACGCGGCGAGTGTCTCGGAAGCATCGAGACCTTAAATTGTATTTTCGAAGACCCGATCTATCCACACAAGCCATTTTTACCGACTTGTGCCATTACACCCGCAACTGACGCTAATGAACCTATGGATGTATTCCGCAAGTCCATTGATTGTAACCTCACGCCTGGGCAGCAGGAACAGCTGATCAAGCTTCTACAGCGTTTTCGAGCCTCATTTGACCACGATCAGTCTTCCTTAGGTCGAGCGTCATCTGTTGTTCACCGTATAGATACCGGTCAAGAGACGCCAATACGGTAGCGTCCATATCGTGTGTCAACTACCGAACGCCGTGCCATGAATGAACAGGTTGACCACATGCTGACACGTGGCATAATCGAACCGTCAAGCAGTCCCTGGGCCTCTCCAGTTGTGTTGGTGAAGAAGGACGGATCCATCAGGTTTTGCGTGGACTACCGGCGTCTCAACCGAATCACGCGCAAGGATGTCTATCCGCTGCCACGCATTGACGATGCCTTGGACTGTCTTCAGGGAGCTGAATTTTTTTCTTCTTTAGATCTGCGCTCTGGATACTGGCAGGTACCCATTGGAGAGACCGATCGCGAAAAAACTGCTTTCATCACGCCCGACGAGCTTTACGAAGTCACAGTTATGCCCTTCGGCCTCTGCAACGCGCCAGCTACTTTCGAGCGGATGATGGACTCTATCCTTCGAGGCCTCAAATGGAACGTTTGCCTTTGTTATTTAGATGACATTGTCGTCTTTTCAACTGATTTCGCAACCCATTTAACCCGCCTCGAGAAAAGTCCTCGCGTGTATTTCTGCCGCGGGGCTGCAACTGAATATGAAGAAGTGCCATTTCGCCACTCGAAAGCTTACGATCCTTGGCCACGTGGTTTCAAAAGACGGTATTCTTCCTGACCCTGCCAAACTTACAGCCGTTTCAGTGTTTCCCAAACCCACCCCCATGAAAGAGCTCTGAAGCTTCATAGGCCTTTGCTCTTACTTCCGGCGCTTCGTCCGCAATTTCGCGACGATCATCGCTCCTTTGACCAAGCTCCTCGCCGGCTCTAGATACCTTTCAGCCTGGTCTGCCACCTGTGATGATTCTTTCAATGAACTGCACCGCCTCCTCACGTCGCCGCCTATTCTGCGACACTACGACCCATCGGCACCCACAGAGATCCACACCGACGCTAGTGGTGTCGGGCTAGGCGCTATTCTTGCACAGAATAAAGACGGCTTCCAAGAGTACGTGGTTGCCTACGCAAGCCGAACTCTTAGCAAAGCCGAAACCAACTATTCTGTCACTGAAAAGGAATGCCTCGCCATTATTTGGGCGATAGAGAAATTTTGACCTTACGTGTACGGGCGCCCTTTTGACGTCGTGACTGACCACTACGCCCTCTGCTGGTTGTCGTCACTGAAGGATCCAAGCGGTCGCCTCGCCCGATGGGCATTACGCCTCCAAGAATGTAATATTCGCGTGGTCTATCGCTCCGACAGGAAACATTCAGACGCGGACGCCCTATCCCCTTCGCCTCTAACCCCAGACCCGGACTGCTGCGAAAGTCTAACCTGTGATGCCACTGCCGTCACCATCGCCGACATGCCATCTGAGCAACGCAAGGACCCTTGGGTTGCTTCGATTCTAGACATCCTGGCTGGGCGGACGGCTTCCCCCCCTTCTCGCACGTTGCGTCGGCAAGTCGAGCACTTCGCCACTCGCGACGACGTGCTGTACCAACGCAACTACGCACCCGGTGGACGTCAGTGGCTACTCGTGATTCCACGTCATCTGCGATCCGAAATTTGTTCAACGTTTCATGACGACCCCCAATGTGGCCACGCAAGTTTCCTGCAGACTTATTCTCGCATACGTCTCCGATATTACTGGCGTGCATGTACTGTTTTATACGATAATACCTTCGGGCCTGCTCGACGTGCCAGAGACGAAAAACTCCCCCTTGTCACGCCAGCGGTACCTTGCTACCCTTACCATTCCCATCCTGACCCTTCGACCGCGTCGGCATCGATATCTATGGTCCCCTTCCCAATACTGCTGACGGTAACCGCTGGATCATAGTTGCCGTCGACCATCTCACGCGGTATGCCGAAACTTCAACCCTTCCCTCGTCTACAGCAAAAGACGTTGCGACTTTCGTTTTTCACAAACGTATTACGTCATGGAGCACCTCGGGAGTTACTGAGCGATCGTGGTCGCGTATTCTTGTCAGATGTCATCACAGCATTGCTGCGTGAGTGCCACGTCGTTCACCGCACTACAAGCGCCTATCATCCCCAGACCAATGGAATGACAGAGCGCTTCAACCGTACCCTTGGTGACACACTGTCTATGTATATTTCGTCAGACCACTCCAATTGGGACCGAGTGCTCCCGTTTATCACGTTCGCTTATAATACCACCATTCAAAGCACTACTGGGTTCTCTCCTTTTTTCCTCCTTTACGGACGCGAACCTTCTTGCACTATGGACACCATTCTTTCGTACAAACCTGACTCCTCAGAGTCCACGACTTTGTCTCAAGCCGCTACATACGCTGAAGAATGCCGCCAACTGGCAAGATCATCCACAACCCAAGACCAAGGACGCCAAAAGCACCACCATGATGCATCAAATAACTCTACTTTCTACGATCCAGGTTCACTCGTCTGGCTGCATATCCCGTCTGCTACACCTGGCCTTTCTACCAAGTTCGTCCGCAAGTATCATGGCCCATATCGTGGGCTACGAAAAACGTCACCGGTGAATTACCTCATCGAGCCACTGGAACCATCTTCTGACCAACGTCGTCGTGGCCAGGAAATTGTCCACGTCTCGAGACTTAAAGCTTGCTATGACCCTCCCGTGTTTACTTGTCCATAGGTCGCCAGGATGGCTCCTTATTTCGCGGGGAGTAATTGTAATGAATCTGAATAACGGACGCTCTGCTGGTAAAGAAGAAGACGATGATGATCGGTGGCTGCAGTTGTAGCTCGCGCACGCCACTCGCCATTAGCCAGACCTGCCTGATAAAGCACATTTTGCCAAGCTGCGTCTGAACCATTCTCGAAGTACAACACCTCTATTTTAATATATATATATATATATATATATATATATATATGTATATATATATATATATATGTGTGTGTGTGTGTGTGTGTGTGTATGTGTGTGTGTGTGTGTGTTCGGAGAACGGCAAAAGACGGCTTCGTTGTTTTATCAATAAACAGGGCCATTGAAGAGTCGCACCTTTTTAACTTGACCGTCCTAGGTGATTTTCTTCTTTAGACATTTTAGGAAATTTCACATCAAGCAAATAATTGGCAGCAGTTCTTCGTTAAACTTACTTCAATGAAAAGATTATCTTGCCGCGCACATGTGTGGTCCATGGCAGACAAATTATGCAACTCTGCTACAAAACAACGCTCTTTGATGCAGATATACTTCCAACCATTCACTGGCCGGTAAATCAAGACGCGTTCGCTAATTACAAACTCATGAGAGCTGCACACTCTTATTTATACAGTGTGGTCGCTATCCCTAACTTGGCCAGCCATTTGTGATCAGAGAGGAACACCTTCCTCAGCTGTCTCTGGACGTAGCTTTAATGCTCTCATAGACAGCTACACTCAACCAATGTGTGCTTCAGAGAGCACCCATTTCGTCCTTATTTGCAAACAGTTTGTCCATAAAAAATGTCGAACAATACTCTTCCGTTGACGTACATTCATTTACTTGTTTACTATTAGGTTCGCGAACGTACTTAAATATTCAGCGACGCCTTGCAGACAGCGTTAACAGCGTCGCTGATGGATCATAAACACATACGTTCACACGTACTTGTTTATGTTTGTACAATACATTATTGTACAAACATAATTTTTCTCGTTTGTACAATACATTATTGCGACTAAAGTTGCCTTGTCCTCGCCATGTAGTCATCTTCTGTAGCACAGTTAATATCCGTATCGCTCAAGGCAATGAAGAACACAGCCGACGATTGTATATGCGTGTGGTACTTTCCATGTAGACGAACACACTCGCTTAGTGTATATTCCTGCTGTCTTCCAGCGTCATTCACTGTCCTGGTCAGTGGCGAGCAGTGTTCCCGGTCATTTCGCTCAGATTTACAACCTCGTCAAGTGAATCGATCCTGAAGAGAACAAGCTTTTGGGGAAGCCTGGGCCACCACTTTTTTTTTTCTCGCCTAAGTCATTTACTCTTTGCTTCACTCCTTATTATTGGCGTTTTCCCCGAGTTTGGCTGAAAAGGAAATATTGAGATACAGCCTCGGATTCATGAAAGCAAAGCTGGTAGTGCTGATCGAATAGAGCGATATTGCGAAAGCAGCTCCTTACATATACTGTTTGGTCCTTAGCTGCGTGCTGTTAGTTCGTGTATTGGAGTTCTGTGGGCTATAGCTGCAACGTAGAATGAAGAGTAATAGCCGATTATGAGAAAAAGGCCAGGACCTGAATGAAAGACTTCGGCTATCACGTGAAATATTGGCAGCACATAGTTTCTCCTCCAACTATTTATTTTAAATCTTCAATTAAAGGGAGATGTTGGTGTATGAGGAGATGGGCCAAGAAAGGTGGTGGCGAAAAGGAGGTTGATATTTCTGGATCGGGTTCACACTTCATATTACTTTCACTCAATACCTTATCGCTGGTTTTCAGAGCATAAAGTTTCGAATTATTCAGCGGCTTGAGTCTGGTTCTGTGTGAAACTTTTCGTTTCGTGCCTATTTTTTACTCTTGCAGAACTCATGGTGTTGTATAAAGCAAAGCAAAAATAGAAGAACAGCAGTGACACGATCACTTTATTGCGAAGCGTTTCAAATGTTTCATTGGGCAAGAGACATTGCGGGTACCGCGTTGACAAGAGATATCACAAGCTAAAGGCATTAGCAAACGAAACTTATAAAGACGGGTGACGCGCGCTTCACAAGAATATCAAAAGCAGATGAAGAAAGACATATGTGGAACGACAGTCTATGCAGACAGAGATAAGAAGAAAGGTGTCATGATTTGTAAGTGAAGAAAGATTACGAGTAGTGAGCTGAAAAGAAGGGTAGCTTCTAAAGGACTATAAATATTGCATTGTTCATTTGTGTTTTATGCTATTCCTACTGACAAATTGTTGGGTCGCTTCGTCATTGAGGCGTTTTCAGGGCTGTTCTCGTCATTATTTTCACGAAGTGCTGAAGTTAAGATACTAAGATACTCCTGGTTGGTGCATTTTTCTATTACTGCAAGTGCCGCAGGTCGCGGGATCAAATCCCGGCGGTTGCGGCTGCGTTTCCAATGGAGGCGGAAATTTCGTAGGCCCGTGTACTCAGATTTGAGTGCACGTTAAAGAACCCCATGTGGTCAAAATTTCCGGAGCCCTCCACTACGGCGTCTCTCATAATCAAATAGTGGTTTTGGGACGTTAAACCCCACAAATCAATCAATCAATCAATCAATTATTACTGCACGTGCCAACTCAACCGGAAGCTTGCTCTATGCTAATTGTACAAACTTAGCCCACTTATGTATAGTGAATTGACAGGACACTTGAGAGCCGAAATTTTTCGCAAATAATAGAATTTTTACATGTTTATAATTAAATACGTAGCTTCTATCGGCCCATGCTATCCTATCTACCATCAAAATCAGAAATATGTAAATTTCGAGCGATACGACAATCTGGAACCTCTTATTTATATTAAATCTGTGTACCGTGGTCTGCATGAACTTTTCAGCCACATCATTGCCTGCTTTTGTTTTTGTACTCAGAGGTTTCCGTCCCCAATAATTGCTGATTCCCTTCATATATTCTCACAAATAATCGTCGAATCGTTTTCGAATACCTGCTATGTCTAAAGAACTCCATGGTCGCCTTTCTTCTCAAGCTTATATTTTATATGATGTGAGTTTCATTGATGCAGTCAATGAAATTTAAACCAATCTGAATATACTGCTTAGCAGTTTTCCTAGAAATTTATCTATTGAATTCAATCACCAGGAAGTATTCTTATAGTTTATTCTTATCTTTTGTTTAAGGGAAAGGTAAGTGAGTCATCGGTGCTTGAATTTCAATTCATTTCCGTGATAGCCGTAAGAAGGGGATGGAGGCTTCGGTGTTTTATGTATCTCCGTATGTGGTATTCAATGAGTTAGTGTAAAACCGGGAAAGAGAAAAATAACTATGGTTCATTTTAATTAGAAATGTAACATGTGATATGACGGATGAATCTCGCGTCGAAACACACAGCATATTATTATCAGTCTTCATTTTGTGCCCTGAACAATAAACTAATCTGCTTTCATGGGTAAAATTATTTCGTGATTCGCTTTCAACTGGTGTTCACAAAAATCCCAAATATAAGTGATTCGTGGTACGTTTGCGTAGTGGTCTATCCTGCGTTATGGTTACTGAAAAGTTTTTGTTTGTTAGCCGTGTGATCAAAATCAACAAACTCACTGCACCACTTCTCTTTACCATTAAGCACTCAAGGTGTATTGAGTAAGGAACAACATCAACTAATTGCTTCCTCTAGCGCCAGGGAAGCGTTGCAACACTGAACACATGCGGGACCCGTGCGAAATTACGAAGCAGGCTTATCCAAGCAAAGCAAACCTGTTTTTCTACGAACCAATATACTAGTTAGCTTGAGTATACTATAGGATCCCACTTAATGTATGTCTCTCAAAGAATTGATTGTTCTCAGGCCAGAACAAGTTGAGTACGCCAACCAAGCTGAGCTACCTCGTTAACCATAATAGCGCGAATTGTTTATCTTGGTGCAGTAATTGAATGCAAGAAGGAAGCCACAGAGCAAAATGTGGTACAGGAGTATAAACGCTGGCAAGCCTATTGTTGCAGGAGCAAGTTGGCAGAAATACTGTGCTGTGAGTATATACTTGCTGTTGTTAGCATCTGCTTTGAAGCACTTGAATAGGTTCAATTATGAAACGTGAAGTCCGCGGGGCTGTGGCTACAGTACAGAACGTGAGCAGTGCAACAAAACGGCACAACAGACAGGAAGACGTACACAGCTGTGGTCTCCCTACTGATATTACTTAAGGCAGATCTAGAGCTTTATAAATCCCGAAGCTGTACAGACGAGCAATGATAACTATGGTCCGCCCGAAAGAGATGGGAGCAAAAGTGTTACACTTCATCGTGGTCATATAATAATTAGATGCTGAAATTGTGTCCTCCTAGAAGGGCACATAACAGTTCGCATGGTTCAAACCAAGGTTAAAGAACGCTCGCTCACTATTTCGTTGCCTTTCATATAAAATGTTTCTTTCAAATGCCTTTCATGTGAAACGAACATTGCCTTTCATATTAAATGGCCAATGCGGCGTTATCGCAGTGCGCACACTTGAAAAGAGTCCTGTTACAAAGGAAGAACATCGCAGCGACGAACACGTCAAATAACAAAGTAAGCATAAACAAAAAATACAAAATTTAGGCACTCGTTTTCCTTTGTTAGGAAAACCTTCTACTATAGCGTGGCTTTAGTCAGTTTGAGTGCTAAATGAATGTTGGAGGTATTCATTAGAGGTTCATGTTTTCTTTATTACTTGGAAAGAAGTTGTGGCATGTTGAAAAAAGAACAGAGCTAATACAAATAAGTAGTTCTGCATTTATCCCTGGTAGGGTGAAGAGGATAAATGTTATATTATAAATCCTAAAAAGTTTAATATCACAATGTTATTATGAGTCTAAACCACCTATGGTTTTTCGGTTTTTCAGTGTGCACGTAAATCTCGATACGTGGGTCTCTAGCTCATTTTGTCTCTGTCGCAGTGCGACCGGCGTGGTCGGGATCAAACCATTGCATCCTTGAGGTTCGCACTCAAGCGCCATAGCCGCCATGCCACCACCGCGGACAGCCCAACTGTTGTCAAATATTTTGGAAAATTAAAAAAAAATGACTAGACGTATTTTGACAAATGGACTCGCAATTACTTTACATTAAACTGCCATCATGGAGTGGAAAGTTTGGTGGAAAACAAATGGGTTGATCTCTGTGGCGAAAATGCTCAGTGCAGCGGAAATAGCACTAACATTGGAGGAAAGTATGTCTGTGTACGTTGGTATTGATAAAAAGTTTGCCTAAACTAAAGCAGCCATTGATCATGTAATGTTCAGTAATTCTGAAAAAAAAAAGACAACGTCAGGCCTGCCCAGAATGCGCTGAACTGTCGCAGCAAAACTGAGCTGGAAGAGCGGCCTCTTTCAGCATTTTTAACACGCTTTTGGTAATGGCTACAAGTTTACTTGTCGGGTACTCGCTTGCACCATAAACCATAAACTTTTGAGTAGTAGGCCGGCATTCGCTAAGTCATTCTTTCTCATTATTCAGCGAAGCGTGGTACCCGCTACACACCGTTGCAAGAATTTTTCTACAGTATTTTTTTTGCTGTGGCTGACGGCGATGAAAAATCATGCCTGAATCTTTTTTGACGGGTTAGGAAACTTTACAACCCACTCGTTTGGCGATTTGAATTGCGTGAGGCCTCGTTGTTTGTTTACTCTTCTAAAATGCTTCATTACTAATATTAACGCGATTCTTCTCCCGACGTCAAGCCTGCCTAAAGCTAGTTTTAACAGAGCTCCCAAAAGTGGCGTAGCTGGCTGTTCGAATATTTCGCCAGCATGCAGGGAACCCAGGATCAAATCGTATTCTGTGCTTGGTGTTTTTATTTACCAAGTTTTTTTTCTTTTTTAATGCGATAGCGGTGACGACAACCGGCGTTGGTGGTGAACAACTCCAGCGCACGTAACTTTTGTTGTGATCTCATAAGAGCTTTCGCAGTGAAACGTCCGGTAAATGTAGACCAGTATGCGATATATTAATTGTGTGTTGCAGAAAAGCCTAGTGAAGCGGTATGGAAATTTAAGCCATATGTCGATTTTTAGCTTGCACTGGCATCACGCAGTGCACATGCTTTACACATTTCTCCTTCATGGAAATTTAACACCTTGCTGGGGATTGAATCCTTCTCCATCGGAGTCAGCAGCTAAGCGCCATGACCGCTCCACCATCGTAGATGACAATATGGTACCTAAAAAAGACTCTTTACAAAATATTGGTCACCTAAAAGAAATAACGGATGTATGACTGATGGATAATTGTAACGGGCCTTTAATAATACAAAATACAGGCAAGAGTCATGCTCACTCTACAGCCAGTGAAACAAAAAGAATGACGTGGAATGTTATATTTGGATCAGTCACGAGAACAGTTGCGGAAAGCCTCCCTTGGCGTCACTTAAAGCTAAACACAATTACGTTAAGAGCATGTGATTATGCACCTCTGATATGTAGGCCTTTACTTCTACGTAGCGTCAATAAAATGGCCTAATAAATCAACCATATTCGAAAAAGTAAACTGAAAAGGTAGAAAAACATGTTAGGAACATTATTCATAGAATAGTGCGGATTTATCAAAGAGAATATTTTATTTTTGATTGCACTTGATTCCCGGTTTTATGTATTTCTTGTTTTCACACGTATGTTGTTTTACGCTCCTTGGTTTGTTGTGGCTGTGATTTATTGATCGATTGATTTATATGTGCGGTTGAACGTCCCAAAACCACCGTATGATTATGAGAGACACCGTAGTGGAGGGCTCCGGAGATTTAGACCACCTGGGGTTGTTTAACGTGCACCCAAATCTGAGCACACAGGCCTACAACATTTCCGCCTCCATCAAAAATGTAGCCGCCGCAGCCGGGATTCGATCCCGCGACCTGCGGGTCAGCAGCCGAGTACCTTAGCCACTAGACCACCGTGGCGGAGCTGTTGTGACTGTGGAGGTTGACGGCAGATGAACAGGTTGCTCAATGGAATATCACATGCAACTGCCGCATGTGATTGGAAAAAAAGACTCCAGAGGCACGTGTGCTTAGATGAAGGGGTACTTTCCAGAAACCGAGGTCGTGTACATTTTCGCAGCCATTGGTGTCTACGACGATCATTTTGTGGGTTGGGGACGTGAAGTCTCAACGTGAGGACGTGAACTTTGAGGACGTGAAGCCTCAACGATTAGCTACTCATTCAGTTTTCTTTACAATTTCTAGATTTTCTCCTATCACGATTTGCTTATTTTTAGCGTATATTTTCTGTTTTTCCTATTTTACTGTAGTAGCTTTTCTGCTGAATTTTTTTGTTATATTGCTCATTGCATAGAATACTACGCTCTTATATATTATTGGTGAAAGTAATCCAAGAAGTTTTCTTTATTATTAGAATGGCAGCACTTTAGTGCATGGTGCAAGGAGAGACGTAGCAGGCCAAAATGAATGAACAAAACATTTGTCCCCTTTTTTAAATGTTTCTCTTTCTTGCTTTCCTCAATGCCTTTTTTTTCTTCTAGGTATACTATATCGCCCCTTTATCACAAGCTGCTTTTTTATACTGGTTCATTATGTGAGAGTAAAGCTCGGAAGTGGGGCCCTTGCAGGTGACAATGACAAACGAAGGCCCTCGACCTTGCCTATTCCCTTAAATATACAACAAACCTCAATGCTATATCCTTCAGCAGTATATCACAATCTTACTCAACGAAGAAAGGCATTGTATACGAGTTGCGGTCTAACGGGAGTCGTCATCTGAAGTGGCATCCGCGTCGTGTCAGCTACTTCTAAAATGTCATTCGTCATTTCCCTAGTCTCTCCCTCTCATGGTTTCAAATGAAATATGCACTATTCGCTCGACGACTTTCATATTTTGGGCTATTACCCGCTAGTCGTTTGGACGTTGGCGTTATGTGTCACTTAGATATTTTACTTCCCTACCTTTCCTTCTTTACTATTAACTTCTTCGTTGATACGTTACTCCATGTTCGTCGGATCACATATGCACTTCCTGACACCTGTCCCATGAATGTTGCGCTAATATATAACTGCGTCATTTCATCTTACTTTGTCATTTATAATTCTTTACAAAGTAATTTGAATCGTTGAATCATCTTCCGGGCAGGTTTAATGTTAAATTACACGAAGCTAAAGCAAATGTTGCGTACTGCTTCCCCTGCTTTTCGGACGATGTTGTCTTGAATATTCTTTTGGAGGTAACGTGGGTCACGCATTTTTATAGTTATTATCAATGAGCCAAAATGCATATGCTCTTTCTTGCAAATCAGGTTCATGCATTGCTTAAATTTACATACAAACACACTCTAATACGATGTCAATATGTCACTAAGGGGGAGATTACATAACAATCGTGCTAAATGTTTGAGCTTTTAAAATTAATTTAACCTTTTCACACAGGAGTTTGAATATGTTTTTTTAATCTCTAAAATATACATAGAAACAGAACACCGTTTTGAAAGAAAGAAACGGACAGCTATTAGAGGTGTTTGTCGGCATATCGCTGAACGGGGACTCACGTACCAGTAACGCTCTCATAAGTTTATAAAAAAAAACAAAGATCTTTCACTTTGTGACGCGACTTATCTACACCTAAATATTCGTGATTTCCAGAAGGGCCGTTGAAATGATAGTGTCTTGTATTATCGCTGTTTCTGTATATGAAGCAGTGGTGTCACACCAGTAGCTATACGTTCAGTAGCTATACGTTAAATTTGAACGTTGAGAGGAATCACGCCGACGAAACGCTACTATGCTGTGCAGATTATGGTTGGGCGTCGCATTTACCAATGCGATAGGAATGGGTTCCGCATAGGAATGGCTGACACTGCTGCATGCGACCATTGTGGCAGTGATGAAACAAATTGGCACATTCTGTGTAAATGCCCACAATACTTCTCGCAGAGACAGTCACTCTGCAATGCACTAGAGGAACTGGACAACCAGCCTCTTTCGGAAGAAAGAATCCTGCGCTGCCGACAGGACTTTATGTCGAAGAAGAAGGCTGTGAAGGCACTCCTGCGCTTCTTGTGTTCAACCGGCCTCTCCAAACGACTGTGATGGGAACTCCCTGAATGTGTGCGCATGTGGTTTTTTTCTAATTTAATTTTATATCTCTCTATATCTATCCTCTTTCCGACCCTTTTTCCCACCCCCGTACAGGGTAGCAAACCAGTTCGTCTACGTTAACCTCCCTGTCTCTTCCTTTATTTATTTCTCTGTCTTGAACGTTGAGAAATAGCACTGGTCTGGTGTTTAAAAAAAACTGGTGAACGATTTAGAGTACTTGGTTCTTTACTATCGGAGAGCACTAGGCCGTCCCGTTGACCTTACGACAGTAACCATAAGAGCCTAGAAAAGACAGTCTCTTGAGAAATAGCACTGGGCTGTGTTTAGAAAAAAAAACTGGTGAACGTTTCAGAGTATTTGGTACTCTACTATTGGAGAAAACTAGGCCGTCGCTATGGGATGTGTTTAGAAAAAGTGGTTAATGATTTCTAGTACTGAGTACTCGACTATGGGAGAGCCTAAAGCCGTCCCGTTTCCAGAGCCTGAAGAAGCAGTCACAGTTCCATGAGGACAGAAAGTGAATGCAAAAAGAAACGATGCGAGCACGAAGCTTTGTTGCTTTCTGATTATTCGCCGCACTGCTTCGTGCAGGTTTTTTCAGGTGAGTAATAATTGTAAGTTTAACCTAGCCTATAGGATATTACGCTGTATTTAGAAAGGAATAAGGAAGTTGAGAGAAAGCATACAGTTTCTTTTCTTCCACCGTCATTTTGCAAGTTATTTTTTTACCAACAACCTCGTTCAACTCAAAAGGTTCACGTTTTGTTCCATGTCGTGGCACAAATTGACTCCCGAAAGGTTCAATAAACGCTAGTTCACCACGTCTCTCTGCGATTCAACGGATTTTACATGCTCTTAAAGGCTACGAATGGCTCCTTTTTAAGCGCATGGTGTAAAAATATGCATGGAAATATAAATAAATGACAGTTCAAATGCGTATCGCTTTTGAATTCATTGTTTGCACAGCAACAAAGGGAAAAAAACGATGGAGAACTTCACCATAGCCTGTGAGTTTCACAAGTACCGGCGCTTTCAACTCAAAATCATGTGACGTGTGATGTTCGCTTAACCCGAAAGCATTTTTTTACCTAATCTAGTGCACATAATACGCAGATCAAAAGTGGAATGGTTGCGTACTTTAGGGCAACTTTCGAGAATGTAGGCACAATTTCCAGCACCACTGGCTCAAAATCTTCCGCTGTATGATCGCCAAGAAAGATACATTCGATGCGGCACTGTATAGATTTTGTGAAAATTACTGGCAACAATAAGTTGCAGCCAAAACCTTGACCACTCACTCACAAACGCCGAGCTATTTACGATCGCTGTCAGTTCTCCACGTGTCATCGCGGAAGATTTACCTGACGAAACACCAACTGTGTCTGTTCAGATTTGCTTGTCTTGTGCACGTTTTCAATTGAGGTGCTCTGGCTCGTTTCAGTTTAGTACACCAGCTTTTGTAAACTGGCTTCACGTCAAACATGCAGGGTCATGAATAACCATGTTTACTTTGCCACAAGCGTTGACACCACTAGCCACTTAGATGTGACCATTAGGGAGACAGGTCGCTTAGCTGGACGCATCAAACAAAAAATAAAAGTGGTATGCGAGCCTGAACATGGCAGTTCATAGAAAAAAAAAGACAATCAGCGTCATTCCAGGAATGATGCACATGGTAGAAAGCACTCGTGCGTATACAGTGCCAGGGCGCATTGGGTTCCCACTCAGCTTTGACACGATCCAAGAGGCTGTTCATTAGTCAGGTTGACAAGATGAATGCTTTTGTATTGTGAAGTCTTGTTCCAACAAAGACGCTGACGGTAAGGTTGTGTCAACTCAATTAGGGGCGTCCAAATTTGCTTTTAAGCAATTAACAAAAGTGATTACGGAGTAGCCTAATATGTTTTCTGTTCCTGTTTCAAGCGCCCCTTCCATTTTCGATGAGGAAGTTTCGGTGTATTCTGTGCTCCCGCCCCCTTTTTTTTAATTTTTCGGGAATCGTAGTAAGTGTGCCGCCATTACCGTGTCACTATTATTGCAAATGCCAGGATTGTATTAGTCCTCCTTTTCTCATGTTTTTTTTTCAACTCTATAACAACACAGTTTATATTCTGTGGAAGATAAAGAAGCATAGCATTCACAAAAATTCTTTTAATGTGCCTTTGAGAAACAACAATTTTTCAACAACAATTCCAACAACGACAAAGACAAATTCGGCCAGCTTCGAAAAAGTAATGTCCAAACTGAGAAAGGCACGGAGATCACAAGCCTTCTTTGTTTTTCTTCTGTTGTCTGTTTCCTCACTTCTCACTTTCTTTCTGGTTCTCTATTCCATGCAGTATTTTGTTTTTCTGTTTTTGTTAAACTTGTGCACTATTATTGAAACATTACAAAAAAGAGGTACCTACGTTCTACCTGCAGTGCTCTTTTTACTGTGGCAGAAGGCATTTTCCAATGAGTACAAACATTAATTATGGTAGCAAATATAGAAATTAACGCAATAAATTTTCAAGCAGTGTATATAAGTTGCCGACTTAAATGTGCGGAGTCAAGTCCTTCGTGCAGAGAGTCCACAGTAACTTTGAAAGTTTTAAACGCGGCCACTCGTAATTACAGCGGGGCGATAAAATCGCGCTATATAATTTAGCAAGTGAAACTAAAACTGGCGCACCAAACAGCCCATCTACCATTCAGTTCGAAAGCACTTTTATTGGCGACAGCGTTTCCCTTGCTGTTATGAACAATCAATCTACATACTTCAATTCGTCGTAACGTTGTCTTGTCACATGGCCACTTATCGACGCTCGCTTATCCTCCTCTCCTGATGGGAAGGAAACTGTCGCCTCGGAAGGCGTTATCGTAGTGAATGGTAGATGCGCTGTGCCTGATACGCAGGTCTGATTCGGACATGGAGAATAAGCTTTAGTGAGTCAGCATAATAAATCTGAATGCAAGTGTAATAGCCGAGCACTTGACTGTTTTTATACATACGCTGAAACAGCTGAGACTATTTACTGAGGATGAAATGATGAACAGTTTACACTTGCCAAGCATTTATCATCCAACAGAGTTCGCAATTAGCACTCGCACAACAACTGAGATTTTACCTTTCACATTAAGTGTGCTTGATTGATATGTGGGGTTTAACCTCTCAAAACCACTATGTGCTTATCAGAGATGCCGCCGTCGAGAACTCCGGGAATTTCGACCACATGAGGTTCTTTAACGTGCACCTAAATCTGGGCACATGGGCCTACAGCGTTTCCGCCTCCATCGGAAAAGCAGCCACCGCAGCCGTGATTCGATCCCACGAACTGCGGGTCAGCAGCCGAGTACCTTAGCCACTAGACAACCGTCGAGGGGCACTTTAAATCTGTTATGTGCTGGGCTGTAGAGTTTCTTAAAAATCTGACACATAGTAGGTTCTTGTCATAACGAAACGAAATGTATTCTCAGTGGGTGACGGCTGATGAGTACACGCCACCGCAGTGCTTTTACAAACCAGCGGCGGCAGTTGAGCTTTCTGCAGGCGTCCTGCGTCGTACTGCATTGTTTGCGCAGCCTGCGACCAACTGCATGAACGGCCAACAGTATGTTCTTCGCTCTGAACGTTTAAGGTGGCCGTTCAAGATGGCCGTTTCAGCCACGTGATTTTCTGTGGTCAAACCACAGAAAATCACCTGGCTAAAACGGCCATCTGTTAATTGTGGCTGAAATGGGCTTCTGTTAATTGTGGTAATAGTTCTAGTCTATGATGTAGGTAGTTTATGTGCCTCCGAAGCCTCGGTGAGTTGCTACAAGCTGCCGTCGTCCTTATAGTAAAAAACATGGTTCATGTTGTTAGAATTTTGGAAATGGAGTTACTGTTACGAATCTGGATGCCGAGCTTTTTTTTTTTCATCCGTATGACTCATTTATTCAACGTGTGCTCACGTGATATAATATGAACCAATTCTGAATGCTAAACCACTATTTCAATATTGCAGATTGTCGTCATTACGATAGATTTGAAGACGGGTGGTGTGTCGTGGTATCGGGCCACCTTAAAGAGAATACATGAATACATGCACAAGATTTGAAAAGCAGCAATGTATAGTGGGCAATGTGAATTTAATGTATATTCGTTTGACTCTACTATTTTGCGTGAACTGTATTCGGCATGAAGGAGATACGATGGAACTACCATCAAAAGATGAGAAGTAAAGGCAAAAAACAAGTGGTTGCAAACACGTCAATGCCTGCTTTGTGAATATGATATTTTATCGTATTTATTGCGCTTGTTTGGGGTATTCCTCTCTAGAATTCAGTTATAATATAACATTTTTGCATAACTCGTGTTTGCATAGTATGCATATGAGTGGTCATTACTAAATCACCTGAAATGTTACGTGTGCATTCACTTTTATATACAATTAGGTATTAACGCAAATACAGGTTCTTTTTAAGGCTGATTTTTTGTATGTGGACAGGGCTGGTGGTAATGACTGACTGTATGTTGCAGCCATGCAGTTATAAGCCTGCGATATTGCGGCTGTGACGTTCAGTCAGTCTTAAAACCACAGTGCTGCTAAACGCCATTATTTGCAGCTTACCAAATGCAGTTTTTTTAATATTTTCGCAAATACTTGTTGTCTTATTTTTTCCCATATAAGCTTCTCTTCTTCATTCTTTTAGATATCTAATGAAGTTGACGGCAACTAACATCCTATTCACAAATAGCCTTACTCGAACTGCCACAATTGAAATGCATTCCGAGCACCATATAGTTACAAATTAAATCTAGCTTAGATACTTCGTCGATACCGATTCGAATGTCTGGTTCTAGAGACGGTCACTGTTAAACCAGACAGAAGACGCCTTCCAAACACTAACCCTTATTTATAGCGCCAGCCCAAGGCACAACAGAGAACACGCATGTCTCCATCATGCGGTTATTCACCCGAAGGCTTGTACATGTTTGTGTGGAAAGAGCTGCCGCTTGTTAGTCTCCAGAATTTCAGTTGTCCGAAGCTTTCTATCTGCTTGGGATTATTTCCGCAATGTGTGAAGCTCTGCAACTGTTTTTGGTACCCTGTTCATTAATTAGGACATCATCGAGCGACAAACTTTTTATGTGACCTTATAAATTCCCGCTGCTGCTTTCGAGTAGAGGACCGTTCATTCTATCGTAAAATGCAACAGCCAGGCCTAAATAACTGACTTTATAATGTTTTTTGGAAATATAAATTGGCACATCCCACGTACAGTGGGAATCGATGACATGTGAAGCACGAATAAAAAAGACTGATATCTCAATTCAGAATCGGCATGACCTTACCAGGTGGAGGTAAATTATGGACTTACATGGGATGACTATCACGTTTGGACGTGTCCTTTACCTTCACAATTTATTCACGTCCCCTGATACCAAATTTGGTATATGTGAAGCTAGTGAAACGGCCACGAGCGTGCTATGAGCGCAGCATGTAGTCATGTTTTACATAACACGCATGTCATGATTATCATGTTTGCACGTGTCATTTGCATTCGTCGTCCATTCAGGTCACATGATAGCAAATTTGGTATATGGGTAACTAGTGGAACGGCCGTGATCACGCTATGCGCGTAGCATGTAGCCATGTTTTACATGACACGCATATCATGATTGTCATGTTCGGACGTGTCATTTACCTTAGTCATCACTTTACGTCATGCAATACCAAATTTGGTATATGTGAAGCTAGCGAAGCGGCGTCGAGCGTACGTAGCGTTGATGCGCACGTACGCTTGGTGCAGCGACACTACGCTAGCAAACCTCGAGCACTCTGTAGTCTGAGGCTAGGTGCGACCATGCGTCTGTCGGCGAGGCCTGGTGGCAACCGGCGCGAAATGCGACACGCTGTATTTCGCACCAACTATGTTACCGAGACAGCACCACGTCTGTCTAGCTTCGTGACGGAGGGATGCCGGGTGCGCTGAAACGCGCATGTATCAAAGCAACGCAGCCCGGCGCGCGCCTGCGAGAATATGCCAGGAAGATCGGCGCATGGCGTGGTATTGCCGGCGTGACTCGACGAAACGAACGCCGGCACGAACGTGCGCTATGTCACGTCGAGGTGTATTAGTGCCTTGAGTGCGGCACGTAGACATGTTTTTACATGACACGCATGCCATGATTATCATGTTCGGACGTGTAATTTACATATATTATTTGTTCGCATGACGTATTACCGAAGTTGGCCCACGTAAAGCTAGTGAAACGGCCACGAGCGCATCATGAGCGTAGCAGGTAGTCATGTTGTTACATGAGACGCATCTGATGATTATTATGTTTGCACCAGTCACATACCTTCGTCATCTATCCACGTCCCGTAATACCAAATTTGATGTAAGTGAAGCTAGCGAGATGGCCGCGAGTGCATCATGAGGGTGGCATGTTGTCATGTTACGTGACACGCATCTTAAGATTATCCCGTTTGCACCAGTCACATACCTTCGTCTTGCATTCCCGTCCCCTAACACCAAATTTGATATATGTGAAGCTAGCGAAACGACTGCGAGCATACCATTAGCGTGGCGTGTAGTCGTATTTCATTACTTACATGACATGCATGATTCCCACGTTAGGGTCTGTCACTAGTGTTTGCCATGCAGTCATGTCATACCATGCCAATTTAGCAGCATGTCATGTGAACGAAACCACGGCAATATCAGCAAGACCATGAAATGTAAATCATGACATTCATGACAGACATGTCATAATAGCCATGTTATGACTAGTCGATTATGCTCGATATACAGTCATGTTATGCCATACCAAATTTCGTATTGATACCATTACCGAAACGGCCAGGCGAGCTAAAAGTCATAGATAGATAGATAGATAGATAGATAGATAGATAGATAGATAGATAGATAGATAGATAGATAGATAGATAGATAGATAGATAGATAGATAGATAGATAGATAGATAGATAGATAGATAGATACGCTCAAAGTCGCCGAAGTTTGCTAAGAAATGCTTCGCATTTAATAGCACAGTGTTAAGTGAGGAACACTTCACGTTTCGTCTGCTGCGATGCCGGGCGCGTCTGTTCAAGTGTTCTGCCCCCAACGCACCTCTCGTTTATGTTGTGAAGTTGAGTAAGAAGAGCGTTGCAATGCGTCTACTTCGCGTCACCGTCGTTTCACAGTTGATTCTTGCAAAGGCATGGGACGCTACATCAATGCACCACGGAGAGTGGACGGCGATTCGCTCAAACTGTTAAAGACGACTTGTACAGCTACATTATTGCAGTGAATTGAGGAGCCAAGCACATTCGAGCTTCTTCGAACAACAAAGGCGCAGCTTCAGTTCGTTGCACCCATCCCACTACCCACTCTATACTAAGAACGAAGCTGAAAGTGTAGAAAAAGATCCATAGACAGTTCACTCGCTAACGCAATCTAATCCGAAGCCCGTACTTCCCATAATTCCCATGAGGGTATTATGGTATGAATCTCTATGGTTCTTAGCTTTTTGCTTCGTTTAAGCGCGCGAAGCGCGTTGTTGAAGTCGTGCAACTTCCGCATGCAATAATGATGCTTCACTACTAACTACTTGGGGTGTGACAGCATCTATTTTTTTAATAAAACGGCTGCAGTAGGCAATGCAGCAAGTCGACGCTGTCGAAACGGAGGTTAGTAGGACGAGGAATGCTAGCTGGCGCGCGTCCACGGCTCAATCTGTGACCCGCGTTGCTCCAGCGCAGCATGCATGAGCGCTGGCGTACTGGTAAACACCGTGCTGGGTGATTCCACGAGAGATGAACACAGGTCGAAAAGTTCATACTTTACATTAGATTGCTTGTCTTATATTTTGTGCACATACCACCCAGTAGTCTGAAAGTGAACTTTTTTTATGAAGTGCATAGTTTAGGAGAAAAAAAAAAAGGCAGATGTCACCTACAGTGGGAATCGATGATATGCGAAGCACGAATGAGAAATGCTGATATGTCACTTTAAAAGGAGCTACACGTTACAAGGTGGAGGTAAATGATGCCGTATATGACTTCCGTGTCATGATTATCATGTTTGCTTGGGTCGTTTACCTTCGTCATCTATTCACGTCATGTGATACCAAATTTAGTATATGTGGAGCTAGCGAAACGGACGTGAGCACGCTATGAGTGTGGTATGTTGTCATGTTCTTACATGACACGCATGCCAAGATTATCATGTTTGCACCAGTCATATATTTCGTCATCAATTGACGTCATGTAACGCCAAATTTGGTAAATGTGGAGCTAGCAAAGTGGTCGCGAGTGCTTTATGAAGGGCCCATTATACTCCAATGTAGCGTTGACACACACGCACGGGTACAGCGACGCTAGGATCGCAAAACGTGAGCACTCTATAGTCTGACGCCAGGTGCGACCAGCGTCCGTCGGCGCGGCCCGACGGCAACGAGCGTGAAATGCGACATGCTACATGCTGCATTTCGCGCCGATGCGTTATCCAGACAACACTGCCTTTCCCTCTTTTCGTGACGGAGGGACGCCGGACGAGCTGAAACGCGCATGCGTGAAAAGAACGTAGCGCGGCGCCCGCCTGCGAGTATATGGCGGGTCCGGCGCCTGGCGTGGCAACGCCGACGGGACGCGACGAAATGAACGCTGGCGAGCACGCGTACCGCGTCACGTCGATATGTATTGGGGCCTTTACTGTGGCATGTAGTGATGTTTGACACACATCTCATGATTATCATATTTGCACCAGTCATATACCTTCGTAATCCATTGGCGTGTGTGAATTTGGCATGTGTGAAGATAGCGAAACGGCCGCGAGAACATCAGTGTGGCATGTAGTCGTGTTGTTACATGACACGCATGTCTTGATTATCATGTTTGGATGTGTCATTTACCTATGTCGTCCGTTTGCATCGCGTAATACCGAGTTTAGTACATGTGAAGCTAGCGAAACGGCCGCGAGCGCATCATGCGCGTAACATGTAGTTTTGTTTTTAGATGACATGCATCTCATGTTTATCATGTTTGCACCAGTATCATACCTTCGTCATTCATTCACGTCCCGCAATACCGAATTCGGTATAAGTGAAACAAGTGAAACGGCCGCCAGCGCATCATGAGCGTGGCATGTATTCATACTGTTACATGACATGCATGTCATGATTTTTATGTTAGGGTCTGTCGCTTGTATTCGCCATACAATCATGCCATACCATACCAGTTTTGCAATATGTCATGTGAACGAAACCACCACAAGAGCTGCAGGACCATGAAATGTAAATTATGAAATTCATGACATACATGTCACAATTTTCATGTTATGACTAGTCAAATGTGTTGTTCATACAGTCATGTTATGCCATACCAACTTTGGTATCGGTACCATTATCGAAATGACCAAGAGAGCTAAAAGTCGTAGGCGGCTAGATAGATAGATAGATAGATAGATAGATAGATAGATAGATAGATAGATAGATAGATAGATAGATAGATAGATAGATAGATAGATAGATAGATAGATAGATAGATAGATAGATTAGTACGCTCAAAGTTGCCGAACCTCCCTAAGAAATGCTTCGCATTTAAAAATATTGAACTTTATTCGTACGGAGAGACCAATTTCATCTCTTGTCATTTTCGATAGTTATCGACAATATAAACACACGAATATTAGCTTTATGAAGATGACGTTTTTGCAGTAAATTTACGCGTAATGAAGAGTGAATCAGCATTGTTTGAAGCTTGTATGTAGTATCAAAGGGTTTCTGAAAAATGTCTGCACATGTGACAATTTTTAAAAGTTGCTTGACTTGAGATATTTTTCAGCTAAACTAAACAAGCTGGTGTTTCATAACTTTGTGACCTAATACAACGTGTAGTTTGAAATATTGCCTGTCAATACTGCTGCTGTACCTCGAACTTTCATATTCGTCGACAGTAACGCCTATTGATATTTAAAAACCTCATCCTCAATTTATATCAAAATCTCTTAAAACGTTCCCTACAGAGGACAGAAAAAGAATAGTGAAAAATATCTTGCAATATTTTATTTGCAGCAACAATATTATGGGTGGAAATTCTAGCTTTTCGATCATCCATTTAGGCCATAAACACCTGAGAAATCAGGCAAAAAAAGTGGGCTTGAGCCTCTGAGTCGTTTGAACAGGACCATACTTACACAGAAGAAACAGATTAGCACACTCAGGAATAATTTTATATAAAGGCTCATTTCTAATGGGCTTCGCTCAGCTTTTATGTCTGAGGTGCAAGACATAATGACACACACTGAGACAGTCCATGCACATTTGCAGACAACGCGATGTATCAAAATGCTTTAACACGAGCATAGGACCACGGAAGGTAGTACACGAACACTTGGAATGACCGACTCTCCTATCCTCTCTAAAGTTGAGGAATGGATTGAACAAAAGCCATGGTGTGCTCAAAACGCTGAAATTTTTCAAATGGCTTACAGCAGTGTTTGACACTAACAAAACATGACCATAATTTGTATCATTTGGCGAAGTTGACCAAACGCACTGAAAAGATAGGCCTGCAACACGTGGAGAAATTATGCACAAAAATAATTTCAAAGTAATGATTGGTCTCAAGGTAAATATTCTCGATTTGCATAGAGCATTTTGACATTCTTAAGCCATATGGTCTTCTACAACATCAGTCCAGATGCCGGCTTAATCACTTCCAAGCTTGTCGCTCTTAGGTGGAAGAGTGGGGTGTCGTGCTTTGCTAGGCTTTTCTAAATTATCTTCCGTTGAAATTACAGATTTCTTACCGTTTCCTATAGTTGAATCCCTATGATATCACACATTGCCTATAGGAGAAGGTGCGCATGAAATTGTTGAGCACGCGACCGGGAAAGGAAACGCTAAACCATGTTCAGGTTAAGGAGGCGGCAGCAACGTTACTAAATCTCAATATTAGTTATGCTTCTGTGTTTCATCTCCCAAGCCTAGTCAAATTTAGGTGTTCTGAACCAAAACGTTAAAAAGAGATGACTGTAACAGCTGCCTCATATAACCAAGGTGAGCAACTGAGATGCCAAAAACTTGGGGGTCGCAAGCCTTGGCTTAAAACGGGAAATTGAGGTATTTCAGAAGGTCGTGCTTAGAACGGTCATCCCCGTCAACCAAGTCTGCCTGCCCTCTGTAAATAAGGTCCTGTTCAAACGACTCAGAAGCTCAATACCACTTTTTTTAACCTGATTTCTCGTTCGTTTATCGCCTAAGTGAATGCTCGAAAAGCTGGAGCTTCCACCCGTAATATTGTCGCTGCAAATAGAATAATGCAATATGTTCTAGAATATTCCTTTTATAATATTTGTGAGGAACGTTTTCAAAGATGTCAAGACAAATTGAAGATGGTTTTTTTTAAATTATATTCAATAGCTTTTACTGACGACAAGTTTGAATGTTTAAGGCCATTTCTAAAACTATGTGTTTTAAGGTACAGCCACGCTATTGAAAGGCAATATTGTAAACACTATGTTGTAATACGTCACCAAGTTATAAAACACTAGCTGGTTTAGCTTGGGAGAAAAAAATTTCAAACCAAGCAAGTTTTAAAAAATGTCACCTGTTCAATTATTTTTCACTTTGCTTTAGCATACAGGCTTCGAAAAATCCGACTTCACTCCTCATTACGCGTCAATTTATTTTAAAAAATTATCTTCATCAAGCTAATATGTGTGTTTTTATATGCTCGTTAACTTTCTAAAATGACAAGGGATGAAATTGGTCCCTTTGTACAAATTAAGCTCAATGTTTTTTCCCCCCTATACTATGCGGGTAAGAAAAAAAACGACGTGCACTTTCGGGATACTGAATGATGTGTGCACAAAATGTAACATAAACAATCAAATCTATAATATTGTGTGGTTCTCTCGTGGAATCACCCTGATGTGCCTCTCCATATTCTGCGATATTCGAAGACGTGCATATCGAGTGAGATTGTTTAGTGGTGGTTTGTTGATGTCATCTTTGTGTGATATTAACAATACGCTGTCTTCAGGAATGTGTTGGAAAGTTCAGTTACCACAACGGTTAAATTATGATAATGGGTCGTAATCATAACTACGGAAACATCCCCTATAAGCGTGAACGTGCTGTGTCTACGGTAAACGGCGCTATGACTGCAAAACCCGAACAGAAATTGCACAAGCTCTCATATTGCACTATACAATAAGTGCTACTTCTATGAAGACACGTTTGACTTCCATGTTACCGATTCCTATGATGGAGGGGTCAGCCATGTTTACTTTTGTTTTACTATCGTAAGCTATTATTACGGTGAAAAAGCCAACAACCATGCTGTTTAAAACGAAACTCCTGTGAACTTCAGAGTACAAAACGAAAAGCTAATATAAAATCAATACAATCTGAACGCAGATAGGAACAATCGCAATCATTGGCGGTCAAATAAGTGGTGAGCGGATAGACAAGTAAATATTTCCAAATGTGCAAACGAAGATTCCCGGTTTAACGTTCCAGGCCGCGTTCTTTACAGAGTGGACTCTGCTGTTTGTGTTTCGTACTTAAGCACATGAGAACAATCTTAACTAATCATGTTTTCCTTGATTCATTCGTCCTTGTTTAGCTAACAGCGTGCTAATTGCGACAAGTGAAAAGAGAGCAATATTTCAA
The DNA here is from genome assembly GCF_043290135.1 of Rhipicephalus microplus. Lineage (NCBI taxonomy): Eukaryota > Metazoa > Arthropoda > Arachnida > Ixodida > Ixodidae > Rhipicephalus > Rhipicephalus microplus. Next base: position 183,573,432 of record NC_134701.1, read on the forward strand.
GGAAAAGCTGGAGACGTTTGTCTGGCTTTTCTCCAGACATGCTATGACAGGGGCTGGGTCATAATTATGATATATAGAGCAATAAGCAAATAACGCAAGCAGCCACACAATTATACTACACTAGTTTAAAATTTAAATTCAGTATTTTGGACCTAAATAAATTCAGCAGCACATTTGTGGCGCGTAACGCACTGAAGATGCTTTGCGATTGCCTCAGAATATGTAGGAGTTCCATGTGCGAGTCTCGTTGGAGTGTGCACGAAAGTAGAGAGGAAGCAATCGCAGCGCGCGAGAAATTTCTGTACCTCTGTTCAGGTTTGACGTATTTGAAAAAAAAAAAATATGGGGAACTTCTGGAACAATAAACTTCTCAATCCAAGCTATTTGATAGCTACCATGAAAAGCGTTTAAGGGCCCCATCAAGAAAAGCCAGTAGCTATATTTTACTGTGCAATCGCTTGGCGCAAGACATCACACAATATCAAGCAGCATTGCTTCCAAGGAAACATTCACATGAAACACTAAACACGCTCATCTTCCGCCTCCTGCTACGAGCTCCGTTCCTACGATTTGAGAACATGGTTATGTGTTCTACCATTTTTTTCTTCTACAGCAAGACGACGTACTTGGGAAAAAAAACCTTTGACGTCATTCTTAGGACTAGTCGTTTTTGTTGTTTTTTGTTGAGAAATGTTGTCGAAAGAACGCCGTAACTCAGAGTTTGATAACAATTCAATCGTCTTGCATTGAACACTGAATGCTCTCTGCCAGCGGCGGCTTCGTGTATCGATCGAGCATGGAAGTAGTATCAAACAGAGGAATCGAATTGATCTATCGCAGAGGGCCTCTGTAGAGTTATTCCCTTACTTTCACCACGTCTGTTCTTGAACAATCCTACGTTACTGCAAGTCCTTAATCAGGGTTAATCGAATTTGATAAAGCTTACTAGTGTACTCATCATTCCATCAATTCATGATGTTTAAAATGTGTTGCGAAATGAGTCAAGCATCACTGAAATATATTGTCCTCCTTATTAGGCCCCGAAACGTCCTGGCGGTGTTCGCAAAAAATAATATTAATCACACAATTCACTTCCCTATCATAGGAATAATTATGACAACAATGTGAACCATTTGATACCAGAAGCACCGGTCATTGTGTAATTTATATTGATGTATGAAAGCTCTGGCAGATAGATATTTAGTGGTTTGGCAGCGATGAGCCGCTTCGCATTGACACTTACTTATTGACGCCTACGCCGAAGGTCAAGGTTTAGCCTTTATGGAAGCTGAAGAAGGTGACGCACACGTGGATGTAGAATATGCGGAGTCACGTGAAAAGAGTACAACAAAAGCACATGATAAAAAGATTGGTGGATGATTGAGCTCCGCCGTCCCGAGCAGATCGCGATAGCACAATCGAGACTCGTGAGCATCGCCTTCTGAATGGCCAGCTTGCTTCAGTTCTCGGCACACGCCTCAGCGGGGCTACGAGGAAACGAACGTCTGTGCGTGTGAAATTGGCTGTTTCAAAGTGTGATGGCGTTGCTATTGCCAGCACAGTTGGTATAAATGCCCACTAAGGCATAAATTTTAGATTTGTTAATGAGGGAAGGGCCCACTGTGCGTCCCTGGGGACACATGCGAACCTACGCCGCTGCTCAATTTGTCGATGATTATGCTGCTGGTGTTGAATAAATACGTCTGATCAAATACGTCTGATGAAATACGTTGATTAAATACGTCGCTCCATAGAAGCGAGACCAAAACTGAACAACTGCCCAACGAATAACGAAAACATCTGCGTAAAAACCCCACTTTATACGTATATTGATCAAGTATATTACAAAACAACAACAATACATAATCAACTGCGCCATCCGTGTCCCCTTGTCTCTTTCCGTCTGTCTTTCCATCCATTTAGCCTTGCGTTCATCCATTTGCCCATCCATTTATTCATGCATCCGTCCGTGCATGCGTCTATTCGTCCGTCCATTGATCGGTCGTCATACGTACTAGTCAGTCACTTCAACGGAGACATTTTGTACCTCAGGAACTGCTTTTTCCCACTCGTCAGCATTTACTTCGTGGATATTCATGCATTTTTAGGGAATTCTTTAGTCCTGGAGTGATTATACTCTTGTTCCACGCAACATATTATGCGTTAAGGAGTCGGCTTCCGCTATATGGCATTCACATAGTTAATTTCTTCGAAGCCGTTTCAACAAGTATTGTGGATCTGTAGTAGGGTACCTGCTCGCCCTACAAGCAGCCTTGGTTAGATTCGCTATAGTACCAGGAAATTTGTGTTACCTATTTTATTTCATTATTTGTGAATTTTTCGTTCACTGACAATATTGTCACGCCATCAAAACAGAGGATTTGCCGCAGAGATTGAGCAGGTCGATCCAGAAGCAGGTCGATCTTTTAATTAGAACGCACAAGCGACTTCTTCTTTTTTTGTCAATTTCGTAAACATTCACGGCACATGCACAACTGCCATCGTCTTCCTTGAGCAAGCACGTGACATTTGCCTTCCCCCAAAAGAGGCATCGTCCCGATGCGCACCGTAGGTGCTCTACCAGGCATATGAAGTGGTCGAACCAAAACGGTAACCGGGAGCTAATAACTCGATAAATACGGTTTCATACCCACGACGTGGAGGAATTCAAATGCTTTTGGCGCTTAGAACTACAAACAGTGTCGGGAACCCCTCCGTAGTTCACGTCGTTCAAGCGTCATGTGACGCTGTATGGGCCAAAGTACCGTATTAGCAGTTTTTCAGACAGTCCACGTCGACGTATCGGAACCCAGACCCAGACTTTGTCGCCTGGGGTGTAGCTAATAAACTTGTGTCGGGTGTCGTAGCATTGTGCATCTTGCTGCTGCTGATGACAGATGCGCACGCATGCGAGCTGTCTGGTTTCTTCGGCGCGCTGAGTGAATTCTTCGGCGTCTACATTGATGTCGTCACACTCATGCGGCAACATGGCGTCCAACGTTGTCGTGACTTCGCGACCATAGATCAGACTGAACGGTGTCATTCCAGTGGTTTCTTGTCGAGCGGTGTTATAGGCAAAGGTCACGTACCACAATATCTGATCCCAGTTTTTATGTTCCGTGTCAACGTACATGCTGATCATGTCTGTGACGGTCCTATTGAGGCACTCCGTCAGTCCGTTTGTCTGCGGATGGTAGGCAGCTGTTCTCCGGTGAGCTGTACCGCTGCGTCTGAGAACCTACTCCAAAATTTCTGCGGTGAAGGCAGGTCCTCTGTCTGTGATCACAGCTGTTGGGGCGCCATTCCAAAGGACGATGTTTTCGTTGAAGAACTGGGGCCGAATTCACAAAGCTTTCTCTTTGGCTACGCATTTTCTTAGCCAAAAGTTCTCTTATCTGGAGGGATTACTATAGCGCGGGTATGAATTTAACTTATTCGGCACTTAAGAGGGCAAGGAGGACACACGATAGCCGATGAAACGACAAGGAAAGAAAGAAGTGTGTTCCGATAATATCAAGGTAGCACGCAAAGCGTCTAGCATCAAGAGTATACGATGATAGCCAATGATTTGCTGCATCTAAGTTCCAGTTCCGCGAGCGTCTGCTACAGCGCTTACGGGATGCCGCGTACGTTGTAATAGACGTTTTGGTGGGCTGTGCAAAGCCAAGCACTCGCCTTTAATTAACGTCTGTGGCTAAAAAAATAATTGCTCGATGGCCTTAAGCCACCGTGCAATCCATGCACTATCTCGCCAAGTACAAGTAAACAACACTCCAGGTGTACCACATAAATGAAACCACACATAAATCGATGCATGCAATGCTTGAAAATGTGCCTCCAATGTCTTCCCCTATTTAACGCGACCAGTTACCTTACATTTCATTGAAGCTGCGCTGCTACTCAACTAATTCGGTGCAATCTAGCACGGTATAGTGGTGAACGTAAGGGTGTTTTGTACCTATAGTCAAAGGTAGCCTTTGTTACCATATTGTTATTACAAGACACAAGAGCGACTTTGGTGCCTGCAGACGAATTGTGCGGAAATAGATAACAGCAGTAATCAAATGAAATTGTGAGCGCAATTTCGCTGGTTCCATGCACCGCAGCATTTTTATAAAGCCGGAATGCGAGAACGTGAATACGCTTACGCTTAGGTGTATGTCTACGTAAAATGAGGGAGACTCGTCGGGAGGTGTCTCAGTGCTAATGCTTTTCACAAAACACGGTGCAAATATTTCGCCCAGCGTTGTTTGAGTGCGCAAACGAAGCAAGGAACGTGTATACGAGCCTTGAGGTCGAGAGACGTTATCACACGTGCGAAAAGGATGAAAAGAGAGAAAGAGACTCTCCTGTCGGCTTCGTGAAAGCTTGTAATTGATAGATAACAAAGACAATTTTATGGCCCAGCAGACGTCAGGGAAAGTCTCCGCAAAGCAGGGTCAGATGCTCGGAGAGCATAAAAAGGTGCAGTACGCGTTATATGGGAGTGACAGCCACTCAGAAATCAAGATGAAGTGTGACTGTCCTTAGGTGTGAGAATCAATGCAAATTAGGAGAGTTGAGTTATTGAGCCAAAACTTTCCTAAATAACGATAATGGAAGCAAACTGAGCATTCATCTAGTGAAAGTGACACTAGTGACAGTGAACTCATAATAGTTGATTAGCGTTGTCACAGGCCGATATATATTTTTATTTTCTTATCCATATTTGGCAAACTATGAGAAGGTAGCGTACGTTAGAGCCGGCTATCCCAACGTCATGGCAGTAATGTACAAGAATAAATAGCGCACGGTTATACAGTCACACGTGGCAGTTTTTATCTTCTAGTAACCTTGGGAAAACGCATTTTAACTATTTTTTCTATTTTTGACAAAGTTCCACCGGACGTTTTTGCATTTGGCTTCATTCGAAGAAACTACAATATATCAGCAATAGGGCGAATGCAAGCATCGCTGCACTGGACGAGCGGTTACAGCGCGCAACTACAATCTAGCAGGTACTTGGTTCGATTCGCAGAATCACTGAGCACTTTTTTTTTTCAAGAGGTTCCCGGCCTGACATTATGCGTGGTGGCGGGTACTAATTTTTTGAAAAGTAGGCTTTCGCACTTGCTTCTTTCACTCCCCTTTTGACCCAAAAGCGCTGTACTATGCTCCTTCAAAAATTAAACAATTCAGGGTTCACAATTTTCTCCTCCATCTTTTCTTATCGCAAAAGTGTCCAGTGCTGAAATACCAATATCATACCTGGTATATTACTTTTCACGTGTTTGGATATTCGGCCAGCAATCAGTCTTCACGGTGTTTTGAAGAAAATCTACACATGCAGTGAGCTAACTGCTTGCAGCCAAGTTGACTGCCTTTGTAGGGACACGCTTTCGTGCTGATTTGGTGGGCATCATCACATACAGCAAGACCAAAGAGCACGGACAGTTAGAGCTGACGCAAACAGAGTGATTAGTTTGTGTCTTCTCTCCCGCTATTTGTCGTGCTGCACGCTTCAGTGTAATGTCGCTGTCAATGGTTAAATTCAACTATAGCAGTTAATCGAGTTCTGCTGAGAGGGTCCCCTATTGTCCAGAATGGAACAGAACAATGGCAATTGAATTTGTGTGATAAAGAGATACCCTGCTTTTGGTTAATAGAATAAACTTCTAAACTGAAGTTTATTTTTTATTAACAACAGTTCCAGTGCAGATGAAAAGTGCATGGACAAAATTCGTCTATTCAGCTTGACTAGGTTTGTGACCTTAATTGTAATTGCGAACCGGTATCACAGTATGCATAACTATCACACACATATACAACCACGGGTGATAGCTTGCTTATTCTGATTAAAATTGAAAGGTTGAAATCGACATACTCAACCAACGCAATGTGTATGAGATATGCCATGTAGAGTAGCTATGCTCTAAACTAATCTTCGTAGGTTCGTTCCATTTTACCCAATTTCTTGCCCAAGACTGTAGGTTGGTAAATGAAACAACTCCTTCGAACACACATATTCTGTGTAAGGTTACATTTATTTTTATGCAGTACAAAACAAATTGAAATGTATAATGACTCAAAAGAGAAATAACTAGAAAAAAATTCAGCCAAATCATAACCAAGCCTACTCACCAATGATAAACGGATTCTCATTTAAAACATACATACATACATACATACGTACGTACATACATACATACATACATACGTACATACGTACGTACGTACATACGTACATACATACATACATACATATATACATACATACATACACTCAGGTGTAAATATTAAAATGAATGGCTATAAAACAACAATTCTAATATACTCATTTTGAATATACTACAGAAAGTAACTTACGAGAGAAATCCACCGGCACTGTTATGTCTGAACACACTGTTTCTTGAACCATCTCGCAAAGGCTTGATGCATAGTTTTCCGCTGCTGCCCAGTGACACGCAGTTTTCATAAAAAACACAAGAATAAAGCCCTTGACAATGTCATGTTAAAGAAAAGGGCTGTGCATCAATATTGTGTACATGTCTGCAATATCACTCTGTTTATTTACATAGCTTGGCTCATTCACAACCCACTAACAAAGCATGTTAGGACACTTGGGCTGAAAGTTGGCACAGCGCGAGTGAATTCTAGACAAAACATGAATAATACAATTATAAGCTACTAAGCTCCTTGGTGCAAACAGTGTTTATATTGACAGCTATAGGTGTCATTTCGTTTCCCCAAAACACTTCTCTAAAGTAGAATCAACTTTATTTAGCTAAAAGTTTCTATTCAGGCGCGTCGTGGTGGCTCAACGGTGGAAGCGACTCTTTCGGCCAAGAAAAAAAAGACCAATTATTTTTCCAGTTCGTGAATTCACCCCATGCTAACATTGAGGCAGCTGGTAAGAGGGCTTTTGGAGAGAGGAAACCACCACATTCCCACCAGTTGTGGCCTTGGGTAGCTACTTCACTTGGACAAATATGATGAAAAACACTCCTCAAGAAGACTTCAAAGTTTGCACATCAACACAGTTCCCATACAGCTGTCTATTAGTCTGCTTGAAAAATATTGAGTTTACTGGTGGGCAAAGACTGTACACTATGTGAGGTGATGCTCCAGTGCACTGCATGTATGTCTTGCTGCTGGCCTCAACTGCGATGTTGCTCAGCACATATGCGTAAAATAACAACTAATACTATGCCACTGCAAAGTAATTATGTGTCATTTGCATGAAACAGGGACCACAATAAAAGAACATAACAACATTTGCCTTCACAAAGTTCAGAAAATGTAAATAAATTTCGACAGAGTTTTCACAGTTCATCTGAGGATAGTAATATTGGTTGTAAACACATTCTTACTTCCACTAACAAATTATATTAAGATGCCAGATTCAATATTAGAGTATACCAGCCCATTTGTAAGGCTAAAAATTGTACAGGCACCTAGAAAAACACAAGTGAATGCATGCTTTAGTTACACATAAAAATAAATACTTTTATTTCTAGTCTGAGTAGAGCTGCATAGATGATAAGTCACTTGCATTACGTTATGAACAAACCTATCTGAGCAAAGTATACATTTAAAAAGTTACACTTACACAGTAGAGAAGTAGACTGTTGAAGGACATACAGGCAGTGGAATAATACCCAAGCACTAAAATATACTGTTAAGATATACTAGGAGTAGATGATCCTCTTCCTTCCAAATAAAATAATCCACATAGATTCACTTCCCAGAGCTTATACACTCATGGCATCATTGGTGCTATACAAATGAGTGTACACTGAAGAATTACATCGACTAAGTACATGATTACTGCATCCATGGCTTTACTTCTTGTACTACAAAGAATGCAAACACAGTTACCATTGGCGACCATGGATGCTGTGATTTATGGCATGTAAATGGAGAGGCACGCAGGCACTTAACACACATGTTAAAAACTTCAGCTCAAAAATATTTGCCCACTAACACTACAGCAGCCTTTAAATTAGTGTCATAGTTTGGTATCTTCCATGCAAAATTTAAATAATTTCGAATGCAAGCAATTGAACTGCTGAATAATGCACTGCTAAAAAGTTAAGCAGCAGCTGCTCCTGACATCACAATGTGCTCTTTCTGCTGTTGTACACTTTGAGCAGGAGAACAGTCACTGGCAGTCCCTTTATACTTGTTGGTCTTCTGTGCTCTGTTCTTGATGCACTGTACATGACTGTGGAGCACCAAACCCCTTGTTACTGCTGGAACTTAGAAAAATACAGATCATTGTAACAACCATGCTACATGCAAGAGTGTATAGTTGTCTATTATGTGCTCATATTTACAGATATTGTATTTTCAGAAGCCAATGACAAGCCTCAACACACACACACACACACAAACAGTGAAGACTGAAAATATATTTAATATGATACAAGAGCAAAACTACATTGTTATAGATGAAGGCATGAAACTTCTGCGAGACATAAAAAGCCAATAAGGTTTCTTCTATTTTGACTTTACATTAGGTGCGAGAAGCAGACCACAAATAAGTTCACTAAGAAACACAAGTTAGACTGCATTACAACACAACAGCCAATGTTCATAACTTTAAGGCTGTCTAACATAGCTAGCTCAGCGTACTGCGTATAGGAGCAAATGGGCAGTCTAGAAGACACAAAGATTTTGTGGATTATGAGTGTGCTTGTTGCTGACATCTATTATTCTAAATGAAGAAAACCTTTCAAAAATGCACTTCATCGGGGGAAATAATCATACGCATGAAACACAACGGGCTCCTACAGGTGCCACCAACACTCACCATTATTGTTGATACCAGTGTCTTGCCGGATGGATATGCTGCGTCCTGCACAGAACAGCAAAGGAGCGCTCCATGACTTGGATTGCATGTGTGCTAGCTGCATCGCTCTGCGGCTAAAATAGGCTAGCCACAGACAGAGAAATGAGAAGCCATGGCTTTGAAACACACTGAACGTCACCTTTAGAGATCAACAATGCATACTTAGGTCAGGTAAAATTTGCAGAAAAATATATATCACTATGCAATCGTGGTGAACATGTTCGGCTGAAACACAAGCAACAGCACTGAGAGAGAAAAAAGCTACATTAGGTAAAAGATGCAGTTACTGGCCCTATGTCATCTGAGGCTTCTTCAATAGGTCTTTCTCCTTGCAAGTTGTGAACAGCAAGGCAATTTTCACCCACTTGCTATTTCCTTCTAGAGCACTTGATCCACAAAAGGAGTCACAAGCTCGAGAGCTCAATAAGGAATGAAAGTATTTGTGCTCGTTTCAAAGCACAAGCTTTTGAGTCTCAGATTATTGGAGTTTCATTCATAAGCTGCAGGCTTTCAGCTTTCAACATTCTCAATTATCTTGCTATTTAGTTCTATAAATGTTGCATAAGAATTATGTGTAAGAAAGAAAGAAAGTTGAAAGTTGAAAGTTGAAATTTATTTCACCACAACGATACACCATGATTTACACAAACAAGAAACAATTGTGGCATGGAAAGTAGGAAAAAAGCTGCGCTATAGCAGCTTGACTAGCCCCACCTCCCATTTGTACAAGGCAACAGAAACAGTGGCACACCAAGCTCCATACGGTGCTCACGTATGATTGAAAGAAAAAAGAAAAAAAAATAATATTCTAGTGGTTGTTTATGAAGTACAGAATAGATGCACACTTGGGTGTTTACAAACAAACAATTTTTGGGAAAAAAGGCAACCAATATAAGACGCTATAACAGAAAGGGGTACACTTAAAATTTCGTGCATTTACAAGTACTGGGTGTAATTCTTCTGGGTTTATAGTTCCTTATACAAACAGGTTTAATATATCACTACTTGAAAGGAGACGCAATTGCTGTTCTGTGAGCTTGAACGTATTTAGTATATGGGGAACAGAGTGCTTTAGCATTTGGAGTCCGTAATTTGTTCGCGGTCGGGGGATGTGCCAGTGTTCAGAACTCCGCATCGGACGCAACAAAATTTTTGGCTGTAAATGTGCTAAGCCTCTCAGGTTTCCGTAATTCTTTCGAATTTCAGACCTCAAAGACAACAACAAGTTATGTTCATATACCACACAAAATTTTAAAACTTTAAACTTGACAAATAAATGGGAAGTGTGTTCTCTGTAACCTATATTTGCAACAGCCCGCAAAGCGCTTTTTTGAAGTGTATACAACTTTTGTTTTGATGTTTCAGTTCCAGAAGCCCATACCAACTGACAATAGCGTAGATGAGAACAAAAAAGCGTATTAAAGATAAGAAGTTTCTGGGAGAGCGGTAGAAACGACTGACACCTTCTCAGCACGCCAAGGGCTTTTCTTAGCTTAATACACAATTGTTCAGTGTGAGAATTCCAGAACATATGTTGATGAAAGATGACGCCCAAAGTTTTGACAGTCTCTGAAAGTTCGATATTGAAATTATTTAGCATCAGTTTTTGTGTGTACGTACATGTTATTCCTTTCGCACGGAAAAGAACGGCCTTGGTTTTAGAGCTGTTGATCTGTAACGAATTTTGGCAGGACCATTTCGAAAAATTGACTAACGTTTTATTAGCTGCTTTTATCAAATCGTCTATATTGGTTCCCGTAAAGAATAAGCTTGTATCATCTGCATAAATAATGTACGTTATTGAGTGATCCACATTTACAATATCATTGATATAAAGGTTAAATAGAAGAGGTCCTAATATGCTTCCCTGTGGTACACCGCGTTTGATTTTTTGGGGCATAGATGTTTGCCTATTTATAGACACACACTGGTACCGATCACTAAGGTAGCTTCCTATTAAATCGAGCGCGATGCCTCTAATCCCGTAATAAAACAATTTTTCCAACAAGGTTTGGTGATCAATTCTGTCGAACGCCTTCGTAAAGTCTATGAATACGCCTAATGTTAGCTTTCTTGCTTCAATGTTGCCCAGTATCAACTCTTTTTGATGCAACAGCGCTGTCTCCGTCGATACGCCAGACCTGAACCCATATTGTGCTGTTGTAATCACAGAATGCGAGTCCAAAAATTTATACAATCTAGTGAAAATGATTTTTTCTAGAGCCTTTGAAAATATATGTAATACCAATATTGGCCGGTAATTACTCATTTCATTTTTGTCACCACCTTTAAAAAGCACTGCAACTTTGGCATTTTTCATCCGCTTAGGGAACATACCTGTGCTTAAAACAATATTATAAATATGCGTCAGGCAGGGTGATAATAAATCAATAACAAAGATAACTGGTTCCATTTTTATGCCGTCAATGTCCTCACTTTTGCTTTTTTTAAGTTTCATGAAAACGTTGTTTACCTCAGTTTGCTCCGTAGGGTCAATAAATATTGAGGGGGCTATAGGTGTTGGCATGTAACTTAATGCATTTCCGTCGTAAGTACTTTCTGACAAAGAAGTAAAGTACCCATTGAATTTATTGGCTAATGCTGTTCCTTTAAATATATGATTATCAATTGTAATTTCGTCGACACCAGGCGTCCTATTACTTAAAGATATGATTGTGTTTAGTTTTTTCCACATTTGCTTGACATCTACGATACCGTTAAAAATAGTATGGTAATAGTCGCGTTTGGCTTCTCTTAAAGTTTTTGAAAGACTGTTTCTGTAGGCCCTAAACGCTTTCAGTGCATTCAAATCGCGATTTTTCAAGAACACCTGGTACAGTCTGTTTTTCGTACGTATCATTTTCAATATACTTAACGTTACCCAAGGCTTACGTGCGCGTTTTGGCTTAGTTATTTCTTTGTACGGAAAGTGTTTTTTATATACCGAAGAAAAAATTTCTATGAAATGGTCATATGCGGTATCAGCCGTAGAGCACGCAAAAACTGCGTTCCAGCTTGTTCTGGCGAGTTCATCTCGGAACTGGGACAGTGTAACCGCGTTGATGTCTTGATATATTATATTTAGGTAATATTACAGGTATTCACTGAAAGCAACCATGCTTGGGTTTTCAATTTGTGCACAGTAAGTGGTGTTCACGTAATCGTATGTATTAAAGAAAAACTAACCTTGCAGCCAACCGTTAGGCAGTTTTGAGCGCTCGAAGCTCCCAAGCAGATCACAGTCCTTCCAGATGAGTCTGCTATGCATGCTTCCATGCCACATCCGCTGAATGATAACAGTCCCAGCAGTGACATAGGCTTGCACAGTTAGGAAGAACGTGTCCTTCCTATTTTTGTACAGGTGCTCCAAGTAATGATGAGGATAGACGTGCCAGAATGTGCAACCGATGCATCACAGGACCTTAACAAACCAATCTCTGCGATCTGTGAAGAGCCAAAAACGAGATATTTAAAAACAATCATTAAAAGCACTCACTTCTAATACTTATTTGAGGAAGCTATCACTTCGTTAAAGTGACCAAAATCTGCTATAATCACTTTGAAATAAACTGAAGCCTCATGTAACATTTACGTACCGCAATATATATGTCCTACTGAAGTATAGTACTACCACAGTGGTAATCGTCTATAGAACTAATTTTCCAAAATAACATAATTTTTTTAAGTGCAACCTGGCTCCTGAAAAATAAATCCACATTAACTTTCCAACTATCAAACGTGGTCAATCGACAGGCCCAAACTTATAATCAAACAAGAGCTCACTTGTATCAAATCACAAAAAAACTTTTTATGTATTTGCTCCATAATATATGTATGTATATAACAGTAGTAGTAAATTTTTCATGCTTCTACTTACCATAGAGAAACATTACATCTGATGGGCTTAAAAACTTGCACACGTTATAGAACTGCGTGAATTATAGTACCGGTGAAATTTAGTTCTGCAAGGTGAACTCACCGATGGCAGAATTTAGTAGCCGTCGGTGTCATGAGGAACCAAGTACGGCCAACAGGCAAAGGGCATCTGCAGACTGGAAGCTGCCAATGACAGCAATGAAGGGCTGGCCAGGCGTGCACGTCCATTGATAAAATGTAAGAACTGGCCATGACCAGCTGTTGTCAATTGAGGCTCTAGTGCCGTGCAAAACGATGGCCAGACGAACTCGGAAACCTGTAGTTTGGCGATATTGGCCTACAACTTCATCCAAAGCAAGGCACCGGTGAAATCTTTGCTTTTTCTGGGGGCCGAAGGGAAGCTTGACGTTCACGGGCTCTCGCTGCCACATAGAACTCTCAAGTTGTAACCGAAGAACAGTCTAGGCGCGCTTTCAAAGTTACACGATCCACAACAGAATGTAGCGTCTCGCAGTTTTGGTTGATCACACCACAGCGCTAGGACTATGCTTATCACAAAAAGGAGAAGTGACGACTTAATAAACAAAAGCGCCAAGCTGCCCCACCACAACTTCGCAGGGCAAAACAGTTATCAACGCTGTCTTTCAATTTTCAGTCACACGAGCACAGCTTGTTCACAAGTCTTGGAACGTCAACACAGCCCCACTGTTCGCAACGAACATCGTTTCACACCCGAACAGTACATTGCTCTGAAGTAAATAGAAGCGTACGGGCTAACTAGTGGCGAAGCAAGAACCGAGCGCGTAGTTCACACGTTTCCGTACGTACTTGGGGTCACTCAAGTAACGTGTCAAAATGCTGTCAATCCGAAATCTCGCACAGCACCCAACCGAGAGACTGGAAAGTCAAGCGAACGAACTGTTACCGGCACACAAACACACAATGCAGGCTTCGCGAGTGCTAGTTGCCGTCGATACATCGACGCCGATCCCCGCTTGATAACCACACCGACGCACAGGCTTCGCTGCGCTTCACCGTACACCATTGCACTGACACAACTTTCCGCACTGCTTACACGCACCGAAAGAGCTGCTGTAATCACAACACATCCGGTCAAACGCTGAAGTAACTCGTGCGAGAAGCATTTGCTGAAAGTCGCACCGACCGATACGCTGTTTACGACGCCATGTTGTTTTCGACAACTGCACCGCACGTAAGAGAGCTCTCAGAAAGTACTTGCACTATTTTCACGGCGTGAAAAAAATTTCTCTTATGTGTGAGGGGGGTGATATGACGAACAAGACAGGCGCGCCAGATGAAAGAATTGTTTTGGCGACGTCACGGAGTGAGCTGATGTAGAGGGTATTGCTTCACAACCAATCACAAGCTGTGCGTGTCGGCCAAGCCGTCGTCTGCTCGCATTTGTCGTCTGCTTCGATCAGAGCATGCGACAGAGGATTCGCCTTCGCAACGCTATTATTCTCAGGTCAAGTGGTCGCTGCGTCACACAAAATACATGTCAGTGGCTCGCTCTACCTTTGAATGATGTTCGTGCACCAAGTTAAATGGCTGGTAATTGACGCAGGGATGAATTCAGCGAAGGTTTGCTCCAGAATCGTGAGAATTTGCATATTTTCGGTGTCATACAAAGTTACTAGGGTCGTTTCATTCCGATTACTTGCCATGATATCACGGTCCATATCGGTGTCTGAACAGTGAAGGTGAAGATGCATGATTTGTTTGTAGTTCCATGCGTAATCACGCGCACCCCTAATACGCTTTGGTTTACAAAGTACGCGTTGTTCCAGATCGTCCCAAAGTGTATCGACAGCTGTATTTCAGAGATCACAACCATTGGACAGTAAGAGCCAATGAAAGTACACTAGAGCACAAACTTTAGGAACCACTCACAGAAAACTTCCTCTCATTTTTATTTCCAATAGCGTGCAAAGAATGTGCTCCCATTAACCTCTTTGGTAATAATTTCCACCAATGAGGCAAGGATCTCGAGTCACACTTTTAATTGGATGAGATGGGGCGCAACACAACAACATAACAAATAAGGTTGATCCTATGTCATGTCGCGTTCGAATACACCGACCATTCACGTACCACATTGGTTTTCATCCAACCACAAATCTTTACATGCGTAGTTTTATGCCATTGACGCCCAATAGAATTCTTCAATTACTGCGACTTCGAACTTATTGGACGGTGGTGGTTGTCAACACCATCCACTGCGTACAAGGGAAACAACACGCGAAGCTCAAAGCGCCGAAAGAAATAAAAACGCACCAGCAGTCATCAGGCAGTCCTTAATGGGCATGAATTAACTCAAAACCAGCCAGGGCACCAAAGTATACCGCCGCGGCAGCAGGTTCGAAGTAGCCACATTGTTCCTAAGAGTGGTCCGGACCACTCTTGGGATTTTCTCTCAGCCATGCTGTTTTTACGCACAATTTCGCTTCGTGAATCCACTTACGAGCACTTTTCGGTGACGTAAGCAAATATAGCAACTGCATCACCATCGCTGACATGTTCCCGGGCAGTCACAGCGCGCTTTATTTGCAGCGGCCGATGTGAAAACTATGGCCTCTTACGACGTTTTTTCGTTTCGTGAATCGACTTACGCAACAAAATTTATCTTGCGCAAAAATGTTTTCGTAAGTGAGTTTTGTGAATCCGGGCCCTGAGCTGCTTCTGCTGCTGTGCCGCGCTGCATAGTTTTAGTCTCTGCATAACAGGAGAGGTAATCAGTGGGCACAATAATCCTTCTGTTCCCTGTTGTGGAAGTTGGTAAGGGACCCTGGCAATCCATTCCGATCCGGGTGAACGGCTTTTCTGGTGCTTTGACTGGATGTAAAAGACCGGCTGGCTTGCTGGGAGGCGCTTTGCGTCTTTGGCAGTCGGTGCAAGCTCGCACGTGATGGTTAACAGCAGCAGGTAACTTTGGCCAATAATTTGCATCGTAGTCGGCACAATGTTCGGGTGTAGCCTAGATGACCAGAAGTTGCTTCATCATAGCACGCTTCCATAATTTTTCTTCGAAGAGAAGCAGGCATGACGAGCAAGTGCAGGTTACCGGTTAGTGAGACGTTTTTCTCATAGAGAACATCGTTCCGCAAGCAAAAAGATGGCAGTCTTCTAGCAAATAATCGCAGCACGTCTTTACGTCATCCTTCTAAATATTCAATGAGTGGTAAGAGCTTAGGTTCACTGCGCTGCTCTTGTGCAATAATGGCAGTACTGACAACTCCCAAGACTTTTCGCTCACAATGACGGATGCTAACGCCGACTTCAAAATTTCTGCCAAACGAACCGAAGCACCTCAGTTCAATATAAAGTTAAGCCACTTGACTTTACTGTCTTTGGTCTGGCAAGAACTTGCCATGAACAACGAAAAACAAAAAGCAGCATTATGCAATGAGTACAGTGTTTTGGTCCTTTTGTTTCATTTCGCGCCTTCGCAAGGATGCCTGAATGATTGGCGATAAAAAAGCGCGAAAGTTTTCGGACCTCCTCGACTATTCAAACTTACGATCAACCGATTTAGCATGTGGGAACTTGAGCCAAAAGGCATCTAGGTCAGTGCAACAATATTTCTTTTAAAGTAAATAAAGTGTTCATTGTTACCTCATCCCAGTTGCGATGGGAGAAGTGCGCAAATGTTGTGTATGGTGTTGTGACAAAGCAGACATAGAGATGGTGCATGATGTCGGCAGGCAGAAGTGCTGTTACAAAACGTGCGCGAAGAAGACGACGTGACACCAAGACACGAGGGAAAAAGTAATGGACGTGGAGTAGGGTGCAACGTGCTTGGAAAGGTGGTTTTGGTGTGGGCAGAAGTGAGAAAAGGGAGGTTCGCCAGCATAACGGTCAGAAATTTATAATAGAATTTATCCAACTAGCACACATAGTGGTACTTCATCATGGTAGGGGTTTGTCCCGAGTGTCTGGCAGAAGTTAAAGCAGCCTGCTTTGCTTGGCCTCAAGCTCCGACAGTCCCGAGAACCAGCGGGAAGTTACCGCAGCTGTCAGACGTAGGTCCGAGTGTTTGGCAGTGGTGCATGGCCCACCCGTTCCGAGGAAAAGACTGCATAATCTCGTAGTTCTCAGTCAGCGGCACCTACCTGCTCTGTTGGTGCATACACCTGAGCGTCGCACTGCTCTTCCCTGAATGCCTCCGATGACGGCCTCGCTGTGCTCGCATCTGCTCGACTAGATGTCTCTCGCGTCAGCAGTAGCGCTAACCGGCGAGAGTGTTTTGATTATCCTTGAACTAACTTGTTTATATGTTTCAGCTTTTTTGGTTTATTGTAAGAGTGTTTTGTTACTATTAGTACCAGTCGACTTGTATCGTATGCACGTAGTCCGTCCTATATATCTAAAAAACAGAAAACAGTTTCATTCTTTTTTTAAGTACATTGCCGTCACCGACACAACGTAATTATTCTATCTTAGCTTACACGAATCACATCACACTAATATACAACAGGCCTCGTAAGACTTTATACTGAAAGGGGTTTCTGCTGCGAAAACAACATGAACAAAATCACGTGCTGACAAAGTTAAACAGCTCCGAACTTTGCTTCCTTCTTTGACTTTTCACAAGTCTTGTTTTAAATGTTACAGGTCTCAGCTGGCTGAGAGTACCACGTTGCCCTTAAGCACAACGGCATTCCTGCGACGTTGGTGTCGACACCGGTTTGCACGCACCGATCGGTTTGACATGCAGCGAACCTGGTAAGCGAAGAAAAAATGAGCTAGTGAAGCGATCACCGGGAGTGAAGGCTTAGAACGGGCCCTCCCTGTACACCGGTGGCAGGAGGGCAATCCGTGTGGAAAGAACGAGCTGTCATTGTCCAACATTAGGGCGTCACAGTAACCTTGACAGGACGGAACACACGGGAAAAGGAAAGCGGTAGAGATATGGGGCGTTTATGATCGGACAGGCAGGGCTGCCAAACATAGAGAGGGAGGTGAAAAAAGAAAGCGAACTTCGATGTTAGAGAAAAGCAAAAACCATGGCCAAGCACGAAATAGGCTGGAAGCCAATGTCACACGTGTGTTCATTCCCCAACGCACACTCCTGTGCCCGCTTTAGAGGCATTCGCTCGCCTGTATGTGAGTGTCTCTGTACGTGCTTATATTTCTGTAGGCCCATGTGCTCAGATTTGGGTGCACGTAAAAACCCCAGGTGCTTGAAAATTCTGGAGCCCTCCACTACGGTGTCTCTCATAATGACACGATGTTTTTGGACGTTACACCCCACATATCTAGCAATCAATCAACGCGCCTATAGTTGTATGTGCGTGAGCTGGCTTGCTTTAATACGAAACCTAGAGACATTATAGGCTCTCGCAGCAGATGCGTCAGTTTTTTTTTATTCGCGCGGAAAGTTTGCGGGGTTCGTAATGTCGAACACGGCTGATGTGAATAGCGTACGAACAATTGAAATTAGTTCTCGGGAACTAATTTCAATTAGTTCTCGGGAAGAGACGACGACGAAGTGATTCTGGCGTAGAACACTGCTGTCACTATCTCTAATTTTTCGAAGTTTTTCTGCGACTCTGTGGAAGACACCGTTCCAGTGACTGCGGCTATGGACGTGGATTCGCCTGGGCTTCCACCGCAACCATTGACGTCGTCCGCAGCTACCACGAGAAAGCTTACGGGCCACCCGAGTGATGCCGACAGCGAAGACACGCTGATTTACTCTACGGCCAGCGACGAGAGCTCCCAT
Organism: Rhipicephalus microplus; assembly: GCF_043290135.1. Taxonomy (NCBI): domain Eukaryota; kingdom Metazoa; phylum Arthropoda; class Arachnida; order Ixodida; family Ixodidae; genus Rhipicephalus; species Rhipicephalus microplus. The sequence goes on from NC_134701.1 coordinate 183,591,881, forward strand.
GAAGGCGACTTCGTGCCTGTGACAAGGCGGCAGCGAAAAAGAAGACTAGTGATGCCGTCTCCAACAACAAGTAAGAATGTGACGACGACGCGAGAGCCCACGATATACACAATTCTGTTTGTGCCGGTCGATGCGGCTCATAGTCTCAACCGGCTCAATCGTCAAGTCACGTCTAGGTTTCTTGAGGAACTCGCGCAGGGAGAAATCGCGGACGTGCGGATCAATGGCCGTAAGAATATCCTCGCCGTAGACGTCACTCAACGAAGCACATTGGAAGTGCTGAGCAACGTCAAGATGTTGGATAACATCAATGTTCGCTCATATATACCTGATGGCCGCGACTCTACGGCAGGCGTCATTTATGACGTCGACATTTCCATCAGCGAAAGTGACTTTGCTGCTCTCATCAAACCGGTGTCTGCAGAACCTACTATACTGCAAGCTCGTCGCCTTGGCAAATCACGCTGCGTGAAGCTCGTGTTCAAGGGTGACAGCCTTCCATCGCAAGTCAAGGTCGGCCATTTTCGACACACAGTGCGACCCTTCGTACCGAAGCCCCTTCAATGCCGGAAATGTTATAGATTGGGACATGTCAGTGCTGTTTGTACAAACCTGGCTGTGTGCTCGCTATGCTCAGAATCACATAGCGCAGATACTTGCCAGGCAGAACTTCGAAAATGTCGAAACTGTCATGGCCCTCACGAAGCATCGTCGAAAGATTGCCCAATCATGAAAAAGGAAATGCAAGTGTTGAGGCAAATGGTCCGGGATGGCTCAACTCACAGGGAGGCCGCTGCCCAAGTACGACGCCGGCGGTCTCGTCGCCGGAGGCCCCTGAGGAGACCCAGTGCTGAAGCAAGGATTGAACCTCACCAAACGACCACCGGCGTACCACCTCAAGCGTCCAGACACGCCGACAACAAATCCTCCAAGCAAGACAAGAGCATCACGGGCTCGCCTGAAGCATGGCCAGCGCTGCCAACGATAGACCCACCGTCTGAGCCACCGCATCGCTCGTCTACAATAACTTCGGAACGAGAATGCGGTGATAGTCGCGACAAAGAAATCGTAGCCATGGTAAAGGCCCTTATGAACACCATTCGTATGCTCCTCACTAGCATTGACAGTCCGGCTGCAAAGAGTGCACTTCAGTTAGTGGATGCGCTGAAGCCGGTGCTATCAAGTCTGGAAAGGCAGCATGGCTCCGCCTCTGCAAGCCTTTCGTAAAGAGGTCAAAGGAGCTTCGATATTTCAGTGGAATGCCCGAGGCCTCAAGCCCTGCATTTCTGATATACGACAATTTGTGTTCAAAAACCAATTTCCAATTATTGTTATCTGTGAGCCAAGACTACACAATGCAATACGACTATCGAGGTACGAAGCCTTTAAGTCCGCTACCTGCAACGAACAGAGTAAAGTCATTGTATATATCAGATGCGACCTTACCTATATCGAGCACCGTGTAGCACCTCACGATGACAACCAGTATGTCTGCTTGACAGTTAAACGTAGAGACCTCAATTTCACGCTCGTAGGCGCATATATATCACCTTCAAACCGTTTTGAACCTGAAAGACTACGTGCACTGTTAACAGCCACACCTGGACCATGGATCATCACCGGAGATTTCAACGCTCACCACCCCCTATGGGGAAGTCAGAAGACAGACAGTCGCGGAAGGCAAGTATTCTCCTTTGCTCTGGAGCAGCAGCTGCTTTGTGTAAACGACGGAAGCCCAACGTTTCTACGGGGAACGACATACAGCAGCTGCCTTGACTTGACATTTGTGTCACGAAGCCTAAATGGAAAGGTCAAGTGGTTCGCAGACAATGAAACTCATGGAAGCGACCACACACCAACTTATTTGAAGATCAAGGGCCTGGAAAAATCGCCTAACTCCGACACTTCGACTCGCATCGACTGGACAAAGTTCAGGTCACTGACGGAAAAAAGGTGTCAAGAAAATAAAACGCCTCCTCTTGACACCCTCGAGGATATGATTAGAGGTGCTACTCAAGAAGCGACTTATCATATGCAACATACTTCAGATTATTGTCAATATCAGGCGGAATTGGAACGACTCAGAGCGATCCGTCGTCGCGCAGAAAGAAGATATAGGCGCACTAAGTCTATTCACGACTTGAGGGAGGCAAGGCGCCTACAGAAAAAAATTCAGCGGCGAATCATTTCACTTCAAGCCTTTCGCTGGAAACATCTGTGCGAATCTTTGGATCCACACAAGCCTTTGACGCAGACATGGCGGATTGTCCGTGGCCTACGAACATCGCCACATCAACATCGCCCCTTCAAGTGTCTTTCTCTCCACCAAGGACGCACCGAAATCGAAGTAGCAGAAGATTTCTGCATGAAAGTTGCCGGTCATGCGTCCACGTGCACCACGCGCCACCTAGAAAATGCTCCAGTTTCTAGAGATTCAAGAATGGACACCTTTTTCTCTCTAGAGGAACTACAAGCGGCCTTGACGGCATGCAAACGATCTTCATCGCCTGGTCCGGATGGGATCACGTACATGGCTCTTTGTAACCTCGGAGAAGCAGCTCGACGGGCCCTTCTATCCGTGTACAACGACTCGTGGAGCAGCGGATTTATCCCTCATTCATGGAAATCCAGCCGCCTCGTACCTGTGCTTAAACCAGGTAAATCTCCTCTGCACTTGACCTCTTATCGCCCCATCGCGCTTACCAGCTGTTTCGGGAAAGTGATGGAGAGGATGATTTTGACTCGTCTAGAGTGGTACCTGGAGCGCCACGAGGTATACCGTCATGCTATGACGGGCTTTCGGCGTGGGAGGTCCGCAATTGATAACGTTATAGACCTGGTCTCATCTGTTCAGCATCAAAAAAGACTGAAACGTTTATCTGCGGCGTTGTTCTTGGACGTGAAAGGTGCATATGATAACGTATCACATGAAGCCATTCTGGATGTCATGGAAAATGTTGGATTAGGGGGTCGGGTATACCAATGGATCCACAGCTATCTGAAAGGCAGAACTTTCTTTGTACAGACGGAGAATGGCACAACAACGCACCATTGCAACCGTCGAGGTGTGCCTCAAGGCGGCGTTCTTAGCCCCACACTTTTCAATCTAGCGCTACTCGGCCTGGTTGATGCGCTTCCAGAATCTGTCCATCTATCAATATATGCAGATGACATCTGCATCTGGGCGTCAGGCGTAACACGCCTTCATTTGCGTGCCCGGCTTCAGAGAGCGGCAAAAATAGCGACAAAGTACCTGGAAGAACGGGGACTAGAGCTGTCGTCAGGGAAATGCTCGCTTATAGCATTCACGCATAAGGCTATGAGCCCATATGTTATTAAAATTAATGGACACACGATCAACTACGTGAAGACCCACCGATTCCTCGGAGTCATAGTTGATCGCGACCTCTCCTGGAGCCCTCACATCGCCCACATGAAAACTAAACTCACCATGATCACCCACGTACTGAGGTTCCTTGCTGGAAAAACGTGGGGTGCATCGGTACAAGCAATGCTCCAACTCTACACTGTTCTGTTCCTGGGTTATATGAGATACAGCTTACCTGTGCTTTGCGGGATCCGAAGAACAAACTTGCGCGTCCTCCAGTCGATCCAAGCCCAAGCCCTGAGGATATGCCTTGGTCTCCCGAGAAGCGCGTCTACAGCAGCGACAGTCATCATCGCGCGTGATTATCCAGTCAACGCATACATCCGCGTAGACGCTTTGAGAATGCACATAAGACATCTCGCTCGGCTTCCATCTCATCACCTAGCCTCACTTCGAACTTCCAGGCCCCACTCAGCGTTCAGCGCAACTGTAGCTCAGCATTGCGCAGTGCTTCCATTGCACTTCACGCATTCAGCACAGCCGCCGATACCATTATGGTGCCTACACCCACTCAAAGCCTTTCTCACAATTCCTGGCATCCAAAATAAGAAAAAATCGTCGCATCTAGCCCTGAAACAGGCCACATTACTTTTCCTGCAAGAGAAGCACAACGGACGCCTTCACATTTACACGGATGGCTCGGTGTCTTCAGTAAGCTCTGCAGGGGCAGTGGTTATTCCCGCGAGGAATATCAAAATTAAATTCAAGACATCGCATTTGACGTCGTCGACAGCTGCAGAACTTGCAGCCATTCGTGCAGCTCTGGAGTTTATAGTCAAAGAACCTTCGGGAATTTGGTCGATCTTCTCGGACTCGAAGGCATCTCTTCAATGTCTTATATCACCCTTTCGCCATGGACCTAATGAACAGTTAGTAGCTGAAATAAGGCTCCTTCATCACCAAGCAACCGAAAAACAGCACAGCATTGTGTATCAGTGGATACCAGGCCATTGCGGTATATACGGCAATGACCGCGCAGATGAGGCCGCTAGATCTGCACACGATGGTACCCAATACACAGCCATCCCGTTCTCAAGAACCGACGCAGCTACAAGACTTCGTTCGCTTGCACGTGACCTCACACTGGCACAGTGGAACTCGACAGACTTCACAAACGCGCGCCTGCATAACTTGGATCCCGATCTGCAGCTTCGTCTTCCCCCAAGGATATCTCGAGCTGAGGAGACTCTTCTATGCCGCCTGTGGCTTGGAGTGGCCTTCACGAACGCATACTCTTATCTCATCGGGATGGCCAGCTCTCCTACATGCACTTACTGCAGTTGCGAAGAAACCATCGCGCACCTTCTGTGTGAGTGCACCCATTTCAACGTGCAAAGACAAGAGCTCACTGCAGCTCTGGATAGACTAGACAATCGGCCTTTGTCGAAACAAAGGATTCTGGGTCATTGGCCAAGCTCATCCTCAGCCCAGAAGGCTTTGAAAGCTTTGCTGCGCTTTTTGCGGACAACTGGCCTCAGAGACAGACTTTAGTGTCTTATACTCTTTGATGTTGCCTTTCCTCTGTCGCATTTTTTTTTGTAATTTCTCCCTCTCTTCGCAACATTTCTTTTTAACATCTATCATTCCCCTCACCCCTTTCCCCAGCACAGGGTAGCCAGCCGGTCTAAGAACTGGCTAACCTCCCTGTCTTTCCGCTTAAACTTTCTTCCTCCTCTAGTTCTCGGGAAGCGTGACTAAGCAGGAGCACGCTGTAATTTTGACGCAGAGTTCGCTTTTACAGTTTCATTTTGTTTGGCAGTTTGTTTCGCCTACTGTACTTGAACAAAGAGTATACACTGTTCATGACAATGACTGCTAGCAGGTCTCGAAACGAGCTGACACTGAACAAACAATATTTGAAACATTAGGTACATAACCACGAGGGGTCGTATGGAAAAGTTCGAAACTCACTTTAACAGCATTATCTTCTAGTCCTGGTTCTATATACGTTAAAAATAAAGTGCTACTAAATGAAACAATATTGAATGCTGAATTGACAGAGTAACGCACATTGTCGTTCTTGAAAGCCTATACGCCTGCACATTCACAGATGCTTTGTTCCTATTATCTTTTATTAGCTTTTTTGTGCGCACTTTTGTTCCTGTTTTCGGGGCAAAAAATATTATGAGTTCTTCGTACTTGTAGCTATAAGGTAGGTTCTACGAAAACCACGAGGTCGCAGCCTCATTTTGACTCATTCTTCGGCTCACAATATATCCTAATGACACCATCCCACACCGTTATATATCAAAGATACTCGGTCTCAAAGACGCTTGGTGCATTCAGTCTTATCAATAAAAACGAAGTAAGCATGGAATGTCAAAAGCAACAAGGCGGCTTCATATAAAGCATCAGACATGTCAGGTCACATGTGAGAAAGCAATGAAAGGAGGCACAAAATTCAGCAAACACCTCACCATACACTAGAATATAAGCGCGACTGTTTCTGAGGCTAGAAGCGTGAAATTTTTTAGGTTCTACTGTGCGATGTTTATTGTCTTTGTTGATATCTGAGTGACGTTTTTCTCCGAATGCCGAGATATTTCTGCCAGAGTCAGCCACTGTTGAGGTAGGCGCCAAAGTCGGCGGCATGCTTGCGTCAATGAAGCTGAATTCCGTCGCAAGTCAGCTACGCATTCCAGTACATGCCTGCGTTGACTCTTGGGAAACACTCGCGCTGATGTTTTTTTCTTTCCCGTTCATCTTTTTTTTATTTCGCAGCAGTCTTGAGACACGTTCTACCAAAATGGTATGTGAGAAACGCATGTCTACGAAGCCCACCTCACTCGTGTGAAATGAAAAAAAAAATACCAAGGCATTGGCGAAGCCGGTCATACAACACAGATTGAGACGACATGAGGTGTTTGTATACAAGCAGAAAACAAATGCTCAATAATGCGTCCTATAAAAAGGTGAAATAGTGCCGGAAAGCACTAAGTTCAACACTTTTATGTCCCTTGCACCTTGGAAAGGCTTTGTTAAAAAGGTGGAATAAAGAGAGAGAAACGAGAAAAAAGGAAGACAGGAAGGTTAGCCAGATGTTAGTATCCACTATGCTACCCAACAATAGGGTTGGAAAATAGGACGCAAGGAGTTTAACAAGAAATTTGATCAACAAATTTTATCAACAATATTCCGACCTAATGGGACGAAACGGCCAGTTCCTGTGAAGATAGTATCTGATAGAATTCATAGTAAGAAGCAGTCACTGAGCAATAAATATATATGCAGCACGTGTTTTGAAAAAAGTTGTGCGGATAGCTATCGAACTGACATAGACATGTTTTCTTGTTGAATTAAACCTTTATACAAGCAACGACTTTTGTTAGGCTATTGTAATTCATGTGCATGCCTTATTCTGATCAACATCTGTCTGTTTTCTGTGCAATAGTGTAACGGATGCATTTCTGACTGAATCTTTTCAGATAAATGTACTGAAACTGAAAGTAACAAAGGTCAGTCAGCTTCAAAAAAGTCTTCCTCTCTTACAGATAAAGAGATAAGCATAGGCACTAACAATTATTGTAGCATAACATACTGTAGTATTTATATTATGCTGACATGCTTCAGGTTTGTTTTAGAAATCTTAGCCTGTAGGCATCTTTGTTCACATATAATTGTTACGTTATGAAACTTCTGCTGACGCAACACGAATACGCACACGACAGGTTCACAAAAACTAGCGCCGATTATCAACTCACTTTTATTCAATAAGAAAACACAAATATATATACACGATACAGCACTTCACTATGGCTATCCGTGACCAGAAGGCCATAATCTATTGCTTTATATAAAAATATAAAAGTCTTTACGGAAACGCTGCACTATCACATCTTCTTTACAAACTCATTCACGTTGTCATTCAGCGATAGGGATGCGTGTCTGACATGAATACTTTGAAACCTGCAGATGTGCGATGCTTCTACAATCTTTCATGTTGAGATCAAATTTAACAAGGGTACCAATTATCAGGTGCTTAGGGCAAAAGAAATGTAATATGTAGGATTCCATTGAAATTTGGCCACTGCTATGTCCATCATACTGGCTAATGCTTCAATATAAGATTTAAAAAAGTGTTTGACCAATTTAAAGTTAAGGCTGAAAGACATGTAGCAATACCATGTGTACGTTGTTCACCAAGTTCGTGTAGTCCTTTCATTAACCGAACTGATGTCCAGTACGTTCATCATATTCAGACAACGAAAGAGATTGTGGAAACGTGGCATAGTTCTGGAATTTAGGACGTGTGTCAGCCACCCATATGTATCACTGAATGACAAATAGATTGACTTGCTAAACAAGATTTGAAAGTGCAAACTTTCTAGCAAAGCTTTTATTACTTTTGTGTAAAGGGACATGCTATGCAGTTCTGCTCATGCAATGAGTATATATTACAATTTCTTGTTGAAAAAGGTCAATTGATAGCCTGTGCTGGTGCATGTGAACCTTTCGTATGTGGGTTCATTTTGCGTACGCAATAGTTTTATTTTGTAAACAAGCCAACTAGCTGACCTTTTCCATGTAATGTCTATAATTGTTTTTATTTCTTTCGATCAATAATGGCCACTAACACTCTTTCAACAATTTTTGTACGCATAACGACCCAAACACAGTTTATGAACTTTGGCACGGGTGTGGGTGTTAGGACAAAGAACACGCATAGCGCATTCAACAAGCTAAATAATCTATAAATATAATGCAAGACCTGTGTTTAATCAAAGAAGGACGCATGCAGAGAAAAAAAATTGTCATTGTTCGGGCAATTCAACTTGCTTTCATCAAGGAAATAACTGTCATCTCTCAAGACGTAACTGTCATCTTATTTGTCACTGTTCTGCTACTTTAAAGAAGGTGGAGGTGGAAAAAAGCAAAGGTGTTTTCTCTTTTACTATGAATCCTCACCAACTAAACTCCACTTCGCCGCTACCAATCAACACTACCCAAGCTACGCGGTGTCAGAAAGCAACTTGATGGTGCAGCAGAACATACTTTTAAATATATTTATGCCAAAGTTGGTAGAGTGGATAATGTTGTGCTTGTTTGGCGCGCACTACGTCACATCAATACATGATGTGTTATGCTTACGCCATATGTTTTTTTAATTGCTAGATTGATAACAACTGGTAAGTGCGGTTCCAAATCAACATAGTAGCACCTATGCAGCCCTGATCACCCGCCTCGATCCGAACTTGCGCCTGGTATTTCACCACTGTGGTGCCTGTAAAAAATATTGCAGTAAGTCATCGCTTTGTACCCTTTCATGATAAGGACGAGGAATATCCTATGTTTACTCAATACGTACGAGATAGGCTGTTTGCGCTGAGTATCTCATTGCGGTTCTCAAAATTAACGCAATATTGTCCTGGAAACGTAGTTTCAAAGTTCAGGGAACGAATCCAAAGGAAATACAAGCTTCAGTTTGCGATGCACGAGCAACATAGCACACGGTTACTGGTTCATAAATTCGTAACTAGGCATCCTGGCGTCGATGGCTGCAACCATGTTTTTTTTTCGGTACTGCCACCTGCTCGATTTACTCGACGTATGCACGTCAGCACTGACCACACGACGTGGTGCAGATGAACTCATCATGCGGAATATTTATCCTTATTATCCAAGGAACCATGTAGCCTTCGCTGTGCTGAAGAAAAATTCTGAGATGCAGTGCAGCTTTACTAGCTCTCGTCCTAAACGTTTTGCCAGCGACGTTTGCATTTCTCGTTCTTTGTAGTGTGCCTTGGTCAGCACGCCTACCTAATGAATTGTTTTGCTTAATATAGTCCTTCTTTTTTGTCCTCAAAGAGCAGAGAGCGTGGAGATAAAGACACACGCTTAGCTTAGTGTGGTAGCGTCTCAGTCGTTTGTTCGTCGCAACAGGTTTAACTTGTGGCATCACGTATCTTATTTAGCGTTATAACGAGGGAAAGTATAACGAAGAGCTGTACGTATCTAGCAAGTTCATAAAATTTCATGATTCTTTCCCTCCGAAGCAACAGATCTTGCGTACTCAAGTGCAGCTTATAATAAACTTAAACAATGTAGAGGAAGTATCAATTTTGCAAACCCAGCGAATGTTGTGATTGGTGAACTATAGAAACGTCTTGTTAGAAATAATACTCCTAAAAATAAAAAACTAATGGTACATTTGTGTATTCCGACAGCACCGTGTTACAAAAATATATAATATGTTCTCTCAATCTGCTCTTCAGTTCGCACTAACAATTGCGATGTAAAAAATTAAAAGAATGTGAAGAACTTTCTAGCAAGACAACTGAAGACACGCTTGTTCGGCTTTCCTTACCGCGAGTTAACAAAATAAATAACAGTGGTATTCGAAGTGAAATAAACCAGGAAGATATAAACCAAGCTATTGGCACTAGACAGAGCAAATATATTATCTTTTTCATGGTAATCTAGTGACACTAATTTTTTTTTTGCCGCAAGAAACGCAGTCTCATTTACCTGCCTTACCCTGTTCAGAAGTGAACAGCACCTCTTTGAAGACTCTGCCAAAACTGCTCAGAATTATTTCAAACATTTTGTATACCAACTTTTTCTCTTCTGGAATTTTCATTATTTCCTAAGCAACAATTTTTCAAAAAAAGAAAATAAATGGCTGAAATGCAGGGTCTTAATATCAAGGCAAAGCATCTCTGAAGCTGCCTTAGATGGCTAAATGAAATGAGTCCAGCCGCCTCCTTGAAGTACTTAGATTGACATTGAAAAGTGGGAGCTTTCCTGTTATGATGCGTGATGTCTTATTACGTTCTGGGCTGTTTATGCTGCTTTTGCTAGCCAACTACTTTTGGCAGCATTTCCCTTGTTGCAAGGATCTCTCGGCGAAACGATTTTAATTGAGCTTTAGCGCTGTTTCAGCAATCACTAATTTGACGCATTTACCTTCTTGACACATGATGTCTCAATTAAAGCTCACCGAAAATAGTGGTTCACATCACCGAGATGTCAATTTGAGGTGGCAAAGTGCTCCATCACGCCACCTTTGCAACTTTCAACATAATTTTTCATCCCATAGTGCAGTAAGAGTGAAACAAGCATGACTTTTTTTGCCACCTTGCGAAAAATATAGCAGAGATCTTGAATCATTCACTGCAGGGTAAGAGGCGTAAGTAATCGCGCTCAACGTCACTCCCTACATTTTTCAAGTTTGCTTCCTTGACCTGGCGAACCTTTTGCAACGTCATCCATTGAGGTGAACTTGTTCCCACAAAAAGTGATATGACGTCAAAACAAGACAGCAGAGCGATGTTTTATACCAACTGAAAAATTGTGGTAACGTACCCGTTAGTACATGCAAAGTTCATTATTCACAGCCGCAGCTGCAAGCAGCTGCTCTTACTCAAACTATCACCATGTCCAGATTCGTTACTCCTTTCACAAGAGTACATTTTCACTGAGTAACAAGAGATGTGAGCGAAATATTTTAACGAAGAGCTTGAGATGTTTGTCTTGCTTCTCGCCTGAGATGCTACTCCAGATGCTGGGTGATGATTATAATATATACACAAAAACACACAGGTTCACTACATTATGTACAAAGTTTATTTCAGGCTCGTGGCTGTTGGGAAGGTCAGCAGTGCTTTCCTGGCAAGTAACGCACTGAAGCTGCTTTGCCGTGTGCCTAGAATATGTTTCAACTCCGGATTTGAGAAACATTGGAGATTTGCGACCACCCTTGGGGCTGTCTCTCTGATGCGCATAGCTTGTATTCGCAGTGGACATCACTGAGATCTTCTGGGGCAATACGTCGAACACAGAATGGTAAGTCTGATAGTCGAATGTTGTTCCTAAAGTAATTGGTGTACATGACGTTTAATATGGTGGAGTGCAAGCATCTTTACTCTTGCCTGTTGAGGTCTCGCGGCATATCAAAGGCACACGATGGATCGATCTTGAAAAGAGGTTCATATAAGTTAATAGCGTCTGTCAGAAGGACCGCTAAAGGCGCCAAGCGTGTGCCGACGCAAGTGTTTCCGAGTCTGTCTTCAAGAAAAGGAATCTGGATGATTTCTCTCAAAGAGTCATGTCCAGCTTTGGCAGGGTGTGTGGTGTTCAAGATAAAGAAAAAAAGAATAGGAAGCCAATCTCCAGTGAAATTTCAATGTTTTGAAGCAGAGCAACACACTGGAACTCCGATTGTATTTACCTGTCAAGTCCACCAGTGTCGTTGTCTAAAGCTATGCAGGCGAGCATGAGGCGATGGCGCAAATAGGGCAAGAGAGTTCAGACAGAGATGACGCAGCTGTGCACAAAGCTCAAGACAAAAACACATGCATCTTCTGATTTTTCGCAATACCGCTGCTCCAACATGAGAAAACAGATGTCACCTAGAGTTCATGGTAAGCGGGAATAAAAGGGAGAATGGACACTGCGAGACGCGCTCTGCAGCAACGGGAGCGCGTTTTCTTTCAAGCATTTTCCCGTGAGCTTTTTTTTTTGTTCCTGCATTTCTGGCAATCGCTTTCAAACACTGCGTAGTAAATGTCAAAAAGGCTTATTCAATCCTTCAATGCCCATCCTACATCATTTTGTGTTTGTTTCTCCTCGTTTCTTTTGTCGTCCGAATTTATTCATTCTGAGTCTTCTTTCTTAGCTTGAAACACCCTCAAGCAACCAACGCCGTTAGGTCATTTTTACTCAGCATCTCTCACGGCTGCCTGAAGCTCAAAAGACTCTCGGAAGAGACGCTACTGCTGTTTCATTCGAAGTGCTTGTTGGTCCTCTGAAGAGCTTTAGGGGATCTCAAGCTGTCAAACGGTGCCCTCTCCTTTCATAGAAAGAGCTGTAAAAAGAGCTTTCGCACAGCTCTTTCTGCAGCTCGGCGTGGCCAGTATAAAAGGATTTATCACCCCTCACTCACATTCTTTGTACATCTTGATAGAGTCAACTCACTTATTTTTGAGGCCTCATTAGGTCGTTAGCCGGCTGCAGCTACACTTGGATACACCTGCATTATACTTTGCAATGAAAACACCTTTACTCTTTTTAACGCTTGTAAAGTAACGTTCATGTGTGGTTGGATCATTTGTAAATATGCATAATAAAGGAGGGTGGAATATGCGGAATTTGGTTTTGTTTTAAACTTTGTTTCAATACCTTGCGGTTTTCTTTCACTTATATTCTTGTTTTATTTCGTTTCAACTTATTTGCTTGTGCATAGAGTGGCAGGGTGTTGAATAAGTCAATCGTTGCACTCCAGTTCATAGAGATTGTTTTATAATACACCAGGGTCATACAAGGGCAATATCATGTAGAGCAAGTTGTTCGAATACGTGCCTGGTACTTTCAAGGGTAAGCATTTCATTGTGTGCGTCCTTATAAAAAATTTTGAATTCCTTTTTAATAACACTTGACTGTGCTGAAATACCACATATTCCACATGTGTTTGCCATCAGTTAATAACTTCGAATTGTTTATCTAACAACAAAGCTACTTCTTATTTAGCGAATAGCTTGGATAATTTATTCGCAAACTCAAGAAGTTGCGCACAGAGCAATGACGTGATCAAAGATTATGAGCTCCATCATGCCACTGTTTATGTGTGACAATTGACGTTCCTGTGAAATCAAACAATCCTCTGCTGCAGCATCCACCCTTTGTTATGTATAATTGTGAGCACTACGAGATGAAAGTCTAAATACACGTTTCTCCAACGACTACGCTTAATGGGCTCATATCAGTATAACGTAATTGAATGCGAGCTTTGCGTTTAGGTTGAGTATTTCGTGTATGGTAAATGCGCGCTTGACAGCTGTTTTTAGCCACCATCACATTTAAAGGTAACGCTAACGTTCCAGATCCTACTGCTCACCACGGTACATCATCTGCTTCTATGTTAGAGTTCATAAACTTTTTTTAAAGAAATGAAGTATTAGAAAAAGCGGCGTTGTGCGCAGACACTCCCGTAAACGCTTTCCAAGCAGAAAGCTTTAATTGGTCTGCCTATGCTGAGTTTTATGGGCATACGCTAAATAAATTGAATTAATTCCAAAAAAGAAAACAAAAGATAACCAAGGGCAATACAGGCGTGAAGACAAGGCGAACCGCGCAACACACTCAGTCTCGGTTTCGTTTGTGCTGCGCTTATTTACAATATTCTATGTTTTTTTTTTTCAGCTTGTGGCTAACACACATAAGCAATTCTTTCTCGTTTCTATTATCGCCTATACTGGCTGTTTTCATCCTGCTGCTTTTTGCAGACATCTCTAATTAGACTAATTAAATGAGTGCAAGTTTGAGCACGTTTATGTGAAAAGCGAACAGGATAGAGTGCACCCGCGTACGGTCTCTTCTTCTGCGGACAGAAGAGTAATCCCTCACTTTCCTCTCTCCACTTCCTTTTCTCGCTTCACGCTCAACTCAATTTCACAGCGTGTCTCGCCAGTAGGAAGGGCAGTCAGCTTTTAGCGGGAAGTGAATGTCCCTGTCAGATAAGCTAGCCTAGTTTTTGGAGATGCTCGGAATGAAGACACGCTGGGACAGCGTCGTTGTCACTCTAAGTTCCGACCAACATCACTACACGCCCTCGTATTTTGTTGTTATTTATACTTCGCGCACTCTTTTTAACGTACAGACAGCTAGAGGTTAGAAACGGGAAGAGGGTGCAGGCGGGCATGTTCTTGCAGTTTCGGAAATTCTCGATGAAAAAAGAAGGAAAAAAAAAACAATGTCACCACAACTGTTTTGCGGGGACACGGAAATGAGAACAGACGGCTGTCGCACGTTTGCACGCATGGTGCTTTCCGGTTTTCTCGCTAATGAGATGTCAACATGTAAACAACTCGCGGTATGCCCGCCGCTGACTTAGTCTGCTGTTTCTATCTATTTCCATTATTTCGGGACGATTAATGCTTTTGTAAATGCACGTCGGTGTGTTACGTTTGCGCAGCACTAACAAAGAGTGTGAAAAGGAACCTACTTGTCTTGTCCTATCACTTATTCGGTCACCTCTATCTATTCGTTTCCCAGTGGCCATGCCACGCTCTTTTGTCTTACGTTGTCTAATAATACACAATAGAAGCTATTACTCCATGGCTTTGCATTATCAGAAACTAATTTGAATACCATGCTCTTGTGATGTTTGTCAATTTTTTTTGCATTAAAACGACTCAAACCCGGAAAGCACAATCTTACAAGAAAAAAAAATACATTTCATTCAGCATGCTTTCTGTTATTATTTTTTCAACAAAAAAATTACGGCAACAACGCACCATAGTGGAGGGAAAAATGAGAAAGAAGCACATATAATGGTGTTCTCTTCGAATGTAAACTTGTTGGCTAGTATTGTTTTTCTTCAAAATTCTGCCCTTAGGCATAGTCCTTTTCTATTCAAAAGTACACATGAAGGTTTGCTTTGTGTATAAACTCAACTAATGAGTTGTGGTGAGGTCCACGGATTCAGAGGTTACTGTCGGGTTGTTGGCCAGGCTTGGCCATTTCACGCAGACGTCACGATGACGGCTTAAGTGTGGACCTGTGCATGTCCGCAATAATTGTGTGGCAGTTTTATTGTGGATTCGGCCGTCACAAAATGGACATTATTTACGTTTCTCGAGCTGTGTTTGCCAAGCTGCAAAAATCTGCCCTTTTTTTTTACTCCCACTTTTCCGCATAGCGTGAAAGTGCCCAAGTGATGACTATATTTATATCAACATTTTTTAGGAAGGGCTGATAATTGACCGAATGCATTCCTCGTAGCTGAAGTAATGTAAGGCGTCACTGAAAACCAAGGGAACATCTTCACGCGCCAAACGAAAGGACGGAGTGCTAACTTCGGAGTGATTTTTATCGGCCGAATGCATTAGATTTATTGCACGGCAAATAAAATATATCCGAGCTTCATGCGAATAGACGACCGTGCCATAGCGCCGTCAATGAACAAATGCCAGTCTTTAATAAATAGCCGGGCTCACTGAAAAATATGATTTCGTCTGCGGATAGGATCAACTATATCTCTTTATGTTCATATGCTAACCTATACAGGTGCCTCTACATGACTAATGAATATCAGGAAAATGGATAATAAGATTGACTTTTTCTGGAAAATAACGGCTTAAGATAGGGACGATGTGATATAGTTATGTCATACTCGGGAACTTACGTATATAGTTCTGTGAAAGGTGACACACACACAAATTCTAAAACGTACTGTTGCACAAAATGTATCAGCGTCCTACAGAAAGTTTATCAAATGTCAAAATGTATATATGTATATAGTTGCTTTTTCACCTTTAGAATGGGAAAGGTCAGGTTGAGAAAATCGTTGAAAGAGAGACAGCCAAAAGTCAGCCCTTCAGCGGCAAAGATGCTCGCACCATTATGTTGGCGCGCAATACCGTAACCATTGAAGCCGTCTAGTTCGCATGAGTAGTGACACGCCCATTTAATATGCGGTAGCGCCAAGAGTGAGGGGTAACCGCGTTAGTAGAAATAAAACATCTCAGATTTGCACCTCGCAAAGTTGAGAAAGCCTGAGGATAGGCAAAGGCACAATGTGCCATGGGCGTAAAGCTGTCTCCGGAAACTCCTTTGTAGACAAGGCTAAGTGCAGCGAAGCACCGCCATGTTTGAAGCTGACAGACGAACATTCAAAATTCGATTTCCGCTTACGTTTCATGAAACCGTACGATAGGTTCGAAGCGAAAGCTATAGGTCAAACCACAGATACAACTTAAATAAGATGAAAGCTTCGGCCCTTCCTTAAATTGGCAACAGTAAGGTTTCGAAAATTTTTACACACAATTGTTACGATTTGAACATTGCGTGCTTTTAGTCTTTGAAACAACAGCGGAAGCACATAGCAGCAATTAACTCCTATAGCTGAGAAGCCATGGCCACAAAAAAAAAAACCGTTTGAGAGAGTTTATTAAAATTCTAACCTTTAAAGGGCCAGTCACTAGGCTCCAAATTTTTTTACAACCCCAAAAAAGCTAGACCATTTGTGGAGTAGACCACGATGATTACGTACGTTTGCCGAATATTACAACGCTGAGCGAAGCCTAGAGTCTCCATTAAAAAAAAAACAATTCTCGCAATTCTTTCTTACGCCTGTCCTATCTTTTTATAAAGAGCATTGACGCAAAGCCGCTGATTAGTTACTTGGCGTAGCACGCGTAGCTCGTCGATTCGTCTAAACCAGTTAGGACGACGGGCTACGCCGCTGTGAGAGACAAGTGTGGCGGCGCCGCGCGAAAATTTAAAACCAGCTTAAACCGATGTTTTAACCTTGTAGCTTTTCTATTATAGCACGTATTTTCAAAAGTAATTCGGGAGCAGGCTGCAGGCCCAAGTTTGCGCATATTTCTATTGATGAATATTTTTGCACCTCGGCGTTGTTTACTGGCCTGTTAAAGTTTTCATGTGTAAAAACTTTAAAACTTAGTAAGGTCACTGCAAACTGACCAGACGAGTGCTCTTAGTCTTTGCCTATCATGTATTCATTTTAAAGCAGCACCTAATATTGAGGAATAATAGAAAATAAACGAGGTGACCGAAAGTTAGAGAAAGAAATTAAAAGCAAACCTTACGGCACATCATAAAAAAAAGCAGCAGAGCCACCAAACGTTCTTTGGCATGAGGTAACGAAGAAGTAATTACTATGCTTTAGAATAAAGTGTTGAGATATCAGAAACATCAGGGAAATCACAGTCTTTTGCAGTGGTTAGGTATATACAAGTGCGTATGGTCAACTGATCATGTCGTTGCTGTACGGATAGTGTTGAGGAGATACAAATGTTCTTGTTAAAAGAATGACATCCCGCGAATAGCACAAGCCCGTGCTTTCAAACGACATTGGATGCAGCAGCAAACTCGTAGTGGAGACAATCTTCGGGTGGTTTTAAGTTGTCAGACGTGCACAGCGAATGGAGGTAATCTCATTCATTGCTTCCTTCAGGAAATGCAGGAACTGAGAAGGCTCACTCGAAGACTGCTTTCATTTGTCAATGTTGACCATCAGAAATTGACCTTTTCATTCTCAGCGCGAAATCTTCCCTCCCCCATTTTAAGGCATTATTATCACTGCTGAGAAAAAAACCAAAAAAACAATACTCACAAGATCAACCCAGAAACTGATAGGAGATACATTGCACATTGAAAACATGGCAAATTGTATGTTATCAATCATTTATTATTTTGTGCTAAAATTTTTTGGTTGGCTAGTTTTATTTTACTTATGTTGGCAGTATTCTCCATGAAGTAAAGTTGCCAGACAATGTATGTGCAACGTTATTTATTCACGTTCTATCTCGCTAACAATCTTATGTAGGACGTAAAAATATATTATTACTGTATTGTTTTGTTTTAAAAGATTGCAGCATATTCCTGGAGTGAATGACGATGAGTGGGGCGAAGCACTGAAGGGTTTAATTGCTAAACCGTGAATAATCCGCGATTATCACTCACTACATCATAAAAAACGTGACGAACACTGTATATATTTATACAAAAATTTTACTATTGGTAAGCGGCGGCTAAACGTCGCTTCCGTTTCCCCTTCATTAAAACGGCTTTATGATCGGTGAAGTGGTGGACGGGTGATGGGATGTTTGCTTGGGACCTGTGTGGAATGTTTGCAAGGACGATGTTGTGGGCAGTTTGCTAAGGTCGAAATATACACGGTCACCTACAAACAAAGGATGGATACAGTGGGACAATCTATGGTTTTTAACGCGCACCTGGATACAAGTACACGACCATCTTGCATTTCATATTGGCTACTATTCAACAGCATTGGCTATATGGTCAGTGAAGTGGTGGATTGGTCATGGGGCGTAGTGGGATGCTCGCAAGGACAAAGTAGTAGGCAGTTTGAAAAGGTCAAAATATAGGCGGTCAAGTATACATACAAGGGATGGACAGACCCACGCCTTTTTAGGAACTTCGCCCCTAAAAGTGTATCGACGCCTTGTTATGGCAGTTACTTGCCCTTTGATGATTTTCAACCACTTTCTTAGTGACTTGGACAGGTATCGTAACGCTTCTCAACCGTCCTTGTTTTTAAACCTATATGAATTAGTACTGTATTGTTTTCGATCTACTAAAGAAGTAAAACATGAAACAAAGAAACAAAATTTTGCTTGTTCAAATATAAAATGGTTATTTTAAAAGCATTAACGTTTCTTTTTCCTTCTAAGGTGACAGCAACCGTCTTATTTATTCTCAGTGAAACCTGAGAACGTTTCTGTTGATGAGCCACTTCAGAACATTTGCTTTGTTCGGAAGTAGAAACCGGAAGAAGCTATATAAGAATAGAAATCATTTCCAGAAATTTTCAACTTTCTCTACCTATTTTTTATTTTGGTACCAATAGAATCCGAGTTTAAGTTTGAACTTTATGTCATGTAATTTCTCGGTAAATTTTCTTTCACAAAAACACTCGTGTCTCTCCAACCTATACATATTTTAAAGATTTTTGATATGTTTTAATCAATCTTGGTGCCCTAATACATACACAACAGTGACATTCGTCCACAGATTATCTCATTTCTGAAAATCATGCCTTTGTACTCTTAGTCATAAGTATTGTATATGCACTAGGTGTTCCGCGAATAACGTAGCTTGGTTAATACTTATTTTTTATTGCGCAATGTCCCGCTGGTCATGCCGAAATACTGAACACGCTGTTCGACTCTGAAATACTCGCAGTAAGCTCACTCCATATGTCTCCTTGTGATCAAACATTGTACTCTCAGTCTCAAGCTCAGCACATTTTATTAAGAATCTTATTGTAAATAAAGGGGCATATTGCTACCATTCAGTTTTGACCTCCTTGCTTGCTACCAACAACAAAGGCCTAAGGAACTTTGATGTTTCAGTCAAACGTGCGCTTCGCAAAATAATGAAAAAAAAGATCACATAAGGGATCACATAGGATCACATCATAAAATATCGCATTTAATCTAGGATTAACGAATAGGATGCGTGTTTTGGAAGCTGGTCGGTCACATCTACACTTCTTTCCCCTGAAGGGGCAAGATCGGCATTCATTAGCTTGTCCTTGATAATCACAGTACAATAAAGTGCATCCCACCAAGCGGAAATCCTAACACCTTATCACATTCAGCGCAAAGGCCAAAGATTCCTCCCCTTGTATTCATGGTCACTGGCGGCCGTTACTACGACGGGATACTTGACCGGAAAGAGCAGAAGAGTTCCCCACCATGAGAAGAGCCTATTGTAGCGACGAAGTGAAGCAGAATCGTGCTATGCTACGGGATACGACAACACCCACGGACTGAGGTTTCGTGCTGGAGTCTTTGCCTTGTTCTTAACCGCCTTTGGCATACGCTGTGGAACTTACAGTGTCGCCAACTTATCAACGGGACACGGCTTCTGTTACTTAGTGTACAAGAGAGGCGTTCGTGATCTGCATGCAGATATGCGACTGAACTTTGGTTCTGTGCCGCTGCCTATGCTGCCACAGAAAGTTGTCGCGCAATATCATAAAGCAGTTCCAGTGGGCTACGCAAAAAGGCAATGGTGTCGGTGGGTGAATGTAGCGCGGCCATTGCTTTTGTGCAGTGAGACAAGCGTTGGCGCAAAGCAGAATGCTTTTTCGCGTTCACGAATTCAGGTACGACTTGGTCTTTCGCGTTCCTGAAGCGCTCTGAGAGCACATTTCTTGGCGTTTCCTTCAAGAAACAATTACGATATGATTGAGTTCACATCAAGTATCTGCAATTATTTTCTTACGCATGTAATCTTTGCGCAGGGTTCACCATATGCTATGTTTTGGTCTATGTCAAGTACGTCGACTACCACAATTTTTAATCGAGGACATGGATGGTTTTATTGCGGATTGAGATGTGCGGCCAGGCGTCAACGTAGGTTCATACTCGTCCCGCTGCTTTGTAGCTGCCAAGCAGCAAGTTACTTTGGGCACGCTGTGATAGCTAAATGTACAATAAATAATCAACTACTACGACTTTGCCGTGAAAAATTTCGCCAAACAGTTCATGAAGCCAATCGCTTTTGCCTTAGTCTATGTTTCAAATTTTACCAATTCTCCTCTCATATTTTTCAATACCTTTCCTTGTCATACAATTCGTTCTTCACCGCTAATATACTTCGGACAATTAGACATGTTACTCTGAAGCCATATTTTACATGGTAAATAAAAAAATGGACGCAGCCTTTGCTTCAATTTATTCCCTCTATGAAGCGGGAAGCATGTATGTCAGCTTTCCGGGATCCCGAACCTTGCTTCTAAGTTAACTTTACTAGGTGCACATAACAAGCCGACGTTCAGTAATTTCCTTAAGTGAGAATACGTTGTAAGGAAGGCCCGTCAGGGAGTTAGTGAAAGTTGACTCAGTAAGTTCTGATTTTTTTTGTATAAAAGTAAACTCTGCCTAGCCACAACGTGTGCTTTGTGTACCAATGAAGGTCTAGCTTCTGTGAGATACGTTTACTTTCTAGATTCAGCTGGTTAAGATTTAGGTAGGGACGTGGTAAGTCCTCGTGTTTATGTTGTGGTCTCCAACGCAGGCAATCAAGCGAGTTGACGAAACAGCGAGTACCTAATACTGTTTGTTTGTGTTTTAGAAGCTGCCGGTAACCCGGGAACGAGGAACGTCGTAGGCAGCAGGCTTTATGCGGGCCCGCTACACGTACAGTGTTCTGGACTCTTCTTACGGACAATGTCAACAATGCAGGATGTGCTTGTGCACCGAAAGCGCGTTCTATTTGTTCATTAGGAATACTGTTTTTCTATATTGTTCGAAAGCTTGTAAAGTTTGTACCCACTCAACAGGATGCGCAGCCGTTAGAAAAAATTGCTGGTTATCGCACAAAAAAAAATTTTCTTTTTGGTTTTCAACCATCGCAAAAGCTTTTGGCCTACTCGCGCCTACGTGTGCTTAGCTGAACTTGAATTGATGGCGCAAATGTTTAGAAAGGAGCAAAGCAGACATAGAAAAGCCCACGGAGTACACTTTTCTGAGCTTTAGTGTGTTCTTCACTTCTTTGTAAGCATTTGCCCCATCAATTCAAGTTCAGATATTCAAGAACTATCCCGACAGTGATGCGCTTATCCACCGACTTAGCCTGGGGCTCTTCGGTACGGCTGGATTTTCTGTGGATCATGATAAACTTCTGGCCGTACAGTGTTCCAGCCGCGCTGACATTAATATGAAAACGCGTTCAGATATATAACTTTTTTTTGCTTTCTATCTATGAACAAAACTTTTTACCATGACCTAAAGTGGCAGGCTTACCAGTGTGTCTGAGTATTTATTTTCCTGGTGTATAGAAAATAATAGCAGCGCAATATTTCTAATTGGCTAAAATTTGGAGGAATGATTGCGGTGTGAACCAAAGCGTGGAGGTTTATGAAAGAAGACACGCACAGTCCTGGTCAAAAGTTCACACAGCGTGGTTTCGTAGAAGTACATGAGAAATAGCCTGGGAAATTTTCATTTCCCCTCCTTCCTGTACATTTGCCACAACATAATGGCAGGCCCTTGCTGAAAACACACCAGGTATTTCCAAAGAATAAGCGCCTCTCACCGAAATACTTTTTTCCTTTATAATGGCGCCGAACCAACAGGTTTGTAATTCAAATAACGTTTTTTTAACCGGGAAATGTTTATCGGGAGGCTCACCCAACACCACATAGGTAATTTTAGGCCGGCTAACTGTTTCTCGAGCGAGCTCTGACGTCACTCTGTTAAGAGTGGTGTATTTCGCTGCACAAACGTGCCTACGCCTGCTCTCGTCATTCGACAGACATGGATTGCCAGGCCTGACGGACGTTTTCGTGGTGTGCTGGTGTGACTGACGGCGACTCGAGAAGACCATATTTTTCTGCGTCCATGAATAACTGCAGCGTGGATATGTGATGCACCATGTGCACTGAATATTGGCTGCAAATCTAAACGGTTGTGTGATGCTGCGTGGCGAGGTGTCGCGGCTAAGGGACCGAAGTTGCGAGTGTTCTCCTTTGTTAAGGACAACCGAAAAATGAAACGGAAGCGTGTCGTTCGTCAAGTTGACGTCAGCATTCGTTTTCCTCGTCACCCAAAGGTATGAACGTCTCTCTGTCCTACATATTTCTTTTCTAAGCAAAGGTGTTATGTTTGTTTCTGACTTGTTACCGTAAGTCCTGGCATTAAAGTAATAAACGTGCGTGGCAGTACATTTTCAGACTATGCGTTCTTCCTTCAGATTCAGTAAACATTTTGCTATTAGCGATTAGCGCAGTCGACTTCTTGTATTACTTCTGTTTCTTTAGGATTGATCTTGCATGGCTTAGTGCATCTGTTTTGAGCAAGGTGTTTTCTTGCAGGTGTTCCAACCCTTTTATTGCGGTATTAAAGTTTGCGCCGGTATTGCCAGCACCGTAGCTTAACATGTTTCCTCGAAAGTTAGATCCATGTAGGCACTCACGGTAAAGCGTTTTATTGAATGATTTCATGCGTGTGAGCTCTACTTCAAGCTAGAATATTTACGAAACACTACAAAATATATCAACCCAACAACCAGCATTGCAGTAGGTGCGTCCTCAGGGGCTACACATTTTTTTTTGTACCGCGTACTGATATTTTTACCAGGCGCTATATTATATGAGCAATTAGGCACCTCTGCGAAAGAGGCCAGAGCAAAAGAGAAAACACCACTCCTTGTGTCGATTACAAAATATCGTTGTGAAACGAGAAATTTGGCTTTTCTCTTGCATTGGTCATCAACCTCATACTGCGCTGAATAATGTACTTTTGGCAGCAGTAGACTCTTTCCTCAATAACTACGTGCCTATGATGACAGATGTTCGAAAGATTACAAATAAAACTGCAGATATTTCGCAAATGAGTTCAAACAGTTTTTCTGCATGTTCCAGATTTTGTGTGTCTGAATGAATAACGAATAAAATTTACCTCATTTATTTCGTAACTTTGTTGGTTTATAAAAGTTTGCACGTTCGATAGCGCACAATCGGTCATGTTCGTAGAAGAAATGGCGGAGAGATGAATTTTCAAAACGGTTTCAAGCGTATTACATTACTTAAACCAGCGTCTTTTTTGACGGAAAATGCAGAATGAAGGTGTTAAGCATGTAAAACTTGCCGGGAACGGTTTATATTTTAACAAGAGACGATGTTGGCAATGTATTCACAGCCGCCCGTATGTGCGCTCACTCGTGCCTAATGAGTCACGTCACGACGGCAGTGAGCAGGCCTTAAAATATTTTTCTAGGTTGGCATTGGTTCACCCCGACACAACTGACGTATTATAATAAGAGAGTGCAAAGAAACAACATGACAGACTTCTTGTGTCGCCTCTTTCCTCTGTTACGTTACCTCTCTCCCCGCAGCGTACGGTGTGATTTGACTCACCTAAAAAGCTGACGTTCTTCAGTTTGGTTACCACCGGCAGTTCTGTTCTATTCTGTTTCGCTGTGGTGAGGTTGAGGTCCATATTGCCTCGGCTACTCCATATCAGTAAGTTTTGCAGCGAACGAAAAGATAAAAAAGTAATACTGATTGGTACTCAATAACAAACAAAAAACACAATAGCACACTGACACCAGTTGAATTAACATGCCAATATACACTTTGTAATGTCTGCTTATTTTATTCTTGTTATCACTCGCGAAATAGCAGAAAGAATCCGCATGACTCGTTTTAAAAGTTGTCGCTTTGCGCTTTCCGGTGTGCATGAAGCTCAGAGGGGCGTGGTCGCTCGCGCTTATCTCGTGATCGCGGGGGTTTATACTTGTAGGGCTTTCACCGCCAGTGTGCGTTCAAGTTACGGAGAAAAACGAAGGCCACTTCTTTTGCTGCAGCAGCCGCGCTCGGGAAAAGAGGGAGCCGCTCACACACCAGTAAAAATGGTGAAACTTGTTCGTGTACGACTTGCGTGTACTTGTGCGTTCGTTTCGTGCGTCCATCTGCGTGTTGAACAAAAGCGATTTATTTGGCGAGCTGGGACAGTGCCCGCTCGTCCTGTGCATGTACTTTTGGTGCATCCTATCTCCTTGAGGAACGTTCTGCGAGCTTCGAGTGGTTTGCCGTTCTCTTCAAGACATAGCATTCCTTGCTTTCATCTTGTGGCTAAATAATCGAGAATAAACGGTCAACTTCTTTTGAGAAGACACGTTTCACTTTCGTGATTTACCGATTCTTCTCTAGAGAAGAATTATCTATGTTTTTTTTCTCTTTTATTTGTGATTTGAATTTGCTGCACATAGTTCTAAATTAGATATTTGAGAAGCCGCAATTCAATTCTTTTTATTGTGCAACACTTGTGATAATCGCTGAAGTAAAGCCTGTAGGTTCTGGGATTTTTCTTTTCGGAAATTCAGCTGGCACTCGGGCATCACGATGATTTGCGAAATACTCTGGTCCCCGCGTACGCGCTATGCACACGCAAGTCATTTAAAAAAATGTGCCTGTATATCGTTAGCGATATTATCATGCTACATTCATTATTTTTTTCTTGGCCAGCAAAATATTAAGATCAGTGGTGACATCTATCACTACAGTTTTTATTAAATTCGTAGCATTTTCTATGTGTGTGTATGTGTCACATGTGTGGCGCACGTGGGTTCACAAATGCGAAAAACGCCCCTGAAATTGCTTCTTGAATTTCATGTCGTCAGCTAGTTCCCCTTACCGAAGATTTGGTTTCAGCTTCAGTGGGAAGTTTGATTTAAACTCGCTTCTCAACTACCCAAGGTAGTTTTATTTAAATATCAAAACGGCAGGGACCTCTTCCCTCGAAGGACAGAGATTTTGTCATCTTACCAACCGCCTGTCTCCACTGATTCACAAAATAATTGTTTAGTTTTTATTTGACTTCTGCAACTGTTGTCACTATTCGTCTTGTCATGTCTTAAAAGTTTATTGTAATGAGAGTGAGAAAATATTTCATATCGTATAATGTTTTTCTTCGAACACTTTGAGTACACTGTGGAGATAAAAAAACAATTCAACACGTCATGTGGGACTTAAGAAGTATAGCATACAGTGGCAAACTGTTGTGAGTGTGCCCAGCAAGTCAGATGACCATGCTATGTGAGAGAAAAGAATATTACGCCATTGTCAAGACTTAGTCTCCCCCAAAAGGCGTGCATACAATATTGGACGTCCTGCGATATACTGGCTTTTCTGAACCACTAAAAGTGCAACGCTTGTGCGGCTGTGTGAGCACTTGTAATAATTTATATAGTTACTTTGTTATTCTATTTTTTTCTAATCCTATATGTCCGCCCCCTAGTGCAGGGTATAGCATACCTTATCTTTGAATCTGGTTTCTCTCTACATTACTGTCCTCTCTGTCTCTGCAAAGACATAGCGTATTCTGTCAATCGTTATTCTTTATGCAATACAAGTGAATACTTCGTCGCGGTATGGAGCGAAGTGATAAAGAAATACGCGAGCTATCCCCTACAGCAGAAATGCACGGCCCGTGGCTGAAGGTGAGGCTTCAGCCGATGAGTTGCTTGTTTTGTTCCTGGTATTCATCTTGCTTCGCTGGGTCTTAGCGGAAGTCACTCAAGTGCTTAGAACGATGCCCAGAAAGAAACGTGTTCATGTGACGTCCTTCAAAGAAACCTAAAGGTGCGGATTCAGCCGTTCTTCTCATCAACAAGAGGATACGGGATCTGTTTATGGAAGCAGCTGTCTGAGATGTCGGAACCTGGCGTCGGTGTCGACCCTTCGCCTTCTTCCGGGATGGCAGGAATTATGAGGACTGGCCTGACTAGACAGGAGACAGTGAAATTTGGATGAAAGGGAAATATGCTGTCAGAAAGATAGTGACGAAGGTGCTGTTTAGGGGATACAGGGTAAGCCGGTGTGATACGCGCCAGAAGCGGTGAATGCATTCAAAAAAGCGCTGAGGGCTATGCACCGTAGAGAGGGAGAGCCATATAAAAGCAGACTTTAGTGTTGATGAGCATGTACATGGTATATCGCGTCAGAAAGCTGCTGTTTGCAAGAGCGGATAGGCTTGTCAAAACGCGACTGACTACTTTGATTAAGCTAAGGGAGGGTGTAAACAGCGAACAATTAGTTCTATACAGATGAAAACAAGACAAAGTAAGGCTCAAACACGTTTGTGTGGCCTGATTCTATTTCAATGTATGTATGTCTGCATGGCTCACAATCTGTCAAAATTATTCCATACCACCAATTTGAGGTTTATGTCGCTAATGCTTTAAATGTTTCTAACATGGTTATTCTTTATATATTGCATGAGCTGTAGCTGCACATGACCTACAGAGAAGTAAGCAGCATAAAAATAAAATGGTCTTTATGACAATTAGTCGAGTGCAGGCGCCACTCTATGCGGTATAACAACGAAAATGAGTTAAGGTCAAACTGCAGAAAACACATAACTGTGAAATGTACAGTGCGCTAGTTCACAAGTTCCTTTCCTTTCGCGCAAACTTTTGAACTGCACACAGCACGTCAAATATATAAATATCCAAGAAAATAGATGCGTTTCGCTGACAACATATGTAATAGATGAAGTGTCATTACTTAGCGAATACTCCATTGCTTGTTTTTCTAAATCTGTTTTTACAACCCCTATTTAGTGCCATCTTAAGTCTAACAGGCTTTTTCAGCAATATTTTCTTACTGGTTAAGAACTCCTCACCCTCTTCCCTCATGGAAGCACTGGTACTGTCTTCTTAACAAAGCATCTGTAGACATTAACAGGACACAACATTTGTTTTGTGAACGAGCTAAGTGCACACTATTGGAGAGCGCCTTGCAGCAAATGTTAGCGCCAACGTCCTTCACACTTTGTCGTCGGCGACTTTCGCTTTCATGCATTCTCCTGTTTTGTGTCACTCATGCTTCCTAGTCTAGAAGCATCATTCTCAAACGAAGTTTTTGTTTTTCGCTAAAGTTACAGCGCACTTTGAGTATCGTTGGCAGTTCAAAGTAGATCAATATGCTCAGCACGTACCGGCACGACTGATTATTTTCACGTTCATTTCATTCACCTGCTTCTGTATTATTTTTGTATTACTATTCGACTCCGGAACAGGCCAGCGTTACATCTGTATTTAGATAGAAGCCGATATTCGGGGGACATTGTGAACATCAACATAGCAAAGAAATAGAAATAGCAACTTATTTTCAGGAAGTGAGAATGAAAATGAGGACTTCTTGGGTTCCCAGTGACAATGTTGATGCGCTTTTCACTGCGTACAGTGTGGCTTTCGGGCCACGCCTTGTCTGTGTCTCTCAGTGAGCCTAGATGTGTCAATGTGAAAGAAGCATACTGTTTTTCCTGAGCAAATATTGACACAGTGCCACCTTTCGGAGCTTGATCGTTTTTGTTGCTCTCAACTTTAACATTCACGTCATATCTGAACTCCACGGTAACTTACTTCTAGTGCCCAACAAAAATATACTGTGAAGAAATATTTACGTAGCAGTACCTACGTGCTTTTAATTTGTTTGATGAGATTTTTTTTGTCTCCTGTGGTAGCGAGCTATGTTTCTGAAAAGGCAAGAAAGTCGAAGCCAAAGATCAAAAACAGGTGATAATCTAAATGCATAGAAGTGTAGAAATATTTACGTAGCAGTACCTACGTGCTTTTAATTTGTTTGATAAGATTTTTTTGTCTCCTGTGGTAGCGAGCTATGTTTCTGAAAAGGCAAGAAAGTCGAAGCCAAAGATCAAAAACAGATGGTAATCTAAATGCATAGAAGTGTAGAAAAGTTAGAACTCGTACAAGAGCCCAAGCTTAGATTACCAACAGGACAAAGATGTGTGACAATCCTAAATAAAACCTACCTCACCCAAGCAGCCTTGCCAACTATATTACAGGGTCAAAATGTTTCCTTCGAAGTATTTTCGCAGCTGCTCAACATTTCATACATGTAGGCAGCTTTAAATTAAGATTTTTTAGTATGTACACTGGCGGATCATAACAACAACACAAGCCAGTGTGAGACACCTTTCGCAACTGAATTCAAAAGTATACGTGCTCTAGTTTACACAGGAAGTCACCTCTCTGAATGGTGGATCACACAACTTTTGCAGTTGTGTGAGTGACCCGAGGATTGTTTTCGGCAATGAGCGACGTGGCGTTTATAAGCAGTAAAATCAAAGTGAAATGAATAAACCCAGTAGTTTTTTGTACGGAGATAACGGCTTATTTGAAAAGTCTTTCTTCCGTTACTATAGACATAAAAAAAAGTTATAGGCTTCTCAAAAAGTGTTTATTGCTCGAAGTTTCAATTTTATGCCAATCTTGATGAAGACAAAATTTACCGGGCTCCGATACACTTTTATGTCGTCACCCTCCAAATCGAATGAGAGCAGAAAAAAGAAATACAGAAACAAAATAGAGAAAGTGCAGGAAATAAAAAACTAAAAAAACTGAAAAAAAATAGTCGCCAAAGGTACGCGGAAACACACAGATATTCGAACAAGACGTGCGTCTTTCTTGGAGCAGAACACTTGGAGCAAAATTTTTAAAAGTAGTTTTTGCGGTGTTCTTTCTTTTTCTCACTTTACATTTTTATATTGTGCTTTTGTTTTAGTTTTTGGGAGTTTTGGAGCCTGAGCCTTAGCATACATTATATTTCGTTAAAGTGAATCGTGATCCTAAATAACGTCATTGATCGAAGGTCACGCAATATAAGTAACAAAAAAAAGCTCCTGTAAAACAGGAAGGTTGCTCTAAAGAATTGCAGTGCACAGTACGTAAAGAGGAAAACCAGATGCCATTATTTTAGGTCGCCAGAGGAACAATGCTGTCCAGAGCTAGTAGTTTGCTTTGTTCTCATACTGCCCCACTTAACAGACAGGGCTTGCTTTACAGGGTCGAATCGAGTATCACTATGCGTTTTAATGTATCGTCATCACAGGTACGCTCTAGAATCTTGTGTGATAGTCGAGAAAAAATCAGACTTTCTAAATATTAAGTGAGAAGAATTCGAAATTTAATGAAACTTGATGAACAAGTATAACTTACTATATTCTAAACACTGGGCGAGAAGCGGTAGTGGCGTCAGAACAGTCACAGCAAGAACTGGATGGGTACGGTCAGCGATGCAGCAGCATCAAGCAAGGTAGCTCCAGCTCGCACCTAACGCAAAGCTGTCGATGTGGCAGCAGTGGTCGGCATTTCTCATCACTCCATTACCTATGTATATATTGCATCAATGCCTAAAATCAGACATAGGTAATGATGTTTGGTGGGAGCTTTCAAAATGAACTGCATGTGCTCGGAGTGAAGGCCGAAAAGTCGACAAAAAAGCAATACACAGCTTTTTAAGAAGAAGAAGAAGAAGAAGAAGAAGAAGAAGAAGAAGAAGAAGAAGAAGAAGAAGAAGAAGAAGAAGAAGAAGAAGAAGAAGAAGAAGAAGAAGAAGAAGAAGAAGAAGAAGAAGAAGAAGAAGAAGAAGAAGAAGAAAGGACTACAGGGATGCCTCTAATGCCGTCGATAATTTCATTACACCTCTTTAACGAGTACAATCTTATTCTGGTGTTAAAAATTCAGCGTCATTTCAACATGGTAACACCTAAGTATGTTTTCGAAATTGATTCCATCAGGCTAATATGGCAGTCTGTAATGCAAGTTCGAAAGCATAATGCTTGTAATTCAAATTTAATGCATTACGTATTATTGTCATTTCAATTCGTTAATTTTTAAATCACATACTGTTCCTAAAATATTATTTAAAAGTCTCAACGCCGCATTCTTGTCCAATATATCAAACTGGGTACGTGCCATATAATGAAGGTAAATAAATGAACAAACAAACAAACTGAAAATGCAAGTTTGTTCCGCACAATTTATATTAGCAGCTGCCATAGCGTTTTTTTTATTCACCCACCACAGTGGCCTGGTGGCTAAGGCAATCGGCGGCTGATCCGCAGGTCACGGGGGCCACAATTCTGATGGAGGCTAAAATGCTAGATGCCCGTGTGCTTAGATTTAGGCGCACGTTAAAGAGCACCAGCTGGTCGAAATTTCCAGAGCCCTCTAAACGACGTTTCACGTAATCATATAGTGGTTTTGGGAAAATAAACCACAGATATCATCATCATAAGATGTCTTCTTACTATAGACAGCTTCGGTAGGGATTTTGAATCATTTCCATACTAATATTCCGTAATTACGTTTGTTGTACTAACTATTTCTAGTTTGTACGAAAAGAATTGCGAAGATACAATTGAAAAAACAAACAAAAAATCACCTAGCACACGGCCAATACTCTGCATTGGGTAAGAGCCATGAGAAAAAGAAGAAGGAGGAGGAGAAGGAGAAGGAGAAGAAGAGTTCCTTCCACAAATATATCGAGTCCCAAAACTGTGTTCTTTTGCAAATAGCTGTCTTGAGTTAAGATTTCAAATTTTAAACTTGTCGGTTATCTTTTTGCGACAAACAACAAGAACCACAATCCAAATGCTACTGAATGGTCGCTTGTGTTTACTTAAGACTCAATCCAGTATGTACATGCTTCATACATGGCAGAGGAAAAGCAAATATACTCCTAAGTCAACATTATTTCACTGCACCCTTCAAGCAGCCTTATCGTTATAATAAAAGAAAACTAGAACTATGCACTTGCAACTGATTTCAAATACTGAACTGTTACTCATGCGATACACACAAGAACAAGCGAAGACTTTATGACCTTTAGGTGGGAGTCATACAACTATGCGGTCAAGTACCACGAAAGACACACAAGGAAAGGACAGACGCACGGGTTTGGAGTTTCGCCTCTAAAATGTGCCGATATATGCTAAAAGCATAAGAACAAGAAGAGGAAGAAGAATGTGTTTAATGAGAAGGAGGAGGAGAGGTTAGCCTGGAAAGTGGGTTCCTAGCCTGCTACTACTCAGCTATAAGCATACCATCATCAAAAATTGTGCTTGCGGCACTGGGCGATGCACTGCAAAGACACGAAAGTTGGCATCTGCAGTGTCGGATGCGGAGTGAATAAATGAAGCGCTCGAGCGTTCAACAGTGAGCGCAAATAAACGTGTAAAAGTTTCGTGCGCTGTGAGAGGCCATCGCATGTGCGCGTAATTGATCCACCATGAAAAATAGATTCGTCTCTGGATAACGATCCGAGTGTTGCGACTGTAATCTGCATGCCTCAAAATATAGAAGGCTGACCATTAAAGTCCTACCAGCCTATTGTGCGAGTTGTCCCGCTGTCTGCGGATGAAAACGTCTCACAAAGCGAAAAGTGTAAACGTTGATATATATATATATATATATATATATATATATATATATATATATATATATATATATATATATATAGTGGGAGTAATATTTCAATGGGCCAGTTAGTCTTCGTGAAGGTATGGGATATGGCACAACGGGAGCGTTGTCAACAAGGATAAATATATTTATTTCCCAACAGTTTCGGGAGGGGACCTCCCTTCATCAGGGGATGAGTTATACTGACATGAGCTTCCAAACTTCCTTGCTGCCGCGTCCCTCTCGCCTTGAAAGACGTTTGCGAGAGTGAGAAGGAACTGGAAGAAGGTGAAAAAAAAGGAGAAAAAAGACGAAAAAAGAAAGAAAAGAAAGAAAGTAAAAAAGAGGAAGAACCACTGTAAACACTGAGAACGAAGCCAACTCTCCGTCTACATCCACCTACGGTTCATATCACGTGCTGTTCAGTTCTTGGCGTGTGTCGGGCCACCCAAGATTGTCGCCGCGGTGCCGGGAGGGTCCGGGACGGCGTGCCTAAAGAAAGGGGTTTCCCCGTAATTGGTCGTTCGGCGGGCGGCGGGCGGTGTGTGTAAAGGAAAGGTTTCTCGTTTATGGGTCGGTCGGCTATTTACCTTTAATCTTCGTCCGTTTCCCTTCAACGGTCATGAAGTGGTAGGCGAACGTAAACACTTTGTATGTGCATGTGAAAAAAAAAAGGACAGTGTACACGTACGAGTCAGTCAGAAAAAAGCATGGTCTCCAGCTATCAATCTTTGTCACCAATTTTCTCCTGGCTTACTTCTCGGAGGCAGACACGCCAAGAACTGAACAGCACGTGATATGAACCGTAGGTGGATGTAGACGGACAGTTGGCTTCGTTCTCAGTGTTTACAGTGGTTCTTCCTCTTTTTTACTTTCTTTCTTTTCTTTCTTTTTTCGTCTTTTTTCTCCTTTTTTTCCCCTTCTTCCAGTTCCCTCTCACTCTCGCAAACGTCTTTCAAGGCGAGAGGGACGCGGCAGCAAGGAAGTTTGGAAGCTCATGTCAGTATAACTCATCCCCTGATGAAGGGAGGTCCCCTCCCGAAACTGTTGGGAAATAAATATATTTATCCTTGTTGACAACGCTCCCGTTGTGCCATATCCCATACCTTCACTATATATATATATATATATATATATATATATATATAAGAGAAAAATATATTTAAGGGCCCGTTTTTTCCGTGTTTTGACACGGGAAAACACGTGCAAACGAGCCCTGAAGTATACATCTCTTTCCCTTATTCCTTATTCATTAGCGAGGGTGTCGTACTAGCATTAGCATTACGAGGGACTATTGGTCAGCTGCCAGCTCGTAA
This sequence comes from Rhipicephalus microplus, assembly GCF_043290135.1. Classification (NCBI taxonomy): domain Eukaryota; kingdom Metazoa; phylum Arthropoda; class Arachnida; order Ixodida; family Ixodidae; genus Rhipicephalus; species Rhipicephalus microplus. The sequence goes on from NC_134701.1 coordinate 183,624,785, forward strand.
TAAGTTCACGTGCTACGTGACGCCATACAGGCTCATCAAATAGTGTGCCACACTCGCCGCCATGGCTACAGATGGTGCTGACTAACACCCCCACGTTTAAATTCACGTTTATACCCACTAAAGTTGCTGGGAGGATAGCCGACGTAGTAGCTCAGTGGTAGAGCATCAAACGCGTTATTCGGAGGTCGCAGGTTTGGTTCCTGCCCACGGATAGGTATTGTTTCACCCACTTTTCTTTCTTTACATTTACCTTACAATTCGGTATAATTACCTCCCCTAAACTCTGATTGGCATTACTGTGTTAGATTTCACACAAACACACACACACACGCACACACACACACACACACACACATTTACATATATATATTGAGATCTAGCTCACAATAATGTCAAAGAAAGTATGGCGAGAGGTATTAACCGAGTTGTAATGTAAATGTCAAGGAAGAAATGTGGGTGAAAAGTTTAATTGCCGTGGGCAGGAACCAAACCTGCGACCTTTGAATAGCGCGTTCGATATTCTAACACTGAGCTACCACGGTGGCTATCTCCCCACCTCCTTCATTGGGTATATATGTTAACTTAAACATGGGAGTGTCAGTCAGCGCCACCAGTAGCAATGGCGGCGAGTGTAGCACACTTCTTATGAGCCTGTTTGGTGGCACGTGGCACGTGAACTGATACTAGCAGACAGCTCACCGATAGTCCCTCGTATACAACTTAAAGGTACCAAGTCTGCCAAGACGAGACCCTCGTTAATGAATAAGGAAAGAAGTGTATACTTAACGGCTCGTTTTTCCGTGTTGGACACAATATTATTGAGATCTGGTAGACAATAATGTCAAAGAAAGCATAGGGGAAAGTACTACACTGAATTGTAATGTAAATGTCAAGAAAGAAAAGTGGGTGAAAAGATAACTTGCCGTGGGCGGGAACTGAACCTCCGCTATTGGAAGTCCACAGGTTTGGTTCCTGCTCACGGCAAGTTATTTGTTCACCACGGCAAGATATCTTTTCGAAAATTTAAGCGCTACAGGTATATGACGCTCTACATATCACGTTCATTGCCATACTAGCGAATATATAAATTCTCATAATTCATGTTTGTCATTTCTCAAGCATGAATGAGAAATGTTGATATGTGACCCTAAAGTCAGCAAAACGTTACGAGGTGGAGCAAAATGATGTTGTACATGACTTCAATGTCATGATTATTATGTTTAGACGTGTCCTTTACCTTCGTCATCTATTCACGTCACGTGATGCGAAATTTTGTATATGTGGAGCTAGCGAAACGGCCTCGAGCAGGCTATGAGCGTGATATGTTTTCATGTTCTTACATGACACGCGTCTCATGATTATCATGTTTGCACCAGTCTTCTAGCTTCGTCATCAATTGACGTCACGTAACACCAAATTTGGTATATGTGGAGCTAGCGAAACGGCCTCGAGTGCATCAAGTAGGGCCCAATATACTCCAACGTAACGTTAACGCGTGCGCACGCTGGGCACAGTGACGCTACGTTAGCAAAACGCGAGCACTCTATAGTCTGACGGCAAGCGCGATCAGCGGGACCAGCGTACGTCGTCGCGGCCCAAGGGCAACCGGCGCGAAATGCGACGTACTGCATCTGGCGACAGCGCGTTACTCAGACAGCACTGCGTCTACCTATTTTTGAGCCGGAGGGACGCCGAACGCTCGGAAACGCGCATGCGTCAAAGCAACACAGCGCGTGCGTGCGAGTATATGGCAGGACCGCCGCCTGGCGTGGCAACGCCGGCGTGCAGCAACGAAACGGACGCCGACGTCAAAGTGCATTGGCGCCTTGACTGGGGCATGTTGTTATGTTATTACATGACACCTATCTCATGTTTATCATGTTTGCACCAGTCACATACCTTCGTCATCCATGCACGTCATGCAATACCGAATTCGGCATATGTGACGCCAGCGAAACGTCCGTGAGCGCATCATGAGTGTGGCATGTAGTCATGTTGTTATATGACGCGCGTGTCGTGACTATCCCGTTTGGATGAGTCATTTACCTATGTCGTCCGTTCGCGTCACGTAATACTGAATTAGTATAAGTGAAGCTATAGAAACGGACGCCAGCACATCGTGAGCGTGGCATGTAGTCATGTTAATACATGACACACATCTCATGTTTATCCTGTTTGCACCAGTCAGGTACCTTCGTCATCCATTCACGTACCGTAATACTAAATTTGGTATATGTAACGCCAGCGAAATGGCCGAGAATGCGTCATGGTCATGGCATGTAGACATGTTACATGACACACATGTCACGATTTTCATGTTAGGGTCTGTCGCTTGTGTTCATGTCAATAATGATATTCATGGCATATATGTCTTGATTTTCATGTTATGACTAGTCAAATACGCTCGTCATATAGTCATGTTATGCCATACCAAGGTTGGTATCGATACCATTATTCAAACGGCCAGGAGAACTAAAAGTCGTAGGCAGCTAGATAGATAGATAGATAGATAGATAGATAGATAGATAGATAGATAGATAGATAGATAGATAGATAGATAGATAGATAGATAGATAGATAGATAGATAGATAGATAGATAGATACGCTCAAAGTCCCCGAAGTTCTTTAAGAAATGCTTTGCATTTAGAAAAAGAAACAGCCACCTTCCTCGCTTGCTCGAGTACAAGTTTTTTTTTGCTGAAGTTTTTTTTTCAAGGAAATTTTCTATTGCACATGTTAACAAGGTAGTGTGTCTGATAAAATGCAGACGTTTTTATCTATTTTTTCTTGCCTTCTGACTCTTGTAATAAATCTGCAGTCATGGACAACGCTGGCAGCTCTTCTCCATGCCTCTTGACTCCACCAGCTGCTGTTTGTGCACAGAACGACTAACGTTAACGGCCTGAGATGGGCTCTATCACTGTGAAAAATGGGTTGTCCTTTAATATTTGGACTCCAAGTGCGCTGTTACTCCGCTAATTTTATTCCAGCTCAACAATCGATATGCCTATAACATGGTTGCTGAGTTAAGTCTTTTAGTCGTGTTGAATAAAAGTCACCTTCGCTTACTACGTGGGTTTGCTGGTCTCTGCCAATGAAAACACGAACATAGCTAAGTTGCGGCCGATTGTGTGTACGACAACGTCGCAGCTACACATTAAATTGGAAAATTCATTAAACTACCATGCCTACCATGAGCTTGAATGCAGACATTAGACAGGCGTGTCTCTCTTGTGGCGGAGGTAAACTTAAAAATAACAGCTTGAACTGCAACCAAAGCGAAGTCTCTTAAAACGCGTAATAAACCACTGGTTCAGCGGATAATGATCCCCCGGTTTGCCGTGGAGCGTGGTTCGTGTGCATACATGGGTGAACGAGTTCCAAAGGGACCATCAATATTTTGGGCTGTCCGAAGTATATTTATTTTTTTATTTACAAGATACTGCAGGCATGGAGCCCAAGCAGGAATGGTACAGGCAGTAAGGCAATCAAGCCAAGCATCACACAGCATACAATAATCCAATCAACACACACATACAACAATAATGCAACCAAGCTTATCATAACAGCAATGTATTAAGTGGGATTGCGAGAATCGCATTTGCGAGAATCGCAAAGGGAAAGCAACGTGGCACTGAAAGTAAGCAATCAACAAAAAGGATCAGTGGATAATAAAACTGCAAAACATTTTTACATCCTCAGGAAAACATGTGCGTCAATAGAATCTGTCGACAGCAGGACGGCGAACGGTAAATTGTTCCACTCACAGATTGTGCGCGGGAAAAACGAAAATTTGAAGAGATTAGTTTTGGAGAAATACAGAGTTAAGGCAAGGGAGTGTGAATGACGACCGCGCCGTGTTTCCAGGCGACTAATGTAGGGGCTGTGATCAAATAAGAGCTTCCGGTTAACTAATTGGTAAAGTAATTTTAGCCTAAATGATTTACGTCGTGATTCTAATGTTGGGATACCATGTCTTTCCATCAGGGCAGAAACGGAGTCTGTTAGACCGTACATACCATAGATAAAGCGGACGGCCCTTCTTTGAATTCTTTCGAGGCAGTCAAAATTGGTTTTAGTGTGAGGATCCCAAATAACGCAGGCATATTCAAGTTTCGGTCTAATTACAGAAGTATATGTTAAGTATTTAACCTCAGAGGGAGCGGTTTTGAGTTTGTGTCGTAATAAACAAAGTTTACGGAAAGCGGTAGCGCATATGGCAAGTGGTCTCTCTCTTTATGGTAAAGCTGGTGAAGCTGTATGCTATTGTCATTGCCTCTGTTAGTAGCAGTGCAATATATCTTGAGAATGGGCATGTTTTACACCCACACCACTTGCGTTTAATCTCGCACTTCCATTGACACTTTCGCTATAGCTATTCCGAACGTCATACTCTACAAGAAAAGGAGAGAAAAAAGCAGTACGTTTTTTGTTCATATCGTCAATGAATACAATTCTGCTCAATTGGTGGTTTTTCTTTGTTTAGTGGAGTAGTCTTCGCAAATCATAAACAATAAAACGGCGCAGAAAAAATAAATACAAAAAAGCAATTAACACAAGGAATCACAAAACAAAAAACAGAACTGACGGTTTATTGTAGTGCAAATTGTGATGTAAGAATTGAAGCTGCCAGCTTGCGCAATTGACCATTTCAAATGCAGGAAAGTCTCCACCATTTTTTAATAAAGAGTTCTTTAGCATTGAATACTACTAGCTACCATTCTTGCTGTATCATTGCAACTACATAATAATAACGCAATGAGTTCATGTTTCACTCCCCTAATAAAACTCATTGCCACAAACAAAGTGTATTGACAACCTTTATGGCGTAGTCAAAAGTTTTCTCCAAATAGCATTGATGTCACCGAGTTGAAGTCAGTCTTACACAGTAGCACAGGATTCAACACTAAGTCTGAGTGGGGAAGGAGAGTGTCGTACGAGGTAGGGGCAGTGGGATCTATGTGCGAGTTTCAATAAGCCAGATTAACCGGTGGAACGCAAATACGCCACGCTCCACGAGAACCGTAAATCCTTACCGCGCTTTCGAGCACGCTACACTCGCTGTCTAAGCGGTTTTCATCAAAGGAGGAGGTCACGAAATTCTTCAAAGTTTCCAAATCCAAGCCTTTAGACTTTCAGGAAAACTCTAGTTCTCGCTTGCACCAATTCCGGTATTGATTTGCATTAGGGCAGACTGCTGGAAGGAAATTAAAAAAAATACATCATAAGATCCATGAAAGAACGCTTCAAGGATGCTGGTCACCTGCTTCGAATAAAAGTCTAGCTGTTGGTGTCGGTGCTTTACATTTTGATATTTTGAGACCTTTTCACTTTTGTAACTCATAAGCGTTGTTTTTAGGCTTCAGTTAAAGCGATCTTATTCGTCAGAACTTCGGCGTGGCGTCGCAGATATCCGCTATATTTTTAGCAATGCGTACCTTCAGTGGTTCGTTATTTATCCCCGCCTGCGTGCTTGTTTTCGCATTGCTTTCGCTACGAGCGAATTACGATATGTGCTACACACGAACAATGCCAAACACGCCTTAAGCGAACAAGCAACCGTGCTCAGCAATGCGTATCTGCGACATCCGGACGACATCTTAGAAATCGTAGACTTCAGTCTGCGCTCAAGAAGCGAAAAAGATCAGTGTGATTCTTTCTATTTCAAAGCACTGCTTTCACAAACATACTGCACGCAGAGTAAATAGACAAACAGAAAAACTACCGGTATTCTAAACATTGTTCGCGAACACCAAGAGCACCAAGCCACACAGTGGGTAACGGATACCCACGCAGATCAAAGATGTATAGGCTGACTTCCTCTCGATTCATCGTATCTCGCACATACGTAGTTTTTCTTTATCTGTACAGAAAAAGAAATAAATGAAGAGAGAGAAGGAGGGATAAGAGAGATGACATTCATATTTCACTGTCAGCTGCACGGGCGCACTACCATGTGAAACGGCTAGAAAGAAGAACGACAGATGTGCTTATCAGTGAAAGTGAATACAAGTTAGAAGAAGTATGCAACGCTGTATAAAGACGTGCAGTAGGGGTTTCACTCACGTCACAAGAGAATGATGAAAAAAGCCCATTTGAATAAGCTGGCATTCTCACCTTTCATGCCCTTTTATACGATATGCATGAAATTCACTGAAAATATTTTCACCGATTCTAGTTGCGGTAGTGGCAATAATACTTATATACTGAATGTTTCCCTCATATTTTATTTAGGGCAATAAAACTGCCGGCTTACTTAAGAAAGTAAAGCTATAATGCTTGGTAATTGACTTTGCAACTGAATAGGATCTAATACACAAGTTCCCAGTGCCATCTTCTGTAAACATGACGGCAAGCATACATTAGAAAAATGTTGAGTAGGATGTTTTCAATTGGCTCGTTATTTCAGCAAGTCTTCATGATCTATTGCAAAATAACGTAGCACCTCAAAAAGCTACAAGTTCTAGCCTGTATGCCCGACAAGAAAACGGCCATTTTTTTATAAGGAGCACGCTACGATACTTTGTAAAGTAATAAAATACAAATTTTTGCACTAAATGTACAGGTATACGGTACTTTGATTGCAGACAAAACGAAATCGCATCAACTGAGGAGACAAGCAGGTGTATACGCGATTAACAAAAAGAAACAATTGTAGGGCCCATCTTAAGAACTGAGCGAAAATGATTACGTCTCGCGTTTAACAGCGAAAGCTGTTATGAGATCACAACTGGGGTCACACGCAGTTTTCCGCCGCCGGCGGTGTCCGTATTCGCATCGCACGAAATTATAAAATAAATAAAACTAGCACCATTGGCACATTGGGGCTCGTACCCGGGTCCTCTGGGTCCCAACCCAGTATTCTGCCACTGCCCAAAAAACATATCAAAAGGCACTTCATCAAGTGATGTTGGCAAAAGATAACGGATAGTGTAAGAATTAATATCAAACTGTTTTCTCAGAGTCCGCTGAAGGACCTCCCAGAACAAGATAGCATCTTAGCAACTAACAAAGCAGTGTTCGGCTGTCTCTAGCACATCACATAAGCGGCAGGAAACAAAAATCTTTTTTTTAACCATTTATTATTGGGCAGCGTTTCAGTATATAGTTTATAGGAGAATGTTTTAGATTTCGGAGACACATACTTTTTGCGCACTCGTTTCAAGACGTCATGACCTGGCATATCGGAGTACAATAAACTGTGCAATGGAGGCGGAAAAAGCACAGATAGTAAATCTTTGTATAATACTTTACGAGACACTGTGTACAAGTATTCTATAAAAAGGCGAGCTTTAAAAAACCTAACTGAAGAAAAAACTTCCTGCATGAATCCCCATAAACACGGTCGTTCAGAAAAGTTTGAAGAAATGACTAGGTCAGGGAAGCAGTTCACGAGATCAACCTGCAAGAATGAACTAATTACAGGATTGGATTGTCATGGAATAAGGAAATACGGGAAACTGTTTGCCATAGATATAAACGTTTTCATCCTAACGCACCAGCGCTAACAGGCTTGTATTTGTTGTCACGACACATGGGCTCAAAAGCAGAAGACCATATAAAAGTTGCAGAAATCCGATGAAATGGGTGTACATAAAACTTGCACAATAGATAAGTTGCAATACGTAGTAGATCTTTGTTGCGAGAAAAGTATTAAAAGCTTCAGTTCTCTCGAATATTGATAGGCGATGGGGAACAAATGTCTGGGCTTGTCGTTCAAGCTTTGGGACGCGCTCCTTCCAGTAATGCGCACTGAATCTATACACATGTATTGGTACACCAAGGTACGCTGGTGGAGTTCTTGTCCAATTAATTCCTGCATATTGACTAGGTGTGCTGCCCCACGAGCCAAACCATAATTCTAAACTCTTCGAGGCATTCAAACGAGCTCCTAATACTTTGCCAAATTTTTATATTACGGATAACACATTTTCTATGCTTGGTTTATCTGTGCAGAAGACTGCTACGTCGTCTGCATAAGCTAATACTTTCATTTTATTTCCTAATATATCAAATCCGCGAATACTACTTAATCGTAATATACTTAAGCATAGCGGCTCTAGATAAAGGGCAAACAGAAGTGGGGACATGGGGCAGCCCTGCTTTACAGACGAAAAAGTCGAAACTTGTTTCGACAGCTTACCATTAACAACAAGTCGGGTTGAAGATTGATTATAGCATAGTTTGACGCCTTTAAACACAACAGTGCTGACATTGGCATGTTCCAGAAGAGAGAAAAGAAACGAATGACTAACACGATTGAAGGCTTTTGCAAGGTCTACCTGTAACATCGCAAGGTATTTTTGTTGTCCTTAACAGTACTTAAGGACAGTACGAGTGACGTGTATATTATTTTGTATAGATTGGTCCTTAATCCCACATGTTTGGTGGGACCCAATGAAAATGGACATCACAAATTGCAACCTATTTGTTAATACTTCGGGGGAAGATTTTGTAGTCAACGCTTGACAGCGCTATTGGCTGGTAACCCTCAACAAAGCGAAGTTTTTTGTTGTCTGATTTTTTCGGTATCAAAACTGCGTGGCTTTTGCAAAAGGATCTCAGGACTGTCTCCATGCTATAACCTATTTTAGAGATATCCAGCAATTTAAGAGAGAGAGCATTTTTTTTTACTTTTTAAAATTCAGCAGAAATGCCATAAGGGCCAGGTGACATCGATGAAGGTAAGCTGTCAATAACGTGCTCAATTTCCTGTATCGTAATAGGACAGCTAATTGCTGCACAATTGTCTTTCAATGGGCTCAAAACGGAAACAAAACTCGTGGTAAGGTTGACGTCAGGGTTACGGAGAACACTAAACAAACTTTCATAGTACTTTTCGAATGTCGACGTTATGTCTTTTACGTCTGTTAAAAGAACACCATTGGAGTAAAGATCTCGAATTACTTTAGGAATTGCGTGGCTTTTTTCATCGGGTAAAGCTTGACGCTTTGGCTGTTCTGAGTTTAAGGTACGTCTATTTTGAGGTCGAGTACGTGCTCCTCTGTAACTATCGGCATCATATCTTTGAAGTTCACATTTATTATCTTCAATTTAATTTAAGTACGATCCCGGTGTCTCGCAGTCCATCTCAAAAAGGTTGCGCAAGCTTTTAAGCAGTGTCTTTTCCTCGTTCTTCCTATAAAAAAGACTTAGTAGCTGCAATCTCTATAGCCATAACACGAACTCCATGTTTAAATAGCTCCCAAGCAGCATGCCCTGGTGAACCTCCTGAGAAAGACTGCGTTAATGTTGTCCGCACACGATTATTGAATTTCTCATCACAGAGGAGCTCTGTGTTTAATTTCCATAAGGCTCATTGGGGTCGAAATCGGCTTCTATGATTTGTGCCAATTTGTGCAATAACAATACAGTGATCTGAGAACGACACTGGTGCAGTAGTACATGAGATTTGATTGGAAAGTAGAGATGAGGACACGTAAATTCGGTGAAGGTGAGCATAAGAACTTCCCTGGACCCTTGCATATGCAGTCACTTGGCCCGACACAGCAATGTCAATGTGCGTTGCGTTGTCTACAATGCCGGAGAGAAGCTCGCCACTCCTGTCTCGCTTACAATTATGATTGCTACGATTGTTAACGTCACATACACAATTGAAGTCGCCTATTGAATTCAAGTCCCCAGTGCTTGGAACTTGTTGGCAAACTTGCCTTAGGCAGGCTTGATGTCGGGAAAGCAATCCCGTTAATACGACTTATAAAGCGTTTTGAAACAGCGAAAGAAGAACCAGTCGCTGCAGAATCCGAATAGCGTAACGGGTGGGTCGTTCAATTCTCCAACCCATTACAAAAGCTTGTTCTTGTTCCCCTATAAACTGTGGCGCTAACCACTTCAGCCATGATTGGTTATCGTTGTCAGCCACTGCATGAACAATTGCCACAAGATTTCTTGCAAGTGCCTAGCAGATACCACGCTTTCCAGAAGAATGACGAAAAATAGCGTAGCGAATGCCAGCCTATTACCAACAAAAATTGATTATTAATGCCCTAGTAGGTATCAAGCAAGTATACTTGCAGTAGTTACTCAATGAGTGTTTTGAAAGGCTATGAAAGGCCACTCTTCTAGCTTTCGCTGTGACTGTGCTGCGCCTTCCGCGCAAGCCTGGCGTTTTCTTTATTAGGCGCAGCTACAAATCAAAGCGTAGTCATGAGTTTGACTTTAAAGATTACCAAATTGGATTCTACATCCTGCATCACTTTGAAGATCTCACTCTATGCCAATGTTTTTATATTGACCGCGAAGTAGGTTGCGTTGCCGAAAAAAGCATGTGTATAGAATGTAAGATTTACCGAATAGACAGTCACGATGTTTTATATGCCATTTCACTCTCGACTGATTCAGCGAACATATACCCACTTATCCTATACATTTTCTGCATTAGGCCGCCCACAAAGAGTGCCAGGAATTATTAGCAGAAACTGCACCTTCAGTGTTCGAGAAAGTTCAAGATTGAAGTAGGTCGCTTTGTTAACATTGTCCGCCAGCCACGAACACTCAAGCTTAATCCAGAGTTTCGGCAACGCCGAGTGGTAAGGCTGGAAAATTTGATGCATGAATAAATACCGACACCTTTCAGTCGGTTGTTCGACTGCCGACGTCCTGGCTGCCGCCATCAGTGCCAGTGTGTATTGCGGTAATTTGACTCACCGTTTACCGGCCACAAGTTCGGCCAAATAAACAGTTTAATCTTCGACATACCGACTGCTACCTTTGTCAACGTCGTGACAACGTGAAACAATGCGAAATAATAAAAATATATGGCGTACAATTATCAATAAGATTTGACTGGCATAAAAATTGATTTCCCTACAGTGCTTAACATTGTGACAAGGAATGTCAAGAGTATCTGTACTAAATGTACTGAGCACTAACTAAAACTCTTATTTCTCTGGTCATCACTTTCATTTTCCCAATAACTACAATAAAATAATAAGTTACTGCACGTATACCTTGTTTAGGTGAAAAAATGTGATCACCAAAAATACTGCGCGTGAAAGATATAATAGTCAAGTTGAGCAACTTCAATGAACTTTTAAAACCTTCTATTACTTTTACGGTTATCACAATAAATATTTTCTGATATTAGTTTTAAGCAGTGGATTCCGCTTAACCGAAGCAGTGACAAGTTTCTTAACCTTATTACTGTGGTAGCAATCGAGCGGAAGCAACCAGTCAATATACTCTCGTCCACCTTTACCGCTTGAGCCGTGCTCCCGGCCGATCGTTTCTATATGCAGCAGACCGTAATAAATGAGCAGAGAGAGCCCGTACTGGAACGACCGAGCATGTCGAGCTGCAGTATCGTCAAAGCTTTTTCCCTTCCAACGGTGGCAGCAGATGGCAGAGCCTGTGCAACACACAGGGTGCCGCTGTCTGCCTTAACGACAGCACTGTGACGTGGACACGCAGCAGGGAAAGTAGGGGCGAAATCCTACGATGTAGATCCGGTGTGCACCCGGTGGGAACTGCTGCGGTGGTGCTAGCCGAAAAAAAAATAAAGGAAAGCACCATTGGAGTAAGACCAATGCAAATACCGCAGTGACAAAAGGCAACAGAGGACGCATCAGCGATGGTGTCAAAACAAGTAAATCGACAAAGCTTGAACATATGATGACCTCACCCTATGACGTCTTCAAGGCTTCAGAGGTTGACAGTTCCAATATGTGTAACGTCCTCATGATGTGTTGCATTGCGTGACATAGTGTAATAGCATCACCATATTTCGCTGTGGTTTTGTCAAAGGTAGGCCAATCTCACAGGCCCTGCAAAGCAACGCCACTTGCAGAATGCACTTGGGAGGAATAAATAAAATCCACTGAGAAGAAAAAGCCGGAGTTCTCATTCAACTTACAGTAGCCATTGGCATATCTACGATGCACCATGTCGCTTTTGTAGGAGCGAATGTATGCGCTTAGCCACTCTAATGTGAAGCCGGTGCACGTATTTCGAGAGCAGCATATAGACAGTCTGCGACTGAATCTGGACACAGTTCGTTCGTTGTATCTATCGCATTCCCCACTTTCTCTTTCATAGATTCACTCTACATACAAGTTACACTAAAATGTGCGTATGTAATACTTTTGTCGCTGTCATGAAAATCAGTAAACAGAGGTCGTATCTAGCCGGCTTTTCAACTAGCAGACTTCTATTCCTGAAGGCTGGAACAGAACTAGAATGTCGTAGTTTTGAGGAAGACAAGTCCGCTTGTCGAAGCGTCAGCTCAAAAGAACCCCTGTTTAGTGATTTTTTCATCGCAAGCTTCCACCTTTCTTTTTTTGTTGATTTTGTCACTGTCGCAATTCCTAATTGTAATACCTGTGAGAGTTCTCAGTCCCTAAACCATGATATTGTCACGTTTTGTTACGTTTTGTTCAAGTGGCTGATTTGTTACCAGCCACTTGAACCATAACACTTGAGCGCGGTGGTATCGTCACAGCATCGTCAATTACCCGCAGACATACTCGATCGTGGTCGGGATTATGCTCTGGTGTGGCGCTTTTTGTTGAGAACGTGACGAGGCGTTGTCGAATGTCGATGATAGCACCGTGCTCCCTCAGGAAGTCCATGCCAATGATCAGGTCTCGAGAACACTGACGGAGAACGCTCAAGCTGATAACAAAGGTTGAACCACGAATCTGTATTCGTGCTGTGCAAACGCCCAGTGGCATGACGATGTGCCCGCCAGCAGTACGAATTGGCTTGAGGTTCCAAGGCATCGTCACTTTCTTTAGAAGAGCAGCCTGTTTTTCACTTATTATAGAAAAATCCGCACCCGTGTCAACTAAAGCAGTGACTTTGCGACCGTCGAGCAGCACTGGAATATCTAATGAAACCTTTTCGGAACCAGCTGGTGTCGTCGTCGTCGGGGAATCGTCCTTTTGCGGAAGCGTCGGTAGGAGGCCTTGAGCTTGTCCAGTATGAGCGGCCTCGCCCCCGAAGGTCGCTGTGGTTAGTTTTCCCGGCGCTGACTGGGGGACCGACCCTGCGCCACGCTCAAATAGGTGCGGCGATTAGGAGAAAATCGCCGCGGTGACGGGGAGCGTGACTGGTGCAAGGATGACGAAGTTCCGCGCTGTTGAGCCACATACTCTTCAATATCAGGGGGCCACTGACCGAACCTGGGTGGTGGTGAGTTCGTCGAAAATCCACGTAGTCCAAGTTGCCGGTAAGAACAGTGTCGGTAAAGATGCCCAGCTTCGCCACAGTGGAAGCAGAGAGGACGTCGATCAGGCGCACGCCAGACGTCTGATTTTCGCGGGATCGGGCGAGGTGTGCTGTAAATGGCGCCGCTTGGACCGTCTGCAGCATGGCTGGGGCCACGGTGGGATGCGGGATTGCGGGTGTTACAGGTTGCTGCAAAGCTTGAGCATACGACATGCGGGGGAAGTCACCGGGTGGTTGATAATCCCGCATGCAAGATGGTTCTCTTAAAGCATGCTGGACTTCATCTCGGACAACGCTGGAGAACGAAGAGGTAGGGGGCTGCGAGGGCACTGACAGCTTCTGGAGTTCTTCGCGGATGACTGAACGTATGAGCTCTCGGAAAAAATCCATTTGGCCACCGAAAGCTCCAAAGTAGTCCGTAGTTGAAGCATTGACGTGCCGCTCGTATGACGGGGCCCGGTGCCTAAGGGTGCTTTCGATGGTGACAGCTTCCGTGAGAAATTCTGACACAGTCTTGGGTGGACTGCGTACAAGCCCACCGAAAAGTTGCTCTTTCACCCCGCGCATGAGGTACCGTACCTTCTTTTCTTCTGGCATGTCGGGGTCAGCTCGGTGGAAGAGGCGCGTCATTTCCTCGACATACATCGCAACCCCTTCATTTGGTAGTTGTATGCGGGACTGCAGATCGCGCTCAGCTCTCTCCCGGCGGTCAGGGCTTGCATATGTCGCAAGAAGTCGGCGTTTGAAGTCGTCCCATGATGTAAGAATACCTGCCCGGTTCTCGTACCAGACACGTGCGCCGTCCAAAAGACTGAAATAGACGTGCCGCAGTTTGTCTGCGTCGTCCCACTGGTTGTGCACGGCAACGAACTCGTAATGAACGAGCCAATCTTCCACATCCTCAAGAGCAGTGCCATGAAAAGGATTTGGCGTTCGCGGTGTCAGTAAGGTGCAATGGAGTGGCGTTGTGCCGTTCGTACCGGTTGGGTTGGTGTCGGCATGGCTGGTCGGGGCTGCCATGTTGTTTGCGAGCAGTCCAAACTCAGGGGATTGCCCTCGGATCCTTCTGCTGGTGCGGTGCACAGGAGTGACCACCGGTACGACGCTTGTGTTCCTGGTATGTGGAGGGGTACGGTGCATAGATTACCCAGCACCTCCACCAGTTTGTCACGTACCAAAGGCCGTAGAGAAGGGACAGGAACAGCGGGGCAGAAAGACACGAGCGTGTATCTTCGAAACGAGGCGCTAACCACACTTCTTCTTCGTTCTCCTTGCCCTTTTCGGCTCGCTAGGGCTTGCCGGCTCACAACTCTAGGTGGCAATATCATAATAAAGGATTTTCTTTTGGGGGACCGCGGAAGTATTTACAATGTGGTGCACTTCAACGTGCACTTCTATCTAATTACACGGACCTCGAAAATTTCGCCTGCCATGAAAATCAAGACGACGCCATCGTGACTCAATACCGCAATCTTTGGGTGAGTAGTCGAGTAGTATAATTGCTGCGTCACCATAGTGAATTCGAAATGATTAGGTGTGCGTCGGATATTTTTTAACAGAGTGTGCTGAAGCATATTTATGCGAAGATCTTTATGTTTCGAGTTTTCCGCAATGATAGGTTAGCGGCTCCACTCTTGCACTGCTAAGATAAAAAACGCGCCTTGAATTTCCATCAGAGGTGGAAGATTTTAGATGGAATGGAAAGGAAAAAACTGAGTTAGTCAGGAGTTGGTGAATACAGAACCTTAATAACAAAAAATAGCTTAAGTGATGTTAAACAGAACAAATGGGAGACCAGAAAAAAGGACATTTAAGAATTTATTCTCTTTCATTTTTTTAAAAAAACTTTTTTGATACAGTATATTTTACTGTGATATTGTGGTTTCGGGACATACAACTCTAAAAATAGTTATTATTACGAATCGCACCAGTGATAAAAAGATGCAATATCATTGAGAACTAACATACAATGATGCAAATAAATGTGTGGGAAAAGTTGTAACGAGTAATGGTAATGTAAATGTCCAAAACAAAAGGTGTGTTTGGAATAAGTGTTTAACAATTTCGAGTACTTCGTACTCAACTATGGGAAAGCGTTGAGCCGTGCCCATAACTATGGATCCTCAGAATTCAAGGTGATAAAGGCTGCAGCGCGAGCACGAAGGTGCTAGAAGAAACAGACGAAAGGCGAGGCACGGAAGGCAAAGAGGACAACACGAGCGCTGTGTGCCTCCGTGCCTTCCGTGCCTCGCCTTTCGTCTGTTTCTTCTAGCACCTTCGTGCTCGCACTGCCGCCCTGATTACCACGAATTCAAACCGTCTAGCCTAAATAGCCATTCTTCTTCAATGCATTTTTAGTACACAGGGCAGTCCTAATTTTTGGACCCGTATTTTCAAGACCAAGCCACTTTGGTTTCGTGGATTGCAGTATGTTTATGCAGCGCTCGTGTTGTCCTCTTTTCCTTCCATGCCTCGCCTTTCGTCTGTTTCTTCTAGCACCTTCGTGCTCGCGCTGCAGCCCTTATTACCATGAATTTAAACCATCTAGCCCAAATAGCCATTCTTCTTCGATCCTTAGAAGTTTTGTTCTTAATTCCAAGTGGGTTTCGGGATGGCTCAGTGCTCTCCCATAGGTGAGTACGAAGTACTCGAAATCGTTAAGCATGTTTTCTAAACAAAGAAACAAGAAGGTGTGTTAAAAAATATTTAATGATTTAGAGTACTTCGTACTCAACTATGGGACTTAGCAGCCCGGACAGGAGTGATACTGTCTAGGAAAAGAAGGTACACGAAGAGATAACTTGTCACTGGCAAGGACAGAACCTGCGACATTGAAATTTTCACTCGATGATCTATTCGATAGTTCTTCCTATCGGTGCAAGCGGATGGCTAGTTAACCTTTTGTCAACTTTTCTTTCTTGGCATTTATATTACGATTACTTTTAGTGTCATCAGCTTTACTTTCCTTGGCAACATTTTCTGTTATCAGTCACTAAAACGGAATTACAGTATTATTATTCTGTCTACTATCTTGAGATTCGTTCAGCTAGCATTCTAAATTATATCTTCATTGCCTTGCCGCTGACATATGATAAGGATAGAAAGACAAACTATCCGTTCGAAACACCTTAACAAATAAGTAAACAGCTTCACTGTCTTAAGGACGCAAAAAGCACCAAGCTGATAGCATCACGTTAAAATTTAACTGCTTGTTTTTACTATGTAGCAGTTCTGCCTTCACACTTGCCAACAGAAAAACTCAGTATTCATGTACAAAGTCAACGAACAGTCCCTGCAACACTTATAAAATACAGCTGCCCTCTATTACAATGAAAGCGCGCTTAATTATTTGGGTAAGCTTGCTTCTTTATGACATTTCTCCGGGAGCATTGCCGTTTGCACGTATTGCGCAAGTGGAATGTTGATCCTGGGAGGGACATCGAGTGTGTCCACTTCTTCCTATGCCGGTCGTTTGCTTATGACACTATCTATCTATCTATCTATCTATCTATCTATCTATCTATCTATCTATCTATCTATCTATCTATCTATCTATCTTCTGAAGAAAGAGGGATAGCGAAAAAATTGTTTTAGAGCACGATTTTCCCCATTCCCGAACGTTCTTGTCATATACTTCTTTATATTCAAGTGCAGGCATTTTTATTGGGGCTTGCTCCATTTGAACAGCCCATTTGTTGGGCACGACGGGTCCCGATGGGCTATCTGGCTCCCACCGTTGTATACATAAACGATTTTTTTCTGTGGGGAGGCGCGTTCTTATAAGGATGAACGTAAGTTTATTTAGATGAACGATGAAGGGGTGAATGGTTTTGTGCAAAAGTGGGATCGGCGCTGGTGCGTGAATAATTACACCGTCAAGGGCGTGTGGACAGTCTGTTCTGCGCAGCTTGTGGCTCCTGCGAAAAACTTGAGCATCTCGTAGTGCACTGTCCCACACTTGCTACGCTTCGGTCTTTGCTGATTAAGGAATATATATTCCTAGGACCTAAATGCACAATAGATGACTACCTCTTTCCGAGTGTTACTGCTTCCCGACGTGACCCCGCCCACGGAGCTCTCCTTACATTTATGAACCAAACGGACCTGGGGAACTGTTTACAGACAGTTTGTTATCATTTCTATTCATTTATTCTTTACTTATACTCGTCTAAGTCTTCCTAGTTTTTCCTTCACTTCCTTTTATTCTTTCCTTTTTCTCTCCTCTTATTCTTGTTATCTTTGTTTCTTCCCTCCTCCCGAAAGAGTGAGCAGGCGTTGTGCCCCTCCAGGTGGCAATTGCCAGCTTGCTCTCTACCTTTTTCTTGTGTGTCCTTGGGTATTTGTGTACGCAAATCAAATAAATAAATGAATAAATAAATATCGTTTGCCATCCCCGAAAACCTGAGGAGGTGGTGGCAACAGATCCCGTGAATTTTGTGTTTTATTACCTTAGTGTTAAGTTCCTAGGATGGCGAAAAAGAACTAGGTCATCGTATAGATCAGATGAACAGGAACATTGTGGAGAAGTCTTACGGGAAGCGTGAACAAATTACACGATGATCTACCCAGCCCATGCCTCAAAGTTTCGATTCTGTAACGCCAGGCGAGGAGGTTGACTCCAAAGAAAGAGAAGGGGCGTAGGTGACTTCAGGTTGTTGTCACGAATATCTGCGGGTGTTAATGGCTGCGTTCCGGTGCTTGATCTATGAGATCGACTACTGCGACGCAGTCCTACGCTGACAAATGGCTGGTGCTTTCGCAGGAGATGGTGGCTGCTACATGTAGGCACAAAGGCTACGTTCAGGTGCTGTATCAATGGGAACGTGTTCAGTGGCACCATCTTACAATGCCAAACACAGTGAAAATAAGGAGTGTTTGTGATACTTTCATATGGTTTCGCTTAGCCCGATCATAGTGCACACTGCCTGGTCCAAGGACCATCGTGTGCGCAAGCTCACCTGCAAAAAAAAAAGCGGGGTTCTGTGCCTCCTACCAAGCATCGATATCAGGATAAAAAGATTCCAACAGACAGGTTAACACATAGTGGCGTCAGTCAAAACCAACTACAGAGCTAAACGTAACAGCACCTATCCGCTCAAAACTGTGGACTTGCGAAAAAGCACGTAGTGCTTTTTCGCAAACTTGTACATTAAACAGCTCTGGCTTGAGAATTTTTTCGTTCCTGAATGTATAAACTGCTATAGCAGGCGAAATATTTTTCTTGATGGCGTATTTATAAAAAAGAAACAGAAGTAAGCAGGGAAACTTCCGCGTCATGCATTTTTCACAGTATATCTAGATAAGAGCTGGTCGCTTGGTAGTTTATACTTCTATGCCTATAATTGGAGATATGGTAGACCAGACCTGTATGCTTGTGTTCTGAAAAGGTCGATATATGAAATATTTGGAGGATGCTCCAGCTAAATATTTGAAGGAGGCCTGAGGTTGAGCTTGAGGTATTATGCGGTTGCAAATATTAGGTATAATATGCTTAAGTACTATGAGATTGGCAGGACTTGAACCCAACCACTCGATGCGAAATTCATGTTTGGCGCTTGGTTTGATTCTGCGTTTCCACTATAAACAATCATACAAGCATTACGGACACGCTGCCCACTTTATGACAATATTTTATGGTTTTGTTTTTTTAAGAAACAGCTTCAAATAGCAGCGTGAACTCATGGCGCAACATCTGCTTGCCCCTCAGTATTCCATTAGACCTCGGTTTGATTCCCACTTGAACAAAAAACATTTATCCCACTTTTTAAAAAACATTTATCGGCGTTCATCTCGATTCCTCGCTGAGGAACAACGATGACTTTTCACTTGCCAGCGACAACGCCGATGCCAACATCAACTCCACAATTTCAGAAACCTAGTTTGTTTAAGTATTCCAACTTATCCAACAACCTAGTAATGTTTTTATGAATCAATTAAGAACCATTAAAAATGTGACATAGTCAACACACAACACATGAATTCAGCGGAGTCCCTGGGCACTTTAGGTGGTGTTCGAAACGTGAAGTAGTCATCCGCCATCTAATAAAGTAAAAAAAGGTCATTGTTTAACTTTAACTTATTTCAGCCAACACAGCAAACTCGTTCTCTCAAAATCATCATGAAATATTATAAAAACTAAACTTGCACGCTTCTACATGGCAGGGTAACTTATACAATGGTCCATATATAACCCGATTTACAAGAAGATACAGAAAACAGCATGCAGAGTGTAAGGCATGTTTGCGAGCAATTGAAGTCAGCAGGGTAATCCACAAGTAAGCAACTGCTTCTCTTTCTCTTACATAAAACTTAATACTGAGTATAGATGTGCCACCCAAAAAACAAAAAAAGAGACAACAGAAATACACGCTTCGAAGAAAAATGGAGCAACTCACTAAAAACAACACATAAAAGAAAAAAAACCGTAAAAGCCGGAAACGGAAATTCGCTTCAAATAAGCGGAAGACCGAAGAAACGCCAACCGGATAGTATGCCCCTTACGGTCCTCTCGGAGTAAACATCCTACAAATGGAGCCCCACGTAGTAGGCTCAATGAGCTTCCAGCGTTTTCATTTCAACTCTTTCTCTTCAGTAAGCTTCCTTCACTGCCTCTCTTTCGCTTACGTTATGTCCAGGTTTTTTTTTTCTTCCGTTTATGCTTTGTTTTTTCTCGCCTCTAGAGCTATTTGTTTTACCCCCGCAGTTTCTTTTGTTCCCGCTATTTTTCATGTTCAAAATCTTTCTTCCCTCCATTGGTTGTTGTTTCTTGCTTCTATAGCTATTTAATTTACACCGACAGCCTATTTCTTTTTTTCATTTTTTCCTGGACACATGACAAGCACGGAAACAATAAAACATCCTCCATCGCTCCTAAGCATACCTCCAATGAGATTTTTCTGGAAGCATGGGCTGCTTTCATCATTCTGCCTTTCGTTGAACGAGTCCCTCGAACCATAAAACCTTCAGGCCTAGACAGACCTTCATTTGCATGCGAGGAGAAAACGTACAAAAACGATTCTTAAGTGGCTGACGGATCGTAAAGAAACAAGCTGAGGAATGAGACAATATCATGAGAAATGAAAATTTCTGCTGTACTGAACACGGCTCTTCGCCTTATACAGATGCACGAAAAACAAAATTTGACGCACTGCTTCACGGAGTTGCAGAGCGTAGTCTACGGGCAAGTGGGTTCATATTATTACTGTCATTTTGTAGAAAGTAGGGTACTTTATTCTTAATCGGGGTATTGTTGCGATCCTGTTTTTATGGCGGTGTTATGGGGGCATGAACAGATATTAAAAAATCCCCAAGGTTGTCTTTGCTCACTAAACGGTATGCGCTAAATAAAAAAATAGATTCATATTTTCCTGTCATGAGCTTGAGGTCATTATTGTTGAGGCCCCTCGGACAAGTTAAAAGAATAATTCCACTTTGACCTTTGTTGGCATCTACAGCGCCCTATGGAACAGATTGGTAAAAGAGGCCCTTGCAAGACGAGGGTGACATACAAGTTTGATCTGTGAAGTTATGGTTGGCCTCTCCGTTGAGACAGCACTGAAATCATACAATAGTCGTAAAGGAGATCCGGATCGAGGTCAGCCTGTATCACCGTGTACGCCTTATTCACAAGAAGGCATGCAGTGGTGCCTTCCACATAGGAGCAATATCTAGAGAGAGTGCCAACATGGCCGGCTGAGAGGCAAGTGAGTGGAGGAAGAAGGAAAAGCGTGAGCGCTTTCGCCTGTTCCGAAACCCTCTAGAGTTCCACTGTATGATCTCGAATTTGGATGACAAACTTGAAAAAGATGTATGGTTGATAGCCATCATGAATGTCCTAGGTTTTATATTTCGCCCTCCATGTCTTGTTCAGAGGCTTGAGAGGCAGGGAGGGTGCGGAGGCCGGATTGTCTAACGACGAGGTGGTGGTAGCCACCTTACGACGACGTCGGGGAGCTGAACCCGTACTGCAAACCGAAGAGGAGTGCGAACGCGATTCTATCGGTTGAAACTGAGTGATCGCCCAGGCTTGAATGACCTGAGTGACCTCTACTACTATGCGTTGGACGGAGGAGTTATCAATGAGGCGACTGATCGACGCTTCGACGCGCGTAAAGGGCTCCTCCACGCGAGTGACGCGTTCTTCACTGGGATGAATTGGGTTAGTCGGCAAGAGATCCTAAGGTGCTGCAGTAGCTACAGGAGCTTCCGGAGTAGGTGCGTCGGCTACTGGAGCCGGAGGGTTATTCGGAGTGCGCTTAGTGTGAGGGCTAGGCTAGGGGGTTGCCGGAGTAGCCGCCTGGACAGGGGCGGCAGTACCGAGAGGCTTTGCAGAGGCTGCTTGTTGGGGAACAAGTTGGTTAGTTAAGAGTGCGAGCTGTTTTGATAGAAATTCGTTTTGTTGTTGAAGCTACAAAACCTGCGGGCGAAGAGTCACAAGTTCAGGTAAAGGATTGACAGCGGGGGAGCGAAGAGTTTTTGAAGCAGCAACCCCTGTCCAACCCCTGCCCACCGGTTCGAAGAGCGGTGTGAATTCTTGACTTTTGGCCGGTTCTGAAGGAGCAGCCTGCTTCAGGCAGGTGCTTTCATTCTGTTGTGACGAAGGTGAGGTGGGCCCTCGATGCAATGTTGAGGGCGACTTGGGTTTCCAGTATTTTGCAGCACAGCCACTAGTCCCAGTCTCGTGGGCGCCGTGGCGAAGTGAGTGAGTGACTGAGTGAGTGAGAAGAACTTTATTATGGTCCAGTGCAGACGCTGAGGTTGCCACGCGTCACCCGGCTACTCTCACGTGGGGACCAGCAGGTCTAGCCTGACGTCCCTGTCACGGGCACACTGGATGGTCTGGATTTGGTCCTGAAGTTCTGGGCTGTGCAGGAGCGCATCCCACTCGGTTTTCCTATAAGTCGGTGCTTGCGACCCGATATCTCAGAGCAGGTGTGCTAATGTAGTGGTCTGCCCGCAAGCAGGCAGGCCACTGCATACGGGAAGCTAGCGTAACAGCCGCGAGCGTATCATCAGTGTGGCATGTATCCATGTTGTTACTCGACAATCATGTCGTGATTATCATGTTTGGATGTGTCATTTACCTATTTTGTTTGTTCATTGCGCAATACCGAGTCTTGTACATGTGAAGCTAATGAAATGGCCACAATCGCATCATGAGCACAGCATGTAGTCATGTTGTCACATGACACGAATCTGATGTTTATCATGTTTGCACCAGTATCATAACATCGTCATCCATTCACTTCCCCAAATACAAAATTTGGTATAAGTGAAGCCAGCCAAACGGCCGCCAGCGCATCATGAGCGTGGCATGTAGTCATGTTGTTACGTGACACGCATGTCATGATTTTCATGTTAGGGTCTGTCGCTTGTGTTCGCCGTGCAATCATGCTATACTATACAAGTTTTGCAACATGCCACGTGAACCAAGCTACAGCAAGTGCTGCAGAACAAAGAAATTGAAATCATGACATTCATGACATATATATCATGATTTTCATGTTATGACTACTCAAATGTATTCTGCATATAGTCGTGTTATGCAATACCAAGTTTGGTATCGATACAAATATTGAAACGGCCAGGAGAGCTAAAAGTCGTAGGCGGCTAGCTAGATAGATACTCTCAAACTCGCCGAAGTTCTCTAACCCCCATATTCACAAACGCTCCTCGACTCGACTTTCACCCTTCACTTGACAGATTTGAGCACTGCGCCGCTGCTCGGCTGAAAATGGCGCTGCGCTACTCAAGAATAGCGGCAAATTATCACTGACATGCAATGACTTGCCCTGCCTAGAGATGGCGCTCCCATCGGCTTTTTCGAGTGAAGGTGGAGCGTTGAGTGAAGGGGCGTTCTTGAATACGGGGGTAAGAAATGCTTCGCATTTAAAAACAGTGGCTGTGGCCGCTGGGCATCTTGAGACACCGAGCGAACACGGTGACGTCATTCTCGATATGACGTGTTATGTACAACAGCTGCACTGCTGAAGTGTGGCCTCTTCTATTAGTTCCGGCAACAGGATGTCATGGGTTAGTCACGGAGGTCGTGGGTAAAGATAAGAATGAGCTCTTGCTTCGGGCCAGAGTAAACGAAGATGACGTATGTTTTCACGCTCACACTTTCAGCGCACTCGCGGGGGCGGAGCTAAAGAAGCTTTTAAAGACGATGGTCTTTCTTGGGACCTTCAACGCAAAAATTTTGGTCTGCCTGCTTGTCTGTACATTTGTCTGTCCACAGTTAACAATACCCTAAACGTCACAACATGATGCTTTGAACAGCTGACCCTATCCGTAGCGCCCACCAATGTTGCTCAAGGTTTAGCGTTTATACATGTGCGACTGTCAATTAAAAGCAATTATTGCGCATCTGAGGCACCATAGCAACACGCCAATATTCTATATTTATGTTTTTTTACTAGGAAAGGCATACATAAGTAATGTCAAGGACCGTACCACTTATCCCGCTGCGCTGACGATGCAACGCTTGCACGAAATAGCACGTGTTTCCAACGCTTTGCTAAGATGACGTGGTGGCGGCACCTGCCCGTCGCCTTGCGTTCTACGTTTTATCGCCTCCGAGACAAGCGCGCACGCCGCTTGCTTCGTTTTTCAAGATAACTGCCAGATAGCACTCGTGCCTCACGTGTGACCTGACTTGATGCGCTCGTTCGCCTCCGCTGCACGCTCGAGGCACTTTAACGCAGCGTCTCCAGAATACCATTCACCAATTTTCTTGCGCAGAACATAAAAAAACGTTTTCTTCACTCTCTCCAGACGCAATTTTACGCAAGGCTATCGTATTTCGACGACATTTGCATGGTAACATGCAAATACCGGGCCAATTTTTGTTTTGCGTGCTCTAAAACTCCTACTGTTAAACCGCGAAAACAGTTATGACATCGTCAACAATAATGTCGGTCCTTTCTAAACGCAAGCTTTGATTGAATCCTAAAGTTCCTTCAGCTACCCTTTAACATACCATCGAACTCAAGCTATTCCGCCTGATCGCCATATATCACACGTTCATTTACAGCTCCACCTACTGCGACTTAATTTTCTTCTTTAGGCATCAATGCTACTTTGCTTCTTCATATTTCCAGACTATCTGTCAGAGGGTGCTGTGACTATTTATGTCTTCTACTTCTTTTGTATTCTTGTTTATTTCGCTAGCTTGTTGAAATCTTTTTTTTAATAAACGTATCGTGTGCCTCTGTCCTCTATGATTTAGTAGAAAAAAACATTCATGTTGCTATTCTGTAGAGCAGGTGCCCTGTAGAACAGGTTCCTAAAATACCACAAGAATGCTTCCCGCAATCTCAGCTTGCCTACTGAAAATCCACCCCACCATATGGAGCCGATCTGCATTCTTCCACACTCTGGGAATACCTACAACGAAGCTTCTAATGACCATACCCGAGGTTTCTTCAACCAGCCGGTGGAAATAAATTATACCCATTCTTTCTTCACCCATCACTGAAAACTGAGCGACAGTTCTAGATATATCAGCTAAGACTGTGGTGACACAGTATTGAATTTCCAGACACAGACATCACAATATTGCGTTTACACAGCACACATTTGCTGTAAACGATTACTTAACATCTCAGAAAAGCACGTGAGAAAGGTGAATTTACTTCCCAAACGCGTGGCTGCAGCTGCTGCAATTCACTAAAGTTTTGCTACAGTTGAGCTACTGGCCTCATTGAGCACAGCGAGCACATCAACTATCTGCAAAGCCTGCTTGAAACTTCCTCCGGGACGCGTACTTCCCCACAGGGCACATCTCCCCAAAAGCAGGCTGGAACCTAAGCCTGTGCAATTCTGGCGAATGTTTTGGGAACACGAAGGCTGGCCTTGACTGGCCAGACCACCTGATTGAGCCCGACTGCTATAAAGTCTAGGCGAGAGAAGAAGAGATCTTCATGAAAATCTCTTTCAAAGCATGCGACTCGAGGAGTGCGAAGGAAGTGTTTGTCATGAACTCCAAAGCCAAAGGGAGGAGTCCACGCAATAGCCATTACTTGAGAGGAAGTGGGGACTGCGGAGTTAGCAGGGTGTGGCAAAAAACGTGCGCTCCCTGCAGTTAACGCCCGCATCTTCGTTTACTCGCCCGAGTAGAGGGTAGAGTCTGTCAATTAAAGAGTGCGTTTTTCTGTCGCGCAAAGCTTTTACTACGCGAAATCACATGGGAACGCTCACTGTAAGGAGGTTCTTGTTTAGAGTTGCATTATCAATTTTTGTAATAAAGGGGTCATAAATACTAAACTGATGACAGCTTGTACTTACGAGTATGCTCACCCCGAAAAATTATCTTCGTGGTTTCAGGCGTAGTTTCAGACGAAAATGCCCAGAGAAAAATTTGGCGCCTACGTGTACGTGAATCTCTTGAAGGAGTTGTTGGAGCACTGGAAATGACGGTATATGCGTCTGAGAGGCTTGTGTGGGCTGGTGTTGAGCGATGCTCGGGCTTGATAGCGGATACGACTGCGCACACAATGTTCCTCTAAAACAACACTTTCATACGGATATCTATTTCACGCATATTATACTTTAATATAAAAGCCCAGTTACCTTTAGTGCATAAACGAACGGCGAGAGAAACAAACAGATTACTAGCAGTCGCAGAGTGAAGGCTGGCTATGTCGTCTGACTGCGAAGTCTAGCGGCCCTTCGTTACTTCTTATGCGTCGTAAAATTGTACGTAAACGCAGGAGTTTTCAATGTTAAAAAAAAAACTCGTTTTTGGTGCCATTATGAAAAAAATAAGTAGCTCACTACCCACTTCTTCAGTAACAAATCAGCCATTTGGACGCAATGAACGCGTTGAAGCCAAAAGCATCACCGCGTTGTCTGGGCTCTACATGAGCAATACAAATCATAGTCAAGTTCAAAGCTCACATACCACGGCATTCCGACGCATTCAACATCTCTCAGCACCAGTTTTCTATCACGGTAGATGTAAGAAACCCTATGGTTTCAGGCAATCAGTTTTCTCATCATATTAATTTTTCCTTGCTCCTCACTCATAACGAATGTATAAAAAGACAAAAAAATGAAAAAATACTTTGCAGTTTCGTTGCTTCATGTCAGAAGAATTTGCAGAACTGGTCTTTATTTTTCTTAGCTTTTCGCTTTTTTTCATCCTTCTTTTCTACTTGGTTTGTTCTTTTTTTCGTCTGTTTTTAATTTATTTTTTGTTATCGCCTACAATTTCTACATATTGCTTTTCCTAGCTCTTTCTATATTTTCTTTCTGTCTGGCCTCTCGCATTCTTTTTTTAAATTTCTAGATTCCTTTTGTGCTTCTTATACATTTCTTCGTCTCAGTTTTTATCCTCTGCATTTCTCTATTTTTATTTGTTCTGTCTTTTTCTTTGTGTCTTGTTCTGTCATTTTCCGTTTGTTTATTTGTGTCTTTTTCTGTCTCTGTCTGTTTCTTAGTCTTTCTAAATTTGCCTATCTCTCTATATCTCTCTCTCTCTTTTTCGATACTCGTTCTCTATCGTATCAGAGTGATTGCATCCCACGCCGAAGAAACTAGCGCACCTGTTCTGGGAGCGAACGAGGAAATCAAGAAGAAGATATAGAGGAACAAGTCAAATAGTTCGGAAGCCAGTTTACAATGATGACTTTCGGTCCGCCCTGCCCGGCGTAACAAAAATTAGGTGCTCTGCTATAAAATAAATATTTTTAGCGTTCTCGCATATTTTGTTTTAGACGCACTTCCATTGGCAAGATTTTTTGATGTTGCATTCGCACCTAAGCAATTTTGCCTCTGCATCCGGTGGGAAATGTTCAATTACTACGAATAAATGCATTGGGAGATTCAGAAGTTATTGCGCCGGCAAAAATACAGCAATCAATTTAAGATAGGGATTCCTCAAGAAACATGTACAACAGAAGCAGTGACGCAAAATTATTGTGAGTTGAGAAAGCATGTCAACTTTTTAAATATTTCGCTTCGACGAAGACACCCTCGGAAAGTACAAAATGAAACCGCCTCACGTTGCGACAGCTTTAAAGAAAGAGAAGCCGTGGAGTGTTAGCACAAAACAACAAAGTAAAATAGAGGTTGGATATTTGGAGAAGTAGCTGAGCGAATGCCAACTGACGTAGCTAGATAGATAGATACGCTCGAAGTCGCTGAAGTTCGCTAAGCAATGCTTCGCATTTAAAAGTGCCAACTAGCTGTGAACATTTCTTAGATACGTTGCATAGAATACATCGATATAGCAGTGTATATTTTTGTGCATTCGTATGCTAACTCTAAATGCGAATCATTTCTTAGTGAACTTCGGTGAATTAGAGTCTATCTATCTATCTATCTCTCTCTCTATCTATCTATCTATCTATCTATCTATCTATCTATCTATCTATCTATCTATCTATCTATCTATCTATCTATCTATCTATACGCCTATGACTTCTAGCTCTCCTGGTCGTTTCGAAAATTGTGTCAATACCAAACTTAGTATGGTATAACATGACTGTATCAAGAACATATTTGATTAATCAGAACATAAAAATCATGAGATGTATGTCATGAATTACATTTTATGGCTCTGCAACTCTTGCGGTGGTTTCGTTCACATGGCATGTTGCAAACCTGGTATGGTGTGGCATGACTGCATTTCGAACACAAGCGACGGACCCTAACATGGAAATCATGACATGCGTGTCATGTAACAACATGACTACAAGCATTGCTCACGATGTGCTTGCGGTTGTTTCGCAAGCGTCAGATATACCGAATTTTGCATTACAGTATACGTAAATGGATGACGAAAGTATGTGGCTGGTGCAAACGTGATAATATTGACATGCTTGTCATGTAACAACATGACTACATGCCACACTCATGATGCACTGGCGGCCGTTTCGCTACCTTCACTTATGCCGTATTTGTATTACGGGGACGTGAATGGATGACGAAGGTATGATGCTGGTGCAAGCATGATGAACATGAGATGTGTGTCATGTAAGAACATGACTACATACTACGCTTATGATGCGCTCGCGGCCATTTCGCTAGCTTCACATGTACCAAACTCGGTATAACACGGCGCGAATGAACGACATAAGTGAATGACAAATCGAAACATGATAATCACAAAATGTGCGTCATGTAACAACATGACTACATGCCACACTGATGATGCGCTCGCGGCCGTTTCCCTAAATTCACATATGCCAAATTTGGTATTACGTGACTTCAACGGGTGACGAAGGTATGTGGTTGGTGCAGACATGATAATCATGAGATGCGTGTCATGCGACAACATGACTACATGCTACCATTAGGGCACCAATACATTCCGGCGTGACGCAGTGCGCGTGCTCACCGCCGGTCCTGCCATATACTCGCAGACGCGCGCCGCGCTGTGTTGCTTTGACGCATGTCGCGCCAGTTGCCGTCTGGCCATGCCGATGGACGCTGGTCACTCCTGGCGTATAGAGTACTTGCGTTTCGCTTACGTAGCGTCGCTGTGCCACAGCGCGCGCGCGTCAACGCTACATCGAAGTACATTGAGCCTTTCATGATGCGCTCGCGGCCGTTTTGCTAGCTTCACATAAACGAATTCGGTGTTACGGGAGGTGAATGGATGACGAAATATATGACTGGTACGAACATGGATAATCATGACACGCGTGTCATGTAAGAACATGACCACATAATACGCTCAAGCGTGCTCGAGGCCGTTTCGCTAGCTCCAGATATAATAGGTGGGGGTAGTGGTTAGAGGTTAGTGGTTAGTGGTTAGAATAATAAATTGGGTATCAAATGGTGAACCTGCACTCCGGAAACTTCACGTGTTTTGCAAGCAACTGGATCCTATCAACTATTGCTATCAGGTGTCTCCGCCACTGGTGTCACTGCTGTGCCTGTATTCTGGATACTTAAGCTGCCTCGTGGCAATCAAGCAGCATCATTTGAGCGAGCGATCAGAGCCTGCGAACTGCTGTATTTCTATCTTCTAATTTGTCTGCCTTTCCTACACAAGTGATTCAAGGGCCTCGTTCTTACGTTTTATTTTTTTCCCCTGTCTGCGGTGCTCTTATCACTCGTTTCGATATGGCTCCTACCATTGCATCGCTTTGTAAAGAGTTTGAAGACTTTAAGGTGTCAATTGAAAAAAAAAATTTGCTACCGAACATAACACGTTGAAATCAGTAAAGTCTGCTGTGACGGGGGGTCATCCTGAAAGTTTGAACAAACTGCAACCTGAGGTTGATGACATCATGAAAGCCACGGATTTCATGAGCACTAAGTTTGAAGCAGCGAAGTCGGAAAACAGCGGCCTTATATCTGACAACAAGCACCTACAAGATAATAATGAGGGGCTGCTTCAAAAGATTAGACATTTCGAACAGTACTCCCGCCTCAACAATTTCGAAATAAGAGGTGTTCCAACAACGCAAGGCGAAAACTGCACAAACATTGCTGAGCTTCTCGGCGGAAAGGCCGGTTGCCCTATTAAACTTGGGGACATCGATACCATACACAGAGTACCAACGCGTCACACAAATAACAAAACATCATTTTGCGCTTCTGCTCGCGTGAAAAGCGCTTGAGTTTCTAAAGAAGGCTCGGAAGTCACGCCCAAAAACAGACTTGCTCGGTTTTCCCGCAGTGCAGGAAAAGCCAATATACGTTAATGAGCACCTGATATCTGATAATAAGCGGCTGTTTTCTAAAGCACTTGCTCTCAAAAAACAAATGAAATGGGCTTTTCTGGGGACTGACAGTTGGGTTATTAAGGCAAGACAAACTGGTGATAGTGTGGTGCACAGAATTGTCAGTGATGTTGATCTGCATGTGTTCAATCCACTGGCGTGAAATAACGTTAGGCTTAGAAAAAAGACAACGTAATGGCTTATTTTCTTCCGGGTGACTTTATTAACAATTCTTCGCATAACTGGGGTTTTTCTTCATTCCAATGTTTGTAGCCTTCCTAAGAATCATGACAGCATTACCGCTCTACTAGCTTCCCCTAATCATCAGTTCTCGGCTATCTGTTGCTCCAAAACTTGGCGTTCACCTAGTCATGGTGACTTGTATGGCTTTCCCGGTTATATAAGTGAATATTCTCACCGAATCGATGATCGCCATAGTGGCTTCGCTATTTTATATCAAATAACATTCTGTATAAAAGGCGCAATGATATAAATTGAAATGGGGTGAAATGTGAATCACTTTCGCTGGAAATTGATCTGCCGAGTCTCTGTCAGAACCAACGAAAAACTATTCTTGCTACTGTCTATCGATCCGCTTCCAGTGACTCCTCTGGTTGTTATAATGCGCTTCATCGCTTGTTTTATAAACTTGCTGCTGAGCGCAAGAATATAATTACTATGGGCAATATGAACTTTGATTTACTAGATTCCTCTGGCCATTATACTCTCGAGTATAAAACTTTTTTTATAGTTTTGAGCATAATTCGCTATTATCTGCACCAACACGCTGTTCTGATAACGGCTCACAGTCATCAATCGATCGCATCCTCACAAACATTGATGACGTCAGTCATGCTGGTGTCATTGAGAGCGACATTACAGATCACTTTCCTGTATTTCTGTATTTTGAACAGGTCATCATTCGTAGCAACGTAATACGTCAAAAATTATCGCTTTGATTCAGACAAGAACTGCATGCTCATTGCCGATGAAGATTGCTCCGGTGTATATGCCGCGAAATATCCTGAAGAAGCCTTGGCCAGGTTCTACAACACTCCTTATTCAGCAGTTGGGCGTTCAACTACTTTACAATCTTCTGACAGACGCTACTTTGCCCCACGGTGGTTATAAGATTCACTGATGCGATCTCTTCACAAGAAAGAGTACTTATATAAAAAGACAAAACGTCAGCCTTTTGTTTCGCGCTTGAAATCACGCTATTAAACTTCCTCCAGCACATTGGCTACACAATTAAGAAAAGTGAAACACAGTTATTATGAGCGCGAACTACATAATTGTGTACATAACTCAGGGGAAAAATGGCAGCTTTTAGAAGAATTTTTAAATTCCTCCTAGTCGCGCAGGAAAGTGATCTCTATTCGTGGCGACAACGTCACCCTCACTGCGGCCAGTGACGTGGCCAACGCCTTTAATGTACACTTTTCTACTAGCCTTGCAGTCTCCTCCTCCTCAGACTACGTACCCCCATTTTCTCACAGTCCTCAGTTAATGTTTATTTTTTCTACTTGTGCTTCCAAAATTTCCATAATTATTTCAGGATTAAAAGCTACCAGAGTAAGGTTAGACAACATCCACTCAAAGCACATTAAACTCGTAAGATCTCTTGTAGCTCCTATATTAAGCCACATTTCATTTTTAACCGCTGTTTCAAAAACGGTGTTTTCGCGGATAAATTGAAAGTTGCAAAGGTAGTGCCAGTATTAAAAAAGGTGATCCCCCCAGCATGTGCCCAATGGATCTGTCCTCCCCTTCCTGGACAAAATTTTGGAAAAACTACTTGAAATAAGAATATATATTTATTTGAGCAAAATTAAGATACTTTCTTCCAATGAGTTTGGTTTTAGCGCTGGTCTTTCCACTGATACTGCAATTACTTGTTTCACTGACAAAATCAGATCATTCATTGATAATCGTAACATCACAGGATCTGTCTTAGTCGACTTTACTAAAGCATTTCATAGTATTGATGATTTCACCCTATTTAGTAAACTTGGGCAATATAGGATAACTGGTCCCGCATTGGCGCTATTACAGAGCTTTCTTCTTAATAGAGCTCAGGTGGTCTCGGTCGAAAATTTTACATACAGTCCCAACCCCATTACCAGAGGTGTTCCGCAAGATTCAATTTTGAGTCCGTTATTATTTTTATTATTCATAAATGATTTGCCACGTTGGCCTCATTATTCTTCTAGTTTACTTTACACTGATTGCATGACTCTTTTTTCTGGTCACTTGGATTTCGCGACTCTCCTGTGCAGACTTCAAGCTGACCTTAATTCTCTTGTTGACTTGAGCAACTATAATAAGTTATTGGTTATTCTTTCCAAATCCTGTTTTATGCTTTTTCATTCATTAAAAAAACTATCATTTATTTTTCACCTTTCTTGAACTCAGTAGTTATTCCTTGAAGTGATCATTCGTCATTTGAGGAGTTATAATAGACACATACGTAAAATTTTAGCAGCATATCAATTCTGTATGAAAAAGATTTCATATGGTATCAGGGTCAAGTCACGAATGTTTTTAACATCGAAACTCTGAAGGTGTTGTATCATGAATTCATACACCGTCATCTCAGTTAATGCTTTACATCATGGGGTAATTCCTTTTCAACGCACATTTGGCCGTTAAAGGTATTGCAAAAACAAGCAATATGACTCATAACTTTCGCTTCATGTCAAAAGCCATCACATGCGATTTTTCGCCAGCTTGACGTATAACTCATCTCCCAAATGTACGTTTATAATGTGTGTGTTTTGTTGTTCAAATTTTCCCACAACACCCTCACTATCGACATATTTCCTATTGCCTTGTTCAATATTGAGAATAATCTAGATTCGCGGTCGCCAATGACCTGTTATTACCTAAAGTTTGCAGTAATTATGAAAAAATGAGCATTGTTTTTTCATAAGTTTCATTATGGACTTCTTTATAACATGATATGAAAGACTTAATGTGCATCCATGTTTCTAAGACAAAACGAAAAAGTTTCTATTAAACATATAACTGCTGCATTTTGTTTATTTTTGATTTTTTGCTTTGTTTGTAAAAAAAGTTCGAAATGTTCCTGTGACTTGCTCTTTCGTTATTTGTCTTTCAGCTTCTTTTTTGTATTAGCATAGGAGGTCCCGCCTGTGGTTTACTACCTTAGGACCTCGTCCTGCATATTTATTCACAATGTATATTTCTGACGCTAATAAAGAAACATCAATTGATTGATTGATGTGACGTGAATCGAAGGCGAAAGTAAACGATACATCTAAACATGATAATTATGGCACGAAAATCATGTACGGGATCATTTACCTCCATCTCGCAATGTTGTGCTAATTTTAAAGTGGCTTATGAACATTTCTCATTCGTGCTTCGCATATAATCGATTCCCACTGTACGTGAGATCTGTCAATTTTGTTTGGTCACCAGCAGGTATTCAGGAGCCATTTTCAGCTCTCCAAAAACAAAAAGAATGAATCCTTAAAGCCAGCGCATACTTGTGAGAAAAAAGGAAGTCACACAGTATTGCCCAATGGAGAAGCTGAATCGCTGTATCTCCCGCCCCCCACAAGCTGGCAACGTTGCCCAGATTGTTTTCGGCACGCACCAAACTGCGGACGATGCCTCACACTACTCGCTACTCTTTCTTTTCGTGAACACCTGGGCGAAAAAGGCGCGAGTTGCGTCAGCACAATTAGGGGCGTCGTAATTGTCTATTAAGCAATTAGGAAACGTGATTACCGAACAACAAAGCCAGTGACGGTGTTTCCTGAAACTGCATGCCACGCCTTCCATAGTAAGCGCTCGTATTTTTATTTACTAAGATTTATTTTCGCGACGAGTCCATAATTGTAACGAGAAAAGGCAGTTTTGATTGGTTATATGAAAAAAAGAAAACATCGTGAAGGGACAAACAGTCATCGAGCGTGTAAGGGTGGCATGTACTGGTGTTTTTTTTGGAACACTGGCTAACGTGCAAGCTCGTTCATTGTTTATCATTATACACAGCACAAACGTCATAACTCCAATAACGGTCAGTTTTACACCCATGAGCATGAGTCCTCGCAAGACTTGCTGAAAGAAAACAAATAAGCTGCTGATGCACCTGTGTAGTGGGCATAATAAGGGGTGTGGCACGCTGATTCAGTGGCGTACCGACTCTTTCGTGAGTGGGGGAAGGGGGGGGGGGGCGAACCTACCTTACTCTTCAGCCAAGATGGCACCCTTAGCTCAATTTCCTTGGCCCAGAATGGCTCCCTTAGCCCAATTTTCTCATCTTGCTATCACGTGATAGCTCACCTTGCTATCACGCCCCTTTCTTTGATTAAGCTTTCACGGTTAACATCCACAGATACCACAATAGAATAATAAATTTATCATAAATGTTAGTTGTCGGAATGAAGATATACCAAGCTTCAACGAAGATACATCCACGCTGAACGGGGCTATAGCTGCCAAACACCAAGACATACATCAGGCAAACCTTCCCTTATAAATATACAGTAAACCTTTCAATAGCACTGTAAAGGCGCGTGTTACTTTCGCGTTATATGCCGATTCCTCTGCCGGAGAGATCAACGATGTTTTTTAAGGAATGATTGCTGTTATATTTGTTCATAAATATTACACTTTCTTGCATATATTCAGGCATGCGTGTACTATAATTTGACGTATTTGCTAATAGTCTGAATACTGTATCTGGATGTGCAATCAATATTATTATTGCAATTGTTGTATTTCTGTTATTTACTTATTATCAACTTCTCAACCTTTTTTTTGAAAATTTATAATTTTTCATGTTTGTTCACAATGTTTACATTCATTGTATTTATATCAAAATATTTCAACGGACCCCCAGGCACCTGCTTAAATACAACAATACAAACGGTGTAAAAACTTTTCCTTTAAAATAACAAAATCTGTCCAATTATAATGTTAAGCTATCCCTCGTTGCTTTTTTTCGAAATGGTCGTTAGCTGTATATTGAAATAAGTTTATTGCGCAACAATTTTGCAAGACGACGAGGCAAAAATGCTGCACTGAGTAGCTTGAGGGGAACCTTGAGGAAATATTGTTGTGCACAATCTTTGTCATGCGCACAGCACCAACTTGTTACGCGATGCGAGATGTGACGCGAAAATGACCCATCGCGCAATGACCACTTATAGCCGAGCACATAAAAAAATAAGAGAATAAACTATATTCGATACGGCATAGCGTTTACTATTGTTTCTTCGGCATTGAAACTTCCATGTGCCTCGAAATTGCTTGCTTCCTATGTGCCGTCACGAAGCCGGACAGCATCTCCTTCTAAATATATTTCAAGTCGGCTAGATGCTGATCGCATGAGCAGCGGATACATATAGCATCTGGCTACATGGATTATGAGTTTAATAGAGGCTGGACGATCGACGCTTTACTCTAGAGACGATCTTAGGAGCGTGGCCTTTAAGTACTGCAGCCCAGAAAGCCACTCGAGGCCTTCTACAATTACTCAGGGCAACATCACTGCGCGACCACCTGTGAAACCTGAACTGTGTGTGCGGTGTGTGTGTGTGTTGTGTGCAGTGTGTATCTACTTCTCTCACTCTCTTTTTCTACCTCATTTCCTTCTCCCGTACAGTGTAGCAAACTGGACTTAGTCTAGTTAACCTCCCTACCGTTCCCATATTTTTTTTCTCTTTTTCTCTTCTAATAAAATATTTCCACGTGCAGCAAAACATGTTTAGTAGTTTGTGCGCATATACATTTTGTGAGCTCATACTTGATGAGAGAAGGAATAGAGAGAAATAAGCAGCGCTGCTCGTGTGTGCTTCTCTGCTGTCCGAGATGTATTTTGAGCTGTAAAGGACAACTCAAGTTGAGTGAAAACCAACTACCCGACTCCTACATAAGCCTCCATGGTGCTAAAAAACACGGTATTTAACCTTCTCCCTGTTCCGGTGGGCCAACTTGTGGGGCTTGACTGAATGTTTCGAAAGGAGAGCGCACTCCTTAGACACGGAAAGAAAGACAGGGACAAGCCCTTACTACCAACTGAAAATTTATTCGTCGCTGGGCGCGTCACTGTGCCCAGCGTGCGCGTGCGTCAACGCTACATGAGAGTATATTGGGCCCTTCATGATGCGCTTGCGGCCGTTTTGTTAGCTCCACATATACAAACTTTGGTGTTACATGACGTCAACAAATGACGAAATATATGATTGGTACAAACATGACAATCCTCACATGCGTGTCATGTAAGATCATGACAACATATCACGCTCATAGCGTGCTCGCGGCCGTTTCGCTACCTTCACATATACTAAATTTGGTATTTCGTGGCGGTAATAGATGATGAAGGTAAACGGCACATCCAAGCATGATAACCATGACACAGAAGTCATGTACGGCATCATTTACCTCCGCCTCATAATATTATCTGACTTTAAAGTGACATATGAACAGATCTCATTCGTGCTTCGCATATCATCGATTCCCACTGTACGTGGGATCTGGCAATTTTTGCTAGCGGTTTATGCACCAAAGCCATATTACCATTAACTATGAGGCAAACTATGGCGGAGAAATTCGGTAATAATCTAAGACACCTGGTGTTGTTTATCGACCCCTAAATAAAAGCAGGCAGCTTTTTTTTGAATTTCACTACCCCCGAATTGTGGCCGCCATGGCCAGGTGTCAAAGCCCTGCTATCTATCCGAGTACATGAAATATTGTTGTTCTCACCATGGGAGAACATAATATATACTCATAATACACATGGGCGGGCGGGCGGCCGGGTGGGTGGGCGGGCGGGCGGGCAGGCAGGCAGGCAGGCAGGTGGACGAACGGACGGAAGAAAGAACGGATGGACTGATGGACACTTCGCCCCACTCATCATCCTTTACTTCGTGGATATGCTGTGATTGTTTTTTAAACTTTATTTCTTTTGAAGTACACTATCCGGTGCTTCATAACTTTGTGACATATTATAACCTAATGTTTACAATATTTTCAGCCAATATGGTTGATGTATCTATAATGTATATTTTATTAAATGGCCTCCAAAGTTTACTCTCGGGGACAGTTAAGCCTATTGAAAAATTGTTATTAAAATATTCCCTAATTCGATTTTTCTAAAAATTGCAGAGACTCTAGCAGCTCATGGACAATTATTATAAAAAAACATGTTCCATTATTTCTTTTTGCAGCGAGATTATTACGAGTATGAGTCTCAGCTTTTTGAGGATGCAC
Source organism: Rhipicephalus microplus (assembly GCF_043290135.1). NCBI lineage: Eukaryota > Metazoa > Arthropoda > Arachnida > Ixodida > Ixodidae > Rhipicephalus > Rhipicephalus microplus. The sequence continues at coordinate 183,661,895 of NC_134701.1, forward strand.
TACGCAAAAAGCACATGACAAATCAGCCTAAAAAGTGTGCTTGGGCTTCTGGGTCGTTTGAACATCATCCTATTTACAGAGAAAAAGCAGTTTTGGCATTTTCAGAAATACATTTTTACGAAGGCGCCTTTCTGGTGCGTACCCTCAGCTTTATTGCTGGAAATCCAATACACAGTGATACACGTTTAGGCAATCTGTACATATTTGCCGACAAAGCGCCGAATAAAAATTCTCCAAAAACCAGCATAGGGCCTTGGGAGGTAGGACATGAATACTTGATATTTCCTGCTCTCCTCTTCCCTTTTAAGCTGAGGAATTTCTTGAACGAAAAGCTTGCTGCGCTCAAAACTCTGCAAGTTTTAGTGGGATAATCAGGGTGAACAGTGGAAGTGCCTCAGACAGGCTGGGCGACGTTTCGATAGGAGGACCAATACAACTAACCCCTTCAAAACTAACACGCCAAAGATGACACGGCGCCTTTGAGAAAGATAGGTCCTCCTATCGAAACAACGGCCAGCCCGTCTGAGGCACTTCCACTGTTCATCCTGATCATACCAATAGGTTGTTTCCATCTGTCGGCTCCGTTCTTGATTTTGCATTCGCATGTTTTCCAGACCCCTTACAGTAGTGATTGACACTAACCAAACATGACCACAATCTGTATTGTTAGACGAGCTTAACCAAACGTACCGACAACATAGGCCTGCAACACCTGGCAACGAAATGCTTTAAAATAATCTTAAAGTAACAAATTACTTCAAGGTCATCTGCTTTGCATAGAGAATTTTGACATTCTTCATTCATATGCTCATCTGCGTCACCATTTCGGATGCCGGCTTAATCACACTCGACAGAGCACGGCTTCGTGCTGTGCTAGTTTTACTAAGCTATGTCCCATTAAAATTTAGGATTTTTACTGTTTCCTACCTATTAAACCCTACGATATAAAACATTGCATCTAAGAGTGATTGCGCATTGAATTGTGGAGAAGGCAACCAACGCATGGAAATGATAAACCATCTACTTTGTAAGGCGGTGGTGGCAGTGTTACTTAATTTCGATATTTTTTTATGCTTCTGTTCTCCCTCTCACTGCCTATTCTCAAGTAACTGTACTTGACCAAATCGTTAAAAGGAGATGATTGTCGTGGCTGCCTCATGAGAAAATGTCAGTAACCAAGGTGCCAACAGGTTGGGGATCTCAAACACCGACTTCAAGTGGCAAGTATAGGTATTTTAAAAGGACGTGCTTAACGGCCATTGCCATTTACACAACTGCTTTCGCCATGTTGATAAGGTCAAGTTCAAACGACTCAGAAGCTCGAGCCCACTTTTTTAGGCCGATTTGTCAAGTCTTTATTGCTTTAGTACATGCTCGAAAAGCTGGGACTTGTAGCCGTAATATTCTCGCTGCTATTAAAATAATGCAGCATGTTCCTTCGTATTATTTTTCTATGATCTGCAAGAGTCTTTTCATGAAACTTTAAGCAAAATTAAATATGGCGTTTTTTAAAATATACTTTCAGTTGGGTTAATTGTCACAGAAATTGAAAGTTTTAGGCCATTCACTAAAACGTTTATTTCAAGTATGGCAACAGTAATGGCAAGCAATAATATAAACATTGTGTTGCAATAGGTAACAAAATTATGAAATATTGGCTAGTTTACGTTATACTAAAAGAAATCTAAATATAAAAACTTAAAAAAAATGTCGCGTGTTCAAAATGTTTTTTTCAGAAACACCTTGATTCCGCTCGCATAGTTCAAACAATGCTGCTTAACTCTTCATGATGTGCAATATTATTAAAAAAATGTGTTCTTAACGATAAAGTTTGTTTTTTATATTGTCGTTAACTTTTGAGAATGACAAGGAACACAATCGGTTTCTCCGTACAGAATAGGTTCAATATTTTTTCTTCCCAACTTATGCAGGTTATATAAGAACAAAGTTCACTTTCGGGCTATTGGGTGGTATGTGCACAAAATATAAAATACTCAATCAAACCTAGCATATAAAATTTCGGAGCTGGGTCGATCTCTCATCGAGTCACCCCGTGCCGAATAACGCAAAGTCGATACCACACTTCATCGTCGATGCGTTTTCCATACCCAATCCCATCAATCGGAAACAACGTGGCATCTGAGGAATGGCATGCAGTGCACGTCTGTTGTCACCTGTGTTTTGCTTACTGTGGAATATATATATATATATATATATATATATATATATATATATATATATATATATATATATATATATATATATATATATATATATTGAAACGAAGATGCGCGAGCCTACGGGGCGCGGAAGAAGAAGAAGAGAAGTGGAGCGGCGCTTGGACTGTGTGGTTGGGTGAAGCGTTCTAGGCCTGTCTCAGAAGTACGCTGCTCTTTCACAACGCCATTTCACCTCATCTTTAAATAAACACAGTCATTCGTAACAGTTTGGTGGAAGGTGCCGGGTACATCGATCTAGACGACCCAGCTCTACTGATTTTGCGACGGAGCAGACGCTTGGCAAGCTTGCCACCGCAGCTACCAGACATGGAGGACGCGGGAGCAGGCCATAACAACCTCGTTGCTGATGAGCAACACGCTCACCCGCCGGGACAAGCTCGCTGCGGCATGCCGGAACGTCATCCGAGGACTTTTTCGGGGAAGCTGGATGACGATGTTGACGACTGGCTCAAGCACTACCAAAGAGTGAGTCGCAGCAACCGCTGGAGCACTGCTAAGCAGCTTGAGAACGTGGTGTTTTTTCTCGTCGGCACCGCGTCTCTTTGGTTCAACAACCATGAGAGTGCATTGACCACATGGGACATTTTCGTGGACGAGCTGAAGAGGTGTTTTGGTGATTCAACAGCTAAGGTCAAGCAGGCGTAGCAAACGCTTTCACGCAGAGCTCAGTTACCTGGCGACACATGCACCACCTACATCGAGGCCGTCTTGAAGCTTTGCGGAATCGTGAGTGCGACCATGTGTGACGAAGATAAGGTAGGTCATCTGCTCAAGGGAATCGCGGAAGACGTGCACAACTTTCTTATCACTAAGGAAAACTTACACACACCTTCCGGCCTAAGGAGACACTGCCGAGCGTTTGAAGTGCTAAAGAAGAGGAGAGTCCTACCGAAATTTGGACGTCTTGAGAATGTGCCCACCATTGCAAGGGTCAACCTTCCATCGCAGGACGACATCTCTTCTCTTATAAGACGAGTGGTTAAGGAAGAACTTGCTCAACTGCAAGCAGTGGACACCGCTGGTGTCTGCCATCAGTGTGCATTCGACCAACGGCCTCGTGAACCACTGGTACCTCGGATGTGACAGAGATACTTTGAGCCTCGCCCGAATTACACCGATCGGTTCGAACGAAGAGTGAACGACCACTCGAAAACCAGGAACGCAGGCAAGCTGCATCACAGCGATTTACTTCTCGGCCACCATCGCCCGGCTTTTATCAACCGACGAGGTCTACTTCGCCGGGGACGACTAGACGCGACACTCGTACTTGCTACAACTGCGGGCTACCGGGACACATCGCTAGGTACTGCTACCGTCGCCAGCAGCGAGCTCCACGATTCAACGTGTACACGCCCTATGGACCTGCTGGCGAGTCTCGACCATTTCAGGGCTCTTTCCAACGGCAACACGCAGCACGTGCTGACTCGCCTTGCTCCGACCGCAGCGTTACCCCACCACCCACACGCCAACAGCGATCCCCGTCTCCGCGTCGCCGCTCGGGGACGCCACCACCACTGTGAAACTAACTGGTGCGACCAAAGGGGGCGAGGCTGCAAAATCATCTTCCGCAAGACCCCCTTGTGTTGTAATGGTTGAGAACAAAGTGAGTGTTTTTGAAGACAATGTGAGTACTGTTGCACTAGTTGATACCGGTGCTACCGTTTCCATAATGTGCATGTCTTTTAAAAATCGGCTTTGTACGAAAGTAATGTTTGCTTGGAATCGGAGTGCTACGTTCCGCGGCGTAGGGGGAGAAACGTTGAGCCCGGTTGGAGTTTGTTCTGTTATACTTTCTGTAGGAAATCAAACGTTTCGAGCTGAACTAACGGTGCTTGCACGAGTGACCCATGACGTCATTCTAGCTATAGATTTTTTGCGGGAATGTGGTGCTCTAGATTGTGGTAGTGGTGGGATTATTTTTCGTCTCGTGTTGCCGTCTCCATTGACGAAAGATACCGTTGATGACTGCTTGGAAGTGTTTTCCGTGTCTGAAGACGTCTGCTTGGCCCCGCTTACCGCAATGTTTGTGCGTGTAAACTCTTCGTGTTCTTGTGCGGGTTCTTACTACGGTTTAGCCGAGCCGAACTTCAGTAACGCACTTAAGAAAAACGTTATTGTGCCTCGTTGCCTCGTGCTCACCGTCGATGGTTGTGCCGATTTGTGGACTGTTAACGTTTCCGCGCAGCCCATATATCTGCCTGCAGGACTTAAATTGGCAAGCTTTCAAGAGCAAAGTACTCTTACCATACGGTCACTCCAACTGTCGGTGGATGTAAAGAAACCCCACGCCAACTCGTACCCCGACTATTCTGTCAGCATTGACCGTATGATTAACAAGTCACTTCCATCAACTGGACGGTCGCTGCTGCAGGAGGTGATCGCACGCTACGCCTCAGTCTTTGACTTTGCCCAAGACGAGGCGTCTACCGTTACCCCAACGTCTTCACGTACGCAACACCGCATCTATACAGGCCAAGCACCACCAATACGCCAGAAGCCCTATCGTGTATCGCCTTCTGAAAGGAAAGCCATCGCTGAGCAAGTTGAAGACATGCTAAAGAAGGGCGTCATACAGGAATCGTGTAGTCCATGGGCAGCTCCTGTCATTCTAGTCAGGCAAAAGGATAATTCATGGAGATTCTGCGTAGAATATTGTCGCCTAAATGCCATCACAAAAAAGACGTCTACCCTTCGCCACGTATAGATGACGCCGTGGACTGCCTGCATTTTGCCTCCTATTTTTCTTCTGTTAACTTGCGTTATGGGTATTGGCAAATTCCTATGCATCCCTAAGATAAAGAGAAGACGGCCTTTGTAACACCAGACGGTCCCTTTGAGTTTAACGTTATGCCCTTTGCTTTGTGCAATGCTCCAGCGACATTCGAGAGATTTGTGGATACAGTACTCCGTGGACTAAAATGGGAAATTTCCATGTGCTTTTTAGAAGACGTGATTATCTACGGCAAGACTTTCAAGAACATAAATACCGCTTGTCGCTTCTGTTTGAATGCTTACGCGAAGCTGGCCTTGTTTTAAACTCAAAGAAGTGTCATTTTGGAGAACGTCAAGCCCTCGTATTAGGCTTTCTCGTGGATAAAGAAGGCGTGCGACCAGACCGGCAGAAGACTGCAGGGGTTCGAAACTTTGAACCACCACGAACAGTGAAGGACCTGCAAAGTTTTCTGGGTCTGTGCTCATATTTCTGCCGATTTATTAGGAACTTCGCACAACTTGCCTCCCCACTGACGTCCCTTTTTCATAATGACACACCGTACTTGTGGGATGATAAATGTGAGGCTGCAATTCAACTGCTGAAGTTTTTATTGACTTCAGGACCCATCCTAAAGCATTTTGATCCAGATGCTTTGACTGAACTTCATACTGATGCTAGTGGGCTAGGTGTTGGTGCTGTGCTGGTCCAACTCTGCAACAGCCGTCAGCACGTCGTAGCATATGCCAGTCGGACACTGACCCGAGCACAGAAGAACTACACCGTCACCGAGCTCGAGTGCTTAGCAGTCGTCTTCGCCATTCAGAAGTTCCGACCGTATCTACATGGCCGCGAGTTCACAATAGTGACCGATTACCACTCACTATGCTGGCTTGTGGGACTTCGTGACCCGTCTGGCCGGCTGGCTCGTTGGGCGTTGCGCCTCCAAGAGTACAGCTTTTCTGTTACCTATAAGAGCGGACGATGTCACACAGATGCCGACTGCTTATCCCGCCTGCCTTCAGTACACACCAACGCTGACAACGATGACATTGATGACTATTTAGTTTCTGTCTCGTCCGACTTCCAGATACCAGCAGCTTCAAACGTGAGCAGCAGCGCGACCCTACTCTGAAACCCTTGCTCGAAGCTTCACATAACTCCGTCGACAAGCACTTTAAAACTTCAAATGGCTTGCTGTGTAAAAGAAACTATTCAGCCAATGGCCTCCCGTTGCTTTTAATGGTGCCGCAAAGCCTGCGCCAGGTCGTCCTTCGTTCTGTGCACGATGACATAACATCCGGTCATCTCGGTTTCACACCTATGCTACATCGACTACGCGAGAGGTACTACTGGACGAAAATGTGGAAGACCACAAAACAGTACCTCGCCAGCTACGCTATATGTCAGCGCCATAAGCGATCCACCACTGCCCCGGCAGGTTATTTGCAGCCCGTCCCTCCACCGACATCCCCTTTTGAAAAAGTCGGCATCGACTTGCTTGGACCCCTTCCTAAGTCCCCATCGGGCCACCGATATGTTATAGTGTGCGTGGATTATTTAACGCGTTATACGGAAACGGACGCACTGACATCGGCCACAGCAGCCGCTGTTTCTTCTTTTCTGTTACAACGGGTCATACTTCGTCACCGGGTTGTCATCCATGACCGTGGACGACAATTTATCGCCGATGTGGTTGAAGAAATTTTGCGCCTCTGTGGCTCCTCTAATCGCCACTCCACCCCTTACCATCCGCAAACTAATGGTCTCACTGAGTGAACAAATCGAACTCTCACGAATATGCTATCGATGTAGGTTGATGCTGACCACAGGAACTGGGACGCCGTCTTACCGTTTGTTACGCGTATAACACCGCCAAGCATGAAGTTACTGGACATTCGCCCTTCTTTCTGCTTTACGCACGAAATCCACAGAGTTTTTTGGACACTCTATTACCTTTCTCGCATCAGGAAGATCTGTCCATAACTCAGACGTTGTGTCGCGCTGAAGAAGCACGTCAACTAGCGCGCCTTCGAACATTGTCTTCGCAAGAACACAGCAAGAGTCGCTACGATGCCAAGCATATCCCCATAGAGTTTTCTCCTGGTGACTACGTGTGGCTGTGGACTCCTGTTCGTAGAAAAGGATTGTACCGGAAGTTTCTAGCAAACTATTCCGGCCCATTCGTGATAGTCACTCGTCTCAGTGACGTGAATTACGTTGTCGCCCGAGACACAGCCAATAACCGGCGTTCGCGCACTACGCAAATTGTTCACGTAGCCCGCCTCAAACAGTACCATCATAGGCCTATAACTCGCTCGGCGAGCTTCGTCTGCCGCCGGGGGAAATGAAACGAAGATGCGCGAGCCTACGGGGCGCGGAAGAAGAAGAGTAGTGGAGCGGCGCTTGGACTGTGTGGTTGGGTGAAGCGTTCTAGGCCTGTCTCAGAAGTACGCTGCTCTTTCACAACGCCATTTCTCCTCATGTTTAAATAAACACAGTCACTCGTAACAATATATATATATATATATATATATATATATATATATATAATCTTACAAGGAAACGTATATTTGCCGATATTTACGACGATTACACGCGACGACAATGCCTGGCACACTGGCGGGCTGGGACCAGTCTCTATCCACTTCGTAGTCTTTTCTTTCAGGCAGGGACCCTCTACCGCTTTATGCCCTAATCCCACTACTGCCTTGTGGCACTACCCCGCGGAGTTAAAGCGCCGACCCGGCGCTTGTCACGAAAGGGGAGTGTTGGGTGACACATAAGGCTTCAGTCTTACGAGGTGCACAACAGTGGATGGTGGTGGCATTGAGTGCGCTTCGTCGACGACTCGCTGTATCTCGTAGGTGAGGTTGGTGATCTTGCGCAGGACTTTCTGTGGTCCGTCATAGCGAAATAAATGTTTCTGAGAGGCCGATGTGACGACATGGGGTCCACAAGAGTACGAGAGAACCTGGTGCATACGAAACTTCGCGGTGGTGACGATCGTATCGTTCTTTCTGGGAGGCTTGAGAAAGTATGAGTCGTTCTCGGGCAATCTGTCGTGCTGCGTCGGCTCGCTCTATGGCTTCGCGGACGTATGTGACAGGGGAGCTTGAACCAGCGGGAAGGAGCGTATCAAGAGGCAGACAGGGTTCCCGTCCATAAAGAAGGTAGAACGGGGAATAGCCTGTGGTGTCATGTCTGGAGGAGTTGTAAGCGAAGGTGACGTAGGGTAACGTTGCGTCCCAGTCACGGTGGTCTGGAGAAACATACATTGACAACATATCCGTGATAGTGCGATTCAGGCGCTCTGTAAGTCCATTAGTTTGTGGATGGTATGCCGTTGTGAACTTGTGGTTCGTGGAACAGGAACGTACGATATTCTGGACGACGCGAGATAAAAAGTATCGGCCTTGGTCAGTAACGAGCTGTCGAGGAGCGCCATGATGCCGTGATATACTTATCACTCACACGTTTCCCAACATCTAGAAACCTTCGTTTTACTTTTTGGTTTTTATACTCGGGGACAACTTTGTGTGGCAATGAAGGAAGTGCTACGTTGGTGGAGCTACTCCTCCTGTACTCCTCCGTGACTTGGGCTCACGTTTTGAATGACGGACGCGTTCATGTGATCTCACTGCACACGATTTGACACGTCTGCTCACACAGCCGCTTGTGAGAGATATTCGACACAAGCTCATTCGACGAGTTGTCAGAATCGCTGGAGGGTGACGCGCGCTCACCTAAAGACGAAGACGCCATTTTCACTGTGAGGCGCATGTAAAACGTGCGACGCTTTCGTACGTGCAAAAACGCAAAATTAACCTTCACAAAGCAGCAACAAATTATCGTATCTTCTCAGCGCATGCACCGTCTCTTTATAAACAGCATCTAGTAAAAATAATGTTGTTCGTTTTTAATAATTTAATGCGTGAAACATGGACACATTCGCGGCACTATATTTTACAGCGGTGGCACATGCCCACTTTGGCTCCGTAGCCCTCCCTTTATTGCCACAGAAAGTTCTCCCCGAGCATAGAAAGCTGTTCGGCAAGCTTCTTATGCTTGCGCCTTGTCCGGCGGCAGCGTGTGCACTTCTCTTTTGATTTCATAAATGCTCTCGGCACGCATACTTCCTTTGTATTCACCGGGCGCTCTCGCAGTTAACCTTCCTGGCCCCTCAGCCGCATGAACAGCTTAGAAGCCAAAGCAGCATTGCGGCGGGCTCGTAATGCAGCAGCAGCTTGGGCTTGCCGCCAAGACCCTGCAATGACAGCCCGGGAGACCAAAGGGAAGAGACTTGCTGTCAAGCAAACCTCGACCTGTGGGCCAGCGAAGCTGTGTGAAACGGCTACGATATAGAACTGTCCTTGGTGTTAATCGAACCTCAAACAGACATGCTCACCCTCGACCGCAAGACGGGTGTTTCTCTCAGATGCAAGTAGTTCCCCTCGCGCAAGCCAGTGCCATAACGGTACATAGGTCTCAAGGGGAGGCTTAACCTTCCGTAGTGTACGAATCCAGCATGACGCACCAACAGAAGCTCGTCGACGTGGCACTCAGTCGCCGTACCAACATCGACAACCTGTACCTAACTAACGCCAACGGGGACAGCCATTTTTACCACAAAACCTCCAACGAACACAAGAACATAATCAGAGAGTTTCAGCGCCTCGAGCACCATGGTTGCCCACGCTAACGCAACGGTGCCTTCGTGTCCCGCGAGAAGACTTCGACCGAGTTCATCGTTGCTCTTCTCATTGTACCGTTCCTCGGCGCACATGCTTATGACATCGAACATTATTTCGTCCTGACAGCAGCCGACGTGCTCTTCTTCAAGGGGACGTGGAACACTACAAACACGCACATCAATGGATTCGTTCCAGTCGTCTGCACCAAAAAAGTGAAGCTTCCTGTGGGTGGTGTGCTTTGTAAAATAACATTCCTTGTGCATATATAAGGTTTATAGTCCATGCATCATATAGCAATCGGCCTTAAAACTAAACGAATTCCGAGCTCAGCGAGGGGTGCCCTTCTTGTACTTTGCAAAACAATATTTCTTGCATATATATAGTATAAAGTTCATCAAAAGTATATATATTTGGAAATATAAATTGTAGAGCATTGTGTATGTAATGTATACATAACAACGTTAACACGTCAATATATGCTTGTAGGGTATTTGTACGGAGGATTCCCAGGTTACCCAATAATCTCCGAACAAGGTTCTCTAACATCGTTCACTTTGTGAATATGGTGGTGAGTTTTTTTTTTTTGCTTTCACTGTTGCATGAGCTTACTCTCACTCCAAGATGATTTAACTGCACTAAGACGTCAGCAAAAACTAAGAGAAAGATAACACGTGCCTCGACGATCTAGCCCTGCTTGGTGCTCTTCTGAGCTTTGTGTGAGTTTAATGGTCCCCACCACAGTGGGAAACGCCAAGCCAGTTGTTTATGAAAAGACATGCTTACTAAAAGACATAAAAGACAAATTCTTTTAATAAACAACTGGCTTACCGTTGCCCACTTCACATAAAACTTTAAAAACTTTCTTCAACATCTTTCCTTCGCCAGCCTCCGCTAGCGCAGGAAGACTGCACTGTTCATCTCGAACTTGAGAGCACAACTGTTGGCGTCCCAGCGAGCTGAACTAGCCGCTCGGAGACAAGGTGTCGGATGCGCATCGAAAGCCCACAAAAGAAATGCCGAATGCGAATCTCACAACTTTGGAAATATAGTTAAGGTTCTTTTTTATACAAGAAAAGTTTACTACAAACAATATTTGCGCTCTCCAGTTTCTATTTTCCTTCTTGTTCCTTTTTGTTTTTTCCTTCACTGTTTCACACCTGTCTTGGGTGGTATGCTTAAAAACACTAAACGTTTCCTTGACTGAGATTCATTCGAAAAAAAATCACGGGATATGTACGGAGTGAATGATAATGAGTGGGGCGAAGCGTCCGCTGGATGCCCGGACGGACGCATGGATGGACGCACGGATGGACAGACAGAGGAACAAACTGATTTACGTGCGGACAGACGGATGAAAGCACGGAACGGACGCACGCATCAACGGGCGGACAGACGGACGCGGATAGACGGACAGGCAGGCGGACAAACGAAGGGATGGATGGAAGGACGCATGAACGAATGCACGGACGCACGAACGGACGGAAGGGTGCATGGACGGACGCCTGAACAGAAGCACGCATGGACGGACGGATGGATGGACGCATTGATGGACGCTTTGCCCCATTCATCATAATTGACTAATATTTGTAGCTCCTATTCGAATCACGAGAATCAGGAACAGCTGAAAATTAGAAAAAAGAAAGGCCCGTTAAAGAAAATGGGCTGACGTGTCCCTGGTGTCACATACACAGAAACAAGGCCGATGGATGTATTTATTCACAGGCATTACCGTCTTCTGCATTGTTCTTTAAGATTGACTCGGTTTACGATGCCATAAATCTCGGCAGTATGAACAAAATCGTAGACCTTCCAGTGCGTAGCAGAAAAAATAGCGACGCTGGACAGTTGCAATAGCAAGCTTCTCAAGAGTAATTTTGTTCCTGTAAATCGCGTTAAAAACACACACACACACACACACACACACACACATATATATATATATATATATATGTGTGTGTGTGTGTGTGTGTGAATATATATATATATATATATATATATATATATATATATATATGGGTGTGTGTGTGTGTGTGTGTGTGTGTGTGTTTCGTGAAGAAAACAAAGCAAGACAGAAATGACTTATAGTAAGAGAGTGTATGGTGTCAACGTAGCAAATACTAAGATGCGAGTATATGAACACGATCTATCGACCAAGAAGAAAAAGAACAAAAAATTGCCTGATCCCTTTTTTAGCAGTCCCTATAACAGAAATTGAAAAAAAAAAGTGTCCTGAAGAGGTGGTTGAGCGCTTATTGTGCACTGTTTCGGCACAAGGGCAAAGGAATGAATGCTGCAGCAACAAATTGCAAAGTCACGTGAGGAACGGCAAGTAGCTCGAAACTTGGAATGCGCACCTCAAACTGAACGCGTGCACAAAATTGGCACACACTAGACAAGCGCTTCACAACTGTCGCAGTTCGACACTCGGAGCGCGCATTTCAAAAAGAAAGACGCACGAAACGAATGCGCAAGTATACGTAGGACAAGCGCGAACAACCGTCAGAATTTTCCCTTCGTGCGTCAGCAGCGTGCTCCTTTCGTAAACGCTGCCGTGGCAGCGGGTGGAGTGACGTTCGAGCTCTACCGAGTCATAAGACTGATATGCGTGAGACCATGTGCCGTGGAGGCGGCACTCTCCGAAACGAGGGAGGCGACGATCTTTAGAGTGGGCCCAACGCGTGCCCTTGACGCCATCTCACTGCTGATGACAAAAACGCTGGTTCGGAACCCTGTGACAAAATTTTTCTTGTTTTTTTTCTTTGCTATCTGTTAATATGTATTTTCCAATGTGAAATCAGCGACGGAAATAGCAGGAAAGAGTGTATAATGTATAGAAGGGTGATTCAGCTTCCATTGACATTAAGTTTAGTGCGCTCGTTTCCAGCGCTGGCATTGAGGTTGGTTGTGAGAGTCACTGCTTATACTTCAAAAGAACCACGTCGATGTTGCTCCATAAGAAATGTGCGTGAGAGGGTAAAAAAAAAGTGAACGATCTGTTTAACAAAAAGATGAATAATCTAGTTGTTTATAAACAGAGCCAGACTCATTTATTTATCAATAAACTTCTTCATAAAGCACTCAGATATGATTAGAGCTGCCATTTTTTTTTCTCGACAGATATCTTGCAGCTACCGTGTTAGAGTACGGTGAAAGTTGACTAGAGGGGCATGCAGTAGAGCGTACAGATACGATAAGGTTTACAATAACAAAGGGGAAAAAAACGTGAGGGAGGCGCAGCCTTCTCAATATACAATGTACAGCCTTAGCGTTCGGGCAGCTATCTTCCTAAATTGGTTGACAGACATTCCTTCTTGCTGTGCCTTTTTTTAAGGAGGTTTTTTTTTTCTTAGGAAGTATCGTTGGGTACTGCCCTCGTTATTTCTGGGCGTATACCAAACGCAGTTGACTTCTTTCACTCGATGTGTTTCTTCTTTCTTCTTCGTTGTAACACATACTGGTGCAGCTATCATTTGGCCATGCCTTCCGGGCATGAGGGAAATGATTATCCGTAGCCCGCTTTATTTTCTGTACATGACGCAGCATTAAAATGTTTGTGTATTGGCACTTCAGGAATTTCTTATTTATTTGCTATAGGGACGCATTTATAAATTTCGCAATGCCGGAGAGCGCAATTTTAAAACGAGCACTCAGGCATATGAGTAAAAGTTTTATCATGTACAAAGAAAAAAAAACACATTAGTAAACATTAACTTCTGAAGCACTAAAAAGAAAAAGCAGAAGGTATTAAAAAAGAACAGCACACGCCAACGAGGAAAGCTCATTCTGTAAATATGCAAAATCCGCAAGCACTGCGCCATCAAGCACAGTTAATACTTGCACGCCTGTCCGAACGCTCGCGGCAGTATACACTTTAGAGAATAATATAGACAACATAAATAAACCTGCAGCACCGACAAAAAGCCAACTTTCTTTGCGCAGTTTTTTTTTCGCAGCACGTTTTCTTTCCAGCTTGGCCTCAGGCAGGGAGTATTTTGCGAGTCTTCGTTACATCCAGGGAGGTTTAAAATAATTTCTGCAGTGAAAGTTCCTGCTATTCTTTCCCTGCATTGAAGCTAGCTTTTAAATGCGAAGCATTTCTTAGTGAACTTCAGCGAGTTTCAGCGTATCTATCTATCTATCTATCTATCTATCTATCTATCTATCTATCTATCTATCTATCTATCTATCTATCTATCTATCTATCTATCTATCCACCTTCGACTTTTAGCTCTCCTTGCCGTTTCGATAATGGTATCGATACCAAACTTGGTATGGTATAACATGACTGTATTAAGAACATATTAGACTAGTCATAACATAAAATTCATAATATGTATGTCATGAATGTCATGATTTACAATTCATGGCCCTGCAACTCTCGCGGTGGTTTCGTTCACGTGGTACAAATCTGGGATAGTATGGCATGATTGCCTGGCCACCACAGGCGACAGACCTTAATGTGAAAATCATAACATGCATGTCATGTAACAACAGGACTAAAAGCCACGCTCATGCTGCGCGCGTGGCCATTTCGCTATTGTCACTTATACCAAATTTGATATTACAGTACGTCAATGGATGACAAAGGTATGTGACCGGTGCAAACATGATAATAACGAGATGCGTGTCATGTAGCAACATGACTGCATGCCACACTCATCATGCACTGGCGGCCATTTCGCTAAGCTTCACTTATACCAAATTTCGTATTACGCGACGCGAAAGGGATGACGAAAGTATGATAGTAGGGCAAACATGATAAACATGAGATGTGTCTAATGTAACAACATGACGACATGCTATGCTCATGATGCGCTTGCGGCCGTTTCGCTAGCTTCACATGTAGGAAACTCGGTGTTACGCGAAGCGAACGGACGACATACGGGAATGACACATCCAAACATGATAATCACGACATGCCTGTCATGCAACAATATGACTACCTGCCGCACTGATGATGCGCTCGCGGCTGTTTCACTAGCTTCAGATATGCCGAATTCGGTATCAGGTAACGCCAATGGATAACGAAGGTATGTGAATAGGGCAAACATAATAATCATGAGATGCGTGTCATGTGAGAACATGACTACATGTCACAGTCAAGGCACCAATACATTTCTACGTGACGCGGTGCGCGTGCTCGCCGGCGTTCATTTTGTAGCGTCACGCCGGCGTTGCCAGGCCAGGCGCCAGTCCTGCCATATACTCGCAGGCGCGCGCCGCGCTGCGTTGCTTTTACGCATGTGCGTTTCAGCGCATCCGGCGTCCCTCCGTAAAGAAAAGAGGGAGACGCAGTGTTGTCTGGGTAAAGCATCGGCACGAAATGCAGCATGTCGCAATTCGCGCCTGTAGCCGTCGGGCCGCGCCCGCGGACGCTGGTCGCGCCTGGTGTCAGTCTATAGAGTGCTCACGTTTTACTAACGCAGCGTGGCTGTGCCCAGCGTGCGCGCATGTTAACGCTACATTGGACTATATTGGGTCCTTCATGATGCGCTCGCGGCCGTTTTGCTAGCTCCACATATACCAAATTTGATGTTACGTGACGTCAATGGATGACGAAATATATGACTGGTGCAAACGTGATAATCCCAACCCGCGTGTCATGTAAGAAAATGACAACATACCACGCTCAGAGCGTACTCGCGGCCGTTTCGCTAGCTCCACATATTCGAAATTTGGTATCACGTGATGTGAATGGATGACGAAGGTAAACGATACATCCAAACACGATAATCATGACACGTTAGTCATGTACGGCATCGTTTACCTCCATCTCCTAACGTTGTGCTGATTTTAAAGTGACATATCAACATTTCTCATTCGTGCTTCGCATATCATCGATTCCCACTGTACGTGGGATCTGACAATTGTTTTTTCCTCCATAGATATCAGAAACAGGCTATTTTTCGGTGGTGCCCACATATACATCAAGTGGTTTTAAGTTGTTAGTCTAAAGACTACGGAAAATATAAGAAAAGGGATAGTTGTTTCTGGTGAAACGAGTATCGGTGATCATTCTCCAATACAATTTGCCTTGAATTGAAGGCCTACTAAAGAAAACTAGCAAAGCAAGGACGCACATTATGCACCATTTGACCTGAAAAGGTTCCCATGCTAAACTCATTCAGCGTGTGAGAAAAACACTCCTTGTCGATCACCGAACGCCAACAGATCATGATTCCCCTAGTAATATGGCTGCCACAGTCATCATCTTGCGGTTGGCACGGCTTCACTCGTGGGCGATGATTGCCACTCCAGGATTTTTTGAAAACCTTCTTGGTTGTATCGAAGATTGCGTCATGCTTGGCTCCATAGCTGAATGGAGTGTGCCGCTGTAAAAGTATTTCGAACGAAAGTGGTTGTGCTTTTTTCAAAACACCAACTTTCTTGTGTTCCTTTCAATTCTTTGACCCGTGGATGCATAAGGAATACGTCCACTGTACACACGAAACGACAGCGTAAAGAGCCTGCTTACTCAAAAATTTCTTACCGTTCCTTGCTAGACGTACTCGTTGAGAGACTAAATACAGCTTTGATTCAGAGTTAATTAGAGAGGTCAGTTTAAAGTAGCGCCCACCTAACGTTCGTTAACTCTGTATCTTTTCAAACATCCCCACTGATGGTATTATCTTGCAAAAATTATTCACGGAGAACATTTCCACAAATAAAAGTAATTACAATAAACCTTTAAAAATAAAAAAATAAAACACTACTCTGAATCAATGTGCATCGTCGATTCACCCGTGTTTTGAGTTGTTTCAGAAACTGGCTACAGAAGGAAGCACAAATCGACAAGTCGATACCGATTCGATCGGTACGCCCTGTTTATGCGACAATGATAATGCGTATTGGTTTTCTTCGAAAAATGGCTTACACAGCAATATATTTAAAGTGTCACACTGCCAAATTAAATTTTCATTTTTGATGTCGTTAGAAATTTATGTTAATTCAACCTCGTTACTCCAACCTCGTGCAGTCGACCATAGGACTGTCCAGTCCGTAAAGGTGTAGTGTGCCATTTTTTGTTTAAACAGAGAACAGACCACTAACTGATAGATAAGAAACATTAATTAGCCAACGATTAAGTGTTGTTGGTAGGTGAATGGATGAAGGCGAAACTAGTTGAAGTCCTTAGGTGCACGACTCGACGCGTAGCAGGCCGCTCCCACGTTGGGAAAGTTAGGCCAAGCCCGACGACCGCATCGTGAGTCTTCGGGAAAGCCCACAATTGATCATCTACGTCAGGGCTGCTCATAGCGGATAGCCACTTGTCTTTATTGGATTGGTCCATGCGCCGCAACGAGGGGCAACGCCGGAGCATGTGGTCCACGCTAGCGAATTCGTTGCAGTGCCTGGTAGAGCTATTAGGATAAATGTCAATATAAATTTTGTGCATAAAGCCGGGCTTGAATACGAACCCGTCTGCAGTAGCCTGAGAGTCTACGTCCGCGCTCGATTTAAGTTCTGTTACGAAGAGGAAAGGCTCTCCTGCCGACATAATAAATAAATGTTAATAGCCCTTGGCGCATACTCGTAGTCTCTGGTAAAGGGGTATGTGCCACACGTGTATGGAGGAAAGGGTTTGACGATGTGTGCTACAAGAATGTGGCATTTAAACACTTTTGTCGTCTATCTATCTATCTATCTATCTATCTATCTATCTATCTATCTATCTATCTATCTATCTATCTATCGGCGTGTATACGCCTTGGTGCTCTCGTATCGCCTGTTGAATATTCTGTAGACCAAAATCAGTTTGAGAGGATATATTAGTTTGAAGAATATGACTATCTTATCACAACATGTATAACATGAAAATAGTGTCACGTGCGTTGTATCACGATTTCCTCCAGTTACGTGTGGCGCATACAGGCATTTCAAAGGTCGAGGTACGCTGGTACGTCCCTCAGGAAATGGACAGTTCATGTGTACACCGTGACGGCATGAACATACATTAGTAATTTAAACGTGAGAACATAAATAGAACTTGATATCGGCAGCGTAGCACGACAAATCGAAGCACACACACAAATAATCAGGATTTCAACGGGAATCGGAGCCGAGTTTTCTGCGTGGCAATCAGATATTCCACCACAGAGCAATCACAGGTCTTTAAAATGTTTTGGGGGAAAATTAAACTATCTCCCAATAAAGGGAACTATCTGGGTATGGGAAGCAGCACTGCTGGTCACTTCTTTGCAATTGTCGTATTTATTTGCATTGTTCCATGTATGCGTGTAGAGTTGTGCATATTGCCACGCCCGAAATAAAGAACAAAGACGATGTGCGCGCCAACAGCCTCGTAAAAAGGGGGACTAAAGAAGACGACGTGCTTTTGTTTTGCTCGCCTGCTCTTGTCTCCTGCATAAAAACACACGCCGTCAGTTCTCGGACTCAACGTCTCGGTGCACTGCTTACGTTAAACCGCGACACTGGTGGAGGCGCTGGGTAGCAAGCCTGCCGATGCTCAACACCCCATCTGGGAGCCGTTCATCAAGTCCCGACACGCAGCGACCTGTTACCACACCAGTGCACCGCTTCAGTCAGCGGTTGCTAGGCCTATCTCCTGAGCTGACCTCCTTCGACGAACATTCTACCAGGCATTACGTACCTCTACCAATGGCCTCTGCTAGCCAGCCACAGTTGGTCCAAGGGATACAAGGCAGCCCCGTTTCCAATCCAGACCAGGTAACACTTCTTCAGCCGCTTGTGCCTGATCGCTTCAGTGGTGCCCCACATGAAGATGTTGTAGATTGGCTTGAGCATTACGATCGCGTTGCCGACATCAACCAGTAGAATTCTCAACAGAAGCTCGCCCTCGCGTACTTCACTCTCGACGACGGCGCTCACACGTGGCTTGAGAATTGAGAAGGCCGCATATCCACATGGGATGAGTTTCGTCAGCAGCTGATTGACACCTTTGCTAGCGTCGATCGTTGAGAGCGGGCTCAGCAGTTGCTCGAGTTTAGGCTTCAAAAACCTAACGAAACAGTGGCAATGTTTGCTGAAGACATGACGCGCCTCTGTCGTCGGGCTGATCCCAATATGTCCGAGAAGAAGTTGCGCTACCTTATGCGCGGCGTGAAAGAACAACTGTTCGCTGGATTTGTGCGCAATGCCCCAACTAGCGTGGCCGATTTTATAAGAAGCTACTTGCATTGAGCGTGCTCTGCACCAAAGATCGTGTCAATATGATCGCTCGTCCACTACCACCCCAATCAACGCCGCTTCAGTGAGTCTGCACAATCAGGGCTCCCTAGGTGACCTGATCAGATATTGTCCGAGAAGAAATTCAGAAGCTTTGGACTCCTCCAGTAGATACACCTGTGACCGCCGTTGCCGCAGTCGTTCGTGACGAACTTAGGCACGCTTTTTCAGCAGCTGATCTCGGTCACGATCAGCGTCAACTGAGTTATGCCGACGCTGTCCGCCGAGCACCACCCGTCCAGCCTATTACATCATACTACCAGCCACCTACAGCCGCACCTTCGTCGCAACCATTGCAGAAGGCTTTCAGACGTCGGCCCATGTCTCCGATGTCTCCATGCCACCAGCCACCACTTGCCGCGCCTTACTCACCACCACGAGAAGACATAGGACGCCCACAATTTCGCAGAACGGACGCATGGCGCACCGTAGATCGGCGCCCTCTCTGCTTCAACTGTGGTGGTGCCGGCCATATAGCTCGCTATTGTAGGTACCGCGACACATCGCTTCGCCCGTCTCGGCCAGGGTACGATGGTCGCCGTGCCAACGACGACTACATTGTTCGCCATGACGACCCCGGTTTTCGAGGACCTTCAACAACGTGGTCTCCCAATCACGAGTCTCTTCCTAATCACCAGCCCAATTTCGCCCACAGTTCACGCTCTCCATTCCCTGCTCAGACATCGCCGCCGAATCGGCGTACTTTTCCTGACCTTTGGGGAACAAGGTCGCCTAGCCCTTACCGGGTAAACTAGAGGCGGCGACCTCTCGGGGTAAGGTCGCAGCCCAACCACAAGACGATAAAAAGCCCCCAGTACTGCCGCTACAGAACGACTCGACGCCGACGAATATTAACAACGACAAATTGGTGAGCGCCGAACTCAATGTAATAATTGATGGAGAGCAAGTGACGGCCTTAGTCAATACGGGTGCTGATTTTTCCATAATAAGTCACAAGCTGGCTGATAATCTTAGAAAAGTAAAAACGCCATGGACAGGACCACATATAAGAACAGCGGGTGGTTAATTGCTGCTCCCTACTGAAAGATGCACAGCAAGAATCAGCATAGGAGATACTTCTTTCGTCGCGACTTTCATTGTTCTTACAGAGTGCTGCAAAGATTTAGTTATAGGAATGGACTTTCTCAGGGAGCATGGCGCAATAATCAACATCCTGGACCGCGTGGTTTCATTTTACGAGAGTGCTCGTCTGACTGATCCTACATCACTAGAGCACAAATCCTTTCGTCTCAAAGACTACAATATAGTCGTGCCGCCTCAATCATGTATCTTCGTTTCAATAGCATGTGACGTACCGTTCGACGGTGAAGGAGTCGCCGACCAACTAACCTCGCTGCTTTTCACACATGGGATTTCCGTAGCACGAGGAATAGTCAATGTCACCGACGGCCGAACGAACTTGCTGTTGACCAATTTCACCTCCCAGCGACGGCACCTTCCAAAAGGCACAACGTTGGCACATTTCGACGAGATCGCAGATATTTGTGACTGCTTTTCAGCACTCGAAGCAACACCTGCACAAGACCCACGTGACCTAGTACCTAACCTTGACGTGAGCCCTACTTTAACTCAGCAACAGCAGGAACGCCTGCTTGTGCTGCTAGACGAGTTCCTCGACTGTTTTGCGTCGACCTCGAAAGTTGGCCGGACGGCCTTGACCAAGCACCGAATCATCACAGAGGACACGGCTAGACCAATCCATCAAAATCTGTGTCATGTGGCTTCAAAAGAACGAGAAGCGATAGAACAGCAAGTAACAAAAATGCTTGAAGACGACGTCATTCAACCGTCGAAAAGCCCCTGGGCATCACCTGTTGTTCTAGTGAAAAAGAAAGATGGCAGCTTGCGTTTCTGTGTGGACTATCGAAAGCTAAATCAGGTTACAAAAAAGGACGTGTACCCGCTTCCCCGCATAGATGATTCGATTGACAGGCTTCGAAACGCACGTTACTTCTCTTTCATGGACTTGAAGAGCGGATATTGGCAAATTGAAGTAGACTTCAGGGATTGCGAAAAAAACCGCTTTCGTGACGCTAGACGGACAGTATGAATTTAAGGTTTTACCATTGGGCTTGTGCTCCGCGCCTGCTACTTTTCAGCGTCTCATGGACACCGTTCTCGTTGGGCTTAAATGGAGAACCTGCCTAGTATACCTTGACGACGTCATTGTGTTTTCTACAACGTTTGACGAACACCTTGAACAATTGCAAATGGTCTTGCAGGCCATACGGGCCGCAGGCCTGACGCTCAAGCCGGAGAAATGTCACTTCTGCTTTGAGGAACTGCAGTTTCTTGGCCACGTTGTCAGTTACGCAGGAGTTCGTCCAGACCCCGAAAAAGTTGCCGCCGTCGCACAGTTTCCGATACCATCACACAAAAAGGCAATGAGGCGTTTTCTGGGTCTCTGTGCATATTATCGGCGATTTATTTCAGATTTTGCGTGCATTGCGTCACCTTTAACTCGTCTCACAAGGGATGACGTTGCATTTGTTTGGGGCGACGAACAGGAAGCTGCTTTTAATGACTTGCGGCAACGTCTACAGACGACCCCCGTGCTTGCCCATTTGGATGACACAGCCCCTACAGCGCTCCATACTAACGCCAGCAATGTTGACCTCGGAGCAGGGCTTGTGCAGCGCCAGGACGACAAGGAAAGAGTGATCGCTTACGCAAACAGGACTCTGTCACGCACAAAAGCAAATTACTCGACCACTGGAAAGGGATGCCTCGCCGTGGTGTGGGCAGTTATGAAATTTCGCCCATACCTGTACGGCCGCCCACTCAAGGTTATCAGTGACCATTATTCGTTGTGTTGGTTAAGAAGTCTGAAAGATCCTTCCGGACGATTGGCTCGCTGGAGCCTTAGACTACAGGAGTTTGATATAACGATGGTGTATAAATCGGGAAAACGACACACGGACGCCGATTGCCTATCTCGATCACCAATAAAGTCGGCTGCTGCTTTTGATGAAGAGGCAGCATTCCTCGGAATCCTCCACACGTCAACCATCGCAGATCACCAGCATGACGATCCTGAGCTACTTGGCTTGATTAATTATTTACAAGGACGAAACCAGAATACATCCAAAGCCTTTACAAGAGGACTATCGTCGTTCTGTCTGCGAAACAATGTCCTTTACAAAATGAACTTCTCGTCAGACGGGTCCACCTACCTGCTTGTCGTCCCTACCACTCTTCGTTCTGATGTGTTGCAAGCGTGCCGCAACGAGGTAACATCTGGACATTTAGGCTACACGCGCACACTGAGCAGAGTTCGAGGGAGATATTACTGGCCTAGACTCACCGCTGCCGTGAAGCATCATGTTCGGACATGCCTCGATTGCCAGCGGCGCAAGTCACCTCCAACGAAGCGAGCCGGTTAGCTACACCTTGTCCAGATCCCGACAACGCCATTTGACCAGATCAAAATGAACCTTTTGGGCCCACTTCCCACGTCTAGTGTAGGTAACCGCTGGGTTATAGTGGCGACCGACTACCTTACTTGCTACGCCGAGACAAAAACCGTCCAGAGAGGTACAGCAGAGGAGGTAGCCCGGTTCTTCATAGAGAACATTGTGCTGAGACACGGTGCGTCATCGATCGTTATAACAGATCGCGGAACCGCATTCACGGCCGCGCTTTTAGATCATGTGTTGGTGCTCAGTGGTACTATTCATCGCAAGTGGACAGCTTACCACCCACAAACTAACGGATTGACCGAGCGACTTAACAAAACTCTGGAAGACATGCTTTCAATGTATGTGGACATAGAACACAAAAACTGGGACGAGATTCTCCCTTACATAACGTTCGCATAAAATACTGCGAAACAAGAAACCACTCGGATGACCCCATTCAGCCTTGTTCACGGACGAGAAGTAAGAACGATGTTAGACGCGATGCTGCCACACGAATGCGATGACAACGAAACGAGTGCTGACACGTTTACTCAACGCGCAGAGGAAGCCAGGCAGCTCGCACGTCCGCGAATATACCAACAGCAAGAGTACGACGCAGGCCGCTATAACCTACGTCATACACCTGTAACGTACGAAACCGGGGACAGGGTATGGGTGTGGATGCCTGTACGAAGACGGGGACTATCCGAAAAATTGCTCAGAAGGTACTTCGGACCTTATCGAGTGCTGCGACGACTAAGTGACGTTACCTATGAAGTCGTCCCGGATAGCCCAAACTGTTCAAGGCGTCGCCAGCACCGACCTGAGCTTGTGCACGTAGTGCGCCTTAAGCCATACGTCAGCGAGTGACTCTGCGAGGCTCCATCGCTTCTACAAAGTGACTTCATGCGCGAATTACTATCTCAGCTATAGCATCGGGGTGATGCTCTTCTAAGGGGAGGCAAATGCCGCGCCCAAAACAAAGAACGAAGACGATGTGCGCGCCAACAGCTCGTCAAAATGGGGACTGAAGAAGACGACGTGCTTTTGTTTTGCTCGCCTGCTCTTGGCTCCTGCATAAAAACACACGCCGTTGGTTCTCGGACTCAACGTCTCGGTGCACTGCTTACGTTGAACCGTGACAATATGAAGTGTACCGCTTATGTTCCCCGCCTCCAGGTTTTGAGTTTTACCGTGTGTGTATGGCAAAGTGAACAGCCAGCGCTGCTGGGTTTTCACTTTGAAATCTGCTGGCAGAATACACAGATATACTCCACTTTAACAGCACTCATTATTTGTAAAGAAATATTAAAACCATTATGATATAAAATACAGATAATTTACATGTACAAAGCATAGTGGGTCTACTTATACTATGGCGTTTCACCAACGATCGCATCGTTTAAAAATGGTCACGTTATTCTTTTTTCAGCTACTCACCCATGTCTGTGCAGTAGTCGCGAAGTTCCGGTCTTCTGAAGACTACATGCTTGTACCCTTCGCCATTCATTGACACTCTGTTAGCAGAAACGACATACACGGTTGAACCTAATCTATGGGGCATCATCCCATATAAAGTGCAAATATCAAACTCGTGCACGCACGCAAGACACGAAGCGCACGCAGCCACACGCACAGGGACACACATGTTAACCGGCGCAGCGTAAACTGCAGATTCCTTCCCTGCCTCGTTAGTTGAAAAGCCTTTCAAAAGACTTTTATAAGAATCAGGTTTCTCTCCTTACAAGGATTCATTTATGCCTTTAGAAACTCATGCGGAACAGCTGTTCACTGTTGCAGGTGGAGCATACAAACATGTCACTCTCACAAGGGTTCGATACCAACAAGGTAACAAGAGTCCACATTTAACGTTAACTCTTTCAAGAAGAACATCAGAAAGGACCTCAGCATTATAGGGCAAGCACGCTAAACTGACAGAGAGGACAAAAAAAAACAGATCAAGGGAAATGGCAAAAATAAAGAAAAGCAATGCATTTCTAAAATGGCAACACTGGCTTAGCATATAATGGGCGCTCAGCCACTGTCCATTGTGGGCACAGCCTAAAAACGCTTTTGTAATCTTTTAGGCTCTTTTTGTTTCGTTCTTTTATTTTCGAAGGTGTCCTTGCATAGACCATTATTGACGTCATCCACGCCAGCTTCTCCCAAATGAACTTCATCAATCACTAAATATAACTACCAGTGGCTAAACAAGAAAATATGGCCACATTCTTTGCCTATTGTGTATTGCATTCGCTTTTGAATAATTACAATGTATATGCAGGGGCGGTACGGTAGGGGAGGCAACAGTCCCTCCCAAATTTTTGCTCGACCACTTTTGCCCCCCTTCCCACCACGTACCCACAAAAAGAGATCAGATCGAGAAAGAAGCATTGGTTCTCCACCTCTCTGCCCAACTCAATTGTTGTTGTCAGCGATCCCCCCCCCCCCCCCATCTCTCCTCCCCGAAAATATCCTGAAGGCGCCCCTGTGTGGAGGTGTTCGAATTAGGGCTGAAAGCGCTAAACTGTATTTTCTGCTAAGCAAACAAAGTATTACTTTCTTACAATAAGGCTTTGTTTCCAAGACTACATTTGTGACGGAGTTCACGTCGTCAGGAGAAGTAAGCTACGTGATCTCGGCATTCGAGAAATTCATTGAATTAGTGTAACCTTTTATTTATTGTGTAGCGCTAGCCCGTTCACTCTATCGTGGTCAACATAAACTCCAGGATGCTCCAAGTCAACCACGTCTGATCACGCCCGAAACTGTCGGGCCTTTACGGTTATTCGTTATGAGACCCGACGCTTTGCATTTAAAGAAATAGCGAGTGGAAGTGGGGATGTCAGGCAGCTCTTAACGATATGTCCTCTCACTTGTTTCTAGACAAAAAAGTATGCCAGTGCACTAGATTGAGCTCTCTTTAAAAATCAAAAGATAGTAATGTTATGCTCCTGGGTCTTTTTAATTTTGAAGATTTTTTGTGAGTATTTCCGTATGGATTCAAGAGTTGAAAACAGATAGCTCTGGTGTGGCATGCCATAACACCACCTTAAATTCTTTGCTTTTAGAAATAACGCCGCGAATATCACAAATTGAGGCGCTTCGTATGGCCATGTTTCGCAACTATCATCTTCCATTTCAATCAAGCAAAGCATGTCGATACAGATCATTAGAATGACTGACGAAAAACCAATTCAATTGCACCCTTAAAAAGTTTCATTTTGATCGAGGATATATTTAGCGCACAAACATTGTCTTTTAAATGCCACTTTAAATGATATGTTTATACCTGCTCGCAGTTAGTATAGGCAGCGTATGCCACCACAGTCGCCAGATTTATCATGGCAGCTTAGGAGCATAGTGGTGTCGACTGCGCGAACAGTCTCTCACTTGTTGTGGACTGGAACCTCTACCGTGGAGTATCTCAAGTTATAACCGACAGAACCTGCACCTATTCTACGGTTTAATTTCACACTGGACTGATTGCAACTACACGCACATCTCAAGTTCCCCACCCACTTCTTTCTGCGTGTGATGACAACGACTAAGGCTGAAGAGTACCTTTCTTCTGAAGGTGTCAAGGACTATATCACATTTATTGGAGGCTTAGGTAAGGCGCGTGTCTATACACTGTATTAACGAAAGCAAATGTTTGTTCTACAGACGGCCAACATAAGCGTCGCGATTTGTCCCAATGATCGTCCTGACGAGCAAAACGTCAGTACTACTGGTAGTCGTGTGTTGGCTCGCTATGATAAGTACTGCTATCAAACAATTCTGCTATTTTTGTTCGTGTACAGCACTCTACTTTACGCTATGGGCTTTTTATTTGTTTAGGCTATGCTCTATAAGGCCGGCTTGTGAAACTGTGCACCTAGAAAAAATATTATTTTTTAGTGTTCCCATTTGAACAACTTAGTTCATCAGTACTCAAACGATATCATACGTTCAAGGATCTAATGGTGAATTGTTCGTCATAGCTCTCCTCATTCACTCTTATATATACAGGTACACAATGTGAACACTTGATGTCTATCAGCTGTCTTTCTTTAAAACTGCCCACGCAAAACTTTATCTATGCAATGGCAGATGCTCCAAACCTTGTCCACTTCTACGCAATGCTTTAAGTGCAGATCCTTACTGTGTCTGCAGTGGATTGACCTGTTGAGTGTAAGCGCGGCATTAAGGATCCATTTGTGTTTTTGGGATTTATATGTTTGCATAGGCTACGTACACACATCATATCTTGTCTTGTCAGAATTAGTGAGCGGCATCTTCTTTTTATCAATGTTTAAAAGGATTACCATTGCATGTATTCAGGGTCAGACGGCAATAGCTTTTGTTGACTTCAAAGAGGTTTTGTTCAAAAAGAGAAGCAGAAAAGAGAGATGACGTTTAAGGAGGAGATCTTGCTGTCCATATTGATCGATTCGGCATGTCACGCTAATCAGAAGATAAGTAAGAAGATACGACTTTTCAGTCATTGTACAAACAAAATGACAATGAGAAAAAACTCGCATTACTGCACGTTGGACAGCTCGAGAAGTGCTCAGCCATTCAGGATGCAAGTGCGTCTCTCAAGAAACAAGTACTTCTTGCACAAAGTTTGAAGTGGTATGCCTAACGTTCTTGCAAGTATTTCAAAACCAGGATAGCTAATAAGTTGTGTCCGAATTCCGCCACGAGCATTTGAAATATTGTCTGCAATGCAAATCATCATTATCATCATCATCAGCCTGACTGCGCCCACTGCATTACTAAGGCCTCTCCCTAATTCCGCCAGTCAACTCGGTCCTGTGCTCTGCTGCAACTTTATACCCGCAAACTTCCTAATCTCATCCTCCCACCTAACTTTCTGTCTCTCCCTTACCCGCATGCCTTCTCTTAGAATTCAGTCTGTGAACCATAATGATCAGTGGTTATCTTGCCTTCGCGCTACGTGCCCTGCTCATGACTATTTCTTCCTAATTTTGACTATAGTATTTTTAACACTCGTTGGTTGCCTTATGCACTCTGCTCGTTTCGTGTCACATTGCGTCGTCCTCAATTCAAGCTGAACCCTCTTTTAAGGTCTCTATGCTTCCGCTGCGTAGGTAAGCGCCGGCAATATGCAGCTTCTATATAAATTGCTCTCTAAGGATAGTGTAAAAACGGCTACAGTATTATACCACGCAGCATTTTTCTTTGCAATTTGACTGTCTTCTAAGCACAGTGTGAAGAAAAATGCCAGTGGCTAATATATTAGCTGGCGATTGTTTACGCTAGGTGTATGAGTGCGTGTGCGCAAGGTCGAGGGCTCAGAGGATTCTCCAGGCCGGCAATTTAAAATAGATCCAAGAAAAACTACAATAAGCAAGAACAGAAAAATCTATCGAATATGTTATTCGATAATTAATAAAAACGTGGCATATCATGAATGGTTGCGCAATACGAATCAATTGCCTTCTTGACTAAGGAATGGGCTTAAGATAAAAATAAAAATTGAAAGTAATAAATTTCAGCTGGTGCTGCAGTACTAGTGGTATACAAATCAAACTAATAAATGTATTCGAACTGTTATGCGATGTTCGGTTAAGATTTTCTTTTTGTCACATCGGGGGTTCTCTGGTAGCAAAGTTTATTAGTGTATTATTTTTCTTACTACATAATTTTTACCTAAGCGAGGAAGAGTAGGCGTTGCCACCATAGTTTCACTTACATCTTTTCTTTTATCATAAAAAAAATAAAAATAATGGTAATACATAAAATGAAAATGCTATACAGGCCATTATTTCTGTCAGTTTTTTGTTTTACACAAAAGGAAGATTACAAAATACACCTGAGATGCGTGGCTCATGAAGTTTGAATTACATATGGCCTTCTCTACTCCGTATCACCTCTTCCACTGATGCATTATGCCACCATGCTAATCTATCCTTACTAGCTTTCACTCTAGTGCATTTTCAAAACACGCAAATAAAAAAAGCAGCTTGTAGTCTGCTGCTTTTCGCTCTTTGTAGAAACTGCAGAGACAATACTTCAAACACAAAAATAAAAGAACAACTCTGCACATTTACTTATTTATTTATATTAATAAACGTGTCATCTGCTGTTGTTATAATTTGAAAGGCGCGCATCTTTGTCATCACGAGCTTTTTTGCACGAATGAAAACGTTGAATATACTTCTTCCACACAGCGCTTACAGTTATCGATCGTCCACATGGGAGCGGCTTGCTAAGTTCATCGCGCGAACTACTTTTCTGCCTGCGCTTGCGCACGTAGAATTCTAATGTGTTTCTCCCCATATCTTCATTAATATTTCTGTTGCTAGAATTTGGTCGCCAACCATTTCTCGGCAGGAAAGGGAATGTCATTTGTGTTTTGTTGGTATCGCTTGTTCCACCATAGCCGTCCATACTCTGCTGTTTTACAAGGAACGCTATTTCTTTATTAACGTTTACAGGGTTGGCAATATCTTCACGAAGGCATTCGATGCCAATATCCCAGGCTCGCGCGTAAAATTCTCGCAGCGGTATTCCAATTATACAACTCTGAAATTGGATAGAAGAGCTCCGCTTTTCGAAAGAGTTGCGCCATCCTTCGCCTTGAGCTGTGCGCTGAACGGAATATTTAAAAAGGTGGACAAAGTATTTTTGTTTGTTTCTTCAGAAGTGCGAAACAAGGACTCTACGCATTTTGCATGTGCGAGTTTCTGTGCTTCTGTTCTGTTGACAAACTCAGCCAGTCCTTATTGGTTCCAACACTTGTTTGAGCTGAATGGGATGCAAATGTACATTGATGTAACTCCACCTGCTACGCGCATATGTTGTCGCTGAAGCACCACGTGCGAGAAATGCCTAGTCAGGAGCAAAATTTCTGCCTAACTTTTATATGACTGCGTCACTACTGTGATATTTATTCTTTATTACATATGCGGATAAGAAGCTGAATTTCAGGCTAGACCACGCATTTATATTTTAGTGCCCAAGCAAGATTTCAACTGGTGTACAGGTGGCGGCAGGAATAGATGTACGCCTTGTGAAAGGCAAACTGGGTGGACACATTGCAAATTGTAATCAGCCGAAATTAAGGGTGGGCCAAACAAATCAAACATACATAGCTAGTTTTATTTTATTGGGTTTTTTTCGAAATGAGGCTCCAAATGCCATGGCAAGACAGACGCATCATTATACAACTACAGGATGCTGAAAGAAGTCTGCAGTTGGAGCTGCCAAAAACAGTTCGTGAGCAATATTTTTGCAGAAAAAAACTGATATACAGTTTTATATATACAATTTTATATTTATCGAAACCAATGACGCGTTCACAAAATTCAAATACTCACATGTATCTTTTTTAGAAGAACACAAGGCGAAGACTACAATCGTTTAGGAGGTTATTTTTGACATTTTGAAGTTTTCAAGATAATATTACAACATAATGTTATCATGCAGCTTTGACAGATTCAATTTCGCGTCACAACTAAAAAGTGAACAAGTGAAAATAAATTCTTTCATTTCAGTTTCTGATACTAAGGCAGACTTTCATTACCGTTTACACATAATGAACGTATTTCTTGCGCAAGTCTCATCAAAGACGTTGGCAAGAACGCCAGCATCGTCTAAAATGCCTTCGTTTTATCCTTCATAAGTATTCACTCACACAAAAACTAAAATACAACAGTGATGGGCAATACAAAAAATAGTCATCAAAGGAAGGGGGGGCGCTAGCCCGTTTGTTTTTGCTACCCTACAGAAGGGTGGACATGAGCGAGCAAAATAGATATAAGAAGAAAAGCAAGCAAACAACTCACGGGTGATGTTCGATTTCTTCACACCATAAAGACCTTTATTCACAGTATGTTGCTAAGCGTAGAAGTTTTCCTGAAATAGCGTAAGAAAATTACCTCTTTCTGGTTTTACATAGTGATGACCTAGAAAGATAAAACAGTTTCACACAATGTGTAGTGTTCAAAAAGCTCCAATACAATGATACTACAAATGTTTGCTTCCTTCAAAGCTGTGTCCTCCGATCAGCCTAATTCCATTCTCAAAGTCTGCCTTTCTTTTACACTGAAGATGGTTGCTGTGATCAAGTAAATTGCAATCACAAAACTGGCGTCAGTCACTCTGCACTAAATTAATGCAACATAAGTGAGCGTTAACTGAATCGACAATCGGGCCCCAGGCGAGAAAGCAGCGTGCTAAGGCCGTTACTATCGACAAAAGAAATTCTATAAGAACAAAAACAAAATTTAAAGAAAAGAAAACTGATGACGGGAAGCCAATCAAGACGCAAGCAGTGGCTTCCATACAGTGTGCAAGTAGAGAGTGAACACAACAACCGAAATCGTCCCTTCGTTTGCCACGGTTTAGTGGTTTCTGTGAAACTGGGCTCATCAGGCTGATTGTAAGGCGGCCTCGAAATGTCTGGCATACGGGCAATCTCTTTTTATATAGCCTGTGGCCGCACACCATATTTTTTTATTATCAGCATTTCTCTTTCAGATGACAGGCAGTTCATGGCTATTTAGTGAGGAACAATGTCACTGCACTCAAATGGGTGAACTGCGTGAATCTTCTCGCTGTCATCCTTGTTCCGCAGATGCGTGTTGTTGTGTACGAGTTCCTGTTTGCCTCAACGAACCCCCTAATGCGAATACATGTCCCACAGTGGCGTCCGTCAAAAGTGCATACTACGAGAAAATCGATTTTCTTAGTTTCACATGAAATCAGAGTTGCGTGTTCTCTTTCTGAGCTCTCCTCTACATGCATCTAGTATGGCACAGCGGAGTCATGCAGTGAGACTTAAAAAAGAAAATAAGCTACAGTTGAATGTTCGATATAACAGTGTAGAATGTAACAGTGTTAGTGGCATGAGTAGAACAATGTAGATGACAATAAAACAGGACTAGGTAATTTGTGTACGCTGTCCGGCTTTCAGGTGGCTTGAGGTC
Source organism: Rhipicephalus microplus (assembly GCF_043290135.1). NCBI lineage: Eukaryota > Metazoa > Arthropoda > Arachnida > Ixodida > Ixodidae > Rhipicephalus > Rhipicephalus microplus. The sequence continues at coordinate 183,693,104 of NC_134701.1, forward strand.
TTTGACAAGGGGAGTAAATTATACAGAAACCGTGAAGCTTGAAATGAATATTCCGAAAGCAAATGGCTCTTCGTTATTCCGACATTATTATGGTCTTAAAGTTATGCAATTAAAACCATGACTATAAATATGTGCCCAGAATATGAATGGTGTTCTCTGCGGTTACGCCATAAGAACGGGTTGGAAATTTACGAACAAAACTTCATACGCAAGTAATATACGCTAAAGGCATCCGTAAGTGCATGTATATGCCCTGAACACATGTAAAAGCTTGCGAATTTCATCAACGACATGGTGCAATAGTTAAAGAAGGTCATTTATCTCACTTTGCTTCTTAATGTTCTCGTGTTCTTGCCATGCCACTCTGAATTGAGAACCATGCCGACCCTAGCACGAACGCCGTTGTCTGCACTTTAAGTAAAGCTGCTTTCTCCGCAATTCCTTGCCAAGCAAACGGTAAAGAAGGCAGTGCTGATATGCGAAATTAAATTTGCAAGTAGAATGAAACACTCGTGTTCTTACGTAACTCCCAAACATGCATCGTGTGAAGACTACATAGTCAAGCGCTGTTCGCGTCCTAAACGTCTACAGACCATTTAACAAAGGTACCCTCCTGAAATCAATACGCATTTTTATTTATTTCATCTTGCATTAATCTGCGCTATCAAAAGTACAACGACCACCGTACAACGACCACCAAAAGTACAAACGAGAGGGGGCACACGCACACTTTCTTACGGCTTGCGCTTCGGGTCTACTTCCCACCTTTCACCACCTCGAGTCCATGGTATATACTAGTTCACTGTATTCATGGCATTGCGGCCCAACGCTCGCTAAACCTTTCTAAAACTAAGGAGGTCACACCCAGCAAGCATAACGTAGGAACCCTTTCTTGTCAGACAGTGCTCAATGTACATGCCAATGGCTGCTTAATGGGGATCGTAGCGTGCGCGTTACCTAAAAGCCGAATGCTCCTGTCTCTCATTCCCCCTTAGCAGCCATTGGCATGTACATTGAGCACTATCTTTTATTGTTCAACAACGCACAGAAGAAATCTCTCACCGGCATCACCTTGGATGTCAAGATGTTATACTTGTTACACACTACAACGGCTACGAGGGACGAACGGGTGCCGCTATAAGGAGCTTCGCCCGTAAAAATTGCAACCAATTTCTAACAAGTGTGTAGCGGATACCACACTTCTCCAAAGATTGACGATGAATAGCATTGTGAATGCTGGCCTACTGCACAAAAATTATGATTCTTTATGGCGTAGTGGGTACCCAGCCAGTGTGCTTGTGGCAGTTATGAAGAGAGTGTTTAGAAAAGGCTCTGAAAGGTCGCTCTTCTAGCTTTTGCTGTCAATGTACTGCGCGTTCCACACACGCCTGGCATTTGCATTGAACTTGTGCTCATATGCAGTCGTTTGCATGATAAACTTTGAGTGCCTATGGGTGTACTGAAGCCTTTGTACCAATGTATTCTCCTTATAATCTTCTTGTTCTTCACTTCTCAGCTCTCTTGTACATAAAGAATGTACGTATTCGAAAATCAAGAATTATAAATGGGCTGTACTCTTCAAAGCCTAAAATAGCTTGCTTCAGCTTGATATCAAATGCTAACCATTGCAAACACGCTATGTGAATGAACAATATTCTTTCTCACGGTGTTTTATTTATGAAAGTTGACTGAAAGCGACATGAGTTAATCATTTCTGCATTATATTGGGAAGAGTAATGTAATGACCCCACGCATTCTACCTCTCAACGTGATGCATCGCGAAGCAGACATCACATTTGCGAGTTTATGGCTATTCGGAAGAAGCGTATGTTTTCATAACTGTGATTAATGAAAGCATTTTTTGTTCACTCCCTCCATTCAAATCAACGTCACTGCCTATACCTTCAGGAAAGCTCTAAGAAGCAAAAATGAGAAGGAAGAAACGACGTCACAAAAAAGCACCAAATCAAGTTTTATTTGTACCTGCGTTCTATTTTCCATTTCGCGATCATAGCCAAAACGGTACCATCGCACTGCTGCTTTCCGCAGCGTTCACACAGATGTCGGTATTTTCGCTCATAGAAAATGATTCAGAAGCGACGACGGGACATCTGTCTTGACCGTATATATCTGGCTATTGGCCACTGACAACATATGACGGGTAGGATGATCTCGACGAATGAGAATTTTGTGTATGAGGTATAGCGGGGCAGGATTTGCGACAGAGCTAGTGGAATAAAAATTCTGTAATCTTCCACGGCATTCGCCTATGTTTTTTTGACACGCAGTCTTTATCCATTTCCTACGTTTCCGCCAATACCAGTCAGGTTTCTTTCACTTTTCATTAATTTCTTCAAGTTTGCACTCACCTTTATTGGTTCGACATTCTGTACCAGTGGTGTGGACGATTTTATTCAGGCCTTACTTTCTAGCAATATATAGAGCTGTTTTCCCCATGAACCCTCAGTGTTGCTTCCATAAAAGCGTGGCAGCGTCTGAGTCTGACAAAACAGGGAAGTTATGTTGCGTTAGATGCCCGTGTTGTCTCGAGCACTCCACCGTGTTGTCTGGTCTTGTGTGGAGAAGTTGCCCCTCTCGTTTACACTTTTGCTGCCACAGTGAAATGTTTCTACCCATGAAATCAGTCGTGTATTTAGACGCAGAAAGCACGAGAGCTACCCACTCAACAAATCACCACACTGAGTAAGACAACAGTAGCCCCTCATGCTTTGCTGATAATTTCACTTTCTAAAGTCAAATCTGAGAAATATTTGAAATATTGGCAATACATGTTTCAATCTGGGCATAATATCAGCCAATGTGCATATGTGTAAATATCTCTTTGTGATAAACGTTTGTGTGTCTGTGCATGTGTGAAACATCCATTCCGCGCGTTACTTCTGAGAAATTTTACATAGTGTGTCCGTGTGAATGAAGTATGCTTTGTCATACTCAATAAAGCACTTCTGGCAAGAAAATACCTGTCAACACACGCTTTTCATGTAGCACGCATGTGTTGTGTAATCGAAACTTTATGACAGATCGTAAAAAGCATCAACTCAGGGAGAGCAAACAAATTTATCTTTTGATGAAAACTGGAGCACTTGAGCAGGCTCTTATCCTAACATGCTACTCCATCTGTTAGGCGATAGCTGGGATGGATACATACTCGCATATTCACCTAACACAAAAATTACAGCGGGTGTGGACCACCTGCTCAAGCGACGATTTCTGCCTCCCGTGTTGCAAAACGCAGTGTGGTAGTATACAAGAAGCACAGACATACGTTACTTTATACTACTCAAAAGCACACACTGCGTTTTTTAATAAGGTTTTAATTGTGATCTTGGAACTTAGTATTCACGATAGAGATGTGAGCCGGCGTTAATTTCGGTGCATTGACGTCAAATGATCCTGCAGCTGCCGAAGACCATTGGACAGTGTACAAACTCTCATATATCACTACGCACTAGCAGTATACTTCTGAAAAGACAAGTATTACTTTCCGTGTTATACCAATTCCGATGACGGAGGCATCAGTCACATTTTTGTGCGTGCTGGGAATACTTTGAGTTAAGAACGAAGTCTCTCAATGATACAGTGAAATGCACAGAGACATATTTATAATGTGCTATTTTGCGCCTTTATCAGTGCGCGAAGGCTATGTGCGTACGTATATGCAGGGTGTCCCACGTAACTTGAGCCAGAGTTTAAAAATATGCCGGAGCACGTAAAGTACGATGTCACCAAACGCATGTTGCTCACCGTTTTCTGGAGGTAGTCAGACTATTTCTTGTGTTCTCGAATATTACCTAATTAGATACCTTTATTAACTAACTATTCAAGAATCAAAGATAGATAAAAAATTTCAATGAGAAAGTTGTAGATCGCTTGGCAAAACGTCCGATTAGACAGTCTTGAACTTTATGTCTGTTAGGTATTGGTGTCCCACAAAATAAAAAAAATTCCACTTGCCCACGAAATGCCCACGGAATAAAAAAATACCTCTTGACGAACCCGTGCGCCATTGTGCACAATGATTCCAGTGCTCCCAAACATTCCGCGTACGAACGACCACAGCAATTGCTCCATTGTGCTGTCTCGGCAGGGCCACAACGATGGTGCTGGCTTTACGATGAACACGTTTTGCTATCGGCCACAAAAATGATAACCACTGTCACTGCTTATCGCTGTCATGAATCGGTGCGAGGGAAGCGTGTCGTTCGTACGCGAAACGTTAGGGAGCACTAGAATCATTATCTGCACTGATGCCCGAGCGTGCTTGTCACGTTGTATTTTGTAATTAACAGAAAATCACTAATACTTAACAGATATAAAGTTCAATACTATCTATTTGGCCGTTTTGCAAACCAATCTACAACTTTCTCTTTAAGTTTTTTATCCATCTTTGTTCTTTCAAAAGTGATTTAATCAAACAGATCTAATAAACAATATTTAGGAACACAAAAAACAGTCTGAAAAATTTCAAGCAACGGTGAGCAACATGCGTTTGATAGCGTCTTAATTATCGGTTTGGGCATATTTTTAAACTCTGGATAAAGTTAAGTGGAACACACTGTATACAGCGCGCCGTTGGTCGCAAAGAACGAGCAATGCAGACATAGGCGGCGGCCAATCATAAACAAATAAAAAAAGATGGCGACTGCATTTGGGCTTAGAAAAAGTAGTGAATAAAAAGCTATATTTTTCTTTCTTATGTAATACAGAAATGCGACTGGGGGTGAGAAAACAGCATGGCAAGAGTTGTGAAACTCTGCCGAACCGCGATGGTGTGGGTGAGGTTCACATGCATCTCACAAAGTACGTAGAAACTTCGCGTCGAGAGGGCCTGCAACACTCGGCGGCAGTTGAGACTGCTTGGCTAAGAGTCGGTGCTTGCAAAGCTTTCTTTAAACAATCTTGTTGCGCTTAAAAAACAAGATTGACAGATATAGAGGAGAAAATTCAGTATTTGAGAGAAAAAGAAGATGGACGTAAGAATGAAAACTCACACAAAATGCTTCATTCTACTTTATTGTGCTGTTTTCCTGCAAAGAACTTCAAGAAAAGGGCAAAGAACAAGAGATTCGGGAAGGAATATTGTAAGGGAAAAAAATGACGCTGCAATTCTGAAAGTTCTTTTTTCTTTCACTGAATTTATTTGTTTTTTCGCTGCAAACCAGCCCAGGCCAGCTTTTCACCTTAACCGCTCAGTATGTTTAATTGTGTGCTGTGAAATAGACATCTGAAACCGCTATATTTGTTTCTTTTTCATTTAAACCTTGTCGTGACTCAAGTCGGTTTGGCCAGCATACTTTAACGTCGGTGGCTGAGCCTTCCTGGCGTATCTTGATAGGACAGCGCACGACTTTGAAAGGTACAAAAGAGGTTTGGATCCAAATTCACATTATGCTTTCGCCTCGGTGGGGCTTTTTTTTCAGAATGGCTCACTGAAGTTCTCCTGCAGAGCACGTACAATGCAAGCCTGGAGTAAATGCTTTCCCACTATATCTGCAAGGCAAAAACAAATATAAAACACGGCAGGTGCGTTGCCTTTCATAAAAACAATATGCACGACTTTTTATTACTGTTTTAGTTTCATTCGACTGTTTCCAGCTATGTTTACTTTCTTTAATGTATAAAAAGAACTTCCCTCGCTTTTATTAAACAAAAATAATTTCACGCTACGCTAGCAATATACTCGCGTTAGAAAAAATAAAAATCACGATAACCTATGAATGTCTTTTTTTAGTTGTTTCGGCGTATAAGTAATCAACTTTTGACGTCTTTTTTTCCGCTTGTTTTTTCTTTTTACCATTTTAACAGATTTTTACTTCGCTTTAAAAACGATTATGCTAGGGACTCAAGTGTGTCTACGGCAAGAAAGTGCCTCGGCGTAAGGGACAGCGAGGCCTCTTTGTGCAGCATATTACGTTGGTGCACACTTTTGTTAGAGATCGCGATTATTCCAGCCAATGCTTTCCTGAGTGCTTCCGTGAAAGGTGGATGAGCTTGCAAGCGAATAGAAATATCAGATAGAAAGCGAGCGGACAATTTGTTTTAAACCCTATGGGTGCTACATTTAGAGAATGACCAGTCAGCTTCATTTTATAGTTACGCCACTACACTTTCGAGATGAACACATGTACATAAAGAAATTTCAATTCGCGTACATTTAAACTGGTGTAAATAAATGGGCACTCTCAAATTATGACAGGTAGATTGCCATTATCCCTCAAGAGAAAGGCATATAACAGCTGTATCTTGCCGGTACTTAGCTACGGAGCAGAAACCTGGAGACTTACAAAGAGGGTTCAGCTTAAATTGAGGACGATGCAGCGAGCAATGGAAAGAAAAATGGTAGGTGTAACCTTAAGAGACAAGAAGAGAGCAGAGTGGATTAGGGAACAAACGGGGGTTAAGGATATCATAGCTGAAATCAAGAAGAAGAAATGGACATGGGCTGGACATGTAGCGCGTAGACAGGATAACCGCTGGTCGTTAAGGGTAACTAACTGGATTGCCAGAGGAGGAAAGCGGGTAACGGGAAGACAGAAGGTTAGGTGGGCAGATGAGATTAAGAAGTTTGCGGGTATAAATTGGCAGCAGCAATCACAGGACCGGGTTAACTGGCGGAACATGGGAGAGGCCTTTGTCCTGCAGTGGACGTAGTCAGGCTGATGATGATGATGATGATGATGATGATGATGATGATGATGATGATGATGAAATAAATAGGCCTAACATGTTTTCACGTGGCGTATGTGCCGCATAATTCTGCTGAATACGCCAGCATCCTGCAAATTCCGCTGCGTTGATAGACGGATGTTCAAAATCCACTGCGTATAAACAAGATATTTTGAGGCTGTGTAGGCAAGCCGACTCTAGCATCTCTGAAGAGGATAGTGTGGCACATTTCCTGAAGGGCATTACAAAATATTTGTGGAACTCTTTTTTTTTTCATTGTCTGGCGTTACTCCACACTGTCACTGTTCCAAACCTTTGAGCAGTGCAGAATAGGGCCGAAGTTCAGTCATCTTGCAAATGTTGCCTGAGTGGCTGGTATAGAAGCGGAACCAACTGTTGACCTTGCTGCATACATCTGTCATATTGTTCGGGAGGAATTTCTCTGTATGGTATGGAGAAATGACACGTGTAATGGCTGACAGCCCACCTTTGTCCTATTTTCTACAAGACATGACTACCCCACACCTCCACCAATTTCATACATCTACATTAGGCGTTTAGGGTTTAGTGGCGGAAGTCTATAGAACGACGAGCCTGCAAAGATGTAGGTGCGAATGTAGATCTGAAACTTCAGGCTCATACTCACAAAGAACCAAGCCACTTAGAGATTCTGGTGTTTTCTTCACTCTGCTCGCTTCGTCTTCATCTTCGAAATGGGGCCCATATGTCGCGTAACAATATTTTGACATCCTTATACGCTTTGTGCTGTACTCTTCTAGTCATGCATAACAAACTAGTTCACTTCTTTATGTTACAGAATTGCGTAATCTACAAGTTTCAGTTTCCGGGCATGTCAAAAAAAACTCTTAATTTGTCAACTACCAGTACTAATACAATAAACTGTAATGGTGGTCAATTCTGTATATTGTACGGAAGCACGATGAGCACTGTTGTATACTTACACGAGCTCGGCTACCGCAGAGAAGGACGAGGCAAATGAAGAGCAGCCGGCAGAGCGTACGGGAGTTGAATCGTCTCTCCCCTTCCCTACAATAGCACAGTCGCCGAGAGGCGTTGGCGACTTCCAGCTATTAACTTTGTGGGAGGTGAGGCGTCTGCCAGAAGAACGCCGTCACGCTTTCTTACTGATGGAACCCGCCAGTACCCGTGGCAACTATCCATCCCACCACAAGTTCGCCACTGCAGTTCGTCACTGAAATCATTGTCACGCAATGTTACTCGCAGTACAATATGAATGAATGGCAGTGTATTGTATATTATTGAGAGGTGGTTTGTAGCAGCGTATGCGTATGAAGTAAATATTTGCTAATACAGGACACTGCATTGTTTCTTTTTATTGCACATTATGACAGAAACTTATAGAGGGAGTCTATTGAATAAAGAACAGACAGCTCAAGCAGTCCCAGCTGCAGTGAAAACTGTGTTATTCCCTAAATAAAAAAACAGGGTTGAAACTTATGATTTATCAAGTTGAAAATATATAAATAATGTAAGTGAGACTTGAGCGTGTTTAATTTTGTAGCATAGGTTGCGTTATTGAACAGTGCTGCCGCCATTAGATGGTAATGCAAGCAACCCAGTGAAAAGCTCACGGCAAGTAAAAAGTAAACGGCGAAACGTTAGCGAAAACACTTCATTATCAATTTGGATAGCTTCAGGCGTGACTTCGTGAGTAATTCAATATATCCACTTAAGGGGGGAAACACTGGCTTGCGAGCTGACGCTCTGATGCGTTTAAAGAGGTGGCCTAGCTCCACCTTTGTTGTTAGCCTAATTACAATAATAACTTTAGCACCTGCCTGCCCATCTATTTTGGCAGCCTGAAGCGGTGATGAGCGTAGTCTCGCCGAATAAAAAACTCTAAGTTCGACCGGTACATCATACTATTGTATCATTCGTTGAAAGACGAAACATCCCAATCCTGATGTAAAATATTATGTGCTTGAATGCTTCAACAAGAAAGAAGAAAAAACTGACGAGGTTGACAACATGTCGCGCAAAGCTCGACACAGCAAACCATATAGTTTTTTTTGCCACTCACTGGGAAACATAGATATCTATTTCTCTATATTTCTCTGTTAAACTGGGGCATTTTCTCTTTCTCTATTTAATTTTCTCGTTTCTTTCTCTCTATTTTTTCTCTTTGATCTTTGTTTTCTGTCTTCTTCTGTCTCTGTTTCTTTCTACTTGTTTCTTTCTCTCGCTCTCCTCCTCGCTTTCTCTTTTTCTTATTCTTTGCTATCTTGATAACCCTCTCTCTATTCCTAGCTTGAATCTTTTCCGTAACTATCTTTATCGTATCTCTACCTATTTCAGCCATTTTCCTATAATGATATCCTTTAATCTTCTCTCTTCACCATCACACTTGTCCTCTTCAGAATCTCACTTCTATTTTTTTTTTCGCACTTGCTATAGCATTCAATACAAGGCTCTACAGTGTGCTGCCAGAGTGTCTGGATGACCGAGTAGTTAAGACGTCCACTTTTAGATTGTGGGTACTTATGGCTCAATACCGCTGCTTCTCGAGCAATTTTTTTCCAAGATTTCATTTTTCTTTCTGTGTCTATGTTTCTCTTTTTCTTTCGTCATCCTCCTTCTAATATCACATCTACCTCTCACTTTAGGCTTCCGCCCTGCTATACGCTGGACAAACCAAAGCACGTGTTTTGAAAGCGAAGCAGGAGGAGGAGAAATGAACGAAGAGGAAAAAAAAGGCCAAAGTTAGCACTTGTCGATAGTTTATAAGGATAAATATACATTACGGTACTTTACGCTTAACTAGAAGAGCTTTGCTGTTAAAAACAAGAAGAAGAAACGTGATAAGCCGTTTTCATGCTAGCTATAAAACGAAAACACATGATCAATGGGCACGTTCCTTTTGGCGAACGGGTAGTTTCTACTTCAAGTGTCTGCTGCGGATGTGTCCCGTTTCCGCTGAGTGAAAGTGGTCACGTTCGAAGACAACGCCCACACTGCCGCAGTGAGCATTACGAATATCACTCTAGGATGTTTTTTTTTCTTTCTTTATGCACAGCCGCGAACTCGAGTTAGAAAATGATGCCGTTTCTGATAGCCCAAGCCTATATATGTAGTTTCAGAAGCAAGAAATAAAATGAAATGACGAGTAATGCGTTGAACGTGACAGCAGGGACAAAATTCATCACTGTAGCTGGGCATGGTGTCATAGGCGGGGTGTTTTCGGCCGACTACATGTGCGCTATCTAAAGCCTAGAAAAAGTTAAAAAAAAAACAGGAAACTGACACATTGCCACGTGTCTCATGAGAAAGACAATTGGGTCAGGTGTTTCAACTTTTTATTTATTTATTTTTAAGTCTATGTTTTTTGTGCGTTACATTACTACCGTTCAAGATGGTATTTGTAGAGAGGTGTGCACCTCAATCCATATTCGCTTCTATAAGGCAATACCGCCTTGCAGCCAATACCTTGGGCTCTCACAGGATCAAGTGCAACGTGCCTACAACACCAGTTCAGGCGACCAAACAAAACATTAGACGGCAAACGGGCAACAGAAAGACGTGGTTTTACTGCGATGCCTGCCTAATTAATGAATGACTCAAAAGAGAAGGCTAAAGAAGGAAAATCGCTCAAAATGAATAGGTTTTCATTTTTATCGCCCATTTTTTATATTCACCTTACTCTACAAATTTCTCACATCGTATGTTCGCTTGACTTACCCTTAGCATCATGCAATGTTTTATCTCATCATCCCATATATATATATATATATATATATATATATATATATATATATATATATATATATATATATACTTAATAAATGAACTCTTCTTTAAGGGCCATTTCTCATACCTACGCGGCAACCACTCTTCAACTATACCTATACAGGGTGTATCACAAATCCTACGACAGATAGCTTTATTGATGGTACCTGTACAGAGAGTTTCAATTTTAAGGATACTCTTCCACGACATCTTGAAAAGACTTACAACGCCTGAGAAATGCCCTAAATGTCCTCGACGGAAATGTGTCTCATTAAGCTGTTAACAAGCTTCGGATTTTTTCGACGGTTTCAACTCTCTCTTGAGCGAAAAAAAAACACGCATTTGCACGAAGTGAATCATGACGAGTGGGTAATGCTAGGTCTTAAGCTACATAATGTATACGTCGAAGCCGCCGACCTTTATAAAGTTTTTCTGCTTGTAGGAGTTTTATACTGTTTGGTCAAAATTCTATAGTGATAATATTATTTTGTGAAATATTTTTTTCTCTCTGATCACACATGTTTTACTATTCTGTATGTTACCTGAACGTTGTTCTATGTGATGAAACTTGATAGATATAAAGGGTCACACAGAGTCGACGACAAGGCTAGACGCTAATGACGATAATCTCTGCGTTGAAGCCACCTACTAGTACAAAGGATTTGTGCTTGCAGAAATTTCATATTGTTCCGTCACAATTTTTATTGGTATTAGTCTGTTGTTGAGCCTTTTGTTTCTGTCCACATCCACGGATGTCCCCCTGATGGACACTCCGGACAGACGAGGGTCGATCTAAGGGTGCTTCGCTGCTAAAACGTATGGCAGCTCCACAGCTGCGAAATCTGAGGAAGTATGTAACACGGGTAACCACTGATTCTCCTCTGCAGAGCTCACACAGCTCCACTTACCAAAGCCTCGGCAGCGTTAATTTTTGTTGAAGCATATATGTATTCCCAGCCCTAGTATAATGTTGGCAACGGTATTCGCAAACGTGATGTGCGACATGTTCGCTAATTTTTGCTCCACTCAGTGGACCTGCCGCTTGTTGCGACATATGATAAACGTGCCGTCTGCAGTGAGTTTCATCAGGTTGTTACCATTAACAGACGATATCACGTAGTGACACAGTGCTAACGCAGAAATGTCACAAGAAGAAGGGCATTCTGTCACTAATTAAGGTGTTGTCACTCTTTCTTGTGCCCTCCTGGAGTGTTATTATTTATGAGCCATGCTGGAGAAAAATTGAGGAGGAGGAAGAAGTGTTGTACTTGCATAAAATTCCGCTGTTCCATGCCAACATGTAAGTAAGATTACCCCCAAGAGCGTATAGAATACGCGTAACAGGTATTACATTAGTTTCATAGATAAGATGCAATTTTAGTCTACATCATTGATCTCTCTCGCTCCCTTGTCCCCCCTCTACATTGCAGAAAAGCAGGTCACAGATAACTGCTCCACAGGCTATTACGAACGTCGCTCAATCTCCATTGTACAGGCATTGATAGATCATTCTTGCCCGGTGTGAAAATGATCTGATTCTATAGTAACAAGGACATTTCGATTAGCTTCAACTGCGGCTTCACACCACACCTAACAATCAAGCAGTGGACGGACATCTTCATACACAGTGTCTTGTCTAGTTGAATTTCGTATCTTTGTCGCAATGGATATCTTTCCTCTCTTTTCATCTATTTCTTCGTGCCCATCTTCAGCGAGTTGAGGCAGCTTCTACAGTATGGAGTGCTCTTACATTTAGCACATATCTAAATAAGGATCTCCCTATAATATGAAACACACAAACGCTTCATGAGAACCAAAATAAAAGTTTTTGTTCTTATGCTCAGTCTCTGATAACACGGGCGCATTCACTTCTCTTTTTTGTCCCTTTCTTCTGGGCCTGGTACAAATGTACAAATTGTTTGTACTGGTAGTGATACATTGAGTCGCTTTTAGTGATTGCAGGTTTGTCCAGCTTTTATACAATTGTATGCTCAAGACGACATTTTTTGAATGGTATTCTTTTCCTCGGCCAGATATTTCGTATATCTCCTTCTTCATGATGCAAATTTTCACCGGAAGTCACGCGCACGCAACATTACCAGACTGGAGCCAAAACGATACAGTTGAACATTTGGAATCTCCCGGCTCTGACTCTTTTACAACAGGGAGGAGGGATTGACAACAAGAGGGAAGGCAGGGAGGTTAACCAGGCTCATGCCTGGTTTGCTACCCTACGCTAGGGGAATGGAAGGGGACATAAAGATGAGAGAGAGAGGAAAGAGAGGATAACGAGAGAGAGAAAACAAAAAAAGGAGGATTGTCAGTTAATCAGCTGGCGCGTATGCAGCGGTAGCACTACACAAAAGTTAAAGGTGGTCACGTAGGCCTGTAGTTCTCAAAAAGCACAAGACAGCTTTGACTGCCTTTTGAGCTGACGAAAGGCGATGACGTGTTCCGGTGTTCCAGTAGCATCTGCACAGAGAGTGGCCGATCGTCCAATTGTCGCAATGTGTCCGAAAGCTTCTGTCCTTCAGAGGCAAATCGAGGGCAATGGCATATCAGATGGTCGATGTCTTCTTTGGTGCAGCAGACGTCGCATTCTGCATTGTCGGTCAATCCGATGAGGGTTCTATATGGTTTTGTAAAGTCAACCCTCAACCAAAGGCGACAAAGAAGTGAAGCTTCACGTCGACGAAGTCCGGATGGAGGTCGAAGTTCCAGACGAGGGCTTATTTGGTATAGTCTCGTATGTATTACGCTTGGGGTGTTCCACTCCTGCAGACTCAGACTACGTGCCAGGTGACGAAGCTGCTGTGCCGCGTCAGTCTTTGACAAAGGAATCGGAAGGGTGTGCTCTTCTTGGTCCGATGTGCGAGCTGCGTTGCCTGCGGAATCATTGCCACTGATCTCACAATGGCCAGGAAGCCATTGAAACTTGACCTCATGGCCTGTTTCTGTTACGTGGTGAACAAGCTTGACAACTTCGTAAGTTAATTGCTCATGGCAACCTCGTCGAAAGACTGACTGCATGCTGTGTAGGGCTGGTTTTGAGTCGGAAAACACGGCCCATTAAATCGGTCTTTGGGATTTCATGTACTCTAGGGCACCACGGAAAGCCGCAAGTTCTGCCACCGTAGACGTAATGACATGTGACAGTTTGATTCGCAGAGTGATTACTCTAGCTGGAATCACCACCGCACCACCAGAACCAGACGCTGCGGTTGAACCATCGGCGTATATGTGCACGTGGTTGTTGTAAATTTCATGCAGAAGGCTCAAGCTCAATTGTTTTAGCGATAAAGAAGGCAAATTTGATTTGGTAACCCTCTCAGTAGCGAGGGTTGCCAAGTGGTTGGAAGGATTCCTAGAATGTTGCCTGAGGTACGTACGCATCGGTTCAATGGTGATGTGCGTCAAGATCGAGTAGTCCTGTGCAATGGCAATTGTTTCAGCTGTCGATGCGCAGCGGGGTAAACCCAGGCGTATCCTAAGCGCTTGGGCTTGAATATTTTGGATTGTGCGCAGGTTCGTTTTGCACGTTTTAGATATAACAGGTAGGCTATACCGCAGGAATTCAGTAAATAGTACCTTGTACAGCTGTAACATAGACTCGACAGACATTCCTCAACGTTTCCCAGCACGAAAACCTAAATAAGTGACAAATGGCAGTCAGGCGCTTTTTCACGTAGTTTACGTGGGGTGTCCAAGATAGGCTTCCGTCGATTCCCAAGAACCTGTGACTTCGGCTGCATGACACCAACTGCCCGTTAATTGATATGCCATAAGCGGACATTGGTTTTCTGGTGAAAGCCATGACTGCACACTTCTCACTCGCGATTTCGAGCCCCTGTTTGCGTAACTGGTACAATGTCACTGATGCTGCCTTCTGAAGTCGAGCGCGAAGTTGAAGTCGAGTCACACCTGATGTTCACACATAGATGTCATGAGCTAAATGGAAAGTCGTACACTGCTTGATTGCATGCCAACTAGTTCAATGAGTGTTATGTTGAACAGCGTCGGGCTTAGCACTCCGCCTTGCGAGACTCCTCGGCTGCAGTAATACTCGGGTGTCGGGCCATTCGCTGTCTGCACGTGAAATGACCTATTCTGTAGGTAGCTCTGAACCCACGTATATATCCTGCCACCGAGTCCCACTCCTTCTAGTGCGCTGAGAATGGCTTCGTGGGTGACATTGTCGTATGCCCCTTTAACGTGAAGAAACAGGGCAGCAGATAACCATTTGCAGGCCTTCTGGTGTTCTACATATGTCACCAAGTCAACTACATTGTCAATTGACGAGCGACCTCATCTGCACCCGGACATGGCATCTGGATATATTTTGTAGAACTCTAAGTACCATTCCAGACGCGTTAAAATCATCCTTTCCATAACTTTTCCACACAGCTCGCGAGGGCAATCGGGCCGTAAGAGTAAATGTTCAAGGGTGACTTGCCGGCTTTGAGAAGTGGAATCAGGCGACTTAACTTCCATTCCTGTGGAACCATGCCAGTTTGCCAGGAGTCGTTGTACAGCTGCAAGAGTGCCTTCCGAGCTTGATCTCCTAGGTGATACAGAGCGCGGTAAGTGATGCCGTCAGGTCCTGGTGCTAAAGAACGTCTACACAAAGCAAGCGCAGCCTTTAGTTCGTCCATTAAAAACGAAATCTCCATTCGGGGATCACGTGAGGATACAGAAAAGTCGGACGTCTTCGTCCCAGTTGAATTTGAGCCGCTGGCAATCCTTCGACAGAAAGAATCTGCGACATCAATCTCTTCGCAGATAAAGTGAAGTGCCAGAGATTTTAATGGGTAGCGCTGAGTAATGGTTGTACAAAGACCCCGGACAGTTCTCCAGGTTAGTGACAGGCATTCGGGGATCCAAAGACTCGCAAAAAGATACCCATCGTTGCTTGTGAAACTTGTCCATGTAACGCTGTATTTTCTTTTGTGTGCGTCTGGCCACTCTCAGATCATCAAGTGACCTCATGCGTCTATAATGTCGTTCTGCAAGACGACGAATCGCTCGGAGTTTTCTGGGATCAATGTCCATATCAGTGCGAGATGAGCTCACCGAAAGCGAACGCGTCGTTGACTGTAGGGCACTCTTTATTGCGTCCTCTACGTTGAAAGGTGAGGCGCCAACATCGTCTTCCATGATTAACTTGTATTTTTGCCAATCGGTGCACTGGACGGCTCTGGAGGACTTGAGACTTGGAAAGCCGTCAATCTTCAGGTATGTTGGGATGTGGTCACTACCCCTTGTTTCTAAATCCGAAAACCAGTGCACTCTGCGTGTGAACGAGCGTGAGACAAAAGTGAGGTCCAGGCAACTGCTATAGGCCGATCCGCGCAGATAAGTAGGGCTGCCGTCATTCACGAGGATAAGTTCACATTCAGAGGCGAAAGACACTAACTGTCTACCTCTAGTGTTGACCCTGGAGCTTCCCCATAAGTAGAGGTGGGCATTGAAGTCACCAGTTATCACCCATGGCTGGAAAGTTGAACTCAAAATTCCGTGCAAGCGCTGACGGTCTAGACGACTTGATGGATGTAAGGAGGCTCCGATGATGGTGAATGTGGTCTTCTTGTTTTTTACTGTTAGGCAAACGTACTGGTTTTCTTCGTCAGGGGGTACAGGGTGATGAACATAAGTTAAGTCGCGCCGTATGAACACAACGACCTTGCTGCGCTCTCCGTGGGTAGAAGACATAAAGCACTCATATCCAGACAGTCTCATCTGAGCTAACAGGTTTGATTCGCAAATCACAATTATGGAGAACTGGTTCGTGAATACATATTGCCGGAACTCGGACATACGCGCCGTAAGTCCTCTGGCATTCCACTGAAGGACAGATGCGTTCTTGACCTCCTCTCAAAAGGATAACATGTTGCGGGCCATCGTTTTACCTCAGAGCTGCAAGCACCGGACTCAAAGTGTCCAGCACTTGGAGTGTGCTCTGCGCTGATGAGGTGTTCATGTTGCTTAGGAGCATGCGCATTGCGCTCATAAGGGTCTGCAACATGTTGATGACCTGGCGATCCTGAGTTGTCTTTTCATCAGTGGTTCGTGATGGCATCGAGGTTGGCAGAATTCGATGCACCTCTGAAACAGGCTGTGTTCGTGGAAGCGTTGACCACTCTTCACGAGGTGGGTGTCTTGACCCTGATTCTGTTTTCAGTGTATCCGTCTTCGCAGAGCTTGACGATGGGGGGCAGTTATTCTTGCTTGAGTTGACGTGTCTCTATCGGCAGATGTCACGTTGTGTGATGATCTTCTGTGGTGACGCCGACGTCGCCTGACAGTAGCAGCGGCTTCCCTGTGCGTTGAAATGTCGCGCACCATGCGTATCAGCACCGCACGTTCATTTCGCATTCGTGGGCAGTCTTTAAACGACGCTTTATGAGCGCCGTGGCAATTGGAGCAATTGAACGCAGTTGCGTGGCAGGTGTCTTCTGAATGAGGTTTGGCACACCGCGGGCACACGACGTTGCTGGTACATACTCTTTTGACATGTCCCATCTTGAATCATCTGAAGCATTGTAGGAGCTTCGGTATGTATGGACGGACCTGGTGGCGAACGTGGCCAACTTTGACGTGTGGGGGAAGACTGTCTCCCTCAAAAACAGTCTTCAGGCATCGTGACTGACCAAGCCTTGCGATGTACTTGATGACGATGTCGTCTGTAGTTGGCTTTATCAAGATTGGGAAATCGTCAGCGGGAATGGAAATGTCCACGTCATACATGACGCCAACATTGCCCTTACGGCCAGTGGGGATCACTGATTTAACTGTGACTCTGTCGATTTCCGAGATGTTCTGTAGGCTTTGAAGCGCACTACGGTGTACAACATGAACTGCCAGAACATTCTTCCGTGAGTTGATCCTGACGTCGTTAATCTCATTTGGAGCGAGTCCTTCGAGGATTGCAGAGAGGGCTTGCCTGTTAAGCCGCTGTAGGTTGGCTGAAGGGTCCACAGCCATGAAGAGTATAGTGCGGGGCCAACGCTGCGCGGTAGCCTGCACGGTGGACATACTTGTCGTCGACGATGTTCATAGCAGCCTTCTTTTTGCATTGTGGCTCATGACGACTGTGTAGTCGTCTTCCTATGACTCGAAACCGTCGGAGTAGAGCTCCGTTGCCTCGCTGTCTGTGCCACTTGAGGTGGTCACACGTTTTCTAGCCGCTGCCAGACGTTGCGGTTGTCCGCCTCGAAAAACCTGAGAGGCTTCTTCATCCATTCTCGCAAGGAGGAAGCGGCAGCTCCCAGAATGTGCGGTAAAACAAATTGAAAATTTGAGACAAGGGTACAAGCGTTCTATGAAGTAGACACTTCGTTGTCGTCCAATTTACAATACAATAGCAATACGGAAAGTACAATCGAAATATGGAAAATTCAAGGCTACATAACTCTATTCATAGTCACATGCAAATTTTTTTCAAGTGGGCAAAGTGAACACTTATATACTGGGGCACGATAGTGAGCACATCGTTAAATTTTATGCGTGAGTCGGTCACCAAGAAGCAGCTTCGCTTTGAGCACGT
The DNA here is from genome assembly GCF_043290135.1 of Rhipicephalus microplus. Lineage (NCBI taxonomy): Eukaryota > Metazoa > Arthropoda > Arachnida > Ixodida > Ixodidae > Rhipicephalus > Rhipicephalus microplus. Next base: position 183,711,099 of record NC_134701.1, read on the forward strand.
CGGTAGCTGTCGACGAAAGATCACAGTGAAGTGAGCGCATGCGTATTTTATACGCTTATTTGTCCTTGTTCGTTGCTGTTATTTTTTTCTTGAGACAGGATGTGAGCACGAATGTCGTATGTTTGCGCGCTCTGTAGGTGACGTTTTCGTCTTCCATCTACAAACAGATATGGTTCATAAAATTAAGGAACATCCCTTTTATTTTTAGCTTTAGTGCCACGCCTGAGAGAAATTCCCATAAGATGCGCTTGCTTCAACGATCATGCTCCGATGGAGGCATTCCCCAAACATACTTAAAAAAACCTCTAATATGTCGGAAATTTGGCACCTTAGCATTCTTTTAGCAAGTGTGGATGAAATAAGAAGATGCATACAAAGAGCCAAAGAAATCAATTGAATATGTGACTGGCTGTTGACCATGTACGCATAAGGAGCTAAAATAGACAATAGAAAGTTGAATCAAAGAACGAATATTTAATGTTTGCCTTAAGCCGCACAAAACTTGCCAAAATAAAACATGGGCACGTCAGTGCTCGTAACCCCCTCGAGCAACACTTGTAGTTTCGATTGGTGCGCAACTACCTCCTCATATGCGCGAACTGTTTTACGACTCCACTCACGACTCTAAGTTTGCTCATATGATCTTCTAGCGTGCCTGAAGAGCAGAATAGTAAGAACACTCTTCTTTGAATCCATAGTATGAAGTTCCCAATCCCGCGTCGTGAATTATTTTTTTTTGGCAATAGTTTTTGAATCTTTTTTTTCTCTCGTCTGTATTTCTAATTTATGGTTGTTCTTTTTGTCTTTTTATTTACTTTTTTTCTATATTGTGCTTCGTCACTTTTTTTCTCTAATACGATATACTTCCTTCAGTTCTACATTCCCTCCTCCTCACACACACAACTTTCCTCCTCACGTACACTTCGATTTCCAACTTCCTTGATACACTATGTTATACAAGGCTGTTCACTTCTCTATCAGCAATTTGTAGTGATGTTGGGCTCTGTGATAGCATAGTGGGCTACTACGCAAAGGGCGCTGGCGGAGGCGGCGGCGCGAAAAATGGTTCTTGCGATGTCACAACCGCTTTACGTGTAAACAGCACTTACAGCTTTTTGGTCAAGCCGCGCTATTCTTCTTATAATGGCTAATGGTAAAAGAAGCGAAAACCTTTTGAACTTGAGTGTTTGATCACTGTATTTTTATTTGTAGCTTCTCTCTATCTCTACTTTGCTTTGTCTTACGTTGCAGTCAGTTGTGCGAGATCATCTTTCTCATCATCAGCTAATATTTGGAGCACATCTTTTGCTAACAAGTAGTGCATTTTGTTGAGTACGTGGTGTTATATTTATAGGGAATGAAATGCCGGCATAAAACACAGTATATGTATAATACCAGTCTTGGATTGTTATTCACTGCCAAGTTTTACGTACAGTCTATAAGTGCATAGTAGAATTCCACACTAGCAACGTTACGCTGTCCATTTGTCGCTTTTGTTTAGTTTAAAAACGATACCTTACGCTGCCATCAAACATCTTTCCATGCCAAGAAAAACTCTAAATGCGAATGCTCAAATAAAAAACGTTTTAATATCCTCGTAAAAATACCACCCCTGACATATTTCGCGGAAATATTTTGCTTTTAAAGTGGGTGAGAAGCCACGTCAACAAATTTCAGTATATCTGTGAGAAGCTAAGCTACGAAATCATGGCAGAGAAGTGAATCATGACAGCAGAATAACAGTACGCGCTTCAGCAGGAGCAAGAAGTGATGCCGCCGCATCGCGTTCTCCGGCACATGAACGGCCTTCATCGAGTCAGGTTGCATTTACACATGACCAAGTCTATGTCAGGAAGAACATAAGACATGGTGCAAGCACGCCTACTCCGAAATGTAAGACAGATCTTTTCACCACAAATCCTAGCGTAGTGAGGCGAACTATAGAGAAGTTAGACAGCAGCACAATGTTTTTTTTGTCTGCGAGTGTTCTGTACCTTATTTTCATGACAGCTCATTGAGAATTGGCAAGCAGCTGAACCAAATGATACAAGAATGGCAAGTAAGCGCTGTCCTGTCAGAGTCTTCTGTATGTGCCCTTTTGGTGCGCTTCAACCATATTTTATAACATGAAATAAGCAACTTGTGCACCCATATGCTTGAATGGAGCAAATAAACAAGTATTTGCACTTCTCAGCTGCTTGTCAAAACCCTACAGAATTTCAAGCCACGTCTGCGAGACCGCAAACAATACCAGGTTTGGTGAAACCAGGTGTCGTACTGTTGGCTCTCCTCATAATCTTCTGTGCCTATACGAGAGTAAAACAGTAGCATCCAGAAACATTACTATAGCGTATACTAAACATCAATAGCGATACACTGAAAACAATACATTTAAAGCGTTCACGTTATCCGACATATTTGGAGGGAATAAGTTTGATGTGAACAAACTGAAAGCTAGTGCACTGTGCTCTGCTGCACAATGTAAACGTTTGTGCTGTAAGTTTGCTCTCCGCAGTATTTCTTATCTCTCATCTGAGTTCTCACGTCCAACTTTAGCGCTAAAGATAAGTCTCATGTTATACACTTATCCAAGAGAAAGCTTTAATGTAGTCCAATAACGTCGCAGTGCCACCCAGAAATGGCCAGCTTAATGATGTTTGTCCCAAGTGTGTTACCTCAATTTTGAAGTATGTTGTCGTCAGTTTATCAAATCAACTCAAATTTGCGTGTTTCTGAGTCATAACGATTTGTTTTCCACACGGTACAGACACATGTAAATGAAACATACGCATTTTTCAATTGAGAAAGTTGGTACCGGGCAACGTATCAATGTTTTGTAACTCTCCAATTTACAATACTATCACTCTCCATAAGCTTGAACCCCGGCTTATTCTGTTGTATAGTTTACTGTTTGGTTCTCATTTCATTCAGTCACGTGGAATAAATTAAGGTGCTACAAAGAGTCAACGTGGTAATATTGTAACTGGTGGCAAGCGCTTCAGTTAGTATTATTTTCAGACACATAATGCCTTTTTTTTCATTCCTGTTTTTTAAGTTATAACAAAAAACTCATGTGAGAAGAGAAACATTGAACTAATTGTGTAGGTTGTATTTTGAAGTAGCAACAATTGAAATATCCCTCCATGTTCCCTCAGCTTTTTAACGCCACATGTTGAAGTCGCTCGGCTTTTTTAATTTAACAATCGTGTAAGGAGGTTTATTGGGCAAACCTAACTGACATACGGAAGACTGGAGATAGCCACAGGACGACGAGGATGGTGGTGCTCGAGCGCCCATGTCATGGTTTCTTTCTCTGTAATGACGCTTGTTGTTCCTTGGCGTTGCATTCATTCCTTCAATATAATTGCTCACATCAAGAAAAAAGAAACCATCCTGGCGATCTAACATGTGGGAATAAGTATGTCGAAGTACAGCTTCAAGCAGTTCACGTGAAAAAAACCGTGTCCACGCCGGTGATGGTCACCGAGTAGCGTAAGCGGTTCAATGGCGTAACTGACGGGTTATGTGCGCTTCACTACATGGTATGAACCATAATTTGAAAGTAGCTTGGTAGACAAACCAGGTGCACAGGGTGGCACATACAGCCATACAAGGGTTCCGGCGCAAAATTTTTTCAGCAGGAGTGTGGTCGTCATCGTGGGCCTCTTTTTGGCGTTGCTGGTCGGCCATAGTAAACTGCTTCGCTAGTTGGCGGCATGCTTCGGCGTGACGGGCAGCTTCGGTCTTGGTCGTGCAATCGCATGCATCCGGTGCGTATGCCAGCAAAGTGTCAATTGTGTGCGATGGTTGACGTGCTTATAGAAGAAAGATTGGAGAAAACCGTAAAGAAAAGGTTAGCGGTATCATACGCGTAGGTCGCAGATGTAAGAACCATGTCCCATAGTTTGTTTGGTCAGATGTAACATGCGTCGCGAGCATGTCAACCACGGTCCGATCACGCCGCTCAATAAAGCCATTCGTCGGAGGTGGTAAGCAGTACTCATCTGGTGTACAATATGGAACTGTTGGAGAAGAGCTTGTATAATGTCGAACAGAAGTGCAAGGCCCCAGTCACTAAGGAGTTCCCAAAAAGCGCCATGGCATAGCACAAAACGATTGCAGACGAAAGATGTGACGTCTCCTATCCCTCATTCGTTCTCCTATCACCCATTCCTCCTTAGCAGTTATTGGGATGTACATTGAGCACTATCTGACAAGAAAGTGTTGCTACGTTATACTCGCTGGGCGTAACCTCCTTGGTTTTAGAAAGGTTTAGCGAGCGTTAGGCCGCAGTGCCATGAATACAGTGAACTAATATATACCATGAACTCAAGGTGGTGAAAGGTGGGAAGTAGGCACGAAGCGCAAGCCGTAAGAAAGTGTGTGTGTGCCGTCTCTCATTTAGTCGCGTTTAGATGGTGGTGCTTCTATGTGGGGAATATATGATCAAAAGATGCCATATGGTGGTACCTGGAGTGTTGAATAGATGAACGAACGGACACACAGACAGATGCATGGACGGACGCACGGCAGGCTGCACGGACAGATGGATGCATACACGGACGCAGTGCGCATGCATCGAAAAACGCAGGGACGGACGCAAAGATGAACTTGCGGACGCACGAGCAGGCGCACGCACGGACGGTCACACAGACGGACACATTGACGGACGGAAACATGAACGAATGGATGGACCGATGCTTCGCCCCACTCTCCATCATTCGCTCTGTGGATATGCTGCCATTGTTTTTTTGACGACGAGTTCGTGTGTGGTTGGCTAAATGTGGTCGGTTGGTTGGTCATAAAACGGGAAGAGTACAAGTTCAGATCTTGCGCAATCAATAACGGCGTGATTACAAAATAAAAATCCCATCTAAGTATGATGTCGTCTGAGCATGATGAAATGACAATAAACTCAACGTTGTAGTGGTCCGCGATGATTAGTCGGACACTATAGGCGGCTACAGGCCGAACAGGGTCCCCATTCGATGTTTGCAAGGCCATCATATCAAGAGGCGTAGTCACTTTTCGAGCTTCCAGCATAGTTTGGCGTCAATCACGCAAATGGCAGCACCGGTATAAACTAGAGAATGTGCATGAGTGCCTTCCACAGAAACTTCAACAATATTTGACGGCAATGTTCGAAGACTTGAGCATTTAGACAGCGCAGTTCTTGCCTCCTGAACTGCGGCAGTTTGTTTCTCTCGGGTTCAGGAGCTGGCCGACGACGCATGGGTGACAGGGAGTGACGACGGGGTGAAGGTGAGTGGCCAGAGATATTTTCCGGATATTCCCGTAAAGACAAGCTTGGCTGAGGATCCCAATTTTCCAGACAAGGTGGAGGAAGGTCCATGAAGTTCTGTGTCCGGGCGTTTGTGCATCCTGACACGCGACGATGGCAGTATCGGGCGATATGACCAGAACCATCGCACGCAAAACATATGGACTGGTTATCGCGCGTTCTCCAGGCATTTGTGGCGAGGGGAGCAGAGCGGCACATGCGGTGGATGGGTGACTTGAAGCATTGGTAGCAATGGGAGCTCATGTGGTGGACGGCTGAGTAGGGGTTGAGTAATGCGGCAGTTCCTGGAACGGCGGGCCTGGTGTAGCCGGTGCCGCTTGAGTGCCTCAGCGTCAGTAAGAGGCGCGGTGACGGGAGGCTGCTGAAAGGAAACCGACATAGCATAAGAAATCTAATCCTGGACCACATGTCTGAGCGTGGAAGTCAATGGTGGTGGGTGTCGCAGCGGTTGTTGCTGCGAGAGCTCCTGGCGTTGAGCAAAAGGCAGTAGAGAAAGCTGCCGAGCCACTGTGTCTTGCACGAATTCTTTCATTTGTGCTAGAAGCTTTGTCTGGTCAGACATGACGTCCAGTGCGGTAACTGGTTGGACTGTCTGGGATGAAGGTCCCGTCTAAGCTCGTTGCCTCCTCAGTTTATCATAGCTCTGACACAGTCACCACTTCGGCCACAGTGCTAAGAAACTTCGCGAGAAGAATCTGGAAAACGACATCGTCGACGCCCTACATAATGTGCTGTATCTTGGCATCCTCACTCATGGAGACATCGATGTGCCGGCAGAGATCGATTACGTCTTCTATATATGGAGTGAAATTTTCACGTGGCTCCTGTGCCCGTGTGCGCAGAGTTGTTCTGCGTGAACCTTCCGTAAGGCAGGATGACCACAAACGGCGGATATCACCTCCTTGAAGGCAGACCTGTTCACGAACTAGGTATCATGGTTCGTAGACCATAGTTTCCCCACATCGGTGAGATAGAAAATGACAGTGCCCAACTCAGCAGCGTCGTCCCACCTGTTGGGTACACTTACTTTTTCGTATGACGAAAGCCAGTCCTTGACATCCTGGTCCCCTTAAAGATCGGGCGTCTCGCTGAAGAACCAGGCCGGGGCAAGTAGCGGCCGCGAGAGGTACTGTCTGTTGGCCAGCCTCAACTCGCATGGTCGACGGCTAGGTGGGGATCGAAGTTCCAGCGCGTAGGCGATGTGGTTAGCCAGCACGATCCACCAAATGTAAAGAGGTTTATTTGGTGAACCTAACGAACAGGCGGAAGACTGGAGATAGCCACAGGACAAGGAAGATAGTGGCCCTCCAGCGCCGATCTGGTGGTGCCTTTCACTGTGATGATGCTTGTTGTTCCCTGGTGTTGTCATCATTCTTTCGTTTTAATAGTAGCATCAATGTTTGTATTGAATATGTGGCCGAAGGTGGCATTACTTGCCCATATTTAGTTACCTTGGTCCTTTTTGTGTGTTAAAAATGGATTTATTTAGGGACCCCATTGCACTTTCCCACTTCGTTTACGTTTCAAAGCTCTGGGCGCCGCTGACAGGGATTGTCTTGTCCTTTTGTGAGCTGTAATTACGTCGCAATTTTCTGCAATACTTGAGAGTTTTGAGGGTGCCGTGTTTGAAGCTTTGTAGATGGCAGCTACATCCGCTTCGAAGGCATCATCTTCTATATTTGTTTTTAGAAATGAAACATTCGCCTAATACGAATAAAGAGAGAAAAACAAAGGTTAGAAAGTTTTGATGTACATGCATAGAGTCTTTATTACTTTTCTAACATAAAATGGTGTTATACGCAGGTGCATCACGGCTCCACTGACATATTCCCGTCATGGATATGAATTTGTAAAATATAAACTAACGCATAGCAAAGGCAAACTGAGAAAAAAATGTTCAGTCACTAGACGTTAAGCCCACGACTTCTTGTTCCAGAGTTCGAAGCTACTCAGTGACAGAGTGGTTTCACACTCTGCAGCTCACTAATGGTGAGCTATTTATGAAGACCATATACATACTAGAGACATTGGCAATCCTCAGTGCTCGGTCAATTGAATGCAATTTCCAATCACTATACAGTGTTTCAAACACCAGCTACAACGCTGTGGAAGTAATGAGAAAAGTTCGGTCAGCAGAACATATAGCTCCGCGCGTCTCGCGGTCGCTCGCGTGACATCAAACTAGCGATTACTAGCAACTGAAAATTTTATTTGGAAGCAAACACTAATATATGCATAACACGCATGTATGTCATTCCGAACCTCCCCCTGTCATCATCAACGTGATATATAAAAAACTACTCCCATAATCGATGGCACACAACCGGAAACAAACACGTGTAAGACCCCCAAAAAACTGAAAAAAAAACAAAAAAATTTACAGAGTTTTGTAACGTCCGAAAAAGCAAATTCCGCATCTGTTTTACATGGCGCGCATGTCATGATTATCATGTTATCGCGCGTCATTTACCTTCGTCGTTCGTTCGCGTCCCGTAATACCAAATTTGGTATATGTGAAGCCAGCGAAACGATCGCGAGCGCACCATGAGCGTCGCGTGTAGTCGTACCTTACTTGACATTCACGTCATAATTTCCACGTTAGGATCTGTCACGTATGTTCGCCAGGGAGTCATGTCATACCATACCAGTTTTGTAATATGTCACGTAAACCAAACTACCTTAAGAGCAGCAATGCAATGAAATGTAAATCAATACATTCATGACATACATGTCATGATTTTCATATTACTACTAGTCACTTATGTTCATCATACCATCATGTTATTTCACACCTGTTCTGGTATCGATACCTTATTCGAAACGACCAAGAGATAAAAACCGTAAGTGTCTAGATAGATAGATAGATAGATAGATAGATAGATAGATAGATAGATAGATAGATAGATAGATAGACAGATAGATAGATTCGTGACTGAGATGAATAGATGGACAGATGGACGCGTTCAAAGTAGCTGAAGTTTAGGTTGCTAAGAAATGCTTCGCTTTTAAAAAATAATCAATTTATATGACTTATACGTATAGCACATGCGTACACTCTGGTATTTATGTTGCTGTAATAGAAACTTTGCGCCTAGTTCAATAAATAAGATCTGCACTTTATTTCTTGACTCGTAATCAACGCATATATTACTTTAAACTCGGCAGAAAAAAGCGTCCCCATTCGCCGCCACCCATATTTTACACATATGCTCACTGAGGCCGTGTTGTAATGCGATTTTAGTTTCAGTTTCGTTCAGTTCTTTGTACCCGAGAGGGGGCGTTGTGTATGTGTCTCTGTCCGGTATATATGTAGGTTTCCTGAGTAATAAAGTCTTCTTCGAGTCCATGCTTCGGGCTGTTCATGGTCGCTCTGCAGACACTACAATGGCGACTAGGTAAACTGCAAGTAATGCTGCTTCGCAACCGTTTCCGGGCTCCGCTCCGCAGATCTATTTTTTAGGGGCGAAACAGGGAAGTTTATTGCAAACTGGTAACAATCTTTAGGGTGAGTAAAACTGTCTGGTGTAACAAAATCACTTCAGTGGCGTGTAAAACAAAAGAACATAGACAGTATTCAACACGCAGCACTTCCAATATTCTCACAGATCACGAATCGCTCAAGAAAACAAAGAGAAAAGAAACGCAAAAAAGCAGTAAATTGGAACAGATTCACATATTACGTGGGACGAGAAGCAATTTTTCCTCCGAGTTAAAACGGCAGTAAAGGAAGTTCAATATTCTTGTTCCGAACTCAAAAAAAAAACGTGTATGCCACCTTCTCATAAATGCTTCTTCATCCTGAGTTTCAATCTGTTCAGTAAGGTACCGAACCATGATCATTTTATTCTTCTGTAGCGCTGGGTATGCAGCTCGTTGGGGTCGTCGCCATGCTTCGGTCATACAGCGGCGAGGCCACAAGACGAACATTGTGACGTACAGTACGAATTGTTCAAATAAGCCTATTCTGCGCTGTTGGCTCGAAGGAATTGACACTCCAAATTGACGACGCACGACGTGCCACACGCCTTTGGCCGCTACGCATTCAAACATCGTGTGGTGGATCGTTTTTCTTTTCCCGCAGTTGCGGCAGTGGTCATTGGGAACGACGCCCCACTTTGACAGTCTCTGACGAGTGGGCAACGCATCCCATCGCCGCAGCCAATCAAGTTCTCTAACTATTCCCGGTACGTAGTTGTTCCGCCATTTCTTCCACTTGCTGGGCCTCCATCTCTGTTTTTACTCCTCAGTAATCGAGCGACTAATTAAGATTTCGCTAATGCGTGTGGGTGCGAGCTTTGCAAAGTATTCTTCGGTGGCGTCGCCGTCAACCGAACGCTTGAGGCCCTCTGCTGCCTTATAAAATGCATGTGGATGTTCTGCTTGAGGTCCCCGGTACCCTTCCGACATGAATGCGGCTGCAAGAGTTCCGGTCCCATATAGCAATAAGCTACGGCCAGGATAGTCATTTTCCTGAAACAATTTGTGAACTGTTTTAGCTGTAAGTGCTTTTGTGAACATCGCAAAATCTGGCAGACTGAGTTCTCCACAACTTTTTGGGAGCTTCAGGAACTTTTGTTGTTAAATATTTGGTGTCTTCCCGCCCCATAGGAAGGCTCTAACGAATGACGCAAGGCGGCTCGCAAAAAGTTTGGGTATGAGTGCAATGTGCCCAATATAAAAAGCATATGCATATACTTTGGTTTTCACTACCATCACTTTGGCGTCAAGTGACAAATTGAAGTCAGTGGCATACACGAAGACCTGCGTGGCTCGATGTACGGCGTCCTCCCAATTTCTTTTGGCCACCTCCCCGTCTTGAAAGTATACCCCGACGACTTCTACGGCATCCACGTATTGAATACCACCCGGCAAAGAGCCATGGAAGCTACCGAAACGAAGGGCTTTGCTTTTCTCCGCATTCAGGAAAGCACCCGATAAACTGGCATACTCTTCGAACAGCTCCAAGAACGCGAGGGAACTGGCTTGGTTTCGCACGAACACAGAGATGTTATCCGCATAAGCGGTGATGCTAACTGACTCCTAACCTGTCATTGCAAAGCCCTGAATATTAGGGCATTTTTCTACTTTCCTTAGGAGAGGATCTATGGAAAGAGCAAAGAGCACCGGTGCGATTGGGCATCCCCGGCGAACACCTCTTGTTACTGGAAAGCTTGCTGTTTCCACGCCGTTGATGAGAAGTCGGCTGGTCATGTTGGTGTATAGAAGCTTTATACAGCGAACGTTCTGCTCAGGCAAACCAAGCATTCTAAGTACGCAGTATAGCTAGCCATATTCGACCCTGTCAAAGGCCTTAGCTTGAACAAATGACACTAAATCACTGGTAACGTTTTTGGCGTTGGCATAGTATAACAAATGTCTTGTCAGAGTAAGTGTTGACTTACCCGGCAATGCATACGTTTGCGTGGGTGACACTATATTGGGCAGAATAGGTTTTAGCCTCAAGCCAAGGATCGTAGCTACAAGTTTGTAGTCCGTGTTAAGGAGGGTAAGAGGCCTAGATGACCGTGGATTATCAGGATCCATGTCCTCCTTTGGCAGCAAGACTACACGGCCCTCACTGAAAGACTTCGGCTTTTGCCCATCAACAATGAACCCGTCAAACGTGTCAGTAAGTGCGTCGCCTAGGACGTCTGTCACAGAACGAGCGCTAAAAATGGGCGCACCGCCAAATTCTTGCGATAACGCGCGGGAGAGAGGCTGGGAGGTCAAAAGAAAAAGAAAAGAAAACAAACATCCAAGGCTCCCCGGGCGCGCGCTCTCCCCTCGGAAGCGTCGCTTCGCCGACGAACCTCCTCACCCCACAACGGCGGCCGAGCAAGCACTAGATTTTTTTTGAACGAAAAAGGCGTGGTCACGCCGGGTTGAGTCATCCATCGCGGAGTGCATTCCAACCGTCTCGCCCCCTCCCCAGCCTTCGCTGCGTATCGCGCTGACGAAATGACGAGAACCTTCTGGAATGTCGTGCGGAAGGTATTTAACCGAGCAGCGGAGACGGGAGATGAGGAGAAGACGGAAGTTAGCGCAAGAGCGCGTAGGGTAAACCGCCGTGTAGTCGGCGAAGGTTTTGTCCGTAGAGACAAAGCAGGAGATGAAGAGGATTTCCACCTGAGGGGTGAAGGCTCGAGCTACAGGCAAGAGTGTGTGTTTACCGCTATCGAGTGACGACGCGTGGCAACAGCTGCGTGTGGGAAGCCGACGTGTTTCCGGCGAAGAAGTTTGAAGCTTGGAGAGTGGCCTATTGAAGACGTGAGGTTTCCTGGAAGAGAAACTTCGGCGAGGTTTCCTGGAAGAGAAACTTCGAGGGCTGCGGAACGACAACAACGCTGGACTTTGAGTGAGTTATTCTCGGAAGAGTATCACCCAGACTTTTGTTCCAAAAACTTTGGACTGAATAGGTTTTCTATCTCTTTAGTCTTTAAGTGTCTTGGTTGTTCAATGCATGCGACTGCATTGTAGTGCTTATTGTTGTCTGTGTCCCTTGTTTCGAGAGTGGCTGATTGTACTGTGTAGTAAGTTGTTTGTTTGGTGACATTGTACTGAACTATTGTGGAGTGTGCATACGTGTGTATTGTTTTGGATCTGCAATTATTGAGAATATAATTTTGTTTGTTTATCAACTCTCGGCTCTGACTTGTTCTTTGGGCCACAGCCGGCGTCCGCTGGCGCGCCAAAAAGGACCACTTCTAAATTGTCCACGCTTTCGTGGTGCGGTTCGGGGGGCCGATACTTCGACCCTTGGAATTAGCCCGGCGATCGCCTCCCTAATTAACGGGACCTGTGTGTGACAATTAATCTGGCGTCCGCGACGCAAGACCTTTTGTTGCACAGTGTGTCCAAAGTAGTGAGAAAGAGCCTCGAGTTGTTGATAGTGCTATCGGAACGATTTTGTGTGATGTTCAGTGTTCTCGTTAACGAGGGCAAGGGCGAAGAGTGATTTCGGCAGATACTTTTTACAAGCTGCAAGGTTTTATTTGCGAGACAAAATGGATATCGAAAAGTTAGTAGCTCTTGGTGAGAAGATGGGTCTTTCTGGCGCCGAACTACGGAAGTGGGTAAGCCAGAAGGAGAAAGAGGCAGTGGAGAGAGAGAGGTTGGCAGCCGAGAGGGCCAAGGAAGAAAAAGCAGCTGAGTTGGAGAGAGAAAGGCTGGCCGCTGAAAGGGCGAAGGAAGAAAGAGAGCAACAATTGAAGTTGGCGCTGGAGAGAGAAAAGTTGGCAGCCGAAAGGGCGAGAAAAGAAAGAGAGCAGCAATTGAAGTTGGAGCTTGAGAGAGAAAGACTGGCAGCGGAGAGGGCGAAAGAAGAAAGAGAGGAAAGGGAACGGCAGCGACAGCACGAGATAGAACTCGAGCGGCTCCGTTTGCAACAGCGAAGTGAAACTCCCGTACAACCTAGAGTTGAAAGCAGCGAACGGGAAGATCATGGCTTCCGCTTGAACCCAAGCAAGCTGCTCGTAGCGTTTGATGAAAGGAAGGACGACCTTGACACGTACCTTCACCGGTTTTAGACGATTGCTAGGAGCCAAAATTAGCCGGAACATCAATGGGCAACTGCTTTGAGTACTTGCTTGAGTGGTGAAGCACTCAGTGTGTACAGTAGGCTGACGCCGACCGATGCAGCCAACTATGCAAAGGTGAAAGCTGCTTTGCTGAAGCGATTTAGATTTACTGTGGAAGGATTCCGGGACAGATTTCGGACAGGAAAGCCAGCTGATGGTGAGACGGCTACGAAGTATGCCGCCCGACTTTTTCATTATTTCGACAGATGGATTGAACTGTCAGGGACAGCGCAGGAGTACGATGAGCTTAGAGAGCTCCTAATTAAAGAACAATTTCTTACTAGTTGCCACCCAAGCCTGTCGCTGTACTTGAAAGAGAGGAAGGCTGAGTCACTTGAAGGATTGCTTGAATTGGCTGATCAATTCTTGGAAGCGCAAGGTGGAACTAATTTGGCCAAGGTCAAGAAGGATTGTCCCGAGGATTCGAAGAAATTGGCTCCCGAAGAAAAGAAGCGTGCACCAGAGAGCATTCCGCGATGTTTTCTGTGCAACCGAGTGGGTCATCGCGCGAAAAACTGTCGAACGATCTTTACGAGCCCTACGGCAGTAAAATGTTTCAAGTGTGGTCAGACTGGGCACAAAGCAGACGCTTGTCGGAACGGAGTGAGTAAAACTCACCATGTATCTTGTGTGCAAGCGGCACCGAAATCTAATAAGAATGCCATCACCGATGGATTCGTAGAGTTGAATATAGGGGAGGAAATTCCTATTGTGGGTGCTGTAATGTCAAAACAGTCAACCGGTGTTACGAAGGGTATGCCAACGCTGCCTGGAAAGGTTGCAGGCAAGAATATTACGGTTCTAAGAGACACCGGTAGCTCCACGGTTATCGTGCGGAGAAATTTGGTACGTGAAAGTGAGTTGACAGGCAGAACGAAACCAGTTTGCCTAATTGACCGTACAGTTCGAATGCTTCCCGAAGCAAAGATTGAGGTGGAAACTCCGTACTTCAGCGGGAAGGTTACGGCTCTATGTATGACGACCCCCCTTTACGACCTTGTCATCGGAAACATCGACAGGGCGCGAGGACCGAATGATCCGGAATGTTTGGGAGAAGACCTTAAGATAGAGCCCTCGCCAACCCAACGACCGCGAGATACAGTGGAGGAGCAACCCGTGACGGATCCCACTCGAGCCCAAGGTGAAGACGCGGTGCAAGGGACTATGAATGATAAGATGATCGTGTTGAATGAGTCCACGGGCCGGGCAACTGGACTTACGTCGGCACGACCTCAACCGACCGACAGTGTAAAGGTGACAGAGTCGGCCAGCCAGGCCCAATGTCGTGACATGAACAAGCGGGTGACAGGATCGGTTGAGCGTTATCACCCGTTAACAGTGTCAGAAGTGACAACGATGGCTGAGACGCCGCCTCAGATATCGTCATTGGAAAAGGCTCGCCGAAAAAGAACGTGGAAACACAAGAAGAGATCGAGCGAGCACCGCAAGAAAGAGCGCAAGCGCCGCTCGGAATGCACCGGATAGGTGTCGAGGTCGAATCAGAATGTGTTTGGCAGTGCCGAGTGCCATATGTTGTGTTAATGTTGTGTTATCCTGTGTCACAAGTGTTGAAGTGTTTGTGCTGTGATGTATAGTGTTGTATAATTGTTGTAAAAACAGAACCTTGTACGTTTGTATTGTTTGGAATGTGTGATGAAGCGTTGTACTTATGTACCTGCGGTTATATTTCATGTGTGTGAGATTGAATTGTAATGTCCATTCGTATTGGGTGGTATATTGTGAATGTGACGTGTCATGAGCGACGGACTATGTCCCAGTCTTTAAGTGTGTGGTGACTGTTCGTGCTCGTTTGTGTGGTTTTGAATATTATGAGATAATATTCTGAAAGGAGGGGCAGTGTCACAGAACGAGCGATAAAAATGGGCGCGCCGCCAAATTCTTGCGATAACGCGCGGGAGAGAGGCCGGGAGGTCAAAAGAAAAAGAAAAAAAAAACAAACATCCAAGGCTCCCCGGGCGCGCGCTCTCCCCTCGGAAGCGTGGCTTCGCCGACGAACCACCTCACCCCACAAAGGCGGCCGAGCAAGCACTGGATTTTTCTAGAACGAAAGAGGCGTGGTCACGCCGGGTTGAGTCATCCATCGCGGAGGGCATTCCAACCATCTCGCCCCCTCCCCAGCCTTCGCTGCGTATCGCGCCGACGAAATGACGAGAACCTTCTGGAATGTCGTGCGGAAGGTATTTAGCCGAGCAGCGGAGACGAGAGATGAGGAGAAGACGGAAGTTAGCGCCAGAGCACGTAGGGTATACCGCCGTGTAGTCGGCGAAGGTTTTGTCCGTAGAGACAAAGCAGGAGATGAAGAGGATTTCCACCTGAGGGGTGAAGGCTCGAGCTACAGGCAAGAGTGTGTGTTTACCACTATCGAGCGACGACGCGCGGCAACAGCTGCGTGTGGGAAGCCGACGTGTTTCCGGCGAAGAAGTTTGAAGCTTGGAGAGTGGCCTATTGAAAACGTGAGGTTTCCTGGAAGAGAAAATTCCAGGGCTGCGGAACGACAACAACGCTGGACTTTGAGTGAGTGATTCTCGGAAGAGTATCATCCAGACTTTTGTTCCAAGAACTTTGGACTGAATAGGTTTTCTATCTCTTTAGTCTTTAAGTGTCTTGGTTGTTCAATGCATGCGACTGCATTGTAGTGCGTATTGTTGTCTGTGTCCGTTGTTTCGAGTGTGGCTGATTGTACTGTGTAGTAAGTTGTTTGTTTGGTGACATATTGTACTCAACTATTGTGGAGTGTGCATACGTGTGTATTGTTTTGGATCTGCAATTATTGAGAATATAATTTTGTTTGTTTATCAACTCTCGGCTCTGACTCGTTCTTTGGGCCACAGCCGGCGTCCGCTGGCGCGCCAAAAAGGACCACTTCTAAATTGTCCACGCTTTCGTGGTGCGGTTCGGGGGGCCGATACTTCGACCCTTGGAATTAGCCCGGCGATCGCCTCCCTAATTAACGGGACCTGTGTGTGACAACGTCAAAGAAAGTTATATAAAACCCCGTCAGTATTCCGTTTCAGCCTGGACTTGCACTTGCACTTGTTGTCTCGGAAGGTCGGACCGATTTTCCCCGTTGGCCAGCGCTCCCAGATGCTTGGGACGCTTCCTCCAGCGGTGATGCGTTCGAGGATTGTTCGTTTTCTGTGGCCTTGAGTTCCTCTGATGAAGATGTAGCAGACGGATTCGGCGTCTCCACAGCGTTGCTGGGCTCCTCTGACGACGTTGTGGGAGATGACAACGCTGCGGTGTCCCCAGTCAGCGCGGAAACGTCGTTGTCACTCGTTGTGCACGGCGACGCGGCATTACACAGCTGGCGTCCTCTGTCTCGGCGTCATAAAATTCTGCGTCAGTTGCGCTGTCTTCATCCCAATAATCTGGAATCTTCTGTGGCCGTCGCTTGGTTTTGTGTTGCAAAACTTTCATGTGCCTGGAGGTCCCAATTTAGTTTGTTCTGTTTGAAGCACTCTCTCCAAGTTCTGGGAATTCTTTCAGTGACTGTGAGGTGCTCTGCGCTGCGTCTGCGTAGACGGAAGCAATCTTTCGTCGCGTGGTTTCTATTACAGCGCTTACATTTGGACACACAATCCTCAGATGTATGGCCGAAGGTGGCACATCGTTGACAGAAGGGTGTTGTGCAAGTAGCCGCACATGACCTTCTCTGCTGCAGCGTGCGCATACTCTACGCATACCACGATACTCGAGCATCGCGCGGTGACCTTGAATTGATAGGAAGCTAGGGGCGGGCTTGGCCATCTCGATTCGGACGATGCGGGTACCAGTATACGTTGATTGATGCCTTTGCAAGGTAACAAATGTGATTCTCTTCACTTTTCCGTATGGCTGAAGAGCTGAAATAACTGCGTCATCTGGCACGTACGGCGGGAGGCGGAACACACTGACTTGTACGCTTGGCGCCCCGACTGCTTCAACTTGTACGTTGTGGCCTTGTAACTTGAATCATTGTTATACCATCAACTTGGTTGCTTATGTAGCCGACCGAGCCGCTACTAGGAACTTCGAAGCTCCGAGGTGTTGCAGGAACAGCACCCCTTCACTCCCCATGACGTCTTCGAGGCCATCGATGATCTCGTCGATGGACGCCGTCCCCTCCGGGACGGTGAAGTTGAAGCAGTGCTCCTTGAGCGGGAGCGCCACAGGCCTTGACGCCATCCTCGCTGGTACTGGCAGGGGCTGACGACGATGGGATCAGGCCTAAAAAAACTGGTTGGCAAAGTCGCTAGTGGACACTCGGCAGCGACGCCGCCGGAACGCTGACCACGTTGAAGACTGGAACGCCGAAGCTCCTTATAGCGGCACCCGTTCGTCTCTCGCAGCCGTCGTAGTAGTGTGTAACAAGTATAACGTTTTGACCTACAAGGTGGTGCTGGTGATAGATTTATTCTGTGCGTTGTTGAACAATAAGAGATAGTGCTCAATGTACCTGCTAATGGCTGCAAAGGGGGAACAAGAAAGGGTTCCTACGTTATGCTCGCTAGGTGTGACCTCCTTAGTTTTAGAGAGGTTCAGCGAGCGTTGGGCCGCAACGCCATGAATACAGTGAACTAGTATATACCATGAACTCGAGGTGGTTAAAGGTGGGAAGTAGACACGAAGCGCAAACCGTAAGAAAGTGTGCGCGTGCCTCCTCTCGTTCAGTCCTTGGAATGTCCGCTGGATGACGGTGCTTCTATATGAGGAATATATGATGAAAAGATGCGAGATGGTGGTACTTGGAGTGTTGAATAGGTGGACGAACGGACAAGCAAACAAATGCATGGACGCACGCACGCACGGAGGGCTGCACAGACGGATGGACGCATGGACGGACGCAGGAGCGAATGCATGGACGAAAGCAGAGACGAACGCACAGATGAACGTGCGGACGCACGAACAGACGCATGCACAGACGGGCGGATGGACGCATGGGCGGCCACCAGACGCACGCATGGATGGATGGAAGCAAGGACGAATGGACGGACGGATGCTTCGCCCCACTATCGATCATTTACTCCGTGGATATGCAGCCATTTTTTTCGCCAGTGTGACCAGGATCCATCTACAATGAGCTGCTCTGAGTTGACCCTGCCACCGTGATTCCTGCTCAGCCCCGGCCGTCCAGCCGTGCCATGGGAGCAGTGGCACTGCATGTTCGAGGCGTACCTGCTTGCTTCAGGAGCTACCGAATTTTCGCCGGAGTGACCCAGGGCCATCCTGATTCACTGCCTTGGAAAGGAGGGACAGGGCCTTTTCAACACGCTACCAGCCTGCGCAGCTACAACGCCAACCACGTCTGCCAACAAGCCCGACGCAACTGGGACGCCAACTTCACCGAATGTCCACGACACAGCCATCGCGGTGCTCAGGCAGCACTTCGCGTCAACCAGCAACGTCATTGTAGAACGCCACCGGTTCCATCGTCTGTACCAAAGTACAGACGAGTCTGTTGCTGTCTTTGTCGTAGCGTTGCGGGAGCTCGCATCAGTTCGTTCTTTCGTTTCTGAGGACAATGCTCTTCGAGATCAGTTTTGTGGCCGGCGCTTCATCAAATCGTGTACGCGAGCGTCTCCTACTTGTAGGTTCTGCACTTTCAGTCACTAGGGCAGTTGATGTCGCACTGCAGTTTGAGCGTGCGAGTGAAGAATTAAATGCGTTTTATGCTTCGTTACAGCCTGTTTTGAAGCATTCGCATACTCATGCTCAGCACTTATTAGAGAGTTTTAGTTCTGCGAAATGGTGCTACGTACGCATCACGCAAGCGCCTTGCGTTACGTGGCATCGTTTGCCAAAAATCGGCTTTTAGTACGCCGTAGTATCCGCGTACGTAACGAGCGAGAAGCGTGTTGCGCCATCTGGTAGATCAAAATAGAAGCACGTGTTGTTGACAGCCAATGTGAGCCAATCCAAGTGTTATAGCCAGATTATGGCCATATTTTAAGCCACAGAGCCTGTTGGAGCTTGCCTTTGATGCCGCCATTTCGCAAAACGAAGTCTCGCGCTGTCGCGAACTTTTTCGAGAGCGGCGCGATCAATTCATACGTACGCACGCACGCATCTCATGCGTGCGTACGTAGCGGCTGCGTACGTAATGCGATACGTGCGCGTTGCGGTCTGCGCATGCGCACTACGCAAAACGTGGTGTCCTTACGTACGCAATGCCGCCCCGTACGCAGCGTACGCAGTACTAAAACTCTCTATTGAAGAAAGGAAGTGCATGCCCGAAAGCATGCACTTCCTTCAACGCATGATAGTTCGTCAACCCATGATAGCGTCTCACATGCGTCGCAGAGTGGGCCTTCTCATTCACCGCATTGTTTTCGTTGTGGCTCCCGGAACCACAACGCTTCGTGGTCTCGATGCCCAGCTCTAGAAGGCGTTGCTGATTCTGCGATCGGAAAGGTCACTTTCAACGCATTTGTAACCAGAAACGGTTTGCGCAAGCAGAGGTCCATGAGCGCTTGAGAGCGACGACGCTCCTTCGACACCCGATCATGCCGAGCAAGTTCTGGCCGTCCATTACTCGTCGCGTGATGTGGTCCACATAAATGTGGAAACTTCTGATGTCAGGTTGACACTTTTAGTAGATTCGGGCTCATCCGTCTCTATTCTCTCCGAAGAAGTGTTCACTGACAGGTTCCCTAACGTGTCACTCTCACCTGCTCCCCGTGTTTCCTTGCTTGATTATTCAAAACGTGCAATCTCTGTGCGTGGCTGTTTCTGGGCCAACCTTATTTTCAAGTGTCGGAGTGCGCAGCTCCTGTTCTATGTTGTCAATCGAGGCACTTCTTTGATCGGCTTTGGTGGCATAAAAGAACTTAAGATACGTATTGAAGGTGCGACATTGCAGTGCCTCCAAACGTCCACTTCTCCTACGAGAAGTGTAGTTGAGAATATGGGACACTCTGACGTTGGTACAAATGACACGTGGTGCACCTGTAGAAGCCTTCCACCAGCTCTATAACGTGACTTTTCTGTGCTTTTCAAATCTGAGCTTGGCCGTGCTAAGGGATTCGTACACATAGTTAAGACACGTCCAAAGGAGGAGCCGGTATCTTCGAAGCTTCGCCGTCTTCCCTTTTCAGACACAAGTGTCTGCCGAGCTTCACAAGCTCCTGGACTTGGACATCATAGAACTGATTGACGCTTCCCATTGACGCTTCAGAATGGGTTTCTCCTGTTGTCGTTGTTGCCAAGAAGGATGACAGTATCAGATTATGTGTCGACCTTCGTGAGCCAAATAAGGCCATTGTTGCTGACAGTTTTCGATTACAACACACAGAGGAACTTCTTCACGCCTTCGTAGGTGCTACCCATTTTTCTAAAGTAGACTTGGCTTCTGCATACCATCAAGGTGTTTTCCACCCTGATAGCAGGGATCTCACTGCTTTCGTTGCACATGAAGGTCTGTTCCGGTTCAAAAGAGTGTGTTTTGGATTGGCTTCTGCACCTGCAACCTTCCAAAAGTTGATAGCAACGATTCTTGATGGTTTTTCAGGAGTCCTATTCTACAACGATGATATCATTGTATTTGGAAAGACAGTCCATGAGCACCTTCTGAACCTGAAAGCTGTCCTTCAGAAGAATAAGACAGCAGGCTTGAACCTAAATAACAAATGTATTTTTGACGCTCAGGAGCTGACCTTCCTTGGACATAGGGTGACTAGCAGTGGTATCGCGCTGCTTCCAGATAAGGTAGATTTTATCGTGAAAACAACAGTGCCAACATATATAGCCATTTTAGGTTCTTTTCTTGGTTTGGTGGAGTACTACTCCAAGTTTCTTCCTCGGTTGGCCCAGGTGGTGGAACCTATGAGGCTTTTACTACGTCGAAATGAACCTTTTATTTGGTCAGCTGAAGCAGACAGAAGTTTCAATAGAGTCAAAAAACTCCTTTCATCTAGAACAATACTGCATGTTTGACCCAGCACTGCCGGTGATTGTGTCAACTGACGCATCTGACTGTGGGCTTGGAGCAGCACTACAGCAGAAAGATGGGCGTGAAATGCGCACGATAGCTTTCGCATTCGCACACTATCACCTACAGAACGAAAGTATTCGATTGATGAACGCCAAGCGCTTGCATGCATCTGGGCATGTGAAAAATGGCATACCTACCTTTCGGAGCGCCAGTTCACACTTCAAACTGGCCATCAAGCATTGGTTTCTTTGCTGGCATCACATGGATCAGGACGACATCCACTTCGTATTTCACGCTGGGGTGCTAGGCTCCTCCGCTACAATTTTTTTGTCGTGTACTAAAATGGGTCGACGAACACTGCAGCAGACGCTCTTTCTTGTCTAACAAGCCCTGCTTCAGAAGCTGAACTTGCGACAGATGATGTAATTGTCGCACTTGTCGAGCCTGCCTATATCTCTAAAGAAGAATTTAAGCAAGCTGTTCTCGGTGACGTATGCTTACAACAGGTCAAATCTTTTGCGATGACTTTTCGGTCACCACACAAATGCATTCATGACAAGATCAAGCCATTTTTCAACATCCACGAAGAACTTTCAGTGATCAATGGCTTATTGTTGCGTGCGGAACGGCTGCTCCTTCCTTCATTTCTTTCTTCCCAAATCATCACCACCGCGCATGACACGCATTAGGGCATCACGCGCACGAAAGCAAGACTCCACGAACAGTTCTGATGGCCTGGATTGGACAAAGTCGAAACAGCCGCAAAGAACTGTAGGGTGTGCTTGGAGGCAGATACGTCTGCAAAAACGTCACCAGCACTCATGCAGCCCGTAGAATGGCCTCAGCGACCATGGCAAAAACTTTGCATTGATATTGTGGGCCCCCTTGAACATGTGTCTCAGAATAATAGGTTCATAATCACGCTCGTGGATTATCACTCAAAATGGTCCCAAGCTTATTTCTGTATTAGCGTGTCCACAAGCACAGTAAGGAGTTTATAACCGGCGTATTTTCGCGAGAGGGTTATCCTGAAGAGATTGTCACTGACAACGGGCCACAATTTATTTCTCGTGAATTCACAGAATTTCTTCACGATAGAGCCATTCGCTTGTCTCATTCATCAGTTTACTATCCTCAGGCTAATTGACAAGTCGAGCGCTTTAATCGAACTCTTAAGAACTATGTACAGGTGAGTCTTCTGGAGCGACAATCGCTCCGCCAAGCAGTAACTGAGTACCTGGGTGTATACAGATGCACACCACATGACACAACCGGCGTTGCACCAGCAGTGTTGTTGCATGGCAGGATGCCCCGAACAAGGCTGCACGTAGTAGGCTTTTCTTCACCAGCTTTTGAAGAAGATCCAGCTAAATAGCTCTCACGATTACGCCATAGCATCAAGAAACAGCAGCACACCAGCAAACAATATGTGGACTGCAGAACAACGTTTAATGTACTTGGATTACTTAGCGCTTGCGGTAGTTCGCTGCAATGTACCATGGAATGTACACAAAACAAGACGCGAATTACATTGCTGTCACATAACCTCTTACCGGACTAACTGTTACTTTTACTTTTATTGACAGATGATGAGTTGAGGGACTTACCTAATGTCTGTAGGGCATATCTATTAATGATGCCCACAAACGAAACCAGGACCAACGGTTATGAAAGGCTTCAACAGGAATAGCTTCGCTCCTAAAATCACTTCATCAGCACAGTGCAATGCCTGCTGTGTGCTTGCTCCCTGTAGTGTTAAAGAGTGATTACCGGGATTCTGGTGGCTAAATTCATGGCTGATTTTTTTTTGGTAAATCATTTAACTGCATCTGTATCAGAGCAAACAAGATGAGGCAACTTCTGCACGAGTAAGACCATATAAAACAAAGCAGTGCTCGAAATAAAGAACCACCAGGCCGGCGCGAAACTCGAAGTACTGTCACAGCGAATCCTAGAAAAGTGGCCTTTCAGAGGCTTTTGTAAAGACTCTTTGGGTAGCTGCTGCAAGAAAATTTGCAGGGTACCCAATCATTGTGCACTAGGCAGGCACTTGTTATGCCATCGTTCGTTAGTCTTCGGAGATGCGTGGTACCCGCTGCACACTTGTAGCGTGCTTTGTGCATTTTTTGCGTTGTAGCTGATGACGGTGAGGAATTGTGCCAGAAGCTTTTGTAATTCCTCCTATACCTCAAAGTTCTTATGCTCCACAGTTGATAGGTGCACAAGATGAAGCTTTTGTAAACGGTAGGAGCGTTTCAAAACCCACTCGTTGCGGAATTCGCATTGTGTGACACGTGGTTGTTCCTTTTCTCATTGCATATAATAACGCGATTCTGTTCTCGACACCAAGCCTGCCTAAGACTTTAGTTTGAGGAGACCCTAGCACCGGAGTCGCTTTGCGGTAGTATACTGGCTGGTCACGTGGGGTAGCCGGGTGTGAATCCATTGTGTCCATGGTGGTTTTTATTTATTGAGGTTTTTTCTTTATTTTGTGCGACAGTGGTTACAGACATCGGCGATGGTGGCGCACAGTTATGGCGCAAGCGACCCGTGTTGTGATCTGATTAAATCATTCGATGTAAAAGGGGATCTAACGCAACTGAAGAACCCTGTTTTGTCAGCTGCAGATTATTTGACGTGTGCACTGTTTCGCGTTCGGTGAAGCAATGTCATAGGAGTAGAAAGCAGGCAGAGCTAGGATGTCACCGTAATTGTCACAAGTACGTAGGGGGTGGCAAAATCATTATTATAACCGTGCGCAAAGCATTGAATAGAGAAAGAAGGCTACAAAGCGGCAGAAATTACTAAAAAAAGTGAGAACAGACTACCTTGTACTGGTGGAAACGCCGGCGAAAGCAAAAAAATCTACACAAAAGAACTTCACCGAAGATTGCTGAAAATGACGGGCTTTCCATTACACTAGCGCTGTTGAAACTGCAGCCCATTTACCTTGTGCATCTGACGTGCCAAGGCATTGGGGCTACAAAGCAAGTTGTTCTGTCCCGTCATGTCTTGCCACTGGTGAACAGTCTTGCATACGGCTAAGACAAATGTGCCTCCATTGCTACGGTATCATTTGCTACGAAGGAAAAGGCGACATGTGTGACGACAGCAGGAAGCATCATTGGGAAGAAACAATTATGGCCTAGGTCGCGAAATAGAAAGTAGAACCCTGAAAAAAAACGTGGCTGATCATTCTTTGTAGGGTTCGATATAACACAAAAAGTAAAACTTGTCTTCACAGTGCTAGTTCAGCGTTTATTGAGAATTGTTTCGCCACAAGGGCGAAGGAAGGGATGCAATAGCAGCAAATTACAAAGTCCCATGAAAAACGGTAAGCATCATGAAATTTGCAGCATGTACCTAAAGTGAAAGCACGCACGAAGTAGGCGTACACGAGACAGGCTGCGGAGTAACAACTATCATAGCTCAACCCTAAAAATGCGCTGTTTAAACAGAAAAAAAGACGCACGAAACGAACACACAAATACACACCAAACAAGTGCGGAGAAGGGTCACGATTGTTACTTCATACGTGAGTAGCCTGCTCTTTTCGTAAACGTGGCCACAGCAGCGAGGAAAGGGACTTTCATGCTCTCCAGATTTACGAGTCTGATAAACGTACATACAGAAGAGACCACGCTTCGTGTAAGGGGCGCTTATCAAAACGCGAGAGGCGAATACCTTTAGAGCGTGTCCAACACAAAGCCGTCATGACATTTCGATACTGATGACGAAAACCTACTTAAGTTGCGGAGCTCTGAGGACCGCCAAACGGTAATGATGTATAAAATAGGTTGCCGTTTGTAAGCATCACAACGTATGCTTAGTGGCCTAGAGGTTAGCGCCATACGCTGCGGATCAAAAGGTTGCTGCTTCGACGCCTGAAGACAAAACTTTTCCTATTCGTTTTCTTAAAACTATAGATTTTCTTGGGATACTTCAACGCAAAAGTTTTGTACGGCTTGTCTGTTTATCTTTCATCTTTGTGAATTTTCGGGTCTGTCTGTCAACCAAAACGATACAGCTACTAGGCTGAAGTTCAACCACTTCCTCAACGCTACTGTCTTGATCTGCTTTCTTCGTTGATACTCGTAAGCTTTGTCGATTAAAAAGTAAATATTGCATATATCTGAGGAACAATATCAACACGTTAATAATCTGTAGTGTGTTTTTTATAGTTTAAAAGGCATACATAAATTCTAAGAGCTGTAGGTTTTATTACACTGCGCTGAAAATGCGATGCAAGCCCCGCCGTGGTGGTCTAGTGGCTAAGCTATTCGGCTGCTGACCCGCAGGTCGGGGGATTGAATCCTGGATGCAGCGGCTGCATTTCCGATGGAGGCGGAAATTCTGTAGGCCCGTGGGCTCAGATTTGGGTGCACGTTAAAGAACCCTAGGTGGTCGAAATTTCCCTTCACTACAGCGGCTCTCATGATCATATGGTGGTTTTGGGACGTTAGGCCCCACATATCAATCAACAATACGATGCTATGCACGAAAAGGAGGATGTTTGCCATGCTCTGCTAAGACGGCAGGCAGCTGCCACGTAACCATGGCCTCGCATTCTACAAACTATAGTCCTCTAGATGGCATGCACACACCACGAGCTCGATATATTACAGGCCATCTTTTCGTTTTCGAAGATTACAGCGAAATAGCGCTCATATATCACGCAGCGCCTCCAGAGTGTTATTCTGCAATTTTTCTCGCGCACATAATCAAATAAACGTTTTATTCACTTTCTCCAGGTGGAAGACGATTGCCTGTCGACGACATTTGCAGTGAAACTTGCAGATACGGAGTCTTTTTTTTTCCTGTTTTATCGTGTTAGTATATGTTTTACGATGCCAAATCCGTAACGAAAATACCTCAGCCGAGTTATATGTGGAACTTTTGTTCCAGGTAGACATTTACTCGCGTATGGGCCTTCTGCTCACCTATGGATGGAGATGAGAAAAGAACTAGAATCTTCACTGTTACTACACTACCATTCACTATATCATGAAGAAATTATTGACACATAATATTTCACGCCAAGCTACGTAACTTAATTCGATGAGCATGCAGGCCAATCGTATTTTGGGAGATTATTCAGACGCCATACCAAAAGTTTTGAAGAAACCCGACGTTTCGGAACCGGCTTGGTTTCTTCCTCAGGACTGACTGCGGAGGCTACGTAGCAGCGTCCTAGGACGCTCCTAGGATGCCCCACTTCAAGTAACTACAGCTTGACTTGATATGAACAATGACTAATATATATGTGCTTCGAGTAATCCCGCCTTTTCAATGTTCCAGATTCTTGAACGGGTTCACTGTTTTTGTGTAAAAGAGCGCAGTGACGAATCGCACCATTTTAACAAAAACCTAGAAAATAACACGCCCATTATTCATTACTTTCATCTGCACTGAAAGATAATAATGCAAGCGAATACCCATGACCACAGATATGACAAATAAGCTTAAGTGAGAATATAATATAGACTTTAATATGAAGGTCGCTGTACATCTGGTTCGAACAGTATTTTATTTCCATGCATTTTTCAACCCACGTGCTCAGAATTAGATTGTGACGCCCAAATAACTCTATGGAGTATGCTTTGTTTTTTTTCTCCCACCGCTCTATATCTTTCTCTCACATTCCCTTCTCAATCGGCTGCAAAGAATAGATGGAGATTTTTACGCAGAGCTGCTTCCAGAACGGGAGAATGACACTCGCTCGTTTGAACACGAGTTTGAATTTTGGTTCTCGATTGCGACAGCTACATTGCGATTGATTATACGACTTCCTTTATACCCCACGCATTGCGACCAACTCCCATAGAACAAAAGCAGACGCACACGCGCCATAAACGTTTTTTTCTTTTCCAACCATTCACCGTTACGTACAATGGATTCTTTTGATGTTTCCATTCACCATCATGCTGTAGCCTTAATTATTCGCCTTCATTTTATGGAAATTCACGTTAAATGACCCGAGAACAATGCTAGTGGTCATATCTCATTTTTCAGCAGGTATGAGCACAAAGAAAAAGTCGAAGCTTTCTGCCTCAGACGGGGAGAATGTGCTACCCCAATGTAGTTTTTCTGTCCTATTTAAGCCCAGTTGGAAGTGAGATGCACGAAATATAAATGCTTATGAAGTGGTTATTTATTAAATGTTTGTTTTCTGTTATTACGGGAATGGTTCAAGCTTATATCTGTTAAAATATTCACACACATATCTCAGTGGTTCTTCTAGGAGCTCTATTTTTATTTTTTTAGGATATACGTCTCCGCGTAGCACGACACAAGCATCACCATACCTTTTTTTCTAATTTCACAAAATTTGCACATCTCAAGTTTTTTATTGTAATACACGTGTCTCAATCCTTTCAAGGCACGCATAATCCTGCTCACTTATTTGCAAATTTTCACTTGTTTCACTGATGTTTATAACAACAGTCTTTTACTCTTATATGCTTTTTAGAGTTTTTAGGTGTGTTCAATTATTTCTTCTTGCTATTTTTTTTCGCTGTCAATCCGCACCTATTTTGTTTCGCTGAATTGTATTTATGTATTTGTGCTTTCTATTGATGTAATGATTGTATTTTCACATTGTATTGTTTTATGCATCTATACTTCATATATATATATATATATATATATATATATATATATATATATATATATATATATATATATATATATATATATATATATATATATATATATATATATATCTATATATATATATACTGAGTGTCGTAACTCAGTTGCCTTTTTGTCACCCCTTCTCATTTAACCACCTGATGAATGAATGGTGTATGTTTTCGATTGTGAATAAACTTCAAGCTTCAAATTATCGCCATTCTGGTTGTGTATATCCATGCAGCCCGCTTTCTCGTTTTCTTGGCAAGAATAGGGGGAGAAAACAACGTCATTCAGGAGCAGACATCGGAGGTCGTCCTCGGGTGGGCGGGGTTCTCAGCATAGAATGACTATGCAAACAGACGAAACTGTGAGGAACCAAAGCTATGTTACCAACTTCATTGAAGTCTCAAACCACTGCGAGATATGTTGAAGTGGACATATAGATAAAGGAAAAGTGGGGAGGGTAACTAGGACAAGCTGTCGATTTGTTAAAGGTGTGAAAGAATGAAACAGAAGAAAAGTGTCTGACACTAGGCGACAAAACAAACAGATCAAGATTATCACCCTGAAACCACCCAAGTACGGCGCAACAAGGTTGCCTGTGAACAGTCAAAATTTTTTTTGTTATTACGGTTTCTCGAACAAAGCCTCAACAGCGACATCACAGTAGCTCGCGCTGTAGATTGAGTAGGCCATTGTCCTACGTTGTTTTTGGTGGTAGCGTCCTGTTTACAAAGCTTATTTTTTCAATTCAAACTTCTGTTTGAACACGATATCATTCCCCTGGAATTACATAACTGTAGCAGCGTTTTTCTGACTGCCAGCATTCTCGTTTAGGTAACAGATGAGCACGTGAGTTGGCGCCTCTTCGGTGAAATTTTGAACGGTCAGCGATGATTTATTGATATGTGGGGTTTAACGTCCCAAAACCACCATATGAGAATGGTCAGAGAGTTTTCCTGGTTTGATAAATACGCGTAGAAATATCTTCATTGCAGAATGTGGGTGCAAAAAGTTTTGCTCATACACTTCCATAAAGTATTCTGGGAGGGGCTTTAGCCAACATCATTCGGTATTTGGGCGAACTTCCATAATCATGCTTCTCATTGAAAATATGTGGAGAGTATACTTTAGGCAAGTCAAAAGGATAGCAATGCGCTTTCTCTATGTTACCAATAACTTTCACCCCTTTTGTAAGCTGTACTCCCTTTGTCAAAGACTAGAGTAAACTGAACATCTGACAGTATATATGAGTCTGCCTTTTATATAGCCATCTTTCACTTTAATCTATTTGTTCATTTTGATACAGTTCAGTAGCTTCGTGTAAATAAGCAAACAAGGTTTCTTGCCATCACTTTTCGGCGGCAGTGTATCCCTTTTTTTTGCATGATGTATTTTTTGAAAACACATAGTCCTCTCCATTGTATGGCTGCTAACATCATACTTTCATTTCTGAAAACAAACTGCACGCATTTTTTGTAATTACTCCTATAGCCAAAGTAAGTATGATAGTATAAGCTACAGATATGATATTTAGTTCAAGTATTAGTGGTCGACGCACTAGGTCCAGGTGCACTGGTCATCTCGTCGTCTCACTCAGCTGCCCTGAAATACAAAAGAATCACCAAACTACAAGTAGCCTGTGTGAGCAGTTGAAATTGGTATAAAAATGAACAGCTTAATGTTATAGTATAACTATCTAGTATTGATACTAAACAACAAATCAATTAGTACTAAGCTTCAAATAGCTCAAATGTAAGCAGAGAAGCGGGGGAGCACAGTAGTGGCTTTGTTTCGCTATCTACAATATGTAAAAAAACCATTGCGAGTTAATAAGCAAAAGCTTACGTAGTGAAGTACGGCGAGAAACGTTGCCTATGTGGGGTTTATTCGGCCCTTTTTTAAATCGTTTTTGAGAAGACACTTTAACTACAGAACTAACGTGTCAGTTGAAAATTGTAGCATTACATTTTTACTTTAAAAAACGTATACCTTATTGGAGAATTACTTCGTTGCTTATTAGCACGCCGAACGCCTCGCGTGCTGCGCCAAGTATACACATGCTAAGCTGACCTCATAAAAAAAGCTTAGCTTTTTTAGAAATGGTAATGTAATCACAACGAGGGCATTAACGTGCGTGTAGTGTAGTCATAGCCCTACCAAAGTACGGGAAATTTTTACAGTGCCATTTCACTCTTTGAAATCTGTTCCTACATTAAGCTCACTTACCTTCACCAAACGTATCAGCTGATGCGTACTGAATGCATGCAGAAGACCACTCCCAAAGAAAGTGCACTTCGCTAATTTGATGCGGAGCAAGAAAAGAAATCGAGAATGTACGCTGCGCCATCTGATATGGAATGGTCATTCGCACAAGGTGACGCGTTCTGGCGAATCACACTTGTACACTGCAACATGAATCTGCGTAACCATGATGGCAGTAAGAAGGCTAACACTGTTTGCCAATATGCGTATATATGCTTTCCCAGTGGCATCGCTACCCAAACACGTACTCCCTGTTCCTCGAAGAAATAAATGAGCATAATAAATGAGCAGGTTTGCAGCCGCACGCTAAGAAGCGGCCTGAATACTTGCCGTCTCGATGCCAGCTTCAGTCAGATTGACATGCCCGGTGTTCTAGAGACCTCTAAACCGTGACAGATGAATGGATGGCTTGGTTGTTTGCTTCAATTTCTTTATTTTGTTGCGTACCCTTTCCGAAGCAACTGCTTGTGTGTCCAATGTCTTGACTCTCACTGCTTCTTTATCTACTTTTGTCGCAAGGGAATTGTTTTTCTGAATAAGAAAAGCCTTTTTACGTTCCCATTCATGGCTCAGGCCAGATTGTTTATTCAGTGAACGTTTAGTAGTGCTGCAATAAATTGATCTTGATAAAACACCCTACCATCCATCGTTTTTCTGACTTCGACTAGACTATAGCAAACATGTTCAATAGCTAACATTCTTTTCGAAAGCGAAGGCTAACTTTGACAGTTGAATCCGGTTATTGGGCAACGCATTTTTACGTACCTTTCCTTCGATTATGATCATTATATTGCTGAGTAGCTTGTTATGCACCACCATCTTGTTGTGCCCCTACTTTCCGTAAAAAGGTCTTGCCCTTATACACCATGACAATGTGAAGCTAAAAAATAAATAAAATCTGACTCTCGCACTTTTTTTATGACTAGTGGACTTCGCAACAAATTGTGAATATAAACTTTTTTACATTGCGAAGCAATGGCACATCTATTATCAAGGCAATGCTTTCTTCTTTTCATCGTTTTTTTCTTCTCATTCCTGAGCTGCTGTGCAACCGAACAGCAGAGCTTGGTTAGCGTTCCCTCTTATCCTGCTTCTTGTATGGAGAACCAGCAACAAGGAAAAAATCAATCGCCATGGTATCAGAAACAATCAGCGCTTATTATAAATTGAAAAGACAGACATAATTTTAGCTTATTGACGTTTTGGTTTTGCGCCTAGTGGAATCGATAACATATATTGCACGATATTCTTCTCGCATATTCTATGTGCCAAAAATAACCTTATAAATACCCAGTGATCTTCAGGTGTTCACCTAAAGAAAACAGCTTATGTGTATTTCAGTATGGCGGGTGCGTCATTTGTTCACCAAATTACTTCAAAAAGCAACGCCAAAAGGTATGCTCGTCCTTTAGTGCACTCAAACTGTATTGCCAGAACTGACAAACACAAAACTGCGTTTGTCTTTTGTGATTCTACACTCCTGCTGATCATCCGTCTTACCACACCGTAAACTGTCTTGTTTGTCAAAAGAGAATATTTTACAAGTCTAGCTACCACATATCATTCGTGTGACCCATCTCCCCGCCTAATCCTACCTTATAGTGACTTCAACTGTGGCCACCCAGTTTTTTTTTTGTTACACGGCAGGCTACATTTATTGTTGCCATCATATACGTACTGCAGAAAACATACTTCAGCTGTGCCAAAAAAATGAAAAAAAAAACGTGTATGGTCCCCTTTGAAGCTTCAGTTTTTTTTCATAAGAATAATTAGAAATAGAGATTCATCCACGTCAAAAGAAAGCAAGGTGAAAAGCTTGTCTGCGTTTTAGCACCTGTGAGCATGGGGGCGGAAGCGGATACAGGTAAGCGTAGCAGGCGATACTGCATCAATATAATTAGCATCTTCTTGATCGAGGTCACACTAGTGTAGAAAGCTGCAAGAACTGACTCAATTTCAATTTTCCATAAGGACTAAAGCATAGAAACTAGAAAAATCCGGACACGTCGTGACTGCTTCGTGCTTCCAAAGAAACAAACAAAAATACGTAGAAGCCCTTCTTCAAAATTCCGCTCATTGCGGCGCTCAAGTCAAGAAATGCGGTACGACTCTTTCGTAAAATATAGCGTAGCGTTTCCCTCGTAAGTAGAGTAAGGACTGCAAAATTGGACTGTCGTTGCGAAAGTTTTAAACGGGAGCCTTATATATCGTTAGCCATAAAGAACAACGTTTTTCTGAAGATACTACAGGATTGTACAAATGTGTAATAAAATAGCGTTCCTTATTAACGAGTAAAGTACAGAACCAGAACCCCTGCTTTGAACACGATTATCGCCCCATTTCCCGCTGCAAAATCGTTCGTATATATATATAAATATATATATATATATATATATATATATATATATATATATATATATATATATATATCAAGGGCGATTTTTCTCTTGTCCTGAATGGTAGCAGTGTTGGCGCGGGCGATTTCATGGCAGCGGGCGACGTGAGCGGCGAACTCTTCCGGGAGAGATGAAGATGGATTGGAAGATGTGGACAAAAAGGTGGTGTCCAGAACAAAAGTTGGTCCACGGCCATATACGAGAAAAAAGGGCTGAAATTCGTGTTACGCTGTATGGCAGTGTTATATGCGAACGTGACAAAAGGAAGTATTGTGTCCGAGTTTTTGGGATCTGGTTGCACGTACATAGAGATCATGTCGGACAAAGTTCGGTGAAAACGCTCAGTCAGACCATTAGTTTCTGGGTGATACGCTGATGTGGTCTTGTGGATGGTGTTAGAGGCCTGTAAGACTTCAGCAAGGACATGTGAAAGAAATGTCTTGCCACGGTCACTAAGGAGCACACGCGGTGCGCCATGTCATAAAATAATGGCGCGAAGGAAAAAATCGGCTACTTCACAGGTAGCACCAGATGAAAGAGCTGCCGTCTCTGCGTAGCGAGTAAGGTGGTCTACGGCAGTAACAATCCAACAGTGACCAGCTGGCGTAAACGGAAGAGGTCCGTATAAGTCTATGCCCACAAAATCAAAGGGTGTGGACGGGCACGGCAGTGGTTGCAATGGCCCCGCGGGAAGAAACATGGTACGTTTTCGGTGCTGGCATGACGCGCAGGAAGCGACGTACTTGGCGACAGAAGTGGAGAGGCCAGGCCAAAAGCAGCGATTCCTGAGGCGGTCGTAGGTTTTGTGGAACCCTAAGTGGCCAGCTGTCGCATCGTCATGAAACGGTTGTAAAACTTCCAGACGAAGTGAGCGAGGAATGACGGGAACCCATTGGTTACCGAGAGGATGGTAAATTTGCCGACATAATGTTCCCTCTTGAAGCTTGAAACGGGCAAGTTGTCGTCTTAGGCGGCTGTTTGGAGCACGCGATAAGCCAGTGAGCGGATCGATGATGTTGCGGCAGTAGGTAACGTCGTGTTGGAGCGAGGCGAGATCTGTGGACGAAAGAAGGTCCGCCGAGGCAACTAACTGTTTCGAAGCTGCAGCCGTCTGTTTGGTCACTTTGGCGGGCGGTGACGAACATATGGAAGGTGACACTTCGGCGCTTTGCGAGAGCGGGCAACGGGACAAAGCGTCAGCATCTTGGTGCTCTCGGCCCGACCTATATGTGATGCTGTAGTCATACTCTTGCAATCGTAGTACCCAACGAACAAGGCGTCCCGACAAATTTACGAGAGACGATAACCAACACAGAGCACGATGGTCAGTCACCATTGTGCCATGCCGGCCGTATAAGTAAGGACGAAACTTTTGTATGGACCACACGGTGGCGAGACATTCTTGCTCAGTGATGCTGTAGTTTCGCTCAGCAGGTGACAGAGTACGGCTCGTGTAGGCCACGACTTGTTCTTCGGAAGCGTGGTTCTCTTAAGAAGGTCAGCACCGATGCCAAGTCCACTTGCGTCAGTCTGTAGCACAGTAGGTGCTGCAGGGTCGAAATGATGAAGCACTGGCCGTGATGTGAGGCATCGCTTGAGGGTGTGAAAAGTGGCTTCGCAGTCATCCGACCAGACAAAGGGTGCGCTCGTGGTCAGAATTTTGTGCAGAGGGGCCGCAATAGTAGCGAAATCACGTACAAAGCGGCGGAACTACGACGCTAAGCCAAGGAAGCTGCGGAGGTCTTTCTGTGTGGTTGGTGTAGGAAAGTGCAGTACCGCAGCAACTTTGTCGGGATTGGGCTCAACGCCATGTTTACTGACGACGTGACCTAATACCTTGATGCTGTGACTGGAAAACAGACACTTCTTAGTGTGGAGCTGGAGACCGGCCTTAGCTAAACACGTGAGGCCTTCGCCTAGCCGTTTCAGGTGCTGTGAGAAGCTCGACGAAAAGATGACAATGTCGTCCAGGTAGCAAAGGCAGGTCTTCCATGTTAATCCCCGCAGTACCGTGTCTATCATTCGTTCGAATGTGGCTGGGGCATTGCACAGGCCGAAAGGCATTACATTGAATTTAAAGAGCCCATCTGGCGTAGCAAACGCAGTCTTCTCTTTATCAGACTCGTGCATTGGAATCTGCCAATAACCAGAGCGCAAGTCGAGACTTGAAAAGTACTCGGCACCCTTGTAAAGTATCAAGAGCGTCGTCAATGCGAGGCATTGGGTAGATGTCCTTACGAGTGATTTCGTTGAGTGATCTGTAATCAATGCAAAACCGTACCGAGCCATTCTTTTTTTTTCACTAGTACGATAGGAGAAGACCATGCGCTGGTCGAAGGCCTGATGACGTTGCGCGCGAGCATGTCGTTGACTTGTTCTTCTATAGGCTTGCGTTCAGAAGCCGACACAATATATTGAAAGGCATTGATGAAGATGCTTTTCATATGCTTGCGGCCAAAGACCCACAGACCGTGGAGGGGAGGGCGACTGACGGAAGGTGGATGGATACGGTGCGGGATCTCGTATTCATCGGGTCTGGGGGCAAAGTCTGTCTCGTAAGCTGAGTAACCACGCCGTTTATCCTGCTGACGGCGGCGGCAGAAACGGGATACATGACCCCTTATGCTACAGTAGAAGCAGATGGGGCGGGGAGGACGCCATGTAGAATAGTGGCATGGCCTTGGCGCTTGCGTTGTCATCGCAGCCACATGGTCGCATCCTACGTCCGCAGGCACGGTTGGAACTGGTGCAGGGGCCCGCGCTGCAACTTCTGCGTACGAAGGCACTGGGAAGCGCACAGGAGACGGGGCATGTGCAGCGCTTGCCATTGATGCCAGTTCGTCCTTGATTATCTCTCGCAGGTTGGGAGGAGGTGTGTGGACAGACGCAATGGTAGGGTTGCCTGGAATAAGGCCGTGAACTTCTTCTCTGACAATTGTGAAGATAAGGGCTCGCAATTCATGCTCTTTGGTAAAGCGAGCGTCGCAGGAGGCGTGTGGAAGGCGCATGGAATGAAGCGCGTCCAGGCGTTGGCATGTAGTGATGACGTCCCGGACGGTAGTCGGATTCTGATTCACGAGAGCATTCAAATCCACAGAGTTGATACTTTTCAGTAGATGTCGGATGTGATCGGCCTCCGTCATGTCATTTTAAGCTCGGCGACAGAGAGCCAGAATATCTTCAATGTAGGACGTATACGATTCGTCGTCCCCTTGGATGCGGGTTCTGAGCTTTTGTTTCGCTACTACAGAACATCCTGCAGACGTGCCAAATACCTGACGGAGATGCCCCGTAAAGGCCGACCAATTGGAGAAGTCGCTCTCGTGGTTGTAATACGAGGTTTTAGCGACGCCATCGAGGTAAAAAGGAACGTAGCGTAGTTTGTGTGCCTCGTTCCAATAATTACAAACGCTGGTTCGATCATAACTGTCCAGCCATTCTTCGACGTCTTCGTTGCGAAGGCCGGAAAATACCGGAGGGTATCGATGAGAGGTATTCACGGTGTAGTGAAGCCTAAGTGGCTGAGAAGGATCGGTTGCAGCAGCGGACGCGTTGGATTCTGCCATCGCTGTTGCTTGAGGGCACAACCGTCGACATGACCGGAGCTCCAGGGGTGACGGGTAGAGCAAAAGGACGTGGGAACCAAAGCACGCTTCACCACTTATGAGACCACGTCCGGTACGGCAGCAACCAGGTTCTCTTTTTTAATCCAGGCGCACGAGCCAGAAAGCCAGCCCGCGTGACACAAGATGATGATCACTACAATGGTTTCGTCATACAGATGAATATGAAGTACATAGTCAGCGCTCACAATATATATATATATATATATATATATATATATATATATATATATATATATATATATATATATCTTTGCATTTATATCACTATTCGGTCAAATAATTTTCTTGGAATTCTTGTCTGTTATATCTCATTAGTATTCTGTCAAAGCACAGGAAAACGAACGAGTGCCCTTAAGTATACCCTTCTTTCTTTGGTGTATATATATATATATATATATATATATATATATATATATATATATATATATATATATATATATATGTATATATATATGTGTTTGTGTGTGTGTTTGTGTGTGTGTGTGTGTTCTTTTTGCGTTTTGGTATTGCCACTGAACATGTTGGGAGTTCACTACTTTCCACTTGTTACAAGAGGCCACTTTCTCAACATCTTTAAGCTGCGATCAGTTCTTCGCACATAAGCTACAGTTCCCTAATTTTCTTGCCCGTGTAATTTTTTATTATTAGTCAAATAATTTCACAAATTTAATAACCATTCTAATTGATGTCTTTAGTCGCTTTAAGATGCTTGCGGCTGCAAAAAAGGCAATTGTGAAGGCTAGTGACCAAAATTGCATACACCTGATATTTAAAGGATTTTTAACACATTCCCAGAAACAAGCTGCATCACAAAGAAGGACCTGAATAGGCAATTAGAAGTCATTTCCCAACCTTTCTTTTGTATTGTTTTAAATGCGAAGTATTTCTTAGCGAACTTCAGCGACTCTGAACGTATCTATCAATCTACCTATCTATCTATCTATCTATTTATCTATCTATCTATTAATCTATCTATCTATCTATCTATCTGTCTGTCTGTCTATCTATCCCCCTATGGCTTTTAGCTCTCCTGGCCATTCGATAATGGATGGTATCGATACTGTTACAACCGGCCCCGCGGCTGGTTGCGCGCCACGAAAGCACGAACAGAGTGTCCAGGGCAACAAAAGAGCGTTTATTGTCCGGCTTGGGTTTTTATAAGAACGAAAGGTAAGGGAAGGGAAAAAGGGAGATAAGATAGAAGGCGCGCGCAGCGTAGACTGGCAGCGCTTGTTTAGCGGTGGCCAACAGTTCGTGGCAGATACCAAACTTGGTATGGCATAACATGACTGTATGGAGAACATATTTGACTAGTCATAAGAATAAAAACATGAAGTTTATGTCATAATTGTCATGATTTACATTTCATGGTCCTGCAGCTCTTGCGGTGGTGTTGTTCACATGGCATGTTGCAAGACTGGCATGGTATGACATGATTGCATGGCGAACACATGACTACATGGCACGCTCACGATGCACTCGCGGCCGTTTCGATAGTTTCACTTACGCCAAATTTGGCATTGTCAGACGTGAATGGCTACGAAGGTGTAATACTGGTACGAACAATATAAACATTAGATGCGTGTCATGTAACAACATGGCTGCATGCCACGCTCATGAAGTGCTCACGGCCGTTTCGCCAGCTTCACTTTTGCCAAATTCGGTATTACGCGACGCGAACGAACGACATGGGTAAATGACACATGCAAACGTGATAATCACGCCATTCGTGTCATGTAGCTGCACGACTACATGCCACGCTCTTGATGTGCTCGTGGCCGTTTCGCTAGCTTCACATATGCCAAAATTGGTATTACGTGACGTCAATGGATGACAAAGGTATGGGACTGGTGTAAACATGATAATCATGAGATGCGTGTCATGTGAGCACATGACTGACTACATGCCACGTCAACGCGAAAATACGACGCGAAAATTGTCAACGCGAAAATACGTTTCGACGTTGCGCGGTGAGCGTGCTCGCTGGCGTTCATTTAGTCGCGTCGCGCCGGCGTTGCCACGCTAGGCACTGGTCCTGCCATGTACTCGCGGGCGCGCGCCACGCTGCGCTGCTTTGACGCATGCGCGTTACAAGGCATCCAGTGTCCCTCCGTCGGGAAAAGAGGGAGTCACAGTGGTGTCTGGGTAACGCACCGGTGCGGAATGCAGCATGTCGCATTTCGCGCCGGTTGTCGTTGGGCCGCGCTGACGAACGCTGGTCGCGCCCGTCGCGTCTGGCGTCAGACTATACAGAGTGCTCGCGTTTTGCTAACTTAGCGTCGCTGTGCCCAGCGTGCGTCAACGCTAGATTTGAGTGTATTGAGTGCTTCATGATGCGATTGCGCTCGTTTTGCTAGCCCCACATATACCAAATTTGGTGTTATGTGACGTTAATGGATGACGGAAGTATATGACTGGTGCCAACGTGATAATCCTGACACTCGTGTCGTGTAAGAACAAGACAACATGCCACACTCATAGCTTGCTCGCGGCCGTTTCATTTACTCCACTATAATAAATTTCGTATCACAAGACGTGAATATATGACGAAAGTAAACGACACATCCAAACGTGATAATCACGGCACGTAAGTCATGTACCGAATCATTTACCCCCACCTTGTAACGTTGTGTTGATTTTAAAGTGACATATCAACATTTCTCATTTGTGCTTCACATATCGATTCCACTGTGCATGTTTTTTTCTTCAAATTCACCAAAAACGCATTCTACTTCATTTCTGTACTACTACACTTCTGATAACACGTGTCGCATTTTCATCATTTTTTTTTGTGCCACAGTTTTTTTTTAGTTTGCCTTCTTTGAAACTTCATACCAAATGGGTTGTCATAACGCATGCGTCTATCAGCATGTATAGGCCTGTCGTACTTATGAGTAATTTGTCTGCTTGCGGGTATTGTTGTTTTGTTTGTTACCTCGCGATGAGCCAGAAATGAGTGATGAGTGACCAGAAAACTTACAACCCAACGTTACCTATAACAGAGTCGGCGTCCGCCGTACATGCGTTTTAGTGAGTATAGGACATTCAAAACCCTACATCGGTGATTCAGCCAACGCGTTCTGAAGGCACAGATATCCGATAACGTTCTTATATCGTCGTAGTGATCACGAAGGCAATGACGTCTACCGTGTCTATATTTCCTACTATTTACATAACGGCCCCCTCAAAGTTAAACAGTGATAGCTTCAGAAAATCAAGCCGGCGCGGAAATAAACAAAACTTTCAAGGCTTTTTTTTTCTTTTTTTGTTCGCAGATTTTATGCTCTTTAATTCTGCGACTATATGCTTAAATCAGTTTTGATTTTGTTCTTTTTTTATAGGAAAAGTGCAAAATATTTTGGCTGAAATGTTAGAAGTACGTATGAGTAGTTGGCACTGCAGAATAATAGTGAGTATTTTAGCGATTGTTGGTGAGTAATCAAAATAAAAGACACTGTTAACAGCTGTACACGTGATATTCCAATGCACCTGTACACAATGAGCACTTTGTTGCTGCTTAGGCCAACCATTTTAGCTGTTTCCTTTTGCCCTATGGCCGTGTCTAAACCTGTACTTGAAGTTTATAGTGTAAAGCTGGGACTTCCCAAACGGAACACCGTACTGGGCATCAGTACCTGTCCGGCAAGAAAATGGTCCTTAGTTTGTACGTCTAACAAGCGCCAGCGCAGACTAACTGTCATACCAGCGTTCATGCGGATGCTGGCGGGCTTCAGAGCGGCCGTTATTGAGCGACTAGGGTATCTAATTTACCAATCTGCATAACTACGTATTGCGTCATACAGCAAACGAAAACAGCTTGCTCTGCAGCGAACTTTTGATGACGCACCAGAGCGAATTCTTACTCCTCGGTGGCTTGGGCAGAGTTCCTTTTCAGGTGGGA
Organism: Rhipicephalus microplus; assembly: GCF_043290135.1. NCBI lineage: Eukaryota > Metazoa > Arthropoda > Arachnida > Ixodida > Ixodidae > Rhipicephalus > Rhipicephalus microplus. Next base: position 183,750,729 of record NC_134701.1, read on the forward strand.
GGAGAGTTGAGATGGTTCATCGTACCGTCCCCACCGCCACTCCGCTTTGCCATTACGTAAATATGCGCGGCTTATTTTGTGACCCCTCCATCTTAGGTGACTACGGGGGGCCTACAACCCCCCTAGACCTTTTCGGCACGCCTATGACCATTCTGGAGACAGTAATCCCCCAAGAAGGCATCAGCACCGTGCGAATATGCACAGCAGGGAAGCCCGGAAGGACCTTTACTCTAGTGTTCTTCATGAGTCTCCATGTCGTTGATTTCAGTGCCACTCATCTTCAAGCATCTAGAATCAGCAGCACGTCACGCATTGCGCGTGTGAATGCATGCATTTGTTTTGATAAATATTCAGGCTCATCCCCACCGCTTTTTTTCTACTCAAAAAAGCACTTAAACAGAAGTTCTCAAGTGGGTTGACGTGCACTGTAATTGCCATAACACGTATTTGCTACTTCAAATGATGAGGAGTCATCCAACTAGGAATATCGCTCAGGACACTCCTTGAACAAGAAGGTTTGTTTGAAATCAAGAGTATTACTTCTCGAAAAGTGGCCCGGAGCGATATTTTCTGTTGAGTGACTTCTCGGTAAACCAAAGCATTATTTTTGAGTTTCTCTAACAGTTTTAGATAGTCTACTACAGCCCCTGCCACCTCTAAAGACACCTTTCCAACAAGTGGGTATTGAAAGGTTGGGTGCTGTTCCGAAATCAGCTAAGGAAAAATTGCTGGATAGTTGTATGCGTTGATTACCTCAAACGCTGCTTCAAGACGGCAGCCAGCACCTTCAATCATCTTCGTTGTCCTTCTAGGTATGCGCAACAATAGGTTATGGAGTTTTAATAGCATTAACATATGATGAATACGATTGACTTTCTTCATTGTGAAAAATAAAAAAAAAACAAATCCCAAGACCGCATTAAAACATGTAGCAGACCATAATATTGACAAGTGTGCACGACCTTTTTCGCCTTATATTATGTGCTGTTTCATTGTGTTTCCGTGATAAATTTTTAGGAGTGAAAAATAAGCGCAGCCATAAGATTCGTGTGATTATTCGTGTGCTTAAGAGTTTTATACACTGAGACGTGGTTACCTGCTCTGGTCTGTGTGCCATGTACCTTAGGTAAAATGAGTCCTTGATGAAAGTTGTATACTTCGACTTAATGATTAGTGAAATGAGTACAGATGTCGTCATCTTAAGGAAAGGTTTAAAGCATGTGGAAAATGCTGTACTATACAATCTAGGTGAAGGCATATTTAAAAAGCAGTGGCGTATTTCAGGTAACCTTCTCGTTGGTCATAGTAGTATGGAAGAAAGAAGGAAAGAAACAGCTGCGGTGTAGGCACGGATGTCAACAAGAAAAACTTCCGGATGGCTACCCCTTACTGGGGGACTAGGCAGACGGTGAGAAAAAGACTGCGAAGAGGTGGAGCAGAAAGAGAGACTGGGGGATGTTGAGAAACATACCAGAAAGAGGGGAGAAGACCAGACAAAAAGAAAAGAAAAGATCCAGTGAGCTTACTGCAGTGTGAGGGGCGGCACTGAAAATCAGAAGCGGTCACACGACCTTGTCATAGCTGTATTACAAACCGGGCTTTCGAAGTTGAAACCTTTGTGAATTCAGCTTCAGATATTTTCTGTTGCAACAACACGCATTGCTCAGCACACTCTACAGTCAATTACTCAAAAGCTAGTGGGAAAAGTATTGAACGTGCACATTTGTACGGCGCAATCTTACGAAGTCTAGCGGTATCTGACTGTAATGCTGTCGGAGTTGTCTTTCTGGCTTTCCGTCTGCTACGTGCCGAGGATGCGTTTGTAAGTATACATGTATCTGCGTGCGTGTATTTTGTTTGGCGGTAAAAGCGCACAATACAACCAGTAAGTACCATGAAGGTTAAAAAAATAGTTTCTTTTCAACCTTCCTAGTGACCACTATCTTTGTATAGCCTAAGTGAGACACATTATTTGCCATTGCCATTTTCACACACTTCCTGAACAAATTATCTTGAATCCGGTACTTTTACGACGTGTGAAACCTATCAGTAGCACGAAATACCACACTTCATCCGTCTTTTTATTACTTTTGTTTTCTTCCTCTCCTGAAAGAATACAGTTTTCCCATCAATAAGGCGCTTCTTCATAACGAAAGATGCGAGCCGGGGCACATACGGATCACTTGATCTAAGGTAATTCCGTCCCAAAAGGCGTCGAAGCACCTCACTGCGTAGTGGCAGAGTGTATTGCACGGACGGAATTGCAGCAATCATCACAGGCAAACAGCCGGCGAACACAGCTTTCAACACGACGGGTGTCCTGGCGAATGCACTTCACAGCACGCAGTCACCATAAATGGTTGTCTGTGGTTATACCAAGGTAGCGCACGGAGCTTTTCCAGACAATCAGCGTGACAGGAAGCTGGAGGATTGGGAGATTGTGGCACGGAGTATATCTGTGGTTGACCGAAATTGCCTCAGTCTTCGTGGTAGAGATTGCCAGGACGATGTCATCCAACAAAGGGCAACACAGATCACAACTGCCTGCATGCATTCACGTACAGAATTGCACTTCCGTGTGAGTCTGCGTTCGTATGGTGGTGTTAACATAGATCACCGCACGCACGAAGAGGTAGCCGTTTCTAGGTGGCCCTTCACAATAATAGCGAGCGCCAGGTAGATCAGAGACGGACTTAAAAGACTGCGCTGTGTATAGATAGGATCGCACATGTCCCGACCCCGCACCACTTCAACCTCAGTTAAAGTGGTGCGTGTCCCTGTACCTCACGTGGCTGCACGAAAGTGCAGTGGTACGAGGCGCGGCATCAACATGTAGCTGGCCACGGTCACCTGGCAAACAAACACACATACGTACTCACGACCGAGGTGTAAACACCATGTATGCCCAATACATGGCTGCAACACACCTGCACAGTTCTATGGCGACTTTTTCTGTTTGGATGAGGGCATGTGACAGCGTGAGGCAATTGTATAGTGTGGTGCAGGGTGGCTTGCAAGGGGGATTTGGAGCGTTACCGCATGGCACACTCTTGCAGTCATGTAGCGCACAGTGCGTTGAACTGCTATATCCGAAGTAACCAGAGAGATAAACTTTGCTCGTGCGAATTTTCTTTTCTGGAAGGCGAGAACTTCGTATCTGCGCAAGTAGAGGATCATTGCAGAAAACTTCTTCATGGCGGCACAGTGAGTTGCAGTCTAACTGCAGTTTGCGTAGCCTAATTTTACGACGTTGATTACTAGCGATCTCTGGGCAATTGGTTGAGTGGCCTGCACTGCTACGCAGAGCGGCTGGAGCGGAAATTTGGAGGGGGAGAAATTCATTGCCGGTTGGAGTGCTGCCCCCCGAACTGTGATGGCTGAGCCCACTTTGTCATTAGTTTTGCGGCGCCGGAGCGCAGTGGCGCTGGGAGTTGTGCACACTGCTGCATTACAGGTGACATAGGTGGCGGCAGCGTTGGATAGACCATGAGCGTTCGAATGGGAACAGTGGCGTTGCTTCACAGGTTTGACTGAAGCCTTAATGCCCTATGTCTGCTTGAGAGGAAGGATGTAACTTGGTTAGGCAAAAATGCTTGCGGAAGCTATTGGCGTGGTTTGTGTTACAAATTGTGTAGAAGACGAGGAGCACATTATCATTATCGGGGATTAGAGCGGAATTCGGAATAAACAAGGGGTCGATCGGGTGGGCTTCGCCATGGGCACGGCGGCTTGTCTTTTCCTCAACATTTTGGTGCCGTTAAACCCGGGAGCAAGGGCCTTCGGCGGTGAGACGGAGTGGACTTCATGAATTTCGACCACCGTCATAGCCTCCAGGACTTTTGTGAAGCCTCCGTGGGCAAAGCTGATGTGCGAGGCCTAACCACCGCCGAGACCTGGGAGCGTGACTCTTGTTGCAACTGAGACCACTAGGCGCACCCATGTACTGACGTGAGTGCAGGAATCGTCTGGAGGCTCGCGAGACGGGAGCTCTTATGTTTACTTTGGCTCTGTCCTAACTCGCCCTTCACGACGATGGCCCGATAATCGCTAGGCAAGACAGTCCATGGAGGTCGACTACACACATCTGGAAGGTGCATCAACGTGAGGGCAGGCATCGTCTGGAGGCTTGCGAGACGGGAGCCCTCACGTCTACTTCGGCTCCGTCCTAACTCGCCCTTCATGACGACGGCTCGATATTCGCAAGGTCGTGAAGAACGACAGCCCGACAACTTACGGATATTCGTTGTGCGAACCTTCTGCGATGGTTGCCGTGTTGACTCTGACTTCGCCTCGTGACACGGCCAGCCAGTGATATCTCCTGTTTCTTACACTGGACCAGATCATGGAGGCCCTCTACGAAAGGCGGAGTCAAACACGCAAGGCCGTCACGCAGCTGATCGCCGATATCGGACAGCTTTGGCATATGAACCACCCATCAATATGTGAGTAGAAGAAGTTTCACCGAATTTTGTCTGATCAGCACGAACTTCTCAGAGGAATCAATGAGGAGATCGCAAAAACAGTTGACATCGATCATTTGGAAGCCGAAATGGAAGAAGCCGAAGTTTGTGAGCACAAGATTATTCTAGCATGGGTCAGAGCGGAATGTATGATCGCAGATACATTAAAGGCTCGGCAGACGCACCTGGACCTAATACGACAGCGTATGAGAACGGAAGCTCAGAAGAGAGTGCTTTCTCTGACAATGTCGCCGCAATCTAACAGCTACGTCTTTAACGGCCATCCTGTCCCACAAAACTTGGATGAGTGTACTACAGGACAGATAAAGGGACAAAATCGCAGCACACAAGCTAGAGCTTCAGCCACAGAGAAGGCCTTTTCAGCGCTGTTAGAGATCTCATTTGCGCGTTGCACCCATCAGGCTATTGAAAAGAAGGCTACAACAACTGCAGTGTTCAAGGTGGAAGGTATTCCTATGATTGAGAGCGAAGAAGACTTCGTAGATCTAGAAGGCCATTCACGAGATATTAATAATGTGTCCAAGCGAAGGCTGGCAGACTCGGACGTTACAAAGCCCTCACCGCCGTGCGCACAAGTGCCCGACCGAGAAAAATCAAGGCCACTTCATAAAGCGAGAAGGAATGAAAAAGAAAGAAATGTCCATGATGACAAAAAGCAAGCCCCTTGTACAGCGCCAAGCTTCTGCTCAATGAGAAAGGGGCACAAATCAAGATTGAAGAGAATATGTACGGCACTGCCGATTACCGCGAAGCGGCGATATGCCGAGACAGTGTCACAGCGTCGAAGGGAAAGGATCAGGCGAGGACGTAGGCAACGTAAATGCAAGGCAAGTGGAGCCAGGAAAAGAAAGCGAAGAAAAAGTTGCTTGAGAAAGAGCTACACAATATTTTTCTGGAAGCGCCTTCAATGGGAATTCGGATACAAAGGAAACCTGCTCAATGACAACAGAGGTGCATCGATTTCAATGCACTCAATCGCACGAACGTGGCACAAGCGTCGAAAACACCGCTGGAAGATCAAGTGCAGGAGAAGACCCAGATGACACTTCTAGGACTGTCGTGGAACTCTTACTAATACTGACAAATATTTTGTACTCAGACTCATGCGAGCGTTCAGTTTTCTTCTCGTCAGGCGCCACTGTGGGGGCGTGGAGGATGTTACAAATTGTGTAGAAGACGAGGAGCGCATTATCGTCATCGGGGATTAAAGCGGCATTCTGAATAAAGAAAAGGTCGATCGGGTGGGCTTCGCCATGGGCATGGCGGCTCGTCCTTTCCTCAACAGTTTGTTTCAGAACCATCTGACTTGCGCGCCCTGTGCCATGTAGAACGCCGTCACCAGTGTTATTACGACGGTTTCTACATCATCCGACTTTGTGTAGGACTATATTCGCGCGTCGCCCGTATCCCACCTTCCTACGACGTTGTAGTGGTTGACCTAAACATGCCCCTTGCACGCTAGCCCACCTCCCATTGCCTCGAGACCCTGCGAATTTTCTTAGAGCTGTCTAGTGTTCAATCTAAGTGCAACCTCCCGTATTATGCCATCGCGTAAGAAGCCGTAACACGAATGCATCACTTAAACCCACATCTTCTCTGATGTGTATGCCCTACAGGACCACTTCGCTTGTGTAGCCTGCGGCTTTGGTGCAAGAAAAAAGTTTAAACAAACTCCATCCTATATGAACAAACAGAAAATTGAACACTAAAGTAGACATATCAAGACTAAAATCCTAATAGATTGAAAATAAGTTTGTTGCACGCATATTTTTACTGACTGCGGTCACGAAGTGCACTACAGCGTGCCCCTGACTAAAGCGCAGACAGTGGAGTTACATGCATTTTTTATCGAAAATGTTTTATTCAGCAGACAGTGCTTGAGAAAAAGCTAGGGCCTGAAACGACACTCACATTAAAGGTCGAAGTTCACAGCCTCGCAGAGCAATGCTGCTGTTTCCGTTGGAATGGTGGGCACTAGCTGCAATATGCAGCATGGCGCCGACCATGCTGGTGAACTTTCTACACATGGACGCCTGGGGAAATTTCCGTGAGATAGCAAAGCGGTAAAAAAATTTTTGGGAAGTTGAAAAAGAAGCAAAGAGCATTGCTTCCAACTTTTTCTCTAAGACACGTCTCTTCGTAAAGAATGTCCTCTATAATAACATGTTGGTTCTGTTATTTTCTACAGCGAATCAGTTTAGGTCGAGCATCGATCTGTGAGCGTTGAACAGAAATGACTATGACTATGAATTGGGGTGCGTTCTCATCATCTTCTTTGACAACTTGTGTTTCACGGCGAGAACCCCTTGCTGATTTGTGAGGCGTGGCCTGCAAAGTCTGATGGATAAAAGAGTGAGTACAGAAAGAAAGAAAGAAAGAAGGAAGGAAAGAAAGAAGGAAGGAAAGAAAGAAGGAAGGAAAGAAAGAAACACCGAAAAGAAAAAAGGGGTTAGAAGGAAAGTGTTAAAATTATTGGGGATATATTTCCTCATTACAGCCGCAGTTCAAACCCGCGTATCCACAATACGAATGCCACCATTGTGATGACTCGTCTATTCGGGCACACTAGCAGATCATAGCAAAGCTATGTGTGGTATAGTATACCGGTAAGACTTGAAAGGGAAGTGAGAATAAGGATTAGGAATAAGAGGGTGATGATTAGGGAAAAAGAGGAATATTTAATTATAGCATACATAGAAAAAGAAAATTGATAGTGCACAGTGTGGACACGAAGTGAAAGAGGTAGAAAAAAGTGAAAAAACAAACAGAGACAGAGAGAGAAGCATAAAAAGAAAACAAAGAAAAAAAACAAATAAAGAGAGCTGAGTAAAGAAATATATACAAAAAGAAAGAAATATGCACAAGTACAGACAATGTCACATGGCGAGTATAAAGAAGAGAGCAAAAAAAAATATGTAAAGAAAGAAACATACAGGGCCACCCGTCTCCACACTTTTTTCACACTTAGCACAACTGTGGCAAGCTGCCTTATTTTTTAAATGCTAAGCACCTCAATATCTGGAGGACTTGACGTGTCGTGTAGTGGCGGTATGCCTTGTGGTCATGGTCCATCATAAACAGTGAGAAAGACGTAGGGTTTAACGTCCCAAAACCACTATATGGTTCTGAGAGACCCCGTAGTGGAGGGCTCCGGAAATTTCGACTACCTGGGGTGCTTTAACGTGCACCCGAATGTGAGCACACAGGCCTAGATCATTTTGACCTGCATCGAATATGCAGCCGCCACAGCGAGGATTCGATCCCATGACGAGCGGGTCAGTAGCCGAGTACCTTAGCCACTAGACCACCACGGCGGTGCACGGTGAAAAAGAGGGCTGCATCGTGATGAGAAAAGTAAAAGATTAAAACCAAAGGAGGCTTTGCAATGTTTCACGTCACGGAGTTTTGTCGCCAACTCATGCGACGAGGCGTTTCGTGTTGTCACTGTATGCCACGCAGTTACGGCCTGAAATGTATCATGTGACACCAGTTCATCATAAAAACAGGTATGCAACACAAAGGGTAAATATCACTACTGGACAACGACCCGCAAAAATGAAGAAAGAAGCAATCAGCTTAACATACAGGGGACAACATTAGTAAAGCTCAAACAGTGTTCCCTTTGTACGGAACCTAAACAGGGAAGATAGGGAAGAAGCTGAAGAAACAAAACAAGAAGCAGGAGAAGCACAACGGAATGCTTCTCTTTTCTCATTTTTCACGTTAGTAGAGCTTAATTGCTCTTCCCTTCGTGCTTGGTTTCTCTCCAGTACCAGCAACCCGTTTCACGAAATAGATGAGCGAATTCCTGTTCGGTGCTTGCGTTTGTACTCGGTCTGACTGAGTCGACGTTTGCGGTGACGATGCCGTAGTGTGTGCACGCATTCAATCCTATGAATGGTTGGCGTCCATTTGTGGCAACGAAGGTAGACTTGTCTATCGCTGTGCCGTTTATCTTCAGTGCTTTCCTGGTGACGCCAGCCTGAGTTGTAGGCAGTCAGCACTGCTGTGCTCTTGCGTAATGCGTTTGCGTTCCAGATGCGCCATAAATTATTAAGATGGATCGAGTGCGCTTGAGAATCTATACCAATCTTGAGAGCTATTGCTAGAGCAGAAATGATCTCGAGCCCTATCCAGCTCTTCTCGGGATTTGTTGTTACTCCACGTACGCTGACGCGAAGGCAATCGAAGCTGTGTTCGTGATTTTTTAATGCCATGTACTTGCATGTTCTTGCAGTCTATGGATAGTGAATCTTCTTGTTACGTGTATAGCACGTTTTCTCGTAGGCCGCATGTTTGCACGGTGCTAGAACACAGTTGTCGCATATGCTTTATCTACTCCAGACTGAAAGGCATCGTGTAGGTGTTAACCTCCCAACGTTTTTTTTTTCATCTACTTCTCTGTTTCTTAGCACCACAGAGGTAGTCGACGATCGACGAACGAACGTGCTCAGATAGTCTAAAAAACAATCGCACGACAAGCAACTTGCATCTGAACTTTCAAACAAAACCTATTATCCATATTTCAGAGTTTTTTGGCGTCGTGCTTCACGTATTGTTAACATTTCGTTCAGCTTATCGGGATACATTAAGCGAAAAGTGCATCTTTGCAGGATTCTCTCGCAACCAGAAAACATAGTGGGCGCTGTGATGTAACAGTAGTGTTGCGTACAGGTGGTATCTAAAGGAAATGGTACTCTCTAATTATAGGCCGGTGAAACCTGTGGAGCTCACTTAGACTCACTCATGAAATATATCTCTACCTCTTGGCTCAATCGGACTCAGACTAACAAATATTTCTTCACCCGGACTCACTTTGAGTCAGACTCACCAAAACACCACTCACCTGGATTCACTCAGACTCGGACTCAGGACATCATCTGAGTCTGAGTGAGTCTGAGACAGTAGACTAATCAGTCCGTCAGCCTAGAATCGGCTTCTTCGAACAGGTGCCAACGCTCTTTAACACCAGTATCTCACGCAATTGGTGCTCTTCTTTGTGTCGTTTAATATATGTAGTATCTTCGAAAGCGAGTTCCGAGCGCTTCCAAACCAGTAATGTCCTTTTTCTTAGAAGAGATGACGACACAATGTATAATAATCAAGAAATTCCATGCAAGAGTTGGTGGGAGTAGGTCGAGGCACCCCCTACGTAATTCGCGCCACTAATCAATAAATATTGAAACGGTTTGTGAATGACACTGCTTTGGAACACCTTTGCGTAGAGGTGAGTGTACACTTGAATCCGCGTAATGCTAATAGTAATGCTAAAAATGACTGGATAGAACTTAAGTCAGCAGAAGAAAGCAGAATTCACTCAGACTCATAAACGAAATATATTTCGCACTCGGAACTCACTTAGACTCAGACTAACACAAAATTTCCTGAGCTGAACTCACTCGAACTCACACTCACGAAAATTTTCTTCAACGAGACTCACACAAACTCACACTCATGAAAATATCAATCACCTGGAGTAATTCAGGCTCAGACTACTGGCTTGATCTGAGTCTGAGTGAGTCGGATGAGTGAGTTTGTTTGCAGACCTACGCTCTTTAATTATGCATTATGCTCGCATTAAATGTTATCGCTCTCTAACCGTATTCCTACAAACACTCTGAACAGCTTAGTAAACATATTTTGATTAGTTTGCGTAGCACTTCCTTCAATGCACTATATCAAACAGGGGTAGTGAGATAAAAAATTTGATGAAAGTGTGAACAAGTAGCTACGAGCTTCGGGTACTCTAGGCTCCATTCTTGTAAACAAGCGAAAATAGAAGGGAGTCGAGATAATCTTATTAGTGTGCGAAGCTCTTTGTGTTGGCGTTTTGGTTGCGACGCCTTACATTGATCATCCGCGTCAAGAGCTTACGCTGCAGTATTTGACATTGTTGATCTGACTAGTTTATAGTTTTTTTTAGTTTTTATTGCTTTGCATCGGACATGTTCGTTGACTCTCAAGTGGCCCCAGGGACATCATGCGTGATGTTGACGCCGGGGATAACATGGAAATCAGGAATTATCGCACCAGAAAGAAAGGCAGGAAGGGAGAAAAGAGGCAACGCCTACATCGCCTTAGGGCGGTCTTGTCGTTGCTGATAAAGGATAGGATGGCTATGTCGTCTTTATGGGCAAACAATTTTTGCTGATTGGAAACTTCACCTTCGTATAGAAAAAAAACGAAGTGAAGTACTCTCACATGTATTTTTTATATTCTTGGGATGACCCCTATATCATTTCTGATGAAATGTTGTTTCCAATAATAAATAACGATAAGAAAATATTGCAGGCAGTTGACAAGAAACAATTCGTCGACAATATATTTGCACCACTAAATACTAATGTACGCTGTTCAATAAAATATGTGCGCCAGATTGGGATAATGGATAGGGATTACGCGATGTACCGACACACAATCGGCCGGCTACCGTTGGTGTCAAATCGACGCACTATTAGTTTGTAGGCACGCTAATGGCCAGAACACCCTTAGCCACAATATATGAGGGTTACCGTGGTCTTGTTGTGTGGGATTTCATACAGTCTCCTATCTGTGAGTAATTTCTCACTAAAGGGTTCCGAGCTACTAAAATAAGTGGTTCTCAACGAAACATTGTAAAGCATGCTTATTTTTAGTAAACGTTCTCTGCTTCGAAGTGCTTTGTGGGACTTTTTGTTATTGCATCTTCACATTCAGCTGCAGTTTGCTTAGCGAGTGCACAGAGCTGGTTGTTGTTTATTGCGTGTTGCCATACTTTCAATCCATATTTCATTTTAGGTAAGCAAGAAGAGCATTTTCAACTGGTTATTCTTCAGAACTACACCATATCATTCACACGTATTGGCGATTCACAGCGTTGCTAGGACAATATAAAAATGCTTACGCCATCTAAATTTTGTATTGTAGTTGTAGAAAACCATAATATTTGTGTCTGGTTTGCAAAACATTTTTTCAATCGAAATTGTTTTAGGGGGATACTAGCTGAATGACTAGCAAATAATCTCATCGCGTCTATTTAGCCCATTTATTTTGTAAAAGCTTTACAGTGCCGTTCTTCGATCGCCTTTTTGTCACTCTTGTAATGCGATCTTGTTTTCCTAACTTTCAGAATAACCTACGCATCTAAGCACCACCAGCAGAAAGACGAAGAACTACAAAGTAACTTCACGAACAGTTGATATTGTTAAAAAATAAACACCAAGCTGCTTACGTAGTCTGGCTAATGTCCAAATGTCAGAACCAGGTAGCCCAAACTTTAAAATTTAGGAAAAAAATTTTTGGTACAGTTGTTCGAACGTTGTATTCTATATAAGGCGAGCTTATCCACTGCTCTGGTTTTTGATAAAAGCTGAAACGCTTTTTCCCGGGATATAGTACAAGCGCTCTGCATCAAAAAGAGGGGCTATTCGGGAATACGTGAAATGTCACTGGTTTTTGGTAAACCTCAGCTTTAATTACTTGCCTGCTACCAATCGCTTAACAATACACTCATCTTTGATGTGAATTAACTTCGAGAGCATCATTGCGTGTGCATTTGTGGTGCTGCGGTTATCCGCAGCGGTCCTCCATCGTCGGTTTCGTTGGCATAATCGGTCTAGAGGGCAAATAAGGCTGTTTCATTACTTAACACAACAACAACAACAACAATAATAACAACAACAACAACAACAACAACAACAACAACAACAACAACAACGATGATGATGATGATGACGACGACCACAAAGACAAAACATTGCTCGTAAAACAGAACTACCAAACCCTCAAGCCACGCCATTCAGTGTTGGACGCTATAACAATATCGGCGCGCAACGTGCGCGCACGCACATACGCCGGTATTTTCGATTTTTTTATTTCAGATGGCGGCTCTGCGTTTCTGGACTCTAGCTGCATCCAAGCTCTGGTCGCTCATAACCATGCATTGTCTATTTAATTATCCTATAGAAAGGAGACAGAGAAAAACAGACAAAAGGAAGGGCGACAGAGGTTAACCTAGATGAACTTCGTTTGAAACCCGTAATGATCCATCTCATGAATTATATTTGAAAGGTTCCACGAGCTAAGAAAAAACTTGTAACAACTCATACAAAGAAGTGGGAGGGGTAATATTAATCTGTCGGGATGGTCTAGCCTTAAGTGCACCGTGTCTGAGCAACCATCCGTTTTTGAGGCCAAATCATAAAATCGATGAACCTTAAGTAGCGGTCTTGCCTGGTCGTCTAGCTTTTTCTTTATTTTAGGATTTTAGCGCGGTTTTCAAATGCCAGAGCGCGGCGAAATTGAAAGGGCGCACAAATAAAATTTAATGTTAACTACCAGATAGCCATTGTTTTAAAAATATTTTTAAGAGAAAAAGTGTACGAGCACTCGTCGCAGCGAAACGTGACAAATATTTTTTCCCTCTCTTGAAGTGCTGCGCAGTAATCACAGGACGTTGCAAGGAGCTAGATCACATGTAATGCGTTAAAGTGCTAGAAGGTTTTCCGATGTAAGTATAGGGGCCTGCTGAACGGGCCTTTTGCAAAATGCGCACGTTTCCTGTGCTTCTAGCAATATCTGCCATTCAACAGTATATTACGCGCTTTTTGATGCTTTTATTTCTATATTCAATGTCCACAAGCAGCTCATGCATTATGCCTTAGCTAGCAAACGAAACTCTGGGAAGGGTGGAGTACTGGAAAAGCTTCGGATTATTTTTTAAATGCGAAATAATTTCTGGATTTTTCAAACAACTGAAAGCATTGTGATTTATTCGGGATCACAAGTTGGTATCGTTATCCAGCGTGATTCGGAATGTCACAGTTGATAATACACCATTATATGAGTATTTAAATTAAATGGTGCAGACACTGTGTATGTGTGGACATTTCTTGATTTTAAGCGCCATCGCCCTGCATGGAGACACTTTGCATTTTTTATAGAAAACGGCCAGAAAACAGAGGGTAATGTTTCCACTACAAGCGAATAATTGCGCTCATCAAGATGAACTATATATACAACCTAACAGTTACCATACAAATATGGGCTGTACTGTTTTCTACTCCTTCACTGCCGAGAAACGCAAATCTCGATTTTCGCTACTACTTCCCTTTTGTATGGTGTTGGTGGTGGACGCTTACTGTGGAGTCAAAAAGGGCACGTGAACTGGCAATATTTATCCGAGTAGTGTTGTTGTCGCACAATGCTTCATGGCACAATCTTACAATCAAGGGTGACGCGTTATTGATTCTAATATTGATTCTATGCACTGCTAGCGTCAATATCTGATCGCTTTACTAAGATATAGTCGTAATAATAATATTGACAATCAGAGACTAACTCTTAAAATCACAGGCCGTCATTTTCATTGATGTGCATGGTTAGTTTTCTACCGGCTATAGCGCAATCAAAAACAATGGTTGAAGCAACAGATGACCCTGGCTACCATGGAGAAACCTGTGTTATTTTTGAGATACATTTCATATCAATGATTCACTACCAGACAAAAAAAAATAGGATGACGCTTGAACTTGACCTTCAGTGAAGAAGGCCATGGCGTATTATAGCCCTGTGCCCATAACCTTCTACCATGTCTCAAGGAATGTTTACACGCGTGACATTGGCCGTCTCAAAATACTTGTGATTATCTACCGAATTTATATGAACTAAGAGTACAGCACGCCATAAATATTCGATTTGTAAATGACCAAAGTTCGCACTCCTCAACACTTTGTAATAATTTGGTAGCTCTAAATCAACCACTTTTTGTGTCATTCACTTGTTGTGATGCCCGGTGTGACTCTACGATCGTGTGAAGCAATAGGACATGCGCTAAAGACACATTCTATGACATCCTGATTGTTTTCTGTTATGAATCAGTTTCAAATACTGTCACGGTTTTGTGGTCGAACATTTGCTACCCACTCTGCAGGCCTTGGTTTATTTCTCATTTAGGCTTAATTTTTTAATTATAGATTTCAACCAAACAGGTATTTTCATTACCAAATCAACGCTGATTTTTCGCTTGCAACGCACAACTCTGACGCCGATACCGGAATTTTTGTGAAGCGCAATGGTATTGATAGGTCAAAAGAAAAGACGGAGACGTAGACGTGGTACTATTCATTGTTTACCTACATGGCACAGACCATGAAGAAAGTGGGTCGCAAAGTGAGCCGATAGAGAAGGAGAGACATAGAATAAAAGCTAGAAATATACACACGCACACACAGACAGGCCACTATCATTAGAGCTACTCTGACGGAATAGTGGAACGCTGAGAGTAGAGTAACGACTAGACAGCCTTTTTCTGTGACACTCAATCCCGTATGTAGCACAAAACTCAAGTTCTGTCGGGGGTGTGTCTTGCAACTTATCGGGGACATTGAAAAAAGAATTGTATATATGACTAATAAGCTACAAAAAACGATTGAGAGAATTGAAACAAATAGACAAATAACACCTGATTAGTAATGTTGACTAGTCCGAAATTGTGGAAAGGTATATAATACAAAAAAAATGAAACCTCTTTTGCAAGAACGAATAGGTACTGTAGATTAGTCCTCGTCATGAAGAACAATAGAAGAGTGTGTAGTGAAATGCGGTATTTCTTTAATGATTTTATTATGTTTCCATAAATGTTATCAATAATTCGACGAAAAACTAGCATTTGTGGTACTAAGAGCTAGTACGGTAAAAGACAAGCGTACACAAAAGATTAAAAACCTTGTCTAACAGCCAGCATATGCGGCTCGCACTCATTTTTATCTTTAAAAAATTTCGCACTACCCAAGGACTACCTTGGCAACGTTGTTTGCTTTAACCATGAATTATATCAAACAAAAAGAAACAGCCATTAGATTGTCTTGTTTCGGTAATAAATATTACGTCATTAGGCGATGAGTAGACTAGCTGTTCCTGTGTAACAGAGTGCCGCATGGTGTTGGTAGTGAAAGCCCGCATGATTGCATCTTTGTAGTTTCTTCATTTATGTTTTGTGTCATTAAGTGTCATCATTTTTTTTCACTGTTTTCCGCTCGTTCTCGGAAGACAAAAAGTAGAACGGGTGCATTCTAGATTCAGTTCAGTCTGAGGTAGTGCCTACGAAAAGCGCGAAATCGCGGCTCCATGCAGGCTCCTTCTTTGACTCACAATATATCCTAAAGGCTGCATCCCCACAGAGACGTCAGTGAGACGCTCACTTACTCTCGGAATGGAAAATGAAGAGAAGATCACATGAAAAAGGAAGAAGCCGACTTCTATGAATTCGGGAACATCTCCGGCCTCATGTCAGAACAAAATCAAAGGCGATAAAAAATAAGCAAACGCCGTGCCACACACTTTCATATACGCATTACTTTTTTGAGGCTACCTACTTGGTTTTTTTTTTCATTGTACTTCTCCTACATTGCTTATCATAGTAATCAATTTCTCAGCGCCGTTTCCCTCAGAATACCGAGAAAATGTTTGCAGAGTCAGCCACTGCCAAGTAAGGCGCCAAATCACCAGCACGCTTTCCTGAAGGAACCTCTCAGTTCAGTCACTCCTCAGGTATGCATTCCAGGGCACGGAACCCCTGAGTTTGGCAAAGACTCAATCTGGTGTTATCCTTTCCAGTCCGTCTATTTCTGTGGCTGCTGTGTCAGGACACGTTCCACTGAAGTGGAGTTTGCACAAGTCATTTTTAGTAGGCTCAACTGATCCGCATGATTAGAAAAGCACAGGCATGCTTCGGCCTCAGATGCAGCCCAGAGTGTATTCTCATTTATTAGAGATTAGGTGTAAGAATACATGCGGATGAGAAACAGGCAGAGACACGTCATTAAAATGTAGATAAAGTAGTGCTAGTAAGTGCAGTGTGAAAGAATTTCATTTGCTTTATATTTTGCCATAAGTATGTTTCAAAAGCTGGGATCAGATTTAGAAAAAACGAGTGAAATGGTGTAGTAGGAACTAAGTGCAAATTCCTGCGTAAAAATTGATAGTTTATGAAGTTGATTGCAACAAGTAGGGATTGAACATTACGTATCTCTGCAGCATAATTTCTACCGCATAATTGGTTCAGTTATCTCAGCGAGAAAGACAAGCTTTTTTGTCTAGTGAGTGGTTCAAGTAAGCGACAGTTATTGTGAGGTCATTGTCATTCACATGCTCGCCATGTTCCAAGCCGCCTAGTTCTCTGTCTTGTCTCCTACATAGTGAAACGAATAAGCTGGATAATAAACCTTCCTGATAAATGTCTTAGTTTCTCTTTACCATGAGTTTATGTCCCTGAGCTACAGAAAGAAGTTTTTCTCTCATGCAAATAACCAGTTACACTGACAAACCTAGTCTCATAACATAAGTTAGTGCTTACGACTCACGATAATTTCTTAAACGTTCGATTTAACAGATCAGTTTTAGTGAGGAAGCCTCGGGTGTCTAAAAAGTGCGTCCGAAAATATCAACAACCAAATGCTTGCCATTTTTTTTATTTGATGCCTCCAGAACTACTTTTTGTAGCCGTAGGTACATTGAATGGCTAAAAATATTATCTGAAAGAGTGACCGGGCAAATATTCAATTTTTTAATGAGGGTAGTTGGGCGGTTATGTCAAAAGGCAGAATGGAAGCCTTTATGCGAAGAACTCATTGCAACTTTGTTACAGCAGCCGAAAAAGTAGCCACCAATAATTGTGAAAAAGTTAAGTTTAACCCAGACATGCGGGAAAGGGGAAACTCAAGCGCCAAATAGAGAAAAGTTTGTCCTTTTTTTATAAGCCCCCAATAAGCAAGCGTTATTATCCACCACCAACCAACTTTACTATGTGGTTGTGCGGGTGGCGCTTACAAATATATATAACCTACATGACACCTTTACGTTATAGAAAGCGGAAGAGTTACAGCGCTTGTATATTCTCCAATGGCGACGTCATTCTGTTTTGTCTGCTTCTTGCTTTCGTTGGTGCTTCGGTTTCACTCTCAATAATTTATTTATTGAAGAATCAGTATTTCGTAATTATTTCCAGAGGCTGCTTTTGCGATACCTCAAGCTCTAATGGGTTCTCCGCAGGACCGACCTCAATATTCTAAAGGGGTATAACACCTCCACTAATTAAAAATCTTCAATAACAAACATTCCAAGTTACAGTCTAAAACAGTGTCTATAGCCATCCTAAAATATCTTCAGCGCCCGAGGAAATGATTTTGAAGGAATCTAAAAAATGCCACATATACCTGATGTTTCATACTTTCAGACACATATTAGGAAACCCTCGGTACATGTATGAATGATTCCTCTAGATCCTATGATGGTTGCTCATACATTCAGCCACTTTCTCTTTTACCCAATGACCCGACTGCTGATAGTGAGCTTCGTCACGTGTCTGTATGTTGTGACAAAGGGCTTGGAAAGCACATTTTATTGGCGAACCTTTGTTTTCTAGGCAACAAACAAGATTAAGAAAAGCGGCGTGCCCGACTGGATGAAGTGTTATTGAACAGCAATGGTCGCTGGCGGTGAGCTTCTGACATGAGGTGTACTTAAGAGCAGCACAGCAATGGCCTTCTTCCCTGGCAGTGTACTTGTGTTAACCTTGCTCACTCTCTCTTAACCTCACACATGAACGAACAGATGAACGCTCTTGTACACATCCTTGGAGGGTGTGTGAACAAATGGATTTTCTGTGGTTTTAGGCTTCATTTCTATCGACATAGTAAGCATACAAAGACAGAAGTTTAAGCATACGAGCTGTATTGTTATAGTTAGTTCATCAACTGTCTATGCACACGCTCTTTATTTGAAAGGTTCAAGAACATTGGGCTGAAATACTGTTTATAGATACTTTTCAACTCTGTAGAGCAAAGCGCCACTCTTTTTAATTTATTGGACATTTTGTAAGCTGATCTGTTCGCTGTTTTGCAGAAACAGGTATGAAAATAAGAAAAGTAACAATTTCATCGTAAGGGCGCAGAAATGCATGCGATAGCGAGAAGTAAGAATCGGCCTTTTATACTACGCTTGTCGCTTCGTTCTAACAGTCAGAACTTGAGAATATTGTTATCAATTTCCGTGACGAATATCGGCAAAAATTCTACTTTGACTCTCACTAACGCGAGATGAAATAAAAGCATCAAGGAACCGATGTTCTAAGTTAGATGAATTAAACATACGTAAACCAGCATATTCGTAGTAGAAAAAAGTATATATATATTTTATTTGACAATTTTGAAGAACTCACTAGGGCTTAAAATTAGGTAAACCTTGAAGCTTCGCCTTTAGGTATTGAACGTGATTGCGATATACCATTCCTAGTGCATTCTTCCAACGCTTAGTGCATTAAACCTTTTCAACTTGCTATGTACCCACTACGTGGCCTTGAGCAAACTGGTGCAGTAGCGTGTGTGCCTTTTCTAATATATTACTGGCTGGGAACCTTGAAGCAATTTATTTTATCACAAGTTCTGACGCCCGATGGCACTGGGCGCTTGAACCGTTTATTGTAACTGAAATAGCTCATGTTCTATAATGAAGCATGTACACAGAACACGTGTGTTTGTAAAGCATGTGTTACTTTGACTGCGTTTCTAAGCAAAAAAAAAAGAAATTTATTTGCACTGCATTCACAAGCAGACACGTGACCATCCGCATGGTGGAACATTCGCTTGCCACCCAAACGACCCGAGTTCAATCTCCACTCACACCCAAACGACATAAATTTTATCCCCACTTTGGGGTGTAATTCTTTATCATTTGTTTATTTGCAGCGTTCTCGATTTTGGTGTGGCATAAAATGATTCTTTCTTGCTCCCAGCCAACAATGTCGACATCAATGCCGGCGCCGGAATTTTCGTGAAATGAGCATTATGACGGTATCAAGTAGAAACATTTTGTTCATTCCTGTGGCTATAGAGTTTATATCTATTGTTAACTTTGCCATGAAACTCAGTCAACAACACATCACTTGTGACCCCGGCAGCACCGTTTGAAAACGTTTGAAATGTTTTATATACCGTGTTTTGTTTTTCTGCAAGTTTACGTAGTTTACAAAGTACAAAAACCTTTCAATAATGAACGAAGGGTTGCGGGGGCATATCTTTAAGGGAAGGCGTCAATCGAGTCATCTGGGGTTGCTCATTAAACTCAAACGCTGCCCCGAAACTGACAGCTTAAGGTATGAAACTCAGAGGTATCCTGCTATGACTTGTGGACGCGCGTTACGTTTTGAGCATTCACGTAACATTTACTTGCAGATTCCTTTTGGCAGCCTCGGCTGCTTCAAGCGATATCTCCTAGGAACGAAAGTATTAGAACATTAGCGTTATTTCAGCAGTCACTTATCTTGATGAAAGCTTTAGTTTCTTGACAGGTGAAACCCGGTTTCGAGTTACCTCTAAACGGGTTGATGTTAAGATTAAAATGAGAATAAAAACTTACACTGTCCACCTTCACTTTCGAGGCATGTCACTGATTGGTCTCACTTTTTTGAGGACGATAGTCTTTTTTGGGGTACTTCGGCAAAAAATATTCCCTGACTTTCAGTTTTTATATTTGTCTGTCAATCGTTACGATAACCCAAACGGCCAACCGTATCCGCAGCGCCCACCAATGTTGCTCTATTTTCAGCATTCATACTTGTGCGATTGTACATTGAAAAGCAATTATTGAGCATATCTGAGGCACCATGACAACACATCTATATTTTGTATGTTTGTCTTTGTACTGGAGAAGGCGTACAAAAGTAATTCTAAAGACCGTAGCGTTTATCACGCTGCGCTGACGATGCGAAGCGATGCTGAAAAAGGCAAGTGTTGCCAACGATTTGCTAAGACGACATGGTGGTGGCAGCTGCCAGTCACTTTGCGTTCTACACCTTATCGCCTCCAAGACGAGCGCGTACGCCTTCCTTCGTTTTAGAAGGTAACTGCCAGATAAGATAGCGCTTGTGTCTAGCGTGCATCGATGCGCTCGTTCGCTTCATGAAAACAATTCACCTTTTTCGCGCAGAACATCCAATAAACGTTTTTTTCACTCTCTCTAGACGCAAGACTATCGTCTTTCGCCGACATTTGCAGGGAAACATGCAGATACAAGGTCAATATTGTATACCTTGGCAATTCTCTTTGCATTTTCAGTAACCCTTAGCAGAGTGACGACATTCATATAGTTGAGGTTTCAGTGCTTCTGGTCACAACGCAATTCAATAAAGGTTGCATTACCACTTAATATAGAGGCCCCGCCACACATTTTCCAAAATTTATGGAAGGGATTAAGTAAAGTAGGCTACTGCCTCAAACATTCATCCCCGCAAACGTTTTTACAAACCGTCCAGCATGAGCGAAGTTACAAAGATTTGTCACACGCTGCGATTTCTTTCTCTGTTCTCTCGTTCCGACGAAAGCGATGGCAACTAAGCCGGGATATATAGCACGGGAAAAAACAATACGTCATGCACACCTCGTGACATGGAACACTATTATCTCTCTTCTTTTTCGATTTGGTGATAACGTTTCCTCTCGGTAACTTTCAGCGGACCTGCCCCCCACCAGCCCTCTTGTGGAAAACTTCCATAGCGCGCTCGAGCTACGAAAGTCAGGCAACTTTTACTAGTCACTACGCTGCCCTACAAAAGACATTGGCAGCGAACCCTAATAAAGGGTGGTATGTTGCGAAATTTCTTGTTAACCATATGCACGGTGTGCTTAGGCTGGGATAGAGCGCGTGCTAATTCATAATATAAGCCATTTTATATCCACGACACATGGCATAGCTCGACCTGAACAGTGTTCTGCTGTAGAAGAAGTAAACATATCCCCCTGGTGCTAGACAGTCTCTTAACGACACTTGTAACGAGCGGGGGGCAATCGATTGTCTGTTTCCTATTCCTGCTTCACGGTGAATCCTAGCCAAAATCATCACCATGGCTTGAATCACTGGCCCAGGAACACTGTAAAAATTACCATCCTACTAGAAACTCGTGCTATGAAGTTTATGTTATTTGATTTTAGTGTCAGCGTCAAGGTCAAGAGAATGCCGAACAATTATACTATAAAGGGATTTCCGAAGAAAGCCTTAGGTCTCATAAATCTTATGTATACACACAAGTTTTCCTAATGCTAATTCAAAATGCACCTTTTTTCTGGAATGTATACTACGCACCTGCAGTCATGTAACCTCAACAAACTTATTGGGAGGCATCGTAATCAGTATCATCATAAACACATACCTGTCGACCCTGCCGGTGTTCCAATACTCACCGTAGAAGACTAAATAGACAGCTAAATGGACGGCGGCTATCTTAAGTCCCATTCCAGTTCTCGCGTAGCCGGCAAAATAGACAGCTCTGAGAAGACCGCATCGTAGACAAATGCGATGCAAGTTACTTTGCTGTCAAAACAAGATGGCGGCTCAGCGAATCACTCAGATAGATTAAATCTCACCAGAATGGCCGTCTGCACACAAGCAGACGCTTTCCCAGACGCTCAATGTGAGTAAAGTTTATTTGTTTTTGATTTCAACTCGCAACAAGCCAGAAATTACAACTGTTACGCTTGTTTCTTTTAGCTTTTTCTTCTCGACGTGAGGTGGCGCATCGCCGCCTAAGAGCTGTCTAAACGTGTTCCGATTCTCGGACAGCATGGGCTTGGTGCGGTCTTCTGAGCAGTCTGCGTAGACTGTCTACGTGCTGTCTAAGAATTGGGCATAGCCCCTGTGTTGGAGGTGATAAAGCAGATATTCATCATTTAATATTCCTGACATGAAGCTGAGCGCATCACTTAGATTGGCAAAGTGCAGAGCCCGACTTGCTACAGCGCGACCATTCTCGGCGGGATTCAATGGTGTCTTCAGGTGAAAACATGGTTAGAAATTCTAACATTGAGAAACATCCATTGAGAATAAAACGTTGCACAAAGGTTTAAATACATCTTTACGAAGAACGTATAAAAACACCCAAATCGATTTATGTATATATGGGTGTGGACGTTTAGGTGAATCAGACTTCACAAAAAAGCATTTATCTCTCCGTTCCAAACGTTCATTGCAGAATCCTCATGATCACTTCACCTCCGCGTCAAGCCTCAGTTCTCCTCACAGTCCGATTAAGTTGTCGCTGTACCAACTCTGCTTCTCTAGGCAAAAAGATCACGCTGCACGCATGCTTTCCGGCCATGCTGTTTTGGTTAGCTAAGGCGTTAGCGTAGAGTGTCTGGAAACATAAACCGAAAAGACCAAATCACGCTTCGAGGTCTTTTTGGATCGTGTCGTGAATAGCCGATTGGAGGAAATCGCTTTTTTCTTTCTCTACTGGCCTAAGTTTACGTTATAAAAGTGCAGCACACAAATCTCTCTTTTCAGACATTCAGTTTTTTATCACTCCACCTTGAAAACGAGCAACGGTTCGTTCAGGACTTTCAATCACCCTACTTCGACGTTACCGCAATAAACAGAAAATATAATACATCGCTGGATGCATGAACGCGCTCCTTCTTTCGCACTCTCTGCGGCACAGTACTTCGTGGCGGCAATTGAAATGTGAAAAAACTTTGTTTTGTAATTGAATACAAGGAATCCGACGCTACCAATGCCAATGCTTCGGCTCAGGATATATATATATATATATATATATATATATATATATAAATAAAACGCGTTATTCGGAGGTCATGGGTGTTCGATTCCTGCTCACGGCAAGTTATTTTCTCACCCGAATTTCTTTCTTCTTATTTGCTTTACATTGGTTCTAATAACTTCCCCTATACATTCCTTGGCATTATTTTCTGTTAAATCTCATATATATATATATATATATATATATATATATATATATATATATATATATTGCCGCGAACGTAATAACAGACACTGACGAAACGACGTCTTGCTTGCCCTCAGACCAGGACGCAAAAGCCCTCTTCTTTCTTCACTTCCAAGGGATTCCACCTACAGTTGATGGCTCATACCCATTACCTGTGACATTACTCCCTCTCCTCGAAAAGCATCGGCTCGATGCTGGTAGTGAGCGTTGAGAAAAAAAAATGTGAAAGGAAAGACGCTACCGTGGAACCCAACAACTCCGTCGTAAGGAAAACAATGGGCTGGCGTCGTAGAAGTACTGATTAAAGAAAGGAGTAAGTACACAAGACAATAAAAAAAACAGTGACAAAAAATAGTCATTGCATGGTAAGTTAGTCCACGTTCGATGGATGACGCGAGAAATATGGCTTTAGTCTTGACACGTGCACCACATCACTTTGTGGAAACCAACGGGAACGTCTTGAGGTGCCCTCAGGGAGAACTTCATACGTAACGTCACTGAGTCGGCGCAGAACTTTGTAAGGGCCGAAGTAGCGCCGAAGCAACTTCTCAGGGTGACCACGCTGTCGGATGGGAGTCCACACCCAAACTTTATCGCCTGGTTGGAAGGTAACCTCTCGGTGTGTAAGGTTGTAGCGGTGTCCGTCGGCAGTTTGGCGAGCCTGAATACGGCATCGGGCGAGTTGACGGGCCTCCTCGGCGCATTGAGCGAACAATGCAGCGTCCGTGTAGAACATGCTCAAGTTGTTGGGAAGGAGCATTGCGTCGAGCATTGTAGTGACCTGTCGACCATGAACTAAGAAAAATGGGGTGAAACCTGTACTCTCTTGGACTGCCGTATCGTAAGCAAAAGTTACGTAAGGGAGTAGTTACAAGCTGCCACTCTAGTGAAAGCCAGCGCGAAGTCGGCGACGGGAATGACAGCAGGTTGGTTCGTTCCGTACGCAAGCAGAGACAGTGAAGAGATCAGAGACGTGGGAAAACAAAACAACTTTACTCTAGCGATATTGCAGCACACGGGATCTAATAGAACACTTAAATACAACTAACAAAATACATCGACTCTTGATACAACTAAAGAAATATATAACAGAAACAATAAATCAGCTTACGAGAGAGAACTATTACAAACTACACAAACTAACAAGAATAGAACGACGGAGGAGAAAGTTCGAAGATATAAACAGGTGAAGGCATACGTGTGATGACCGGCAGCGTTGTGTCCCCGACGATCGGATGCGAGAAGTCGAAGAGAGTTCTGGCACGACTGTGATGTCGGCAGTGTTGCAACGCCGGTGGCTCCGGGAGGCTAGTGCTTGCAAGTGACTTCGAGCAGGTTGAGCTAACTCGAGGCGAAGTCCCGATGTCTACGTTGCAGACGTTAATATCGCGTCACAACTAGACGAACGGCTAAGTTTAGGTGGCCAGCCGATACAGAGCCACACTAAAAACTTCTAGAAGAGATGCTTGTTGATCTGTTTCTACACCATCTTGGTCAGCGACTAGTCTGCCTAGCAGGGCAAATACCTGCGCTTAAATCCCCCTCGTGTCTCCTCGCTCTCTTCCTTGGGGACAAGAGACCTCTACATGGGTCCAATCATGTGCGTTTATTTGATGGAAACTCCGCCCCAAAAAATATTTTGACCCCACCCCTTTTTAATTGGGAGAGGGCCCGCAACCAGCGAGAGTGACAACCTGTCGGGTTGTTGTCATACGGCTTGGCCACCAGAGCGTTTCCCACGCTTTTCCCCGTGGGAACGGTCAACCACTTAGCTCTCAGTCGGTGCCTCTTGTAGTCTAATCCTTGTTCGGGGTATACCGCAGCCTTCTACGACCTTGCAGACGTCGCCACAGTTACAAAAAGATTAACTGTGGGCTGCGACGTTCTAAGAAGAGCACCCCATTTTGCACTTCTCGGATCCCTTTCATGCGCCGCCATTTCTCACGGTCAGTCGGGGAGTATGGCGCCCGTTAATTGCCGTGACGCGGTGTCGCCAAAAATAGCCGTCCGTGACATTGCCCCCCACTTTCAGAATGCTATTCATAACATTTGTTCACACGGAGGGGAATTTTTTCGACAACAAGGAACAAAACACCACCAACAAGGGAGACATGAGGGCTGTCCCTCTCCTACACAACATAACTAGGCAGAGTGCATCAAAGTAACAACAAAAGAAAAAAAACAAACAAATTGTTAGAGTACCAGCTTCAGTTACACGCAACAATATCAAGGCGCAATACAAACAAGAAGAGGAAATAGCCGTTTACGGCAGCCATCAATACAGAATACACTGCACGAATGTATGCTACGAAACAACATGGGACAGGTGCGCTCCTCTACTGTAGTGCAATCCTTCAATGTGCATTACAGCAAGTAAAAACAACCAATACACCAAGCAAAAAGAAAATAACTCAAAATACACTTCTTATACAATGAAATACGCACATACAAACAGAAAACAACCGAAGAAAGGAAAAAAACAACATGCTCATAGACCTCAAGAACTATATCCGGCTCAAGTAAACGGCTCCCACGTTTTCGCTACCCTTAATATGCGTAATGGTGAAGTGGTACTCTTGGAGTAGTAAACTCCATCGAAGTACTCGAGCGTTCAGCTCTTTCGCCTGTTGGATATAACTCAGAGGCTGGTGGTCTGTCTGGACACAAAAATGTACTCCATATAGGTACATGGAGAATTTCTGAATTCCCCATACCAACGCGAGACATTCGCGTTCGATGGTACTATAGGAAGCCTCCCGTGGAAGTAGCTTTCGGCTGGCATAAGCTGTGGGGTGGAGCTTGCCTTCGTGGGCCTCCATGAGCACGGCTCCGAGACTTGTGTCCGATGCATCCGTTCGAAGTACGAATGGTTGGTGCAAATCTGGTAGCCGTAGTATCGGCTCCGTCGAGACATGTTGTTTGAGACTTCGAAAAGCCTCCTCGTGGGCTGCTGTCCATTTCACCGAGTTAGCTTCGCCCTTCCGAGTTAAATCTGTAAGGGGAGCGCTGACTTCTGCGTAATTCGGGATAAATTTCCGATAGTACCCGGTCAAACCGAGGAAGGCGCGCACTTGTCGCTTGGTTGAAGGACGTGGTGCAGCTTCGATCTTGTCGAGTGTTTTCCCCAGTGGTTGCAATCTGCCCCTTCCAACTCGGTGTCCCAAGAAGTCGATTTTTTCTACACCAAGTTCGCATTTACTGGGGCGCACTGTAAGCCCGGCCCTCTGTATGCGCTCAAAAAGCAGTGTCAGGGACCTTAGGTTCTCTTCCCATGTCTCGGTGGCT
The DNA here is from genome assembly GCF_043290135.1 of Rhipicephalus microplus. Lineage (NCBI taxonomy): Eukaryota > Metazoa > Arthropoda > Arachnida > Ixodida > Ixodidae > Rhipicephalus > Rhipicephalus microplus. Next base: position 183,777,267 of record NC_134701.1, read on the forward strand.
ACCAGTACATCATCGTAGTAGTGGTCCACACCGGGTATACCTTCTGCAACCTTCCGCATCAATTTAGCAAATACAGCAGGCGCTGTCTTCATGCCGAATGGCATGAAGCGCAACTGATATAGTCCCGATGTCGTCGAGAAGGCCGTCTTCGCTTTGGACTCTTCGGTCAGAGGGATCTGCCAATAACCCTTCACGAAGTCGAGCTTCGAGAAATACTTCTTCTTTCCCACTGTAGCAAACACCGCGTCAGTTCTTGTCATAGGTTCGGAGTCGGCCACCAGAACGTTGTTCAGGCGTCGAAAATCGATACACAGTCGATTTGTCCCGTCAGGTTTCTTTACCAAAATGACTGGCGAATTATAAGGGGACTCTGATTTCTCAATAATGCCGAGCTTCTCCATCTCCCGCACCTCTTTCTCTACACCTTCCCGCGTTGCAAAGGGAAGAGGGTATTGTTTCACGTGGACGGGGTTACTCGTGGTGAGTTCGAGGTTGCCGTGGACCAAGTCAGTTTGGCCCGGGACATCCGAGAAAATACGAGCGTGTTCCCTGACAATTCTTTGCAGCTGTCCGATCTGCTGAGCGTCCAGTTGGTCGGAGAGCTTCACGTCTTCTTCCCCTTCTACTTTCAGCCAGTCAGGGGTCGGAATATTCTCGTCCTCGCACGATTCCACCACACCAAATGTCACGTTGCACACCTTGGTGGAGGGGCTGTCCCTCTCCTGGTATCTTTTTAGTAAGTTGGCGTGGAAGATTTTTCTGCAGCCAGCCGCGTCTACGACGTAGTCAGCTTCACTTTTCTTTTCCCGGACTTCAAAAGGGCCCTTCCATTACAGCAGCAGCTTATTCGTGTCGGTTGGAAGTAAAATCAGTACCTTGTCTCCGAGGTTGAAACTCCGCTCCTTCACCTTTCGATTGTACAGCTTCGTGTACCGTGCTCCGGCGTTTTCCAACTCCTCGTGTGCCAGGCGGCACGTTTCCTCCAAACGGTTCCGAAGGTCGAAGACATGCTGGTACGTCGTCTTAGCTTCTTCAGTCAAGTCGGCGTTTGTCCACAGCTCCTTCAGTATCGCCAAGGGTCCCCTCACATGGCGGCTGTAGTGAAGCTCGAAGGGTGAAAACCCCATACTGGCCTGTGGAACCTCCCTATAGGCAAAGAGGAGAGGCGTCAGGTAGCGGTCCCAATCTCTCGGTTTTTCGGCGCACATGCGCTTCAACATTAATTTTAGGTGCCGTTGAATTTTTCCACCAAGCCATTCGCCATGGGGTGATATGGGGTGGTGTGGAGCTGGCGCACGGAAAGGAGCCGCGCTACTTCCTTCATCAGGTCCGATGTGAAGTTCGTGCCACGGTCGCTCAGTACCTCGCGGGGGACGCCAAATCGGGAGAACATCTCGACCAGGGCTTCGGCCACTCGCTCAGTTTCGATACTCGGGAGCGCCACTGCGTCTGGATACCGGGTGGCATAATCCATCAAAGTCAAAATGTATCGGTTCCCATGCTTTGAGGGCGGGTGAATCGGTCCCACTATATCGATCGCCACTCGCTTGAACGGGGTGTCGATTATGGGTGCCCTCCCCAGTGGAACATGTGGTACACGGCCCTTTGGTACGGTGCGCTGACAAATGTCACATGAGGCGACGAACCTTTTTACGTCAGCTGTGATGCCTGGCCAAAAGAACTCCTCCGAGATCCGGTCTTTGGTTTTCTGCGTGCCCAAGTGTCCTGCCATAATACCATCGTGTGCCGTTTTAACCACAGCTTCTCGGTGGCAGCGCGGAACGACTAATTGGCGAACAAGCCGTTCGTTGGCCTCTGTGTACTGTCGGTACAGCAGTCCCTGTTCTTGTTTCTACTCGATGATTCCCTTCTCATTTCGGCATGTTTGCTTCCTGCCGATCTTCTCAAAGCACTGTTTGAGTGTCACATCTCCCCTCTGCTCGCAGCCATAGTTATCTCCCGGCAATCCCGCCGTGGTCTCAGGCGTACGAAGCTTGGCAAATTTTCCCGGCTGTGCGTGCGCTTGGGAACGGGTTATAGCTGCTGCCAAAGGCTCTTCTCTTAACTCCTTTGTCGCGACTGGTTTTTCAGTCTGCTTTCTGGGATCATTAGAAGGTCTTACGCCCTCGATATTGCCCAGAATGAGGTCATGCAGTGGATCTTGCAGACATAGTGCTGTCAGATTGCCAGTAAAGTAGGGGGTGTCAACCTCAATCCGTGCTTCGGGCAGCATCCTCGCTGTTCCGTCAACCAAGTAGACGAGTCTGCTTGTACCTGTCAGCTCGTCTTCTTTCACCAACTTCCTCCGCACGATTACTGTGTTGCACCCCGTATCCCGCAACACTGATATGTCTGTGCCTCGGAGGGTCCCTGTGGCCACTGGTAGGTTCTCGGCCAGATTTTTCGGCGGTGTCGCCCTTACGGCGTTGACGACGGGGACTTTTTCGCCATTCCTAAGCTCGACATACCCGTCGCATATGGGATCCTCACGCGTTTCCCCTGGTGCGTAGAGGCAGGATGCCTGGAGGGAGTTATTTGCTCCTGACCGGCAGTCGTTTGCCCTATGTCCTTTTTTCCCACACTTGAAGCAGACGATGGCTACATTAGCGGCAGGTCTGTTGTGACACAAGTGCGGTGGGTGATTCCCACGATTGCAAATATAGCACCTTGGTAGTCGTGAGTGGCTGTTGCCTCCTTTTTCGTATTTCCCCTTTTCGTCCGTTATGGGACCATCTTTCTTTGTTTTCGCTAGGCTTGTTCCACCCTGAGCTTCCAAAAACTGGTCTGCCAGCTCAAGCATGTCTTCCAGGGATTCCGCCCTCCTTTCTTTCAAATATAATGCCAGGTTCGAACCACATCCATGCAAAAACCTCTCTCTAATCAACAATGCTCGGAGGGACTCGTATTCTGTCTCAGTTTTGGACACCTCAACCCATCTATCGAAGTAATGTCTTAAGCGGGCCGCGTACTGTGTTGCTGTTTCACCCCCTACTGGCCTCTCCTTATTAAACTTGTCTCGGAACCCATCCGCCGTGAAGCGAAAGTGCTTCAGGAGGGCGGTTTTAACCTTGGTTTAGTCCGCTGCATCTGCAGGTGGTAGCCTGCCATAAACACTTAGCGCCTCTCCTGTAAGACATGTCGAAAGTGCCGTCACCCATTGGCTTTCAGGCCACTTTTGCCCTCTGGCGATGCTCTCAAACCGGCGTATAAACGCATCTAAGTCGTCCCTTCCTTCGTCAAAGGTGACGAGCAGTCTACCTGCGTGTATTCTCAAACTCGGCTCCTCCCCGGCATCGCCGTGCTCACTGCTGGATCTGCTCACACTGCTACTCTCATTGAGGCGAATCTTTAATTGCAGTAACTGCACTTCCCGTTCTCCGGCTTCCCTAGCCGCTTCCCTTGTCGCTTCTCGTTCTTTCTCCCTTTCAACGCGTTCTCTCTCCTTTTCTTGGCGCTTTCTCTCCTTTTCTTCGCGTTCTCTCTCCTTTTCTTGGCGCTCTCTCTTCTTTTCTTTTTCCTCCCGGGCCAGGTCCCGCTCTTCTCTGGCTAACCCCTGTTCCTGCTGTTCCTTAACCAATTGTCTCAGTTCGGCGCCCTCGAGGCCTAACTGTTTATTGTGTGCGATCCACTTATTCAAATTCATACACTCCATACTGCAAACTGTCACTATAATGCCACTATAAAACCAGCGCAATCTTATGCAGGCTGCAACCGCTTCAACTGAGTGGCTCTATCACCACGCTATCCGCACGGTTCTCGTTCACCCCTCACTGTCTTATTCTTGTACGGAACGTCCTGTCTCGCGGACGCCAGTTTTGTTACAAGCTGCCACTCTAGCGTCGCCAGTGCGAAGTCGGCCACGGGAATGACAGCAGGTTGGTTCGTTCCGTATGCAAGCAGAGACAGTGAAGAGATCAGAGACGTGGGAAAACAAAACAACTTTATTCTAGTGATATTGCAGCACATGGGATCTAATACAACACTTCAATACAACTAACAAAATACATCGACTCTTGATACAACTAAAGAAATATATAACAGAAACAAAAAATCAGCTTACGAGAAAGAACTATTACAAACTACACAAACTAACAAGAATAGAACGACGGAGGAGAAAGTTCGAAGATATAAACAGGTGAAGGCATACGTGTGATGACCGGCAGCGTTGTGTCCCCGACGATCGGATGCGAGAAGTCGAAGAGAGTTCTGGCACGACTGCGATGTCGGCGGTGTTGCAACTCTGGTGGCTCCGGGAGGCTAGTGCTTACAAGTGACTTCGAGCAGGTTGAGCTAACTCGAGGCGAAGTCCCGATGTCTACGTTGCAGACGTTAATATCGCGTCACAACTAGACGAACGGCTAAGTTTAGGTGGCCAGCCGATACAGAGCCACACTAAAAACTTCTAGAAGAGATGCTTGTTGATCTGTTTCTACACCATCTTGGTCAGCGACTAGTCTGCCTAGCAGGGCAAATACCTGCGCTTAAATCCCCCTCGTGTCTCCTCGCTCTCTTCCTTGTGGACAAGAAACCTCTACATGGGTCCAATCATGCGCGTTTATTGATGGAAACTCCGCCCCAAAAAATATTTTGACCCCACCCCTTTTTAATTGAGAGAGGGCCCGCAACCAGCGAGAGTGACAACCTGTCGGGTTGTTGTCATACGGCTTGGCCACCAGAGCGTTTCCCACGCTTTTCCCCGTGGGAACGGTCAACCACTTAGCTCTCAGTCGGTGCGTCTTGTAGTCTAATCCTTGTTCGGGGTATACCGCGGCCTTCTACGACCTTGCAGACGTCGCCACAGTTACAAAAAGATTAACTGTCGGCGGCGACGTTCTAAGAAGAGCACCCCATTTTGCACTTCTCGGATCCCTTTCATGCGCCGCCGTTTCTCACGGTCAGTCGGGGAGTACGGCGCCCGCTAATTGCCGTGACGCGGTGTCGCCAAAAATAGCTGTCCGTGACAGGAGTATATAATCCCAGTTCTTGTGATCAACGGCCACATACATTGACAGCATATCTGCAATTGTTTTGTTCAACCGTTCAGTGAGTCTATTTGTTTGGGGGTGATAACCCGTGGTTTTCCGATGTTCTGTACCACTTAGTCTCAGCACTTCTTGAAGCATCTCTGCGGTGAAAGCTGTACCACGATCAGTAAATATCACAGCTGGCGCTCCGTGACGAAGTACGATGCTGGTGACAAAAAATGTGCGATTTCGTCTGCGGTAGCTTTGGGCAGGGCCTTTGTTTCGCTGTAACGCGTTAAATAATCGGTGGCAACCACAATCTACCGGTTTCCAGACGAAAAGGTGGGAAATGAGCCGAGCAAGTCAATGCCAATTTGATGGAATGGTGGCTTCGGCGTGGCGATGGGCTGTAGTAGTCCTGCTGGTCGGACAGGTGGAGTCTTACGGCGTTGGCAGTCGCGGCATGTGCGGACGTACTGCTTGACTGTCTTCGCGAGGCGGGACCAGTAGTATGAGCGGCGAATTCTTTCCAATGTGCGCGTGTAGCCAAGGTGTCCGGATGATGGTTCGTCGTGACAAGCATGTAAAATATCGTCCCGAAGCGAAGTTGGCGCAACCAGTAGGTAAGTAGCCTGGGTGTGGTCGAAATTTTTCTTGTAGAGGACTCCATCCCTGATGCAGAACGAGGCCAGCGAACGTGCGAAGGTTCGAGGAAGGCTGCGTTTTCGGCCTTCGAGGTAGTCAATCAGCGGGCTTACCTCCATGTCGTCGCGTTGTTGTTGAGCCAAGTCGGTTGCTGACACAGAGGAAAGGAATGTATCGTCCTCTTCAACGTCCGCGTTCGTACTTCCAATAGGTGCACGTGAGAGACAGTCAGCATCAGTGTGTTTGCGTCCTAACTTGTGAATGACTGTAACGTCAAATTCTTGCAGCCGTAGGCTCCAGCGTGCTAGACAACCGGAAGGGTCTTTGAGGTTGGCGAGCCAGCATAAAGAATGGCGGTCGCTAACTACCCTGAATGGTCGACCATACAAATAAGGGCGAAACTTTGTTATAGCCCAAACAACGGCTAAGCGTTCTTTTTCTGTTGCAGAGTAGTTTTTCTCTGCAGATGATAGTGTTCGACTTGCATAGGCAATCACGCGCTCTATGCCATTTTGCCATTGAACCAGTACAGCTCCAAGTCCGACGTTGCTGGCATCCGTGTGTAACTCTGTGGCAGCGTTGTCGTCAAAGTGGCCGAGTACAGGTGGGGCTTGGAGATGGTTTCGTAGCGTGTCAAAGGCGTGATGCTGATCATGGCTCCAAACAAACGGTATGCCGTCTTTCGTAAGTTCATTTAGCGGTTCAGCGATTTTAGAAAACCCTTTGACGAAGCGTCTGTAATATGCGCAGAGTCCCAGAAATCGGCGGAGGTCGCGCTTGTTCGTTGGGACAGGAAATACGGCAACAGCTTTCGTTTTCTCATGGTCTGGGTGTATACTGGCGTGGCTAACGACGTGACCAAAAAATTTCAGTTCCTCGAATGCAAAGTGGCATTTCTCAGGTTTGAGAGAAAGTCCAGCTGTTCGCATTCCCCGAAGAACTGCCTGTAAGCGCTGGACGTGCTGCTCAAACGTGTCCGAGAAGACGACCACATCGTCAAGGTAGACAAGACACGATTGCCATTTTAGCCCAGAAAGAACCGTGTCCATCATTCTTTGAAAAGTAGCTGGTGCCGAGCATAAGCCGAATGGAAGGACCTTGAACTCGTAGAGTCCGTCAGGAGTAATGAAGGCGGTCTTTTCGCGGTCGCGCTCATCAACAGATATTTGCCAATAGCCGCTGCGTAGATCCATGGAAGAAAAGTAAAGAGCATTGCGAATACGGTCCAGCAATTTGTCTATTCATGGTAAAGGATACACGTCTTTCTTCGTGATCTTATTCAACTTTCGGTAGTCGACGCAAAATCACAGAGTACCATCTTTTTTCTTTACTAACACAACAGGGGACGCCCAGGGACAGTCGATGGCTTGTTGACATCGTCCTTGAGCATCTGCTGGACCTGTTGGCGTATAACGTCTTGTTCTTTTTGCGAGACTCTGTAGGCATGCTGTCGAAGGGGTCTCTCGGTAGGCTCGGTGATGATACGATGCTTGGCAAGCAGTGTTTGGTTAACTTTCGAAGTCGTAGCGAAGCAGTCCCGAAATGAGCCGAGTAGTTTCAAAAGACGTTCCCGTTGTGCAGACGGTTGACCCTGGTTTACGTCGAGAGTGCTTGCAAATGTTATGGCGGAATCGTCACACGACGAAAGAGCAGATAGTGTTGAGGGACCAGGGACGTCGGCAATATCCTCAAGGTATGCGATCGCAGTGTGTTTGGTAAGATGGCGATATTCCTCGCTGAAATTCGTGACTAATAGGCAAGCCTGCTTTCTACTGGGCTGAACAATACCTCGGGCATCGCAGATTTGTTTTGCAAAAAGTAGGGACAAATTTCCTTCTGCAAATACAGCATCGGGGACGTCTTGGTCACATTCAACGTTGATAAAAAGGCTGCTGCGGGGAGGCAGAGTAACAGATTCGGAGGATACACGTAGGACAGCCTTCGATGAGCGGGCGTTTTCCGGTTCGGGATGAAATGGGTCCTCGAATAACACCTGCAAGTCTTGTAAGTCAATAATTGCGCCGTGTTCGCGAAGAAAGTCCAGCCCCAGGATGAGTGGACGGGAGCACACAGGTAATACGAGGAAAGACCCTGTGAACATCGAAACACGGACTCGAACACGGGCTGTGCACATTCCAGTTGGCGTGACGAGGTGGCCCCCTGCCATGCGCAACGGCGGTCCTTGCCAAGGGGTAGTTACCTTCCTCAGTTGGGATGCTAGGGCGCTGCTCATAACCGAATAATCGGCGCCCGTGTCGACGAGGGCAGTGACGACGTGACTATCGACGTGTACGGTGATGTCGGCGGAAACAGTCTTATGACTTTCGGAAACAACTGGAAAGTCCGAACGGTCTGCGTCGGGTCTTTGCGTCGAAGGAGGCTCTTTGACAGTTCGTTGGGACGCGGCTTCACCCCAAGGAGCCGCGGTTTCTAGTTTCCCCTGTGGGGACTCGGTGACCGGCCACTGAAAGGAGCATAAGATGACGAGGAATTGCTAGGTGACGAGAACGGCGAGGTGATAGTGATCGTGATTCGGGGCGTTGACCAAGGCGAGGAGCTTGCTGGCCCGTAAGGTACGCTTCGATGTCGCGGGGACGCTCACCGTAACGCGGGCACCGAGCATCAGGGTGAAAGCCACGGAGACCAAGTTGGCGGTACTGGCAGATACGGTAGACGTGACCCGCTTCGCCACAGTGGTAGCAGAGTGGACGGTTATCGGACGTACGCCACACGCTGGCCTTTGTGGCGATCCAGACGGACGATAAGTTGGTGCACTCGGAAACCTTGAAACGGGTGGCGGAGTCGAAGACGTGCCCTGGAATCGATGGCTAGCCTGATCCATTCTCCCCATGGTGGGATCAGGTCCATGTGGTGCAGGAGATCGCAGAGCTGCCGCATAAGTCAGCACAGGGGCCTCAGGCCTTGTTGGCGCGAGTGGGGTGACCACCTGTCGGATCTCATTTTGGATTAAGTCTGCGAGATCACTTACGGGTGGTTGGGGTCCCGCTGCTTGGAGTTTGCGCAGCTCGTCCCGCACGACGCTTCTTATGAACTCAGTGAGGGCATGCCTCTCGCTGTCAGCCCCTATAAAGCTTGCAGCAGGGGTCACGTCGTGGCGTTCATACTGTGACGACCTATACTGGAGAGTACGCTCTATTGTGGTTGCCTCATTTATAAACTCTGCCACAGTCGTCGGTGGATCGCGCACGAGTCCTGCTAAGAGCTTCTCTTTTACCCCACGCATTAAATGCCGCACCTTCTTTCCTCGGACATTGCAGGGTCAGCACGCTTGAAGAGTCGAAGCATGTCCTCGACAAACATCGAAACTCTCTCGTTGGGTCGTTGGTTCCGAGACGAGATAGCCTGCTCCGCTCTCTCTTTCCTTTCAGTGCTGCGGTACGCATCACGAAACTGTTGGCTGACCTCATGCCACGTCGCAAAGGAACCCTCGTGATTCTCGTACCATGTTTTGGCAAAGTCTTCTAATGCAAAGTAAACTATCCGCAGCTTGCGAGCTTCATCCCATTCGTTGATGTTGGCAACTCGATTGAAGTGGTCAAGCCAGTCGGCAACATCTTCATAAATGTCTCCATGAAATGAGCGTGGTGTTTGCGGCGCATGAAAAACATGCGGGAGAAAAGAATAGGCGTCGTTGGTTTGACTCGCCTGGTTGTTAGTTGAAGTTGCCTTCTCGTCTTGAGAGAGAGGACCGTACTCAAGAGATATTCCACGCAGGCGGTGACTGCTTCGTGCCGTGGGAGCTGTAGCTGTCTCTAAGTAGCTCGGTGTGTCGGCTGAAAATCTGCAGCCGAGGCGCATTTATCCCGCACCTCCACCAGTGCCGTGAACGTAATAACAGACAGCGACGAAACGACGTCTTGATTGCCCTCAGACCAGGACGCAAAAGCCCTCTTCTTTCTTCACTTCCAAGGGATGCCACCTACAGTTGATGGGTCATACCCATTACCTGTGACAATATATATATATATATATTGTAAAGAAGAGGAAGTACTCCGGCGCAGAGGCAGCAGCATCGAGTGTGCAGCAGCGGCTCGAGCTCGGAAATTGCGGCTGGTGCATCGCCTTCCAAGCCTTCCAAGCACCAACCTTTCTTCTTAATAAATCTCCTTTATAATTGGTGGAGACGTGCCGGGTACCGTCCCTTACACCTTCCCGCTACCATCCTGGAACTCCGTTCTCGACGGCTACCTTCTGCTATGCCGGACGCCGATCAGCAGACGCTTCCATCTCTTCCGGCCACCTGTCCAGGCAGTGTTCCTCAGCGGGAGCCTCCAATCTTCAGTGGAACAGATGACAACGACGTTGAAGAGTGGCTCTCGACTTTCGAACGGGTGAGCGCTTTAAACAGATGGACGGACGAGGACAAGTTGACACGCGTTTCGTTCTATCTCGCGGGTGTAGCCAGCCTTTGGCTTAGAAACCACCAGGCAGACGTCCGAACGTGGCCGCAATTTAAAACGTCGATTGCAGCAGTCTTCGATCGACCTGCCGTCCGAAAACTTCGTGCCGAGCAACGTTTACGCACACGCGCACAAGAAACGGGTGAAACCTTCACAAGTTACATAGAGGACGTCGTCGATTTGTGCAGACGCGTGAACGCCGAAATGACGGAAGCTGAAAAATGTAAGCACATCCTCAAAGGGATTGACTACGACGCTTTTCAAATGCTCTTGGCGAAAGGCCCGACCACTGTTAACGACGTAATTAGCCTCTGCCAAAGCTACGATGAATTGCGGAAGCAGCGAGCTCTGACAAGACGTCCTCCAGCGCACGATTTGGCATCGCTGTCTTGTGTGATCAGTGGTCATGACCACGCGTCACTAATAGCCGAAATAAAAGCATTTGTCCGCGAAGAAGTTGCACGACAGCTTTCCTTGGTGCCTTTCACACCAGAAGCTACCACAACTTTACCATCGTCTCTACGTGACGTCATTCAAGGAGAGGTCGCCGAGGCCTTACCAGCTGCTCGCGAGCCTAATCTTGTGGCTGCTCCTCTCACCTACTCCGCGGCTGCAGCCATGCCAACTCGCAAGGTGCCTGCGCCTCCGTTCCAGCCTCGCGCGAGCTATCCCCCAGCTCCAGTTCACTGGACCAGCACTAACACCGCCAACCCGTGGCGCACCCTCGATAATCGCCCGATATGTTACGCTTGTCGATACCCCGGACACGTCGCAAGGTATTGTCGCCGCCGGACGCATATCACCAATGAAAACCGCCGTGAGCCTTTCTTCCCGCTTGACTCCAACGCGTGATACGGTTCCTCCACTCCAATGCCAGCCCGCTACCAGGACGACCACCGCCCTCGGCCGGGACGTCTTCGCTCGCCCTCTCCACGCCGCCGCTCGCCATCTCCTATGCGTCGACGGCCCGCACCTAACGAGGAGGAAAACTAGACGACGCAGTTCCTGAGGCAAGAACTGCGCAAGTTTCGGTTTGCCCAAGTCCTCATTTGTCACCTACCAATGTTATTGATGTGTTCGTCGAAAATATCCCTACTGTCGCTCTTGTAGATACCGGTGCAGCTGTTTCGGTTATAGATGCTGGATTTTGCCGCTCAATTCGTAAGGTTACGACGCCTTTCTCCGGATTATCGCTTCGCACAGCCAGTGCTCAACCTGTTCAACCGACCGCAGTATGTACAGCCCGCGTGACAATTCAGGACGTTCTGTATACGATAGAGTTCGTGGTTCTTTCAACATGTTCTCATAATATTATTTTGGGATGGGACTTTTTGTCGCGTCATAACGCCGTAATCAACTGTGCTAGGGCTGAGGTCGAATTTTGCTCACTGGATGACCAAGCGTCCGTCGACACCCAGTTTGCCGCTAAACTTGTCGTTAGCGATGACACCTACATCCCTCCATGCTCTTTTGCATTCGTGCCAGTTTCATGCAGCGCCATATCCGACGGCACGGTCTTCTTTACACCATCTCCAATATTCGTCGCCCGAAGAGCTCTCCCCCTGCCTTTTGCTGCTCTCGATCTTGTAGAAGGGTCAACCACAATGCCAATTTATAATCATGAGTCGTCGTCTTTATCCCTACTTTGTCGCGAGTGCCTTGGCCACGTCGAGACAATCAGTTCTTCCAGAATTATATCCGTCCCCGATGAGGTGCCTTCTACCTCCGTCTGTGAACTGGCTGTCGTCTCAGCGCCTGACTCAACGTCGGCAAACATATTTCAACCATTCATCGCTGCAGATTTGACATCTTCGCAGCGTTCACAACTCCTCACCATTCTTGAGAGCTACCGCCACTCTTTCGACGTTGAACAAACATCTCTCGGCCGTGCCTTAGCAGTAGAACACCACATCGACACTGGGTCCCACTCACCGCTGCGACAACGACCATATCGCGTGTCCGCTACAGAACGCCACGTCATTGCTGACCAAGTAGACGACATGCTTCGCAGAGGCGTCATTCAACCTTCACAGAGCCCATGGGCGTCTCCGGTGGTTCTCGTCAAAAAGAAAGACGGTTCTATTCGTTTCTGTGTCGATTTCCGGCGATTGAACAAGATCACGCTGAAGGATGTCTATCCACTACCGCGCATTGACGATGCTTTGGACAGTTTGCAGGGTGCCGAGTTCTTTTCCTCGTTAGACTTGCGGTCAGGCTACTGGCAGGTGCCTATGGCGGAGGCTGATCGCCCCAAAACCGCTTTTGTCACGCCAGACGGCTTATATGAATTCACCGTCATGCCCTTCGGACTTTGCAATGCACCTGCAACGTTCGAACGAATGATGGACAACATCCTGCGTGGACTAAAATGGAAGATATGCTTGTGTTACCTCGATGATATTGTGGTTTTCGCCCCTAACTTTGACACACACTTACGTCGCCTTCAGCACGTCCTTACTTGCTTAACTAACGCCGGTTTGCAATTAAACCTCAAAAAATGTCGATTTGCCATGCGTCAACTGAATATTTTGGGCCACGTTGTTTCCAAGGAAGGCATCCTCCCGGATCCCGAAAAATTGCGAGCTGTTACGGCGTTTCCTAAACCTGCCACCATCAAAGAACTTCGAAGTTTCATCGGCTTGTGTTCGTATTTCCGGCGATTCGTCCGAAACTTCGCGTCTATTATATCACCTCTCACGCAACTTCTCAGCAGCTGTAAAGACCTCTTATCGTGGTCCCCTGCCTGCGACGAGGCTTTCACCACCCTGCGACGGCTTCTTACGACGCCACCCATTCTACGCCATTTCGATCCTGAAGCTCCAACTGAAATCCACACCGACGCCAGTGGTGTAGGCCTGGGTGCTGTGCTCGCACAGCGTAAACCGGAACATCAGGAATACGTCGTGGCATACGCTAGTCGCACACTTACCAAGGCTGAGAGCAACTACAGCGTCACAGAAAAGGAGTGCTTGGCCATTGTGTGGGCCCTTGGAAAGTTTCGCCCATATCTATATGGTCGTTCGTTTGACGTCGTGACCGACCACCACGCGCTGTGCTGGCTTTCGACGTTAAAAGACCCATCTGGCCGCCTCGCTCGCTGGGCGTTGAAAATTCAAGATTACGACATACGCGTGGTTTATCGGTCAGGACGGAAGCATGCTGACGCCGACGCCCTTTCCCGTTCCCCCCTGCCCCAGAATGCCACAGCTGACTCCGCTTGCGATTCCACATTGTCATCGCTTGACTTTGACACCATTGCTATTGAACAACGCAATGACCCGTGGACTGCGTCTCTCCTCAATCATCTCTCCGACACTTCTGAACTCCTAAAGACGCGAACGCTTCGGCGCCAAGTTCCACACTTCTCGATACGTGACACGCTTCTCTATCGACGCAACTACGCACCAGAGGGACGCAAGTGGCTGCTCGTCGTTCCACGAACCCTGAGGTCGCAGATTTGTTCCTCTTTTCACGCTGACCCACAATGTGGCCACGCAGGAGTCTTCAAGACCTACGAAAGGCTTCGACATCGCTACTACTGGCGTGGCATGTATACCTTCGTTCGCAACTTCGTCCGCTCTTGTGCCGAATGTCAGCGCCGAAAATCTCCACCACACGCCTCCGCCGGTGAACTGCAGCCTTTACCATGCCCTTCCCGACCCTTCGAACGGGTTGGAATAGATATTTATGGGCCACTTCCATTGACTCCGACTGGCAACAGGTGGATAATAGTTGCTATCCACCACCTAACGCGCTATGCTGAGACCGCTGCTCTTAAAACGGCTACAGCGCAGGAGGTTGCCACTTTCCTACTGCGTCATTTTGTGTTGCGTCATGGAGGCCCTCAAGAACTCCTCAGTGACCGCGGCCGCGCCTTCTTGTCCGAGGTCATTGAAAAATTGCTCGCTGAGTGTGCTCTTGTACATCGCACATGTACCGCTTACCACCCACAAACCAATGGGGCTACCGAGCGCTTTAATCGTACTCTCGGTGACATGCTATCTATGTATGTGACGCCTGACCACTCTAACTGGGACTTAGTTCTCCCATTCATTACATACGCCTATAATACGGCAACGCAAGCGACAACAGGCTTCTCCCCTTTTTACCTCCTCTACGGCCGTCACCCCTCCCACACCATTGACACCATTTTGCCCTATCGACCAGACGCGTCCGAGTGCCTACCGATCTTGGACGCCGCCAGACACGCAGAAGAATGCCGCCAGTTAGCTCGTCGCTTTACCTGCGATGACCAAAACAGGCAAAAAGCAATTCATGATGCCCAGACCTCAACTCCCGTTTTTCTTCCGGGTTCTCTTGTATGGCTGTCAGTGCCGCATCGCACACCAGGGCTCTCTTCTAAACTTCTGCCAAAGTACGATGGGCCATATCGTATTGTCGAACAAACTTCGCCAGTAAACTACCTCATTGTGCCTCTTACGCCACCATCAGACTTGCGACGTCGCAACCGCGAGGTTGTACACGTCCAGAGGCTCAAGCAATACCACGGTTCAACGCCGCCTGCCCAGGACTAAGTCGCCAGGATGGCTCCTTTTTTCTCCGTGGGGCCATTGTAAAGAAGAGGAAGTACTCCGGCGCAGAGGCAGCAGCATCGAGTGTGCAGCAGCGGCTCGAGCTCGGAAATTGCGGCTGGTGCATCACCTTCCAAGCCTTCCAAGCACCAACCTTTCTTCTTAATAAATCTCCTTTATAATATATATATATATATATATATATATATATAGCGGGCATGGTGGTTGAGTGGCCGTAGCGTTGCATATATTCCAGTAGATCCCCCGTGAGCGGTCACAACGTGGTTTATTTCGACGTTTCGGCCTAGAGTCTGGCCTTCATCAGGATTAAAGCTTTAATCCTACACCACAAGCACAGCTTGTGGTGTAGTGGTTATAACATCCGCCTTACACGCGGAAGGCCCCAGGTTCGATCCCTGGCAGGCACAAGGCATATTTTGATGAGCAGTGATGGCATAGTGGTTAGAGCATCCGCCTCGCATGCAAGAGGTCCGTGGTTCAAATCCCGGTACCGCGCAGTTCCCAACCGGATTTAAAAAAAAAAACAAAAAAATCCGCGTGTTGATGGAACTGCATTAGGAGGCCTGGGGTGCGGCCTCACCGGCAAACACCGCCGAGAACGCACCCCTCACCAGAGAAGGATTGGCCACCCTGGTGCAGTATCTGGCCACTACCTCCCACATGCTTACGTCAAATAACTCACGGCCCTCAGTCCCCAGCAGCTGCGAAGCAACTGACCACGGCGGCGGTCAGATCTGCAACGCAGCAGAGGGTGCTAAGAATCTCTGGATCCGGACAGGCCGCCATTGGAACCTGAACTTGGCAACGTTTAACGCTAGAACCTTATCTAGTGAGGGAAGTCTAGCTGTACTATTCGAGGAGCTAGAGGGTGTTAAATGGGATATAATAGGGCTCAGTGAGGTTAGGAGGACAGATGAGGCCTATACGGTGCTACAGAATGGGCACGTCCTTTGCTACAGGGGCTTGGCAGACAGAAGAGAACTGGGAGTGGGGTTCCTAATTCACAGAAACATAGCTGGCAACATAGAGGAATACTATAGCATTAATGAAAGGGTGGCAGGTATCGTAAATAAACTGAATAAAAGATACAAAATGAAGGTAGTACAGGCTTACGCGCCTACATCCAGCCATGATGACGCTTCAGTTGAAAGCTTCTATGAAGACGTGGAATTGGCAATGAGTAAGGTAAAAACACAGTATACTATAGTGATGGGCGACTTTAATGCAAAGGTAGGGAAGACGCAGGCTGGAGACCA
Organism: Rhipicephalus microplus; assembly: GCF_043290135.1. Taxonomy (NCBI): domain Eukaryota; kingdom Metazoa; phylum Arthropoda; class Arachnida; order Ixodida; family Ixodidae; genus Rhipicephalus; species Rhipicephalus microplus. The sequence continues at coordinate 183,793,106 of NC_134701.1, forward strand.
GGCAGTAGGAGACTATGGCATCGGTACTAGAAACGCCAGAGGAGAGCTACTAGTAGAATTCGCAGAACGCAATAATTTACGGATTTTGAATACCTTCTACCGAAAACGAGAAAACCGCAAGTGGACATGGAGGAGCCCTAATGGCGAAAATAAGAATGAAATAGACTTTATAATGAGTGCACACCCTGGAATTGTTAAGGATGTGGAAGTGATTGGCAAGGTACGATGCAGTGACCATAGAATGGTACGGTCTCGAATTCGCCTAGACTTGAAGAAGGAACGACAGAAACTGATACGCAAGAAGCCAATCAATCAGCTAGCACTGAGAGGGAAAGTACAGGAATTCAGAGTGTCGCTGCAGAACAGGTACTCGGCTCTTAGTGAGGAAACCAACCTTAGCGCAGATACAATGAATGATAATCTGACGAGTATCATTACGGAGTGTGCAGTGGAAGTTGGAGGCCGGGTAGTTAGACAGGACACTGGCAAGCTTTCCCAAGAAACGAAGAACCTAATTAAGAAGCGTCAAATCATGAAAGTGTCAAGTACAACAGACAAAATAGAACTGGCAGAGCTTTCGAAGTTGATTAATAGACATAAGGTATGCGATGTTAGAAGGTATAGCATGGAGAGAATTGAACACGCTCTGAAAAACGGAGGAAGTGTCAAAGCATTGAAGAGGAAACTTGGGATAGGCAAAAGTCGGATGTATGCACTAAGGGACAAAGAAGGCAAAATAACTACCAATATAGATAGGATAGTTAAAATAGCGGAGGAGTTTTACAGAGATCTGTACAGTAGCCGAGACAACCACGACCTTAATACTATAAGAACTAGCAGTAACCCAGATTACACCCCACCAGTAATGATAGAAGAAGTCAGAAAAGCTTTGGAGGGCATGCAAAGGGGTAAAGCTGCTGGTGAGGATCAGGTAACATCAGATTTGCTGAAAGATGGAGGACAGATTGTGTTAGAAAAACTAGCCACCCTGTTTACGAGGTGTCTCCTGACGGGAAGAGTACCAGAGTCTTGGAAGAACGGTAACATCATCTTAATACATAAGAAAGGAGATGACAAGGACTTGAAGAATTACGGGCCGATCAGCTTGCTCTCTGTAGTATACAAGCTATTTACAAAGGTAATTGCTAACAGAGTAAAGAAAACATTAGAATTCAATCAACCAAAGGAACAAGCAGGATTTCGAACAGGCTACTCAACAATTGACCACATTCATACTATCAATCAGGTAATAGAGAAATGCTCAGAGTATAACCAACCACTATACATAGCCTTCATGGATTACGAGAAGGCGTTTGATTCAGTAGAAATATCAGCCGTCATGCAAACACTGCGGAATCATGGCGTAGATGAAGTATATATAAACATTATGGAAGAAATCTACAGGGGATCAACTGCTACCATAGTGCTTCATAAAGAAAGCAACAGAATACCAATCAAGAAGGGTGTAAGGCAGGGGGACACAATTTCCCCAATGCTATTTACCGCGTGCTTACAGGAGGTTTTCAGAAGCCTAGAATGGGAACAGTTAGGGATAAGAGTCGATGGAGAATACCTTAGTAACCTGCGCTTCGCCGATGACATCGCATTGCTGAGTAACTCGGGGGACGAATTGCAACTCATGATTACGGAGTTAGACAAGGAGAGCAGAAAGGTGGGTCTTAAAGTTAATCTGCAGAAAACGAAAGTAATGTACAACAACCTCGGCAAGGAGCAGCGCTTCGAGATAGGTAATAGTGCACTTGAAGTTGTAAAAGACTATGTCTACTTAGGGCAGGTAATAACCACAGAGCCGAACCACGAGATTGAAGTAACTAGAAGAATAAGAATGGGGTGGAGCACATTCGGCAAGCACTCTCAAATTATGACAGGTAGATTGCCACTATCCCTCAAGAGGAAGGTATATAACAGCTGTATCTTGCCGGTACTTAGCTACGGAGCAGAAACCTGGAGACTTACAAAGAGGGTTCAGCTTAAATTGAGGACGACGCAGCGAGCAATGGAAAGAAAAATGGTAGGTGTAACCTTAAGAGACAAGAAGAGAGCAGAGTGGATTAGGAAACAAACGGGGGTTAAGGATATCATAGCTGAAATCAAGATGAAGAAATGGAAATGGGCAGGGCATGTAGCGCGTAGACAGGATAACCGCTGGTCATTAAGGGTAACTGACTGGATTCCCAGAGAAGGGAAGCGGGTTAGGGGGAGACAGAAGGTTAGGTGGGCAGATGAGATTAAGAAGTTTGCGGGTATAAATTGGCAGCAGCAAGCACAGGACCGGGTTAACTGGCGGAACATGGGAGAGGCCTTTGTCCTGCAGTGGACGTAGTCCGGCTGATGATGATGATGATGATGATGATGATGAACGCCCCTATCAGAAAGCTTTGCCGAGTTTCGAACACGCTTGGAATGAAGACAAGCACGGACAGCGTCCTTGTCACTCGGAATTCAGACCAACTTCACTAACCACCCTTCTTCACTCTCCTACGGTTGCTTCTACTTCGTACGATCCCGTTGTCATAAAAACACCCACAGATCCGTAAGAGAGTCCGCTGATGGGCGTGTTTTCCGAGCTTCGAAGGAAAGGATGGATAAGAAGCATGCCATCACAACTGGTTTGCAGAGACACGCGCTTCGCGGAAATGAGAAGAGCTGGCTGTCATCCGTTTACGCGCCTCGGGTCCTCAAGCTTTCCTGCTAATGAGATGTCAAGAACTCGCGCTGTGGCCGCCGCTCACTGCGCATTTCATTTACTTGCAGCATTTTGTGCAGCTTCATGTTTTTGTAAGGGGAAGTCTGGGTACTAGGCTAGTGCTTGCTGTAGGAACCAACTGTAGGAACAGACTGGTTTTGCGAAATCGGTTGTCTGATCAGCTCCCTCTTTTTATTTTTCCGTGACCATAGCAAACAACCTTATTCCAAGTAGCCAAATGAAACACATTAAAGTTATTGCGATACGGCTCCGCCATGAAAGGAAAAAATATTACCAACCAGTTCTTTCGTTTGACACACTTCTAAAGAAACATTGAAAAAGGCCATGGTGAAGCTCCTCGTTGAGTGCCATTCAGTCAAATTGTACGTTAGTGTTACTGTGCTGCACAAAATTATGGCCTATACAGGAGCCCAAACAAGGCCTATACTGTACTTCAAAAGGCTAAGCTATGCTTTACTCTCCGCCTTCTTCTTTCCGTACACCTCATGCTAACATCACATTGGTTAACCTTCGCATTTTTTATATAAGATTATTCTATGCTTACCATTTTTCTATTTATGTTTCTTGACCAATATTTTTTGTTGTCTCTATTTCTCTATTTCTTATGCTCTGTCTCTTTTTAATTTTTGTTTTGTCTCTCTATGTCTAAAAATTTCTTGTCGCCACCCCAAGAGACGCTAAAATACGGTTCCTATTGATGCGTGTTTGTATAGCCGAGGCGTTACAGCACTCGTATGAGGAGTGGGGCTAACCATGTTGGATATCGCCATGAAATTTTATATTGTTTTGATCCATTTTTTCACCTCCTGATTTACACCTATTTTTTTCCCCCAGTTGCATTTATCCAACACGTTGTTTGACGATAGTCGATGCCATGTACGGTAAACGTTATTTTCGGTGACCCTCCTATATTCATGAATATTCTACCACAAAGCCACGCCAGGCCTCGGATATACTTTTCAAATAGACCCTTATATTCGTGTAACGTCAATTGTTGTTCAATACTGGCTATCCTATTTCGTAAACATTATATATGTATTCCTATGATACAGCCATCATGACAAGCTAACGTAACGTGTAGTAATAGCCACCATCCACGAAATTGATTTGCGTAGCATTTTTGAGTGCTACTATTTTCACGCGCACCAGCACAAACACCAGCGCTTGATACGAGCTTTCCTCTTCTAGTCTAGCTAATATTCATGTTGTTGGCATTGCTACTCATCTGTAAACAACTGCTTTTATAAAACATACGCGGCTGCCTAACGTATGCGTCTGCGTGAATTGGTACACATATTTAGAGCCACTTCATCACGTTCTGATAAAAAAAAAATTAAGCGCATTCGCTATCCATTCGCATACTTCGCATAACATCGATTCCTAAAGCACGCGGCATCTGCCGAGTTCTTAATCTTTCTTTTTCTTGTTTCTTTGTTTGCTTTATTATTCATTTTATTTGTAGTGGTTCTCACTGGAACGTTGTTCTCAACGTAAAAAAAACGTTATGGTGTGCTGCATTTGTTCCAGTGTTTGTAAGCTTCTTTAGGCGCCAAATGAAAGGACTGTGATATGATCATAGATGCGTGCTTTAGTAATCTAATGTGCTTGGAATAGGAATTTAATGAAGTGTGTAGAATTCGTAAGTATAGATTTAGCCTTCTATAGCACACAAGCGTCACATAACGATCACGAAGTATTTCGATTAACGCCCATTTCAAGTGTAAGACTTCCCAATTGTTTTCAAGAAAAGAGCTGCTGAACTTCAGCGAACCCCAATTCACGTTCGAAAAAAATAATGATTATCATCATCAAAGTATCATCATACCAGAACGCACTCTCCTCTTCTTATCATGCTTTGGCCTCCGAACACGTGCGCCAGGCGTGCTCTCTTTCGTGGCGCCGATTGGCCCTACGGGGAATTCGCAATGTTGGACGAACGAGTAAAAAACGGAAAAGAAGTAAAAAAAAAACTAAAATATAGAGGAAGAACTCAAAACAGAGATGAAAACTAACATATACTAAAGAGTGAAACTGGCGGCAGAGACCAGGACCGAAAGAGAAAGAAAGAGAGAAACTAAGAATGATAAAAGAAATAGAAAGAGAGAGAAAGGAAGCAAAGAACAGAGAGATAAAGAAAGACGGGGGGGGGAAGGGGGCCAGAAAAGTATTGGCCCTTTTACCTGCACGCTTAACTGCAGAAGACGCCGACAGGTGATTATCGTCTCTCTGAAGGCACGGTGTGAGACGTGGATGCCATCGAGCAGTAAAGCATAGAAGCGAATGTTTTTTTTTTGGAGGGGGGGGGGGTAAGAATACAGAGGCATGTTAGATGGCAGCACCGGGTCATCTTAGCAAAGTCTATGAAACACCCGCCTGTTCATGCACAAGTATGAAAGAAGCCAGAAGATCAACAGTTGTGGACGTTGAGCAAGTGATTAAACTTGCCCCCTGTGGCTGAATCGCTTCTCCTCCTTGATACAAACTAAAATACAGACAGACAAAAATTTGTGCGTAGCATGGTAAGCACAACGTAAAAAGCACTATGGTCTTCTGAATCGCGCAGCTATGCATTTTCTCGTATAAACATACACAGCATTAAATATTGGCGTGCTGATATTACCTCTCAGATATGCGTAATATATCCGTTTTCATCAACGGTGTACACAGGTATGAACGCAGCCAGAAGATCAAGATGGGTGGACGATGACAGAGTGGTTAAACAAGCCCTCTGTGGCTTAATTGCTTGACAGGCATGCAAACAAAGAAATGGCAGCATATCCATGGCATATTCACGGGGTGAATGATGGAGAGAGGGGCGAAACATCTGTCCGTCCATTCGTTCTTGCTTCCGTCCATCCATGCATCCGTCTGTGTGACCGTCAGTGCGTCCATCCCCCGTCCGCGCGTGAGTGTGCTCGTGCATCCACACGTTTATCCTTGCGTCCATTCCTGCGTTCGTCCATGCACCCGCTCCTGCGTCCGTCCATGCGTTCATTCGTACGTGCAACCATCCGTGCGTCCATCCATGCATCTGTCTGTGTGTCCGTTCGTCCGTCTCATCAACACTTCAAGTACCACCATCTCACATCTTTTAACCATATATTCCGCATATAGAAGCACCGCCATCCAGCGGACATTCCAAGGACTAAACGAGAGGTGGCACACGCACACTTTTTTACGGCTTGCGCTTCGTGTCTACTTCTCACCTTTAACCACCAAGAGTTCAAGGTATATACTAGTTTACTGTATTCATGGCACTGCGGCCCAACGCTCGCTAACCCTTTCTAAAACCAAGGAGGTTACGCCCAGCGAGTATAACGTAGCAAGCCTTTCTTGTCTTCTGTGCGTTGTTGAACAATAAAAAGTTCGCAGCGTGTGCGTTAACTAAAAGCCGAATTCTCCTGTCTCTTATTCCCCCTTCGCAGCCATTGGCATGTGAATTGAGCACTATCTTTTGTTGTTCAACAACGCACAGAAGAAATCTTTCACCGGCACCACCTTGTAGGTCAAAATGTTATACTTGTTACACACTACTACAAAGGCTACGAGGGACGAGTGGTAGCAGCTATAAGAAGCTTCGACCCTAAAACCAGGTGTAGTGCAGAAATGTTGCTGTACAGAAAAGTCGCACTGCCTCCAATGCTTGCGGAAGTGCATCACCAGGTTTGTTGTAGAATTGTTTGATCGAAAATCGGACCTTTTCACTGAAGGCTTTATGACAATGAGCATACATCTTCATGACTAGCTACCATTTCACTACATAGCCCAGTGCCGGACCTTCAAAACAACGTCATGATGTACTGTCTTCAATCAATGAAGTCAGTGTACATTAAGAACAACCTAGAGTGAATGATGGCAGCAACTTGGGAGTCTTCAGACAAAAAGCCTATATGATCATCCGAACAGCAGACAACGTTCTAAGAACAGCACCGACAACTAACCTGTGAGAAATTTCATGGTCATCACGCCGATGCAGCAATCTGGGCACAAGAACTGGCCCGTGTGGCGAAGCGCAAGCAGCTACTGCACCCTGAAGATCCGGTAGCTTTTCGAGCCGAATGCAAGCGACAATGGAGAACCGAGGAAGCATCGTTACATGTGAAACAGCGTCAACGTGCGAACAGTGTAAACGCGTTCGCAGGGGCTGGTGCCCACATTGAGCGGGTGTTGCTTGATTGATTGATATGTGGGGTTTAACGTCCCAAAACCACTATATGATTATAAGAGACGCCGTAGTGGAGGGCTCCGGAAATTTAGACCACCTGGGGTTCTTTAACGTGCACCCAAATCTGAGCACACGGGCCTACAACATTTCAGCCTCCATCGGAAATGCAGCCGCCGCAGCCGGGATTCGAACCCGCGCCCTGCGGGTCAGCAGCCGAGTACCTTAGCCACTAGACCACCGCGGCGGGGCGAGCGGGTGTTGCTGAAGCGGCCCTTTGGCTACCGGTGCGATGTCTGCAACTGCGTGTGGTTGCACACTACAGCTCCGTTGGTTATTTATCTGTACGAAGTGGCTGAGCGGTGACCGTTTTTATTACTTTTTCTTTCACTGGAAAAATGGTTTTTGAATGACTGTACAGACATTGGGCAATGACAGCGTTTCGGACAAGGATATTCTATTGATCCGCATCAATCAGCAATCTTGTGAGTGAGAACTCTTCGACTCCAGACTTAGCACTTCGAATTGAGACTTTGTATTGCCAAATTAACAAATACTTCTTTGGGCCAACCAGGGAGTTCTGTCGCTTTAAAGCAGGATTAAAGTAACCTATTATGGAACGTTTTTTTAAAGTGTTTTGGTTATTGTGGTATTAAACCTAAATAACTCCTTCATCTGATGAGTACCTAAATCAGACTGCGGGGGGGGGGGGGGGGTAGTATCAGTACAGTACACAAATTCGTGCTACCCTTTAATCAGCCTAAAGTATTAAAAAGCGCGGCATATTTACAAAATTCAATAACTTGGCTAATTTCGTTGCTTCAGTTATGCAAGCCACGTAAAAGTATTGTACCTGCTCCATGGGTTTTAATGCAAGCACCAACTTTACTTCCGGATTTAAAATTGTGATTAAACTTTACCCTCTCGATTGCCCACACGGCTGATCCAAGGGCTGCAATAAAACAGTATAGGACAAATGGTGGGCGGTTCGCTACGCATATGTAATAACGGAACGTATTGCAACCAGCAACGCTAACACACAGAACAGTTTTTTCTGAGTCAAATGCTTCTCACAAAATGCAAAACAATGAAGATCCCCACAGTGACTATACGAATGACGTATAAGATAACTGTTGTGAATAGGCGGTTGATTTCACCCACACTGCTATTCACAGAGTGCGTGAGGCAGCCATTCATCTGTCTACCACTGACATAGGAGCGCATTCATCGAGTGGATCCCACCGAGAGGAAATCCTGGTTTTTCGCACTCATCCCAAAGGCAAAACTTGCTTGTATGGTCACTGGCGACCACTTCTGCCTAAGAACAAAAGCCCGGAGCGTGCAAAAATGTACACCACCAGTATAAAAGCTTTCATCGCCAGAGTAGCGAAGCGAGCTCGAGCTATACCACTGAACACCAAAGCACCCACACACTGAGGTTGCGCACCGGAAGCTAGGATTTGCGTTCTTTTGCCGCTTTTGGCATACGCACTTGAGCTTACAGCGTCACACAGCTTCCAGCGGAATACGGCTTTTGTTAGGCAATCCCTGGGCCCCGATGTGTTCCGTAAGCTCTGCGAAATCTCGAGGGTGTGGTTGTCCACGTTCACATAGCAGTACAATGGATGAGAAACATGACCAGTGGTTGCCGCATAAACATTTCTTGTTTTCTTTAATCTTTTGTGTTTTCTGGGTGTGCCTTCAATAGTTTATCCTCACTTTCATTTTATTTTGCTGCAATAATTATGACGATTGGTTTACGGTAGTAAGTATGAGAGAAAATACAGTAATTTTACTGATTGATTTATATGTGGGGTTTAACGCCCCAAAACCACCATATAATTATGAGAGACGCCATAGTTGAGGGCTCCAGAAATTTTGACCACCTGAGGTTCCTTAACGTGCACCCAAGTCTGAGCACACGGGCCTACAAAATTTAATACAGAGTATGTTCTTACACGAAAAGCTCGTTATTTTAAACACTGTTAATGTGAAAGAGAGAGAGAATAAAATGACGGAAACGCAGGGAGTTTAACCAGGAAATGGAGCATCCGGTTTGCTACCCTGCACTAGGGGAAGGGAGAATGGGCAAGAAAGATGGGAATGAAAGTGAAGAGGGAGAAATGTGCGCGCAAAAAAAGAAAAAAAAAGGGTGGGCTGGGGTGCTATAGTCTATGCAATAGGCCACTGCCACGCAAAAAGTTCAGTAAGGCCCTCACTGATGTTCTGTGAGCGAAGTTACAGTTAATGTGAATGGGCACCCTGCTGCATGTGCAGCCGTGTGTATTTCTATGCGGTTAACTCCCAATAAATTGGTCACATTGCCATCCACAGCGTTTCATTCGAACTGGTATTCCATTGATTTAGCAGCGACTGGCAGAAGTTGGCCCAAAGGGACCATAATGTGTTGCAAACTCTACTGTACAGATGCATAATAGCGAGCGGACAGCCTTTCTCAACAGCTGAGAATTCGGATGCTGTACTGAAGATCTTGAAAGGACTGCAAACGATGCTCACTAAGTTGGCAGAAAACGTGCGAACAAATTCATATTACTCAGTACTTTCAATTTCAATGGCGTTAACTCTTACAATAAATGAAGGTGTTCGCAAGTATGCATAGTATCATATAGTTCACAATGAGGGTCATTTCTCACATAAATAGCTTGTTTATGACGTATCAGCGACTGATAAATTAACGCTGTTAACTGTTGCAGCTTCATAAACCAAACTTATGAAATCGTCTGCTACAAACGTGTTGCATCACCTCATTTGCGATAACTAGTCTGGAAGTGGCTTCTTAGTATTCTCTCAGCACAGTGTGATGCGGCGTTCGTTCATTCAAGCATCCGGCCGATAATTTTAACTTCACTTTGAAGGATTCTATAGTCCGCTTAGAAAACAAATGCTAAGGTTTTACTGTATCACACTTGTACACCTATTATCGTTCTTGCTGATTTCCAATATATCATTTTAACTAGAGGAAGGTATAGAATAAATTGTAACACTGTAGAATTTTGCTGAAGCCAAGAAGAAGAAAAGGAAGAAGGTTGCGCGAGAAGTGAGCCGTTGGGGAGAAGACCATCTTGTTCCTTGCACTGCGCTACGTATCATTGAATTCTCACCAAGTAAGTGAATTTATTCAATCGTTACAGTTTTGGTGGAGGTTGCGCGCGCGTAAAATGGACAACAGAGCTTTATAGCCCGCTCACCACAGTAAACAGTTGTCTGGGCTACCGCCGGGAGACGTTGCCGTGAATGTCGCGGATAGGTCTCACGATGGTCGCGAAGGAGTCGTGCAAAAGACCTCTCACACAAGACCTGCACACCTCTTTGGGAGTTGTGCATATTCTCCGGAAGAGAAGATGAGTAGGTAGATCACTGGCTGATGCACTACCAGAGTGAGCCAGCTGAATGAATGGAATTCCCCTCCACAACTCACTCGCGTCGTCCTGAACCTTTTCGAAACTGAACTTCCGTAGTTTGACAAAAATGAGGCTCTGTTGACAATTTGGGAGAACATCGTCACTGAGATCAAGAAGTGTTTGGGTAATTTTTTTCGAAACGAGAAAAAAAGAGACTGCACAGAAACTTTTACTGCACCCACAGTTATATAAAGAGACATGTACGAGCTACATCGAAGAGGTCCTGATACCTTGCAGATTCCAGAACCCAAAAATGACCGACGAGGACAAGGTAGGACATTTGCTCGAGAAATTTGTCGAAAACATTTACAACTTTCTCATCTCTGAAAAAAAAGTGTTACCACGCCATCTGACTTGCAACGCCACTCCCGTGCGTTTGAAGTTCTGAAAAGACGGCTGATACTTCAAAAGTTTGGCTCACTGGAAAACTTCACAAGCACAGCAAGCTTAGACATCTCTTAATCGCACGACCTCACCGCTATGATGCGGCGTGTTGTACGAGTAGCACTATTTCACTTTGAAGGCTGAGATGGCAAGCGGGTGTGTCACGAGTGTGCATTTCATGAGCGCTGTCTGGACGTGTTGGTCTTCTGGTCGCGACGAAAGTACACCAAATCATACATTTTAGTTCGTTTCACAGAAATTCTGGCGTCGGCGTCGGTGTCGGTGTCAGCGTCGTTGGTGGTGAGCGAAAAATGATCATCTTATGCTTGACCGAAAAATCCAGAACGATGCGAATAAAACAAATTAGTGATGAAAAACCCTTGAGCAGATTGCGGGGCGAAACAGGGTTGTTTGAGTCCAAGTTGGGCTTCAACCAGAGTTGTTTGCGTGGCAGGCGTATGTTCTACCCCATGGCCACGCCTGTGCTTATGAGAATAGTGAAAGTATTTTCCTCTGCTTGGAAATGCAATGAAAGTATATGCTTTGCAGACACCCGCGTACAGTATACATGCTTCATAATTAAACACGAAATATTCCAGTAATAATGCAAGCATTCAGTACAAGCATTCATTGCCAATAGGCGTCATAATATTTTTTATCACAATGGCTCTGTGGTTGAAAGCCAGTTCCCCACTACGAAAGGCACACATGCTACTGCGCCATTTTTCTTAAGGCTACGTATTTGGTGCATAGCGAATTCGGAAAGATCTCATGCCCTGAATGTTTGAAGTGCGCACTACGAACAGGATGTCGCTATCGCGTTCAACTGCTAAAGGCGAAATTTTAGGGTCTCCTAATTTTTGCGATGATTGCTCTTACGGGAAGCACGACGACACAGTCTCAAGGGATGAGCTTTATGCGTCGACAGCAGATGCCGCCTCGGCGAGTGTCTTCCGAGTGGGTAATGCCACGGAGACTTTTGCACTACAAACGCGACAACCCGCGCAACTCACCTTTCTGCTTCAATTGCGATATTCAAAGACACTCGCGAAATATTGTAGACGTCGTTCGCAATGCACAGCATGAGATTGTGTGTACCAAAATTACTTGCAGGACGCCGTGTACAGGCAACCGTCTGCCCAATCTGCTCCTTTTTTCCGCCACCTCGAAGAATACATGCCTGGAAATACGTCTCTGACGTCTAAATATGGCTTGAATCCACCATGAACTCGGACGCGTCTATCGATATCACCCTGCCGCCCACCTACACCACCACACTTAAGAATCTACCTGGGGCGACCGAGGTGGTCGAGGTCATAGAATGGTCATCTTTACAAATTGCTTGATCCGCCTGTCATGTTTAAGAACAAAGTGTCTGTTTCTATTGGGGGCGTTTGTATCGTCTCTGTAGTAAACATTGATGCTTTTGTGTCTGTGATGTCCCTTTCTTTTAAGAGTCACCTAGGACAAAAAGCTGTGTTCGCCTGGGTCGGGACGTCCACATTTGATGGAGTTGGTGGTGAATTATGGCGAGCTCTCGGAGTGTGTTCAATTTTGGTTACCATAGGTGAACAAGTGCGTCGAACTGAATTTACCGTGCCAGGACGTGCTACTCAGGATGTAACTCTTGGCATTGCCGTTTCACGAGAATGTGAAGAGACATTAGATTGCAGAGCGGGGAAATTTTTTAGTGAACCTATATACTACCTAGTACTCTTTTAGCAAGTTCACATGTTTACCGTGTCAAATGATTTGATTTTCTCGGCACATGCAACCAAGCTTGTTTCAGTAACTTTATCTCGCCCCTATGAATGTTTGCGCGGTATTTTAATTCAGGCTGACTATTTTAAAAAGCTAAACAAAACGGTCTTTTCCCTCGTTCACTTGTCAACCTAGTACACAGTTATACTCACGTTTGGAATAGTGAACGCGTCCTTAAATGCTATTATTCTACCAGTTGGTTGAAGCAAGTGTACTTCAAAAAAGATGTCAGTGCGAGCATTAGTGCATTTGTTGCAATCACCGACGGAAATTCGCCATTTTGAGACCACTCATCCAAATTCAACAGCGTGATAATAAATCACTCCACTCATCTCATCATTGTGCACTACATGAGCGTATTGTGCGCTACGCATTCATTTTCCACTTTGCCCGACCCAGCATTTAATAACCACCTGCCACCCAGTTTTTTTTTTCACCCAGTCGGCCTCCGACAGAGCACCACACCTAGCGACCCGACGTAGCTGAGCAAGAAACCATGGTTTCCTCCTATCGTGACAATGCGAGGAACAGAATGCTTTGGAGAAATACTAATGTATAACCGTAATTTCCGACCTAAATACTCAGCACCACACAAGTCTCCTTCTAAGCGTAAATCCACTACCTGGCATTCATTAGAGACAAGCACTTTCTCCTGTCTGTCACTGTACAGCAGTATTTACCCTGCTGTCCGCACAGCACAATGCAAGGTGTGCGGTGCACCTAACGCCGAGCCCAACCATATCTTAAGGGCCTGCCCCGCAGCAACTCACTCAATTAAACACAGTACAAACCCCACATTTATAATAATCACGGCCGGGCAGTGGGAGGCTATGCTGCTCAGCACGTGCCCGGAGAACCAGCTCTAGGCTGTCCAGCTGGCCGAGGACGCCAGCAGGACTCAAGGCCTCACCGCCGCCTGAAGAGGGGCCTGTCTTCCACCCGCCGCCCCCTTTGACCCCAGCAGGAACACTTTAATGAAGTTTCTTCTCTCTCTCTCACCACATCAATAGTACGTGCACCACAGCATAAATACTGGTGCTGCCGCCCTAATTCGACAAAAGCCATACCGTGTTTTTCGAAGCGAGCCGAAAGTCATTGAAGACCAAGTTAAGGACATGCTACAGAAAGATGTATTCTAAGACTGATGTAACTACTGGGCAGCTCAAGTTATAATGAAAAAAAAAGATGATTCGTAACAATTACGCTTTGATTATAAACAACTAAACGCAGTAACAAAATTGATGTGTATCCACTTTCACAATTAGACGATGCGATTTGCTGTTTAAATTCCACTTCTTAATTCTAATCTGTCGGCTTGCGCTCAAGTTAGTGGCCAATTCTTATGAACCCACAAGACAAAGAGGACAAAGGGAAGACAACCTTTATTGTGTCGGATGGTCTCTCACTTTAATGGAATGATCTACGGTTTGTGTATGGCTCCGGAAACTTTTGGGTGACCCATGAACACGATTATTTCCGGCCTTCAGTAGGAAACAAGTATGGCCTAGCTTGATGTCGTGGTTATTTACAAAAGGACATTGCGCGAGCACAACCATCGGCTTGACGTTATTCTCCACTGCATCGGTGGCCAAGGAGTGATCCCTAATCCTACAAAGTGTCCCTTTGGCTAGGGTCGAATGGTTGTCTTTCGTTTGCTTGTCTACAATGAAGCCATCCGTCTGGACTCCGAAAACCTTGCCGCCGTCCATGACCTCGTACAACTGAAGACAGGGAAAGACCTCCGCCGCTTCCTTGGGCTGCTCGTATTTCCGCTGTTTCATGAAGGATTTGGCACGTCTACCTCTTTCACTCATGTCACTGTTTCACAAGGACATACATTTCGCGTGGACAGCTGAGTGCGAGTCTGCGTTCAGTGAGCAAACATTTTTACTTGCATCGGCTCTACTTTTACGCCATTTTGATTCCGAGCCAACAACTGAGCTACTTACCGATGCTAGTGGTGTGGGCATCGGTGCGGTATTCTCTAGCTACATAGTGGACGGAAGCAAGTCATCGCTTGTGCAAGCTATACGCTCACCAAGGCAGAACGGAGCCATACCGTCACCGAAGTTTCTAATAACGGCCATGCGCAAACAAACCTACAGTGCACTGGCATCGCAATGATACATTGGAAGCTAAAGAGGTGTTCAAAAGGTTTTGTTTAATTAGCGGAGCTTTTTATGCTCAAAGTTATCCCGTCAGTCATGAGCAAAAACTATGAACATAATGAACAGCGCGCTCTTTTCATGTTCTTTTTCGTGTTGTGTTTGTCTTTTAGAATACGTGCGCCGATTCGTGAAGCCTGTGAAGCCATTAACCTCAATAGGCAAAACAACGAGTGCACAGAGAGAGACAAAAAGAGAATGAAAGAAACGGAAAGATAGAAATAGAGACCAAGAAATGAAATACATAAAACATTCAAATTCAGAGAATGAAAGGCACAACGACAGAAAACAGATAAGGAGGAACAGGCACGTACAACAGAAAATAATGAATGGAGAACAAGACACGGAGAGAAAGAAAGCGAGAGAAGCGAAAAAAGAGAAAGACTGAAAGTGATCTATAAAAATACCTTTGAAAAGGACATCAATTAACGTGTTGTTCACCAACCGCGACAGGGCGTGTCATAGATATCTGAGAGTTCGAGGGGGGGGGGGGTCAAATATTACGTTTTTGTCCTGGCTTCACCATGGTACGGCAAAAACGCAGTGTCGAGCTTACAACTCAACAGCAAACTAGATCTATTCACAATTTTTAGGCACTAAAGTAGCAGGGGTTATGATACGAAAAAAAAGGTTAACAAGGTTAGGTGTTTCAGTCGCATCCTACAAGGTTTCATTTTGCATACACACATACATTCAAACTCATGGTTGTATATACATAGTGGTCACACCATTCACGCCCGAACCCCGAGAATATTTCTGGCTACACTTTTGCTGGGTAGAATTGTTTCAAATAGCTCAAGAACCCAATCATTATCTCTTTTTGTAGTCTCCTATGAAAAATGTTATTTATTCTGCAGGTTTTTTTTCGTACGTCCCCAGGTGCTTACGTGTCTTTACTTCACAAATGATCAACGTGAGGGCGAAGGGCGCCTGAACATGTTCAAAGTCATCACGTTACTGTATTCATACTGCACCTTTTACCTTGCTCATAACCATTTCTTGATTTTTTGTTATCAAAACAAAGACAGAAATGATATGAAACTATTCTCTAATTAGGAAAAATTTCACTGTAAGTTCCGAGCAGTGGTACGTGTTCAAGAAGACAGACACAGATTGGCGTGGTGTTTTTCTCCATTTTGTTGTCTCCGCAAATACGGCTGCGCGCAAGTATGGCTTCAGAATTGCGCCAGTCTCATTTCAACCACCATGCTTCTAACTTAATTTTGCGCTTTGCATCTCGCTCGCTTCTCTGCCCAACCTCTTCATGGGGAATACTTTGAACACAAAGGATGGTACAGGCAGTCAGCGAATGGCGGGGCAGCGGGTTTTGAATTTTGTTGCTCTGAAAGAAGACCCTGCCTCACCGCAACGGGTACTTCGTATGCGAAACAAGCTCTAGCTTTAGTGAGCTTCGCTTAGTTTTTAGGTTGTGTTTGTTCAACCTGAGTTTATCTTCACATGTTTGTACTGTAGCTTGCAGCCCACGAAGTCAAGCGAGATGACGAAAGAACTTTTTTGGTGCTTTATTTGCAATATAGTGGCCGCTAGGTGTCCGGAATTTAAAAAAACAGTTGCAGCACGGAGGCTGTGCGGTTACACAGCAGGTTCACTGTTCTGGCTTCTTCCTGAATAACGTGAGAACAGCGTGGGAAATGCATCTGCGAAGAATGCATGCTCTATTCATTTTTTTATGGCGACGGTTTTGCTAACTTGCTTTATAAAAGGTAATGTGTCTGCACGTTATCGCTCTAGAGAATTTAGCAGCGTAAATAGCAAAATTTTTTCCAAAACGAACAACACTTCCTCTCCTTTTAACTCATTACGTCCTCTTTTAAGCCGTTATGAAATCATGGCGGGCTTTGATATTAAGAAAAATGGTCATAAAAATTTCGCTGTTTCCTCTGTTTAGGTTACCTTCAGAAAAACATTTTGTGGGGTGGCAAGCATCTGAAGATGAGCAGAGCGAGAAGGGTAGAGAGAAACGAGAGAGAAACGAGAGAAAGTAAGGCAGGGAGGTTAACCAGATGCTAGTATCCGGTACGCTACCCTACACTGGGGTTGGGGAATAGGGGGTTGAAAGAGAAAGGGAGAGTTAAAAAAATAAATAAGAGAAAAACACCGACACACACGCACACACAAAATCAGTCCACTCAGAGGCGTTCCGACAGGCCAGTAGTTCGTAAGAAGCCCAGTAGCGCTTGCACGGCTTTCTTCTGTGACGATGAGTCATGACGATGGCGCAGTATACTTTCTTCTGACAGCAGCTGGTCATCTAACCTGTTTAGTTTATTAGAAAGGTGTTGTCTTTCCAGGTTGTATTTCGGGCAGTCACACAGGATACGTCGAATTGTTTCTTCATCTCCGCAGTGTGCACAGTCGGCGGTGTGGGCCATACCTATGCGGAACGCGTACGCACGGGTGAGCGCGACTTCCAACCATAGTCTGCACAGAGCAGTAGCGTCACCTCGTCGAATTTTTGTTGGAAGCTGCATGCTTAACGTTGGATCAAGGGATCCTAATCTTGCATGCGTAAAGAGAGGCTCATTCCAAAGAGCCATGGAGCGTTGGCGAGCAAGAATGCGGAGCCTCCTAGCAGCGTCCGCCCTTGAGAGAGGTATTGACTGGTCGTTGTCTTCTGTATGGGCTGAACGGGCAGCTTGATTAGCTCGTTCGTTACCGATAATTTCACAGTGGCTTGGCAACCACTGAAATATAACGCGGTGCCCTCTCTCTGTTATATGGGGTAGCATTTCTGCGGTTTCAAATACCAACTGCTCGTGTGGATCATGGCCTAGTTTTGACAGAAGTGACTGCAGTGCCGCCTTGCAGTCGCAGAAAATCGTCCACCGTTGTGTGCTTTGGTCGTTAATGAAACGCACCGCAGCGCGAAGCTCTGCAAGCTCTGCTGCCGTTGTTGTGGTTGCATGAGCTGTCCTGAATTCGATGGTTCCCCGCCGCGGTGGTCTAGTGGCTAAGGTACTCGGCTACAGACCCGCAGGTCGCGGGTTTGAATCCCGGCTGCGGCGGCTGCATTTCTGATGGAGGCGGAAATGTTGTAGGCCCGTGTGCTCAGATTTGGGTGCACGTTAAAGAACCCCAGGTGGTCGAAATTTCCGGAGCCCTCCAAAACGGCGTCTCTCATAATCATATGGTGGTTTTGGGACTTTAAACCCCACAGATCAATTGAATTTGATGGTTGTAGCGTGCGTTGGAATAACGACCGCCGCTGTTGAGCAGTTTGGCAGGACGGAGCCGTTGGTGTAGGCGTGGGTGCAGTCTTGGTACCTCTCGTACAGCAGAAGTAAGTCGAGCTGTTTGAGGGCTGGTATTGAGAAATCTCGTTTTTTCTGGATGCCTGGTATTGTCAGGTTGTTGACTGGCTGTTTGAGGCACCATGGAGAAATTGAAGGTCTCGCCGTGGGCGTAAAACCAGTTGGTAGGGAGTCACCTTGTGTAGTTATTGTCCAACAAAAGGAAGTATGAGGTCTATCCACTGGTAGAGAGGCTAGGTGGTGACGGGGAGTCCGGCCCACATGCCTTATGTGTGTCCTCAAAGCTTCAATTTCAATAAGGGTCTGCACGAGGTGGTCTTTGGCTATAGCTATAGTCGCCATTGTTGAGGCACCCTGAGGCAGACCTAGACATATTCGAAGCGCCTGTGCCTGAAAGCTTTGTATCATGCGTCGACTTGTTTTGCTGGCGTTTGATAATGTAGACAGACTGCATCGTAAAAAGCCAACGTAAAGCACCCTGTACAGTCGTAACATAGCGTTAGGTTGCATTCCCCAAGTCTTCCCAGCGAGAAACTTGAAAAGATGGCATATGCCTGTCAATCGCTTTTTCAAATACGACACATGAGGGCTCCATGATATGTCTCTGTCGATTATGACACCCAGAAGTTTGTGAGATCGCCGATATGGTATATTTTGACTGTTAATTGACACTCTGTAATTCGACATGAGTTTGCGCGTAAATGCCAAAAGAGCGCACTTTCCGGAGGAAATTTCCAGGCCTCGATTGCGTAGATACAATGTAGGTGGAGTAGCAGCTCTCTTTATTCTCGCTTGTAACTGCAGGCGAGTTACCGCAGATGTCCAGATGCAGATGTCATCAGCGTATGTTGATAGATAAATATTGTTTGGTAGGTGCGTATTGAGAGCGATTAGTGTTATATTGAATAGCACGGGGCTCAGTACACCACCCTGAGGGACGCCATCACAACTGAAATGTGTAGACGTGTTCCCGGTCTCTGTACTCACAAAATAGGATCGCATTTGGAGATAAATGCGTATCCACTTAAACATTCGGCCACCCACTCCAATCTCTTCTAGTGCGGTAAGGACGGCTTCATGTGTAACGTTATCATAGGCTCCTTTGACCTCAAGGAACAGGGAGGCGCAAAGACGCTTATGGCCTTTCTCGTGTTCAACGTACGTGATTAGGTCGATGACGCTATCGATCGATGATCGACCACGTCAAAATCCAGCCATGGCATATGGGTAGATCTCATGATACTCCAAGTACCACTCGAGTCGGCCGAGAATCATCCTCTCCATCACTTTACCAACGCAACTAGCCAATGCGATCGGGCGATAGTAGGAGAGTTGCAATGGTGATTTGCCAAGTTTTTGTGATGGTACTAGACGACTAGTTTTCCAACTTAAGGAGACAGTGCCCTCTAGCCAACATTCATTATATAGCTGAAGTAGAGCTATTCTCGCGCGCTCACCCAGATGACACAGGGCTCTGTAGGAGATTCCGTCAGGTCCTGGTGCGGAGGTCCGTTTGCATGAAGCGAGTGCTGCTTTGAGCTCCTGAATGGTGAACGGGAAGTCCATACAGGAGTCACGTGGTGGCGGGCGAGTGCTCGAAAGTGGTGAGCTGCTGATGACTGGAGTTTGCCCTGATAATCCGGCACAGAACTCTTCAGCAACGTCCACATCTGGTCGATTTTGATGAAGGGCTAAGGCCTTGAATGGTGACTTCTGAGTGGGCGATGACCGCAAACCTCTAACCGTCCTCCATATCTGCGATAAAGGCTTACGAGGGTCGAGTGACTCGGACAAAGTAATCCAGCGTTAGAATTCTAGATTGTCCAACCAACGTTTGATCTTCTTCTGCATACGTCTAGCAGTCCGTAAATCTTCTATGTCCTTCGTGCGCCGGTACCTTCTTTCAGCTCGTCGTCGCAAGGCTCGAAGCCGTTCCAGCTCTATGTCGATGTCCGTGATTCTTACAGGGCATGGGATTGTACACACAGTCTCTTTTACAGTGCTCTTGATGGCTTCTTGTAAATCGGATATGTGTTCTTAGCATTGGTCTTCCATACGGAACTGAATGTTTTTCTAGTCCACTCTTTTAACCATGTCGTGCACTTTAGGAGTTGACAATCATCTGATCTTGACGTATGTTGGAATGTGATCACTCCCGTGCGTTTCTATATCAGTGAACATTTCAGTATGTTTCACTAGGCTTCGCGAAACAAAAGCCAAGTCGAGACAGCTACTGTATGTGGAGCCACGTAAAAATGTAGGACTGCCATCGCTCAGTCACCAAAGTTGGTTGTCGTAGGCAAAAGACACCAAGCTTCTGCCCTTCATGTTGGTATTCTGACTTCCCCATAATGTATGATGAGCGTTAAAATCCCCAATGATAACACACGGGTCAGGAGCTAACGCTATGATGTCTCGTAGTCTTTTTTGATCGAAACGGCTTGATGGTGATATGTATGCGCCAACCACAGTTATGTTGAGCCTCCTCTTTTTCACTCTTAAGCATGCGGATTGGTTTCCGTCATGAGGTGGTAGAGGTTGAAGGATGTAAGTGAGGTCTCGGCCAATGTACACCAGAACCTTTCTGCTTTCAGTAACAGTAGACGACATAAAAGGTTCGTATCCCGAGAGTCGTATTGCACTCGATAAGTTTGGCTCACAAATGACGATGACGGGAAACATATTGACGTACACAAATCGACGAAAGTCACCAACGCGTAATCTCAGTCCCCTGGCATTCCACTGCAGTATTGCTGCTTCACGAACCTCATCCCTGAAAGACAGTAATGGGTTAGCCATGGTCTACTCTAGGACTGTTAGTACTGGACTAAGCGCATCCAGTACTTGAAGGGCACTTTTGGCTGACGGTGTATTCATGTCGCTTAACAATATGCGAATGGTGTCCACTAATGATCTTAGCATCATCATCACGCGATGATCTGGCTTCCCGGCCGTTGCAGTATTTTGTGCTTGTTCTTGAGGCAGCTTCTGCTGAGGCTCAACAGGTCATGTAGGCGGCTTCTGTTGAGGCTCAACAGATCGTCTAGGCTGAAGGGATGGCCACTCCTTTGAAGAGAGAGATCTTCCAGCATCTTCTCTTTCAGCGCAGATGTTTGCCGTGCTAGGAGCCGCGCTTGTCGATTTCACTTGAGTTTCTGACTTTCTCGTCAGATTTTGCACTGTCCTTCGTGAGGACCTTCGACGATGACGGCGCCTTCGCCTTACTTTTTGCGCAGCTTCTCTGTGAGTCGAGTTGTCTCGCACCATTTGCCTCAGATTATAAATCTCTTTCTTAATCTGAGGACAGTCCTTCGAGGAAGCACTGTGAGCTCCTTGGCAGTTGGAGCATTTCAACGTAGTTGCATTACAGTCGTCTTCTGAGTGGTGTTCAGCACATCGGGGGCACACTTCGGAATTTCTGCAAACACCCTTCACGTGGCCAATCTTCTGGCACTTGAAACACTGCATAGGCTTCGGAATAAATGGGCGAACCTGGTGACGGAAATGGCCAACCTTCACGTAAGAGGGAAGACGGTCACCCTTCAATGTTAGTCACACACAACGAGAGTTGCCTAGGCGACCAGCAAGCACAATGACGTGTTTTCACTCACTGGTTTTATCAGTACAGGAAGATCTTCATTGGCGATTTCTGTGTCTATGTCATAGATAACTCCTGTTACGGTGTCACCATTCGCTGGTATGATGGATCGGACTTTGCTGTTTCTCAGCTCTGACACATGCTGTAGTGTGTTCAGTGCACTCGGGTTCCTCACGCCGATTGCCGAAATATTCTTCTTCGTGTTTATCCTGATGTCCTTAATCTCGTTAGGCACAATGTTTTCAAGGTACAAGGACAGTGCTTGCCTATTGAGGAAACGTAGATTGGCAGTAGTAGTCTCCGGCACAAACAGAATAGAGTGAGGCCATCGCTGAGGCGCTGTCCTCACGGTGGCTGTACTTGATGCCGATAATGCGTTCATGATTCTTCATTTGGCCTTGCGGTAGAGCACAGGTTCGAAGTCGTCTTCCGAGGAATCGTAGTCTGATGCAGAGTACAGCTCGTTGTCCTCGCTCTCACTAGATGGATTGCCACGCTTTCTTGAAGCAACGCCCGTGGATGAACTGGTACTGGGCGGGATCTCCGGGGATTGTACATAGATGACCGCGATGTAGGGGGCTGCAGACCCCGCTGTTGCGCTGTGGAACGCAGAAAAAACAGCACAGGCCGCAAGATGTGTTCCACAAGAGAATCCCTTCGTCTTGCGAGAAGGGTAAATTATAGGTAAATATATTGTTCTAATTTACATTGAGACAGGTGGTGTGCTGGAGTGAGAAATTTTTTTCCTACGTGTGGAAAGCCTATTAGCGCTATCAAATTTTGCAATAAGAGCACAGGTAAATACTTGTTAATTAGGAAATATTAGCATTTTCTCTTGCGAAAGCGATACTTGAGCTCTTGTGAGCGCGACTATTATACTCCTCTGAGACAACCAGAATAAACGAGCATTGTTGCAGGTGTGAGTGACGGACTTAATTGCGCGGTTGATCAAGTTTCCTTTCAAAAATGTTCGTTTCGTTTCAAAGATTTCGTTTAAAAACTTTTTCAAGGGCTTGTACTCTCGCCAGTTTCCGCTGCTGAATAATTACATACGAGCAAAACTTTCATGGGGTCAGTGAGAGAAGTAATGAAGCAATACACAAGCTGTCTCCTGCAGCAGCAGTGCTTGGCTAGGGTTGAAGGGCAGACTTCAGCTGCTGCATTGCTATTTTCTTGTCAAATATTCCTCTTACTCGTGTACATTTCGAAGCCCTTTTCTATGGAATTCCTCATAATCACCTCGTGGTTTTAGGACGTAAAAGCGTAGATATTCTTATTCTTCTTCTTCTTATTATTATTATTATTATTATTATGGATATTATTGTTATTATTATTATTAATATTATTATTATTATTATTATTATTATTATTATTATTATTATTATTATTATTATTATTATTATTATTATTATTATTATTATTATTATTATTGAGTTTCTTTTGGTTTGATAAGCTCTAGCGGAAGCCACTGAGGCGCTTGGGAAGGAACGGGTAAACAGTATACGTCACTCAAAGTCACCGAAAGGTGGCATGTGAATTAGCGGTTCCTCTCATCAGCAAGACGGCACGGGTTCTGTTCATAGAAGCGCTGTCTTAGATCTCATAACGCAGGTGTCTGCAGTAGTTGAATGCTATTGTAGGATAAGGTTAGCGTAAATGAGAAATTACAAAGCCGGGTGCAGATTTCATGTCGAGCTCGCCCAGGCTACTCGGCGCTCTCAAGGAAGATGCCGCCCGAAGTCTGATACCAAGCCATGGCTTACATACAGTGCCAATAAAGGGAAAGGATAAAACAGAATACTTAGAAACACTGGCGAAACATATAAACGCTCATAAAAGTCTAGAAAACGTAGAATCTCAATGGTCTGATGAATTGGGCTCGTCAGCTTCCTAGTATCAACTGCTTTCACAGAGTCCAGCTGGCCGCATTTTCTTATTGAAAGACTAGCATATCAATGGGACGCTGCTTTTAGTCAATCGTGACAACTAAGTACAGCAGCAAAAGCTAGCTACAATAGCTAGTTTTTTTGTGCAAGTTGGTGTCTTAGTTTGTGGAACGTTTTGAGACTGAGGCAAAGCTAGAAACACCAAAAAGAGGGGAGAGAAGAGACAGACGAGTGCTGAGCCACTAACTGTTTGTTGTCAGCGCTGGTTGAAAGATAGGCAAACTTCCACGAATGCACAATGGCGGGGAACCTTTCCACTCCACTGCGCATTCGTGGAAGTTCACATGTTTTTCATTCTGCGCTGGCAATAAGCATTGGTAGCTTAGAACTAGTCTCTCTTCTCTCCCAGATTTTGGTGTTTCAAGCCTTGCGACAGTTACAAATCGTTCAACAAAGCAAGAAACACGAGTATCACCAAATCAACAAGCCTTCCAAGGTTTTCTGCAGACGATTCATATAATAAAGCTTTTACGGAATATAACTGAAGGAGAAAATACAATTGCAATCTATGAATAATGCTTCAACATAAGCTGAGCGATGTGAAAGAGATAACCTACATGTTGGCACAATGAAAGATAATATTACTAGTACCATGAAAAAGTGTGCAAATGAAGTTGTAGGTTCAGTCACTAGACGGGAAACTGGCAAACTATCTCAGGAGGCAAAAAATCTTATTAAGAGATGACAAACAATGAAAGCCTCAAATGCAACTGACAAAATAGAGCTAGTGGAACTTTCGAACTTAATCAATAGGCGTAAAGTAGCCGACATCGGGAGGTATAACATGAAAAGAATTGAGAACGCTCTAAAAAGCGGCAGAAGCCTCAAAGCTGCGAAGGCAGACTTGTGCATAGGCATAATTGGACGTATGCATTCAGAAACAAGGAAGGCAATGTCATATTCAATACGAATTGGATAGTCGACATTGCGAAGAATTTCTACAGAGAGCTGTACAGAAGTCAAAAAAACCAGGATGGTATTGGGAGAAACTAGAATAGTCAAAGAGAATTCGACATTTTACCAGTAACGACAGGGGAAGTAAGGAAATCTCTAGAAGAAATGCGAAGAGGCAAAGCCGCTGGGGAGGGTAAGTAACAACGGACCTTGAAAGATGGCGGAGAAAGTGTGTTTGAAAAATTATCCACCTTATATGCAATGTGTGTATTGACAGGAAGGGTACTAAAATCTTAGAAGAACACGAACATTATCTTAATTTATAAGAAAGAAGATGTCAAGGTTTTGAAAAATTACAGGCCGATGAGCCTACTCACTGTTGTCTACAAACTATTTACAAATATAATAGCTATAAAAATTGAGACGATAATAGAGTTCAATCAGCCAAAGGACCACGTAAGCTTTCGTACCATCTACTCCACAATAGACCATATTCATCCTATCAATCGGGTAATAGAGAAATGCACTGAATACAACCAACCCCGTTACAGAGCTTTTATAAATTACGAGGAGGCATTTGACTCAGTCGAGCCATCAGCAGTGATGCAGGCACTACGGAATCAGGGCATCGAAGAACCTTCACTCACTCATCACGCATGCGCGAGTTCTTTTAAAGATTGTATCGTTTTCAGTTTTTTTCTTGAAACGCTGGTAAAAAAAGTAGCCTTGTTATCTTGTTTTTAACCTCCTCCCAATCACATTTTTAGGCACGTCTGTACGCATAGGTGACCGCAATAAAAATTCAGTTGTTAGCGCTCTTTGCCTATAATGTCCTTCTTTTCCCTGTGTTATTGCGCTGCCCTTTCTAAGTGAGTCCTACTTAAACATACTGAAAGAAATCTACAGAAGATTTACAGCCATCATAGTTCTCCATAAAGAAGCGAGAAAATCTTGATAGTGAAGGGTCTAAGGCAGCGAGACATGGTCTCTCCAATGCTATTCCACATGTGTTTACAAGAGGTATTCAGGACCCTAGATAAGGAACCGCTATGAATAAGAGTTCATGTAGAGTACCTTAGTAACCTGCGATTTCCTGATGACATTCCCTTGATGACTAACGCAGGAGATGAATTATTGTTCATGATTACTGAACTGAACAAGGAAAGGAGGTAAGCAAGTCTGAAAATATTATGCAAAAAAACCATAGTAATGTGCAACAATATCGGCAGGAAACAGGACCTTGTCATACGTGGAGAGGCATTGAATGGGGTTAAGGAATATGTTTACTTAGAACACGTAATAACCGCGGAGCCTACCCCCGAGATTGAAATAACTAAAATAATAATAGGGTGGGGCACATTTGGCCAGTACTCTGAAATCACGACTGGTAGATTGCCACAATTCCTCAAAAGGAAGGTGTATACCAGTTTCATCTTGCCAGTACTTACCTACGGAGCAGAAACCTGGAGGCTTACAAAGAGGGTTCAACTTAAATGGAGGACGACGCAGCGAGCGATGGAAAAAAATGATAGGTGTAACCTTAAGAGAAAAGAGCAGAGTAGGTGAGGGAACAAACCAGGGTTAAGGATGTTATAATTGAAATCAAGAAAAAGAAATGGACATGGGCCGGACCCGTAGCACGTAGGCAGGATAAACGGTGGTGGTTAAGGGTAACTGACTGAATTCCCAGAGAAGGCAAATGCACGAAGGGGAGGCAGAGAGTTAGGTGGGCCGATGAGATTAAAAAGTTTGGGGGTATATCGTGGTAAAGGAGAGCATGAGACCGGATTGATTGGCGGAACATGGCACAGGCCTTTGCTCTGCAGTGGGCATAGTCAAGCTGATGATGATGAAGATGATCGTCCGGATTACGCAACATTTGATTTGAGATACAGTCTGGGCCTGGGTCTGATAAACTATTCAGTTTCATGAGACCCTCCCTCACTTCAGCCATGCTGCCATGCCCCGCCGTGGTGGTCTAGTGGCTAAGGTACTCGCCTGCTGACCCGCTGGTCACGGGCTCGAATCCCGGCTGCGGCGGCTGCATTTCCGATGGAGGCGGAAATGTTGTAGGCCTGTGTGCTCAGATTTGGGTGCACGTTAAAGAACCCCAGGTAGTCGAAATTTCCGGCGCCCTCCTTTACGACGTCTCTCATAATCATATGGTGGTTTTGGAACGTTAATCACCACAAATCAATAAACTTCAGCCATGCTGAAAGTTTCGTCTAGGGACTCCACGTGCTGACCCTCGTAAGGGGGATGGTCGGCATCTCACGAGGTGCTCACGCGCCAGGCGGTTTGGACGCTGCAGCCGCTGGCGCTCCGCTTCTGCAATCACCTTTTATAATGAAGTGGCGAGACAACCACACGACCACGTTGTCCGCCATCACGTCTTCCTCTCTCGCTACATGGTCATCTGGCAGATGGCTTTTCGCGACGCGTTCGAGAACTTATTGTTCTGAGTGTTCTTGTTTGGTCACAATGAGGATTTTGTCTATTGCACCCCTCTGTTTGGATTTCGAGTTCGATTCCTTTAGCAGGTGCTTTAGCAAGTTCCACCTGCCTCCTGTGTGCATCTGGCCATCGACTGAGTTGAAGAGTTCGTCCCAATGTTGCCTAGAGAGCGTCTGACAGTGTTCCTCAATCTGGCGATTCAGCTCAGCGATTTTTTTTCCGCAGTTACGGTTCAGCTTCTGTCTCTTCCTTCTACGGAGAAGGGAGTTTTTAGTTTCGAACAAATGCGCTAGACAGCTATCCATTCTGTCAACCCTATGATCAGTAACTATGGACTTGGTAGCTGCAGCTACATCCTCCTTGAGCTGTGCCAACCAGCGATCGAAAGAATTCAGTGTTTTCCGGTTTTCACCTTCCTGCGTCCTGATTTCGCCGACACAATGCCAATCCCTGAATTGAAATTCCCTTCGAGGTTTGCTCTGTATTTCCATCGAAGTGACGAGAATATAATGAGCACTGCCGAGATTTTTGTTGAGACTGCGCCGGGTTACCAACCCCGAGTTTTCCACGAAGGTTAGGTGCTGTGCAGTGTTCCTGGAGCATGACTTTTCAATTATAGTAGAAATTGTAAGATCTGTGAGTAGAGTTAAGTTGTAACCTGAAGCAGCCCGCTAGAAATCTGTACCCTTAGCGTTAGTCCTAAGCTATAATGAGTTGGGCCTCAGCTGCCTTTCCTACTGCCCTCGATATTAGCAATGTGAAGTGCTGTCTCATGTTCCTAGGAGTGCTGTAAATGTTCAGGATGAAGGGGCTGTTCCGAAGTCGCCCGCTTGGTATAAAGTCGAAAAACAAGTGCTCAGTCTTGCTGTGGTTCATGGAAAGATCGTGAACTACGGTGGTAAACTTCGTCGAGACATAGGTGCAGATACCCCTTCTTTCTAGCCCGAATAAGCAGTGAGACCTATAGCCTGATAGGGTAAATGAGCCCGTGAATGTTTCTTGAGGTAGGACAATCTCCGGGTGGTTAGTATGATATCAATTGATTTGCTAAAGGACCGCCTTCTTACGCAGAGATCCGCAATAGTTCCACTGACAAACTACGATGTTGCTATTACTAGTCCGACCCGCCATAATTGCAACTTTAGCTTAATTTGCCTTGCAGCACAATGCGTATGGGGGCCTGCTTTCGGCCCTTTTGAGTGGTCCTTACTTTGGAGCAACTCAATGAAAAGGAAAGATTTTCCACTGTCAAACCCGATGACCCACTATTACTCTTGGATTCGAGTGTTGCGAACCTCATGCTCAAAGTTCAGAACGCTTCGCTAAGGGACTTGACCATGTTCCTAAATTCGGCCAGAAATTCTTTCATGTCGTTTTTGAACTCGTTAAAGTCAGCTTTAAGATTTAAACAATGAAAATTGTATAGAGAAAGGTTTCATTGAGACCACCTATCATTTCTTCATTTCAATTAGGATGTAGAAGATCAAGTTTAGGGAATGATTCGTAGAAACCATTATCGCTAGGCAGCCTGCGATTGGAACGTCCTCAGTAATCGCGGGTATTTGAGCGTAATAAATAAGAAAATAACATCCGAAGATGCCACAATATCTGCATTACCTAATTAAAGGAATAAAACAGCTTGCCCCAGACATCGCAGGGTAGAGCTGTAGGACATCTAGCTGGTTCTCTTTTCCAAAGACTTTCACGATTTCTGTATATTACTTTACTTATATCTGCTTCTCTTCGTTCTCCTATCTTTCTCTGTATTCACTTTGGCTAGTCGAAGTTATCGCGTCAGACACAGGTACAAGTAAAAAAAGGGTGTGTTTTTACGGATTCAAATGAATAGACCCAGACACAAAATGGAAACACGCTTATGTTTTTTAGTTACGTTTTCGTGTACCGCACGGCTTGCCATTCGTCATGATTAATCACTTGCCTTGTTCAGGTTATCGTGGCTGACGCTCAAGGTACTTCCAACCATACTGTTTTTAAGCGTTGCAAATAATTGTAGTCGCACACGGTCTAAAGAAAAGTGAGCACGATAATGCAGAGTTGCGAAACGCTGCGCGCGGTTTACTATTAGCACCCGCTCGCATTGCGCTTTCAAAAAGAGATTATCAATACAATCAGAAAAAGCGAAACTGGGTGGGGCTATTGCCTGGTAATAATGCAAAGCTGTATATCCGCCAGCAACCTATAGCATCCTAATTCTAATGAGCAGAATAAGAATGAAAGAGTATTTATGACGACTGGTGCAACGCATGTGTTCGAGGTACTATTATCACTCAATCCCTAACAAGCGAAGCATTATACGGTTATGAAACATACACAACGCTCTGTAATTGGTTCTTTTCCTCAACGAGAATAATGTTTAACTGCACAAAATTCGTTAAATGTATAAATAATGAGGTTTAGTAACAATAGTTGAAATTATGTGCCTATGTTACGTATAGTTCTTTAGCCACAACTTTATTTTTCATCATTTTACACCTACCTCTACATGCCCTGCTCACTGCGCTTTAAACTCTACCAAGTGCTTTTACGATTGCTGTATATTACTTAAGATCCCTGCTAGGTCGTCCTCTCTCTCCGTGGAAGCACGGCTCTTGTCTTCTTAACAAAGCATCTGCAGACATCAGGAGGACACGACGTTCTCTTTGTGAGTGGCCTAAGTGTGTTCTATTGAAGGGCGCCTGGTACAAGAACCTCGCGCCAATGCTTGTCGCAGCCTGTCAGTCGCGGCTTTCGCTTTCCTTCATTCTCCGCATTTTGTGAACCATTGTTCTAAGGTTCCCTTACACAGCGAAATTCTCGTAACGATTCTCGCCTTTTGAAAGCGCTATTGTGCGCTTTGTGCACGGTATAATGATCACAATAGCTCTATATGGTTCACTGTGGAATGGCACGATACATAATTCTTGCATCCTTGTCATGCTGGTACCTTGTGTGTTATAGAATAATGTTACTGTACTTTTGCAACTAGAAGTCTCTACTAGGTAAACAAAATTTTCTCGATCTACTTCTATGCAAAGTTCATCGTTGTTGTGTGTGTGTGCTTTTTGCTCTGTATTTTTAAAACAGGGAATACTAACCTGTTCGTATGAGCTTCATTACCATGATCAGTGCAAGAAGAGAGAGACAGAGCGAGAAGAAAAAAAGAAAGCTGGGAGGTCAGTAGACACCCCACGAATAGAATTTGTTATGTCCAGTGCGGTCTTTCTACTGTTTTTTGCTTCACAAAACCACACGAAGTTATTGATTACTTTGTTATTTTTGTTTCTTTTTTGGTTTTTCTTTGAGAATGTGATTATATTTTTTTTTGTAGACAATATATTTTGTGTTTTGTGTGTTTAGAGAAATTTATTCTCACGGACAGCGAACAATTACAATCCAAGAAAACATCGCGACATACCAAAAGTAGTTACAAAAAGATATGTTTACGTAAGTACACGGAACATAACATAAACAAATGCACAAAAAACTGTTAAAATATGTCTACATATGCACAATACATGGTAAACGAAGAACACACAAATGACATGCAAATACTTATATGTCATATATCTACATAGTATTTGCAAGGTATTTGTGTGAGTACTAAACAAAGATTTACCTACCAATACTAGGCAGGCCTGAAAACAAGCCTTACACGTCTCTCGCAAACGAACACAAAAGGGCAGGACCAGTGCTGAAGGAATTCCTCCTCACCCAGAAAGAAGAGTTCCTTCGACAAAACAGATAGTATTTCTTTGTACAGTCGCTCCAAAATCGAGAAGAGAGCACGGCGGAGACGACCTGCTGCACCAGCATCACAGCGGTTACGCCAAAGACAGTAGGCACCAGCAACAATCAGAATGCAGGCGAAGCGGCCCCGAGAACAACGTCCAGAAGAAACAAAGCGGTTTACTCCGAGGCCATGAAATCCTGCATGCACAGCCCTCCATAAAATATGAGCAACGACGCATTCGTCTTAAGAAATGCTGATTTGTTTCCCGTAGTGAGCAGTTCGGACATGTTGATGGCTGGACCATTCTCTACCTTTTGAGTTTGTCAAGGGTAGGAAGAACGCCCTATCCCAGCAGCAACATGAAGTCCCGGAGGTGGCCAGGTAGAAACAATGCCGTCAGCATGCTCCAAGACACACGACTAGAGCGGGTGCAGCCTGCCGGAGGAACTAACGGGAGCAACAAAGCGGCTGTTGTGTCAACGATAGGATTGTCTACCACATCTACCTCAGGGCAAGCCGACCGGATATGACGAAAAAATGCGACAGCTGTTGCATAAACGAAGGAAGTACTACTGATTGTAGGCCCCGATTAAATTGCACATTAGGCATTAAATACCGAAGTTGAGCGCCTAGAAAATAATATGCCAGAGTTCGGGCAAGGGATTCCTCTCCTTGTACAAGGTGCAACAAAAAGCACAGGGCCAATAGCCGGCAGCATATTGATACCGAAGGGAAAGCAAAACTTCCCTGGGAATGCTGCTGTCCTAACGCCGCACGAGAAACCAACTCAGTGCCACCGGAACAAAAGAAGGAACACAAGGCAGACTGCAATGACCTCACGATGCTTAAAGGCGGCTGTTCCACGTGAGAAAGGTACCAAATGGGACCGCAGAACACGGTCTATGCAAGGTACCTACGCTCAAGAAGCGGGAAGTTGAAATCCCGGGCGTTCTCAATTTTTTGTTTTACTTCATCGAGCGCGCTTGACGAAACGGAGTTACAAACGCCATAGTGGTTGTATAGAATTCATTGAATGCGAAGCGATGCAGCCGGCTGAAAAAGAGATGTGGAGCTAAGTCTAGAAGTTAGGATAGCCGATGAACAAATACCGGTATATAGAGAGGTTTAGCGCGGCACCTGAAATCTCACCATAAAGAAAGAATAAAAGCATGCTATGTGAAAGACTATCTTCATCTGAAAGGTACAGGATTATGTCGTCCGCAAAAGCTGTGACTTTTATGGCACAGTGGCCGGGAAGCGCAAGACCTCCGACATGCGAATCCGCTTCTAGAGCACACAAAAATGGCTCAAGGCTGAGGACAATTAGAACAGGAGAGAAGGGGCATCCCTGATGGACCCCACGTGTACTAGAAAAGGCAGCACTCTTCAAACTATCTGGAACCACCATGATGGCTCACTGGTAGAGCATCAAACGCGTTATTCGGAGGTCGTAGGGTCGATTTCTGCTCAGGGCAAGTTATTTTTTCACCCGGTTTTCTTTCTTCTTACTTATTTTACATTGGTTATAATAATTTTCCCTATATATTCCTTGAAATTATCGTCTGTTGAATCTCATTATTATTGTGTCAAATCACGAAAAAACGAGCCCTTCGGTATACACTTCTTTCCCTTATTCATTAACGAGGGTCTCGTACTAGCAGACTTCGTGCCGTTTAGGTGGTGTACAAGTGACTGTGGGTCAGCTGCAAGCTGGTATTAGGTTCACGTGCTACGTGACGCCATACAGTCTCATAAATAGAGTGTACCACACTCGCCGCCATTGCTACAGGTGGCGCTGACTGACACTCCCACGTTTAAATTGACATACAAACCCAATAAAGTGGCTGGGGGAACAGCCACTGTGATAGCTCAGTAGTAGTGCATTGAACGCGTTATTCGAAGGTCGTAGGTTTGATTCCTGCTCATGGCAAGTTATTTTTCACCCACTTTTCCTTCTTCTTATTTACTTTACAATGGTTCCAATAACTTCGCCTATACATTCCTTAGCATTATTGTCTGCTAGATTTCATTATATATATATATATATATATATATATATATATATATATATATATATATATATATATATATATATATATATGTATATATACGGTGAGTGACACCGACGGGAAAATGCTGCCGGGAGGGTCCATATATTTGCTATCGCACATCAAACAGCAAGCATTTGCAGGATATTCGAAAAGTGAACTACGCAAGCCTACACATACAACGTGGTATCTCCTGGAATTTCAAAGACGATTGTCTTTCTTGGGGTACTCCGATGCAAAAATCTTGGTCTGGCTGTCTCTGTGTACATTTATCTGTTTGTCCGCAGTAACAATACCCCAAACGGCTCCAAACGATACCCCAAAATGGTCAACCGCATCCGTAGCGACCACCAATATTGCTCAAGTTTCCCCGTCCAAAGTTGTGCGATTATCAATAAAAAAGCTAATATTGCGCATATCTGAGGCACCAGGACAACACGTCAGTATTGTGTATGTGTGTATTCATACTAGAGAAGGTATACATTAGTAGTCTTAAGGACCATAGCAATTATTACGCGGCGCTGGCAATGCAACACTATGCTCGAAAAAGCAAGTTTTCCCAACGCTTTGCTAAGACAACACAGTGGTGGCCCCTTCCCGTCACTTTGTGTTCTACGCCTTCTCACCTCCGAGACAGGTGCGCACGCCTTTCTTCGTTTTTGAAGATAACTGACAGATAGCACTCGTGTCTAACGTGCCTCGATGCACTCGTTCACCTTCGCTGCACGGATCGAGACTCTCTAACGCAGCGCTTCCAGAATACAATTCACAATTTGTTTTCGCGCAGATCATCAAATAAACGTTTTGTTCACTCTCTTCACATGCAAGACTCTCCACATGCAAGACTATCGCCTGTCGACGACATCTGTAGTGAAATATGAAGATGTGGGGCAAATTCTTTTAGATGATTGTATTGCAGCGGGAGCCACTGACTTCGGGCATACCAGTGACGCTGTCGAGATTTAAGGGTCTATGAATTTTGCACTGGGCGAAGCTGCACTTTCATTCTACGCCTATCCCTCGTGTTATCTGTGAATTCGCCTGGCTGTGTCAATATGAACGCAGCAGAGTGTTTTTCTCGAGCAAATATTGAGTCAGTGCCGCCTTTTCTAGATTGCAATTTTATCAGTCTCCAACGAGAGTCATCTCATAGTTTATCTGTACGAAGGCTTCGTTTAGACTAGACGAAAATGATATACCCAGCAGAAATATTTAGGTGGCAGCTTTCCGTGGTTCAAGTGTGCTTGTTGAATAATTTTAAAAACGTTTTTTTTTAGTAGCACGGCAAGTTACGGAAGTGCAATCAACAATGAAGATTGAAAAAGTGAATGTATGCTTTAATAAAGGAAGAAAGAGGAAAAGAATGCAAACTCAAACACTCGCGAGGAAAAGAAAAACATTAAACGTTGTATACTTATCTGGTTTCTGCGTTAACTTATTTTAAAGATGGCTAAGAAAAAAGGGGTGCATTTAAGAAGCATGAGGGATGTTCTATAGGCCAGGGTCTAGTGGTTTCAGCAGCGCGTCACGTCTGGTCAAAAAGTGCCATTTGGGCATCCTTTTCTCGCTAGACAGCAGGGTCTCTCAATGCACCGTTCTCGATTTTTGCCTCTGAACGTGAGACATGGTGACTGTGGGTCACTTAATTTCACAATTTCACATAATGTCGGCGAGAGTTTGCTGTTCTTCCCAAATATGGCCAAGTATTGGCTTCTGCGGTGAGGTGGATACTATGTTTTGAACACAAGTGCAGATATGTATTTGTCAGCAGACGGCACCACCTATGTGCTTTTTTACATCTAGTCGAGAACGGGCAGGGAGTATTGCCAATGTTGTCAACGCTGATATTGTACATTATTAGAAGGTGTGTGGGAGCCTAGGTTCGCAACATTACAGATGAATATCTGAACCAGATACAGTCAAGAACTTGACGGTCGACCGTCTCTATATTGTCACCTGGTGCTACTATACGTCATTGACATAATATGAGGTAATGTTCACGGCCTAGTTTTGCAGATAAGGGCCCGGTGACGCACCCAACTACGCAGCCATTAGTGAAAAGAGGACGTGCTGTTTTGGAGTCCATGACAATTTAACCTCGTGGAGCTTTCGAAGTTAATCAACAGGCGTAAGGCACTCGCTCACTGGATTCCGTGCCGACCACTTGTGCCTTCGCGATCTCCGACGTCAGTGTAGCTCTGGCCGACTGGGCTTGCCCTACGTCATCTCCTGACGCCGACAAGAGCTCTCGCAAGTGGTGCCCCGTTCTCGGACTCCTGCGACCGTGTTTCCATCTTTCCTATCTCTCCTATTCCCTCGATATGTCCTCGCTCGCTGGCTTAGCGCATCTCTCTTTTTCTCTCTCTACACCTTTATTCCTATCCTTTTAATTTCTTCTCACCCCCATCCCTTGTGAGCAACTGTTGAGGTGTCACACCCTGATGCAGACAGTTACGGGGCTCACTTTTCTTCTCTTTTTCTTCTTCTAAGCATCAACACCCCCTCCCCCCCCCCCGCACCGCACATGAGAGGCTATAACCTAGAGAAAATCCAGAAGGCTGTAAGAAGGCGCAGAATCCTAAAAACTGCAAAGACAAACTTCTAAATAGGCAAAATTCAGATGTATGCATTTAGGAACAACAGAGAGAATGACATAAGCAATATAAATAGGATAGTTGAGGTGGTGACGGAGTTCTACAGAGAGCTGTACAGAAGTCGAAACAAGCAACATGTTATCGTAGGAAGCAATAACACAGATGAATTCCGCACCCTACCAGTAACGACAGGGAAAGTCTTGAAGGCCCTGAAAGGAGTGAAAAGAGGTAAAGCTACTGGTGAGGTAAGATAACAACGGAGCGCTGAAAGATGGCAGAGAATTGGTGTTAGAAAAAATGGCCACCTTACATACGAAGTGTCTCTTGATGAGATGGGTAACAGAGTTTTGGGAAAAAGCGATCATCAATTTAATTCATAAGAAAAGAGACATGATTGACTACAAAAATTACAGACCAATCAGCTTACTGCTTGTTCTCTACAAGCGATTCACAAAAATAACAGGTAATCAAATTAAGGCAACATTAGAGTTCAATCACTCAAAGGTTCAAGCAATATTTCGTACAGGCTACACCATAATAGATCATATTTATACTTTTTCTAGTGACTAAGGAGCTTAGCTGCTCGAATGCCGGCTACGGCGGGTGCATTTTCAATAGAGGCGAAAATGGTGTGGGCCCGTGTGCTCAGATTTGAATGCAATGTTAAAAACCCAAGTGGTCAAAATTTTCGGAGCCCTCCTCTACGGTGTCTTTCATAATCATAGGGTGATTTTGAAACGTTAAATATCGCACTTGAATAAATAAAATATATTCACACTATCAATATGGTAATACAGAAATACGCAGGATACAACCAATCGCATACATAAATTTTATAGATTACGAGAGGGCGTTTGACTCACTCAAGACATCAGTGGTGGGGCAGGCACTACAAGATCAGGATATCGACGAACCTTACATATACATACTGGAAGATATCTACAGTGTATATAGAGCCACCATAGTTCTCTATAAAGAAAGTGACAAAATCCCAATAAACAAGTGTGTAAGGAGGGGAGACACGATCTCTCCAATGCTATTCCCGGCGTGTTCACAGGAGGTATCAGGACCCTAAATTTGGAAGAGTGAGCGATAAGAGTTAATAGCAAGTATCTTAGTAAACTGTGACTCGCTGATAAAATTCCTTTGATTCAGGGGACGAATTCCCGCTCATCATTTTATGAATCGGGAATGGAAAGCAGAGTTGTCGGACTGAATATTAGTATGCACAAAAGTATAGTAATGTGTGGCAGTCTTGGCAGAAAACAGCAAATGGAGGGATGCTGGAAAATTTCAAGAAGTGTTTGCGCTTAGTAAACGCAGTAAGCGGGGCACCATACGATGAGAGTGAAATAACTAGAAGAATAAAGAGAGGGAAGGTAAGAATGAGGAAGATAAGAAAACAAGCATTCTCAAATCATGAATGGTAATCTACCACTATCCCTGAAGATGAAGGTACATAACAGCTGTATCTTGCCGGTATTTACCTACGGAGAAGAAATCTGGAGGCTTACAAAGTAGATTCAGCTTAAATTGAGCACGATGCAGTAAGCGATGCAAAAGAAGATGGTAGGTGTAACCTAAGAGACAAGAAGACAGCACAGTACCATAACACTTTAACTGGGGCGGCTTTAGGCCCTCCCATAGCTGAGTACCAAGTACACTAAATCGTTCAACGCTTTTTCCTAACACAAGGAGAGCTTAGTGGGGTAGGAAAAAGAATCGGAGTTAATAATTACATAGCTTTAATCAAGAAGAAATGAACATGGGCCGGTTACGTAGCGCGTAGGCAGGATATCCTCTAGTTTTTAAAGGTAACTGACGGGATTGCAGAAGTAGGCAAACGCACGAGGGGGAGAAAGAACGTGTGGTGAACCGATGAGATTCAAAACATCGCATGTATAACCTGACAACAGAACGCACAAGACCGGCTTGATCGGCGGATGATGGAAGATACCGTTGTCCTGCAGTGAACATAGGCTAATGATGATGATGATGATTATTTATCGTTGCTTTCTCACATTTTCTTTTCTACTTAGGTTGTTCGGTGAACTGTTTAAACCGGACAGCACAGTGTTTGCTTCAAATCATTTAGAGATCCGCTGAAACATTAGATACTTGTAGGCTGCTTAAAAATGTTCTGTTACTTTGTCATCTTCCCAAACTGTAAGCTTGCAAAGTTATGATACGTAGCACTCGCAACAGAATCAAACGCTGTGCACAATTTTGTTTGCCTTGGTTATGACAAGCATTGAGTGGGAATCACACCAATTCTTATTTTATACATGACTTGAACTCACCTGGGTGTTGCATTCACTCACCGCTACACACACCACATCAGCCATGTGGACAGCCCAAAGTGTGAACAATCTATTGTGTGCGAAACGACGGCGCATACATTTTTTGATTGCCTACTTCACACGTCGCAACAGAAAACGCTCGCTTCAAGACTGGCAGGTATAGTGGTTGCAACGCTAAGTGAAAGTCAAATTTTATCAGTGATTTATGATCAGAGAAGATAAGAAACTGCTATAAGAACTGTGACAGGGTTCCTAAAAAGGTCAGGACTGTAAACTTGAGTCTAGCGAAGCCACGGGTGCTGCGTCGTTATTGCATATACACATGAGTTATTTTTATCCCCATCATCACTCTTCATATTCACTTCTTTTTAGGGGCGAAGCTCCTTATGGCGTGGCTTGTGCATCCCCCGTAGTACGTAACCGCTAGTGGCACATACCCGAAATAGCGGTCCTTACGATTTCGACCTCCAAGGTGGTTCCTGTGAGAGATTTCTTCTGTGCGTTGTTGAACAATAAAAGATAGTTCTCAATGCACATGTTAATGGCTGCTAAGGGGGAATGAGAGACAGGAGCATTCGGCCTTTAGGTAACGCGCACGCTGAGATCCCCATTAGCAGCTATTGGCATGTACATTGAGCACAATCTGACAAGAAAGGGTTTGTACGTTATACTCGCTGTGTGTAACCTCCCTGGTTTTAGAAAGGTTTAGCGAGCATTGGGCCGCATAGCCACGAATACAGTGAACTAGTATATACCATGAACTCGACGTGGTTAAAGGTGGGAAGTAAACCCGAAGCGGAAGCCGTAAGAAAGTGTGCATGTCCCACCTCCCGTTTAGTCATTGAAATGTCCGCTGGATCGCGGTGCTTCTATATGGAGATTATATGATGAACAGATGCGAGATGGTGGTACTTGGAGTGCTGAATAGATGGACGAACAGACACACAGACAGATGCATGAATGGACGCATGAACGGACGCAGGCGTGGATGCATGGACGCACGCACGGACGGGTGGATGAACGCATAGACGGTTACACAGACGTACGCAGGAACGGACGGAAGCAACAACGAATGGATGGACGAATGCTTCACGCCGCTCCCCATCATTCACTCCGTGGATATGCTGCCATTTTTTCCCTTGTTCCTATTCTTCTCTGCACAGTAGCAGGCTAGAGCGAACCAGCTTTCGTCGACCTCTCTGCTGTCTAATAAATTATGTCTCTCTCTCAGACTGACGCATGACTAGAATACCACCTCTGCAACGAGCAACACGCTATTTCACAGCAGTAACAGTGAACGATATCAAAGAACTTCAACAATAAATAAAGGTGAGCTAGTTGGTATTGCATTGCAAACAGCACAACAAAAAAACCACGAGGACATAGGAGAGGATGCAGTGCTCGTGTTTTCTTCTTGCTTGTCCTTGTGACTTTTGCGTTGTTTTACAATGAAATATATCAGATCGTGTAGTATTTGCTTCGAATGTACAATTAATGGCTATTTAAACGTATAGTTTAGCCTCATTGCAGGCTTTCCGTTCGGAGGAGAAGGGAGAGCAAAAGACGACGTCGTCTTACCTCCAAGTCTCTTCAATGGGACTCGAAAAAATCAAGCAGTAGAGAGAAGAACCAAACGTTTCGTGTTTTGGCAAGAGCCACGGTGAACTGTGCGAATCCGCCGTGTTGTTCCCTCTTGCGAACATTTTCTCCGTTTTCACCACATGGTTTATGCTGTTAAGCCTCCACCTCTACATCTCTATTTTATCAAGTTAACTGTACAGAGAAACAATGATATATGGATTCAATAATTTATCGATTAGTAGAGTAAGCTTTACTTTCATGAGCATACTGTACCAGCATTCTTTTCTCTTACCACTGGCTAAAATAGCCGCTATATTACACAGGATTACATATGGCACCTTTTTTGTTTGAACATAACCGTTCCATGGCATTGAGGTAAAACGGTTTGTGCCTTGGCGAAAATGTATTTCGAAAAAGAGCGGCTTGAAAATTTCATTTTATTGTAAGGTTAAGTAGCCCACTTTTTCACATGAACAAGAGGGATAAGATAGACACGACATCTATGTTTAATACTGCGCTACTTAACCTTAACCTCCAGAAGCCTAGATTGGGAGCAGTTAGGGATAAGAGTTAATGGAGAATACCTTAGTAACCTGCGCTTTGCCGATGACATTGCATTGCTGAGTAACTCAGGGGACGAATTGCAACTCATGATTACGGAGTTAGACAAGGAGAGCAGAAAGGTGGGTCTTAAAATTAGTCTGCAGAAAACGAAAGTAATGTACAACAACCTCGGAAAGGAGCAGCGCTTCGAGATAGGTAATAGTGCACTTGAAGTTGTAAAAGACTATGTTTACTTAGGGCAGGTAATAACCGCAGAGCCTAACCCCGAGATTGAAGTAATTGGAAGAATAAGAATGGGGCGGAGTACATTCGGCAAGCACTCTCAAATTATGACAGGTAGATTGCCACTATCCCTCAAGAGGAAGGTATATAACAGCTGTATCTTGCCGGTACTTAGCTACGGAGCAGAAACATGGAGACTTACAAAGACGGTTCAGCTTAAATTGAGGTCGACGCAGCGAGCAATGGAAACGAAAAATGGTAGGTGTAACTTTAAGAGACAAGAAGAGAGCAGAGTGAATTAGGGGACAAACGGGGGTTAAGGATATCATAGTTGAAATAAAGAAGAGAAAATGGACACGGGCCGGGCATGTAGCGCGTAGACAGAATAACCGCTGGTCATTAAGGGTAACTAACTGAATTCCCAGAGAAGGGAAGCGGGTTAGGCGGAGACAGAAGGTTAGGTGGGCAGACGAGATTAAGAAGTTTGCGGGTCTAAATTGGCAGGAGCAAGGACAGGACCGGGTTAACTGGCGGAACATGGGAGAGGCCTTTGTCCTGCAGTGGACGTAGTCAGGCTGATGATGATGATGAAAGTTATTTATCACCCAAGATAATAGCCTTGTTATCAACCTTATTGAAATTTATCAAACCGTGCTGTGCAATTAGCGTCAAATATGTACGGTAGTTGTTTCCTTTTCTTTTCTTCATGCGGCTTCTATGAATAAAAGGAAAACAAATGCCAGGGACCTAATAAATGTAGTGCAAGCAATGAGACTCCTTTGAATTGTTTAAGTATGCTTATTGAAGTAACTTTCGGAATAATGACATACGCCTAATATAAAATTTTGCAGCAATGAGATCTGAAATACGGCTATGAGAGGTACACGCGTATTTCATTTGCCCAAGTAAACCGGTATCCACACACTTCACTCGTTTCCATGAAGACGAAGGACCACATTCTTGCTCAGAATAGTTCATTGACCGTACATACCAAACTTGCCAAGCTTATTTTTGCAGTGTAACTAAGCGTTTGATAATCATCTCCTGCCAGCATAAAAAGCAGTAGTTGATTGTACAGGTTCAATTATTTTGGGTCTTATTGAGCCTGAACGATGTTTTTATATATGTGTTTAACATAATTGTTTAAATACAATACCACTGTGAGTCGCAAGCAGAGTGTGCATGAAATGTGTACTTTTGTGGTACGTTTCACTGGCCAAGACGTGACAGATTGTCATTGCACATATGGAACTCATCAGTTTTTGCTAAGTGCTCTGAGGAGATGCCTGATATTCTATCTTGGCTGAATCGTTCGTTCATAAAATTTAGAACTAAGGAACACTGCTAAACTTCAAGTTGCGAACGTAGTTTACCCTTTACAAGCGTAAGACTCGTTAGGTGCGTGGGCTGTCTTCTAAATCCACTTTAATGGGTCCGAATAGTTGTTATATGGCTCTCTTCACAACCGAAAATGTGCTACAGATAATTGGTGCAGAGATGAAGGAAGAAGAAGGAAGATGAAGAAAGAAGGAAGAGAAACAACATTACAGAAACATTTGTTCTATATTAGATCACTCGTTTACAACCTATTATACAGGAATCACATGGTCTCTGTATTAACAATAAAATGTAGAGATACACGCGCGCTGGACAGAATCATCTTCTCGCTCTGACTTGTGCATTCATCAGTTTCTTCAACAAATCACCTTTCGTGGGACCAATTGCGCTTCATAATGAAATTTGCTAATAAACACGACATATTACTTTACCTTTTATTTTAAATTACGCCAAAGAGCTATTGTATAGCGCATAATATATAGATGGACACGCATAATCTGGTGGTCAAAAATGCATATATTTTTACATGCAAGAGTACTTACTCTTAAATGACATTGAAATCGCTGCACAGCAAAGAAGTCGGTGACTTCTGCAAAAAAATTCGCATGCTTCATCACGCTCAACTAAGTTTTTCGATTACGCACCACGCCTTCTTCCAGCTCCCTAGGAACTTGTTCTCGCCACATGTAAAACTACACTGTATCATAATAACAACACCGAAGGAGAAATGTAATTGAGTCATACTGTCAGCTAATTCCCTGCTCCTGGGTAAGGAAAAGATACCTTGTTGCAAGCTGTCATCCTCATTTTTTAAGCGTCTTCTTCTCAATGCCTATGGTGGTGGCTCGTTTCCTGTGCAGACTCTCTTCACTGGGATGGGCCCTTGTGTTATAGCTGCATTGCTAAAACCGGAACGTTCCGCACGAGCTGCTCCGAAACTTGACTATTCCCGCACCCAAGGCTTACTTTGGATCTTCTTGTGCGTTTAAAAAAAGAGGGTGACGATTTAGAGTAGTAGTTACTATACTATGGGAGAGCTCGAAATGCCGTAGTGTTACCCTAAGCGCTACATCTTCATACATTTTCATCGTTATTTTTTATTCATTTATTTATTCATTTATTTATTCATTTATTTGTACCTCAAGGGTCCCGAGGGACATTGCATGTTCACTACATATCTGTTCTAAATCGGTGCACGTGTTTTACCCATTCCTCAAACATTTAGTCGTGTGTAACTAGTCATGCAAGAGTATTTCTGTCTTGTTTTCAGTTTTTGCGAGGTCAATTTTATGCAAAGGTCTTGTTCTCTATTTGTATCGCTCGGTATTTCGCTACGCGGCATTTCAAGATAAGAAAGCTCCACATAGCCTCACCACTTCATAATGTGCAGCTGAGTTTCATTCAGCGTTCACATATGGTTTCTTTTCTTGACATTTTTTTTTCTGTGAATCAGATCTGTGGATTTTCTATTTAAATGTAATATTTTGTTACATACGCTAACATACCATTTTTTTTCAAAATGCCAACTAGCTACCGAAGAATACATGCTGTAGATCATGTGCCTTGTAAATCCTCAAGGCAGCGCAAAAAGAGACCTTTAACTGACCGATTTTGTGCTCCGATCCCCGTTCCGCTCAAATGCTCAACGTTACCGGAGCGCAACTTGCGTTTTCAATTTTAGCCAAGCGCCGTTCAGTCAACGCAATCTTGACGCCACCGGTGATCGAAAGTTTTTTTACCAAAAAAAACGAAAATTGTTTTTATATTTCAGAAAAATGGCAAATTCAATTTTTAAGAGTGTGAATTCATTTATTGTTGGACGTATGAGCCTTTCTGATTATTTTGTAACTTTCACTTGGAGCTGGGCTACAATCAAACCCTCCAAAGCAGGCCAAACGCGTTTCAAACGCCCTGCCCTGAGGCCGCGCGTTCACTGCGTTGCCTTGTGGACAACCTAACTTAATAGGTTTTCTGAATATGTGGCAGTGTGACTGCTGTTGAAAACTCAATTGTT
Organism: Rhipicephalus microplus; assembly: GCF_043290135.1. Lineage (NCBI taxonomy): Eukaryota > Metazoa > Arthropoda > Arachnida > Ixodida > Ixodidae > Rhipicephalus > Rhipicephalus microplus. The sequence continues at coordinate 183,836,283 of NC_134701.1, forward strand.
GCTATTTTTGCATAAAAGTGCTTACTATCAAACATTCGTGAAAATCACTTTGAGATGCTCTTTTATGATCCGATGCGTCAGCTCAAGATGGTTTTTGTAAAACTTCACCCCACATGCGCAGATTATCGAAGGGATTAACTGCGACTACTTCTCGGAGGAGGCACAGATGTTTGTGTCTTCTGAAGTGCCGTCGATGCTTGCGTGTTTGCCGAAGAACTGCGTTTTCCGAACAGCGTGGACTCGCCACACGAGAAGCTGTCATGTTGGTCGTTTCTTCCGACCTCCTTGGTTTTTGCACGCATCACGTGATCCTTCGCTCACTACGACGGTCCACTCACACGCTCACCACCCGACGCTATTGCGCATGCGCAGTGGCACAGCCACCACCTGACTGAGCGGATCAAGAGGTAAAATTAGGTAAGATAAAAGTGTTTAATAACAAGCACAAAATAGTGCAAGACAAAACACGTAAGCGGATTGGATTGGATAAACTTTTAATTGGTCCTTCAAAACACAGATCACTGTGTTGCGGGCCGCTCCTACGTGGAGACTTGTGTCATTCTATCTTTACTGTCCGTGGCACTCATGCGCTGTTTTCAAGATTATCAAGTACTGTTACCACATACACTAGTGAATGATACTTTAATCGCAGCAACGATAAATCAGTGAAGAGTTCCAAATAAAACTTCAAGTGAGCGGACGAATTCTAGATATGTGATTTTGAAAGTTGCCTGCCCAAGGCTCTCAAAAACTTACAGACAGCTTTAAAATCAGGCACGTAAGCAGCGCAGATAAATATGATGGCCTTCAATGAATTTTCGTGTGTGCTTCGCTTTAAATGTTGGTCATACATTTGCACTATCGACTGTGTTAAGGCCAAACCTCATAAGCGCGAAAATGCACGCTACAGCGACAAGCGACGCGACGTAGATCGGCTTCGCGCGATCAGTCGCTAGCGCAGGCTAACCTCATTCACGCGACGACTTCGGCGAGCGAATTCCACTGTTGCTGGCATGAGGCCATCTACTCGCACCAAGAAAACCGCGTAGCGAGCGGTAGGCAATTTAAAAATAAGATGTATTGTTGTGTAATGAAACGGAAAGTGTTTATTATTGCCTTGCAGCACTTTTTTATATGCACATGCGTAATAAACATTGAGTTATTTCTTGTTGCGCATGCGTGACTCGGGCAGGGTCACGTGCACATATGTAGTCTTTGTCTTTTCCGGTATTTCGCTATTGGCTGCTTGAGCCCAGCACTTCCGGGTGACGAGCGACGGTTTCCAAATCTGGAGAACCGAGCGATCGCGCGAAAACGAGCACGCGACACGTCGCGCGAACGCCCTGTTTCGTCGCTCATAACGTCGCTCGTCGCTGTCGCGTGAATTTTCGCGCTTATGAGGTTTGGCCCTTACTTTAATGCGCCTGAGGACTATTATGGGGTATAGGAGTGATTGCTTACGCGCCAACAGTTCATGTCACCTTTTATTCTCATACTTCTGTCTGCACGTTAATACTCAGAAGATAACTTCTGATCGTTTAATTTGGTTTGTGAAAACTTTATTGCGAAAGTCCAAAGGCGTTGCTCTCTAGCACACGGTGGGCCACTCCCACATTGGGACTGGGGACCTAGTGTCACATCGTGGGCCCTCTGGACAGCCTTTGCAATGTTGTGTCCGGGCTCCGGGGAGCGGAATCCCATTTTCTGGACGATGCTGCATCGGTGCCTCGTACGAACGGGCACTCCCAGAGCATGTGATGTAAGGTGGCTAAACCACCATATTTTGTGTGCTGATCGTGTGATATTATTTTTTATAACACCAATATTCCTTACAGCAAAGAAGCTGATGTGTCGCGTGGTCATGACAGGGACGAAGACACTAGTCGGCTTGTCCAAGAGGAAACGCTTCATCGGGCTTAGCTTGTGGTTGGGAAGAGAAAACAAAATCACAGCCTATCCACGGAGTGCATGGTGATGAGTGGGGCGAAGTATCCGTCAGTCTGTCCGCGCTTCCATCGGCGCTTCCGTCCGTCCGTTCCGTACGTCCGTGCACCCATTCGTGCGTTCATCCGTGCGTCCATTCGTTCATTTCTCCGGCATTCATCCGTCCATGCATCCGTCCGTCCATGCGTCAACCCATGCCTCCGTCCCCTCGTTTGTACGTGCGTCCATACGTGCATCCATCCATCTGTCTGTCTGTTCATCCGTCAGTCATGCGTCTGTCCATCCATCCGTCTATTCAGTGAACACTTCAAGTACCGCAATCTCACCTGTTAACGTCATATAATAATCATATAGAAGTACCGCCGTCCAGCAGACATTCCAAGGACTAAACGATACGTGGCACTGCCGTACTAGAGGAGTGGCATGTACACACTCTCTTACGGCCTGCGCTTCATGTCTAGTTTCCACCTTTCACCGCCTACAGTTCATGGCTCTGCCGCCCAACCCAACCTTGCTAAAACAAAGAAGGTTACGCCTAGCGAGTTTAACATGGCAACCTTTCCTGGTAAGATAGTGCTCAAAGTGCGTCGTTTTGTTGCTATTTTTTTCAATAAGCATCAAAGTCATGGCAAATTCTATTGGAAATTAAGTCACCGATATTTGCCCCTGAAAGTCATTTCATCGGAAACAAGTATAATTAAATTATCATTAACTTGTGCTGGTTTCCTCCTCAATTCAAAAGAGCGCACGCGTGCCGCTGCTCTATTCTGGCCGTGGAGGTGGCTACCTACTACCACTACTACGACTACTACTATTACTACTACTACTACTACTAATAATAATAATAATAATAATAATAATTACATCACGGACGCACGACCCATGACCCACCCCTAAAACTGCAGCGAAGAACACTGTACAAGAGTAGCGGCAAACAGAGCGTTGGCCATAGATAGTACTGCCAAGTGGCCAAGTGGGTCAGCTTCCACGCATGCATTATCGAAGATTCGAGCGTTATCACTAGCGGCCGCGTAAATTTTAGGACTAGTGCTAACTTTTGCGTTGAGCCCGTAAACTCAGCAGAAGATTTTAAGATTGTTGAATCACCGAGGCACGCTTTGTGCAAGGTAGCTGTTACAATTTCATGGAGTGGTAACACAAAAACTGAAAGGAGTGGGCGTGGCATACAGTGGGTGTGTGCACCAGATTTTGCCAAAAAGTACGTTACCTCTTCAACGCCCGAGTAGCACCACTAATTTTTTTTTCGCGCGGCCAGTCATTTTTCCAGTTCGCAACTATTGTTTTAAGACCAAACCTAGGCTGCCTAGAATACAGCCTTTTCTCGAGAAGCTTCAAGTGCCTAAGTTCAGTTAACGCGAAAAGCTCCTCATAAAAACAATAATTATGTGTAAAATAAATGTATCGCCTTTTCTAGGCATATATTCTTTGTCAGTGTGATTCGAGGGGTGTGCTTGACCTGCAAGTTACATTGCGGTGCAACATCATTCACAATATTATGCGGCACTTATTTATGGATTTCTGTAGTATAGGTATCAACAAAACAAACATGTATTCAGACATGTGTGTTTCTGTATCTGTATTTCGGCGTACATTATTTTGTTATTGATATCTCGTTACGAAAAAAAAACATGCTTTGTTGCCTGTATTTTACGTTTCAAGCAGGTGTATGCGGTATCTGTCTTGTTGTATACTTTTCGTGGTATATCAATTAGAGTGAGAACTTCTTCGAGGTGAAAAAAAAATGGCAGCATATCCACAAAGTGAATGATGGGGAGTGGGGTGAAGCATTCGTCCGTCCATTCGTTCTTGCTTCCGTCTGTTCCTGCGTACGTCTATGTAACCATCCATGCGTCCATCCACCCATCCGTGCGTGCGTCTGTTCGTGCGTCCGTCCCTGCGTTCGTCCATGCATCCGCGCCTGCGTCCGTTCATGCGTCCATCTATGCATCTGTCTGTGTGTCCGTTCGTCCATTTATTCAGCACTCCAAGTACCACCATCTCGCATCTTTTCATCATATATTCTCCATATAGAAGCACCGCCATCCAGCGGACATTTCAAGGACAAAACGGGAGGTGGCACATGCACACTTTCTTACGGCTTGCGCTTCGGGTTTACTTCCCACCTTTAATCACCTCGATTTCATGGTATATACTAGTTCACTGTATTCATGGCTATGCGGCCCAACGCTCGCTAAACCTTTCTAAAACCAAGGAGGTTACACCCAGCGGGTATAACGTAGCAACCCTTTCTTGTAAGATTGTGCTCAATGTACATGCCAATAGCTGCTAATGGGGATCGAAGCGTGCGCGTTACCTAAAGGCCGAATGCTCCTGTCTCTCATTCTCCCTTAGCAGCCATTAACATGTGCGTTGAGAACTATCTTTTATTGTTCAACAACGCACAGAAGAAATCTCTCACCGGAAGCACCTTGGAGGTCAAAATCGTTAGGACCGCTATTTCGGGTATGTGCCACTGGTGGTTACGAACTACGAGGGACGCACAAGGCATGCCATGAGGAGCTTCGCCCCTTAAACTAAGGACCCTCTTCTCGAAGGGAACCCTGATGAGATGCGAAGCAGCAGCAGTACGCACGGCGTTCACCCGGTTGGAACGGCCGTCGACGCGGGTGCTGGAAGAAGGGCTTGAAGTGAAACTTGGTGTAGCGTTTACTCGAGGAAAGTTGTTTCTTTTTCTGGTTAAAACGCAAAAACACGGGAGGTGGGGTGCGTTCAAAACGCTTGCACTCGGCTTTTTTAGGGGCGAAGCTCCTGACAGCGGAACTCGTTCGTCCATCGTCGTAGTCATAGTGCGTAACGAGTCTTACGCTTTAACCTGCAAGGTAGTGGCGGTGGGACATTTCTCCTGTGCGTTGTTGAACAATAAAAATTCACAGCGTTCACGTTAACTAAAAGCCGAATTCTCCTGTCTATCATTACCAATTAGCAGCCAATGGCATGTAGATTGAGCACTATCTGACAAGAAAGGGTTGCTAGGTTATACTCGCTGGACGAAACCTCCTTGGTTTTAGTAGGGTTTAGCGAGCGTTGAGCAGCAGTGCCATGAATACAGTGAACTAGTATATACCACGTACTTGAGGTGGTTAAAGGTGGAAAGTAGAAAAGAAGCGCAAGCCGTAAGAATTTGTTCGTGTGCCACCTCTAGTTTAGTCCTTGGAATGTCCGCTGGATGGCGGTGCTTCTATATGCGGATTATATGAAAAAAAGATGCGAGATGGTGGTACTTGGAGTGTTGACAAGATGGACAAATGGACACACAGACAGATGCATGGACGGACGCTCGTATGGCTGCACGGACGGATGGTCGAATGGACGGACGCAGGGGTGGATGCATAGACGAACGCAAGGACAGCCGCACAGATGGACGTGCGGACGCACGAACAGACGCACGGACGGTTGGGCGGATGGGTGCACAGACGGTTCCACAGGAGGACGCATGGACGGACGGAAGCAAGAACGGATGGACGGATGCTTCGCCCCACTCTCCATAATTCACCCCGTGGATATGCTGCCATTTTTATATATAGTATAGTATAAAATAAACGAATAAAGTTTTGTCACCTGTCACCTTGGTGGCGGCTACATATTTCACTTGATTGTTGCATATAAAAAAAGCATATATACATATATACAGTCCTACATACGTGAGAGCGAAAGTTCTCCTATGGACAGAACAAAGACGTTGTTGCCACGCTCACTTTTAACTTTTGTCCGCTCAGTAGTGGCCACGAATCATGGTTTCTTCGAAGAAGTGTTACGGCACCTTCACTGCTTTGCCATATGTTTTGGGTGGCTATGGACCTAGTATTTTTTTCAATGCAAATAGCCGCTCGGGATCTAATTTATAGAGTTCTTGTTCTAGTCACCTTCGGTGTGTGTCATGTTTTGGACAGTCGAGCAAGAGGTGGCAGATATCCTCGTCCTCGTGGCAGCATGAACATGCTGACAAAGTTGCACGCTGAATACGAGGTAGGAAGTGCTTTGTGTAAGCAGTTCCGAGTCGTAGGTCATGTATGAGTGTGTCGATACGCCTTGGGAAATAACGGTCTAATTGGAATTCAAAAGTAGGACCAACAGCATATAGGATCGATTCCTTTGTTTTGTCCGTGAACCAGGTAAACAAGCTTATTCACGTTTCATTGTTCTTAACATGCTATTTACATCACATTGAGATACAGGAATGAGGCACATTTGCGTTGAATGACGAGTGGTTTACGCCAATTCATCTGCCATTTCATTCCCTTGATTCCGCAGTGACTTGAAAACCACTGAAATTCCACTCGATGATTCAACTTCGTAGCTTCTGAAAGTTGTTTTAGTGTCTTGAACTGTCTCAATGTGTCTTGAAGTGTGATTTTTAACACATGCGAATGCTGCCAGATAGTCTGTAATTAACACCCAATTTCGTGGTATCGTTGACAGTTTTACAAAGCTTAAGGTTAGCAAAATCGCTTTGTGCTCCGACGTTGTTGAAGAGGAGAGATGCCCCAACTGACATGCATATTGTTCGTGCAATTCCGGAATTATAAATGCTGATGTCGCTGTTTGTTTGGTGATGGAGCCGTCAGTGTGCACGTGAGTGTATCTTTGATATCTTGGTACCTGTCAAACAGATGATGTGATGCCAACTGCTGTGCCGCCACGATTGGCACGTCATGTTTGCTGCGAAGTTTTAATCCTTGGTATAGTCATGGCGGGTAGTTTTGTTCCAGTGGCCATGTGCCAACACAGGAAGCTGGGAAATGTACCGTTAGTACAGGTGGTTTATTTACACTCTGGCACGGTTCACGATGTTGAATATGAGCGGATGTAAAAGGTGTTGCGTGACTGGTCAAAAGAGGTGCCGACATGTATCCACATTTCTAATTACTGTAAAGTTGAGTTCTCTTGCTTCTGCCAGTGTCAGAAAACTTGAGGTTACCTGTGTAACCCCGAGACATATGCGTAATATTCGTGCTTGTAAAAGCTGAAGTTGGTGTAGAGTCGTCTGAGAGATGTGGAGAACAGGCGCAGAGTACAAACTTTTTTGTCGGATTAGTGCACAATGAACGTTGAGTAGAGACGCTGATGTACCGCCTCATTTGGTTCCTCCGAAGCGACGTATAATATTTATGGTGCATTTAACTCAGTTAACTAGATCAGCAATATCAGATTTAACTAGATCAATTTAACTTAACTAGATCAGATTTAACTAGATCAGCAATATGCTGACTCCATGGGAGTTGGCTCTCTAAACCAACACCAAGGAAGCGATGCTTCCGTGCGATTTCGATTCTCTGACCATCCACAAAAAATGGCAGCATACCCATGGAGTGAATGATGAAGAGTGGGGTGAAGCATCCGTCCGTTCATTCGTTCTTGCTTCCGTCCGTCCATGCGTCCGTCTGTGTGACCGTCCATGCGTCCATTCGCACGTCAGTGCGTGCGTCTGTTCTTGCGTCCGCACGTCCATCTGTGCGTCCACCCTTGCGTTCGTTTATGCGTCCATTCGTTGGTGCAGCCATTCGTGAGTTCGTCCATGCATCTGTGTGTGTGTCTGTTCGTCCATGTTTTCAAGACTCCAAGTACCGCCATTTCGCATCTTTTCATCATATATTCCAGCATATGCACCGCCATCCAGCGGACATTGCAAGGCCTAAACGAGAGGTGGCACACGCACACTTTCTTACGGCTTGCGCTTCGTGTCTACTTCCCACCTTTAACCACCTCGAGTTCATGGTATATACTAGTTCACTGTATTCATAGCACTGCTACCCAACGCTCGCTAAACATTTCTACAACCAAGGAGGTTATGCCCAGCGAGTACAACGTAGCAACCCTTTCTTGTCAGATAGTACTCAATGTACATGCCAATGGCTGCTAAGGGGACAGGAGAATTCGGCTTTTAGTTGACGCGCACGCTGCGAATTTTATATTGTTCAACAACGCACAGAAAAAATCTCTCACCGGCACCACCTTGTAGGTCAAAATGTTAGACTGGTTACACACTAAGACTACTACTACGACTACGAGAGACGAACGAGTGCCGCTATAAAGAGCTTGGCCCCTAAAAGCTTCAACATTTTCACTTCCTTTCTCCTGAACGGCAGAACTACTGATTTGGCGTGGGAAATCTGCATGCTTCGTTCTTTGAGATAATCACTTATTGCATTTAGTACTTGCTAAAGCCGATATTCGGTCACTTCCAGTGATTTGTGGGAGGTCCATATGCATATGTCGTCGGCATACATGGATATGTCAAGGCTACGGGCAGCACTTCTATAAGACCTGCCACTGCTACGTTGAAAAGAAGCGGACTTAAAACGCTTCCTTGAGGTACACATCTGCTCATGTTGAAGCGGTCACTGTCTCTGTTTTTGGTTTCTCTCGGCTTGCTTGGCTCGTTTCTCGTCGGTGTTTCACCCGCGCACCATCTGTGTTCTAGAATGCAATCGGTATTTTTGACTCGAAACTCGTCAGTGTCGCTATGGTCCATAAGTGCACTGGTCCTTGAAATCACTTCTGTGCGCCTTTTCTAGTATAAAGAAAATTGACAGATCCCACGTAGAGTGGTAATCCATGATATGCGAAGCACGAATGAGAATTGATGATATGTCACTTTAAAATCAGCACAGCATTACGAAGTAGACGTAAACGACGCCGTACGTTATTTCCGTGTCATGATTATCATGTTTTGAAGTGCCGTTTACGTTCATCATCTATACACGTCACGTGATACAAAATTTAGTATGTGTGGAGCTAGCGAAATGGCCCTGAGCACGCTATGGGCGTGGTATGTTGTCATGTTCTTACATGACACGTGCGTAAGGATTATTATGTTTGCGCCAGTCATATATTTCGTCATTATTTGACGTTAGGTAACACCAAATTCATTATATGTGGAGCTACCAAAATGGCTGCGAGCATATCATGAAGGGCCGAATATACTCCAGTGTAGCGTTGACACGCGCGCACGCTACGCACAGCGACGCTACGTTAGCAAAACGCGAGCATTAAATAGTCTCGCCCCAGGCGCGACCAGCGTCTGTCGGCGCGGCCTGACAGCAACCGGCGCGAAATACAACATGCTGCATTTAATGCCGATGAGTTACCCAGACAACACTGCGTCTCCCTCTTTTCGTGATGGAGGGACGCTGGACGTGCTGAAACGCACATGCCTTAAAGCAACGCAGCGCGGCGCGTGACTGCGAGTATATGGAAGGACCGGCACCTGGCGTGGCAACGCCGGCGTGACGTGACGAAATGAACGCCGATGAGCACGCGCACCGCGTCATGCCAAAATTTATTGGCGCCTCAACTGTGACATGTAGTCATGACACGAATCTGACGATTATCATGTTTGTACCAGTCACATACCTTCGTTATCCATTCTCGTCACGTAATACCAAATTTGGCATATGTGAAGCTAGCGAAACGGCCGCGAGAGCGTCATAAGTGTGGCATGTAGTCATGTTCTTACATGACACACATGTCAAGAATAATATGCTTGGATGTGTCATTTACCTATGTCGTTCATTCACGTCGAGTGATTACGACTTTGGTATGTGAAGCTAGCGAAACGGCCGCGAGCGCACCATGAACGTAGCACGTAGTCATGTTGTTACATGACACGCATCTGATGTTTATCAAGTTTGCCCAGGTCACATAACTTCGTCATCTATTCACGTTCCGTAATATCAAATTTGGTATACGTGAAGCTAACGAAAAGAGTGTGAGTGCACCATGAGCGTGGTGTGTAGACATGACTAGTCTCAAAATAAGAATCATGACATGCATGTCATGATTGCCACGTTAAGGTCTTTCACTTATGTTCGCTAAGTAGTCACGTCATACCTTACCCGTTTGCAAAAAGTCTCGTGCACGAAACCACTGCAAGAGCAGTAAGAACTCGAAATATAAATCATCACATCAAGACATACGTGTTATGATTTTCATGTAATGACTCATCAGTTAGGTACTTCATACAGTTATGTTACGCCATATCAAGTTTGGTATCGATACCGTAATGAAAACAGTCAGAAGAGCTAAAAGTAGTTGGCGGCTGTATAGATAGATAGATAGATAGATAGATAGATAGATAGATAGATAGATAGATAGATAGATAGATAGATAGATAGATAGATAGATAGATACTATTACTAATAATAATACCTTTTATTTCTTCAAACAAAAACAGTACATGTGACTAGGCCTGCCAAAGCCAATTGGTGACTTGAGTGGCAGAGCCTGGCAGATAGCAAAACAAACCGGAAGCGTTACAAGATTGTTTTTTATGGCCTAAGAGGAATGATAGGACAAAAAACAACCAGATAAATAGATAGACAGATAGATAGATAGATAGATAGATAGATAGATAGATAGATAGATAGATAGATAGATAGATAGATACGCTCAAAGTCGCCGAACCTCGCTAAGAAATGCTTCGCATTTAACGCACATACCAAATATTGATGTGTTGTTATGGTGACTCAACTATGCGCAATAATTGCTTCCTTAATTGACAATTACACAAGTATGAACGCTGAAACTAGAACAATGTTGGTGGGCGCTGCGGATGGAGTTGGCCGTATGGGGTAACGTTTGGTGCCGTTTGAAGTCTCGTTACGGCGGACAAACAGACAAACGTACAAACAGACCAAAATTTTGGCGTCACAGCTCCCCAAGAAAGACTGTCGTCATTAATACGCACACACTAACGGGAAGCATGCCGCGAAGGAGTCCTGCCCGTGTACGCACCACGCTGTCTACAATGTAGGCACTGCGAAATTCTCGAAGCACGCGAAGAGCTCGCGGCTTTCTTTCGCCGACAGGTGGGGAGAGGTGGTGCGGGTGACCTTTCCTTCCTCCGTGTGGTGACATGATGCCCGCGTGAGGAGTAGGGTCGAGCGTTGCGAGCGGAGAAGAGGGTGAAGGGAGAGAGCGCTGACACGGCGCGAGCACATACGGCAGGCGAGGGAGAGACTTTGCCGCACACAGCTCGGAGGTGGCGGTGGTAAACATTTATTTAAAACAGCCAGGTTGCTTGTAAAATTGACCCCTAGTGGGTCAGCTTCCCTACAGTACTGGGTGGAGTCCACAGTCAGGAACCCCAGTGGTCGTAGCCGCTGTCCTGGCACGCTGGACTATGGCTTGTTGGGCCAGAAGGTACTGGTAATCGAGCCGGGCCGCCTTCCAATCTTCGCTGGTTGGATTTGGGTTCGGGGGTAAAGATGGATTAAGCTGGCATGCCCATACCATATGGTAGGTGTCAGCCACCTACGCAGAGTACTGGCAGAGAAGGCAGAGTCAAAAATGTGTAAAGACTGCTACGCACAATAGTGGTAAATAGACGGAGAATGCTATCTTCCGCCTTACTGAGTCCTTGGCATGGCAAAAGAAAGAGATGGTTGCAGTCCAGGTAAGGGGTAATTATCTCTCTATAAGATAGGAGGGGAGCATTTATTTCCGGATCACAAGGGTCATCGGTGAGTGATGCAGTGGCCCGAGGAATAAATGCGCGGGTGGCAGCGTGCGCCGCTTCTCTGCCTGCGAGGTCCTGGTGTCTGCAGGAGTCCAAATGAAAGAGCGGGGAGAGGGGTAACCTGCCCGCAGATAAGATTAAAGAATTTTGGCAGCTAGGGGTGAGACCCATCCCAGTTGAAAATTTCGGCAAGCCCCTTTAGAGTCTCATATTGTCGCGGAGTCGTGACGTGGCTGAAGGCAGGAGACTTTATTCGGGAGTAACTTGTGGCCACGTAAAAATGAAGTCAGATTACAGCGAGACACTGGCACTGACAGCGGCGAGCAGATCGCGTATCTCAGCGTGTTCCATTTTCACCTCGGGACGGCTTTAAGCTCTCCCATAGTAGAGTACCCTGTGTTCTAAATCGTTACCCCCTTTTAGATGCGGAAGCATCTGATACTCGCGCCTTGTAGTGCGCCGTCCGCGCCGTCCGCGCTGTCCGCACCGCTTCTCGAACATTCGACAGCTGACGCGCGCGCATGCGCCGTTGCGCCGTCGCCCACTCTTCCACCATCTGTGCATCCCTTCCTCCTCTACACACCGCGCGCGCTTCACTCCTCCACCATCTGTGCACCCTTCCTCCTCTACACACCGCGTTCGACATCTACAATTCTCCTGATTCTCCAGTGGACGCGCATGTGGCGTCGCGCTTCGAGAACATTCAACAACTGACAGTGCATGCGCCGTCGAGCTGTATATATACTCAAGGTCGGCGCTCGCTCGCTCAGTTGCCGCTCGTCGGTTGGTTTGTACGGCGCGTCGACGTCCAAGGTCGCGGTGAAATGAAGTCCAACGAATCCACAAACACAATGATCGACGTCCCTTCGACCAGCGCCACCCTTTCGCATACGTGTGTACGTGTTCACTCATTTAACACCCCCTCCTACAACCACGTTAACCAATTTAGCCATCGACCCAAGTAAGTCGCAATTTAACACCCCATTTCACAACCACGTTAACCAATTTAGCTATCGACCCAAGTAAGTCGCACTTTAACACCCCGTTAACCAATTATATGCTCCGCATCCTGCTCAGTGTTCCCCCGAGGGAAGCTGCGGGCAATTTTTTTTCTTATCCCCCCCTCCATATTACAGGCTTTGGGTCTCAGGGAGCAGGGTACTCTCCTGAAAGTATGAAAAATAAGAAAGGGTTGTTTTGCGATAGCGTTTATCAGTGTACTGCATCAATCCTACTAGCATTCTATTAGACATATGTACTGAATATGACCAAATATTTTAGGGGCGAAGCTTCTTATAACGACACCTGTTTTTACATCGTAGTCGTTGTAGTAGGTAAGAAGTATAACATTTTGACCCCGAAACTGGGGCCAGTGAGAGATTTCTGCTGAGCGTTGTTGAACAATAAAAATATAGTGCTGAATGTACATGCCACTGGTTGCTAATGGGGAATGAGAGACAGGAGAATTCGGATTTTAGTTTACGCGCACGCTGCGATCTCCATTAGCAGCCATTGGCATATACATTAAGCACTATCTGACAAGAAAAGGTTACTACGTTATACTTGCTGGGTGTAACCTCCTTAGTTTTAGAAAAGTTTGGCGAGCATTGAGCCGCAGCGCCATGAATACAATGAACAAGTATATACCATGAATGAACTCGAGGTGGTCAAAGGTGGGAAGTAGATACAAAGCACAAGCCGTAAAAAAGAAAAAGCCGAGTTCTCCTGTCCCTCATTTGCCATTAGCAGCCATTGTCATGTACATTGAGCACCATCTGACAGGAAAACGTCGCTGCGCTATACTCGCTGGGCGTAACCTCCTCGGTTTTAGAAAGGTTTAGTGAGCGTTGGGCCGCAGTGCCATGAATACAGTGAACAAGTATATACCATGAACACGAGGTGGTTGAAGGTGGGAAGTAGACACGAAGCGCAAGCCGTAAGAAAGTGTGCGTGTGCCTCCACTCGTTCCGTCCTTGGAATGTCCGCTGGATGGCGGTGCTTCTATATGGGGAATATATGATTATAAGGTACGAGATGGTAGTACTTGGAGTGTTTAATAGATGGACGAACGGACACAAAAACAGATGCACTGATGAACGCATGAACGCATGCAGGGGCGGATGCATGGATAAACGCACGAACAGAAGCACGCACGGACGGGAGGGTGGACGCATGGACGGTCACGCAGACGGACGCATGGACAGACGGAAGCAAGAAGGAATGAACGGACGAATGCTTCGCCCCACTCTCCATCATTCACTCCGTACATATGCTGCCAATTTTTAATTAAAAGTATAAAACACACCTGACGCATTTGCAGAACGTCCCAGGAAAGCAGGATGTCTGACTTTATACCTAAAAGCTGCATGGCTCACCTAAAAGTCACCACATCGAACCCAGCCCTTGTAGCACCCTCTCGTTGGCAATGAAATGCAGATGATAACCCTTTATTCATTTTGAATTACTCTGTAGAGTGCACCAAATTTGCTCTTTTTATTCCAGGTCAGTGGGATTCTGCTGAAGATTGCCCTTGTGAGCGTGTCATGTCGCTTGAGAGACATAGGCGAAAAGCTGGTGCAGATACATATTTCGAAAAAATATTTTTAGAATTTAAAAATAATACTCTCTGGTATTTCCACCTATAATTTGCTTGTCCATACAGCTTCAAAATGAAATTTTGGGCATATTCATAGTCCGACAACCAATGCAGGCTTATGGTGCTGAATACCGAGGTTTTCCCAAACAAAGTGACACTCACAATTTTTTCAGAGTATCTCCTATACCATTCGTGCCTAAATAATATTTAATTTGTGCATGTTGACAGGCCACCAGCACATATTTTAATTGTGTCCTTGGAACTTAGCATGTTCCTGGAAAAAAAATCCAAATTGTGTCAATTTTATTTAATGTTTCACGTGTGAAAAGCCCTCAAAGAATTGACATACATAATAAGTCAATATTTTAAAGTTAGATAACTTCCTTACCTTGCCAAAAATGTCTTTTATCGAGTGCATTCCACACACTTCTTTAGAAAGAAATTGTTGTTTGACTTCTTTTACCTTACTTGGCGCCAAACAATAGGCTCTCATAAATAGGAAGGAAAATTTTGGCAACAAAAATAAATTACCAGGACGAGTTTCGCACTTAGAGAAATATGTGGAAGCTTTATGAGCCATATTCATGATGGTCGGAAAAACGTTGGATGATTTGGCATGGAATGACTCATTAGAGAAGGCATCTTCAGATTGGTACTAACAATAATGATGGCCATGACGATGGTACACATAATGATGGCCATGAAAAATGACTTTCTTCATTGCTTAAGCTCAGTAGGACAACCCACAACATGCGAATTCAGGGGGGGGGGGGGGTAACTCCTAGGGCACCCTTCTGGCTACAGGCCTCCACTGAGCACACTTCCTTCGAATACAGCAGATGTCACATGAGCAGAAGAAAACTTCATTGTCAACAGATGTAAATGCATGTCTGCACAAAAGAAAGTTTCTAACCCAAGAGAGCATATTCATAGGAATGTCTTGCTGTGTTAGTAAAATATCTCGCGAGGAACGCTATCAACACCCGTAGAACATTAAGGAAACAATGCGTCAACCTGAGAGCCCATGTCAAGTAACAAATGTATAGAGTCACAAAGGCCAGCAAGTCTAGTGTCACATAAAAAGTTTTAAAAAAGCAGCCCTCATATTCGAAAATGATGTTACGAACTTCCTGCTAGAGGCCTTGCCTTGCAACAGGAAAGCTGCTACCTATCACAGATTTAAACTTCTTAATTGTTATACAAGTTGACAATGATGAGTCTGATCTTAGAAGTTGAAAAGTGGCCTAAGCATGCGCTTTCAAAATCAAGGTATAGTTGCTGACGTTTTATACAAACCTTTTCATGGCACCGCCACTCATCCGACAGAAGTAATGTAAAATTACGAACGTAAACTTGGATGCTATGGTGGGTGCTGTTTTGGCTTTCTGTGCTTTAGCTGACTAATTTGTTATGCTATAAAACACAGTAATAATGTGCCAGTGATGTTTACAATACTCTCGCTAGGTTTGCAGCACTAAATGTTAGCACTCAATATGGCTCGAGGTTGCTAGTGTAAAATTCAACGCAGAAATTACAACTTCGAGCCCTGAAGGTCACCTTTCGAAGGCTATATTTAGAATTTGAGATGTCGAAAGCAAATTTCAAACTGGATACTGACAACAAAGTAAACATAACCTACATGGTTCAGGTTTGTTTAACACTCACTAACATGAAAGAAAATTAACAATGAGCATGAAATCTTGACTGTGGTGCTATAGCCTCATGCAACGAAGATATGGGTGTGCTTATGAGTGGCTCGATCCCCTGTCACGGTTTCAAGCTGCTGGACTGAATGCTGGACTGAATGCGGGTAGTGGATTATGTAGTGAAAATGATGGCGCTTGATAATTTGCTGGTAGTGTGGTGACAGAAATTCCTGCAACATCACGTCACCAAGGTGCATGTGGCATGAACAGTCATTGCGGCACTGGCATGAGAGGCGACAACTGGCCCAAGAACAATAGAAGCAGCACCTGGAAGAGAATAAATAGTGAGTGTGACATTGTAACTGCTGTGTCATGACCCCGTGACATGAATAATGTGTCATGCTTGTCTAACACGTAAAGAAACCTTTTTCATCAGTCGCGTGCGTGTATACCTGCCCACTACTGTCTGTGGGATGTGGGTATAACCTACATGTGATTCACTACCAATGTTAACTTAGGAACAGCAAGAATGCACTTTGGAAATCTCTGAGTAAGCAATAAGGAGTCATTACAACAGTACATCTGTTGCCAATAATATCAGCTTCACAACGAGTGAAAAAATTCAATGAAAAGATACAGTAAATATCTGTTGCGGCTGCATTTGAACCTTGGAATTAATGCTCCAAAAAAACTAATCAGGCATCGTATTGTAGCAAAGTCGAGTGTGTTTCCTATGTTGGCTATCCCTGTTTAAAACAATGTAATAAACAATAAATATGTACTCATATATGACTAAACATGCTACAAGGAAGTGCTGTGTTACCTGGCAGAAAGTATGATATGCGCGTCATGGCACAGTGGCATGCACCTGATTTTGATGAACCTGAAGTCTGTGCTCTTAAAAGCGCAAATGTGAATTCAGGCATAATATTGTGCCATCAACAACTCCTGAGGCATCAGTGCTATTGACATCTCTGGTAAGTCCTTGATAGGCTGACAGCTACTAAGTTTGCACAAAAATATATATCAACTTAGTAACAATTGACTGAAGAAATAAAATGCAGCCAAGACAGCTTTGCAATAAATCTTTCGCATGAAATTGATCTCCACAAATCACGAGATTCACTGTATGGTATTTGAATTTAGTCCTTGAGAATGTTTAAAAACCACATTTTGAAGTTACTTTTGCGCCTTATGCTGCACTGTGAATAATAATTAAGTCCCAGGTAAAACACTAACAGAACTAAAAAAACAATATGTTTAAAACGAGCGTAATAAATCAAATATTCGAGCGTAATCAATCGAGCGTAATAAATAAACGAGCGTAATAAATCAAACAAAATTCAAAATTAAGTGTATATGGGCTTCAAAAACATCTTCACGCTAATCACCTGAGCCAATTACTTGCCTTGTAATATTTCAGTTCTCTCTTGAAAAAAAAAGCTTTCCTAATTAGTATACAAAAATTGGCACTATTGCAACCCATCATGTAAACCATTTTACTATTTAAAACCTATTTATGACCAAAACACATAGACATACCTTTTGTGAAAAAGACATACCTTTTGTGAATGTAAAAGGTTCTGCTGAAATGAAATGTAAGGTTTGTTTCCAATTGAAAAAAAAATATTTGATTCTATTTCATTCACAATATTAGGGTATCAACTCTGTTTCCAAGTGAAAAAATGAATTGATTCAATTTCATTAGAACATTAAGGTATCAACTATGTTCCTCTTAAGGTGGAAGTGACATCAAAGATATTAAGTAGCTCTCACCCTGCAAACTTCAAACATAACTGAATAGAAAGAACACAACTTTTTAATGAAGCTTCACCTTAAAAAAAAACAACCTTCATGATAAGTGCCCCACTATGATTTAAATGTTTTTTTCACGTTTCCAATTTTTGACCAGCAGTCTTTGACTAGAGATAACACCAGCCGTATAATCTGCAGATGCTTTAATAAACCGCAGTATTTAGCAGTATCTTCGTCTTCCTTTTTTTTTCGTGCGTCTCAAGTTAGCTGCAAATACTCAACGTAAGGTAGCATCACATTTTCACTTTAATAGCAGGCATTCTAATTTTATGACAGCTGTATTGGTTCATGACAAAAACCCTTTTCTTCTGATTTCAATAGATCCTTTTCTTAATTGCTGTGTTCTCGCCACTTCGAAAGCTTATCGCACTGGTAATAAGTTCTTGCATGTATCGATGCCACTTACCAGTGTTCCATAAACACACTATTCGAACTCTCAGAAGATAGCTGCATGTGAGCAAATGCACCCTAGTACGATTTGGATCGCTCGTTTACTCATTCAGGCCAGTAATAGATAGCAAACTATGAAAGTAAGCCCGGACTAAATTGATATGTTGTCTAAATGTTCCTCATGCCTGTGCCACTATTACTCACCACTAGGACATATTGCTTTAAGGTGTAAACACGGGCAAGCAAACAGTGCAGCAACCACATCAAAAACGTTTTTATCTCTTGAAATAAAATGCGATTTGATTACTTTCTTTGACAGTAATCAATGCAGGTTAATACTAAATATGTTATTTGCCATAGCTTGTTACTAAGACCGCCTCAATGTTAAATTTCCAACCAAACATGTACAAAAACCCACGACTTTCTAACTTTTTTACTAGCTATAAAAATTATTTCACGCTGCACACATGTCGGATTACTATTTGCCTACAGAAAAAAAGTCTTATAATCAGCTAATATGAACTATCATATTTCACTAAACAATATTTTTCTATGAAAAAATTTCTCTATATGGACCATATTCTTCATAAACTGAAAATTCTACGATTGTTCCGCACAGAAAATTTCTTACTAACCAAATTGGAGACTGAAAGATTTTTAAAGATAATTCTTGGGGTTTTACGTCCCAAAATGACGATGTCATTGTGAAAGACGCGGTGGTGGAGGGGTGCGGAAATTGTTACCATGTGGTCATCTTTATAGTGCACTGACATTGTGCAGTACATGGGCCTCTACCACTACCCGTCCATCACAACGTGACTACCACGGCCGGCATCGAACACGTGCGCTTCGGCTCAGCAGTCGACCACCGTAACAATTATACCACCGCGGCAGACGAAGCACAGATTCTTTTTATTGTTTTTAGAACGCGTTTTACGAGTCGTGGTTTCGAGATTTCGGGAAGAATTCACATGCTGTTTTAGATTTCTTAAGTTAAAAGTTCTCTCTGCCTGTTCGCACCTCGGTGCCACCTGCCGCCAGCCACCTTTTTTTAGACAACGCGGAAGAGATGAACTTCGGCCCGACGGGGAGAACACGTCGGTAGGCTGCAGTGCGCCAAGAGTTTACAATAGATATCGTCTCGTCTTACGACGCAGCGGCGTACTACTACCGTAAACAGAGGCTCACCTAACGCCGCCAGCATAAAAGGAGGCGTACACATTACACAGCAGCACTACGGTGCGGACAAGTCCAAACACTGTCGGCATAGAGTAATGCAACTGCTGTGGACAACTAATCAGAGCACCATGAATATGTCACGCTCGAATTGTAAGCATGACCAACACAATCACTCCGTGATTTCCGCGAATGCTGTATTTTCTGCTCTCAGTACGCACTCCGTCTCAGAAAAAAGCATGCGTGACACAAGCCGCGCAAAACGACATCGACGAAGGAGCACTGCGTTTATGGCCTCGAATTTACTCGAAGCGGCCTAATCTGAGATATAGCGTAGGTACTAGATAACACAGATCATTAGTGGCACGAGCAGTAACCCAAACGGCGAGTAAATGAGAAGTTAGGCATTCGCCTTCAACATGCAGACCAGGTGAAAATTGGCCCGAATCTACATGTTACACTGTAAATGTCGTCGAAAGACGATAGTATTGCGTCTCTAGAGAGTGAACAAAACGTTTATTTTATGTCCTGCGCAAAAAAAAAATTGGTGAATGGTATTCTGAAGACGCTGCGTTAGAGTGCCTCGAGCAAGTAACGAAGGCGAACAAGCGTATCTAGGCACGTTATAGACGAGCGCCATCTGGCAGTTATCTTCGAAAACGACGGCCCGCGCGACCGCGGAGCAAGATGCGCGCCAGTCACGGAAGTTATAAAGTGTAGAATGCAAAGCGACGGGCAGGTGCCAGCACCGTGTCGTCATACCAAAGCGTTGGAAACACCTTCTGGGGCATCGCGTTGCACTGTCACCGCAGCGCGATAAACACCACAGTCTTTAGAGTTGCTCGTGTGTGCCTCTTCTTGTGTAAGGGCAGACATATAAAACATAGACGTGTTATTATGGCGCCTCAAATATGTGAAATATTTGCTTTTTCAATTGACAATCGCACATCTATGAACGCATAAACCTTGAGCAATATTGGTGGGTGCTCCGGATGGGTTGGGCCGTTTGGTGCCGTTTGAGATATTTTTTGTCACAGACCAATGTACAGACATATGTAAAGACAAACAGACAAACAGACAGACAGACAGACAGACAGACCAAAATTTTTCCGTCGAAGGTCCCTAAGAAAAACTATCGTCTTTAAAAAGCAGCTCCAGCCAGGTCCCGTTCCATGTGTGCGTCCTGGCCTTTGAGGAGGGTAGTCGGGCTAGTGACTAGAGTAGTGACTGCCTACGGATGAGTGACGATGGTGGTGCGCCCGCCGTGGTCGAATGGTTCCTCTTTCAGCGATGCCCACCTTAACCGCCATTTGAGAACAAGTACAGTTTCGTATAATAAAAGCAGTGCAGAACACGTCATGGCGATGGATGCAATGATAGTATGTGACAGCCATATTAGTATAAATTTCTGGAGGTCATCCGTATTGCAAAAGATTACTTTCGTCAAATTTTTTGTTGACGGAGATGACACTTCTTTTTTTTGCACAATTCAGTGAAACATCATTGGTAAACGTGTGCTGTATGCATGATATTTGCGAAGTGGTGAATTCTTGGATTCTTAAACGTGTGCTGTATCCTTGATGTTGACGAAGGGGTGGAGTGTATTTATTTCCTGGACACTATGTCCGCCTTTCTCTCGGTAAATACACGCAATTTTTTGCGGTGTGAAGACCATACATAGAATAAGCGAACATAAGGCGCTCTTCGAAGAAGGAAGAGAAACGATTCCTGACCACAGTTCACATTAGCTTGTTCGCACAACAAATAAGAGCTTGTTCGCACAAAAAATAATTATCATCCCTCGCTTTTCGTCGTCGCGTTGCCACGCTTTCTCTTTTTCACAAATTCTTTTGCAGATCGCTAAACCGCCCACCTTACATCTCGCCATCCCCATCACGCACGTCTCATTGCACTGGCCATCAACTGCAAGTAACCCGTCCTCGAACACGCACCATCACATTTCAAGCCTCATTTTTTCCTCGGGCTGCCAGAGACTGGAACGACCTGCCTCACCATGCTGCTGCCGTACCAACTCATTCCGAATTCCTTGACACGTTGCCAACCTTTATCACACCATAACAACTGCATTCATTGTTCCAATATGTAAACCACTCCTTATGTAATACACCAAACAGGGTCTTTAAGGTAATAAAATGAAATAAATTGAAATGGTTTTGAGATTCTCAGTTTTGTTTGGTTTCCTTGGCTTGGAATGAAGGTTACTACAGATGTTTTAGAGTCAAGTGGGAGGGGTGTTTTTCTGAACCTGTTCACATTATTATTATCTGAAAGTGACTGGTGCACGGCGTCGGTTAGATTTGCTTGGAATTAGACAAGCATTTTGTCTCGCCCGGGAGCCATACCTCGCCTAATTATCACTAGAGTGGCGCAAAGGTCATGTCACTAGAAAGGAGCATCCAGTGCCGAGTTCTCCCTGCGTACATAGTGATATGTTGAGCCTCGCGTGTCCTGTTAAGTGCAATGATTTCGGTACGTTAGAGAGAGAGCTAGTTGTGTTGTGGAGCCGGGGAAAGTGTAAAAAGCTTTTTGAAGCTTTTTTTGCGTATCGCCTTGCGTTTGAGCGGCATAAATCAGACTTCTGAAGAGTTTCCATGTACTTTGCCCGGAAATTTGCTTTCCGCCAGTGTTACAGCGATCTACCCAATTTGAGTCGGTGAACTCGGCAGCGTAGAAGGCCGCCTTCCGGGTGAGGTCTAGTTTTGGCGGCCGGAGTTTGTGGTTGTGTTTTTGTCTGTGCCATTTTTTGTGAGGCTGCGATAGGCAGGCTTCCCAATGATAGAGGAGATGGTTATCTTCATCCGGATGGCTATTTGTGAGTTGTATTTTGGTATCATCATTTCTAAATGTTTGGAGCTCAGAGTGATGTTCTCTAGGACTGGAGAGGCAGGTAAGGACTACCGGACGGCTTCCTAGTTGTGTATAGGTGAGTCTGTGTGGTGGGGCGTTGCAGGGATCATATATATAATGTAGTATTAAAATGCATTGGTCACTACCGAGGGTTTCCTCGGTATTGAACCAGTCTGCGTGTCTGATGTTTTTCGTGAATGCTAGGTTCGGGCTGGTGTCCTGGCTTATAGAGTTATCTACATGAGTTAGTAGCGCAGGGTCTGTGTGAAGAGTCATGCCCAGCGGGGAAGTTATCTTCGCAAAGTTCCTTCCACGCATCCCTTCCTTTCGGTAGCCATAAAGCTTCTAGGGGCATTGAATTCACTCAATATTAAAATGGGGTCGCGCCCCGCGAGTTTCAGTGCCCTGCTGAAGATGTCAGCGAATGTAGAATTCCGAAATGGAGGATGGCGATAAATATTGAGGATGTGCACCAGGGGGTTGGTTCTAAGCAGGGGAAGGATCTGTGATCATAGTGCACGATTATGGTATTGAAATTTTGAGGTCGCCTTCCTTCGTAGTTAAGGTTTTATGTACAAGAAGTCAGTACAATGGGTCCCATTGAAAAGTGTTATAACCTGAGAGACCCATGCACGGCGTTGCCGGGATACTGAAGGGCTATGACAGCGCGCAAGTGTTCAAAGATTTCAACATAGTGGCATAAATGGGCTCAATTTGCCGTATCTTTGAATCCTCTACTGTTCCACTGAAATAAAGAGAGTAGCTGAAATTTTCGGGATGGCGAGGGGGAGCGGCGATTAAGATGCCCCGCAATATTGATAATTTGGCCTGGTTGCGAGGGACTCTAGCCCTACGTCAATGCCCAGTGCAAGTAGGAACTCAGAGTACTTGGACGTTTTAGCCAGTTTGATGTCAAGTGAAAACTGTAAAGGACGGGTAACGTCCTTCAAGGACTAGTCCTTTAGCTTTGAGGGTTTATGCCGGGCAGCCAAGTTTTTATGTTTCGCGTCACCTGTTAGGTGACAGTGTTGTAAAGAGTTTCGATGCTTTTGCTTGTGGTGATGAGATGCATCATTAAAGCAGTCATAGTACATTAAATAGCGTGAAATCACTGTTCAGTGTTGGAGGGCTCCGAGACGGACGAAATGCTTTACATGGTTCACATACATGGCGTCGAATCTTGAGCGACAACAGTAAAATTGGTGAGGGGTGACGCTGGGGTGACTGATGCACCACCTGTCTCCTAAGCGGCAACTTTGGCTTCAAGCTGCGCGTTTTGTGCCCACAGCACAGCAAGGTCTTGTTTGATCGAGCTCGAAGAATTCGTGAGAGGAGGCGGAGAAGAAAGAGTAAGAGAAGAAGGAGGCGGCTCTCATTCCGTTGCCTACCTTTGAAGGGGTTTTCTTGGTCGGCCGCTTGTGGGCGCCGGCATCAGTCAGAGGTGGAAAGTCCCTAGCTTGGAGCACGGGGGCACTCTGGTCAGGTGTCTTGGATAACGTCTACTGTGACGTTGATGTCTTAGGTCGAGGTGGTGCTTGCTAATTGGTCCCTTCGGTAGCAGGGTTCTTGGTATCTTGGTTTGAACTCCCAGTTGACGTCCTTGTGGCATAGCATCAGATGTATTGGGCGTTGATCGCTGCTTTGAGGAGTCGTGGCTGCCGTGATGCCGACCCTGATGCTGCGGGCGGGCAAATCATGCTTTGCAGGCCTGGGATCCGGTGAGGTGCCCTCACCGCAGACCCGGCACGATGGCTTGCGTTCATGTGGTGGCATCCCCTTCTCAGAGGCACCGACACCTTGACCACAATGGCTGCAGCGTTGGTCGTGATCGAAATGATGCGCCACATGATCACTGAATAGCATATTGAAAGAGAGAGAATAAAAAAGTGGCTGAGTGCAGGAAGAAAACTTGTAATTAGGCCATTCATTATAACATAGGTTTCCTATTACGCCTCCACTCCTATGAATTAATTACTCTAAATATAGCCGGCTATTAGGTCTGATGGGTTGGTCTACCTCCGCGTATTTTTAAAGGGCACTATAGAGGAACGGAGCTTTCAAAATGACCCAGATCAAATAAGGATGCACTTAAGATTGCTTATACACAAGGAGGAGGAGGATTGAAAGAGGAAGGACAGGGAGATCAGCCAGTTCTCAGAGCTTATGCACAAGGAGGAGGAGGAAGAAAGTTTAAGCGGAAAGACAGAGAGGTTAGCCAGTTCTTAGACCGGCTGGCTACCCTCTGCTGGGAAAAGGGGTGAGGGGAATGAAAGATGTTAAAAAAATGTTGCGAAGAGAGGGAGAAATTACAAAAAAAATGCGACAAACGAAAGGCAACATCAAAGAGTATAAGACACTAAAGTCTGTCTCTGAGGCCAGTTGTCCGCAAAAAGCGCAGCAAAGCTTTCAAAGCCTTCTGGGCTGAGAATAGGCTCGGCCAATGACCCAGAATCCTTTGTTCCGACCAAGGCCGATTGTCTATTCTATCCAGAGCTGCAGTGAGTTCTTGTCTTTGCACGTTGAAATAGGTGCACTCACACAGAAGGTGCGCGATGGTTTCTTCGCAAGTGCAGTAAGTGCATGTAGGAGAGCTGGCCATCCCGATGAGATAAGAGTATGCGTTCGTGAAGGCCACTCCAAGCCACAGGCGGCATAGAAGAGTCTCCTCCGCTCGAGATATCCTTGGGGGAAGACGAAGCTGCAGATCGGGATCCAAGTTATGCAGGCGCGCGTTTGTGAAGTCTGTCGAGTTCCACTGTACCAGTGTGAGGTCACGTGCAAGCGAACGAAGTCTTGTAGATTCGTCGGTTCTTGAGAACGGGATGGCTGTGTATTGGGTAGCATCGTGTGCAGATCTAGCGGCCTCATCTGCGCGGTCATTGCCATATATACCGCAATGACCTGGTATCCACTGATACACTATGCTGTGCTGTTTGTCGGTTGCTTGGTGATGAAGAAGCCTTATTCCAGCTACTAACTGTTCATTAGGTCCATGGCGAAAGGGTGATATAAGACATTGAAGAGATGCCTTCGAGTCCGAGAAGATCAACCAAATTCCCGAAGGTTCTTTCACTATAAACTCCAGAGCTGCACGAATGGCTGCAAGTTCTGCAGCTGTCGACGACGTCAAATTTGATGTCATGAATTTAATTGTGATGTGCCTCGTTGGAATAACCACCGCCCCTGCAGAGCTTACTGAAGACACCGAGCCATCCGTGTAAATGTGAAGGCGTCCGTTGTGCTTCTCTTGCAGGCAAAGTAATGTGGCCTGTTTCAGGGCTAGATGCGACTACTTTTTCTTATTTTGGATGCCAGGAATTGTAAGAAGGGCTTTGAGTGGGTGTAGGCACCATAATGGTATCGGCGGCTGTGCTGCATGCGTGAAGTGCAATAGAAGCACTGCGCAATGCTGAGCTACAGTTGTTCTGAACGCTGAGTGGGGCCTGGAAGTTCGAAGTGAGGCGAGGTGTTGAGATGGAAGCCGAGCGAAATGTCTTATGTGCATTCTAAAAGCGTCTACGCGGATGTATGCGTTGACTGAATAATCACGCGCAATGATGACTGTCGCTGCTGTAGACGCACATCTTGGGAGATCAAGGCATATCCTCAGGGCTTGGGCTTGGGTCGACTGGAGGACGCGCAAGTTTGTTCTTCGGATCCCGCAAAGCACGGGTAAGCTGTATTGCATATAACTGAAAAAAAAAACAGTGTAGAGTTAGAGCATTGCTTGTACCGATGCACCCCACGTTTTTCCAGCAAGAAACCCAAGTACGTGGGTGATCATGGTGAGTTTAGTTTTCATCTGGGCGATATGAGGGCTTTAGGAGAGGACGCAATCAACTATGACTCCGAGGAATCAGTGGGTCTTCACGTAGTTGATCGTGTGTCCGTTGATTTTAATAACATATGGGCTCATAGCCTTATGCACAAACTTTCTACTACACCAAAGACCTAGATGGTTGGCTGCACATTAGATTACCTACTCGATAACATTGTTTAGCACGAATTAGTTACCTTGCTTGAATGAACGTAAGAAGTTCAGAACCTTTTTTACGACCTAAACAAGTACCTTCAGCGCATGTTGGTGCTAGTAAACACACCCTCATTGTTTGGACATTGCTAAAATATCAGCCTCAATTCTACGTCTTTCGACTTACTTGCAGGCGTTATCTTTGAGGATAACTAGTTGGTCTGCCGAGAATACGTGTTTCTAAAACCTAGTCAGCAAGAAATTCAGAGTTGGATGGGGCATTCAGTTTTCTATCAAGTGTTGTTCGGTGATAATATACTTGGCTGACAGTATTTACCGCAAGCTGTGACACCATCATAGCGATTAAGTTATTGTAGCTCTGAATTACTGGCGACAGAGTTGAAGGTAGCCCATTGTGTCCCATCAGGCAGTCTAATATAAAGCATGTTGAAACACCACCTAGTACTTCTCTGTATAAATTTTATAGCTGCGGATACATCCGGAATTGTATAACTCAAGTTCGTTGCAGACTTGGTTGCCATCACTCGATTTCGGTGAAAAGGTATGACACCGCAGAATATAGGCTTTTTTTATTTTACTATATCTGCAATCTTCCATCGTGCAGGCCACTACTACATTTCACTCTTGTTTTCGAGCCAAAAACTTATTGCTCTGAAACCACTTAATTTTATTGTAAAAAACTTATTTCATTGAAAAGAGGCTGTCTTTTGTTTTGTTTACTTGTTAGGAATGGTCCATTAGATAGCTTTATTTGTAATTATATATGAAGAGATTGGTTATACTAACGCAATGGGGGTATAAAGGTTGTTTTGCAGTTATTACAGTTCATGTGTAGTTGTCGTTGTTGGTGTAGTTTTTTGTGAACAAAAAATCCATTTTGTTTGTGAGCGAAAACTTGACCTAGATGCAAACGAAGACACATGCAAACAGCTTGGGTAATAGAGAAAATCGGACCCAAGACTTCTGCGTGGCAAACAGGTGCTCTACGACAGTGCCATGCATTTAACCTAAATTACTTCGAAAAATGCTATATTAGAGTTAAGTACAGCCAGTAGTGTCATTATCACGTGTAATATTGGCTGGAGAAATGTAGAATCACACCAGGCGTCCAAACATATGAATTGTGCAAAAAGTGGCTTGTTGACACACTCGACACTTACAAATAATATGGCTTTCATAATTGTCACTATCAGCAACATCAACAGCGTGTGCAGCTGAGCAGATGTGCCTGTTGCCCTACGGGTCACTGCGGAGTACTTCACAAATTTCTAAGAGAACGCACCTTGTTATGAACCCTTCGCTACTGTACTTGCTGAAGTTATTTCAGAAGGGTTTGCAAAGGCCAGTTAACAGGCGCGTGGAAGTTTCTTTCCTTGCGAAATTGATTAGGTGTCTAAAGAGAAGTGAGCCTACTTTAGTGATATAAAAGGCGATGTGAACACGGTCCGATTAAGCTATCACATGTTGCTTTTGAATACAAAGCTAAGGCGTCGTTCATTTTTTTCATGCATTTTTCTATCATGTAACTTATAAAGGGCATATGCTCCATTGCCTGATAGCGTTTATAGATGTCTTATTGACCCCCTGGTTGATTGAATTCTAGGCTTACATTAGCTATCACCTGTGTATATACATTGTAGCCAGCGGATGATAAGCTGGGCAGAATGTAATATTTTGTATCCTGGACGTCTTCGTTCGTGTGAATTAAGATCATGCAAACCACCTTCAAAGATTATGGCATCATCAAGGACCAGATCCACTTTGAATTAAAGGGTGATTGGCACGTCTCACTTTGTAGTGATCAATGGTAATGAAAACACAGCTGTGACGTTGAAGGAGAAGAGAGCAGAGTGGTCGAAGGAGCAAATCAGCAGTAAGGGCATCTTATTCAAAATTAAGAAAAACGAGCACGTGTGGAGAATCTAGCGCAAAAGCGAAATAACCACTGATCATTAAGGCTAACTCAATGGGTTTCAAGAGCACGCAAATGCGTGAGAAATAGAAAAACAGTGAGGTGGGCATATGAGATTATTAAGTTTTCAGGTATAACGTCGCAGCAAAAAGCACAGAACCAGGTTCATTGACGAATCGTTGGAGAGGCCTTTCCTTTGCAGTAGGCGTAGTCAAGCCGCTGCTGCAGATGATGATTATTACAAATTATTTTGTTGGTTAACGTTAAAGTAGCTACGAATATGAGGAACATCTTAATAGCAGGCTTTTTTTCTTGCCCGTTTAATTTCAGTTTTGCTTTCTTCCTTTTATGCCACATTACCATCTGCTTAGTTCAGGGCAGCACACCTTGCTGCCTTCATCTCAATTTATTCTCTATCTCTCTAATTACGGCTGATGGTCAAAATATAAAGTGATCGGTGATGCGGATAGTAATATTTTTAAGAAAGAACTCTATTATTAGCACCATAATGAATGTTGGCAATACGCGGTACTGCTTTCTTTTGTAATACCAGTATTCAATAGAGTTTTTCCTGTTAGTTTTAAATATAAGGGAAAAAAGCGCAACTGCGTTGAAAAAGTTTAGAATAATACAATGAAATAATTGTTGGAATGACACACGAACAAGGATGAAGTGAAAAAGATAAAGAATATCTATATTTTAATGAGCACTTTTTATGACAACATTCAAATGTATTGAGCAATAGATTTTATATTAGTACCTAAATACATCTGTTAAATATAGAAATATATTACATTGGAGTATATGAAGCGGTGGCAAGGTAGTTCAATTTATGCTAGTAATAACGAAGAAATGAAAACAAGGAACAATATCGGGATATAAGAGCATGACAGGTAACTGTCTATCTATATGTACTCATGTTTGACAAGCTGCTAATCCCTACAGGCAGCACCAACATGGACTAGTGTAAATAACTTCTGACGGCAAAAAAAATGCTTATTTGTGTTTATTACAAGCCAATTGCAGATATTTACATAAACGTGCCAAATAAAAACATACATTGCCTGATTTCAAGAATATTTCATTTTAACTGCCGCGTTGCAATGGCCATTTTTTATTTGCAAAGAATTTACAAGGTGTAAGTAACACGACAAAAAAGAAATCAATAAAGCTGTGATTACAGGGAAAGTTCTGCAGTGAATGTCGCAAAATTAGGTATTTCTGTCACCGGAACTCAAGTTTTCTGCATATCGTTCAATCTCAGTGACTCCGTGAACAGTGAATGCTCTAGAGAGCAGGATAAGATGAATGTACACTACGAATATCTCTGCAGCACCCATAACACGGCGTTTTCCCTTCACCACAGTTTGCAGAAGAAAGTACTAAGGGGCCATAGAAGCTATGAAAGAGCGCGCTTTAAACAGGTGTGGATGTTCCGCTTGTTTTATAAATGACAGCTGTTTGTCAGTGCCTATAATAAAAAGTTGAATAAATTATGGCCATCAGTACTCGCGCGTAAGCATACGATGTGTTAGCGTGTGCGATACTATGTAAAGAAAACCTTTGCCATAGTATGGGCAGAAGGGTGAATAAACTAAGTGTGGTTCACAGTCAGTGTGCACTTGTGTCTGAATAAGTGCATGCATTTAACATGCGCTAGAAACAACGTTGATATCTTGATAATAATATACAAAGCAGGCGCCACTGTAAATTGACTTGCGTGCAGCGACTACAACCTGAATCTCTAATGCAAAATATAGGAGGCTGCACGCTAAAATTGCTAGGGCAAAGTGCGTCAGTAATCCCGCGATGCGTGACTCAAAACTTGTGGCTATTGTAAGTGAAAAATAGTATCTGGGGTTTTAAGTCCCGAAACCACGACTTCATTATGACAGACGACGTGGTGAAAAATCCAAACAGTTTGGCCATCTGGTGCTCTTTACTGTGTGCTGGAACCGCACTGTAAACGGGCGTGAACCAGTTTGGCCCCCAACATCGAATCCGTAACCTGTGATGTTATTATGACATAGCTGATGTTATTATGACAAGCGATGTTATTATGATAAAGCTACTTTATCTTTCACCGCAGTCTTATATTCGTCATGTAACTTATAGGCATGGTTTAAAATTACTTTTATTTGGCTCGTACATTATTCATGAACTTACTCTTCTTATCTTCTTATCCCTGCATGCTCTACAAGTAGTGTCCTGGGGCATAAAGGCCACTTAACACTGGTATACACATGAAAGACAGCGATTTAATTATACACACCCGGCTATAGAAAGTTATCCTGCAAATGCTTGCGAGATGGACAGCCCTATCTTCGACCACTTCTAGTGAATAACGCTGGCTACGCTTTCACAGTTTGTTGAGAACAAATTATTGATGCATGACTACAGCGCTTCATTCGCAGAGACCGCAATCAATACAATTTCGCGCATTTCAAATGTGAAGCATTTCTTTGTGAACTTCGGTGACTTTGAGCGTATCTATCTACCTGTCTATCTACCTATCTATCTATCCATCTGGGAGGGTAAGATGCTTTGAAGAATATGACGCGTTGGTCAAGACATGATTAATGTCACAATCCTGTCGCGTACGTCGTCTAACACTTTCCGCCAGACAGTGGCAGGCGGGTATGTGACGCTGGTATGCTGGTATGTGCCTCAGGTGATTGATACTTAGTATCTACCAAGTAACGATGAGAACGCGCATGAGAAATTTGAATGCGCAAGCGTCAAGAAATACCCGACATCGGTAGCGTCAACCCGACGAATGCAATGAATAAATGTCAGAGTCGCAGTTGGAATCGAACCCAAGCATTCTGCGTGGTAATGAAGCATTTTACCACAGAGCTACGCCAGTTCACGGAACTACTTTTCAAATAGACGGCAATCTTCATGAAACGTCGAGTGGTCTCAGTGTTGCCTACCCAATTTTTTAAACATTACATACATACTCCTTTGATACAGCCGTCAGGTCGGTTGATATGTGGTGTTTAACGTCCCAAAACCACCATATGATTATGAGAGACGCCGTAGTGGAGCGCTCCGGAAATTTCGACCACCTCGGGTTCTTTAACCTGCACCCAAATCTCAGCACACAGGCCTACAACATTTCTGCCTCCATAGGAAATGCAGCCGCCGCAGCCGGGATTTGAACCCGCGACCTGCGGGTCAGCAGCCGAGTACTTAGCTACTAGACCACCACGGCGGGGCGGCCGTCAGGTCGGGTTAATGCCAATTGTGGTTAGTTGCCATCCGCTGAAGTTGATTTATGTAGCAGTGTCCAGGGCCAGCATTCTCGCGAGCATCACTGCTTTATATCAGCTCCTGGTGTTGCTAATACGCATGTTACAGTTGGTACCGTTGCGTAATTGCGAACAACTAGTTATATAAACATCTGCAACTCTTCCTCTTATGTCTGTACGTGCAACCGCAGTGCATATATTTAGCGTCATTTTAAGACGTGTCGCTCAATAAAAAATTCGCGACACGGTCCCCTTGCCTCCGCGTGCTTCGCATAACGTTGATACCCAGGTACGTGGGATTTGTCGATTTTTGCTCTTAAAATATCTCCACCGGCAGAGCAAATCGGTGGAGTGCGGCGGCCAACAAGAATGCGAATGCACGAAAGGACAGAAACACGACGTATACTATAAAACATAACGACGAAACTCGGTGTTTTTTTTTGCTATACAGAGCGTGTTATATGCACAGTTGTGTCTGAGCTCAATGAGTTGCGCTAAAACAGTAAGTTTCTCAATGCCATCCATGCAGGCTTAGGTTCGCTCCTATTAGGGATAAGTGCGTGAGTAGTCCCGTGATGTGTAACTCAACATATATCTGGCAAGTGACCCATACATATATACAGATATACCCAAAAAAGTGTGCGAGAAGACAACCGTGTCGGTAACTGAATTTTATAGCAACGTTCCTGCTATTTGGAAGTTTCATGTATATTTCCGGCCGATGGCAGGCTATCATTTTGTGGACCCTAAATATTTTCCATTTGTATGATATTTACTACAATTAACGTTCCTGTACTATTTGTTTTATATTGTAGGTTGCATATCATTATATATGCTTCTTTAAAAATATAAATATGACTGCGGCACCAAGTTTTCTTTATATTTGCGTATTTTCCTCAAACTGTTTCCACCAAACAAAAAATGACGCTTGCTTTTATGATCGACTTATTAGAACTAACGCGCTATATGCCTGCTTATGATCTTTTCTTCTTCTTGATTTCGACGAAGATATCCGTACCACCCAAGGAAGTTTAAAAAAAAATGCTAGAGTGGAAATTCTTGCCCACGAGTGAAACTGTGTCAATCGTAAGATGGCAGCTGCGGCAGCCATCTTACTAGGGGCATGATGAGCTGTGGTTGTTTGGCATTTGAGAAAGAGCGCTTGCCTCGCACGCGCAGCGAATTTAACGTGGCAACCTTTTCGGGCCACATAGTATTCAAAATGCGTCCCTCTGTTACTGGTTATCTTTTCTAAGCCTCGAATCGTAGGCAAATTTTACTGCAGATTAAATGACTGATACTAAACTAAGCGAACCATTTCATCGGAAACAATTGTCTTTCAATTTATAGTTAACGTAGCTTTTAGAATAACAACTCAACGCCATTTGATGTCCAAGTGGGCACAACCAGAAAGTAGCATGTTTCTGAGGTCTTTGGAGGGCAAAAGCTGGCCTCACTACTGCTTGCAAAGCATTGCGGGAGCTTCCACTCCAGCAATTTTTCTCGAACCTCCTTGGTACCACCCGCCTATCCTCCGACCAATTTAGCTCGCGCTTCATTACAGCTGCTTTTTGAAGGCTAACAGACGTGATTCCGATAGAAGGAAAACACGCGAGGTTGAGGCAAGAATTGTGGTGGTTACAATAAGAGGTATGTGGGTTTAACGAAGCAGCAGCAGGCACAAAACCGAGTTGATGGCCGGATTAGGGGAGAGGCCTTCGCCCTGCAGTCGGCGCAGTCAGTCTCATGCTGATGGTAATGTTGGGGACTTACAAATTTGTTTTATTTGTACTATGTTCTGTTGCGCATGTAAAGTAGAAGTGTTTCTGTTCACACCACGAACTCCAACCAATTCGTTCAACATTCAACCATATAATTTGGCACTTTTATTTCATACATTCTAATTCGGTCTCTCATCAATATCACCTTTGTGGCCCAAACAATGATTGATAAATTTCGAAAATGACTTCACTTTATAAGGATGAAGCTTGCTCCAGCTGGTGAACTCTTGACCAGCGGAGATTGCAGCGTACAAATAAGGCCAGTTCGTTGCCCGTCGTACCACGTCCTTCACAGCACAAAAATACAGCTCGCCTCCTTCCTAAAAATATACTCGCGATCTCTACGACAGGCTTGTTTTACGAAGCTCTATATCACTGCGGGATAAGCGGGTGGCAGAACAGCTAAAAAGCTAGGGTCTAGTTTATGTGGGATATCTGGGACAGCACATGTAATACGGCAGCCGAGCCGTGTTCGTCAATCATAACAACCT
Source organism: Rhipicephalus microplus (assembly GCF_043290135.1). Classification (NCBI taxonomy): domain Eukaryota; kingdom Metazoa; phylum Arthropoda; class Arachnida; order Ixodida; family Ixodidae; genus Rhipicephalus; species Rhipicephalus microplus. The sequence goes on from NC_134701.1 coordinate 183,869,643, forward strand.
CCTTCTATTTGCGATGAAGTACTTTTTTTTGCATTCGGCTTGCAGGGATATGCAGTGCGCTTTAGCACTCACATAAACAAGAACTGGTGGGCACACCAGCTCCGTTAGGGCGTTAGTCGTACGACTCCTTGCGTCTTGTAAACGCGCCTGTGACTGTGCCTAAGAATGCTGGCAATGCTGCCAGCACTTCCTACTGTTGCTGGACACTCAGAAACGAGCGCGAAGTCCGCGGCAGGCAAAGTACTCAACCGTAGACGTAATGTCAATAGATGAGGAAACTCTCGTCAAATGCAAATACTTGATGTGTTACATTTGGCGATGCTTGGTGAGCCTAAGGTATACTTGCGCAGGGTCACACCCAGAAACACGAAAACTTGCCATTCGCTACATGAACCGATGCAATCCGCCGCATGTGCCTCTCGCCAGGATGACCATCGCCGTGTTATCCGCTTGCCCCACAATGGTTGCAATGTGAAAGGCAGCGAACATTGGCGTAATGCAACGCAAAACACATCAGGGCTAATTAGGCAGCATCCAGGGTAATGTCATTATTCAAGTCAGAACGAATAGTATTCGCCATGTTCCTAATGTGTATACAGATGAGCAGTACATGCTCGAGTAAGCAATGCTTCGTGCTTTTGCAGGCAGATTGGGGTCCACGCGTACGTATACATTATCTACTACATACATCTTTTTGCTTGCAGGCAAAGGAATGTATATCACTTTCAATCACTCGTTCATCATGCCAATTTTAAAAGCACCTTTTGTGTATCGGCCATTTTATGACTTGTACATGACCGTAACAAATAGTAAACTTTTCGGTATAGCCCGTTACTGAGACAAATGTTAATGATACTTGTTTACCTATTTCTGGTCACACATGTTCAGTATTTCATAAAATGTTATTAGAGTATTAGCTGAATACTGTGCAGACTATCTATTTATTTCAAAAATGTTCCTTTTTTTTCAGACACCAAGAACAAAGCGCTTAACAAGCGATGGTATTGAAAGAAACTCGCCTAGTGGACATGTCTCGAATAACTTACCATTGGTCGTGCCGACGAGCTCAGCTGACATACATCGTACGTATTTGAAGACCTTTACGCGGTATTCAGAAGTAAGACTGCAAACTGAGTTCGTTAAACACGGTTCGTAGTACATGTCGCACGCCGCATCACAGAGAGAAAATACGTTACCGACAGCAGTTCCCTTGCGTATTTCGCATCCCAATTTCTTTGCCTTTATTTAAGCGCTGTTATTCTGTTCACCATCGAGTTTAGGTTCAGCCTGTGCTTTTGGGGATGCTGTAATGATACAAAATGTCTGGTGAACAAGTATTTCAGAGAACAAGGAGGGGTATGAGGAAAAACTTTTTTCAGGAAAAAAAAGAAGGTGAAAGCAAACAGTTGTGGTTATACCCACCGCCCAGGGCTCCGCTGGCACGAGTGGTTCGTTGGGCCTGGTCAAGCAGAGTCACTTAGTCCGCAAGCCATGCCTCCCACTACCTGTGCAACATGTACGGATGGTTAGTAAAGTTTGGACTGTCGATGCGTAGCATATAAAATTTTTATGTGTTCATGAAAACCAGCGAGCTGTTTATTAATTCAGAATTCTTTCCGAGTTCTTAACGGTAGCTCAACCTTTGTACATTGGTCACGGCTGCGGTGGTCATCACCACCAACACTGTCATTTATTCCAGCTCCCCACGTTTCACGTCACGCTCATGATTTTAAAGCTTGCGACTTCTAAGCCATCTCGGGGCCAAGAATTTTGATCCCCTTTACAGCCGCGTACCAGAATCATTGTTCATATTTTGTTCATATCACTTCAATCACGGCCCATTGCTCTTCACTCATCATTGATCGAGGCACTCTTTGGCTAAGCATGATCCTTGTGCAATGAAACCCGCACATCATTCTCATCATCATCACCAATAGCAGTTGTTATGTTCACTATTTAGAACAAGAGATACAAACATTGCTTCTAAAGGTGACGTTCTTGGAATAATATATAGCACCAGTTTCATCTAAATTCACTTTTGTATTTGCTGTTAAAAAAGCTACAAAATATTGCTTCGAATAGCAGCTTTCCCCGAATAAATTATCGCACCAGTTTGATATAAATTCAGTTTGCTATTTTTTCTTTTTATCTTTTTTCTCGAAGCAAATGTCTGCGCCCATGGCGCGTTATCAACGAGCAAAAAGCAAACAAAGCCGCCAAGTTGCACCAGCTCTTCATTTTAAAACCTTTCCTACTTAAAGGGGACGCCATAGCAGCAAAGATGGTGGACCTATACGCCACTCTGCTCCAGTAGTACATGTCGAGGAATTTTAGATAACGCATACTCTGAGTGGTATGAATCATGGTAAATTCGACCAGTGAGCCCATCGGTACGTGACTTCGGATGTAATTGGTTATCACCGGGCACTCGCAACGGCTTCTCTGCACAACTCCTCATGAAGTTCCATTGCTCGCCGCAAAGCAAAAAAAAGGGCAGCACATCTACGGAGTGAATAATGTAGAGTGTGGCGAAGCATTCGTCCGTCCAATCGTTCTTGCTTCGGTCGTCCATGCGTCTGTCTGTGTGACTGTCCATGCGTCCATCCACCCGTCCGTGCGTGCGTATGTTCGGGCGTCCATCCCTGCATTCGTCTTGGAATCCGCCCCTATGTCCGTTCATGCGTCCATCCATGCATCTGTTTGTGTGTCCGTTCGTCCATATATTCAACACTCCAAGTGCCACCACCTCGCATCTTTTCATTTTATTTTCCCCATATAAAAGCACCGCCATGGGGCAGACATTCCAAGGACTAAACGAGAGGTAGCATACGCACACTTTCTTACGGCTTGCGCATCGGGTCTACTTCCCACCTATAAACACACCGAGTTCATGGTATATACTAGTTCACTGTATTCATGGCACTGCGGCCCAACGCTCACTAAACCTTTCTAAACATTAAAATCCATGCATGGAGCAACCAATGGTACATGTCCCTCAACGTCAGTAAGTGCTCACACGTGTCCTTTCATCATCGCCGTAACTATGTAGCGCCTTCTTACTCTCTCAACAACAACGCATTCACCCAATGCAAGACATTTAAATACGTAGGAGTACATATATCTAGTGATCTGTCCTGGGCCCATCATATTCTACAACTAATTCCTGCCATCGGCTATTAGGTTATCTATGCCGTAACCTAGCATCAGCATTCCCAGCAGTCAGACTACTTACATATAAAACGTTGATTCGATCCAAACATTATCACAGGTCCCGTTAATTAGGGAGGCGATCGGCGGGCTAATTCCAAGGGCCGCAGTGTCAGCCCCCCGAACCGCACCACGAAAGCGTGGACAATTTAGAAGTGGTCCTATTTGGCGCGCCACCGGACGCCGGCTGTTGCCCAAAGAATAAGTCAGAGCCGAGAGTTGGTAAACAAACAAAATTTTATTCTCAATAATTGCAGATCGAAAACAATACACCAGAATGCACACTCCACTATAGTTGCATACAATATGTCACCAATCAAACAACGTACTACACAGTACAATCAGCCACACTTAAAACAACGGACACAGACAACAATACGCACTACAATGCAGTCGCATGCAGTGAACTACCAAGACACTTAAAGACTAAAGAGTTAGAGAACTTGTTCAGTCCAAAGTTCTTGGAACAAAAGTCTTGATGATACTCTTGGAGAATTACTCACTCAAAGACCAGCGTTGTTGTCTTTCCGCTGCCCCCGAAGTTTCTCTTCCGGGAAACCTCGCGTCTTCACTTGGCCGCTCTCCAAGATTCTAACTTCCTCGCCGGAAACACGTTGGCTTCACACACGCACCACACGTCTTCGCTCGATAGCGGTAGACACACACTCTTGCTTGTAGCTCGAGTCTTCACCCTTCACGTGGAAATCCTCTTCTTCTCCTCTTTTTTCACGGAAGACAAAAGGCTTCGCCCACAAGGCGGAAAACCCTACGCACTCTGGCGTAGGGTTTTCCCCCTACGCCAGAGTGCGTAGGGAGCACTCTGGCGCATACTTGCTTCTTCTCCTGCTTTGTCACTAAGGAGAAAACCCTTACCGGCAGACGCGGCGGAATACCCCACGCACACCGGCGCTAACTTCCTTCTTCTCCTGCTTTGTCACTGAGAACGAAACCTTCGCCGACGACACGGCGGAACACCCTACGCACTCCGGTGCACACTTTCTTCTCCTGCTTTGTCACTAAGGACAATACCTTCACCGACAGAAGCGGCGGAATAACCCACGCACACTGGCGCTAACTTCCTTCTTCTCCTGCTTTGTCACTGAGTACAAAACCTTCGCCGACGAGACAGCGCAACACCCTACGCACTCCGGCGCATACTTTCTTCGTCTCGTGATCTACCATCTCGGCTGCTCGATTAAATACCTTCCGCGCAAGATTCCAGAAAGTTCTCATGATTTCGTTGGCGCGATACGCAGCGAAGGCTGGGGAAAGGGCGAGACAGTACAAGGGCCGTCCGCGAGGGATGACGCAACCCTGCATCACCACGCCCCTTTCCATCGAGAACGTTCTAGGGCTTGCTCAGCCACTGATGCAAGGAGGTTTCGTCGGCGAACCCACGCTTCCGAGGGTAGAAGGATGCGCGCCCGGGGAGTCTTTGGATGCTTGTTTCCTTTTTTTTATCGTTGACCTCTCGGCGCTTCGTCGCGAGAATTAGGCGGCGCACCCTTTTCTGAGCGCTCGTTTTGTGACACTGCCCCCCAATTTAAGAATATTATCTCATAATATTCAAAACCCCACAAACGAGCGCAAACAGTCCCCACAATTTCAGAGACTGTAACATAGTCCGTCGCTCATGACGCGTCACAACCACAATAGAACACTCAATGCAATTGTATATTATAATCCAATCTCACAACACATGAAATATAAGAACAGGTACATGACTACAACACTTAATCACATATTCTAAACAATACATTTCAAACCACCAGCAGCAGCGGCGTGACCGGTAGACTAGACACCTAGCGGAGACCACCCTTCGTCTTCCTCGTCAGGCACATGCGCATTGCCCCCTAGAATCTCTATTTGCGTGCATGTAGCATAATCTCCGGCGGCAGAAGCGCCATCTCGGCGCGTCTAAATGTCAACTTCACTAGGAGAGGAGTTGCGCGCTTGTTGCGGCTTCAAGCATGCAACATGTACAATATCGGTAGCCTGTTGGGCAGATGAAGGGGATGGGGCGACAGGACCAATTTCTTATGTCACAGGAGTAACCACACAGATGACTCGGTATGGACCTGTGTAGCGAGTAAGCCGTTTTTCTGAGAAGCCAACTTGACGGGTCGGAGACCAGAGCAGGACCAAAGAACCGGGAGGAAATTTTACGTCGCGGTGTCGTTGGTCATACAGACGCCGTTGCTTTTCTTGAGAGGTCAGAAGGCGAGTACGGGTGATTTCGCGTGCTTGAGCGGCCCGAGTAATTGCGTCCATGGCATATTCACTGGTCGGTACTGCAGGGGACGGTATGACGGTGTCTAGGGGCAACGTTGGTTCTCGGCCAAACAACAAAAAAGGGAGAGTAACCAGCAGTGTCATAGGGCGAAGAATTATACGCAAATGTTACGTACGGCAACGCAAGATCCCAGTAGGTGTGGTTAGTAGATACATACTTAGCGAGCATGTATGTAAGCGTTCGATTTAGACGCTCCGTGAGTCCAGTGGTTTGCGGATGGTATGACGTAGTCAGCTTGTGTCTCGTTTGACAGGACTGCAAGATGTCGGCTATCACCTTCGACAAAAACGTGCGGCCACGGTCTGTAAGCAGCTGCCGTGTGGCTTCGTGTTGCAAAATCACGTCCTTGAGAAGAAAGTCGGCGACGTCTGTGGCACAGCTTGTTGGAAGAGCTCGTGTGAAGGCATAACTCATGACGTAGTCGGTGGCCACAGCTATCCACTTGTTACCCGAGGAAGACAAGAGGAAAGGGCCAAGTAGGTCCAAGCTAACGCGGAAGAACGGTTTCGACGGAATGTCATGTGGTTAAAGGCGTCCGGCAGGAAGTGCCGATGGCGTTTTTCGGCGCTGACTTTTCTCACAAGCCGCAACGTATCTTCTAACTGAGCGTGCAAGCCTTGGCCAGCAGAAGCGTCGGCGTATTCGGTCGTAAGTGCGTGAGACACCAAGGTGACCGGCAGTCGGAAGGTCATGAAGTTCATTTAGAACTTCCGAGCGAAGGTGTTTCGGAATGACAAGCAGCAGGGCTGGTCCGTCCGGCTCGAAATTTTGGCGGTATAATACACCATCGTGGAGCACGAATGAGCGATGGGACTGATTGGAAGATGGTGATTCGAGGTGCTCAATGATAACACGCAAGGACGCATCACGGCGCTGCTCGTCACCGATGCATGTTATTTGCGAAGAGAAAAGACGCAAGGGCCGGTGTCGGCGTCAAGTAGTGCTCGACTCAGCAACCGGGTAGCGGTACAGACAGTGTGCGTCCTGATGTAGGCGTTCGGACTTGTACGTCACCTTGTAGGTATACTCTTGCAGTCGCAGAGCCCAGCACCCGAGCCGGCCAGTAGGATCCTTCAGTGACGTAAGCCAACATAGCGCATGATGGTCAGTTATTACAGAGAAATTTGTGCCGTAAAAAAATGAGCGGAACTTTGATACTGCCCAAACAAGAGCGAGGCACTCACGCTCTGTAATGGAATAGTTGCGCTCAGCAGCTGTGAGGAGGCGGCTAGCGTAGGGGACAACTCAGTCGTGTCCCCGTTGGCGTTGGGCTAGGACGGCTCCAATACCGTGACCACTAGCATCAGTTCGGGCTTCTGTCGGAGCAGATGGGTCAAAGCGAGCCAGTATAAGTGGAGTCGTTAGAATATTGGTGGAGTCGTTAGAAGCATGATTAGATGAGAAAAAGCAGCAGCTTGGTTGGTACCCCACGTAAACATGACGTCTTTCTTCAGAAGCTCAGTGAGAGGTCGAGCGATGGTTGCGAAACCTTTCACAAACCTTTCTAAAGTAGGAACGAAGTCCTACAAAACTCCGGACGTCCTTAAATGACCGGGGTACAGGAAAACTGGTGACTGCACGGATTTTCTCCGGGTCCGGCTGCACACCAGATGCGTCGGAAAGGTGACAGAACCCTGTGATTTACCGGCGTTCGAAGGGGCATTTAGACGAGTTTAATTGAAGGCCTGCAGTGCGGAATATGTCGAGAATAGCTGACAAACGCTGAAGGTGGGTCTCAAATGTTGCGGAATATACAACATCGTCAAGATAACAGAGACATGTTGACCATTTGAACCCTTGTAGCAGAGAGTCTATCATGCGCTCGAACGTGGCTAGGGCGTTGCATAGCCCAAACGGCATAACCTTGAACTGATATAGCCCGTCTGGAGTTACAAATGTAGTCTTCGCCTGGTCTTTTTCGTAGACAGCAATCTGCCAGTAGCCGGAACGTAGGTCTATTGAAGAAATGTATCGGGTGCAGTGGAGACAATCGAGAGCGTCATCGATGCGGCGTGAAAGGTTAACGTCCCTTTTCGTGATTCTATTCAGATGGTAGTAATCCACGCAGAAGCACTACGTGCCATCTTTCTTTTTAACGAGCACAACGGGGGATGTCCAAGGGCTCGAAGAGGGTTCAATGATTTTCTTGGCTCACATCTTGGTAACTTCTTGTTGAATTAATTTACGCTCGGTGGCAGACACCCGGTATGCTCGCCGATGAATGGGATGAAAATCACCTGTGTTAATGCGGTGCTTGACGAGTGAATTCTGGCCGACTGGACGGCTGTCTATGTTGAATATGTCGCGTTATGAAGCCGGAAGGCGGTAGAGCGCGGCTGACTTCTCAGGTTCGTAGTCCGGGGCGATCATGGAGCGTAAGGTTGCATCCAGGCACGTGGCATCCTGCGAGTGATGTGGGTGATCGGGACATGCGTCTGCCGCAAAACAGGAGACGTGGTCGTCAATTAAGGGTCTTAGCGGGGTGACGGATATTCCTTGAGGTAGCACTTGTTCTATAAAACCGAAATTGATAACAGGTAAATATGTTCGATTAGAGGCCATGGTTACGACGGAATGTGGAACAGCAATGTCATGCGCCAAGAGAACGTCAGGAATAGGCGTCACGATCTAATCACCGTAGGGCACGGCAGAGGGTGTTGCCAATTCAACGAATGTGAGAGCTTTCTGTGGTATCCGGAAGAAGTCAGTGGTGCACAGGCTCTTCAAGAGTTAAGGGTCAGAATTCAGAAGAAGAGGAAGTTCTAAACAGAGACTGCCGGCGGAACAGTCAATCAGGTCAGAATGCGTCGATAAGAAGTCCATCCCGAAAAAGACGTCATGAGGGCAACTCTCGAGCAGGGTAAATAAAACAGGAACATGGCGGCCGGCAAGGCTAATACGAGCGGTACACATTCCAATGACGGCTACAGTTCCACCATCGGCGACACGGACGACTTGTGTTGCGGCAGGCGTGAGCACGTTTTTGAAGCAGTGACACAGACAAGCACTCACTATAGACACCTGAGCTCCAGTGTCAACTAAAGCTGTCAAAGAAAGACCGTCCACATGCACTTCCAGCAAGTTCATATTAGTAGGTAGCGTCAACGGAGGATTTGGGTCAGTCGCACTAGATGCAGCGCTACCTCCAAGAGCTGCATAATCTAGTTTTCCATCTGGGAAGATCCATAGTTAGTCGGCGATGGATAGCGGCGGGGTTGGGGCGACGGAGAACGGCGGCGTTGCGGTGACGGTGAACGCGCTGTAGAGCGGCTGTTAGGTGCGTTGGGAGCAGGATACTCACGGCTGGACGAATACCGAAGGGGGTCCGCGTATGGCCGATTAGAGGAAGAAATAGGCTCCAAGTGCTGAGGTCCAAGTGCTGAGGCAGTAGCGGGAGACATGGCCAACTCGGTGACAGCAGAAGCATATTGGCTTGTCGTCTGCTGTTCTCCACTCCGTCGGATTGCGGGATCTGGGCAGAGTGTATGGGTCGTGGCGTGTTGCATTTATTGGCATCGGTCTGTAGTCCGGTCGGGAGACGGAGCAGGCGACAGGAAAACCAAGGTTAGCAATTTCTTGACGCACGACTGCCTGAATAACTGACACCACCGGAGGTGTTTGCACGGTGCCCTGGTCGAGTGGAAGTGCATGAAACGGCGCCGGATGGGCCGCTTCAAGCTCGCGCTCAACAATGCGTGTGACATTCTCGTGCAAGGGTTGTGCGGCACCGAGATCGGTACAGGTTGACGTGACAGCCGTGTTAGGGAGCTGTGAAAATTGAGGCCAAACTCGTCGGTTTTCAGCCGTTTTGAAGAGGCGGCATTTCTTAATTATGATATCAACGGTCGTGACGTTGTTGTACACGAGCAAGTTGAAAGCGTCGTCCACCATGCCCTTTAGTATATGGCCCACCTTGTCGCTCTCGGTCATTTGCTCGTCCACTTTGCGGCACAGCGCGAGCACGTCCTGTATGTACGAGACATACGACTCGGTTGATGACTGTACTCGGGTGGCGAGTTCTTGTCGTGCGGCCGTTTGTCGACCGGACGGGTCCCCAAAGATGTCGGGTAGTCGGTCCTTGAAGATGTCCCAGCTTGCGAGCTCGTCCTCATGAGCGTCGAATCATACACGCGGGGTGCCATCCAAGTAAAAGATCACGTTGGCGAGCATCATGGTTGGGTCCCATCAGTGAGACAGGCTAACACGCTCGTACATGCGGAGCCAGTAGTCGAAGTCAAGGCCAGGCTGGGCGGAGAACGTACCGGGATCACGGTGGTGGAACATCGCAAGGTACGTAGTAGCTGGCGCTCCAGGTGATGGCGGTGAGGGGGGGGGTTATCATTAGGAGCCATGGCCGGAGGCTGGGTGGTGCGGCCACTGCGAAGCTTCGTGGTGAGGACGGGGAACGTTACACCTTCACCAAATAAGTTACGGAAGAGCGACGCCGTATCGACGAGGCTGTGGATGAAATATATTTCAAAGCAGCAGAAGCAGCGGCGTGACTGGTAGACTAGGCACCGAGCGGAGACCAACCTTCATCTTCCTCGTCAGGCATATGCGCATCGCCCCCTAGAATCTCAATTTGCGTGCATGTAGCGATATTGATGTATGACCTTGATAGCATGCATCAAAAAATAATCACCACATGGCGCTCCTCCTAGCACGGACGTCTATATCACATTATGTGATCGCAAACTGACGTCCCTTCTAACAGCGGTTACACCTCTTAATTATTTTTCGCTGCCTGCTATCAAGACAAATTTTCTGGCCTAAATAACGTGCGCAAACAGACAGTTCAATTGGTGGTGTCCAAAAAACTGAGCAAAAATGAAAAGAAAAATGTGGCATATTCATGACGTGAATGATGACGAGTTATTGATGATTGATTTGTGGGGTTTCACGTCCCAAAACCGCCATATGATTATCAGAGACGCCGTAGTGGAGGGCTCCGGAAATTTCGATCACCTGGGGTTCTTTAACGTGCACCCAAATCTGAGTGCACGGGCCTACAACATTTTAGCCTCCATCGGAAATGCAGCCACCACAGCTAGAATTTGATCGCGCGACCTGCGGGTCAGCAGCAGAGTACCTTAGCCACTAGACCACCGTGGGGCCAATGATGACGAGTGTGGCAAAGCTGCATTCCTAACCTGTAGAACCTTAAAAAATTCGTCCACACAAGATATAAAGACTCGTCACGTTGTTATTCGGGTGATTGCATATAAACGCATATACACGGTGTTTATTATTTACATATCGGTGTAAGTATGCACACTTATACAAAAAACCTAATCATTCACGAATGGATGAAATTATATGCAAGGAATAAATCACTGATGAGAAAGTCAAAACACGCACTTTTCTTTTAAGATTACAATTTTCTGGTCGATGAGCAACATGTGAGACGAGCTTAGATGGGACATTGTAGTTGAAAATTGGAGAAAGCAATGTCTCTACACGCTTCTGGGATCGGTGTGGGTGCGAGGTGCATGCGAGACCATAACATGACATGATATCAATATTGATGCCTCTGAAGAGCACGAATGGACCATGATTGAATTCGGTTCTGTACCGAAGGATTGCCTTCTCGATGTAAGTGATGACGTCTGCCTTGAATAGGTTCTGAGCGAGGAGAATGACCACGACGACAATATTTTTTGAGAGCTTCACGGCAGCAGGCTCCTCGTTGTGGCTTTGGTTTGTCAAGTGTAGTGAGCGGCCTTGGGTCGTTACGGGTAGCTTGACTTAGATTCCGACACCTCTTGCAGGACGCACCGCATCGTCGGTTTTTGTCCAACCACAATCGGTCGCATACCTTGCAGATGTGGCTGAACGAGTGATCCAGGAAGCGACTGCTTTCGCCGCTTGACTACTGCTTCCACCGCTCGCTTCTACTTGAGATTTGTTTGTCGCTGTTTGCCGCCGCCTTTGCTTTGCGGGCTCTCACTCGGTCGTCCGCTTGCCGACGAGCCCACTTTGCATCGGCAGCGCGAGCCTTCATCGCCGCCGCCACCGCCGGACTGATGCTGGTGCTGGCTTCCGTCCCGCGAGCTCTCACTGCGATTTTGGCGGTGAGGCCTCATTGCAGCCGCATTACGAGTTCTGCGATCCACTCCCTTCACTTTCTATGTGTTCGTGATGAGCAGCTGCGTAGAGATGTGCACTCATCGAGCTCCCCGTGATGAGAAAGGTAGCGCGCCAAAAGCACTCACTCTCGCATCGAAAACAAATTGGCATGACGCGCCGAGGAACTTGCCCTGAGGAAGACCAGCTCCACCCCTAAAATAGAAAAAAAAGAGCAGTGGCTTAGCTCAGCTATGCCGTTATATACGTAATGTGAGCTAAGGTTCAGATGATTCAGCTAACGCGATATAAACTGCCTCGGCATGTGATATATTTTATGAACTGCATGTTCGGCCATTGACCATAACATTTTGGTAGGCGACTGCAGCCGTGTACCTCCTTAGTAGTGAGGGCCTGAGGCACGCACGTAAATGGTGCTATGTTTGTTCCCATAGTTGCAGGCCCGTGCCTGCGCACACGCAAAGTGCGCTGTGATCGTGAGAAGTCATGATGGCTGCAGGATGAGGGCACAAGTGTTTGGCGCTTCGTGAGACTTCTGTGATGCGTATCCACTCATCTGTCAATATTGATTCGTGTATGTGTGGTCGAGATTATATGAGGTAGGGCCTTGAAGTATTTGAATGTATTTTGCATTGGTTTATGAGAAGTGCTCTTCAGATCTCTGAGAAAGTGTTTACCATACCCAAGCCCAAATACTTCTGTCTCTTGTTTATAGGGAGGTCGAGGGCACGCTTGTTCGTCTTCCTAGGAACACCTCTAGGGCGTTTTGTTAAACTTCTGCAAGTGAATGTTATCTGTTTTGTACAGGACTCGACTGGTTGCGAAAGCATGTGTTGACCACAAGGTCTTTGCAGCTTAGCGCTCTGTGTTTACTGAAGCTTAAGCGTCCGTCTACTCTCCCTTCTTTCTGCTAATCTGACGGACCATCAGGCCCACCTGATCTGCGACTTCCGGTAATTTCGCCAGCGTTATATTGACTAGTTGGTGCTTTTGAATAAACAGACCCTGTGCACCGATGTTAATGTGACCGGGACGGTTCCAATTTGTAACGACAATTCAATTTCAGTAGTGAACGTTGGCGAGTAGCCGCTGTGTGGAAAATCCCACTTTGTGGGGGCGCATCGAAGGCCGTAGCGGCCGGCGTAGGCGTTTGTGACCTCCACCGCTTGCTGCATGTTTGCTTCAAAGTCTCGCACTGATTCATAATTAGCAGAAAATTCTTGTCATCAGCATAGGGCGCGTCATGTATACATTGAAAATTCTTCAGCTGAGTGGCGACATTCATTCAAAATTGCTGGTTATTACGTGACTCATTACAGTCGTCATAATAAAACTTCATTGAAGACTCCTTTTAAATACGAAGCATTTATTAGCACACTTCTGCGACTTTAAGCGAATCTACATATATATCTATCTATCTAGCCACTTACGCTTTGGTGCTCACGTGGCCATATACTCTAAACATGGCGTAAAACAAAATCAACATGACAGGGTAAGCTAATCTGATAAGTATGACGTGCTGGTCAACACATGAATAATATCGCAATCCCAAGGCGTACACCGTCAAACACTTCCTGCCAGACAGTGGCACATACCGATGAGCAGCTATGTGCTGCTGGTATTCGGTTATGTGGTTATGTGCCAGAAGTGATTGACACCTCATATCTACTTAGGAACAACGAGAACAAACATGGAAAAGTTTAACGCGCAAGCGTCAAGAAATACCCGACATTGATAGCGTCGACCAGACAAATGCAAAGAATAAATATCAGGGTCCCAGTTGGAATCGAACCCAAGCATTCTGCGGCAATGAAGCATTTCACCACAGTGCTACACCAGGTCTCGGGACTACTTTTCACATGGACACTAATCATCGTGTAACGTCAATAGTGGTTGTATTGCTGCCTACCCAATTTTATAAACATTACATATGTACTCCTTTCATACAGTCGTCACGTAGGATTAACGTCAATTGTGGTTAGTTGCCATGCGCTGAAGTTTGTTTATGTAGCAGTGTCCAGGGCAAGCATCCTCGCAAGCATAAGTGCTTCATATCACCTTCTACTGATGTTAATGCGCATGTTCCAGTTGGCATCGTTGCGCAAGTGCAAACAACTGGTTATATAAACATCTGCAACTCTTTGAATTATGGCTGTACATGCGACATTTGTACATATATTTAGCGTCATTCAATGGCGGGTGACTCCATAAAACAATTGCAACATAGTCAACTTCCATCCGCATGCTTCGCGTAACATCGATTATCAGGTACGTAGGAACTGCCGAACTTTTGTGCGGTACATAACAATGGTAACAGGGATGGCCAGGTTACCTGTATTAAAAAAGAAAGTTGTGCTGTCCCTTTGTAATCGGAATCGTCACAGGAATGTGAAAATTACATTCACAAATCTACTTGTGCTGTTGTTGTGCACGGTTTCGTCGCAAGGACGAAACATTGAATGCGAAATCAACAAATGGCAATGTCACACTGAGAACGACAATCAGCTCGAAACTTGTAGCATGCTGCTCAAAGAGAAAGGATGCATGACAAGAAAACACAGAATGAGCAAGAACTATAAACTTTCTTGGATGTCACTTTGTGCTAGAGCAGCGTGCTTCTTTAGCAAACGTGACCACTGCAGCAAGCCGAGTGTGGTGCACTCTGTGACTTCAACGTAAGCTAGCGAAGAAAGCACGAGACGTACAAACAGCCAGGTAACATATTACATGATACATGTTATATTGCTTTTCTGTTTTGTATTGTAACTTCTGATATTTTTTTCAGTGTTGGCTTTTCCTTTATGTTTGTTAAACATATAAGTATTTTAGCTTTTGTCTTTATTTTCAAACTGTTTATTTTCTTTCTCACCGAAGATAATGTAACCACTCAGTGATGCATACCTTCCTTTTTTGTTCACATTTTGTATGGGAGCCTCCCCCCCCCCCTACAGTTTTTAACTTTGGGGCTCCTTGTGTATCAACAATCTTGTGCACACTTTTTAGTAAACTAATGTTGTCAATATTGAATAAATAAAGTGCGCACGTGTGGTTCTGTATGGCAAAATGCAAGAAGGGGCACGCGCTCCCATCGTAAAGAATGAGGCTACGACTTTCAACGAGCTTTTTTCACGTTCATAACGCCACCTATTTGATAATAGCACAAAAAAGGCATAGAGGCAACCGGCAGTAAATGGTGTATACAAAGAGCTCGCCGTCAGTATGCTCTATCAAAGCTTGGTATTATAAAAAGAGAGTGTAGCCGTTTTCACCGAATCATTTCACGTCATGCGTTGTGGAGCTATAGGTCCTGGATGTAATTCCCAGTGATGGAATTTTTTCTTCTAGTTTTTCTTATTTGTTAGTAAAGATTTCACAACGTCATATGCATGACGAAAATTACTTTCTTGAAATTTTGCTGCACCTCACATACATGGTAAAACGCTAAGAGCTAACCAAAACAAGTAATTATTTGTTCATAAAACTTCAATTTTCTAACACTAAGAAGGATTGTCTCCTCTGAAGTCTTACAATATGGTGACGAGAAAAAGAATTATCCCAGGATCGATTCGTTAGTACCTCTCGATAGCCCGCCTTCCACGAAATATGGATTCCGCATACCATCTTGAAATGAGAAATCCAGACTAAACTCTGAGAAGACTACACCGTAATTTGGACTCTTGATACAACGATGCCTCGAAATGTGCGGCGATCCCAGTTTATGATGTGCGCTTACCCGACAGCCAGGGAAAAGACAGGATGGCAGCTAGCATTTCAATTACTGAAATTAATATGACATAAAAAAGCCACAGGCTGACCAGCCTGTGGCGAGATAGCATATTACTTACCGTTCAAATCACTGTTCCAGGAAAGCCTTAGAGGTTCTCGCAGCATCAGCAAAAAAAACTGAAAATCTTGCTCATCGCTTCGACTAGAAGTGACCAGTCCATGAAGGGAAATGAAACAGCCAACGCTCCTCCCAAACGCATGTTCACTGGACCTAAACTTAATGCAGGAGGCACTAAAGGAAGCGAAATGTCCACTAAAACTACAGCACTAAAGGAAGCGAAATGTCCACTAAAACTACAGCATCATCTAGCCGCACTACAGACTATGTAGAAGCATTTATTCGCGAGCTCACCTTAAGCTTACGAGGAAGGCGTCACGAAGGCGCAAACAAACAAGTTCAGGGTACACGACCGAACCCACATGTCAGCGACTGAGCAATCGTACACTTCAAAGCACTGTGATGTCCCACACAACGAATTTCACAATGTATGTAGATGGAAAAAAAAGCTTTCGCACCACTGCAAGAATAGAAGAGCAAAAATAGGCGAGGTCATCAGAATCAGACCTAAAGAATAGGTAAAGCCTGGTCATGAGAGATAGCGAAAATCCCCGGTTCTAAGCAACCGAGCGCACATGCTCGCAATACTCATTTGCTCTCTGTCTCTCCAGGTAGCTACAAATTTGTGTTGAAACACATTCACTCTGTTTACGTGAAAAGATATCACGACCTAACACTGTGTCTATACAAGAAGTGACATTGAATTAAACCTCTACAAGTGAATCTTTTGTTACTTTTCATCACACGTAAAATTTTTTATAGCAGGTGCTACAAAAATTAGTTTAATTCAACTGAATGGGCTTTATCTAAACCGCGGCAAGCATGCGGTTCTTTTTTTTGGCGTCGTTGGCGTGAGCCTGAAAACAAGCCTTCTATAGTTCCTCGTCCACGCTTACCACCAGAGCCGTGTTCACGGCCATTCGTTTCAATATGCAGCAAACTCTGATGAGTGAGGCGACAAAGCCAGCACTGCCACGACTGAGCGTATCAAGCTACACATCCTTCAGAGCTTTTTGCCGTACCCCAGCAGCAGCAAATAAAAGGGTCTGTGCAATGGACGTGCTGTCGTGGCCTACATCAATGGGGCACGGCAATATGGACGCTGAGGAGGAAAATTAGAAGCAAAACACTGTGTCGTTTCAGCAAAGCGTTGGTAACACTGGCCTTTTTGAGCACTGCGTTGCACTGTCAGCGCAGCGTATTCAACACTACGGTCCTTAGAATTACTTGTGTGTGCCTTCTCTAGTATAAAGGCACACATATAAGAACATCGACGTGTTGTTATGGTACCTCAGATATGTGCGATGATTGCTTTTTAATTGACAATCGCACAAGTCTGAACGCTGAGTCTGGAGCAATACTAGAGGGCGTTGCGAATAGCGTCGGCCGTTTGAGGTATCGTTAAGAGTGGACAAACAGACAAATGTACAGACGGGCAGACAGTCCAGAATTTTTTCGTCGAATGTCCCCACAAGACTATCGTCTTTAATAAAAGATGGCCTTCTGGTGCGCACGTGATTGGGCCGACAGCGGTGGAGATCAGTGGTAAGCAACGAAGAAAGAAAGCCGGGTTTGCAATAAAGGCGATGGAAAGACAGCAATAAAGAGTGAAAGAAAGGCAAAGGTAAACGCAGGATGTTCATGTGAGCGCTAGTCTTTTTGTGTGCGAATCTCTTCCTCTTCGTGGGTGTTTAATATGGCGAAGGCAGTAGGCCTCCTTAAACGTGAACGACACCGCCAACTTTTACGGTGTCCGCTTGAGTGAACCAAAAATTGACCCATGAAACCATACATTATCACGATGTCAAGGCGCAACAGGTCACCAAAGTTGTGATGTCAATATATATAACGTCACATCATGTGACCTCACCAGATATTGCCGCGACATGTTGGTCACGTTCAAGTAGCCCGCCGCAATCATCGTGGCACGAGCACCAGCAAGACCCAGCTAGCATTCGCCACACGTTCGTGTGGTCCGGCTACGAGGACGAGGAAGGTAGTTGGATCTTGGACTCGTGGGCACAAGTTAGCCCTAATAAATACGCTTGTTCTTTTAGCCTGCCTGCCTCAGCATCGCTACATTTCTGGTGGAGCTGCGGGGTAATGAATCGAAGCCCCGCGAGCTCAAAACAGTGTAGCCCTAACGACCAGCATGTCAATCCCGGGGAAGTGACTCCTGTACACCATAGGGCGTCGCCGTCTTTGAGGTGACTCACCTGAGTTCAGTCCTCTTCACTTCACACCAAGGGGAATTCAAACGATGAATGCCACCACTATGACTTTCCAGGTAACACCAGCGCAAGTGTTCATTAGTCGACCGCACCAGCCGCCAGTATTCCACGGTGGCTCGTACGAGGACGTGAAAGATTTGTTGAACTTGTTTGAGAGAGTGGCAAGCTTGAATGGAAGGGGCGAAAGAGAGAAACTTTGTCGCGTATATTTCGCGCTGGAAGACTTCGCAAAGACATGGTTTGAGAACCATGAAACCTCGTTGTTTACCTGGGCAGTATTTCGACGACAAGCGGTGGCTACGTTCGCGAACATAGACCGGAAAGAAAAGGTGGAGGCTGCTCTTCATTCGAAGAACCAGCTCACAAACTAGAGTGCTGCTATGTACATTGAGGACATGGTCCGTCTGTTCAAGCGTGCGGATGACAACATGGCTGAGGATAAGAAGGTGCACCATCAAATGCGCGCAGTGAAGCAAGAGCTGTTCGCCGTTCTCGTCCGCAACCCTCCAAGGACAGTTGCTGAGTTTTACTCGGAAGCGACGGCCATCGAAAAAAAAACACTAACAGCGGGCTCAGCAGTACAACCAGAATCTTAACTGCGCATCTGCACAAGTATTCTCTGGAGGCGGGCTAGTTGAACGTGACCAACCTGTCACGGCACTATCAGTGCAGCGCTACGTTAAAACTTGTCGTCAATTCGTCAATGCAACGGCGCAAAGCTCCACCCATAAAACCAGCCGGTCTTCTCCAGCCAATAGACTCCGCGGATGCCCCATTCTAACAAGTCCGCATGGCCTTCCTAGGACCTTTCCCGACATCGCGTGCAGGTGAGAAATGGATAGTCGTAGTTACAGACAATCTGACCCGTTATGCTGAGACTGGCTCTCTGCACGGTGCGATGGCTGCCGAAGTCACCAAGTTCTTTGTGAACAACATAGTGCTCAGACATGGAGCGCCCATCGTCGTTATTACGGATCGGGGCACCGCATTTACTGCAGACCTAATGCAATGCCTGATGCGCATGACAAATACCGATCACAGAAGAACAACGGCGTATCACCCTCAGTCAAATGGCTTAACCGAACGCCTCAACAGAACTCTGACCGACATGCTATCAATGTATGTCGATGTTGAACATAAACAGTGGGATGAAATATTACCCTACGCAACGTTCGCATATAATACAGCCGTTCAGGAAACAACCCACGTTGCCCCTTTCGAACTAGTATTCGCCCGAAGAGT
This sequence comes from Rhipicephalus microplus, assembly GCF_043290135.1. Classification (NCBI taxonomy): domain Eukaryota; kingdom Metazoa; phylum Arthropoda; class Arachnida; order Ixodida; family Ixodidae; genus Rhipicephalus; species Rhipicephalus microplus. The sequence continues at coordinate 183,888,544 of NC_134701.1, forward strand.
GACCACCCCACTGGATGCCATGTTCTCACTACAGGACAAAAGCAGCTATCCACCTGACTTAGACGACATCTTGCAAAGAGCCGAAAAAGCACGACAAATGGCAAGATACCGAACAAGCCACCAACTGCACGTCGATTCTAGTCGGTACAACAAGAGACGAACTGACGCACTTTATCATCCCGGTGACGACGTGTTGATATGTATACCAGTGCGTCGCCGTGGACTCTCTGAAAAGCTTCTTTGCCGATACTTCGGCCCTTATGAAGTACTCAAACGTATCAGCAACGTCACTTATGAAGTCAGATCCGCTGGACACGTGAGTTCAAGACGCCGCAATCCCACGGAAGTGGTACACGTAGTCCGCATGAAGCCCTATCATGACAGATACTCGGAAAACTAGTGAGAGTGCGTATGTATCTTTTCACTGTTTCAAGCATCGGGACGATGCGTCTTAGGAGGGGGATAATGCTGCGACAGGTTGGCCACGTTCAAGTAGCCCGCCACAATCATCGTGGCACCAGCACCAGCAAGCCTCGGCTGGCATGCGCCATGCGTTCGTGCGCTCGGGCTAGGAGGAAGAGGAAGATAGTTGGGTCTGTGCAACTCGGTTACTCAGACTAGGCGACTATAGTGATTAGACTAGTGGGCGCTTTAAAAAAGACGCTTATTTCTTTAGCCTGTCTGCCTCAGCATCGCAACAATATCATTGTCATATGTTACCGCCGCTTCTTAACAATTGGGGCCAATCACGGAGGCGCTTCAGGACCACGTGAGGTCCAGAAAGCTTTGCAGTGGGATCAGTACAATAAGTGAGAAAAGTTCACTTTTAAATGCGAAGCATTTGTTAGCGAACTTCGGTGACTTTGAGCGTATATACCTATCTAGCCGCCTACGACGTTTTGGTATGACATAGCATGACAGTATGGAGAACATATTTTTTTAGTCCTAAGATGAGAATCATGACATGTATGTCATGAATGTCATCATTAACATTTATTCGTCTCGCAGCTCTTACGCTAGTTTTGTTCACATGGCGTGTTGCGAAACTAGTATGGTGGGACAAGATTGCATGGCGAAAACAAGCAACAGACCCTAGCATGAAATTCATGACATGCGTGTCATGTAACAACATGATTACATGCTACGCTCCTGATTCGCTCGCGGCTGTTTTGCTAGCGTCACATATACCAATTTAGGTATTACGGGACGTGAATGAATGGCGAAGGTATGCGACAGGTGCAAACATGATAATCATTGCGTGTTATGTGAGAACATGACTACAAGCCACAGTCAAGGCGCCAATACATTTCGACGAGACGTGGTGCGCGTGCTCGCCGGCGTTCGTTTCGTCGCGTTACGCCGGCCTTGCAACGCCAGGCACTGGTCCTGCCATGTACTCGCATGCTTTGACGCATGCGCGTTTCAGCGCGTCCGGCATCCCTCCGTCACGAAAAGACGGCAATGCAGTGTTGTCTGGGTAACGCATCGGCTTGAAAAGCAGCATGTCGCGTTTCGTGCCGGTTGCCGTCGGGCCGCGCCGATGGACGCTGGTCGCACCTGGCATGAGACTACAGAATGCTCGCGTTTTGCTAAAGTTGCGTTGCTGTGCGCAGCGTCGGCGTGTCAACGCTACATGGGAGTATATTGGGCCCTTCGTGATGCACTCGCTGCATTTTTTCTAGCTCCACATATACCAAAGTTGGTGTTACGTGACGCCGATGGATGACGAAATATATGACTGGTGCAAACATAATAATTCTGACACGCGTGTCATGTAAGAACATGACAACATACCACTCTCATAGCATGCTGGTGGCCGTTTCGCTAGCTCCACATATACTAAGTTTGGTATCACGGGACGTAAATAGATGATGAAGGTAAACGACACATCGAAACATCTTGATCATGACAGGGAAGTTATGTACGACATGATTTACCTCCACGTCGTACCGTTCTGCTGATTTTAAACTGAAATATCTACATTTCTCATTCATGCTTCGCGTAACATCGATTGCCCCTGTACGTGGGATCTGCCATTTTTTTTTACTTTCAGGCATTCATTCTATAACGAAAAGCCAGGTCAGACCATCTGCCAGGAGCACTTGCCCAATCGCCCGTCTATTTCAGTGTGGGATCTATCTATCTATCTATCTATCTATCTATCTATCTATCTATCTATCTATCTATCTATCTATCTATCTATCTATCTATCTATCTATCTATCTATCTATCTATCTATCTATCTATCTATCTATCTATCTATCTATCCATCTATCTATCATTCTATCTATCTATCCATCTATCTATCTAAAAGCTTATTTTTGAATGCCTTGTGACCCCCCCTCCCGGAAATTGGGGTAAACTATAATATATATGATATATAATAAGCTTTGATGAATATGACTCAGTGGTTATGATATGATTTGTGGCAGAATTTCATCGCCTGCTTTGGCCAACACTTTCCGCCAGGCAGTTCCACTGGTATGCGGGTATTTGCCACCGCTGATTGACACTCCATATCTAACCAGCAAGGGCGAGAACAAACATGTATATTTTCCCTGCATGACCGTTAAGAAAAAGCTGATATCTGCAGCGTCGGCCCGACGAATGCAAGTAATAAAAGTCAGGGTCCCAGCAGAAATCAAACTAACCTCAGTAGTCGGAGGGGAAATCAATAAATCAAGTTTTCTACCACGCTAGGTCTCGGATCTACTTTTGGAATAGATCCTAATGTTCGAGAAACGTCAATTGTGGTTTCGGTGCTGGCTATCCAATTTTATAAGCATTGCATATATTATACTCCTATAATATAGCAATAACGTTGGTTTCACGTCAGTGGTAGACATGTGCCATCCACTGAAGTCGATTTACGTAGGAATGTGGGATTTACGTAGGATTTACGTAGGGCTACCAACCTCGCGAGCACCCGTGCTTCGTATCAGCTACCGCTTCTGGTGTTGCAAATATTCTTGTTTCTGTTGCATCGTTACTCAACTGTAAACAACTGGTTATATAAAACATCTGCGGCTGTTTAACGTGTGTATGTGTGTGCATTTTACGTATCTTTTGAACCGTTTTGTAACACTTTGTATAATGAATGAATTTCAGCGCCGTCACCTCCTATATGCATGTTTCACATAACATCGATTCCCAAGGAACCTTGTGTCTACCGATTTCTTCCTATATGTGGGGGGAGATTAGGCAAACTGGCACACTTTGTATTATAGCACGTAGCTAGGCTACTTGTACACAGCATTTTTTCGGTAGACCGGAGATACGTAGGAGGGTTTGCCTAATTTCTGCTACGCAAACCATCTAAAAAATGGAGAAAAAAATAATAGGAAAAATGAGGCACGAATATTAACTAGAATTTATCCAGCACTCGAGAACGGGAGAGGAAAGTTAGAGGAGAGGAGAGAAAGTTCCTGTTTCGGCAAGCGTAACAGTTCCATGCTTGATATCGCAAACAGTGAATCAGTCTGGTATTCTTAGGAAAATGCACCAATGCTTTCAGTTCCCTTTAAAACGATGATGTCCAGTTCTATGGCCCAATATTTTCTTGACGGTTGAAGAGCGTCCATCCACGTGATTTAGATTCGTAGGAAAGTGAAGCTCCTGGGTTTCGAAAGTGGCGCAATAACACAAGATGTGTGCAATAATTTAATCGACATAACAGTTGTTCCACTCAACGCTGCCGCCCAGCGATTTTAAATATGTAAATACTCATTGGGGAATCTTACAAGTGACACAGAACCAGACCAACAAGCAGCTTCAGGCGCTGTCTAAGTGTATCGCACTAACATCATCCTGGTGCCGCTCCACCGCTAGAACACTGTAGTACATACATGTGTAAACCAACGTGACTTAAAAACACTTCTTCAGCAAAACAAACAGAGAAACCAACATGCTGCAACCCGTACTCCCGCAAAAGAAACGAAAGAAGTTAACTACAATTGTGCGGGCTATGAGTATTTTAATGAACATTTTAAAAAACAACTGGTCTCTTGGTAGCCTCATATTTTCAACAACATACATGAGTAAAATGCATGATTATCCTCAGTAATTGCGTTTAAGCATACAAACTGAAGTACGCACGTGGTAATAGTTTTTTGATAAATACTTTTGGCACACTTCGTAATTTAGTGTTGTCGATTGTTCAGGTGACCTTTACCACATGCGTACCAGACGTAGAACATCAGAATAGAAATAATCAGCCACCATACTAGCAAGTTGAACAATAAAAAAAAACTTCGTGTTTAAATTTTTGTTATTCAGCCACTTCATCGAATACGCACACTCGAAATCAAAATGAACTAATACTTAAAGTGAACGGTACAAGCTTCAATGCGACAACGCCGCTTGCGAAATGCGCTGACTAAATCGTGATCACCTAAGACACACAGAAAACGGTATCCCGACTGCAAGGTATCTCGCGAGAAAGTCAAATCACCAGAAATGGACGCGCGTGAAAATGTTTCTCTTTCTCTCACGCAAAAGTCGGCAAGGTGCAGCAACGATGTGTAGAAGAACATAAATAGTATCCGAATTACATTCTTATAAGAAAAATAAAAGAACACGAATAGGACAGCACGTCAGAGGAACGCCAAAAAGAAGCGGAAACGAAAATGCGCTTGAAACAAGCGGAAAACCAAAGAAACGACAAGCAGGTGGTATGTATCTTACGGTAGCTGACTCAATCATTTTCTGCAAATAATGTTTTATTCATTCATTCTAGCTTCTACAAAAAAAGGTCAGCGTATATTTCACGAAATGTTCCTCAGTAAGCTGCCTTCGTTATTCGTTATTTTTCGTTTTTTCGACAAAGTTTATTTCTTTTCTTTTCTTGTTCTTTCTGGTCTTGCTATATCACTCCTTTTCTGCAATAGTTGTTCGTCAAGAAGAGCAGGGCAAACGGGGACCACAAACACATCCGCCAACACTTCCAAGCATAATTCATGTTTGGTATTGCTTGAAGCAATGGTGACTTCCTTTGCTACGTCTGCGCTGAACGGATGACTTGAACCATAAAGCTGTCAGGGCTATGGAGGCATTCATTTGCATGTTAAGTCCAAACATACGAGAGCTGTTCTGCAACCGTTGCAGGATATAAATGAAAGTGACTTTGGGACAAAGACAGTATCTTGAAAATGAAAACAGGAGATTTACTGTATATATATACAGCTTCTAGTAATAGAGAGGTGTTCTAGGCGGCACTATGATCAAAGTTGGAATAGGGGTGGCTCTGCATTCAGCGCATAACCTGTGGTACAGTGGGTTCCCTTCATTATAATGTTTTACTGACCAAATCGTTCATGCGTGTTTTGTGAGCTATTATTGAAATCCTGCTGTTTAGAAAAAGTTTATTCTTTCATAGGACGAAACAAACCTAAGAGACAAGCGTCTGTATAACAGGTACAATAACAAACAAAAGACAAAGCACAACATACACTACACATTTAAACTAAAGTGTCCAAGTCCGTAGCATGTCCATAGTCCGTTGTACTAATAACTGTACATATAATACGTAAATGCACTAATCACAATATGGACAATGTACATGATGATATATGTAAAGAATTTACAAGACTTGGTGAAGATGTTAGAAAATATGTACAACAGGTATCAATATTCATAAAGGTTACGTAACTTACAGCATTCGAATTAAATGCATATATAGGAGAGCTAACACCCATATTGAACACACACAAACACATAAAAATAGTAAGCACATAGTGATTACATGCACCAATCAGACATTGACAGGTGACCTGGCTATAGGAACCAGGCCAGGTGGAAAACTAATTGAACGCGTCTGTCAACTACGGACAGAAAGCGGCACGACCATTGTCGCAGAAATTCTTCCTCCCCAAGGAAGAACAATTCCTCCGACAGAAACGATATGAGTTCAGAGTAGAGGCGTTCCAGTATTGGAAAAAGAGCACGACGACGATGATCTCCCGCAACAGCTTCGCACCTATTACGCCTTAAACAAAAAGCTCCCGCAGCTATTAGAAGGCGTGCAAAGCGACTACGCGGGCAGCGACCAGATGTTACAAAGCGATTAACACCTAGGCCGCGAAAACTAGTGTTAACTGACTCTCAAAACACCTTTGCAATGACACATTGCTGCAGCATATGCTGGTTAGACTCCTGTAACGGGCAGTTAGGACAAGTGGAAGATGGGACCATGCCCCACCTCTCCAGTCTGTCCCGTGTTGGGAGTACTCTCCATCCAAGGCGCCACATAAAGTCACGGAGGTGACCAGGCAAAAACAATGCCATTATCGCGCTCCACGAGACATGTCTCAATCGTGCTAGACGGGCTGGAGGAACCAGAGGAAGCAGAAGAGCCGCCGTTGTATCTACAATGCGGCTTTCAAGAGTGTCCACATCGGGACAAACCTGCTGCGCGTGTCGATAAAAAGATACTGCCGTTGAGTAAAATGCAGGTACGTGAAGTGTTTGCGGTGCAGAATTAAGCCGTGCATCTGGTAGTAAATAGCGTAACTTGGTGCCTAAGAAATAGCAGGCGAGATCACGCGCGGGGCACTGATCACCATGCAACAACCGAAGTAAGAATCGTAGGGCAAGTAGCCGGCAGCGAACAGAGACGGATGGGAATGCCAATCCACCGCAGTTTCTCGGTTGCCCAAGAGCTGCTCGGCAAACCAGCTCTGTTCCACCCGACCAGAAAAAGGAGCCAATGAGGGATTGCAACGACCTGGTGATTTGTAATGGGGGCTGTAAGACATGAGATATATACCATGCACGGCCGCAAAACACCGTCTGTGCTAGATACCTTCTTTCGAGCATCGGTAAATCATACTCTTGTGCTTCCCGGACGTGTCGTTTTACATCTTCGACTACTGAATTCCACAAGGAGGCTGATATGCCGTAGCAAGTGTAATCAAGCCCCAGAATGCGAATAGAGTCACTTTTTTGAAGACCGAAAAAGGAACTTAGACTTGCGTCTGGTGAACCAATGAATAAATATTGACATTTGGAAAAATTTAACGCAGCACCTGAAATCGTGCCATACGTAGTAAAAAGTCGTAGGCTACGGGATAAACTGTCCCCATTCTTCAAATACAACGTGATGTCATCAGCAAATGCTGTCACTGTCACGGTACCACTACCTGGAAGAGGAAGGCCTCTAACGTAAGGATCAGCGATCAGCGATTGAAGGAATGGTTCGAGGCTGAATACAAAAAGCGCAGGGGATAGAGGACACCCCTGGCGAACACGACGGGTAACCGGAAATGGCGCACTCTCTAAACCATCAAGAAATAACGTGCTGCGTATATTTCGGTATGCGTTTCTGAGAAGCTCGACGAAGTTTTGTGAGAAGCCAAATGCTGCCATTACGCTAAATATAAAGCTATGTTCGAGGCGATCGAATGCCTTTTCCTGGTCAAGTGAAACCAAGAGTCCCCGAGCTGATCTTGCTAACGTGTACGCAACTATATCGCGCGTAACAAAGGAGAGACTGTGGATTTCTCTTCCAGGAATAGAGCACGCCTGATGATGACCTATTAAGGAGGGCATCAGGCTTCTCAAACGCCGAGTGATAACTGCCGCGAAAGTTTTATAATCAACGTTGAGGAGCGTTATTGGTCGCCACTCCTCTGGGCGAACTGACGATGGGTCATGTTTAGGTATTAAAACAATTCGACCATCGCGAAAGCTATCAGGAAATTCAAAATCCTCGAAGCAGCGGCAAATAACAGAGGTGAAAAGGGCACCAATGTCGTCCCAAAACGTTAAATAAAACTCAACAGGCAACCCATCCGGCCCGGGGGCCGAGCCACGCTTCAAGGAAGACAGTGCCTCTTTCACTTCGTCAGCTGACGGACTTGTGCATAGTTGCTCAGCTACTTCAGATGAAATTTGAGGGAGCCTACTTAACATTGTGGCTGTCTCGGTGGTACCGCGTTGTGATGACATTGTCGTACGAGCCATGTTGGCAAAGTGAGCTAGGAAAACTGATTGATCACGTGTCGGCGGTAAGGTAGTGTGTAAGAATCTGGCCGCCGGAGTTCCTAGTCGACTTGACGGGTTGAGAAGCGAGCTTTTCGCAAATCGTAGAACCTCAGGATGAGCACAAGGATTACGTCTGCAACGCCAAGCAGCCGCCGTCAATGACGAAGCTGCAATGAGGCGTTGAAAACGACCCCTTAACTCTCGCTGCCATGCGCGCATCAAGGGAGTTAGTCGATCAACCCGAAGAGCAATACGCAGCTTTGTTGCAGTGTCCGCTAGTTCTTCAGACGTACGGCGTCTAAGGGCCCGCCCTGCTACTGAGCAGTGTAAACGCCACTGCGTCTTGAGCGCGTCCCACACCTCCGGACCGCATCCCGAAAGAGAGGCGCGCAAGATTCTAGATAAACTGGAGCGTGTATGCGCGTCGTGCAGAATGCGGATGTCAAGACGCCAAGGTTTCACTGATGATGAAAAGGGAAAGTGAGCCTCGAGCGTCACTGGTCGGTGGTCTGATATATAAACAGGCGATGATGGTAATGTTACTACGTCAGAGTGCGATACGTAAGAAGCTAGCGCGCTCGGCACTTAGAAACGATCCAAACGACTAGACGACGTGCTACGCCGCCAAGTCCAGGCATACTGTGGTCCATGCACTAGTCTGTACGTATCTGTCAAAGAGAAATGGTGCACTAGGCGACGCAGCTCTCGCGCGTTCCAATCAGAGCGACCCCATCCTGGACCTTGCACGTCAGCTCGCGTGTCTAATACACAATTAAAGTCTCCAGTGAGTATGACATGACGACCGTCTAGAAAATACACGTCCAGGTCACGGAAAAAATCGTTAGACGTCGCTGCTTGAGCTGGCCCATAAATACACAAAACACGCAGCTTGAAGGATGATAGGACGCAGTCAAAAGCCAATACCCGCCCATTCCCGTCATAGAAAACATGATGATTGCGCAGAAGAGCGCGGTTAAAAATAATAATTCCAACTCCAGAGGAGCGAGATGTAGCGAAGGAAAAATAACAGTCTAAATTAAAAGCGCGTTTGAATGCATGAACGTGGCCAATGGTGAAAAAATGTGTTTCTTGTAAACACAGAATATCACAATGTTCTGCGCGGGCTATGCTGATAACCTCGGCTTGCTTTACTGGGTTACGGAACCCTTGAACATTTAAAGAAAGAATTTTCAGGGTGTCAGCCATATTGAAAAAAGGTGGGCGACTGACCTGGTCGTGTTTTTCGATTCGATGTACCCCGGGGATCTGTCCGGGGGAACTGGAGTACGTACACTACACAGCACAATTCGACCCTCTAGAAGAGGGTCGAGGTTTCTTTGGTTGCTGGAACTCGGAGCGGCTATCTTGGGTGCCGTCCGAGCTGGTGCCAGACTTGTGAGCACGCTTAACTTCTCGCGGGGCTTGCATTTCCACGTCACATCCGTCTGGGCTAGAAGGGAGTCCGCTGCTACTGTCGACTTCGAGGCTGAAGCTGCTGTCGGACGAATCAGATGGTGGTAGGGCTGCAGCGTTAATGTCGTCGCCGCCTCCAACGAACTTGATCACGGATTGCTTGTCGAGACGCGTCAGTAAAGAACTCCCATGGCGTCTTGCTACTTGTTCAAGAGAGTCACGAGCCTGGCCTTCGGAATGATCCAATGGGCTTTGCTCATTCGGTTTCAATTCTGCTCCTGGCGAGACACCAGCGTCCGTAGATCTCGCAACGTCGGCGTCTTCTGGGTAATCAACTGCCAGGTTTAACGATGAGTCTGGTGCCTCAGTGCCTACCGGCGTTTCTTTCTCGGCTTGCGCCGGCGTCAAACATGGCATGACATGTTTGCCTGGGACAGACGCGAGGTCAATCGCGGTGGCTGTTTCTGTCGCTGAGATTGGCAGACGTGGCACGCTCGAGTTGGCCAAGTTGCACACTTCTTCATCGTTTAATGGAGCTCTCAGAATCGGATTCTGGCGTTCTTCTAGTACAGCTCCTGGTTCTCGTTCTTCTGTTGCCGTTGGTGACAAGGACGGTAGGGCAGGAAAGGTCCCTGCAGTAGCATCAGAATATGAACGACGCACAGGGCAGACGGTGGTAGGGTGGCCATCTCCACAACGTCGGCAGGGGCGGTCGCAACCTTCGCTTTCGTGTCCGTGCACACCACAGCGACCACAGAATGGTGCTGTGCACTGTGCTCGATAATGACCACTAGAGCCACACCGACGACAAACACGTTGCAGAACGCGGTAGTCGAAGGTGACTCGATGACCAGAAACGCGAAGATAGTTGGGGACGCGATTTGTCGGACTCATTTCCATCCGGATATAGCGTGTGCCTGTGAGAACTCCGCGTCTTGCGCTCATGACGCCAGCGGTCACAGTCAATACCTTGCCGTATGGGGACAAAGCCTGGACTAGTACCTCGTTGGAGACGAAGGCTGGTAAAAACAGGCAGGCGACGTTAGTTACCTGCGGGCCGACGGGAACGACAGGGATACGCTCGCCACCGATGGTCAGGTAGCCAGCGTCGACGATGAGAGTCATGGAAGCCATGCTCTTGACAGTTACTTGGAAGTTCATGCCTCCCATGTGCTGAACGCAGTGTACCTCTGAGAGGCCAACTATTGAGGCCGTCGCGTCGACGACGGTCTCCGGACTAGTCCCCGCAGGGACGACAACGTCGAAGGCTTGCGCCTTCGAAGGCGTCCACGACGTCGATGGCGCCATGGCTAGATGAGGAGGACGTCCCTGACGTGGAACACGCAGGGACGTCAACACGGAACCCTTGGTAACACGAAGCTCCTTATGGCGTGGCTTGGGCGTCCCTCGTATGTCCTGCTTTTCAAGCGATGTTTCCGAAGCAAGGTCAGAGGTTCAAAAGTTGTGAAGATTGTTTCCGTCTACCACTCTGACGAGTACGGTAGAAGTCTCTAATTACACTTCACAGTATAACAATCTCGAGAGTTAAAAGACATACATAAAAAAATTTGCGCCAGGGTCATTCAATGTGATCCTAGCAGGTTGAAAATGCTTTTAATAGAAACAAACTTTTTCATTTGTCATGCTATCTGAATATGTTTTTTAAAGATTCGAGTAGGGGAGAACAAGTGCTATTTTCAGGTGCATTGTGTTTCGGAAGATGTGTGCACGTGACTGCCCATCTTAGTTGGATCCTTTCAGAATTTATGGGCAACATTGACCTAACTAAAAAAAACATGAACGTCAAAAGCATAAACTGAACGCTGCACAGCTTTAAGCAAATATTTAACATCTCCAACACATTTATGTGGCCGTGTATTTATGCTTGGGGCTATTTCATGCACATATATATGTAACCTTTAAATATGTCGGAAATGAAATAGTGCAAAAGAAGCACAAAAAGGGGAAACACAGACAACAGTCTTTTGTGTGTTCCTCTTTTTGTGCTTCTTCTCTTGAGCTTTTCAGTCTACAATATGTAGACTGAAAGCCCGAGCATCCACTTTGTTTTTGTTTAAACGACACCCTATTTGACTGAAATCTGCTTGACAACAAGAAGCTGGACAATTCTATTTATGTAGATGCCTTCTGGGTATTAAAAACAGAAGGTAGCCGCACCAAACGACGTTATTAAAAATATTGGACCCGCCCCCTGCAGAACGTGTATGCACACGGCCTCCGGAACTGATAGAGAAGGCAACGCATTAGGGTCATTCCACGCTAAACGTCCCCGCCATTCTGGTGACCATCTCGGAAGTATTAGAATAAAGAATTCTCAATTTATTGCATTGAAAACTGTGAAATGCTAGAATACTTCGGAGAGAAAAAACGTTTTTGGCCACGTGGCCACCTCCTGAACTTCCTGGAAAGTCATTGGGGTGTTGTATGAGGGAATATTTACTTTAAACGCACCGCTCCTTCTTTTTATACCAAATTTGCTTTACATGTTAAGTAAAGGTGCTTGCGTAAGGTGATTGAAGCTCGGTAATATTAGTGCATTTTCACTGGCACATACACCTAAAAATTTAGCCAAGATGTGTTAAGTTTGCTTTCTTCTATTGCAATACTGCACTTCGTATTAATAGGTGAGTAGTATTAAATATTCCACAGAAGGTATATTTTGAGCAAAAATATTTTAGACCTCTCAAGCTGCTAAACTTAACGGTAAAAAAGCTCAAATTTCAAAAAATTGTCATTTCTGTCCATATCGAAATGCATCTTGAACCATGTGGTGGTCCAATTAATGATTACCTTTATCCCAAGGTCAAAAGCAACTAGGCAGTTCTATTTATACGGCAAATCTTATCGTTATATTTTTCTTTATTTTAAGGAAAAAAGTAATTTTAGAACTTTCTCGTTGGCGCCCATCTTCCCATTTTGTCATACAACAGCTGCCGCCTTGAAATTCCCCATCGGCATCAATGCGCTAGTTAAAATTATTTTGTTCCTTAAAACACCTTTCCTTCCTCAATAAATAAGTTTGTCAAATGAAGCCATCAGACTTGTCATTGGTACGCAAACCCTGCGCATCACGACGTGTTCACAACGACTTTAGTAACACGGATATCTTCAGGCACACTGACCCATTAAAAAAAGCTGCCTTGTCATTCGGTTATGTAATTTACCTATTAACAACACTGTCGCACAAAGATAAATTTAGGAAACTTCTTATAGTAAAGTTTTTATCCTGGCAAATACCGACATTGATCACGTTATATGTTTCGTTGAAATATGTGATTCCTAATTTCATTACTTTTGTTTTCCTCTTGTAAGGAGTGTAGCAAGCTGTGCGATACTATCAAATCACCCTTACTTTTCAATATGGTGTTTTCCAGTATCTATGATGTATATTTTTTTGCCTCAATAGAACGGTGGTAATGGTGCTCAGCCGCGAACCCGAAGGTCGCGAGTTTGATCCCGGCTGCGGCCGTTGCATTTTAATGAAAGCGTATGGGTAGAGGCTTGTACACAGTGCGATATCAGTGCGCTTCAAAGAACAACAGATGTGTCTTATTTCTAGAGCCTTCCTCGACATCGTTTCTCATAACCATATTGTGGTTTTGGGGTTTTGTCCCCAGATATTACTGTCGTTGTTGTATTTGTCGTTAGTTCGGCACTGCTTCGCGAAGTCTTCTGTACTTTGGTTGTTTGAAAGTGGGCTCAAGCTATGCGTGCTTTTGTAGTTGATTTTTTTTCTTCATATGACTAACGCATCACTAGTGCTGCAACACCCAGCTTCATATTCTCATTATTTTGTAATAGTTGTATTTTCCATCCCTTAACTCTCTTTGTTAAATCGCATCTCATAACGCGTTTTGTTGTGCACTTTATTCCCACTGATTATTCCCACTGATGCATAGAGTGCGTGCGACGGATGACGACGAAGTGATTCTCCCACAGAACGCTTGTATCCATGCCTCAGTATGTTCAATTTGCTTACGTGCAAATCCTGGGAGCTACCACTCCTTCCTTTGCGGTGATGCTTCAGGACACACCTGAGAATGTTCCTGGCCCTCAAGCCGGGCTTCGTCGTGTAGGAGGCATGGCAACGCGTCAAGTGACATGGACAGCGAGGCAACCGATTTGTACTCGGATGGCTTCGAGTCATCGGATGATGCCGTCTTGGTCGTCATGAATCAAACTACAGAACGAAGAGTGCTGCGGATGGCGTCGTCGGCGAGTGTTTCCACTGTTAAGACTGCACCACAGCGTTGACCACACACCATCCTGCTTCCAACTTGTGACTCCTCAGCAGGCAAGTTCTTTCTGTGCTTCTCGAGGAAACCACGCCTAATGAGATCAAATTCGTGAGGATGAATGCATGAAAGAATATGCTCGCTGTAGATGTTATGCACCATAGGACGCTGCAAAGCCTTCGGCACATAACAGAAATCGGCAACGTAAAAGTTCGGCCAATGGTCGGTACATGTTGTAGCGGCACTGTAGGCGTCATTTATGATGTGGATCTTTCCATCCCAGCTAATGAAGTGCCAATATTAACAAGGTCAGCTACAGAAGGCACTCGCATCACGCACATCACCAGACTCGGCAACTCATGCTGCTTGAAACTTGTGTTCGCGGGAGACAGCCTTCCCTCGTATGTCAAAGTTGGCCATGTTCGCCACTCAGTACGTCCATACGTACCGAAGCCACTGCAATGCTACAGCTGTTCCAAGATGGGACACGTAAAAGATGTCTGTGAGAACAAAGTTCTGTGTCCTTGGTGCGTTGAATCTCACTCAAAAGACGCCTGCGGTGCCACCGTGTTACAATGTCCAAACTGCCACGGCGCTCATGAAGCCTCATTCAAAGATTGTCCATGGGTGCGAAACGAGCACGCGGTATTCTGGCGTACGGTGCGGGACAATTCAACGCACAGGGAAGCTGCCGCAACACTTCGCCGACGACGGCGTCGAGTGCGAAGACCATCACGGAAAGACTGCTCTACCAATAGAGAGATGTCATCCTCTATCGAAGTTGCTGACCCAAAAACACCGAACTCACTGAAGACGGATACCGGCAAACAGAAGAAAGGCACAGCAGTCGCACCTTTTGAACAGTGGTCCTCAATTCCAGAAATTCAACCTACTTCGAAGTTGCATCAAATCCCGCCGCCCTCGAAGATTCCTCGAACCAGTGATGCGACGACTGAAGACCAAGTGCTAATCTTGCTGCAATCGCTGAATAGTGTCATGCGTATCCTACTGAGCAATATGAAGACTTCGTCTGCACATACCACACTGCATGTGCTGGACAGCATGAGTCTGGTGCTTGCAGTTCTAGGGTAAAAGCACGGCCAGCAAATCACCGTCGTTTCGAGTGGAAGTCAGGAATGCATCTGTCTTTCAGTGGAACGCCTGTGTACTTAAGTCGTGCATGTCTCACTTTAGACAGTTTGTATTTGTCAACCGTTTCCCCATTATTGTGATTTGCAAACCCAACCTCTTTTCTTCAATCAAACTGTCAGGATATCAGTGCTTTATCTTCTGTATTCACAGAGACTGCAGTAGGGTTATTGTATTCATGCGCCGTTACCTCACATACGTTCACCACACAGTCTCTCCTGATGAAGCGAATCAATATGTGTGCCTTACTGTGAAGAAGGATAAGATTACATTCACGATTCTTGGAGCCTACTTATCCCCATCAAGCCGCCTTCACTGCGAGCGCTTACGTGGTATTCTGACAAGGACATAAAGCCCATGGGTGATCACTGGTGACTTTACTGGCCACCATTTTCTATAGGGAAGCTCCAGGGTTAACTTCAGAGGATGGAAATTAATGTCCTTGGCTCAGAGTACAAGCTCTGCGTTTGTAGTGATGGAAACCCTACATATTTAGGTGAATCGGCCTATAGCACCGGCCTGGACCTTATATTGGTTTCTCACTCGTTTACCAGAAAAGTGCACTGGTTTTCAGGTCTGGAAACACGGGGCAGTAACCATATTCCAACTTACCCGCAGAAAGAAGGTTTCAACAGCTCCAAGTCCTCAAGAGGCATCAAATACACCGATTGGCCGAAATTGAAAGTGTTAATTGAAGACTGTTGTACGGACGGCTCATCGTATAATCTAGAGGACTCAATAAAGGATGGCCTGCAGAATACCACGCATTCACTTTTGACTAGTCACAAGCGCACAGATTTCGACATCGAGCTTCAGAAACTTCGCGCAATACGTCGTCGTGCAGAACAAAGGTACCGATGGACTAAGTGCATGGATGATTGGAGGCTGGCTGACGCATTCAAAAGAAAATGGAGCGGTACATGGATAAACTGGCTTGGCGACGTTAAACATCCTTCTGCGAGTCGTTGGATTTGTGAAAACACCTATCACTAATATGGTGGACTATCCGGGGTCTTAGCACAACCTTTGGTCAGTGACTTCTGTTTACATCTCTGGAACTTCACCTACAATGCAGGGAGATTGACGTTGCTGAATTCTTCTCTAGAAGAATTACCGGTGATTTTAATTTCATGGAATCAAGAATGGAAACCCTTGGCAACCCACCGCCCTCACGTGACCCCCGTATGGAATGCCAGTTTTCTACGGATGAGCTAGAGGCCGCACTGGCACTGTGCAGACGTTCTTCAGCACCGGGACCTGACGGCATTACTTATCGTGCCCTTTGTAATCTTGAAGACGAAGCTTGGAAGGCACTGTTACGCCTATACAATGATTCCTGCAAACTGGTACGGTTCCCCAAACATGGAAGTCAAGTCGCCTCATTCCACTTCTGAAGGCTGGTAAATATCCTTTGGATATTGCCTCATACCATACTAACGCGCTTGCCAGTTGTGTGGAAAAAACAATGAAACTGTAACGAGGGCAGTGGACTTGGAACTTGATTAGAGCAAGAAGAAGAAGACGTGCTGTGATCGCAGGCTTGCATTCAGTTACGGGAGAGCTCTCCCTTTTTTCACGGAGGGAACTGGTTAATAAGATGTTTGTATTCTATTGGCGTGTGTGGAGAATTGTCGGGAAGTGAAAATACAATGATAGGCACACGCGAAGAGTGGAGACAAGTTAAAGGTGGAAAAGAGAGGACAGTGGTCAGCCCGTATCTGCACAATATTTCACAATGGTTTAAAAAAGGTCCATTAAGGTATGGCGTGTGGGTTGTCTTTTCAGCTGAAAACAAATTCTCAAAGATTTTCCCAGCAGTAGAAAGGCTAGCTAACAAGAAAGGAACGGGAACGTCAGACAAACGTAGCATAAAAGACGGCAGAAGATACGTTGAGTGCAAAAAATCTGTATACGGAACTCCTTTCACATGTGTAAAGGAATACGTTGGTCAGACTGGTCGCTCCCTGAATGTGCGCTTTCGTGAACATCAGAGTTCACTAAACGAGGCCCCTAATCACACTTAGCGATGAACTGCAACGAGTGCACCTGCTAATCAAAATGTTCAGACACACGAATAATTGACAGGTGCAAGAAGCAAAGAACGAGGGAAATAATGGAAGCGTATAGAATTTGAAAAAAAAAGGTGACAGTTGCATCAGTCAAGTGTCTGTTCTACTAACATATGCAGAATTTACTTTTTTCGGACGTAACATAACCAAGTTCATTTTTTCTGTTTTACGTTTTGTTTTCTTAGTTCTTGACACGTGTTTCTTTCCGGTTGTGTGCCATCGATTATGGGTGTGATTATTTCGGTATATCACGCTGCTGGTGACGACAGGGGGAGGTTGGGAATGACGTACATGCGTGTTATGTAATTATTATTGTTGGCTTCGAAATAAAATTTCCAGTTGCTAGTAAGCGCTCGTCTGTGTCCTCTCTGAGTGTCTGTAATTTTTAGCGCTTGTTTCATCATGAACCTTTACCAACACGCCCAACTGGCAGTCATTCTTAATGCAAGAACATGATGAGGGCAGTCCAGCAAAAGTCCCCAAGCTAAAGGGGTGAAGAACTAGTAAAAGAACTGATAAATGCGATTTATGGGGTACTGGAGGGGAACGAGACTACAGAGTGCAGGAACAAGATGGCTAACACGTCCAATCTAAAACTCAAGCAGTGTAATTGTAGGGGCCTTCGTAGAAATAGAGAAACCCTGCAACAATACGTAGAGTCGCTAGCTGAAACGCCTGGTAATATCGAGCTGCCAAAAAGTGAATACCGAGGCCAAACCCAGACACAAGAGCACGTACCAAACCAACACATCTACTTGCCTGCTGGTACACAAACACTGCACTGGATTAACCATAGAGCTCGAGCTGATACAAAGTGTAGACTACACTTTCATTCAGCTTCTCTCTCGCAAGAGAATCAAAACCAGCGTTTACATTCTTAACATTTAGAGCAGACCACTTGACAGGACTGCTACATTCGTCGAAATATTTCACAAAACACTCCGCCACGCGAAACGTGATCGAGTTTTAATACTGGGTGGCTTTAATGCACATTAATTCACTTCAATGGGGACACACTAAAGAAGACCTAAAGGGCAGAAAATAAGCGTCAACCATATCTAATTGTAGTTTACGTTACTCACAGACCCACAGCAAGCTGCGAGGATAGTTAATTGTATATCCTGGGATACATGCCCTGACCTGTCACTAGCGAAAAATGTAAATGACTCCTAACGCAGTAACACTTAAGAAATGCTCGGGAGCGACCAATATATTCTCGAACTGGTGCAACAACAACAATGCTGCCGTAAACGCAGAACATGAGCTAGGATCACTGATTAGACCGCCTTCAGATAGGACCAAGGTAACCCACTTACACAGCTCATAGACCAATACGAAGAACGGGCCCGCAGACTAATCGACAAGCCAGAGCAATACACGCGCCATGTCCAAAATAATGCAGATATCCCCACAATTGATAAACATCTGCTTCATCTATGGGGCGCGCGAAGAGCCTTTACGCGGCGGTGTGAACGCCAGAAATAAACAGGCGGCTCAAGCATCGTATAGCCAGGCTCACACTTGAGGCAGAGGTGTACGCATAGAAACACCGACCAAATCGAGAAACCAATATGGATAGCAACCAATAGTACGCATGGAAAATGACGTGAAATAACTGGTTTGCCAAATGTGACCCCTTAACTGAACTCTACATAATAATACCGCATGGAACCTTCCGAGATGCCGAGATGACTCATTCAACCGAGTAAAATTAGGGGGAACAACAGCGAAGCCTGAAACGGGCTCTTCACGGATTCTCGGGCACTAATGAGGACCTCATTCAAGCGCTTCAAGACAGATATCTATGCACGACAATAGATAATGAACCTGAACAGGAATATTTTGGAGCCTAAAATGAGCAATTAGACCGCGATTTCGACACCAACAAAAGTCAGGCCGCACTCAGTGCCATCAGGCGAAGCACAACCCCTGGTGGCGGCAATCATGCTGTCAGTATTCTTGCCTATCTCAGTGATAAAATGTTTGAAAGGCTCACAAATTATGTTAATTAGTGTTGGCGAAGCGACATCTTGCTCGTTGCCCGGAAAACGGCAGAGGTTACGTTCATCCCTATATCAGACAAAGAAGTTAATATCAGTAACCATCGCCCGATATCTCTGACGTCATGCATGAGGAAATTCATGAAAAAAGCAGTGCACCAAAGGCGATCTACGTACCTCGAGGACCATGTGATCCTCCCAGACACAATTTTTGGGGTCAGGGCACATCTGTCAACGCAAGATGTCCTGTTGCGATTCAAGAAAGAAGTTATCGATCCTAACAGCTTGTACAATCATAAACACATTGTTTCATTAGATTTTAAAGGGGTGTTTGACCATGTCAAGCATACACAAATATTACATAATTTACCAGGCATGGGCTGTGGAAGACGGACATTCAATGACATCAAGAACTTCTTAGCTGGCTGACAAGCAACAATCAAAATCGGAGACATCAAGTCTACAAAAATCAGCATGGGCACCAGGCGCACACCCCAGGGGGCTGTCCTTTCCCCGCTGCTTTTAAACATAGCACTCCTGCAGCTCCCGGGAAACTCAATGCCATACCGTATATTCGGCATGCACTATATGGGGATGACGTTACAATCTGGACTACACATGAAAATCTGGGACAAACAGAGGAAGCTCTCATGGGGTCTCTGATGCGCACCAGAGAAGTCTGAACTGTAAGTGTTCCAGAGAAGGGAAGACAACGCCATGTTTCACGTTCGAGTATATCACGCACCCATTCCAGAGCAAGACGGCATTCGAATTCTTGCAATCACAGTTAGTAACGGCGGGGCCACGGGGCCATGCTGAATAAGTTGCAATGCACATGCGAGCAAATCACGTGCATGCTCTTTAGAGTTGCCAATAGAAACCGAGGTTCGATAGAACACGACATCGTAAGGCTAATACTGGCTTTCATAATATACAAAACAACGTACGACATTCCGTACCTTCACGTACGGAAATCTGACGTACATAAACTAGATTTCCTAATTTGTGACGTCTACATGAAGGCCCTGAATTTGCCACAGAAAGCCTCCACCTTACGGCTTCTGAAATTAGGCGTTCACAACACAGCCGAATAGCTAATCGAGGCTCAGCTTACGAACCAAATTATGCACCTAGCTACTGCCAAAACAGGCAGGAAGGTCTTGGACGATCTACAAATTTCTGTTCTCCCCAAAACGTCCTATAGGCAAGACATATCCCGTGAATGGTGGGGCTGTTTTCTGACCAAGCCTTTCCCCCGAAATATGCACCCAGATTACCACCATAGAAGAAGAGTAGCTTGAGCTAAAGCATTGAATGAATGCTATGGTAACACAGAGAGAGCCTACTTCGTAGACGTTGTGGGGCCCGTGGGAGGAATCTTTAGAATAGAAGTCATTCGCCAAAGTAAGGTAGTTGACGGCCTATCACTAAGATGCTCTAATGCATTTGTCGTACTGTAAACTGCAATAGCCCTAGCAGCAACGCACTCGCCTGAGGAATACATATTCACAGATTCGAAGGTAGGCTACCGGAACTATACGAGAGGCCGTATTTCACCGCAAGCTCACGCCATCTTATGGCAGACGCAAACGCGATCCACGAAAAGACAGCTCATCTGGGTTCCAGGTCACCCGGGCGTAGCCGGAAACGAGTTAGCGCACAACGCGGCCCGAGCATTCCTTCACAGGGCTCTGTCTACCGACCCCTCCGACCACGGCATTCAATCACCAGTACCGGCTACAACATACACAGATATACTGCAGATATATCGCCTACGAAGACAAACTTTGCCTCATCCCGCTAAGGGTTTAACTAAAACCGAGGAGACATGTATGCACAGGCTCCAAACCGTTTCCTACAGCAGCCCTGTCATAATGGCGAAAATAGACCCAGGACAATTTAGTGCGTTGGGTAAATTTTGTGATAGCCACGCTGACCTGTTTCACATGGTGTAGGCTTGCCAGCCTAATAAAAGCATCACGCAAACTACGCAACCCACGTGGAAGGGGTGGGAGGAGGCTTTGTCAGGCCCAGCTTTCGAGGACCAGTGGAGACTCGTGGAGCGGGCGCTAATGACAGCGCAATCCAACGGAGTCCCGGAATAGGGACCTGCCAAGTCCTCTCTTGATCTACAGTTCCTGCAATAATTTTTATTCATTTGTTCATTTCTTGCGGAGGGACGAATTATGAGCAGTTAATATTGCATAGTCGAAGTTTGTACACAATCCTAATAAAAAACGCAAACAGTTTGTCGGAAGTGCAGTACCCAAAATCGATTATGCAGAGTGCTCTGCTAGTGGAGGGTTTTCGATAATGTTTACTTTCAATAGCAGTATAAATTAACGTTAAACAGTAAGTGGTCGCTGAAATGAGGCGCCGTGCAAAGATTTTCTCCTGTGCCAGACCCATCGCGTTGGCTGCCTGAGTAGCAGACTATCGTCCTGTTCTTTATTACATTTATTTTCCGATCACCAACACTTACGCATACCTCAGCTTAGGCAAATGAGCTATTCTTTTCAATAAAGCTTTGCTAACAAAGGGAGAAACACGCATTTGCAGCCTTATTTTAGCACTGTATACGCGTACGCCAGTGTCTGCAACGTCAGCAGTTATCAACAATTCCTCCCAAATTGACACAATAAGAAAAAGCCACTAACTAGGCAAGTAGTCGAGACAATTTTTCCCCCATCACTTGCCTGAAAGAGTTTCGAAACCTGGCAAGGTTGGTTATACCAGTATTTTTCTCAAACGAGGCTTGCCTAATTTTTTTTGTTTTTTCTAAGCGTCCTAGTTGACATTGGCGATCAGACAGCTTGTTTGATCGGATAAACCAAAATACGAAAAATTTGACAGATCCCTCGTACCTTAAGAATCGAAGGTATGCGAAGCATGCAGTGGTAAGGTACCCATTTTGCAATTTTTTATTGAGTGACAGTTCGTCAAATGACGCTAAATTAATGTAAAATACTGCATCGGCCAACAGAGATTTTGAAAAAATTAATATGTTTACATAACCACTTTGCACTTGCGCAACGAAGCCAACAGGAGCATGCGTATTAGCAACACCAGTAGCGAAAACTGATATAAGGTGCTGGGGCTCGCGAGAATGGTAGCCCTGGAAACTGCTACATAAATAAATTTCAGGGCATAACATCTAACTACAAATAATGATAGCCAGATGTGACAGCTGTCTCGTGCGAATACACAATTATTCTTTATGAAATTCAATAGCCAGCACTGCAAGCACAATTGCCGTTTCGCGAACATTACGGTCTATTTGAAAAGTAGTTCCTATACATGGCATGGCTCTGTGGTAGAATGCTTGAATGCCACGCAGAATGGTTCAGTTTGATTTTTGCTAGAACCCTGACATTTATTATTTACATTGATCGGAATAACGCTGCCCATATCAGGTGTTTCTCAATTCTCACGCGTTAAAATTACTTATGTGTGTTCTCGGCGTTCCTGGACAGTCACACACTATCAAACATCTGTGGCACATACCCGAACGCCATTGGAACATACCCACCCACGGGTATTTGCTGTGTCTGGTGAGAAGTGTTCGACGATGTACGCGATGGGATTCTGACATTATTCATGTCTTGACCACTGCGTCATATTCGTCACACCATCTTACACTCCCATACTTATTTTGGTTCACGCCAATTTACGTAGGTCATCATAGAAACACCGACACCTAAGCAGATAGATAGATAGAGAGATAGATAGATAGATAGATAGATGTTTTAAAAATGTAACCCACTCCTCTCTCTAATGCCCTAGGGTCCTGAGGGTATTGAAATAAATACATAAATAACTAAATAACTAAATAAATAAATAAATAATCATAAATAGATAGATGCGCATAGACACGCGAAAAAGTACTTGAAGTACTCAAAAAATGCATCGCAATTAATATCAACATTCTGCTGAATGTGGCCACGCACCTTTACCCAACATTATGCATTTCATTCCCCATGTTACCCTGGTTGTTCGGCCCTTGATTTAGTCTCATATAACCTTATCATTATTCGAATTAAGGCAGCACTCGATACCCAATGAACACAATACGGCTGTATTTTGTGCATTTTAATGTATTTATTCGCTATGTTTACCAACGTGACATGTCGTTCTGATGATCGTGGGGCCTAATAATTACCAGCCAAGTTTGAAGTTTCAATGGCTTGCCAGTTAAAACATGGAAAGAAATAAATTCTACTAGTAAAGAAACCATTTGTTCAAATGAACGGCACTTTTTTTGTAGAGTGTACATACCGTTTGCGCATTTTCTGGGGAGCGTTCACTTATGCACAGAATCCGCTTAATAGCGCTAGTTGATCGCTCATATCACCCTAACATAAATCGATGTGGACATATACCCACTACCACCTTCATGTTGCCGCGGTATCTTAGGCGCAAATAAAACAATTATCAGTGTTAAAAACGTAAAGGTGAAAGCCCTAAAAAAATAACCATATGATTCAAATACCAGTTTAAAAATAGGAGAAAGAAATAATTTCAAAACACAAACTCACGTCTCAGTTTTTTTTTCGATTGTCATTTTTACCACAGAGTGTCTTCTTCGATTTTCTTCCCGTTCCATTCTACGGCGGGAAAGGAGGTCCGATAGCTTCTGACAAAAGTAAACTCAAGAAATCTACTAAATAGTCAAGTGAGCAACAAACTGGCAAACTTGAAATCTCACAAATTTGCCGCACCAAGTAAAACTAAAAAAAACACTAAGATTTATTTTTACGACGCGATGATCATGCAGCCGCTGGTAATAGTTGAACATTGAGCTGAAATATACTTTCAAGTCAAACGAGAAACTGCTGAATTGAAACTTTTTCGCAGTTCAAAAACTACTCAAACAATAAGGAATACTTTAACTTTCTTTACCTTAAACAAAAAAAGATAAATAAAGCTTTTGAGACAATCACTGCGACGAATATTAAGGAAGGGTTTCATTCTTTATAAAACGTTCACCTGAATCGCAATATTTAGAAGGGAGAAAGACGAAAGAAGAATATTAGTTTCGTGGATGCCATGATTGAGCTTATTCTTTGCTGCCCTTATACAAATAGCGTGCGTTTTCCTAAGCTTCCACATTTCTGTTATTTTTTAGTTATATTTTTGCACTGTGCTTTTTATTACCTCACCCATTTAAGGTATCGCTTGGCATTCCGTGAATAGCAGTCATTGATTGTTGAGAACATTCCGTGAAGGGCGCCAAGAAGCCCCGCAATTGGGGCAAATCTCAAAGATGGCATTCTAACGCGTCGGGTGCTTGCGACTGCCCGTAAACAATGGCTTCATTTTTTTCCGAAGGTATTTGGCCCCTCAAACCATTTCCACCACCCAACTCTACTTCATCCCGTTTATTTTAACTTTTGGCACAGTCAGCACCAGCACAGAATGCGACGGAAGAATTCTGTGATGCATGCTATGTTGATTGAAATATGGTGTTTAACGTTCCGTAACCGCCATATGGTTATGAGAGAAGCTCTAGTGGAGGGCTCCGAAAAGTTTGACCACCTAGGTTTCTTTAATGTGCACACATATCTGAGCACACGGGCGTACAGCATTTTCGCCTCCATCGAAAATGCAGCCGCCACAGCCGGGATTCAATCCCGTGACCTGGCCATTAGACCACCGTGGTGGGGCTGCATGCATATGTTCAAAACCCCCACGAACCCATTAGTATTATTGCGAAATCAAGCACATCTCTTTCTTCTGCAATTCCGGTGTTTCTTCAGCATCTTTTATTTTGGCTAGTAGAGATGAATGGAAATCGTTGCGTTCCTCGTCATCATTCTTATTATGTGCTTAAAACGAGACGTGAATTGATGAGCGTTTGAGGGCAAAACAGAAACTGACAAATACTTGAGAGCAGCAAACATGCTATACGTTTTGCAATATTCCTACGATTGCTCCAATTTCTAACCTGGTGAAGCGATCGCAGAGAGCAATTTGAAACACCTGTTGACCCAAGGTGTTTGAACAGCTTCCTGACGCCCGATCTCAGTTGCTGGTTACAAATTTCAACAACAAACGTCGCCACCTATTCCGCGGAACTTTGTTAGCGTTTGCAGACGAAATACAGCAAACGTTTGGAACTGCCTCACTCCTGCAATAGCGGAGATGGCAGATGAACTACTGGGCACCGTCGATATAAATCTTTACTGTCACCTGATACCCAGACTACGTTGCGGAATCTCTCACTTTAATTTCAGTAATACTTCGCCAGTTCTTCCAGGCTACGTGGGGCTTCCATCGCCGGGAGCACGATCATAACTTACGACGACGCACGTCCGATACACCAGCAGCCTTACCGCGTGTCAACAAAAGAACGCGAGGTGATTCGTACGTGGGTTCGAGAGTGACGGCTTTATTCAACCTTTCAACTGCACGTGGATGTCTCCGGTCGTTCTGGTTAGAAGAAAAGATGGAACACTGCACTTTTGCCTAGACTATCACAAGTTGAACAACGTTACTAGAAAAGACGTCTACCATGGGCGACGCATCGACGACTCGCTAGACCGAGTATGCCATGCCCAATATTTTTTATCTTTGTACTTAAATAGCGGGTATTGGAAGACTGAGGTATACGAGCATTACCACCAAAAAAGAGCGTTCACTACGCCTGATGGCCTCTAGAAATATCGACTCCTTCCTTTTGGTTTGTGTTCCGCCGCAGCAAACTTTCAGAGCATGATGGACACTGTATACACTTAGTTGAAGTGGCAGACTTGTCCCGTTTAGCTTGACAAAGTAGTCCTCTTCCCTCACACTTTCGAGCAATATCTGCACTGCCTGCAAGTGTGCTTCAACTTAATGGAAATGTGGCTCTAACACTAAAACCAGAAAAGTGTTTCTTCTTTTATGAATAGATGAAGTTCCTTGGCCACGTTATGAGCTCCAGAGGGGCCCGTCTCGACCCTGACAAGCTTGCCGCTGTCGCCGGATTCCCAGGTCCTACCAACAAGAAGGTTGTCCGGCACTTCCTATAGGCTTGCGCGTCTATCATCGACAATTTATTAAGGGCTTTTCAAATACCGCGGAACCATCGACTCGGCTTACGAGAGATTACATGCCATTTCCTTGGACTAGTGAGCAGCAAGCCACAATTGCCCAACTGCGTCAGTGCATGCAGTCAGCACCGGTTCTTGCCCAATTTTACGACGATGCTGGCGTACTAACGCCAGTAACATCGGTCTCGGCGCTGCGTTCGTCTAGCATCAACACTGAGAAGAACATATCATAGGAGAAGTACTCCGATGATATAGCTGTCATGTCGGGTTAACGTCAATTGCACTAAGATGCCATCCACGCATGTTGATATATGTAGCAGTGCCCAGGGCTACGATCCTCGCAAGTCACAGCGCTTTATATCAGTTTACCACTTCTGGTGTGGCTAATATTTATGTTACTGCTCTCATTGCTACGCAGCTGTAATCAAAAGGTGATATAAAATTTAAGGGGCTGTTCAACATATGTCTTTGAGTGCATTCGTACATATCTTTAGCGCAACTTTGTAACGTTTCACTCAGTAAACAAATTACAACGCAGCCAGCCCGCATGCGCATGCCTCGCATAACATCGTTTCCCGAGGTAGGTGCTTCTGTCGAATTTTTCTTCTGTCTAAACCTTCATGACAATGATTCGACAGTCATTTTTTGGCACATGTGCTAGGTAATTTATTCTGATTGATTTATCGGCTCATCGGACAAAAAAAATGGTAGCATATCCACGGAGTGAATGGTGGAGGGTGGGGCGAAGAATTCGTCCGTCCATTCGTTCTAGGCTTCCGTCCGTCCATGCGTCCGTCAGTGTGACCGTCCATGCGTCCATCAGCCCGTCCGTGCGTGCGTCTGTTCGTGCGTCCGTCCCTGCGTTCGTCCATGCAGCCGCCCCTGCGTCTGTTCATGCGTCCATCTATGCATCTGTCTATGTGTCCGTTCGTCCATCTATTCAACACTCCAAGTACCATCATCTCGCATCTTTTCATCATATATTCCCCATATAGAAGCACCGCCATCCAGCGGACATTCCAAGGACTAAACGAGAGCTGGCACACGCACACTTTCTCACGGCTTGTGCTTCGGGTCCACTTCCCACCTTTAACAACCTCGAGTTCATGGTATATACTAGTTCACTGTATTCATGGCACTGCGGCCGAACGCTCGCTAAAACTTTCGAAAACCAAGGAGGTTACGCTCAGCGAGTATGACGTAGCAAACTTTTTTCAGTCAGATAGTGCTCAATGTACATGCCAATGGCTGCTAAAGGGAAATGAGAGGCGGAGAATTCGGCTTTTACTTTCTTACGTCTTGCGCTTCGTATCTACTTCCCATTGTTAACCACCTCGAGTTCATTTATGGTATATGCAAGTTCATTGTATTCATGGCACTGCGGCTCAACGCTCGCTAAACCTTTCTAAAGCTAAGGAGGTTACACCCAGCGAGTATAACGTAGCAACCCTTTCTTGTCAGATAGTGCTCAATGTACATGCCAATGGCTGCTAATGGTGATCGCAGCCTGCGCGTTAACTAAAAGCCGAATGCTCCTGTCTCTCATTCCCCATTAGCAGCCATTGACATGTACATTGAGCACTATTTTTTATTGTTCAACAATGCACAGAAGAAGTCTCTCACCAGCACCACCTTGGAGGTTAAAATGGTATACTTGTTACATACTAAAAGGGACGAACGGGTGCCGCTATAAGGAGCTTTGCCCCTAAAAAGTACTCCATAACATGGGGATGCTTGCGGAGAAATCAATAACACGGCGAGCATACCAAAGGACATTTGCCAGATCATTGAAGTCAGCTTAATACCTCGAAACATGCATCCAGAAATCCATAAGGCTCGAAGAAGCACAAGAAAAACATTTCAAAGCGAGAACCGACGTATTGTACGTTGACGCGACCACAGACAGAGAGCACTCCGGGACAGTTGTAAGCGTTGTTGATCACCAACTTAGGGAAGTCAACAGCGCTTAGATCAAAAGCAACAACATCCTCGAGGCTGAGGAAGTAGCGATCGCGCTCGCCGTCACACACCAGAGCGAAGAGTCTACTACAGAAATAGTTACTGACTCGCAAGAAGCGTGTCGACGGTACAGCAGTGGACGCATATCCAGTGCTGCCATCCGCATACTCAAGGGAATAAAACTCAACTTCTCGAGCTGCTCCATCACGTGGACACCAGGTCATGAAACTGTGACAGGGAACCAGCATGCCGACGCCATTGCCCGTGAATACGCCGACCGGGGGGCGCACAACGACGAGGAACCAGCCAGAGTTACTAGACGCTATCGAGCAATTTTAGAACACCAGAGAGCCCTGAGGAAGATATACCCCCTCCCCACAAAGACCTCAACAGAGAGCAGTCGGTTGCCTGGAGACAGCTGCAGACTAATACGTACCCCAATCTCAGTTTTCTGAGTAAAATCTATCCGGGAATATACACCAACAAATGCCCGCTATGCAGAGAACACCCCACACTTTACCATGTGACATGGGCCTGCCAACACACACAAGTAGTGCCAAGAAACTGTACACCAACACCGGAGCAGTGGGAGGCTGCGCTGTCCTGCTCTAAGCCTGAAGAACAGCTCAAGCTGATCGACAGAGCTTGCAAGATGGCAAAGGCCACAGGGGCTCTGAACTGAGGGCTCCACATTCACCGGAAAAACGCTATTTGTAATAAATCTTTGCATTCCATTCCATAACATGTAGTCACAGCTCTTTTCTCGCAGCACCCGCTCCTACGGCATCTCTTAAAACTTGTAGAATGCGCGTAAAGCTATTTTGTCATCCCACATGACATGCTCTTGGGTAATCGATCACTCTACAGCTTGTCTTCGTCTCTCTCTTTCACTCTTTCCTTGTGAACCTGTAGCCGCCATCAGCCACGCCGTGCGTGCCAGTGCGCTCGTTCGCCGAAAGAAATGCTAACGAGCAAGTGGAGCGCGCACATTTCATGGGAGCACGCACGTAAACTTCACCGCTCAGCTCACTGCGAGCTAAAATGTGACGAGCGTTAGAGAAAGACAAGGTAATGTCCGTGGCTATGGCGTAGTCAGTAGAGGCGGAGGTGGTTTTAGTTGAGTTTCGCTGGTTTTAATGAGGCTGTCACGGCTTGCGGAACGAGCGAATTGAATTGTAAAGTTCGCGAGGATTGTTTGGTGGGCTTGTTCATAATAGAGAAAAGACACAGCGCGCATACAGACGGGCACGAAGGAGGAACACAGAAGATATAGCACTGTGTCTTGCGTGTTCTCCCTCCTTCTGCGCTCTAGCGTTTCATGATATGGCTTTTAAACGTACGTGACATAACCAACTGTTTAAATAGTCAATCTGTTCTTGAAGCTCTTTTATTGTATGTAAAACCACGAGTAGGCTAATACGTGGGCTAGGCAGAGCTACACAATCTTTATTGTGAAACAGTGTGATAACGTGGGCTTCACGTAAGACAAAGAATTAATATAGAGATGGTGATCACCAAAATGAGGTCATGAGATTTTGCCAGCGTTCCACAGCTTTCCTTACTCAGAGCCTTGTATGTGACCCGGAGGGTTGCATTGACTAACGCGACAGAATTAAAGAGCTTGTCTCACAGAAATTCCGGCGTCTCATGTCCACGTCGTCACGGGCGTCGTTAGTGGTGAGCGAAAAATTGCCATCTTTCGTGACAGAAAAGTCGAGAAATATGCAAACAAAAAAATATTTTCGGGTCCAAGTGAGCATGAACTCCGGCTATCTTGCATCGCAAGAAGGTATTCTACCACAGAGCCGCGGAATTTTTCGATACTGCTTTGAAAAAAAAACACTATGTGAATGTAATGTATTAGAATTATTATTCTTAGCACATCATATAATGCATGGCCAAAATGTAGTATTGCACCAGGCGTCAAATGGTGTGAATTGAGCAACGAGTGAGTGTTTGAAAGGCCCAACTACTCAGACATATTTATTCATCATCAGTGGCAGAACCATCGACAAATTGAATGGAGGGTGCATTAAAGCATTGCCATTGCTTGTTGTCCCACGGATGTGTAGCATGCTCTTAGTTGAATTCCAGGAGAAATAATTATGGCATGATTGACGCTTAACAACTGAACCTGCATAACATTCCTTACGACATGGATGAGGCATGCATCGAGAAGCCAAGCTGCTTAGCAGTTCAGAAGGCAATGTGCATGACGCCCTATTACGCTATCTCGATAAACTCTCGAAGGCAAAGTTTAAGCATCCTCCAATTTCTTGTGTGCTGTTCTGAGCATATATACAATTGCGGGATCGTGTTTTTTTTTCTGAAAGTGGAGCAAACATGTCTTTTGGGGCAGTTTTATCACAAAATACAATAGTTTACCGAAGAGTGGTATTGATAGAGATGGATTTGTGGGGTTTAACATCGCCAAACCACCTTATAGTTACGAGAAACTCCTTAGTGGAGAGCCCCGTAAATTTCGACCACCTGGGGTCCTTTAACATGCAACCAAATCTGAGCACACGAGCCTACAGCAGCTTCACCTCCATCAAAAATGCAGTCGCCACAACCGGGATTCGATCCCGTGACCTGCAGGTCAGTAGCCGAGTACCTTAGCCACTAAACCACCACGGCAGGGCAAAAAAAAAGAGCAGTATCGAGTACGTGTTGGTGTACGTACGCTATTGTACAACTTGCATTGCTGGCACAAGGTGATGCAGGAAAGAAGTTAACCGAAGGGCACTGTTTTCTTTGTTAGACACTATATTGTAGAGAACCAACCGAGAATGATTCCAAGGAAACTTATGGGGGTTGTTATTATAAGTATTTGTACTGCGAATTCGAAACAAAAGTAAAAGTGGACGAAACGCTGTCTTGCCAACGGCAGGCACCAAACCTTGTATATAGTGAAGTTCAGTCTGTTCTATTCCTTTGATGTAGTAAGCAATGCACAATATTCACCGTACGGTCATTTTGTTTTAATTTTACTGATGTAATCACGTCCACCAAATTCAACGAAAAATGCAAGTTTAAATGAATCCTACGTACTGACTAAATCAACCACTTGCAATGTTATAAAAGAGAATTTCACTAAAGCCGTCTTTACAAGAACATTGCAATTCACTGACGTGGCTTCCAAAGAAATTATTTTCTGTCATGTTGTACTTACTGCATATACCGTACCATTTACAGGACCATTACGGCTTTCAAAGTGTGAAATTACGTTATTATAGCACAAGAAAGATACAAGCGAATTCTCTATGTTTGAGCATACGTGTCTGAGGGGGAAAATGCAACACAGCTCCACTCCAGTCGGTGTAAAACTCCTCGAGCCTTGACTTCAACCCCGAGGCTGGCTTAATTAACGATCTTCTGAAACGAGAGAAGATTAAGTGGTGTCAAGTGTCAAGCAAGAGATGATGGAGACTGTTATGGTGTTGAACCCTTGAAGCAAGATAGAAACACGCATAATTGTTTCTAAATGTCTTGATGTTTTGGCAGGCAGTTTCATTCTTTTCATTCTGTTTCATCCTGTTGTTGTGTACGTTGTGTATGCTTTCACTCTTTTTGTTTTCTTTGCATGCCCATGAGGACACATATTCAATATCCTTCAGCAGACCTCACGAGACAAAAAGAAAAACTGAGGAGCCCATCCGCTGGTCAAGTAACTGTTCTGTATTTCATCGTAGTTTTTGTATATATTCTTTTCCAGGTGCAATCATTAAATACTCAATAAACGTCAGGAGGAAAAGTAGTTGGGAGTGAACGTATTTAGGGTATTATATGACGGCAGCACGTTTGTCTGTATCTCTTGTGAATTTTGGTCTGAGCCATGCCATCAAATCATATTTTTCTTTCAGTTCATATTTTCCACATATTTTTCTTTCAGTTCATTTTGTTACTCAGAGGCTTCTTATTCGTTTAAAGACGCCAGAGTAATAAAAAAACATTGTTAGTGTCAAGCTGGAAGCAGGCACTACTTAACTCGACGCATTGAAATGCTCTGCCCTGCATATCTGTTTACGCACCCATCAAAACACTCAATAAGACAGGATTCTTATTACTCGCAATGCTTGGGAATCGGACGTTCAATAAGCCCTTCAAAAGACACTCACTCTGGCCGCCCCCCCCCCCCTCTTTTTCGGATCACGCGCCATCTTGTTCTTAGGACTTTTAATTTCCTTTCGGGACTTTTTATTAGGAATAAAGAAAGCTTTTTATTTCTTTTTGAAGCAACATACACGTGTATCTGTGCCACAAAAACTGGTACACCATAAAAATGAAACGCATCTTCACAGAGAAAGTTTAGCGCTTAATGAACGCTCAACTTTCCCTGTGAAGATGCGTTTCTGAGCATTGTTTCGCCATAAGGACAAAAGAATGCATGCTATAGCAACATATTGTATTTCACTTTAAGAACGACAAACGACTCTATCTTGCAGCACGTTCCTCGAGCAGAAGTTACGCACGAAAAGAACACACAAAGGATGAGCATCAGCAACTCGCCCATTTTCACACTTAGAGCGCTCCACTCAAACACACGGACGGACTGGGAGATGATTTAGACTCTAACCAAAAGTTTTGAAGAAACCCGACTCCAGCCACTTTGTGCAGCTAGCGTCAGATGTGAGCATCGACGATGACGAGAGCCTTGTCTCATTTGACGTCGTTTCATTGTTAACCAACGTGCCAGTTCCCTTAGCTGTCTCCTCTGCCCGCTATGCGCATGAGGGGGACGCAAGCTTGAGTGAAAGGACTCCTTTGGCAGTTGACCATCACTGCCATCTACTAGAGCTCTGCCTGTCCAGTACGTACTCCTCCTAAAAAGCAACTATCTTGAGGCAAAACAGTGAAACCGCGATGGGAGGTACCATCTCCGTCACGATGGCAAGCCTGACTATGGAGTACATCGAAGCGAAAGCACTCAGCTCATTCTCGCCGCGACCCAAGCTTTTTCTGCGTTATGTGGACGATTGCTTTTCCGCCATGAAGACGCCTGAAGACTTCAGAACACCTAAATTCCATTCGCCCAGCCATACAATTCATAACTGAGTGTAAAAGAGACCACTGCCTGCCCTTTCTTGGCGTACAGGTGGCAAGAAAGCGCAACAACCTGGAGTTCTCCGTTCATAGAAAGCCAACGCACACTGACCGCTAGCATCAATTTGATTCTTCCCACCCCACCTGCCACAAGGCCTCGGTTGTGACCACTCTACTCGAGAGAGCTAAGAACTTATGCTCCAATGACACAGAGCTAAAGAAAGAAGAGGCTCACGTAATCGCGGACCTCAGAAAAAAAAGGATACTCATAAACTTCATTCAAGCCGCCACACACCACGCAGAGCAACAGAGGATACGAAAACCCCAATCAACCTTCATTGGCAGCCCCCGAAACACGTACCGGTTCCATACGTTCAGGGAACCAGCAAGATGTTGGCACGGATCTTCAAGAAGGAAGAAGTTCGCATCGCGCACGTTCCTTTCGTGTACGCTGGGCCACCTCCTTCCCCGTCTGAAAGGCCGGCCAACAATGAACAGAACCCCCGGTGTCGTTTACAAAACTTCGTGCGCCGAGTGCCCCTCTTTGTATATTGGCGAGACAAAACAAACCTACCGAAACGACTGAAGTAACACGCCAACGATGTGCGGAAGTTCTGCAAAGAGCGCAGCACAGTCGCCGAACTTGCCTAGACGTTGGATCACCGGAAAAATTTCGAAGCGACGGCCATCCTTGAAAGCGAGCCGAACTCGAGGAAAAGGTTAGAGTCGTGGCACATACAGAGGACCACCCATAACATCAACCGCTTTCTCGGAACCCTTGCCCCAGTGTATACACATGGACTGCTCTCCACGGCAAAACGTGAGAGAGAGGAGGGGGTCATTATCCGCCCCGCGAGTGCTTTAAAGACGCCTCTGCTGCATAGTCTCCGCAGTCACCTGAGGAAGTAACCAAGTCGGTTTAGAAACGTCGGGTTTCTTCCAAACTATTGGTTGGAGTCTAAATCACCTCCCAGTTTTATACCGAACCAGGCAGACTTCTGTCGACTGTTTACATTCATAAGCGGAAGGACGCATAAACCGAACGCACAAGCATACACAGGATGAGCGCAAACTAACAACTGCCACAAGTGTTGCTTTGTAGGTGGTGCACTGGAAATCGAGAGGTGAGATCACACCAGTGGTTTCACCTCGCTACACCCTTCATACATGCATTTAGGTTGTGAGCAGTAGAACTTAATTACGGTAATACTTCTGGCAGTCATTTTGCAGATGGAGCAGCCCATAGTGAGCTCGTTGTTAGCAAAGTAGGCCGAAAAACCGATGGAAAATTCTACTCGCAATAAAGGAAAAAAATGGCCGCGTATCTGCGTGCATTACTAAAAATGTTGTCAAAAACGATAGTCTTCCAACAGCCTTATTTTGTGCCTAACCTCACATTTTAGGCACAGGGTCTGCATAATTACTTATATATGTGTATTTTCGAGTGAAATAACACACCACATAATATTTACGTACTGATGATGCGTCTCAGATATGCATAATATTTTGCTTTCTTATCGAATATACTCACAACTATGAGTGCAGTCACCAGTTCAAGGTGAGTGGTTGTTAAGTAAATGCTAAAACTTTAGCCGGGCAGCTGAATAGTTTCTTGTGGCAAACAGGCAGACATAATTTTCTGTCTGGAAGAATTCTAAGAAAAACTATCATTTTTATTAAAATAAACATTCGACTATCTTATAGGTAGGTATGGAATACTCTCGTAAGTTTTAGAGGGCATCTCTAAGGCGCCCGTATTGCATCGCGTGTTTAACCGAAGCTGTGAGCCCAGCGCTGCTTAGTAGTTGTCGAATACGGCAGATTTGCTTTCGCGACACCACTTGCATCGTCCCCCATGGCTGCACTGGTTAAGTTGCGATTTTACGATGCACATTAGACACGAGAGTGCCACCGGGGGCACCGGTTCGTAGTTTATTGCCCGTATTATCAGGTCTAACTACTTTTTCAGGCACTGAGCTTCAAAACAAAGAGAAGCACGGACGGTGTCCACAACAAAAGCGCAGGAAATGCGGTGTTCTAGCAGACAACACCACCCAGCATCCTATGATTGACTTCATCATGTAGGTGGCGCCACGGTATCTTCTCGAGGCCATATTGCACTGCGCTCCACGCCGTTTGCGAGTCCGGCAATCACTGTTCGGAACCAGAATTCTGTCACGTGGCGAGAAATATCAGTTTATTATAATGCCGCAGTATGGCACTGCCCCACGCGCATCTTGAAGGAACTTTTTTTCGAGGTGAAGCCGGCGCGTTCACTTTAAAACTTTCGATGAAGAGACATACTACTGGTGCCAGCGTCTTCTAGCATCGTGTCTACCATCTCTGACACGCTGTTGCTGCATAGAATTCAAAATGCATAAATAAACATACAACCACTAAACATGGCACTCACTGTTGGTATTGTTGGCCGTTGATTTTAAAGAGGTATTGTACAACTACGTTATCTGAAAACTAATGCACAGCTACGTTATCTGATTCCCGCCCTTTGCTTCATCTCCTTTTTTTTGCCTTTTTCTTCGTGTTCTAAATAAGCAACGCAAAAGCGTTCTGTAAAGCTTACTTTGTACAGTCAAAAAAAAAGAAAAAAGAACAGGTTAAACTAGCGGCTTTTCTGCGTGACATCGATACGCCTGTGGGAAGCTCAGATGGTTCGATAATTAACAGGTACTAGTCTTTGCGGTAATGGTGCAGCAATGCTTCCAGCACTACGCATTTGTTATTTCAACGTTAAACTAAGTTATTACAGCACTAATAAAAAAAGACAAGGGACCATTCGATCAATTTCACTCTGGAGTCAAACCGACATTTCTTACTGGGTGTAAATGGCAGCGTTATTCTTTTTACAGCATATGTACTAATCGATTACGTGGTATTGGCAGCATGGTTTTAATCTTCTCTTTCCTTGTTAAGTAAAAACTCCAAGTTATATTTCTCTATTTGCATTTTCATCTGGGGCAATCTACTATTGCTCAAAAATAAGTTGTAATATTTAAAAGAAAACTAAGTGATACGATGGCGTACCTGAACTGCTTTTGAACGTGCAATGAATAGGTTATTTTTATCATGCTGAAAAAAAAAAACGTTCCTCTTCTGCACAGTGTTGAAGATGTCTTCTTTGTTTTGTTACATTATTCAGGCTTCGCATATTCTGAATTGAACAATTTTCCTGTCCATAATGTTAGTATACTTCTTGAATAAACACACAACAAAAAGTATAGGATAAATTACGTCCGAGCACACATTGCTAAGCCAAAAGCTATACTACCTGTCATGGCCGTAAGGCGTGTATTATGCCGACAGTGCAAGGTGTGGGTCCCTGATTTCATGAAACCATTGCAAGCCAGCAGAAGTGAGGAGGCGAGAAGCGAACGAGAAGTGCGTCTTTTTTTTATTTCTTGCTTTCTGTTACATCAGGTGGAGCTTTTTCTTACGAAGAGGAAGCTACGAGATTGAAGGCATTCGCTAGCAGTTGGGATAAAAGTAAAGCAGCAAAAAAAAACAGTACGTAAAAGAAATGCTGAAAGAAGTTATCTACGTTGAACACGCGAATCCTGGGGTTCTTGCGTCGGCTTTTACATTCTCCACTTCCTTGCTTCCGACATGCAGTCTTGCTTCATAGGGCGAGCCTCCAGGTTTCTCAATCCTTTCTTCAATTCACAGGCATTATCTCGTCGTTTATCTTTGTTCTAAGTGGTCCTATAAACAATTTTATTGACTTTCTGGTGGCTCTCGCAAGGCATGGGTTCTCACGTGTCCCATACCGCGGAGTGTTGAATGCAATTTTCGCAGCTCCAGTGGGGTTTCCCTTTGTAGGTGTGCCCCGCCAAGTTATAGCATTTCAGCAGCAGAGTTCAAGTCTTCAAGCCACATGCTTGTCTCCTCTACGCAGCCCTTTCTCAATGCGCTGATGCACTGTACGCAAAAAGCAGCATCGGCACGAGAGTAAGTGTAGCGATGGCCGAAGCGCGTACGCTTGTCCTTCACGCCTCTTTTAGAGCGATATTGAACGCTGTTGTTTGTGCTTTGATGGCAATTTCCCAGGAGTTCACTGCACACAATTTTCTACGAGCACTCGACTGCTTTCTGCTTTCCATGGGCACTGCTACTAGTTCCTTTCATTGTGATGACTTTTTATTACGTTTTTGTATGGTTGCTTCCTAAATTTGTCACCTTATTTTTTACCATATAAAATATATAAGCTTATTCTGCTTAGAACACGTCTAATATGAGCAAACCAATATGTCACAATACGTAGACATATCATGTGCTAATTCGTGAACATAGGTAAGAATAACAATGACTTTTTTTGTTCGCGAGAAATAATCCTAGACTGTTCTGTTGCACAGTGTCTGGCTCTTTCCTCTTAACGTTTTTAGTAATCATGTTATCGTTACATTAAAGTCTACGTCAACTTTACCAATTTTGAGTGACAATTTTTCTTGATGATACTTTGTTTTGGTTGCTTTTGTGTTGTTCGCCAATAAACCGGTCCTCAGACAAATATTCAGGTGTATTGGCCGACGAACGTCTAGTCGCAAAAGCAAGCACGCCCAATGTACATATCATAGAGTATTTGACCGATGTTAGAGCACTAAAGTATAATTCTTAACACAGAACTCGTGCTCACATTCTCTGAGGTTATAAAAAGGGGAGGGTGATGTAATTAACTGAAAAGAAAATTAAGGTTGGTTTCCCCTTTGACTTTTCTTATTAAAACGCCCGAAGAACCGTGTCACTTCTTCTCTTGTATGGATCATGCAGTGACCATATTATGTCATTACCGTGGAGTGCGTAGACTTCGTTGTCGCTCCGGTCGAACTGTTTCACCCATATAAATAAACAAATGAACAAACAAAAAGAGCCAGGCCTGCGTGGAACACAAAGCACAGTCACAGCGAAAGCAGCAAGAGCAGGCTTACAAAGCGTTTTAAAGACGAAGCATTTCTTAGTGAACTTCGGCGACTTTGAGGGTAACTATCTATCTATCTATCTATCTATCTATCTATCTATCTATCTATCTATCTATCTATTTTGCCACCTATGACTTTTAGCACTCCTGGCCGTTTCGATAATGGTATCGTTACCAAACTTGGTATGGCATAACCTGACTGTATGAAGAACATGTTTGACTAGTCATAACATGAAAATCATGATATGTTTGTCATGAATGTCATGATTTGCGATTCATGATCCTGCAGCTCATGCGATGGTTTCGTTCACGTGGCATGTTGCAAAACTGGTATGGTATGACATGATTGCATGGCGAACACAAGCGACAGACTCTAACATGAAAATCATGACATGCGTCTCATGTAACAACATCACTACATGCCATGCTCATGATGCGCTCATGGCCGTTTTGCTAACGTCACAGATACCAAATTTGGAATTACGGTACGTGAATAGATGATGAACGTATGATACTGGTGCAAACATGATGAACATGAAATGCGTGATATGCAACAATATGACTACATGGCACGCTCATGACGCGCTCGCGGCCGTTTCGCTAGCTTCACAAATACCTAATTTGGTATCACCTGACATGAGTAAGTGACGAAGGTATTTGACTGGTGCAGACATGATAAACATGATATGTGTGTCATGTAACAGCATGAGTACCTGCTACGCTCATGATGCGCTCGCGACCGTTTCGCTAGATTCACATATACCAAATTTGGTATTACGCGACGTTAACGGACAACAATTAGGTAAATTACACATTCAAACATGATAATCACGACATGCGTGTCATGTCATAACAAAACTGCATGCCGCACTCATGATGTGCTCATGGTCATTTCGCTAGCTTCACAGATGCTAAATTCGGTATAACGTGACTCCAATGGATGACGAAAGTATCAGAATGGTGCAAACATGACAATCACGAGATGCGTGTATTGTGAGAACATGACTACATGCCACAGTAAAGGCGCAATACATTTCGAAGTGACGCGGTGCACGTGCTCGCCGGCGTTCATTTCGTCGCGTCACGCCGGCGTTGCCACGTTAGATGCCGGTCCTCCCGTATACTCACAGGCACGTGCCGCGCTGCGTTGCTTTGACGCATGCGCGTTTCAGCGCATGCGGCGTCCCTCCGTCACGAAAAGTGGAAGACGAAGTATTGTCTAAGTAACGCATCGGCGCGAAATGCAGCCTGTCGCATTTCGTGCCGGTTTCAATCTGGCTGCGCCGACAGACGCTGGTCGCGCCTCGCGTCATACTATAGAGTGCTCGCGTTTTGCTAACGTAGCGTCACTTTGCCCAGCCTGCACGCGCGTCAACGCTACATTGAAGTCAATTATTGAGCCCTTCATGATGGGCTCGCGGCGTTTTGTGAGCTCCACATATATCATATTAGGTGTGACATGACATCAATGGATGACAAATTATATGACTGGTGCAAACATGATAATAATGACACGCGTGTCAAGTAAGAACATGACAATACACCACGCTCACAGCGTGCTCACAGCTGTTTCGCTAGCTCCTCATATACCCTCATATCACTTGAGGTGAATAAATGATGAAGTTAAATGGCACATTCAGTTATGATAATCATGGCACAAAAGTCATGCACGGCATCAGTTACCTCCACCTCGTAACGTTGTGCTGATTTTAAAGGGACATATCAACATTTCTCACTCGTCCTTCGCATATCATCGATTTCCACTGTACGTGACGGCCGCCTTTGGCAAATTCGACACTGATGAAGCTGCTTTCTTACATTTTGGTAATATATATCTGAGTGACTTCGCAAATGTTGGAATGAAACTTGATGCCAACCCAGTAATCGTTTTCACGAGGTCCCATACAAGAACGAAAAAGCGGAAAACACAAGCACTACTCATGTCGACAAAGTTCGAGATTAGAGTGAACCACCTGAGGCTGCTGCAACAAGTCAAACCGTTTTGTTTTGTTTTGTTTTGTCATGCTAGACGATCACGCCAGTAAGTATTGTACTCTAAATCGTAGCAAGGGCGTGCACCTTTTACGGAAATAAGCGTTTGTAATTATTGTATACGTGACAGCTCATAGCTGTGTAATAGTAGAATTCTCGGAAGTCTAAATCGTTAACCACTTTTTTCTGAACACAGTACTCTAGGAGTGTACCAAGTACTCTGAATCGTTAACTATATCATAAACACACTCTGAATTGTTAACCACAATTTCTACCCTCCCCACTCCCGTTGCTCGCGGGCTTCGAAGTTAAGCGATAAGCCCTGCCAGTAAAAGCTTTCCAACTTCTGGTAACTGTAACTAAAAGTGCTTTCAAAAGGGAGCAGTTTAATGACGAGTCACTGCAAACGTTCTGGAAAAAACTCAGACAGAAACAAAAATGATTCATGGTGTTCGTAGTCAAAGACAGCAGTTTGTACACAACCTTCAAAAAACAAGAAACGTCGATGTTTTAAGCAGCTCGCAATTCCGAAGAAATGC
This sequence comes from Rhipicephalus microplus, assembly GCF_043290135.1. Classification (NCBI taxonomy): domain Eukaryota; kingdom Metazoa; phylum Arthropoda; class Arachnida; order Ixodida; family Ixodidae; genus Rhipicephalus; species Rhipicephalus microplus. The sequence goes on from NC_134701.1 coordinate 183,928,905, forward strand.
CGTGGCACGTTGGAATATTTTTTTTCAGCGAAACCTGAGCTGGCCATAGAGAAATCAACCAGATCAGGTCATTGAACGGCTGCTGCTGACCTATGTGCTTCAAGATAATTGAGAAATAGGTGTGCTCCAGCAGAGTTTGTGAAAGCACGGGAAGGTCAAAAGAAAACTGAGAGCACCTTTATTTCAAGTTGCTTTGATTGGTTAACTGGGTGAGCTTGCGTGCTGCCAAGAACGCCCTGTATACCTCTTACCCACTTTGGTTAGGTTGAGGGACACGTAATGTGCATATGATACTACTTCAAGCATTGTAAGCAGCTGTTTACAATGCTAGCGAAAGTTAAATAGCTGCAGAAAGTTTTGATATTCCTATGGGCAAACTTTTGGGCAACGGAATATTCACTGTGAAAATGGTGTTGCAATTACTTCAAGACATTCGTTGCTTTCACCGCTTACGCCGAGAAATCGGTCCTTAATTGCTTTACGCTCATGGTCCTCACTTTCTTTACAGCTTGGCGTGCACTCTGTACTTGGAACATGTGTCCCGAACAATTACAAATAATTGTATGGCGTTTTAAATTCACTAAATACATCGCGGTTTTATGCAGATTATTCTGGCCATTTGACAAAATTGTGTTTTCTGCTAAATGAGACGTTAGGTGAATTGATGAAAAGATCTTTCAATATATCCGAAATATAGAACAAAATAAAATAGTCTTATTCAAAATGCTCAGGAAATGCTGACACGATAAATGTACCTAACTTACTTAAATATTTCTCCTGAACAGCTAGTCACCTGCAATTATGTAGCCACATATTCCAATTTGCAGGATCTGCTGCTCTGATCAAACGCCGCGCTACTAGCGGTAATGTTTAATTCGCGGGGTAGCACTATTTATAGCAATTGTTCACAAAGCAAACGCCTGAAAGTCGCAATTAGTGTTTTGAATGGTTTCGATGACGCTCTCACCGACGTGGCCCGCGTGATAATTAAACAATATTCACCTCAAAAGTCAGTGTCTAATCTCTCACTTTATATCCAATTACAGGTTGCCGAAACTTAGAGATGAGGAAGTTCAAGGAAATGTATTTCCCGAGTGAGCTATTTAAACTAGTATACTTACTTGAGTAACAGCTGCAGTGCCGTTGCTACGGTGCTGCATGAAGTTAGTGCAAATAACCTCAAATAGTTTTAGTGAGATGAAGCCCCGAAAATACTTCTAGGAAAGTATGGGATGAAAATACACGAGGAGTAAGAAAGTATAAACCTAAGAAAAAAAAACAAATACAACAGTTGCGGTGGTGTTCTCGGCCAAGCGCTTTGAAGGTACGTTGCGAGCCTCGATACTGCATCGTCCTTCACAACTGATCGTGGAGCTTGTTGCGCACTGGTAAGCCGCTATCGTCTGCTTGGACTACCTGCCGAAACAATGGAAGACATACTTTTTCCCGCGCGCTCGAAGACGAAAGCCCTTCGAGCCTTCCTCGAGTTCTGTGCTTGCGCGGACCTCGCCGCCTTATAGACGGACTCTTTTCACTCGCACTACTGACTGTACTGACAAGACGTTCTCTTGCCATGACATTCACTTTTTCTTTCCTTCCTCTCTTCTTCCTATCATCTTTACTTCCCCTTCCCCGATCCCTAAAGGCGCTGAGCCGTGCCCCCGCGACGGGAGGCAGAAAATAGCGTCCTTTTTGTCTCTTCCTCTTTCATTAATCTCTCTCTCTCTCTCTCGTGGAGCTTGGCACACAAGCACAAAAAAAATAAACATTGCCCTAGCCAGATAAGCGCATGTTCGCGATGCAAATCTTGGCGAAATGAGATCATATCTCTGAAAAAAAAAACCGCTCGTAAAGAAAGCAACTACATAATAAGGTAAATATGCTTTTCTTACGTGTAAAAACCACGACTTGATTACGGGACACGCTGTAGTATAATTTTGACCACCTGGCAAGTTCTTGCTCTTCACTGGCGTCAGAATGCGGCTACCGTGGTCGAGAATCGTACCCTTTCTTCGAGCTGCCGCGCGACATCAACAAACCTGATTAAAGTGACTTCGATATAGCGCCGTAACCGTTGGCGATTGTACCGAACAAAAGTTTTCCGCCGTTATTGTTGTTGCTTTTGTCGTTAATCTGAAGCTTGAGTCAAGCGAAAAGTGGTCGCAAACAGCGGGACAGCGTACGATGCGAGTGCAGGTTATGTAGGCGCGCAACGGTGGGTGTCGAAGAGTCCTTGTCGTGACGTCACCAGGCCTCCCACCAGGTACCGCCAGTCCAACTTCACGGGGCTAATAGCTTTCTTGACCTTTCCGAAGAGTGCTGAACCGTAGGTGCTGAGTCGTCTAATTTGAAGAAGTGAATTAGTGGTGTTCGTTCTACCTGAGGAAAAAAAAGCAATTATGAAAACCTGGCTAAAAGAAAAATAATGTCGAACCACGTTCGATGTGCCAGCTATAGCAACGCTATATACCATATCAACTCTACACGCGCAAATGTTTTCTTCGAAACTACATTACCTGTGAAGAAGGCTTGCGAAAACTTTGCTTTTCCAATGATCACTAAGGAAATACAGCTTCACGAGGTTCTTTTTTTCCTGCGTCTTCAATCACTCATTTTGCCTACATTGAGTATAGGAAGAATACTAAAGCCCTAACCGCATGCACGCAATCTCCTACTGATAGCGGCAAGTGGCAGCGACAAACTTGCTCCGTCACGCCGTCGCGTCGCGACGGCTGCAACCACATGTTAGTGAGAAAGTGTCATTGCTGCTTGAATGAAAACTATCACGTGCATTCCCATATATTGCAAATAGAAGTTCAAAAGTTGGTCGATGACAACATGCCAAATTTATTGCTGTCTTGCGTGGCATATAAAGGGAGGCACGAAAGCATTGGACGGCCTTCTTTTTTCGCAATCTTTGGTTTAAGCACCACAGGTTACCCAGAAGCGTGCGGTATACGACGACTACGACGCACTTCATATGACCTTTTCGCATTGAAGCAAGCTATCGTCGAGACATCAAAACAAACCTTGGATAGCGAGATTTGTGAGAAAATACGGTCGCTCTCTCACTCTCGGCGTGAGACGAGAATGTAAAAAAGGTAGTTGATACTTTGAATTCCTTGAAGTACGCTCGGAGAACAAGCGTAAAAAAGGTAGTTGATACTTTGAATTCCTTGAAGTACGCTCGGAGAACAAGCGTTGAGAGCGATTTAGAACCGAAGCGAGGACCAGGGAGCGCAGCCATGTTGCCGAAAATGGTCGCGCTGGCTTCCGGGCGACAAGCGGCCTTCTCTAGTTTCCCAGAAACGCGCGACGCGACAAGCGGTGACGGCGAATGGGCCTCTGCGACAGCAAATCTTGTCGCTCGTCCCTGCCGCTTGTCCCTGTCGCGAGAAAATCGCGTGCATGTGGTTAGAGCTTAAGCGTTTGAGGCATATAGAAAAAATTTTTGAATTGCACACCAAAAAAATTATGTGAGTCCACTAAGTATTCCTGCGTTTGCTACTCCGACGGAAAATCAAGACAAAAACAATGCGCAACCGAATTCACAAACCGCAATCATTTCATAACAAGGCATGCGGCAGTTTGTGTCTTCAATAATGTTGAGGTAGTAGGGACAAGGACTTTAACAAAGGGAACGGTGCGTAAATAGCACTCCAATGCGTTTATCAGTAATGGTAGACGAAAGCTTCTCACACCGAAGTTTTCAAACTACACCCATTAAAGCACGTTTTCCAATACCGCACGTGCTGCATATTAGCTCGAAAGCAAAGATCTTCTTCCCAAGTCCTCACGAAGTGGAAAGCAATTTTCTTAAATAAGAAAATCACAATGCTCAATGACGCGCAGCGACTATATGGTGAGGCCGAATGCGACATCAATTTCAGTGATTTTCTTGCAATGGGTTTTCTTGTAAAAACACCGCTTCGATTTCTCTCTATACAACTTGTGAAAATGCAGGAAAAAGTTTGAACAAGTGGTTCAGCAATAATAAAAGGCTAATTTTCTATAACCGTGAGAGCCCGCATTTTTTTCACTGTAAAATTCCCGACTAAGCACTCACGTTTAGTAAGTCCCGCAAGATAAATTTTTGAACCTCTACTTAACAGCTATTTTGGTAGGATACGGTGAGGTCCGACCACAGCGGCAATCGTTAGAGCGCACAAAAAAAGGTGAAACTCACGTCAACAAAATAACAAATGTGACCGAGACGCAGATTCTTCAGGTACGATGCGGAGAATCAGGCCCTCGAGCGCCATTCTTTTTTAATTAGTAGACGGAGTCTTCGCTCTTTCTATAGACTTTCTCCATTGGTTTGCTTATTTCCGAAAACTGCCGTCAGATAGCGCCTTGGTGTTTTCAAGATACGTGGTCCCAGATTCGGTTGCCTTTTTTAACTCAGCGTACCTATTTTGCTTCTTCATTCTAACTTTTTCTTCTGCAGCCATCGTTTGTTCGTGCCTTCAAGGTATATGAGAAAATGGTTATCAATCGCTCACTTCACTTAGTGGTCTTTCAACTACATTGACATTTTCGTTTATCCAACGTGAGGGACTTTGTTCACATTTCCTTCTTCGCTCTCACAACACAGTATTGCAGCTGAGTGCGAGTGAGAGCTAAAACTTTTAAGATATGCTCATGCTCGAGTGAATGATGTACGTTTAAGGAAATGAAAAGATCGCAAAATAACGCGAATAACACGAAAGACAAAGAGCGAATGACAGCAAAAACAGCATATACACCTAACAGGCAGTGGCTTGAACGTTCAGGAGGTACAAGAAGTGCACAACCACTGTGTCTTTGAGAGCAGTTTATGCAAGTCCAAATGCTCGAGGCAGAATTGACTTCACAGAATGTTAAATACCTTATTGATAAGCACGAAACACTGACTAAAAAGACCCTCTTCACTCTTTCTTGTCGTTGTTTCTACTTTCCTTGCTTTCTAAAGTTGTTTAGGTTGCCTCTTGGTAGCCTCGGACAAAAAGCCTTTCCGTAGTCATCGCTACCCTAAATATTGCATCTCGCTGGTGTTCATTGTGATAATCAATGTCTCAGCGTACGAAGTATTTGGAATTCAAATACAATTAGGGCTTTTTTACATTTCGGTTGGCTTCAATTTCGAAGAAAATAGCATTATCGCCAGGAGTAACGATCAGGTAACTCGGGGAATAATAAAGGCTTTGCACATTTCTAACACTAACTCATGTATCAGCGTTTCATCTAGCGCCTTGCAACAAAAGGAGATATCTTATTTGAATAGGTATTTGTGACAAACCTTTCGTGCTGTTTCACATGGTTTTCGGACATTGTGCCTGCATACATATGCGTGAGTCGAAGTGAATATAAATTAGTTGCGAGTCCGGCGCCCGTGTCTGTGTGGATTTCTTCATCTGTTTTCCGTGGTATTTTTTTTTTGCGCCGTTCAAGGCTATAAACCAACACCAACTCACCCAACTGTCGGTGCTATTGAATTTAAAGTTATATTCCACCTCTTAGCGTGGTGCCAAACAATGCTAGTCATTTTTTTCTGCCTTCTTCTCACAGTCACGCTGATGCCATTCCCTTTCGAACGAGATTCGTGGCATTTAATGAAAATCATTTTTCTTCTGATACGAATACGAATCGATCTCTATCGCGGAAAAATGCAAGTGACCCTGTTGTGAGCTGTTGTGTTAGTTGCAGAAGATAGCTGCAACAGACAAAATCGGGTGACAGTCTGATAAAGATTCGATCGGTAGGCGCAGTTTACAGTGGTGTTGAAAAGCACGTCAGTGCCCGTCGATTGATTTATTGATATGTGGGGTTTAACGTCCCAAAACCACCATATGATTAGGGGAGACGCCGTAGTGGAGGGCTCCAGAAATTTTGACCACCTGGGGTTCTTTAACGTGCACCCAAATCTGAGCACACGGGCCTACAACATTTCCGCCTCCATCGGAAATGCAGCCGCCGCAGTCTCCGTCGAAAGACTGCAAACAGGGACACCTATAGTCAGCCAACACGCTGGTGCTCTTGACACCCCTGACAATACTTTGCTGTAGTCAGCATGTTGTTTACTCTAACGTTCTGTATCGCATCAGTGCTATGTCGTCTAGTAACTCAGTTTTCATAACTTTGAAAATAATAATCAGACCCCAAAACGTGACCAAATTGTCACCCAAGCTGCCAACAATTATAATGCATGTCTGCTTAATAATGCAGTAGTATAAAAAGCAGCAAAAGTGTGTTGAAAGTTACAGAAATTAATAACAGTTCCTTGACTTATACAAGTTATGTTTCAGTAAACTGCCAGATGGTAGAAATAACAAAGCTTATGTCTTTACTAAGTTTTGAGCCCAGTGAAGCAGACCTCTTACCATAAACATCTTAGTGGGTATACATCTATATTTACTTGAATACATCACGACAATGTGTTTAGAACACGCCTTCTTGCCGCTCGTTAAAAAAACGTGTCTTCTGTTTACTTCGAGAAAAAAAAGTGTATTTGGCCCTGAGCCTATGGTCGCTGTGCGCATAAGCATGTGCAGGGTTCGCATTGCGAGGGAGGGGGAGGGTATGTTCGGCGCTGTACCCCCGCCTCATAATATCTCTGTATGAAGCTCACTTTGCGCCCTACCCCCTCCAGAGTAACAGCTCACACCTTCCTGTTAGTCCAATATAAGGGGCTGAATTTGCGGCCTCCCTCGTAGATGAATGGAGAGAGCTCGTCATATATACACATTGGCTCTTAAGGACAAAACTTTCTGCCTGACATAAGCGTGAAGTTTTGATATTTCTTCAAGAAATATTCAATTCAACGGTACATTCAATGCACCCTGCAGTGTTATATATATAAAGAAGTGGTTCGCCCCGCCGCGGTGGTCTAGTGGCTAAGATACTCGGCTGCTGACCCGCAGGTCGCGGGGTTTAATCCCGGCGGCGGCGGCTGCATTTCCGATGGAGGAGGAAATGTTGTAGACCCGTGTGCTCAGATTTGGGTGCAGGTTAAAGAACCCCATGTGGTCGAAATTTCCGGAGCCTTCTACTACGGTGTCTCTCATAATCATATGGTGGTTATAGAACGTTAAACCCCACATATCAATCAATGAAGTGGTTAGTATTTTAAATATGCATTAGGTAACTAAAAGAGGTGCTAGGGCCAGTTCTTCATGGTGTTTTTTTTCGTTTGTAACCACTACGTCGGCCATAAATCATCTGTATTTGTTTGCTGCTCCATGTCACTGATGTAGTCCGCAAATTACAGGCATCTATATGGCCTTCCACTCCCGCTTCCACAATCATTGAATTTCCATAAAACGTTAAAAGAATCGTACGTTTACAACAATATTGGGACGTGGTACAATTAAACCAAATACATCGAATATACCGAGCGCTTGCACACACACGTGCACAATACTGCCACGTTCTTTTCCTCAAATTTTGTTATGGCCCCGTTACACCTTGTTCAGCGCAAACCACGCATACGGTGTTAGAAAAGCTTCGAGGCTGCAGTGGATCATTTTTCTGAGGCTACGCCCTCTTCGTGAGCCATTCACATTATTCTGAAACTTTATCGCCATTAGAGATAGCGCAATAAGGTTTAATGGCAAGTGTATAAATGCCGACATGCTTCGCCGCTTGTCAGTTGATCGACTGCTGACGCTCCGTTCGCCGCTATCGGTGCAAGACTTTCCGTTTACCGGGCACCGGTTCACCCGAATAAACAGTTTATTGGTACACCTGCAGTCGGCTCCATTCGTCCAAGTCACGATTCCATGACATCTTGTGGAGGTGCTGCTTTCATGTACCGGACGCCCCCTTCAAGCCGTGAAGTCTACCCACGACGGCAAAAAGACCCCTACGCCAGCCACGAGCAGCGAGTTAGGCACAGGCATCAATGCCTGGCACCGGAGTACGGACTTCTACCTGACAAGACTACGAAGACCAAGACGTGGACGTCGACAATGATTAGAGTGCCTGTGCCACCTGCACCGCTCCTGCTCCGGCAACCTAAAGTCTGTTTCACATGACACAAAAAGTAACGATTTCCAGGCGGCGAATTCGCTCGCAGCGAAAACAAGAGCAGTTCGCTCCCGCCGCAGTGGTCTACGGCGAGCTTCCAACATGTTGGAAATTTTCGCTTTGATTGCAGCGGCGGGAGCGATTTTTGGTTGGAACCCGTTGAAATAGGGCTGGTCCGGCCAAGCCGTCAAAATAGAGTCGACGTGTTTGTTTTGGTAGTGGCCGACGCTGGGTATTAAAATGGATTAAATTTGGAAAGTATTCTTAAATGACGAAACAAGCGGCCTTTCGTTACTGTTCACGGTAAATTCATGATATCATAATGCACATATTATTACATTACATTCTGGTCTGTCACAATGAGCGGTGGCAAGAACTCGCCGCTCCAGTCGCAGAGCGAAAGTCACGGACCTTTCGCGGTCCATGTAAAGGAAACAGCTATTAGTGACGGTTGCGAACAGATTAATTTGAACGAACGGAACGATTTTTTCCCCTGAAATCGCGGCATGTGAAACAGCATTAAGGAGCCGCCAACTTTAGTTCGCCGCTCGAACACCCGGGAAGCTGGCTTGAGAGGTTCCACCGAGTCGCCGTGTTCAACACCTGGACCGTGGACGACAAGCTTCGGTATGTCTATTTCGCTTTAGAAGACGCTGCTCGGACCTGGTTCGAGAATCAAGAGCAAAACCTGACAACATAAGACATTTTTCAGGCCAGGTTCCTTGCCACTTTTGCAAGTGTGGTCCCCAAGGAAAAAGCTGAAACCCTCCTAGAAACCCGCATGCAACTGCCAAACGAAAACGTGGTGCTCTTCACAGAAGAGAAGACCAAATTCTTCCGTCACGCCGACCCCGAAATGCCCGAGTACAAGAAAATCTGCCTCCTCATGCGAGGAGTTAAGCAGGAGCTTTTTGCGGGACTGATGCGGAACCGTCCAAAGAGCGTCCAAGAATTTGTATCAGAAGTGGCAACTATTGAAAAGACCTTTTAAATCTGCACACGTTAATTCAACCACCGCTCGACGCCAGGCTGTGCGGAGATTCAGCCACTCTGCTGAGACGATCAACGTAAAACCATTAAAGCTGTAGTGCACGAAGAACTTCGCCGAATGTTACCCTCGTGCTAGCCTCAAGTTTTGTCAATAGTAGACTTCGTCAGAAAAGAAATTCAGCCTTCGCTTGGCATGCCTGAGTCAGCGCAGTCGCAACCCCAAGCCATGAGCTACGCTGCGGCTGTCAGACTACACTCATCCCTAACGTCTACGTCAACAGGCCACACCGTCGCATCTCTGCGCTACGCGCCGAGGAACACCGACGTTTGACGCTCTCCTGACAACCGCCTACTCTGCTCTCACTGCGGAGAAGCTGGCCACACATACCGCCACTGCAAGTACCGCCAAATGGGACTGCGCGGCTTCGCCTTCAACGCACCGCTCCCGCAGAGCGGTGAGCGAACATGCCACATTGCTGACTACCTGATCACCACAGAACGGGCACCTCGATGTTCCTCCCGTTCGCCATCACCGGGACCTTACAGGCCTTCTTACTGAGCATAGCAGTAGAGCAGCCCCAACAGGGGCCATTCTGTGAGCCCCTATTAAAAAAAATAGTGGCAGCAATCAATAGAGGTGCGGTTGCTGAACGACAAAACACCGAAGACTCTCTGCCACCGACGACGACGCGACAAAACGTTAACACGCCGCAAGCCGCACAGTAGCCTGAAGTAGAAACTTCCCGGCCAGAAGGAGACCTGATGACACCGTGTGAAAGCAGTGGAGCGAACCGAAGTAGCCGAGACCCGAAGCCACAACCAAACCGCAACGCACGACGACGAGCAAGTGACCTCAACGTAATATTTGACCACCACAACGTCACCGTTCTCGTCGGCATTGGGGCTGACTATTCCGTCGTCAGTACGACTTTCTCGACGAAGTTGAATAAAGTGAAGACTGCTTGCCAAGGCGCTGAAATCTGGACCGCTGAGAGTCATCTAATACCACCAGCCGTTGTTTGTACAGCAAGAGTCACCATCGGTAACCGGACTTATCCCGCGAGCTTTCTTATTCTACAACACTGCTCCAGGGATGTGATATTTGGAATGAACCCACGACGCCGTCATCGACCTGAAGTTTGAGGCAATAACGCTACCCACAGAAAAAGCACTGCCACTGCACACACCGTCTGGAATGCACGCCTTGAATCTGCTTGAAGATCAAATCACCGTTTCTCCTCGCTCCAGCGTCAGCATTTCCGTCGGCTCTCAAGAATCAACAGGCATGAAAGGCGTCGTTGAAGGAGACCAGATCCTGTTGATCAACAGCGAAATTGGCGTCGCCATAGCCGAGCTGCTGGGAGGTAACGCAAGAGTGATTCTCATAAACTTGACCAACAAGTACAAGCACGTGAGCAAAAGTACGATGGTTGCCTACAAAGAAGAAATCCTGGAAGCCAGTAATGCTTTCGCTGTCATCGATTCTGCCGAATGCAGTCCGACGACTCAAGCGTTTCAACCAGCTTTCGACGTAATTCCGAGCTTTCCGACGCATAAACAAGAGCAGCTCAAAAACCTGCTCCTTAAAAGCAAAAACTGCTTTTCGTCGTCATCGAGAACTCGGCAGGCCCCTGTCATGAAACATCGAATTGTAATAGAAGAAAATTCCAGGCCACTCTGGCCGAGTCCGTACAGAGTTTGAATGCGAGAAGGCGAGGCCATAAAGAAACAAGTCGACGAAATGCACCGTGACGACATCATTCAGCCTTCAAAGAGCCCATGGGCGTCACCGGTGGTGTTAGTGAAAACAAAGGATGGAACTCTACGCTTCTGCGTTGACTATCGCCGACTCATCAAAATAACGAAGAAGGACGCGTACCCTCTCCTCCGAAATGATGATGCCCTTGATCGACTCCACAACAAAAAATACTTCTTTCTCATCGATGGACCTCAAGACAGGCAATTGGCAGATCGAAGTAGATTAGAGAGATCGAGAAAAGACTGTGTTCATATCACCAGACGGCCTCTTCAAGTTTAAGATCATGCCCTTTGGTCTTTTCTTGGCGCCTGCGACGTTCCACCATGTTATAGACACCGTGCTGCTGGATTGAAGTGGCAGACATTGCTCGCGTACTTGGACGATGTCGTCGTGTTTTCCTCAAGCTTTGACAACCCAACCATCTACAGTGCCTTGAAGCTGTACATCAAGCAATAAAAACCTCCGGACTCACTCTGAAGCCAGAAAAGTGCCGTTTGGCATACTAGCAACTCTTGTTTCTGGCACACGTGATAAGCAAGTTCGGAGTACGCCCAGAAGACAACATTCATCGCTGAATTTCCGTAACCCGCCGACAAGAAAGCCGTGCGTCAATTTCTCGGCCTCTGCGCCGATTACAGGCGTTTTGTCGAATATTTTGCCCGCATCTCTGAGCTACTTACTAACCTGACAAAGACCGACTTCGAGTTCAAGTGGCAAACCCCGCCGGATGAAGCATTTCAAGAACTAAAACCACGCCTGCAGACACCGCTAGTACTTGCTCATTTCGACGAAAACACCGACACGGAAATCCACACCGACACAAGCAGTGTAGGGCTCGGAGCCGTCCTTGTGCAGAAGATTGACAGACTTGGAACGGTTGTCAATTATGCGAGCTAGTTGCTATTTAGGGTGGAAGTCTACTATTCCACAACAAAAAAGGAGTGTCTTGCCATCATTTGGGCTACCTCCAAATTTTGCCCTTTCCGTTATGGCAGGCCTTTCAAAGTTGTGAGCAACCACCATGCCCTCTGTTGGCTACCTAACTTGAAGGACCGTTCAGGTCGCCTCGCACTAACCTGACACCAGACTCCTGACCGCACACTTCACCTGACCGCAGACTCCACTAACCTGACCGCAGACTCCACTAACCTGACAGCAGACTCCACTAACCTGACAGCAGACTTCACCGTGCGAGGCGACCCTTCAAGTCGCCTCGCACGGTGGAGTCTGCGGCTTCGGGAATTCGCCATCACCGTCGCTTACAAGTTGGGGCGAAGGCACTCTGACGCCGACTCCCTGTCTCGTGCCCCTGCCGACCCACCACCACAGGACAACGAAGACGGCGACTGCTTCCTGGGAACATTAAGCGTCGAAGATTTTGTAGAACGACAGCGTGCTGACCCTGACATAAAGGGCCTTGTGGAATACCTAGACGGCAAAGCTGCCGGTGTTCCAAAGGTACTTAAGCGAGGACTGGTGCCGTTTCTCTTTTTTCTAACGGCATCCTCGTCAAGAAAAACATTTAATCACTTCAAGCCAACTACCTCCTAGTTGTACCTTCAACGTTACGTCCAGGTGCTTTGGATGCTCTACACGATGACCCGACGGCTGAACACCTTGGTGTTTCGCGTACACTCGCGAGAATACAGGAGAAGTATTACTGGCCACGACTTGCCGCCGACGTCACTCATTACGTCAAAACATATCAAGACTGACAACGACGAAAGACACCACCGACTAGGCCAGCCGGAGCTTTCCGCCTATTGAGCCACCTAGCCGGCCGTTTCAGCAAATCGGCATGGCCTCACTGGGGCCGTTCCCGACGTCGAATAGCGGCAACAAATGGATCGTTGTAACTACTGACTGCCTCACCCTCTACGCCGAAACAAGAGATCTGCCCAAAGGCGATGCCTACGAGGTAGCAAAGTTCTTCGTCGAAAACATCGTCTTGCGTCACAGAGCTCCAGAAGTACTCATCACAGACAGAGGTAAGGCTTTTACGGCGGGCCTAACTCAAGCAATCCTGAGGTACAGCCAGAAAAGTCACCACCGGACCACCGCCTACCATCCACAAAGAAATGGCCTCACCGAACGTCACAGAAGACCATCGCCAATATGCTCGCCAGTTACATCGACGTCGAACACAAAACGTGGAATGCTATCCTTTCGTACGTGATGTTCGCGAACAACACTGCCATACAAGAAACCACGCCGATGACGCCGTACAAGATTCTCTACGGAAGGAACCAGGCGACGACGCTGGACGCCATGTTACCCAACGTCACCGAAGAAAACCTTGATATGAGCGAGTACCTTCAGCGCGCTGAAGCCCCACAACTCGCCCGCTTCCGTATCGAAAACCAGCAGACGACGGATTATCGCGTTACAATCTTCGACGACGCTTCGTGGAATAGCAGCCCCGTGAACGTGTTTGGGTATGGAGGCCGATACGCTGACTTGGACACAGTGAAAAACTTCTGCGACGGTATTTTGTACCATACAGGATAGTTCCACGTCTCGGTCCACTCGATTACGAGGTTGTCCCAGACGGCATCACGAACACTTGACGACGCCAATCTCGAGCTGAAGCCGCCATGTCGTGTGCCTAAGCAGTTTTATGCTCGTTAAGGAACTGAAACAGTATATTTTATTGCGGTTTTTGTTGTTGTTGTTGCTCAATCGTAATTTAAAGTTTGTTATTTCGTACATTATTTTATTTTTACTTTCATTTGCTGTTAGAGCACAGTGATGATGCCTTTTTCAGAGTTGGGCAATGTCACGTTCATTTCCTCAAAAGTCTATTATGGACCTGTTACACCATGTGCAAACCACGCCTATGGCGTTAGAGAAGCTTCGAGGCTGTAGTAACTCGTTTTGTTAAGGCTAGACCCACTTCGTGAACCTTTCAAAATATTCTGGTACCTACGTCGCCGCTAGCAATAACGCTAGAAGGTTCGAGGGCAATGGTATAAATACCAACACGCTTCTCCGCTTGTCAGTTGATCGAGTGCTAAGCTCCATTCGCCGCTATCAGTGCAAAACTTTCCGTTTACCGGGCACAGGTTCACCCGTAAAGTTTACTATTAGACCTGCAGTCTGCTTCATTCGTCCATGTCACGACTCTGTGACAACACACACACACACACACACACACACGCACACACACACACACACGCACGCACGCACGCACACACGCATACGCACACGCACACACACACACACGCGCGCGCGCGCATGCAGTCACATTGGTACACAGAGGCAATAACAAAACTTCAGATTTCTATCATTTTTTGTCGCTTCATTAGCCTTAGCTAGAAAGAAATTCTTCCTTCATGCAAGGACAAATTTATGCCTTTAGAAACGCTTGGGGAACAGCTCTACAATATATCAGACGGAAGAAAAAATACATTCTTTGTTTACGACACTCAGATAACTCCACAGCAATTAGAGGGTGCAAATAATGTTAACTCACCTAAAAAAGACCCCTCCACAAAGCAAAACGGAGTCACTGGACAACAAAACTAAGACGACACAGAATATAACAAGCACATCCAGTTGCCACGCGATGGGAAAAGTGTGCAAAATAAAGATGAGTTTATGAAAAAGCCACCCTAGTTTAGGAGATAAAGGGCACTCAGCCACAGTCTTTCATGGGCAGCGTCTGCAAACTTAATTTAGTCTGATATGTTTACATGTGAAGCATTTCTTAGTGAACTTCGGCGGCTTTAGGCGTATCTATCTATCTATCTATCTATCTATCTATCTATCTATCTATCTATCTATCTATCTATCTATCGATCGATCGATCTATCTATCTATCTATCTATCTATCTATCTATCTATCTATCTATCTATCTATCTATTTATCAAGCCGCCTGCGACTTTTAGCTCCAGGGTGGCGTTGTCTGTTCTCTGACAGTGCTTGCAACTCTGCACGCCCGTTCTCAGAAAACCTGGCCGTTTCAATAACGGTATAGATACCAAACTTTGTATGGCATTCCATGACTGTATGAAGAACATATTTGACTAGTCATAACATGAAAATTATGACATGTATGTCATGAATGTCATAATTTACACTTCGTGGTCGTGGAGCTCTTGCGGTGGTTTCATTCACATGGCATGTTGCAAAACTGGTATGGTATGACATGATTGCATAGCCAACACAAACTATAGACCGTAACATGAAAATCATTCGATGCGTGTCATTTATTAACATGACTACATGCCACGCTCATGATGCTCTCGTGGCCGTTTCGCTAGCGTCACATATACCGAATTTGCTATTACAGTGCGTGAATGGATGACGAGGGTATGTGACTGGTCCAAACATTATAATCATGATATGCGTGTCAAGTAGCAACATGACTGCATGCCACGCTCACGATGCGCTGGCAACCGTTTTCTTAACTTCACTTATACTAAATTTGGTATTATGGGACAAGAATGACTGACGAAGGTATGATACTGGTGCAAACACGATAAACATGAGATACGTGTCATATAACAACATAACTACCTGCTATACTCATGATGCGCTCGCGGACGTTTCGCTAGCTTCAGATGTACCGAACTCGGTATCCCGTGACGCGCATGAACGATATAAGAAAATGACACATCCAAACATGATAATCGTGACATGTGTGTCATTAACAACAAGACAACATGCCACACTTCACATATGCCAAATTTGGTATTACGTGACACCAACTGATGACGAAAGTATGTGACTGGTGTAAACATGATGATCATGAGATGCGTGTCATATAAGAAGATGACTATATGCCATAGTAAAGGCATCAATTTACAATTTGATCGGACATGGTGCGAGTGCTCGCCAGTGCTTGTTTCGTGGCGTCACGCTGGCCAGGCGCCGGTCCTGTCATAAACTCGCGGACGCATGCCGCGCTGCGTTGCTATGACGCATGCAAATTTCACCGCGTCCCGCGTCCCTCTGTCACGAAGAAAGGGAGACGCAGTGTTGTCTAGGTAACGCATCGGCGCGAAATGCAGCATGTCCCATTTCGCACCGGATGCCGTCGGGCCGCACCAACGGCGCTGGTCGCACCTGGCGTCAGACTATAGTGTGCTCGCGTTTTGCAAACGTCGCATCGCTGTGCCCAGCGTGCACGCACGTCAGAACTATATTGTAGCATATTGGGTCCTTCCCCATGCGCTCGCGGCTGTTTTGCTAGCTCTATATATACCACATTTGGTGTTACGTGACATTAATGCATGACTTAATATATGACTGGTGCAAACATGACAATCGTGAAACGCGTGTCATGTAAGAACATGAGAACATACCACGCTCATAAGTGCTCACGGGAGTTTCGCTAACTCCACATACACTAAATTTGGTATCGCATGACGTGAATAGATGACGAAGGTAAACTACACCCCTAAACATGATGACACAGAAGTTACGTACGGCATTATAGGTATACCTTCAGCTCGTAAAGTTGTATTGATTTAGAGTGACATTCAACCTTCCTCATTCGTGCTTCGCATATCATCGATTCCCACTGTACTTGGGATCTGCCAACTTTTTTTTGCATTGTACATCACTGCATACGCAAATAAGCAATTTTCGCTGTATATAACAGCTTGCACTGTACATATATACGCATGATCATTATTGTCTATATTTTTGTCTGCACATAAGCTATGTAAGGTACGTCTGGAAACAAAATTCTTTTTAACCGAGCACGGTGAGCCCCACGGGATTGCTTTATGCTCTCCCATAGTATAGTACGCTAACCACTTTATCTAAACACTCCTTTCGGCGAGTAATTACTAGCCACGTGCAGAACTTTACTTCTTTTTGGTTTACACGACTTCCCGAATAGAATAAACCGCTGCGCATGCGCATTCCCCTTCCATTTCCTCTCCTATGCTCTCCCTCTCTAACAACGCCGACTCAGCAAGCGTCGGCTAGCCTATGCTCAATTTCTTACTTTCTCTCCCTCTCTCTTTCTCTCTCCAGGCATCCCTCCACGCGGCATCTCAACACCCCCTAGAGGGTGTTGGCATTTACTCATGGAGTTTTCTAATAGACACTACAGGCAACTCTGGTGCTAGTGTCTTTAGATGCTGCCACGCACGGTGCTTCAGCGAGCATTGCAATGATGGGTAGTACACACATTTGTCTATTCTTCGTACTTCTGGCCTGCTTTTGGCTCTGTGTGTGTTCGTGTGGCTTGGAGCTGTTTTCTCACGAAACAAAAATCAGCAAGAGTAGAAGAGGCACTCCGACAGGCTGTAGAATACACCGAAGCTTTTCTTAGTGGCACTGGACTACGACTCTCTCCAACCAAGTCGGAACTTTTGCTTTACAGACCTAATAGAAGGGGTGTAAAGCCTCGAGGCTGGGTTCTACTTCCAGATATCATTATGGTACTTCGAACCAGCTCGGGTCATATCATCCCTTGGGTAGATGTAATCAGAGTACTTAGAATGCTTCTAGAGGCGAATGGTACAAATGGACAGACCATAAAAAAGCTCACAGCTAAAACGTCAAGCATGATTCAGCTTATCGTTAGGGTTTCCAACTCTAGAGGTGGCTTGAGAGAGGACAATTTACTAAGGCTATTCCACGCTTTCTTAATAATCCACATTACTTACGTTGCTACCATGCACTGTTGGCAAAGTCATGAAAAGGCCAAAATTAATCTCCTGATTAATCTTGGTCAAGAGCATAAAAAGAGTGCATGGAGTCCCTTCGGGTACTAGTACGGAACGCCTCGTGCAGTTCGGTATACAGAACACGGTGAAAGATATCATCACGGCACCGCATACGGCTCAGATTGCCAGGTTTGCAATCTGAGCCGTATGCAGGCTGCAGAAACGAGCATCCTGACAATCCTAGGGTATATGGCGGTAACAGAGGAACGTAGTCAGTCTCTCACTAAGAAGCAAAGGGCCAACATTATGGTCGCTCAGTTCCCCCGCAACGTACATCCGCAGCGCAACGCGACGAGATGGAAGGCCAAGGTTGAAGCACTGCTCAAGTGTTTTCGTGCAAACCCTGAGTCTGCATTCTTCGTTGACGCGGCGCAATACGGTCGAACAGCCAACTTGTCGGTCGTTGCAGTTGACCACGCAGGTTGTGTTATTCACTCCGCGTCTATCAGGAACACCACTCCCGCTAAAGCTGAACAGGTAGCCATAGCTCTCGCTCTCCTTGACGACACCCGGCAACACATCTATACAGACTCACGAGTGGCAGTGCGAGCCTTTGCATCTGGAAAGGTATCAACCAAAGTAGCTCACATCTTAGCTAATAGGGATAATTCAGAACACGCCATAATTTGGTTTCCGGCTCACCTCGCATCATATCTGGTCTCCGTGGCAAACCTAAACGAGATCGCCCTCGCCCGAGCACACAAAATTATTCACCGTGCTGGGCAGCCTGCAGGACCTTCAGACAGCAACATAATAGTCGTTAGAGATGTTCTCCTCGCTTTCAACGAGGTGACCAAACATTATCAGCTGGACAGAAGGATTTCCCCCCTTCCTCATATGCAACTTTGTAAGGCCCAGGCATCAACCCTTCCCATGCTTCCAACCAGGTCGCATCCTAGCCTTCGTTCCCACAGCCAGTTTATTGAAAGCATTATTCCTACAAGCCCAGATTGTGGCGCTGTATTCACGTTAGAACACGTGATCTGGCAGTGCCCCTCATCACGCTATTCACGGCACATGACGGAAGAGGAATGGAGCTCTGCGCTCAGGAGCTCAAAACTTGCACATCAACTCTGGCTGTCCGGAGGCCCCACGACGCGGCGGTGAGGCTCGGCCTACCCGTTCCAACGTGGGAGTGGCCCGCTGCTCTACCTCTTTGAGGTAGTTTTCCTCAGGACCATCATAAAGTTCTGTGTCTGTCTGTCTGTCTGTCTGTCTGTCTACCTTTCCAAATCTGGTCAAGAAGTTCTAAAGGGTTAAATCTTTTTTTTTAAACAAAACGGAAACACCGCTATAAACGAAGCCGCAAGTACGAAGACAAGGCAATTATGTGTACTACCGATCATTCCCATGGTCGCTGAACGATCGCAGCGACAGAGTCCCCTCAAGTTAATCTTAGGACCATCTATGCGTTTACACCCCAATTCGCATGCACGTTCTCTTCCTCTCTCGCAAACGCTCACGCAGGCAGCGTCTGCTTGTGAATTTCTTGAACAAAAAAATTGGCAGATCCCACGTTCAGTGGGAATCGATAATATGCGAAACACAAATGAGAAAGGTTGATATGTCACTTTAAAATAAGCAGAACGTTACGAGGTGGAGGTAAATAATGCCTGACTTCCCTGTTACGATTATCATCATGCTTGGATGTGTCATTTACCTTCGTCATTTATTCACGTCACGTGAGACCAAATTTAGTATATTTGGAGCTAGCGAAACGGCCACGAGCACGCCATGAGCGTAGTTTGTTTTCATGTTCTTACATGACACGCGTGTCAGTATTATCATGTTTGACCAGTCATATATTTTTGTCATCCATTGTCGTCACGTAACACCATATTTTTTATATGTGGAGTTAGCAAAACGGCCGCGAGCGCATCATGAAGGGCTCAGTATACTCCAATGTGGCGTTGACGCGCGTGCATTCTGGGCCCAGCAACGCTACGCTAGCAAAGCACAAGCACTCTATATTCTTACGGCAGGCGCTACTGGCGCTACCCACGCCGGTCGGCGCGGCCCGACGGCAATCGATTCGAAATGCGGCATGCTGCATTGCGTGCCGATGCGTTACCCAGACAATACTGCATCTCACTCTTTTCGTGATGGGGGACGCCGGATGCACTGAAACGCGCATGCGTCAAAGCAACGCAGCGCGGCGCGTGCCTGTGAGTATATGGCAGGACCGGCGCCCAGCGTGGCAACACCGGCGAGTACGTGCACTGTGTCACGCGAAAATATATTGGCACCTTGATTGTGGCACATAGTCATGTTCCCACATGACACACATCTTATGATTATCAAGTTTTCACCACTCACATACCTTCATCATCCGTTCATGTCACGTAATACCAAATTTGGCATCTGTGAAGCTATCAAAACGGCCGCGAACGCATGATGAGCGTAGCGTGTAGTCATGTTGTTACATGGTACGCATCTCATTTTTATAATTTTTGCACCAGTATCATACCCTTACCATCCATTCACGTCCTGTAATACCAAATTTGGTATAAGTGAAGCTAGCGAAACGGCCGCCAGGGCATCATGAGCGTGGCATGTAGTCATGTTACGTAACACGCATCTCATGATTATCATGTTTGCACCCGTCACATGCTTTCGTCATCCATTCACGTATCGTAATACCAAACTTGGTATAAGTGACGCTAGCGAAACGCCCGTGAGTGAATCGTGAGCTTGGCATGTAGTCATGTTGTTACATGAAGCGCATGTCACGATATTGATGTTACAGTCTGTCGCTTGTGTTCATCATGCAATCATGTCATACCTTACCAGTTTTGCTACATGTCATGTGGACGAAACCACCACAAGAGCTGAAGGACCATGAAATGTAAATCATGACATTCATGACGTCCATGTCATATTTTTCATGAAATATGTTCTTCATACAGTCGTGTTATGTCATTCCAAGTTTCGTATCGATAGCATTATCGAAACGGCCAGGAAGGCTAAAAGTCGTAGGCGGCTAGATAGATAGATAGATAGATAGATAGATAGATAGATAGATACGTTCAAAGTTGCCAAAGTTCGCTAAGAAATGCTTCGCATTTAATACACAATTTCGCGCTAAGGAGAACCATGTGCAGATGTGAAGCTGTGAGCGCTAACACTGACACTGGCGGTGGCGTGGATGCTGGCGCTGATTGTGGCGTTGCACAGGATAGAAAGCTGGAGAGGCCCTAAACAAGCAGTAATGGACCAATGTTTCTTACTGGGACATTTAAATCGCTGATACTAGGCAATGAGAGATAAGAGATGTCAATTGGACACAGAGACACGCAGTCCGCTTTTAGTTAATGCGCACGCTGCGGAGTGTTATTGCTCAAAAACGCGCTAAAGATATCGCACACCGGTGCTTTCTTGGAGGTCAAAGTCTAGTACCTATCCAAGCGGGGTGGCAGTGAACGAATGTGCAGCGCTAGTAGAACTGTTTTCCGTCCAGTACAGTACGTAGTGCTGTAAATCGTTACCCCCGTTTTCTAACCACTCTTGCGTAATAGAAGCCCACGGGGTGGCCTAGTTCTCTCCTATAGTAGAGTACCAAGTATACGTTCACTAGTTTTATAAAAAACATTGTTGACTACGGCGTACTCTAAATCGTCGATTTTTTTTTCTAAACACTCTTGCTTGATAGAAGCCCACGGGACGGCTTTATTCTCTCCCATAG
Source organism: Rhipicephalus microplus (assembly GCF_043290135.1). Lineage (NCBI taxonomy): Eukaryota > Metazoa > Arthropoda > Arachnida > Ixodida > Ixodidae > Rhipicephalus > Rhipicephalus microplus. The sequence goes on from NC_134701.1 coordinate 183,950,024, forward strand.
TAGAGTACCGAGTACTCAAAATCATTAACGACGTTTTGTAAACGCACACGGGCTTTCCACATTATTGACGTATGCTCGGTCCTCATCGTTATTGTACGTTTAAGAAGAAAATGTTCTGTCCAATGTTTTGACGTTTGTGACAATAAATTTTTTCTAAGGAGCTTTTTTCGTACATGCTGGATTTCGCTGCCTCTGAGTAAATCACTTCGTTTCTTCTGGGCGTTGTTCTCGAGGCCACTTCGCTTGTCTTCTCATTGTTGCTGGGACGAGCCACCGCCACCGCGCGCTCTTCTCGATCCTTGAGCGATTGTACTCGGAGCTGCTGTCTCTCTTGTCGGAGGAGTTCTTCTTCCTCGGTGAAGAGGAATTCCTTCGGCACTGGTCGTGACCTTTTGTGTCAGTCTGTGATAGACAAGTGAAACTTGTCTTTCGGCCGGCCTGGTATTGTAGGCTGATGTGTCGATGCGCCGGCAGGAATGTCATGCAAAAATTTAAACAGTGAAAATGTACATATTGAGGATTTATTTGTGCCTTGTGTTTCCTTTGCAATATTCATATGTGTATCTGCCCTTTTGCGACACATTTTTGTGTGGCTGTTTTTCTGTTAACCATCGAATGTACATGTTCTATCCACTTCATCTCATATCTATGTTCATGTAAATGAAGTCTGTTTTATCATCATCGTTAATGTGCGTTCAAGGAGAAAACGTTCTGTTGAAATGGTATTGACTTCTGTGAAAATGCTGTTTCTAAACAAATTTCTTGTCCAAGCGAAAAGCCCAAGGGAGAGCTTTCAGCTCTCCCATAGTACAATACCGATTACTCTATATCGTTACCCACTTTTTCTAAACTTAGGCCAAGGGACGGATTTCAGCTCTCCTATAGTACAGTACCGAGTGCTCTAAATCGTTAAGCACTTTTAGGAGCGAAGCTCGTTAAGGCGTGGGCTGAGCGTCCTGTCGTAATCGTATGTAGCCACCTCTCGTTAGTTCTTTAACTAGCAGTAGAGGGCAGTACTTTCACATGTAAAGAAATGCATGTACGCTGAAAAATGCAGATGTTACGGTGCTAGAGTACGTTACTTGTAGTAAGATAAATAATTAAAATCACAGCATATTGATGGAATGAATGATTATGACTGGGGTGAAGCGTCAGTAAGTTCTCCCGTGCTTCCGTCTGTCTGTGCGTCGGTCCGTTCTTCCATGCGTCTGTCCAGACAAGCATCCGTCCTTGCGTCCGTCCATCCTCTTGTGCGTCCATGCGTGCGTTCATAGGTGCGTTCACCCGTGCGTCCGTCTGTTCATTCATGCGTCCATCTTTGCGTCCATCCGTGCGTTCATCCATGCGTCCGTCCGTCTTTTCGTGCGTCCATCCATGCGTCCATCCCTGCGTTCGTCCATACGTTCATCCCTTGGTCCATACGTCCTTTCCTGCGTTTGTCTGTGCCTCCGTCCATCCATCCGTCCGTGCGTAAAACAGACAGACAGACAGACAGACAGACAGACAGACAGACAGACAGACAGACAGACAGACAGACAGACAGATAGATAGACGACAAATGGACGCGGCCAGCGGATGATTCACGGTTTAACAATAAAAAGTATGATATGTGCAAGGCCGTGGCGACTCGCGCTCGAAGACGGAACCCCAATTTGCGAGCGTGCGAGAAAATGAGAATGACGTCTCACAAAGACGTTGGTTATCGCCTGTTCGTTTGCAGCGCCTGATGCTAGGGGGCGCCCTGTAGTAAAATAAAAGCCGTTTTGGCACGCGCGCGTGTTCAGAAGGTCGATGGATGGACAAGGCTGTAGAGCAGCGTGCGCGCATGGCTACGGCGGCTCGCGCTCGACAATGGAACCCAGATGGGCGATCGCGCGAGGCAGAAGCATGCCGTAACGCTGGCGGTGGCGCCGAGAAGATCCCGGCGTACGCGAACGGGAGGCCGGAGCGGCAGCGGTGTGCGGACACAGCTTCCAATATATATATGTGACGCTATGATGCGGGAGACGTGGCCTGGCTCATACCCCATGTTTATTCCATACTCTGACTTCTTCTTCCTCTACCTCTACTAACCATAACTTGATACGTCACACGATTCCCCCTCCCTCCGAAAGATGGAAATGGTTACAAACTATAACAAATTAAAGAAGTGAATGAACAAAACAATGCCCAAATTCACAGTTTCACGTCCAGACGGAGTTCCACAATGTCACAAAATCTTCAAGGCCGATTGAGCAGTCCGATGAATTTTATGATAACTCTGGTGGGCGAGGTTGACTGTTGCGTTCTGGCCAACTGAAGCACGCCTTGAACGTAGAAATTACTGATGACACAGCGATTCTCGTCATGAATGAACAAGGGTCGAAATACTTGTAGCATTTGAGAGTCGGATGTCGTAGGCACGAAGTTCTCCGTCGTAGACGCTGCTTTCTGTGTCGTGGCTGAGACAGAATGAGTGCTTGCAGCCTGCATGTGTGAGAACCGAAGCTGATGGTATGATGCCTTCGTTCCTTCATTGTACACGTGGTAGCTGCATGTCTCTTTCGTAGCTTTCTGGGGTCTTCTCTCAGTTTGTTGAATCGTAGACATGGCGTTGAGAACTGGTGCAGAAAACTTTGTCGACGTTGCTTTCTGCGAAGATGGCTTAGGCATCGACTTCGTCTTTGCTTCTTTAATTGATGTCGTCTCTGATGATCTTTCAGCCACAAGTGTACTCGTGAGGAGGTTTCACTTGATCGTTGTTCTTGTTCGAGTAGCCGTTGCAGTTCCTGGAGTTCGTAGAGTTGCCTTTGTTGAAATTGCTCGTCTTCTTGTGAAAGTTCGTCAGATGGGCCTCTTTCAGGAACATGTGTCTGCTTTTCTTTAGATGGTGATGTGATCAGTAGATTGTCGGTAGTCGACACTGTACTGCTAGGCTTGTCCTGCGATGAAAGCAGCGTGACAGGCTGATGAGAACGCTCCCAAGATGGTTGTGAGTCATCCTTGATTGTAGATGCTTCTGTCAGTTCACAATGCGCCGGCGTTGGTGGATTCGAAACTCCTGCAGTGTTTTGACTCACATGTGTGTTGTCACTTGACGATGAGAGCACAACAGACATGGCTTCAGGTGGTTGTGATGGCGTATGTTTTTCTTTTTGCAGCGTAGTTAGGCTGACAATGTCTGTCAAACGACCCTGGTCCGGAACGTCAGGGTAGGGGCTGGTATTGTGAGGATTCACTAGCTCGTCACGCGTGAATTCCGTCGCACGCTCGAAACCGTCTGGGCCTTGTGTGTGACACGAAGCATCAAGGAATTTGGGTGGTTCAATAAAATGTGAAGTGTTGTGGTGCAGTGAACACGTTGAAATTGCCGATCTCATTGTTCTTGGGAAAGCCGGCTTTAGGTTTAGTCTTTTGCCGAAATGGTCTAAATTCCTTTCGGTATACGGAGGCTTTACCTTGTCTGTTGCGACGTGCAAGTTACCAGTCGGTGTTCGAATGCGTGACGTTTTTTCGGAAGAGTCATATGATGGTACAATGGTGGAATATTTACTCTGAAGTCCTGTTTGGGAAATACGCTTACTGCGGGAAGACTTCGCGTAACTGTGATGGTTGAGTTGAAGAGACTTCAGCTGATTAGGTATGTACAGGTCTTCATCGTATTCTTTGAAACGGGTGATCATTTCTTCTTTGATCTTTTTCCAAGACTCATCGTTCTCGAAGATGTGGGTGAGGTAAAATTTAAATGCCTCACCTGAGATGTAGTCAGTAAAGTTGAGGACCATCTCCCGTTCCGACCATGATGCAGCGGTGGCATGGAGCTCGAACAGGTTGAACCAGTCCTGTACGGGTCCGTCGTCCGCTGATCCGGTGTACTTAGGGATGTCAAGGTCTTCTGATGCTGCTGTCAATATGTTTGGTGGTCTTGGTAGTCCGCGTTCGGTCACTGCGTCTCGCTGAGGTCTTCTATGATGATGGCCGTGCGATGAAGTGGTTGCGAGGTCTTCATCCTGTCGACTTGTGTGACGCTATGATGCGGGAGACGTGGCCTGGCTCATACCCCATGTTTATTCCATACTCTGACTTCTTCTTCCTCTACCTCTACTAACCATAACTTGATACGTCACACACACACACACACACACACATATATATATATATATATATATATATATATATATATATATATATATAAATATATATATATATATATATATATATAGTGACACAATTTGTCTTCAATTTACGGGTTCCAGCCAATACTTGTGCCCTCCGGATGATTTGCCTGTGGGGCCCAGCTGCGCGTGACCTGTGTTGGAAAAAAGAACGTGGAGGAAGAGGCAGAAGTGAATCCCCGAGACAACTAGGACATTTTGTTCTAGCAGTGTTGTTATTCCCGGGTACAAGTTCGCCCTGTCTACGTTAGCCTATTAAAAGTGTTCTTCGAACCTTGTGTTACAAATCTGGTGGAAGTGCTGGGTGCGATGCCAAGCCCCTCTCGAGTGACGCTTGTTCATTTGCGCAGCAGTCGACGCCTACGTGGTGAGGGTCCTGAATTTCCACCTTTATCGACTTCCCTTAAAACCTCAACGGCTGTGAACGGGTACGCAACCAACATGACAGCTCAGGTCACTCCAGCCAACATCGTAGTGAACCAGCTAATGCTACCAAAGCCTTTCCACGGTGAAAGCTACGAGGACGCAGAGGACTGGCTTGAACATCTCCAACGCGTCGCAAAGGCTAACGGCTATGAGAAAGAGCGCAAACTTGGAAGTGTTTACTTCGCACAGGAAGATAGCGCATGAACGTGGTATGAAAACCACGAAGCTACCTTCCGGTCATGGGATGACTTTCGACGGGAGCTGCTCGCTGCTTTGCCGAACACAAACCACAAAGAGAGAGCTGAAGCTGCGCTCCAGAATCTGTGAAATAACGAAAGTGCGCCATGTATGTGGAAGACATGTCTTGTCTACTCCGCCGAGCGGATCCAAATATGAGCGAATACAGGAAGCTACGTCATCTGATGTGAGGCGTGAATCAAGAACTTTTTCCCGGACTAATTCGAAGCCCGCCGTGCACCGTCGCCGAGTTTCGTTCCGAGGCGACTACAATGGAAAGGACGCTACAGCAGCAAGCAAGATTTTACAACCGGGATGCGATCATCACTTCCTTGGACTTGTTGCCACCAGTCTTCGGTAACGACGTGGAAGCACTACGCGAGCTGGTGCGGTCTACTGTGCGAGAAGAGGTCCAGAAGCAGCGCCTTGACCAGAACGCTCCAATGTTTTTGTCTCTGGCTGATGTGATCCGTGAGGAGGTCAGGCAGGTGGTACGCCAACCTTCGAGCAACGCACAGCGAGAACCACCACTACAACAGCAAACGAGAATGACGTATGCCGATGTGCTACTGTGAGGGTCCCCAGGACGTGCGGACATCGTGGCGGCTACATCTATGCAGTACCCGATGCCGCCGAGCACCCTGCAGCCAACGCCAGAGAGGAGACTCCGGAAGAGCGATGTCTGGCGCACTCCCGAGAGGATACCGCTTTGTTACAACTGTGTAGAGGCTGATCACTTCTAACGAACGCGCCACTATTACCAGGCAGGGCTACGTGGTTTTCCCGTCAATGTACCTCGACCACGAAATGGTAAACTTTCCTTCGAAATTGAAGAATACCATTCAGGCTGTCAAAACTCATTTGGCTTCCAACGACACCAACCTCGCGCAACGACAACGGGGAGGTATAGGTCGCCTAGCCACTGACCTTCAGCATTCTCCCCAAGGTCTCGTTCCCAAAGCCCGCGTCAGGAAAACTAGAGTCGGCGACCTGTGGAGGCAAGGCCGCCGTCGACGCCAATGCAGAAAAACCTCCATTGCTGACTCTGAACGACGACCGACTCAGAAACCGGTGCTTCATTAGTGACGTTGCTTCCCAATTACGTGTGTTCATTGACGGCTACGAAGTCATCAGACTGGTAGATACAGGAGCAGATTATTCAGTGATAAGTAGCGGACTTTCTAAAATGCTGAAGAAAGTGCTGACTCCTTGGAAGGGACAACAAGTTCGCACAGCAGGAGGGCACCTCATTGACCCTACTGGAATATGCATAGCAAGAATTGGAATATGGGGTTTCACGTACGTCGCCTGTTTTGCTGTGCTGCCGGAATGCTCAAGAGACTTGATTATCGGCATGGATTCCTCATGAGCTAATGGCGCTGTCATTAACTTGCGAGAATCTTCCGTCTCATTCTCGACTAGGCACGCAATTGCTACCTTTGAAACGGAAGACAACGTTCATGACCTTTGTATTGCAGATGATGGCGTCATGGTGCCGCCGACATCGAGCATATCTGTTGCAGTAACCAACAAAGCATTCAGTGAATTTGAAGGATTTGCTGACAACAACACTGCCTAATACTCCAAAAAGGGATCTGCATGACGCGAAGCCTTGTCAAGTTGCGTGACAGATATACAAATGTTCTACTTACAAACTTTTGAAGTGAGTTGCAGCGTGTGGCAAAGGGAACCGCCATCGCCAGTCTGAATGATTTCGTTCAGGTTACGGAGCTGTGCACTTTCGAAACCAATGAGTTTGATTTCTAAGACGTGGATTCTGTCCTTGCAGCCATCGACATCGAGCCAGGGCTACTATCAAGTGAAAATTTGGAAATAAAGGGTCTTGTTAGGGAATTCGCCGAATATTTCTCGTTGTCATCTAAAGCTCGACGCACTACTATTGCCAAACACCGCATAATTTTCGACGAGTCAGTGAGGCCAATATACCAGCATCCCTACCGAGTGTCACCAAGAGAAAGAGCAGCTATTGGTAATCAAGTTAAGTAAATGTTTAGAGACGACGTAATTCAGCCTTCATCGAGTCCATGGGTGTCACCTGTTGTTCTTGTGAAAAACAAACAACCAAACTTCACGTTTCTTCATTAATTACCAGAAGCTAAACGCCGTCACCAAACGGGATGTTTATCCTTTTCCAAGAATTCACGACAGTCTGGATAGGCTGCGAAATGCCAGGTTTTTTTCCTCACTGGATCTTAAAAGTTGATACTGGCAGATAGAAGTTGACGAAAGAGATCACGAAAAGACAGCGTTTGTAAAACCGGACGGTTTATATGAGTTCAATATACTCCCTTTTGGCCTTTGGTCAGCACTCGCCACATTCCAACGGATGATGGAAACAGTGCTTTGTGGTCTGAAATGGCAGTCGTGCCCGGTTTATGTCGACGATGTTGTAGTCTTCTCTGCTACCCTCGAGCAACGTCTGGAAAGGCTTCCGGCCGTGCTCACTGCGATTAGGTCAGTGGACTTGACGATAAAACCGCAAAAATGTCATTTTGGCTTCTGTGAGCTCGTTTTTCTGGGGCATTTCACCAGTGCAGAAGGCGTCTGCCCAGACCCTGGAAAAACTGAGGCCGTAGCAAAGTTTCTGAAGCCAACAGACAAAAAGGTTGTTAGGCGATTTTCGGTCTCTGCGCCTAATACGGACGGTTCGTTAAAAATGTTTGACGAATCGCTGAACCACTGACGCGGCTGACAAAAGAAGAAATGCCTTTCGCATGGCTTGCCGAACAAGAGGATGCCTTCAATGAACTACAAAAGTGTCTTCAAAGCCATCATGTTCTGGCGCATTTTGACGAGAAAGCGGAATCAGATATCCACATGGATGCAGGCAATTTAGGTCTTGGGGCCGTGCTCATCCAAAGGCAATACGGACAAGAACGAGTCACTGCGTATGCCAGTCGCACTCTTTCAAAAGCTGAGGTGAACTACTCAGCGACCGAGAAAGAATGCCTTACTGTGGTTTGGGCTCTCAGCAAGTTTCGACCATATTTTTATGGTAGGCCTTTTCGAGCTATAAGCGACCATAATTCGCTATGCTGACTGGCTAATCTCAAGGACCCATGTGGACGGGTGCACGTTGATGCCTACGACTACAGCAGTATGATATCACGCTTGTGTTTAAGTCAGGTCGCAAGAACAGTGATGCGGATTGCTTGTCACGGCCTCCGATTCAACCTGCTGCTTCTGCTTCTACCGAGGAGGGTGACTATTTTTTTTTGGGGGGGGGGGGGGAGGCAGCTCTGACACATTCAGAGATGGCACATCATCAGCAATCCGACCCTGAGCTACTCCTCGTGATCAAGTACCTACAAAGACAGTCTGTCGATGTTCCATGACCGTTTTTCCGCGGCTTGTCAGCGTTCGTCCTACGAAACAACATCGTGTATCAAAGGAACTTTGACAACAATACAGCAACATTCCTGCTTGTCGTCCCTTCACTTCTGCAACCAGAGATTTTGGACGCTTGCCATGACGATTCATCAGCTGGACATTTAGGAGTAAGCAGATCGTTAGCACGCATCCGCACTAAATACTACTGGCCGAAGTTGCTTATGTCTGTACGACACTATGTCAGAACCTGCCGGGACTGCCAAAGACGTAAACCCCCACCGCTAAAACCAGCAGGTCTCCTTCAACCGATAGAACCACCAGAGGCCCCATTCACACAAGTGAAAATGGACTTACTGGGCCCATTTCCTACTTCGTCATCGGGAAAACGGTGGATAATAGTTGCGACCGACTATTTACGCCATATGCCGAGACAGCGACTCTTGTTAAAATATCAGCCGTTGAAGTAGCTGAATTCTTCGTCTCCAACATTGCACTGCGGTACGGAGCTCCAAGAGCGTTGATCACTGGCCGAGGAACTGCATTTACGGTTTACCTGATGAAATGTATTATGAAATTGATGCACACCAGCCATAGGAATATAATCTTCCAGCGAATAGTCTTACCGAACAAATGAACAGAACGCTGGGTGATATGTTCTCAATGTACGTGGATATAGAACACCGTATTTGGGATAAAATATTACCCTATGCAACATTCGCCTATAACACTGCGATGCAAGAGACAGCACGGATGACGCCATTCCAACTTGTTTTTGGCCGGATGGTAACGACACCTTTAGATGCAATGTTACGTATTGACGAGACGTCCGAGAATGACTATGACGTTCACGACTACATACAAAGAGCAGAAGAAGCCAGACAGCTGGCACGATATCGCTTTCTCCAACAGCAGAAAACCGACACGCACCGATACAATCTGCGAAGAAGGGACGTCCAGTACGCACCAAGAGACAGAGTATGGGTGTGCATTCCTGTACAAATACGTGGTCTGTCAGAAAAACTGGGTGATTTCACGAGAGATCGACACGGGTTCGAAAGTTGATATTTTAGATTTCATTGAGTATTTTATATTTGGTGCACCTCTCACCAGGTAGCCCGGAAGTCAACTTTGTTTTATGATTAACGGCATAACTTACGAAAAAAAAATATCAAACTTCAGCAACACGTAGGCACCGATTTCGTCACCTGTCATTTTCGAGAATTGCAGATGCTATAAAAAGACAAAAATTTTAGTTTCAGGGAAGATATTTTTTTACTTAAAATGCATTCACCGGGGAGGTTGGGTCAATGACAAGGTACGGACCACGGTACCGAGCCAGAAGTTTAGAAGACAGGCCAGGAGCGTGCGGGGGCACCCAAAGCCACACAAGGAAGCCAGCACGAAACGTAGGAGCCTTGTGGTGAAGGTCGTCATGTCGAGTCTTCTGCAGACCTTGAGCCTCACTTGTCAGAGACCGAGCCAACTGACGGCAGTCTTCAGCGTATCTGGTGACTTCCGAAAGCAGGGAGCACTCATATCCATCAGGGCGGTACGGGACTGTAGTGTCGAGTGGGTGGGAAGGTTCGCGGTCGTACAACAGAAATAATGGGGGAAAACCGGTAGTCGCTTGCGTCGTGGTGTTATAAGCGAATCTAACAAAACGTAATACAGCGTCCCAGTTAGTATGGTCGGAGGAGGAGTTGATCCTCAGCATGTCGCCAAGTGTGTCGTTGAAGGACTCAGTGAGACCATTTGTCTGTAGATGGTATGCGGTAGATTTCCGGTGGATGATGTGTCATTCAGCGAGGATAGCTTGGGTGATCTACGACAGAAACACTCGACCCCTATCACTGAGTAATTACCGCGGAGCACCATGGCGTAGAATGAAGCTGCGGAGAGTTAAGAATGCAATTTCGTGGGCGGTCGCTGCCGGTATAGATGCAGTCTCAGCATAGGGTGTCAGATGATCGACGCCGACAATAATCCACCGGTTTCCAGAGCCACTATATGGGAGGGGGCCATAGAGGTCAATACCCACGCGGTCGAATGGGCGAGCCGGGCAGGGGAGCGGCTGTAACATGACAGTAAGGTGCCGTGGAGGTGTCTTGTTTTGTTGGCAAGTGGTGCAAGACTGAACGTATTTCTGCACAAAGCGATACATTCCTCGCCAGTAATATCGTTGGCGCAGCCTTTCGTAGGTTTTCAGGACACCTGCGTGAGCACTTTGGGGATCTGCATAGAAATTCATGCAGATGTCAGAGTGCATATGAGTTGGGACAGCAAAGAGCCACTTCCGACCACCAGGCGTGTAGTTGCGGCGGTACAGAATGTTGTCTCGTAAGAAAAATCGGGCTGCTTGCCGGCGTAGCGCTCTCGTAGAAGAGACAGCAGACGAATCGGTAAGGTAGTCGACTAACAAGGCAAGGTATGGGTCTTTACGCTGCTCCGAAAGCATGTCAGTGGTGTAGAGTGGTGACAAAGCGGTAAAAAGGGGTGACAGAGAAGCCACATCTGTTGTTAATGGCGATCGGGAAAGTGCATTGGCATCCTCATGCTTGCGACCGGAACGATATACGACACGGATGTCGTATTCCCGCAATCGAAGTGCCCAACGCCCCAGGCGTCCGGACGGGTCTTTCAAGTTGGACAGCCAACATAGAGCGTGATGGTCTCTGACCACGTCGAAAGGACGGCCATAAAGGTACGAGCGAAACTTCGTCAGCGCACAGATTATGGCCAAACACTTCTTCTCTGTCACGGAGTAATTCAATTCGGCCTTCTTGAGAGCGCGACTTGCATAAGCGACTACGTATTCGATTCGGGCGTCTTTCCGTTGTGCCAAAACTGCACAAAGGCCAACGCCACTTGCATCGCTGTGAATTTCTGTGGTGGCAGTGGGTCGTAGTGGCGAAGAATAGGTGGTGAGGTCAGCAGGTGGCGCAGCTGGCGAAATGCGTCGTCACATGCAGGTGACCCCGCAGATATACCTTCGCTGTTGGAAAGCAGACTCGTCAGAGGTGCGATGATGGACGCGAAGTTGCGCACGAAGCGACGAAAGTAGGAGCAGAGGCCGACGAAACATCTTAGGGCTTTCAGTGATGTGGGCTTTGGGAAGTCAGCGACAGCTCGAAGCTTATCGGGATCCGGAAGAACACCGTCTCTTGTGATGACATGTCCCAATATGGTTAGCTTTCGTGCTGCGAAGTGGAACTTCGTGGTGTTAAGTTGTAGGCCTGCAGAAGTTAGACACGTCAGCATCTCGTGAAGACGACGAAGATGTGTTGGGAAATCAGCTGAAAAGACTACGATGTCATCCAGGTAACACAAGCAAGTTTTCCACTTGTGGGCACGCAAGATGCTATCGATCATGCACTCAAATGTCGCAGGTGTGTTGCAGAGCCCAAATGGCATGACTTTAAACTCATATAGGCCATCCGGCGTTACAAAGGCTGTTTTAGGGCGATCACATTCAGCCATTGGCACCTGCCAATACCCAGAACGCAGATCCAATGATGTAAAGTACTCGGCGCCTTGTAAACAATCAAGAGCATCGTCTCTTCGTGGTAGCGGGTAGACATTTTTCTTCGTAATCTTGTTTAAGCGGCGATAGCCCACACAAAATCGAACGGTGCCATCTTTTTTTCTTTAGCAAAACCTAAGGTGATGACCAAGCGCTTTGAGAAGGCTGTATGACTCCACGCTTAAGCATGTCATCGGCTTGCTCCATAATGACGCAGCGCTCTTCAGCGGAAACGTGGTAAGGACGCTGTCGCATAGGTGAATGTGAGCCGGTGTCAATAGTATAAGTGACAGACGTGGTGCGGCCCAAAGCAGGTTCTTGCAAGTCGAAAGAAGAAGAGCGAAACTTGTTAAAGAGAGCAACAAGTTGGCAGCGATGCGAGGAGGTAAGGTCTGCGTCAATAGCATTGTCAAAGACTAACGGACTTGATGGCTCCGATGCATGAGTGATTGTGGCAATGTGACATGGGGATTCGTCGGGAAGAATAATATCATCGATATGGTAGACAGGTTGTACATATCCCAAGGTTTGACCTCGGAGTAAGCCAATGAGGTAGTTGCAGTGGTTGGTAACCAGCATTACGGTTAAACTAGACGCAATTGTAAGAACGGCAAACGGGAGAACGATACCCTTGCGTCCAGTAAAAACCGGAGATGGCGTGAACACCACCGTGGCGTCAGGTTGCGATATACAAGAAAGGCTAATAGGGACTGAAGCTTCCGGAGGCAAGGTGATCTCGTCGTCAGTGATGAGTTTGCAGAGCGGAGGAGAACGGTCGGGCGATGGAAATTCTCATAATGGCACTAGGCACACTTCCGCATGGGAACAATCGATGATTGCTTCATGACGTGATAAGAAATCCCAACCCAGGATGAGGTCTTGAGAGCAAGTTGGTAGAACGAAAATTGGACGATGTACAAAACGTCTTGGATGATGACGCGCGCCGTACACACAGCCGAGGAATGAATGCGTGGCACACTAGCCGTGGACAGCACCATGCCACAGAGAGATGTGGTCACTTTCTTCAGTTTGCGACGGAATTTTGCGTTCATCACAGAAACGGCGGTCCCAGTATCAATTAACGCTAGTGTGGCGACTCCCTCAACATCGACATCAACAACATTTTGCGGTGAAAATGGAGGCCTTGATGATTGTTGCAGTTCTTGCCTCCGGAACTGCACTGAATAGTTTCCATCCTCAAGAGGTGGTCGACGACGCATAGGTGATTGCGATCGGCGACAGGGGGATGGGAAACGAGCAGTTGATGCGCGACGATCCGAGTCGGAGTGCCTCTCTCTGTTCATATGCAGACGTGGTGGCCTGCTGCGACGCGTAGGTAGGAGTTCCAAAGAAGGCATACGGAGGTGTGGGACGGTGGCGGCAGAAGCGTGCAACGTGGCCAGCGATGCCACACGCGAAGCAGGTGGGACGGTTGTCTTGGGTGCGCCACTCATTAGGTGGACGGAAAAAGCGAGGTGGGGGTCTGTAAACCGGAGGCGAGGCTGGACGAGGTGGAGCCGAGGAGGAGATTGGATGCGGTGGGGGCCGCGCGACCACTGCTGCATGGCTGAGAGGTGTTGGTGGCGCAGGTGGTGTGTAGTTGACAGTTCAGAGATCAGGTGCTACTGATGTGCGTGGGTGAGGCACCGGCACTGCAGGGAGGACATCAGAAATTTCAGTGCGTATGGCCTACTGAAGTGTCGAAGGCAGGCTTGCGGTGGGCGCGTCGCTATGCGGCACCAGGGAGAGCTGTCGGGCGACTTCCTCTCTGATGAAGTCTTTGATCTGGTTGGACAGACATTCTTGGCGAACGTCGGCATTGGCGAGTGTGACGGCCGAGATCGAACCTGGTGGTGGAACACTCTGTTGGGCGATGGAACGCTGACGGCGCAAGTCAACGAAGCTCTGGCACAGGTTTACGAGGATTGCCACCGTGGGCGGGCTGTTCGCTAGCAACATCTGGAATGCTTCATCCTCAATACCCTTCAGAATCTGCCGAATTTTTCCTTTTTCATGCATAGATGGGTTAACACGCCTGCAGAGGTCGAGTACATCCTCAATGTAACTAGTAAACGTCTCGCCAGGCTGCTGGGCTCGGTGGCGTAGACGCTGGTCAGCGCGGAGCTTGTGGACTTCTGGTCGGCCGAACGCTTCAATCACGAGGGTCTTAAAAGAGGACCAGTTGGCGATGGCGGTTTCGCGGTCGGTATACCAAAGCTTACGTCTGCCAAGTAAAAGATAACGTAGGCGAGCTTAGAGTCGTCGTCCCACTTGTTGCTGGCACTCACGCGTTCGTACAAGGAGAGCCAGTCTTCGACGTCTTGCTCACCACTGCCGCTGAAGATTGGTTGGTCCCGTTGGCGTGTAGCGCCGGGGCAGGTAGACGGAGCAGCCGATAATGCTGGCTGGGCTGGGATGGGCTGGTTGGTGACTGCGTCAGTCATGTTTCGTGGTCGTCTCTCGGCCAACTTGCGAGAGCGGAGCTCCAGGTCTGCTTGCGGATCTCAGCAGCCTCCACCAAATGTGATGATGTTTATTCGAGAAGGGAAGTCGCAACGAGGTTAAAACAAAAAATGGCCGTACGGCAAGTCTGGCAAAGGCGGCACAGGCTCTCGAGCACGGGGCTTTTCGTTATCTTCCCAAGACGCATACGCGTTGGTGCGTACGCTCCACTACAATGTATATATATATATATATATATATATATATATATATATATATTGTACCGAAGCATAGTGGCGCCAGCTCAGTGCCAGCGTGAAAGAAGACGTTGACGTCCGTGTGTGGCTCGTGCTTGTCGGGTTCCTGCCTGTACCAGCTTGTTGCGGCTAACGTTTCTCGAATAATAACCTGTGTTTTTACGCAACCTTGCTCGTTGCATTTGGTGGAGGTGCTGGGTAACGTCCTGGAGCTCCGCCGCCGTAAGCTACCACCTCAGTCCGCGATGACCGAGCGCGTCGATCTCCCACAAGGCTCTTCCATGCTGCCACCTGTCATGTGTTCTGGTGTACTTCGTCTGCGTGACCCACCAGTATATAACGGCACTGAAGATCAAGTTGTCGAGGACTGGCTGGCAGAGTACGAGCATGCCAGCGCAATTAACAAGTGGGATGACCCTGCGAAGCTGACTCACGTCATCTTCTACTTGACGGATTTGGCCAACTTATGGTTCACCAACCACCAAGCCGACATCCCCACCTGGTCGGTTTTCAAAGAGGCCGTCACCTCGTTTTTCGGTCGTCCAGCCATGCGTAAGCTTCGTGCTGAACTGGGCCTGCGGGGACGATTTGAGCGAAATGGTGAGAGCTTCACGAGCTACATTGAAGACGTGATCAGCCTCTGTAGGTGAGTTGATGTGAGGATGAGGGAGGCTGACAGAATAGAGAATATATTGAAAGGCATTGATTACGGCGCTTTTCATAGGCTTGCGGCCAAAGACCCACAGACCGTCACGGCCGTGATTCAACTACTTCAAAGTTTCGATTAACTGCGCAAGCAATGAATTTCTACAGGTTGCGCTAATACGCAAACAGCTGATATTTCCGCTTTGGAGTGCAAAAGCAGTGGCCCCGACTACAGCGTGTCAATGCCTCAAATTCAACAGTACATCCGGGAGGAAGTTGCTCGACAGCTCTCTCTTGTCGCCACCATCAACGAGACCCCCACAACACTGGACCACTCACTTCGCCGTGATATTCAGACGCAAGTTGCCGAGGCTTTCCCTTCGCCCGCGTCCCCAATATCAGTGGCTGCACCGCTGACTTATGCAGAAGCCGTCCGCCGACCTTCTGCCCAACCGCCGCTCCCTTCATACAGTCCAGCCACCATATACTAGAGGTCACCAGTTTCGGTTTATCTGATAAATCGGCCCTTTCCACCACCTCGAGCACCTGTGTAAATCCTTGGCGTACTCCGGATAACCGGCCCGTCTGCTACAACTGTGGTATTCCAGGACATGTCGGGCGCTATTGTCGTCGCCGTGGATTCTATTTTAATGATGTTCAGCATTCTGGCAACATACCTCGGGAATCAGAATCGCATGTGACACCTGATTCACATGACCCCCGCTCACGTCGACCAGACTTCAGCCGACGTCGATCTCCTTCACCCCGTTTTCGGTCTCCTTCCCGCATGCTTCGCCGTTCCAACCACGCCCAGGAGGAAAACTAACAGTCGCAGTTCCTGAGGCAAGAGCTGCGCCCCCGACGAAATTTCCAAGGCCTCATCTTTCGCCGCCTAACGAGATTGCCGTGTTTGTGGATGGTTTCGCCACAACTGCTCTTGTCGACACAGGTGCCGCTATTTGTATAATCAGTGAAGTGTTATGCCGCAAACTGAACAAGGTGACGACTTTCCTGGTTGAAATTTCTTTACGCACAGCGAGTTCGCAACACGTCCAACCTTCTGCCGCATGCACCGCTAGTGTTGTGATTCAAGGAGTGCTTTAAATCGTTGAATTTGTCGTCCTTCTGCATGCATCTCATGAAATCATCCTGGGATAGAACTTTCTTTCCGCTAATCATGCGGTTGTCGACTGCGCTCGTGCTCAGCTCGTTTTGTTTCCATTCAGCAAGACGTTCATAGATCTCCCTCGCTCACCCAAAAAGGTGATCGTAGCCGCTGCCGTCGTCATTTCTGCTTTTTCAGTCGCCGCGGTATCTCTTTTGTGCAACTCCGTTTCCGATTCAACTGCCCTCTTTAGGCCGTCACAAGAATGTGCTCGTCGCCGGAACCTTGTCGTCCCGTTTGCCGTCATAACACTTGCCGTTGGCTCCAGTGCCATGTACGTGTGCAATCCGTTCCCTTGTCCCGCTACCTTATTGCATGGCGAATGTATTGGGAGTCTTGACACTTATGATGACATCTTTCCTTTCAATGTCCGTGGATGCTGTCACAGCTGCCACCGCGCCCTCACTAGCTGACGAAGACGTTCTGTTGCGCAGCGTAGACACCGGCCTTACGCAAGACCAGCGCAATCAGCTCATTCAACGACTTGACCGTTTCCGCGCCTCCTTCGACCACGGACAACCTCCCTTGGGACGCACGTCAGTTTTCGCTTACCATATCGACACCGGTCATCATACTCCAGTTCGTCAGCGCCCCTACCGCGTCTCGCAGGCTGAGCGTGACGTCATCACTCAACACGTTGACGGGATGCTGCAACACGGTGTTATTCAGCACTCACACAGTCCTTGGGCTTTGCCAGTGGTCCTCGTGCGAAAAAGAATGGCTCCATCAGGTTTTGCGTGGATTATCATCGACTAAACAACATCACCCACAAGGATGGTTATCCCCTGATACGAATTGATGACGCCTTGGATTGCCTTCAAGGTGCAGAGTTTTTCTCTTTACTGGATCTGCGCTCTGGATATTGGCAAGTGCCAATGGCTGAACCAGACCATCCAAAAACGGCGTTTGTGAGCCCTTGCGGCTTATATGAATTTAATGTAATGCCCTTCAGTCCTTGCAATGCGCCTGCGACTTTTGAAAGAATGATGGACAGTGTCCTCAGGGGACTTAAACGGCACATCTGTCTTTGCTATTCGGACGACATAGTTGTATTCTCGGCGAATTTCGAAACTCATCTTTCCCGTCGGGAACAACTTCTCCAGTGCCTTACGGCAGCCGGGTTGCAACTAAACTTCAAGAAATGTCGTTTTGGCACCCGCAAGCTCACAATTCTCGGCCACGTCGTTTAAAAAGAAGGAATATCGCCAGACCCTGCCAAACTGCGTGCCGTTGCCGAGTACCTCAAGCCTACTACCCTAAAGAAGCTTCGTAGTTTCGTAGGCTTGTGTTCCTAATTACGGCGTTTCGTTCGCAATTTTGCCTCTATAATTGCCCCTCTGACTCAGCTTCTTTCCCGTAGCGTGGACCTTTCTGGCTGGAATTCCCACTGCGATGACGCATTCACAGCGCTGCGCCGGCTACTCACGTCTCCGCCAGTTCTCCGCCACTTTGATCCCAATGCACCCACTGAAATTCACACGGATGCAAGCGGTGTCGGCCTCGGTGCCATTCTCGCTCAACGCAAGAATGGCTGCGACGAGTACGTTGTCGCCTATGCCAGCCGTACCCTAACGAAGGCAGAGTCTAACTATTCCGTCACGGAAAAGTAGTGCTTGGCAATCATTTGGGCTATAGGAAAATGTCGCACTTACCTTCACGGACGGCAGTTTGATATCACAGATCACCATGCCTCATGCTGGTTAGCGTCCATGCAAGATCCTACTGGCTGCCTCGCTCGTTGGGCTTTACGCCTTCAGGAATACGATATCCATGTTGTTTATCGCTCAGGACGCAGACATTCAGACGCCGATGCACTATCCCGTTCTCCACTGCCTCCTCACCTTGCCTGCTCATCAACTGCCATTTGCGATTCGTCATCGTTGAGCATCACTGGCATGCCATCCAAACAGCGCAAGGATCCTTGGATCAATTCTTTGCTCGACGCCCTCTCTCACAGTTCGTCAGAAACAACTTCACGCTCCCTCTCTCGTTGAGCAAGACACTTTACTGTCCGTGAAGGCTTGTTGTATTGCCGCAATTACGTGACGGACGGCAGTAGGTGGCTGCTTGTCATCCCTCGTCATTTGCGTTCGGACATCTGCGCTGCCTTTCACGATGACCCCCAGTGTAGCCACGCTGGAGTATTTAAGACTTACTCTCGCCTTCGTCTAAGATACTACTGGCGCAGCATGTATCGGCACGTTTGCCAGTACGTTCGGTCATGCACCACCTGTCAACGACAAAAGACGCCTTTCAACAGCACTGCTGGCCCTTTGCAACCCTTAACCTGCCCAGCGAGACCATTCTACCACGTCGGAATTGATATTTATGGTCCTCTACCCAACTCTCTTCGAGGCAACCGGTGAATTATCGTCGCCATCGATCATTTGACACGCTACGCTGAAACATCTGCGCTGCCTGCTACCGCTGCGAAAGACGTTGCGTCCTTCCTTCTTCACCATCTCATTTTGCGACACGCTTCACCTCGTGAATTACTGAGTGACCGTGGACGCGTGTTTCTCTCGAACGCTGTTGACGAGCTGCTCAAGGCATGTCGGACTGTCCATCGTAAATCTTCGGCATACCATCCTCAAACCAATGGCATGACGGAACGCTTTAACCATACCCTTGGAGATATGCTTGCCATGTACGCCTCTGACGACCACACTAATTGGGACCAAGTGCTCCCTTTTGTCACGTACGCGTACAACTCTGTGCCACAAACAACCACTGGCTTTTCTCTTTTCTTCCTCCTCTACGGACGTGAGCCATCATGCTCCATGGACACCATTCTCCCTTACAGGCCTGATATTTCCGAAGCGACGCCTGTTTCCGAAGCAGCTGCTCATGCCGAAGAGTGTCGTCAACTCACTCGCTCATTTACCGCACAAGACCAATGGCGCCAGAAAACCAACCACGATTCCTCTGCGTCTACTGTACACTGTAACCCAGGAATGGTGGTTTGGCTCTGGGTCTCGTCTACCCCTCCCGGTCTTTCCCCGAAGCTTTCGTCGAAATACCATGGCCCCTACCTTGTGGTGCGGCAAACATCTCCTGTCAACTATGAAGTTGAGCACATGGACCCACCTTCGGACCAACGCTGCCGTGGGCGTGAAACAGTACACGTATCACGCCTCAAACCGTGCTATGACCCCCTTGTCGCGTCCTTTCCCTAGGTCACCAGGTTGGCTCCTTTCTGCGCGGGGAGTAATTGTACCGAAGCATAGTGGCGCCAGCTCTGTGCTAACGTGAAAGAAGACGTTGACGTCCGTGTGTGGCTCGTGCTTGCCGGGTTCCTGCCTGTACCAGCTTGTTGCGGCTAACGTTTCTCGAATATTAACCTGTGTTTTTACGCAACCTTGCTCGTTGCAATATATATATATATATATATATATATATATATATATTTCACTATGTTGTGGGATAGCTTCGTGACAATTTCATTCTTCCGTAAGAACATAATTGAGTTATTACTGTTGTGATAAAAAACTACGCCTTGCTGGGTGGTTTCCCCAGCGTGCAGCTGAGAGGGACCACTGTCGAAAGCGGGGGGAAGGGGGCTCCGCTCTCCAACTGTACTTGGCGGGGGGGGGGGGGGGGTTCGCGCCCTTCTTGCTCCTTCGGCTGATACGCCTTGCACTCCCTTCAATTCTTTCGTTTCTCGTTCATATAAAAGTAAGTTCTTATGCAGAACTTGTGGTGGCCATTAAAAATTCAATTGTCCCAAATTGTTTGTTTCCGTAAACACTGTTCTTTCTAATCAGCCTAACTCGTCTCTGAAAGTCTGCTTTTGATTTCAGAAATCGCCAGGCCTGCGCGTAAGACGCAGCACAGTCACAGCGAAAGCAAGAAGAGTGGTCTTTCATAGGCTTTCAAACACTCATTGAGTAACTGCTGCAAGCACACACGTTTGATACCCAATATGGCAACAATAATAATTTCTGATATGTAGTAGGCTGGCATTCGCTATGGTATTTTTGTCATTCTTCTGAGAAGCGTGGTATCCGCTAAACCCTTCCAAGGAGTTTTGTGCCAATTGTTCATGCAGTGGCTGACGACGATGAGAAATTATGGCTGAAGTGGGTATGCGCCACAATTATTAGGGGAACAAAAGCAAGCTTTTGTAATGGGTGGAGCCTTGGATGGCCCACTCCTTACGCTATTCGCATTTTGCTATGACTGGTTGTTTTTTCGCTGTTTTAAAATGCTATATAAGTCGCAATAAGACGATTGCTTTCCCTACATCAAGCCGGCCTAAGGCAAGTTTGCCAACAAGTCACCAGCACAGGTGTGTCTAAGTGGCAGAATGCTGCGCTCGCACTCAGCAGACACGAGTTCAAGCCCTATTGTGTCATCGGTGCTAGAATTTTTTTCCCGCATGATGTGGGTACGGACACCAGCGGTGGTGGCGGACAACTGCGCGTGACCCGACTTGTGATCTCATAACAGCTTTCGCTGTAAAATAATGGTAGGTACAAAACCTCTTTGCTATGATGTAGTCAATATGGCGAAATTGACACAAGTCACTACGTATATATCAAGTTGATGCCGCCAAAGTGAACGTTAACTGAATCGGGGCTCCATCCAAAGCGGTGCACGATACTATCGAAAGATATTTTCAACAACAGTACAAGTAAATAAATGCATATAGTTACAAGCTATCGGAGATGTAGGCAAGTTCCTGGTACAGTGCGGAAAGGAAAGCAAATAAAGTGAACAACCCTAAGTCATCCCTTCGTTCGTCACAGTTAACTGGGTTCTAGAAAACGGGGCACATACAGCTAACCGGAGCGGGGATCTCAGACACCAGATCCTCTTTGGCATGCGCCCGGAAGTCTTCTCACTTATTTCCCCGCCACGGTGGTCTAGTGGCTGAGGTTCTCGGCTGCTGACCGGCAGGTCGCGGGTTCGAGTCCCGGCTGTGGCGGCTGCATTTCCGATGGAGGCGGAAGTGTGGTGGGCCCGTGTGCTCGGATTTGGGTGGACGTGGGGGAATTCCAGGTGGTCAAAATTTCCGTAGCCCTCCACTACGGCGTCTCTCATTATCATATGGTGGTTTTGGGTTTTAAACCTCACAAATCAACCAATGTTCTCACTCATTACACGAGCTTACTTTTTCGAGGAACGAGTACTTTGCAGCTATGTAGCGATACCACTGGCAAATCAACTATACTGATACGGAAAAACAGCATAGGTGTGACTAACTGCCATTCTGGTTAGGCAGTTACACGTTGCTGCGTGCGTACGAAATTTTGTTGGCGAAAACGAATCAACTTGTGAGGATAAACGTCTAAATGCAGAGCAGACATGTGAACTCGATTTCTTTAGTTTCTTCGCATCAAAGTAACGTGTTACACTTTCCTAGAAATCACTCCTCTACATGAGTTTAGTATGCCTCATTCGAACTTATAAGAAAGTTGAAGCATTTTCTCAAGGGGTAAGCTGATCTTGCTTCCTCAATACAGCGCTTGTGATAGCTAATGTGCCTAATAGGAAGAGGTAGAAGCCCAGTATTCTTGCATTTGTGAATAGAGTTATGCTGCTGCCGTTTTAACAGGCACGTTAGCACTTACTTAAAGATTCTTCTCAACAAAATAGAAAAAGAAATTTTAAAAACAGCATGCAGGCCATCTTTTTAGACAGTTGGAGCATCGACTTTCTCAGTGAAGTTTGGCGTATTTCGCTTTTCATTGGAGAATAAATTACTTCCCTCTCTCCTCCACTTCGAACGTTTTCCTGTATGTAGAGTAGCGATGTAACAATTCCAATAATAACAAGAAATGCATTTAATATACAACCAATGTATTAGCAATGCTGCTCATTGCATATGTCAGTTGTCTGTACCAGTGAAAACAGGAAGACCACCTACAAGTCCCGCATTTCTGGCAAGTAATTCACAAAGCTTCAAGTCTTGCTTTCTTTTATATCCACTGAAAATCGCACAATATCACGAGCGTACTTTCCGGGTCAAGTCACGCGAACCGGCACACAATGAAAGCGAATGGCTGTAGCCCAAGCGTGACAGTGAATCGTAACTGCAAAGGCCTCTCTGGAGCATAAAAATCAATGCGCGAAAAAGACAAAGTGTTTCATGGTGCGTGTTTGTCTGGTTCTGTTGTGTGGAAGACTGGTGTCTGGCGTGGTGAATAAAGTAACTTATAGAATGAATTGCAACATATGCTTCACAAGCGACAACCAAGAGCAAAAGACGTCTTGAACCGAGCGAGTGTCATTTTTCTGTTCTGGAAGCGGTACAGCGTAGAGATCTCTATCCATTCTTTGCAGTTCATTGAAGAAGGAAAGAGCAATGAAGAAAGAAATGGTGAAAGTTGGCAGAACGAAAGAAAATAGGATTGTCCCATAAACGTCGTATAAACGGGGAGAACCGAGATAATTCGCAATGTGGCGCGTGAGTAAAAGGAAGCAAAGTCATGAATTCTCATTCTAACTTGACGAGAAACGAGTCGTATATCCCTGTCTATTTTATAGCTTGAGCGTATGCTTACAACTGCGACTACGGGTATTCGTTCCCATTTTAGCGCAGATCTGGCTGCAGAAGTGTTACTGTGTTCAAGTTTCAAGGTTTTTATTCCTGAAATGTTTTTAACCGTTTCCTCATCAACATCGTATTCATGAAAAAGTCTTGATGAATGAAAACACTGCTATATTCGACTCCTATCACTTTGTTGCTTTCTCTGCGCTTAATATCAGCCAAGTTGTATGCGTATCGTTGTAAATGGAGTGTGGGAAAGAGGTGGAAATCGTGTATATATTCATTTATTAGAAGTATCTGAACTGTCATGTGATGCGAACGGACCTTGGGTGTGGAACATATGAACCCATTAGCCGTATGTAAACTGACCTATGACATTTGGCTGTAGTGTACTTCCACATCGCGTGTTGTACAGTCTCGAACTTCATACTTTTATTGTTTATTTTACGGCATATTTTGTCTACTAAGAGAAAATGAGGAGCCGGTGCCCTCATAATGGCACCAACCTCTCCTATTTCATAACTTTAGTAAAAGAACAATGCCGGAGCTCAAAGACGGTTGGTTACAAAGGTCGAGTGGAAGCGACAGACGTAAAATACTTTCTCCGTGATGTTGACACTGGTGGTGTATTGATGATGTTGATCTAGTTAATTCACACCGCCATTTTTTTGTGATCTCACTGCCCATTTGCGTTATGATGCCGTTGACGAAGGTAGATATCGTATTATCAGAAATCTTAAAATTATAACTGCAATTCTCTTAGTTTACGGCAGTCCTGTTGAATTGATGCTTTCGCCTTCAGCGCACCCACTCAAACACGCTTTGTGAACCGGTGAAGCTGAACTCTCGCGAATTTAAAGCAACGCGACTTTCTGAAAACACATTAATTAAAGTGTTCATACAACACGACTGCATCGGTTTATTGATACATTCATTTTCTCTTTTTTTGTATTCATCTCTGACCGTCTCTTGTTGGCGCTAGCGATGCGGATCTCTATACCCTTCCATTCGGTTTTCGTTCCCTTCACGCTTGTAATAAGATATCACACTTCCGAATGATGCCTCTTCTGTCTTTCCTCTTGGTCCAGTATATTATAAATTCTTTAGCAGTTCTTGTTACTTAGTCATTTAAATCCCGAAGTATGAAATGCTGACAGTTTTTGGAGTCCACTTTTTTCCTGGCCAGTATTATAGACCCGGAGTCAATCTTAAGCATCTTGATGCTGTGGCAATAGTCAAAGTTCTTTGTGCTGCGGTAATTCTGCTGTTCGAGTTTGGTCTCAGGCTGTTCTTCTAAAGTAATCATTCCGACTAAACTAAACTTCTAGCCCGCCAGTAACCAAACGACAGTACCCAATGTACAAAAATGGGGGCTGCATCCGAAGACGGTGCTGTAACTCCTGTTATGGTGATGTTGTACTGCGGCCTACAAAGCACTTTTCCAGCCTTTCTGGAATTTCGGGTATAACTTCAGGTACAATTTCGAGTCTCTAATCGTTCGTTCGGCAGTAGAGTTAATCTGAGGGTAATAAGGCGCAAGGTATCGAAGTACAATGTGTGTTTTGTTCACCCAGTTAGCTAACTTCTGGCTTCCAAATGCTACTTCATTGTCCCTAACGATGACTTTGGCATTTTTAAAGATTTCCTTCTTTAATGTGCTATGACGCAGTCTACGTCTTCTCTTGCAGATTTGGCGCCCGCAGAAAGGGTGCACTCATCCACGGCAACCCCAAAATCTAGGGTTCTCTTGACGCTTTCACTCTTCTGAAATTCAGCGAGATCAAGGCGAGCCACTTCGGATAGGACTGTTGAGTCCCATTCAAAGCACTCTCCTTCCGCGAGGTTTATATTTTGATTTTGTCATTCGGCACTCACGGTACGTCTTGACATTATTGGCCATATTTGATTGCATGCTTTTCCATGGAAATAAGTGGGTGAGTTTATGATATGTCTTCTATAATCTGTCCTATCGTTGTCAGTGTGGACTGCTGGGGTATAATCTGAGCGTTTCGGGTACTTTTCTTTCCGGGACACACATTTTTTCCATTTAACAACCTAATGTTTTGCGTTCTCTCACTGTGTTTTATCGAGTTGAAGCTTCTTTGTAGGATTTCTTGATGCATGAAAACGATATAGAGCGTCAGCGTCCTTGAGCTTCGGGCCTGGTCTATTTCTATGTCAAAGCTGAACTGGTGAGCATTGCTTACCCATCCGACTATTCAACCCTTTGGCTGTACAAGTTGCAGCAGATATGTGACCATCTGATTATCCGATGAATTAAAATGCTTACCTTCCCAATAACGTCTGAAGTACCTGAGGGTCATTAGGCTAGAGAGAGCTTTTTGTTCTGTTGTGTAATTTTTCTGTGTGTCGTGAATGCACATTCATAATAGAAAATTACCTTCAGCTCTCTACCAGGGTTCCGTTGTCGTCCCGTCGATATAACATGGCGCCTGCTGCATAGTGATATGCACCCGCGTATAGCTCAAATAAGTCTGGCAGAGTCAATAGAGGAGAAGATGAAATCGCTCTAACAAAATCTTGATAACTCTTCTCGCACTTGTTGTACCAGACGAGGGGAACTTCTTTCTCAGTCAGAGAGGTTAAAGATTTGGTTTTCTTTGCATTGTCCTTTATGAACGAGTCTAAGTGCCCTGCGAGTCTAAGGAACACTCTCAAAGAGTGTCTCTCGTAAGGTGTTCTTAAAGAGTGTTCCTCGTAAAACTCTCATGAAGTTTCATGAGCTTTTCGATGCACTAGATGCTCTCCTTCAGTTCGTCTGCCAGAACACTTTCCCAAAAACACTATTTTACTGCAGAAAAATAACTCTTTCTTTATAATTATCTTTTGTCTGGTGGAGATATGTGCCTCGAGGACGTTCTCAGGGGTCTCTTTGTGATCATCTTGCAACTTTGAAGACGCAATAATTTCATTCACACAGTCAATATGAAATGTTTCAGTACAATTCTTGACTACATTATTGATCATTTTTTTAAACTACCGTCCCCATTTTTCCATCCGAAGGGAAGTTCATTGTATTCGAAGATGTCAAAAGGGGTGACGATTTCGGTAATTCTTTGGTATCTTGCCTTAGCAGGACTTTCCAGTATTCTTCACACAGGTCTGTGCGGGAAAACCTCTGACATTTTCCTGTTTCATCAATGATGTTATCGAATTCTGAGATTAGGTATAGAAACACGAATATTTTGTTTGTTTTAGTCGATAATCCGTGCATAGGCAAAATAACCCATCTTCCTTCGGTACAGTGGTAATGTGTGAGGCAAATGATGAAGTTGAAGGCTCGATAATTCCCATCTCCATCATTCCTTAGAGTTCCTGTTGTAACTACACTTTCTGGTCATGACTGAGGTTTTGCGGTCTTCACTTTGTAATGCTGTAAACTCGTAGTATAAAATGTACCTCAATAGTCATTGTAGCGCTTGGGTACGCTGAAATACATAATATTTCAGGACTACTTAGTTGCACATCCTCTATCGTAGGCGGCTTAAGGTCCGCTCTATAGGCGATATGAGCTTTAGCACACTCTCTTCCGGATGTTACCACGGTCCAGAGTATATTCGTCTTCCCATGTGTCGTATTAGGTGTCGACAAGATAAACTTATAATTGCTTTTGGGCACTACTGCTGCTTCATTCTTAAATTTTTCGCCTTCATACTCTGGGCAAACTGTACCCATCGACAATATTCGCGACAAGAATCATCGTAGCTGCACACACGAAAGAATTTTCTGTGCATATTTTTCGCTAGAATTTACACGATTCTCGTTGGATAAACTGACTGAAGGTGCACGTGTAAATCAAAACTAATATATTGCGGCCATCCACTAGCATGATGACCTCCCAGAATACCTGTCTTCATAAGAAAAGCGGTATTCTCAACAGAGCGACTTCCTTCAGTTATGTACTTACACCACGCACTCAGTCGCATACTAGTGTGTAGGCGAGATTCGGTGTTACCATCTGGAGAGATTAGACACGGGTGTGTGTTTTTGTCAAAGTAATCACCTCTGCTGAATTCAGCTTCCTCATCAGGCGCGTTGTATTCGGTGGCTGTGACGTGCTTCGATGCACAGAGTAGCTGTTCATTCATAGAGGAAAGTGACCTCACTGACGTCTACCTTCGTTAATGCGTTTGTCTTGTCACGTATGACAAGAGCGACGACAGAGGAGTCTGCCAATGTTGGGTCAACTTTACGTAGTAAGCGTCATTTTGCTTGTACCTACTCCTGATATTTGTGCGTCACAGTCAGTAAACAATGACGTCATTCAATAGCTTTACAGGGTTTCACTCAAAGGCTATTGCAAAGCTTTTTCTCTATGCTGACCAAAAAATGTCTGCATATTAAGTTATTTGTAAGATTAACCACGCACTTCCGCGCGCTCCCACAAAGAAGAGGCCTCATGTTATGTACGTGGCCTTCCTCGCTTTCCATTGGTTTCTGGCTTATGCAAATTCGTAAAAATCCATCTAGACGTTAGCGCTTGGATTGCCGTCAAATATGTAAGCTTTAAGAAAACCTTTTATTTTCTCTTACAATCGCAGGTGACCAAATAGGATCGAATATCTGCTGTTGCTGTGTCATATATACCTTATGCATATCAATTAACGTGGTGATGGGCCCTTCATTGTTATAAATAATGATAGAAATCGGTGCTCATAATTCATGTGTCTTTGAATCTTTTATCAAATGGGACCCCAGATAGTAGTTTTGTACACGGACTTGCTACCTTGAGCGACTAGGCCATCAACAGTAGCTCCGGCAATATGGGCAGTCTCCAAAAGGCTCAGCTCTTGTATTGTTTTTTCTGCAGTTCCACGTACCTTTGGCGCTCTGCTTTAAAGCCCACGACGCGAGGTTGCTCCTGACGTCGAGCCCCGCTGTGTGGGTCTAATGGCGTAGGTACCTCGCTCCTGACCCGCAGATCACAGGATGGAATCCCGGCGTCCACGGCTGCATTTTTGATGGAGGCGAAAATACTGTATGCTCGTGTGCTCAGATTTGGGTGTGCGTTAAAGAACCCCAAGTGGTCGAAATTTCTTGAGTGGTATACTCTCTCATAATCACATAGTGGTTTTAGGACGTTCAACCCCACATACCAATCAACTTCTGGCGTCGAGAGAAGTCCAACTTGTCTTTCATTGGTACGCTCCTGACCTTGGCTGCGCCAATGCATTTCACGGCAGCACATTTTCGGCATGACGAATCTTTCCTTATTGACCCCAAAAACGTGAATTTATTTACAATGATATAGTGTATGGCCATTTCTACCTTACCTCTTGCATATATTCATAGCCAAGTTTTAAATGCGAAGCATTTCTCAGCGAACTTCAGCAACATTGAGCGTATCTATCTATCTATCTATCTATCTATCTATCTATCTATCTATCTATCTATCTATCTATCTATCTATCTATCTATCTATCTATCTATCTATCCAGCCGCTTATGTTCAGGTGCTCTCGTGGACACCCCCTTAACTTCACGTGAACCAAAATTAGCATGCGAGGGTAACATGGCTTGGCGAATATGACGCGCTGGTCAAGACATGAATAATAGCACAATCCCGTCTCGTACATCGTCAAACACCTCCCACCAGACCGTGGCACATACTTACGTGCGGGTTTGTGCCACTTCTATGCGGGTATGTGCCACAGGTGGTTGACTTCAAGTGTATACCCAGGAACGACGAAAACACACATGGGCAATTTTAACGCGCGACCGTTAAGCAATGAGCGACATTGGTAGCGTCGTCCCGACGAGTACAAAGAATAATTGTTAGGTTGCCAGCTGGAATCAAACTCAAGAATTCTACGTGGCAATGAAGCATTTTACCACAGAGCTACACCAGGTCTCGTAACTACTTTTCAAATAGACGCTAATCTTCCTGAAGCGTCAATAGTGCTTTCAGTGCTGCCTATACCCAATTTCATAAACATTACATTTGAAGGCCTTCGATACAGCCGTCACATCAGATTAACGTCAATTGTGGTTGACGTCAGTTGGGTTAACGTGGGGTTTACGTCAGTTGCCATGCGCTGGAGTTAATTTATGCAGCAATGTCCAGTGCCACCATCCTCGTGAGCATCAGCGCTTCATATCAGGTTCTGCTGTTGCTAATGCGCCTGTTCCAGTTGGCATGGTTGCGTTAGTGCAAACAACCGGCTGTATGAACATCTACAACTCTTCAGATATATGTCTGTGCGTGCAACATTTGTACATATATTTAGCGTCATTTCATGACGTGTCTCTCGATAAAAAAAATTCCAACACTGTTCCCTACCTCACGCATGCTTCGCATAACGTCGATTCCTAGGCGCGTGGGATCTGCCGATTTTTTTATTCCAGACGAGACTAGCTGTGTTCTAAAGCTCTGCCTCTCGATAATCGTCCTGACCACCCATATTTCAAGCTCGTCTCAACGTTTTGAGTGTGATAATTGTCCCGACCACCCAAACTTCAAGCTCGTCTCAACGTTTTGAGTGCTGCCTTTGGCTCAGCCGAGTATAGTGCATCAAGTTTCAGGTCGGCGCAAAGGCATCTGTTTTGTGAAAAAATAGCCTCCCAGACCATCACTATCACTGCTGCATTTATAACATACAGCACGCCTCGTATTATTATTGCATTTTTGTAGTTTTTTTATATTGAATCGAAAGCATCGAAGGAAATCGAATACAGTGCAGGCAAAACTTTGACGCATTGTCAAATATTAGGCGGAAGCATAATGGATATGGAAGCAGTAGCTCAACTATCTTGCAGCATTGATCCCATTTCCGTTTCCCCATCTTGGACGTGACGATTTCTTCCAAATGATTCTTCCTGAAGCCTTCATACACAGCTTTTTTTCGGTGTAGCAAATGGCCCAGAAGCAATAACGTGACATTTGCCTCAGTTGTATACGTATTTATTGACCAATGGCAAAGATGACGACATAGAACGATTTGCAGTGCAATCCAAAAGTCCTGGTGCATCAGGATCTTTTGAGAGAAGCATGGCTTGGGGTTGCAACAGCATTGGTGGAATCGAAAAACAATCATCTTTTGTGTTATATGGCAAAGCTTTTTCACTTTCAGCATTCGTCTGTTTCCCAAACGTTTCTGCCATTACCAAAGAACCTGCTTTCTCTCTCTCTCCCTCTCTCTTTTTTAGTTCCTGCAGCTCTGCCCTCTTTTCTTAAATCAGTGGTTGGTGCTCGGTGATGTAAACGATTTAGCCAAGCTCTACTGGCTGGTGATATTTTACGGCCTTTTCCTTCTATTGCCTCTTGCATGGCTCTATGGTGTCGCTTCCAGAAAACGTTACAGTGTAATTTCGTGTGATAAATTGTCTGCAGGTCGTAAAAAAGAGTATGCCTGTTCCGTTATATCTCTTTCTCATCACGAGCGTTCTTAAATTCCTCCCGATTTGTGAATAAGTCAGTATTTTACATTAGACTGTAGCTCACGTTGTAAAAGGGTTTAAATCTGGAATTAGGATGTGGTTCTAGATGCAGAGAAAACAAGAAGAGCTCGTTCAGTGTGTCTGGATGGTACTAAAACACAGAAGGCACTCGTTCTTTGCCTGAAAACTTATTTTTGTAGTTAAAATATTTGAAGTTGAAATAATTCAAATAACAAACATTTTAAAACAGCTGTAATGTGCGTCAGTTCACAGATCTTTGAGCACTTGTTTTTCGTAAATAATGTTTAGAATAATCCTGAGCATTTCAGAGTTTAAATTTTCAGAATGTAATTGTTAAACAGACAGATAACTTGTGCCAAGGCAACAGTGCATTCTTTTCACATGTTTCGGCTATATCACTATCCGAAAAGAATATCCTGTGACCTTTGGCCCATGGATTCAGATATGCAAAACGCCACAAAGCTCTACTGAGTCCTTTCCCCATACCAAGTTTAGGCTAGCCAACCAAGCCAGCTTGTCTGCCTTTTTCCTTCTGTTGTCTGTCTCTTCCAGCTATACATCATTTTAGGTTGTACGGTATAATGCATCAGCTCCTAATTGTATTGAACAGCCACCATGGTAGCTTGGAAGGTATTGCGCTGTTCAGCACGAAGACATGAGTTCAATTTTCAGCCGCAGCAACTGCATCTCAGTGAGGGTATGTCCAGCACACGTGCCCTCAGATTTATGCCCACAATAATAAAACGTGGCCGGCATGCAACTATTTGGAGGCCCCTGATTATTCCGAATTCCATGGGCTTATACATAATGCGCATACTGCGCTTGAGCTTTCATGTGAAAAACAGTGAACCAGTTATTGATCTTTGCTCTTTATCTGTTTTATAGAAGTACAGAATTTCAGTAATCTCACAAGCAATAGATTAACCAGAGGGGTTGCGCAAAGCAACCTTTACATTTTGGGGAAAATGTGCTCCATGGCCCATGGCACTATTTAAGAAGCACGACGTCTATGGTGCTTCGGTATGACGGCTATAAATATATTAAATGTTTTCGTGATAAATGAAAGAACCAGCTTTTCTTTTGTTTCTCCCTCATTCATTCAGTTTCAAATGTTTCCTCTCTGCTCAATTGTGCGTTTCTGCACTGAGGGGCAAAAAGAAACAATGACAATTGCATCCAGTCTCTATAATCCATTTTGTGCTTTTCTGAAAGGCAGCAAGGACAGAAGTGATTGCTTGGCGAATTCTCACGAAGAATGCTGGACACTTGGAAAGCACTCTTGTAAACTGGGAGTAGATGTTGTGAGGGAATGTAATAACGCATCGACTGTTGTATTGGAAACGGCCATTGGCGTGGACCCTAAAAGCGCACCCACCTATTCTGGTGCTTCTGAATGTGTCGGCAAACGTGCGATAAAAAAATAAGCAAGGAAACTTGATGTCCTAGTAGCCTAGCGGTACAACAAAAAATAAGACTTTACAAATGTAAAAACAAACGACAGATTTAGCTCCCCATAAGAAACGTTTGTCTGAATGTCCACGCAAACTCTCCTGTGAGGAAGAGAATTCGCTTTTGACAAAAACGATAACAGAGTTTTGCGTCTTTTTACGCTAGAATAGTGAAGCCTTTTCTTTCTTGACCTTCTTGCAAAAACTGAAAGAACAATAAAATTAATGAGTAAGCCTTGATAAAAAGTTAGCAAATGTGCTTTCTTCAGGTCATTTCAATCAGCCCGAAAGAAATTACCCTTCTAAATTTCTATTTTGAATATGTGAATGAGAACTTCAATATTGTTTGAAGAAATTGGTTGTTTTATAGGGCCTCATAGTAGTTGTTGTTTATGTTGCAATTCTGTAGGGGCACTGAAAAAATGTGCCAGCTAATACAGAGCCAAAGTCGAGCAAGACTTCGCCTGACTGAATTCAACTGAACCCTGACAGGTGGCAGAAGCGCGGCGGAAAAGCAACGAAAAAGTCAGCAGTTCCCACGTTCAGTGGGAATAGATGATATGCGAAGAACGGAGAAGAAAGGTTGGTATGTCACCTTAAAGCACTGCGCCATGATGGCGAAACACACTACCGCAACTACGATGGGTGGGTGCCGTGAGGTGAAAATGACTTAAGATCAGCACAACGTTACGAGGTAGAGGTGAATTATGCTGTACATGACTTCCGTGTCATGATTATCATGCTTGGACGTCTATTTTACATTCGTCATCTATTCACATCCTGTGATACCAAGTTCAGTATATTTGGAGCTAGCGAAACGTCAACGAGCACGCCATTAGTGTGGTATGTTGTCATGTTCTAACATGACACGCGTGTCAGGATTATCTTGTTCGCACCGGTCATGTATTTTGTCGTCCATTGACGTCACGCAACACCAAACTTGGAATATGTAGAGCTTGCAAAATGACCACGAGCGCATCATTAAGAGACCAATATACTCCAATGTAGCGTTGACGCGCGCGCACGCTGGACCTAGCGACGCTACGTTAACAAATCGCGAGAACTCTATAGTCGGATGCCGGGCGTGACCGGCGCAACCACCGTTCGTCGGCGCCCCCCGATGGCAAACCGCGCGAAATCCGCGCTGATGCGTTGCCCATACTGCGTCTTCCTCTTTTCGTGATGGAGGGACGCTGGATGCGCTAAAATGCGCATGCGTCAAAGCAATGCAGCGCGGCACACGCCTGCGATTATATGGCAAAACTGGCGCCTGGCGTCGCAATGCTGGCGTGGCACGACGAAATGAACGCCGGTGAGCACGTGCACCGCCTGACGTTGAAATTTATTGGCATCTTGACTGTGACATGCAGTCATGTTCTCACATAACACGCATCTCATGATTATCATGTTTGCACCAGCCACATACCTTCGTCATTCATTGACATCACGTAATACCAAGTTTGGCATATGTCAAGCTAGCGAAACGGCCGCGAGCGCATCATGAGCGTAGCATGTAGACATGTTGTTACAAGACACGCATCTTATAATTATCATGTTTGCACCAGTATCATACCTCCGTGATTCCTCCACGTCCCATAATACCAACTTTGGTAAATGCGAAGCTAGCGAAGCGGCTGCGAGGGCATCATGAGCGCGGCATGTAGTCATGTTGTTACATGACTCGAATCTTATGATTATCTTGTTTGCACCAGTCACATACCTTCGTCATCCATTCACGTACCGTAATACCAAATTTGGTATATGTGACGCCAGTGAAACGGCCGCGAGCGCATCATGAGCGTGGCATGTAGTCATGTTGTTACGTGACACGCAGTCATGATTTTTATGTTAGGGACTGTCGCTTGTGTTCGCCATGCAATCATGTCATACCATACCAGTTTTGCAACATGCCATGTGAACGAAACACCGCAAGAGCTGCAGAACCATGAAATGTAAATCTTGACACTCATGACATACATGGCATGATTTTCACGTCAGATGGTGTGTGTGTCTGCTTTTAAGTAGGACTGAGCACAGAAACGGCTCATTACTTCTAGTGAACGAGGCATTAAAAAAATCCAATGAGTGCAAAATAGACGAGAGCGAAAGCCTGTTGCGTATAGGTTATATGCGCCTAGCAGATTACGTGAACAATTAGTCGTCGTTGATTTTTCATTATTTGTTTCTCCTTCTTGCCACCATCGACTGTTCGCAACATTTTCGCCACGATGGAACGATGAAACAGGAAATTCGCTCCTTGTACGCCACGTTGTTCGCTGTCGCACCACACACGCTTGCTTCTGCGGTTCGCTGCATTTCGCACAGTGCGTACTCCACGTTACAGCCAGCTCGCTTTAATATGCAACGGCTGGTGTCAACGGAAGAAAATATAGGAGCCGAGCAAGCAACTGCGCGCGACGAACGACAGTGTCGTGCCAACGGTAGCAGCCGCCGAAGCCTCCTTCGAAGGCAGCAGATCGCAAGGTCGACGTGCATGGACAAACCGTTGCTTCCCGTGTTAGCGATAGCTGCCGCATAGAAAGTAGAAAAAAAAGACAGAGCCCGAATTCAAGCGTACCGCCTGCTCTGGTGACCGCAGAGAAGATGTAGGAGGAACCGAGCCTGGCTCACCAAAATGATAATAATAATAAGCACACGCTCCGGCGACGAAGGGCAGGAAGGCAGAAGTGAACGTTGTGGGCTCACGCACGGAAGCGCACGACGATAATACAAAGTCGATATCCACCTCCCTCGTCAAAGCACCAGCGCCCTCTCTGGCATCGATCAGAGAGCCCCGTATAGCAAGAAAACGTTATTGGTCTCACCTTGCGCGCGCCTGTCTTGAACGCCTTCATTTCGTCGCGTGCCGTATGTTATTACAGAAGAGTGTTTTCGCAACTTTCACTCGCGTGATCGTAATGCACCAGCGTCATACCCAGTTTTGATGGCTGTCCCCTGGTTCAAACGGCTTCGTGTGTACGTGGCTCTCACTGGGCCTGCGTGTCTTGCATTGCTGCCCAAGCTCTATAAATCTCATACTTGCCTTGCGTTACATATCGAAAATATTTGTTACGCAAGCTTTGGAACACCATGTGCGGTGAGCAATTCCAAAGGATTCACACATTCCGTATTTATGCAGTTTGTTTCAGTATTTAGAGCGCTAGCTCACCGAAATAATTCCCGGTTACTTGAACTCAATGGTTTAAAGATTCCGGCTCCACCCGCATACTGCTAAGCTTGGTCGATGATAACAAAAAAAGAAAGAAAATGGCATTGATGTTTGCTAATTATTGTCCGCAATTCTTGTGTTTCCTTTACAATATTACCGTTTTTTTTTTGGTCGTTGTGCGTGCAGATGGTCTTGCGCGAAAATATTCAAATGTTTCGTTACACTCTCGCGTAAAATGATTGTTCTTGTAACGAGACATCAACAGTAGCGCAGCGAGAAATCGCACTTTCTTTCTGCGAGGGAGAATGCGAATGAAAAGATTTGCTGGAGTGAGTTCTGCGAAAGCAGCCCCCATTTTTCGAGAAAGGCTCGAAAAACCTTGTGCACCAAAACAATGAGCATAAGAAGTATGTTTGTGCCTCATGAATTATTTAGCTCGGTGCTGTTCTGTGGCCGTTCACGCTGAACGCCGTGCTGTGTAGTTTCGAGCTGACTATTTATGCTTCTCTTTCTTACTCCTCTTCTTTTCTGTCTCTTTTCGTTCTATTATTGCCCTTTTTCCCCACCCCAAGTATAGGGTAGCCAACCGAGCCAGCTTGGTTAACCTCCCTGCCTTTCCTCTCTATTTATATATCTCTCTCTCTCTTCACGCTGAATAAAAAAAACAAATCGAGTTAGCATCCATATATGCTTCAGAGATTATGTTTTTCTTTCTTTTTTACGTTAAGCGATGCATATATATATATTGAGGGCCTAGTTTTAGTACGCTAATAAATATATTAAAATCAAAGTGAAGTGACGCTTTTTAAATAATTTTTGTTAAATTGACTTGAACATAACCACACATAAATCTTTAAAGGAAGAAGCAACTGTTTATATGGTACTTTACATGAAACATAGTGTATTCCAGTGTTGGCCTATTCTAGAGAACATGAGACCTAAGAGTGTGAGAAAATTCTACATCGAACACTCGCATGGACCCGTGTAGATTTTAGCTCGCCTCTTTTACAGAAAGCATGGAGGTCAAGTCACGTAATGGCAATGGCAATGCGAAAAGAGCTCCTCAAGCGGTTTTTACAAAAAGGAAAAGAGAGCAAAAATGAAGAAACAAGTTTGAAAAAAGCGGAAGCGGAATGAGCCTGGAACAACCTAAAGCCTGAAAAATCGCAAAGCGGATGTTGGCTTGCTGGAGGTTCACAACGAGTGCTCCCGTCCCAGAGATTATCAGATTGTTTTGCTGAATGTTTGCTGCAGGTACACTTCAACACCGCAAGCACTTCTTCCTTTATTTCTTACGTGCTTACTGAAAGTAATATCATTTCTATCTTTTTTCTGCGAACGGCACTCGCATCTGTTGCTTACGCAGAACGTCTATCGATTTGTGGTATTCACTACGACAAACTAGGTCCTGTTTTTATACGACTGCTGTTCCTGTTTTGCTAACGGTTTTATTGTACAAGAACGCGACCTGCCCACTTCACTGACGGTATGCCGGCCTTCACTAAGCTACAGGCACATACCGTGCTAAAAGAACTCACTATAAAAGCTCCTCAGGGCAGACTGTACGCAAAAAAAAGTGAAAGAATGAGCAGCTCCCACCAGTGATTGCGAAAGTAGAATCTAGGACACAAAGACACCGGAATGTCTACTGTTCATTTGCTCACTCTTATATGCTTGCAGTGCATGCGTAAATACGCACGCACAGCGGAGCTTGCGCCCGAGCACGGATGGCTTCAGAAGAAAAAAGCGCATTCTGTCGACAGCGCTTTAATTTTCAATCTACGTTCGTCATTTATTATGTACGTGTTTGAGGTGAAGTTGTAGTGCAATTTCGCGTCATGAAAGTTCCGGAATGACGAGAGACTGCAAAGTTTTACTCCCATCCACTCAAAAGCCGGCATTATTTCGCTCTCTTTCTCTTCCTTTTTGTCTACCCCCGAATTCTCGGACATAAATAGGGTCGAGCTAGACACTGAGGAGCAAGGCTTGTGCATGCGAGAAATTCGCTTCAAAACGGAAACGAAAATAAAAGTGAGTATGCTCAAATGCATAATGCTGAAAAAGATTTCAAGCTGCCTGCTGAATCTTTTGCAGTGCCGTAAAACATGCAAAGGGCCTTCTTTTCGCTAGTCACCTATGTAGGGTATACGCTAGGCTTGCCTACAGAAGCAAAGCGCAGCGTGTGTGTGCGTGTATATGCGCGTGTGTTTTTGTGTTGCACTTGATGGTAAGCACTTTCGCAACTTTAAAACTTTTTAACTTTCTGAGAATGCCTAGTGCAACGTAAAACGAAATTGCCTTTAAGAGAACCTCAAACAGCGTGATCTCGGTGCTACGAATGTGTACGTATGTAGGAACATGTAAAGTACCAATGTTAAAATATATGCCGTGGGTTTTTTTATATTACACGAAAACAACAGGGCCATTTTTTTTCTAATAATCTATATTGATAACATTTATATAGACGCTCTCGGCGGATTTCCGCATTAGCGTCGTTATCACTGCAACTTTCCGAATTGTCCGAAATGTCCGAATTCCTAGCACAAACCAGCGCATCATAAACTAGCGAGAGCCAGCAATGAACGCGGCTGAAGCAGAGATGAAACCAGCTGGCTGTCTGCGTCTCACGGGAGGCGCGCACAGTATAGTAAGTACTAAGTACTCTAAATCGTTAACCGTTTTTCTAAACACATCAACCCGCACATGAGGCCTGCCACCGATTGCTCAAAAAGAAACCTCACCCGTCTTTTGTAAGAAGCGTGAAGGCCCAGGGTAAGGTTGGCAGGAGGGCTGCGTCGCTCGAATGGTGCAATCTTTGGCGTGCGCACGATTTATACCGGCTGCGGTAGTTGACCTCCAAACTTGCACAGTTCTCACCAGAATGCTGACAGCATGAAAACTGCTTCGGTCAGAGCACTGGCTGGTAAGTATAAACAGCTTATCAAGGAATGAAGTTTGGCAGTTCCTAATCAAATTAATCGTTTGGCGAGTCACGCAGGGAAGCCTCAAGACGGTTTCAGACGTGAACAGTGTAAAGAAAAAAACAATCAATTGAAAAATTTGAAGAAACCATGTCGAGATGGAGACTTCTCGCAAGTATACTCAAAGCAGTATGTGTACCAGTAAAGGTTTTCTCATCCCACGAGCTGGACAACACTTTATGTATGCAGTTGTGCTATGCAGTGGGACAGGAATTTATGACAGCACTGGGCTCACTTTGAGTAAAAGAATAGCTGCTACCACTGAAGGAATTGGAGGAAAGAGTTACTCGGACACGTACTGCTAAAACATCTAGCAAGGGGGGGGGGGGGTTACTTCAAAAACATTTTGAACCATAGAAAATGTATAGGTCATGCAATTAGGAGAAAATCTGAGCTCGCACATGACTACATTCTAAATAACTTCGAACCCGAGATGAATAAAAACGTTTACGTCCAAGAAATATTAGTTAGTTTTTTTTTTTTCATTTCATACGACAAGGAAGTAATAACACTAGGCTTACAATATACGTTCTCTGTACAAAGGCGTGAAGTGGGCTGTCTTGAAGTGAACGCTAAACCAAAGCAGAATGAGAGCAGATGCCTTTAGTAAGCCTCTTTTCGTATCTTTCAAAAGTATGCATTGTGGTGTGTGAAAAGGCTTTAGTCAGTGATGTCATAGTATGCTTGGCAAACAGCGGCTCAAGTCAGCTTAAGACAAAGTACCGCTAGAATGAACAAAAAAATCAGATAATATAGGAGTTCTGTACGTCTATCATGCAGCTTACCATGGCCCTCTATAGTGAACGACAAAGGTGCATGGCGGGGAAAAATTAAAAGCAATCGAAAACACACACACACGTATCGAGGATTACAATACTATAGTTCAAGCGGATTCTGATTACAGCTGTTTATATGTTTTGATTTTGCGATAACAATATGAGAGAGATAGGTGTGCGCTTTACACTAGCATACCAGTATTTATTTACCACAGCTGTTTGTCTAGGAAGCACGCGTTCGCCAATATTTCATTGTAATAAAAAGATTTGTGGTACGAGAAGTGAGTGAAGACACGTTAGACTTCCTCTCCCAATGCCTGGTTTTCTACGACGATGTCTAGGCAGTGTTTTGCGAGGCTGGCACATTAGGAGAATGAGTTACGGTGAAAAAAAATATGTTTTCTCTTATACTTCTTAAAACGGTTTCGTTTGCTATAATAAGCCGACATTAGAGCAACCCTTATTTGCGTAAGTTGACGTGCGGGTAACGCGATGCGCTGGAAGTGCACGAAGTTTGGTAAGTGAGTTAGACGAGAAGTACACAGCACTTACCACAAGCTATTACTCAACTTTGCGACACATAGCTCAGCAACCTCATCTGAGGTAACAAATATTTCAGTGAGTATTGCAAGCATACATGTACGCAACGGGATAGCTATTCCCACCGCTCTGCTGCGGTCTCTGCGAGAGCCATAACATAGCTGGTAGTTTTCATTTCATTTCATTTATTCATACTGTCAGCCCTTTGCGGGCTAATAAAGGAGTGGAGTTGACTCATATAGAACAGAAATGTGCATAAGAGAAACATAATAAAACGAACCTTCACTACTGGAACACATCATGTCAGAGCACAAACAACAAATATATCATAATGCCTAAGCATATAGTTTAAACAGACAAGTTAGTGAAAAATAAGAAAAGAAAGCATCACTGCCGAAATACACATCATATTTCGAGCATAATAAAACACATAATAAATATGGTAGCCTAGTTACAAAGCACGTAATTCCCACATATCAACAATCTTAGCGCACGGTAGCAGAGTGCACTATATGTTTTATTGCTTCTAAAAAGTCACTAAGCGATTTGATTTTCACAACCGAATCTGGTAACGAATTCCCTAGCTGAATTGCCCTGGGGAAGAAGCTGTACCTGAAACAGTCATTATGAACTTTGGGGGGTGGTATGTACATACTGTGTCTGTGTCTTGACGTTTCTTGTGTTTTGATTTCAATGTACCTCTCATAGCTTATTTTAACGTGATTATGAACTATTATGAAAAGGAATTTCAGCCTTTCATATTCGGTGCGTTTTTGCAGAGGTAAGAGCTCTGCAAGTTTGCATAATTCGGTTGGTGAATGGAAATGGCGTGATTTATTAAATATAAACCTAGAACTGAGTCGCTGTACTTTGTCGAGTTTCAAACAGTTAGTTTCGGTATAGGGATCCCACGCTACTTTAGCATATTCGATTATGGGTCTTAGCAAAATTTTATAAGCTAAAGTTTTAACTTCGGGAGAGGCACAGTGGAGGTTGCGTCTCCGGCCCCATAACACCTTGTTAGCTTTGGAACAAAGTTCCTGAACATGAAGATTCCAACGCCAGTTGAGTGTAAATATGAGACCTAGGTATTTATATTGCTTAGCCTGAGCAAGTTCGTGAC
Source organism: Rhipicephalus microplus (assembly GCF_043290135.1). Lineage (NCBI taxonomy): Eukaryota > Metazoa > Arthropoda > Arachnida > Ixodida > Ixodidae > Rhipicephalus > Rhipicephalus microplus. The sequence continues at coordinate 183,990,169 of NC_134701.1, forward strand.
CATTAATACTGTACGGATAACTAAGAATGTTCTTGTTTCTAGAAATGGACATAAAAACAGTTTTTGTTGGGTTAAGCTGCAATTGCCACTGATCGCACTAGTTTTTAATTCTCTCTAAGTTAAGATTAAGTTCGGCCTGGTCACTCGGTGACTGTACATTTTTGTATAGTATGCAATCGTCAGCAAACATTCTTATTTGTGTTGTAATATTCTTTGGCAGATGGTTTATAAACACCAGGAACAAGAGGGGCCCTAAGACTACCCTGGGGCACCCCAGATACCACAGGCGATACACATGATTGGTGGTGCCCTAGTTGGACATATTGTTCTCGGCGTGCAAGATAGGAACTGAACCACCGGGTGGGGGCAGAATTTTTAAAGGTTCTATTGATTTTAAGTAAGAGCTTATTGTGCGACACCTTATCGAAAGCCTTTGCGAAGTCTAAAAATATTATGTTAGTTTGACCACGAGTATTAACTGTGCTAGATAAGTCGTGTACAAGCTCAATAAGCGGAGTAACGGTGAATAACCCTTTCCTAAAACCATGCTGACATGAAACAAATAAATTATATTTATCGAGATAGGTTAGCAAGTGCTTTGATACAAGGTGCTCTAATATTTTTGGACAGGTGCTTGTAAGCGATATAGGTCGGTAGTTCCTAGCGTGAGATGCGGAACCGCCTTTGTGTATGGGCACGATTTTTGCACATTTCCAAGCACTGGGAAAAGAGCCACAGTCAACGGATGATTGAAAAATTAATGTTAAAAATTTCGATGACCATTCGGCATATGTATAAAGAAATTTATTAGGAATATTGTCAGGAGCAGGGCTTTTTTTTGGTATTTATATGAAGCAAGAGGTTTAGAACGCCCTCTTCAGTGATGCTTACATTCTGGATAGGAATCATATCTAAGGAATCGCTGATGTTGGGTACAGTACCATCATCGATTGTAAAAACTGACGAGAAGAAGGAATTAAACGCCTCTGCCTGATCCTTGCTACTTCTATGATTAGACATACTACTCTGCCTGGTCGAAGGATTCACGTACCTCCAAAATTTGCCTGGAAATTCTTTCAGAAATCGTTTCACCGTTGAGTTATAAAAGTTATTTTTAGAAGTCTTCACACTTTGACGGAGGCTTTTACTTAAAACCTGAACATTCTTCATTTTTTCAATGCTTGGATTGACAGAGCACGCCTTTCGCTTGCGTTTAAGCTTTCTTTTAGCGTGTAATATATCGCGCGTAATTCAAGGGTTTCGTTTTCCCAAATTTTTATGACGTTTGGGAATAAATTGTTGGATGCAAAACATTATCCTAGATTGAAAAAACGGCCACAGTTCTTCTGTTGAACGAGATGTTCGGTACATTTCCATAAATGAATAATATAACTGTTCCAGATGTTCTAGCATGGCTAAGTCGTTTGCAGCACTAAAATTTGGGATCATAAGTTTTTCATACTTGTGCATGACATTGACATACATATCTAAAGACAATAAAACCATTTTATGATCAGAAAAACCGTCCTCAATTTCACACATACCAAGAAACGGGAGCAGTGATCAAGATAAAAACATCAAATCAAGCACTGATAAAGCGGTTGGACCCACACGCGTACAAGAAGAGACGACCCGAGTCAGATCGTAGCAGAAAGCGAGCTCTAGCAGCTGATCACCTTCCCTTCCGTCTGAAGTGAGCGTCAACCAATTAATTTCAGGGAGATTAACGTCTCCTATAAGGATAATATTATCATCATGCTTCAGGTGGGAATCCATAAAGCTTCTTAAGCTATCAAGTGCATTCACTGGGGAGTTTAGAGGTCTATACATTGCACCAATGTATACCGAGCGATTACTGAGCGTGGTTTTAATCCAAAGAGCTTTGACATCAATAGCATGCGGAAGAACACTAACTAATATATTATCTTTCATTAAAATGGCCACATCTCCTCCTTTTGTTTCACGGTCTCTTCTCACGATTTTGTATCCGGGAGGAGTAACCTTGGCATCCAGTACATCTTTCTTCAACCATGTTTCAGTCATTACAAAAAAGTCGGGATCGTGTTCTAGTATTACAGCCTCAAGATCCGCCATTTTATTCATAATACTTCTGAGATTATATTTATTAACTTTAAACGGTTAAAACTACTCTGACACCGCCAGTCGCCATCACGACGCCTGTCAGTTGTTTTGGGAGGTGTCTTACATATGTACCTCATATTAGTATCCGCGTTCTAACCGTACACCACACCATTTATTTTCATTTTGTCAAAAATAAGCTTAACCTTGGCCCCCGTTTTTCTCTCCCCAGCACTAGACTCCCACAGCCTTCTGCGTATCTCAACAACTCGTTTAGAAAAATCTTCACTTATGCTGACCTCCTTACCACGCAATTTAAAGCAGTTTCGTAAGATACTAGTCTAATCTCTGAAATCTTAAACTCTCAGGATAACGGGCCTATCTTTGCCCCTCCTGCTTTGCTCCTAATCGATGAATTCGTTCAACTGAGTTAATTTTAAGGTTTAGCAGCTTATCTAAAAACGTCGACGTTAACCTTCTCACGTAAAACATCTTGAGTTTCATTCATGTCTTATTTTATCCCTCCAATAATAAGATTATTCTGCCGAGAGCGGGTTTCGAGATCGTCAAGTCGCTTGAGGAGGGCATTCCTGTCGGTGCACGACTTAGTAACGAACTCATCAACTATTTGACTAACAGTTGCTATTGAGGTTTCGGCTTCACTGGCAAACTTCTCAAGGCTAGCAAGCCTGAGTGGGGCTTCGCCCAGAATTTCTAGCATTTACTCTATTTTCGAAAGCCTGCCCTCTACCCGAGCCTCAAAAGATGCTTGTTTTTTTTTTGGTTACTTTCTCCGGGACCGCCTTTTGTGTCTTAATTATTTCGTTAAGCTTTTCTTCAGTGATAGGCCCGGGATTTTCTTCGACATCACCCGAACGTGATACTAGCAAGCTGGCAACGGCAAAACATTCAGATAAACAACAAAGCAGAGTATGTGGACACGGCTACACCACTAAGCACAGGTAATCACTACGAGAACAGTATTTTCGATCACCAACCTGCACAAGGAACGGGAAAGTCGGTGACATTGTCATGGCGGTGCCGCCGTGTCCACTGATGCTTGCAGAAGCGAGTGCCCCCTTTAAAGCATGAAAGCCAGCGGGTCCAAGATGTGCTGGTGACGTCATGGTGTGGGAAGAAGATGCGCTGTAGCCATACTCCACGTGTGGCAGCCGCCGCAGAAGAGTGTCATCCAAGATTGCGCCTAGGACGTCGTTTGGCAGAAGCGAAGGCGATGCAGGCTGGCAGTGTCCATTTGCCGCGCAAATTTCAGCAGTGCTGATCCAAAAGCACCCAGCTAGAGCCTGCATAAGGAACGGGAAAGTCGGTGACATTGTCACGGTGGTGCCGCCGTGTTCACTTTTCGACTTCGAGGGGCGTTTTGGGTTCCGTCCAGGTTTCAAGAAGGCTAAGTACAGAAGCATGCCAAAGAGTGGGAATGTGATGTATTTGCATGAGCATGTACTGCAAGGGAGTGAACATGTGCGGCAAAGTAGCGCGGAGAGTCATAAAAGGTATAAGCACTCGATCTTGGCGTATAGTTGTGGGAGACAACGGTTTCGAGTTTGAGATTGCTACTGCAACCGACAGAACTCGTTGGTTTGCGTTCCGCCCGAATTGCGATTCCCGTCGTAGAGCCCGAAGTCGTTATCTACATTGGTGAGACCGACCCTGTTAATATCTGCAGCGTAACTAAGTTGTTTCGACCAACGAACATCTTCTCTGCTAGCCTGATTTGTGGGACATACGTTTAGTAGCCACTTGACACTCGCACCGGCTGCACAGGGTATAGGAATTTCCCGATTCCTGTGGCACCTACCCGTTCGCTCAGTTTGGCAACTGGCAGCGATGCCGCTTAACCCTAATACGGGCACGTAAGAGCTCTTCTCCAAAATGAGTTTAAATAAAAGTGAATTCAATACCCATCAACGAAAAAACAATTCAAAGCACCGGCTCAGTTTTCAACTTCCATTATTCTGTCCCGAAGGCCTCTTCTACTGCTTCTACTCGGTGCTCTTTGGCAGAAAACAGCACAAGAAGCTACAGCAGTGTCGCAAGTTTGTGTCAGCTTTCACTCTAGCCTTGACTTTTTTTTTCCGTTGAACTGCCGCATTCTTTTTCGTTTTTATGCTGCTCTTGTTTCGCTTTGTTTGTTTGTTTTTAAATGCCTTTGCAGAAACGTCACGTTGCAACTTCCATCGCTTCGCTCAGCACTTTTAACTGCCGCCGAAGGTGGAATGCCCTGTTCATGTCACCGCCGCCTTCATCTGCACTTTCAGAGGTGCCTGTGAGACTCACTTCACTATCGCATTTCGGCCCACTGCAGTTCAGCACAGTCGCGTCATTTCGTCAGCCTTATGCGCATTTATATTTTAGCGTTTGAAGGAAGAAGCGCTTTTTTTTCTTCACTTTTTTCTAAACACGCAATCAATGTCTTCGACTTGGCTCATGATTCGCCACCGACAATGTTTTTATTGTTCATTCTTTTCGACAAACGGCGTGCCGTATACGGCTTCAAACGGTAAAAAGGGTGCCAAGTTGCACGTTTTAGGGAGGAAGTTTATTTATTTTTGGCCGTTAAGTTAGCGTTCCTGAGACTCTGTATCCAAGGAATCTAGTATTTACAAAAATGAGTAAAAGAGAAGGATTACAGGCGCCTACAAGGTGTGCTCAAGTTATTGCTGGAGTTTTAGTGTTCCACTTCATGAACTTGAATAATTTACTCGTCATGCAGTCATGGAAGTTTAATAGCTTTTTTTCAATTAATAGAAAGTTTACTTCATATACGTTTATTGACTCTGGTTTGTGTGAGCTGAGCGACGGGCGAAGATATGCCAGTATGTCGAGAATGACAGCTTATCATTTTATTAGCGCTCATTACAATACTTTGATTTTAGTTTTCGTTACTTTAAAAATTGAGGTTTCGAAGAGAGGCCATCGAATCTAACCATAAGTTAATGGTGAGTCTCGATGTGTTCGCCATAAAGTTCTTTCATTTCTTTAAAATGTCGACAGTTGATTTCCTCTCTTCGCGCATGTGGACATTTGGTGATCAGCAGTAATTGAAACGTTGTGCTTTCTACTACATAAAAATTTGTCACGTGCATGATTAGTGAAGAGCCACTGAAAACGTATTTTCAGACTCGACGTTAGGCATTGCGTGTTCTCGCAAAGAAAAAAAATACTCCACAAATGTCTTGTTCTGCTACATTTTCTCTCATTTGCTTCTTCGTCTCAAGCGATAATAAAATAACATACTGTCAATTTTCCGTTGGTCAACAATTTTTCGATTATATGTGCCAAAATATAAAATATTGTTGGATTTTGAAAGAAGCATTCTGCAAATGTCACGGAGGTGCTGTGCTTGGCAGGTGAACAAATCAACCGGTATTTCAGAAATCTGATTAAACTAACAGGTGTTTGTTTCGAATAGACCAGGCATCGCTTATTTCTATACGGGTACTAGGCAAAGGAAGGCGGAATAATTATGGCACATATTGTTCCTTCAATTACCAAGCGTCGTCGAGAAGCTTATGATAGCTTCTCGGGAAGAGATGGTCCACAATGTGGGACAGGATTAGAAACTACACTAAGTTGTGCCTTAATTTTTGTCGTCTGGTCAGCTTTACAAGCTGCTTGTGCAAGGTAATGGAGTAGATCATTGACAGGTGACTTGAAAGGTGGTGCAAGGGAATAGAGGTGTTTTTGAAATATGCCATGTTTGCGAAAACAGAGATGCAGAATGGGTGATATAGATATAGTAACATATGTGGAACACCAACGTGCTTGCGGTAACGTGACATGTGCAGTACTTGTGGACATAAAAAGGACATTAGACACCGTCAGACACGTCCACGTTCTAGTAAATATGTCAGAATTGGTGATTTTTGTTAGGTCTTTGCGATGGTATTCTCAATTTTCATCAGGTCGTAAAACATTTATCCTGGCGGGTGAAGGAAATATTGCAGAACACGACCCCAACAGACGTGCCACAAGTGTGCTTAGCCTCGTTCTATACAACTGCGTCACGGCTGATTTAGCAAGACGACTGCCACCTAACTTACGTTTCTTCCTGTATGCAGTTGATGTGTACATTTGTACATCGGGAAATAAGGTTCATTGAATTCAGATGGCATTACGAAAAGACATAAGTAACAGCTAGAACTTCTAATTAGAAAGAATGTGGCTCTGGCACATGCGAGGACAGCTGTGTCGCCCTTCACCCGTAAGAAGTTGAAAAATCTCAGTCTGTTAGGCCAAACTTCGCAGGTTGTGATACAGCACCGATTTATTGAAAAAATACTTGGTCGCCAGCCATCCTGGACACCACACATAAAAAAAAGAACTCAAAAGCAATGCTAATTAAATAGTGAATGTGCTTCACAGATTTGCTGGCACATCATGGGGCACATCAGTATTGTCTCTACTCACTGTTAACAATGCTCTAATAAGACAAATACTTGCATGCTCTGTGGCAATCTAACATCGCATTTCACTCACGTGGGAACAAAGGCTTCAGGGTTTTTTGAAAATTGCGCATATGCTTAGGAGTTCGGCAAGCGACTTCCAATTCCGTTGTAATGGCAGAGTCTCACCTATCTCCGTTTACAGTATTCAGAAGAATACAAAAATGTCGCCTTTTTTCTCGCCGTCATACACAACATAAAAACCATCCAATGGCTCTGCATATATTTCAGTGGAATGGAAGCTGTGTTGATAAAGAAATTAAGAAAAATGCCAGTTCATTGCCAATAATCGAGTATTTCCACTCAGGGGGTTATTGTGTTCAATGGCTGCTCACGCTACCAATAATCGAAGTGACAGTCGACGGCATGATCAGAAAGAAGGACCGGTTCACTCAAACTGCCCAACAACTAGCGCTTTACCACATATATAAGGGATATCCTGGTTTCAAGTATGTATATCCTATATACCATCTTCAATATCAGCATTAATTGTACTACACCTCACTGTAGAAATTCATCTAGTTCGCGTGATATGTACTACAACTGAACTATTCGCTAATCTAAGTAAAATAAATAGGTTATTTTTGTTAAATTAACTCGAAAACTAATAATTTGTAGTGATTTACAAGCGGCACTAACATCACACTTTAGAACAAAGACAAAAACAGTATTTGATAGCCTGATTTACGAGACACCTCGTCAACTCCCAAAGGCAAACCAAAAGCACCATGAAATAATATTTCAGTGGATATCGGGACCTTGCAACATACCAAGCAACACAGCAGCTTACGAAAGAGCACGACAAATTAGTCACAAAGATGGCTTGCTTTCTATTCCAGTATCAAAAAATGAACTGCGCACAGCTTAAAGACAGAATCTTTCAATATGTGTAAAAATACGTGGCTTGACCGAAAACTCAAAAGATCTGATTTCTACCTTAAAAATCCACTAACTGAACTTGAAATTCCTTTATTCCTAAACAGAATCACGGAAACACTTATTCACCAATTCAGATTAGGCACTGCCTACAAGCAGTTCTTACACAAAACTGGACACGCTAAAACTTGCGAATGCGATTGCGGATTTGTAGATGAAGACATAAAAACACCTTCTTCTAGTATTCCCACAACACGAAACACCATGGTGCCGGGTAGGGTAACGCCTAATGGCTTTAGATCTTAAGCCATTGAGCTGCTCGATCGGCTCATGACCAAGGCCTGAGTACGCCCATACCACTTTTGAGAACAGACGCTGCAAGGCGACTACAAGCACTTGCTCACCGTATAACTTTCGTACAATGAAATACGCCGGCTTTCTCCAACGCACGCCTGTATTCGATCGACCCAAACTTGCAACTTCGTTTGCCATCCGGGCTCCCACGATGCACTGAAACTTTGCTGTCTCGCATGAGTTTAGGTGTGGCATTTACGAATGGGTATTCTCGTCTCCTTAGAATGGCGAGCAGTTCACCATGCAACATCTGCGCCTACGAGGAGACAATTGAGCGCATTTAACGCCACTGCCCAGCATACCAGTATTAATGACGTATTATGACAGCCAAGCGTTGTCTGCTGTATTCACGGCAGCTTATGAAAAAGAAGATCGTGGGACCTTGGCCAACGAATTCGCATACGCACAAAGCCACGAAAGCCCTCTTGTACTTCTTAAGGACCACCAGACTTCACTAACGCTTGTGAAAGAACAGTGTGAGACGATGCTGTGTAGTTTCGAGCTTACTGTTCAGCTTTCTCTTTCTCATTCCTCTTCTTTTCTCTCTCTCTCCTTTCTATTATTCCTCCTTTCCCACACTACAAGTGTAGGGTAGCCAATCGGGCCAAGCTTATTTAACCTCCCTGCCTTTGCTATCTATAAATCTCTCTTTCTTTCTCTCTCACTTAGGCCCATGGCCTACAAAAGGTTAAAAAGTGCACAGTAAAACCATTGAAAGCTTTTTTAAAGGCAGGAACTATATAAAACCATCTCTTAGCGGTTTTGGAACATTAAACCCCACATATAAATTGAAGACAGTGGCAATCCTGGCCGACATTAATGCATTTAGATTTCTGTTTTTCTTTAACGTGACAATGCATATTCAATGCGAAGCTTTTTTTAGCGAACTTCGGCGACTCTGAGAGTATCTATCTATCTATCTATCTATCTATCTATCTATCTATCTATCTATCTATCCACTTACGTTTGGGTGCTCTCGTGGTCACCCTCTTAACTTGGCGTGAACCAAAATTTGCAGGGGTTGTTAAGATGGTTTGACGAATATGACGGGTTGGTCAAGACGTGAATAATGTCGTTATCCCGTCGCGCACGTCGTCAAACACTTTCCGCCAGACAGTGGCACATACCCACGGGCGTGTATGTGCCGCTGGTACGCAGGTATGTGCCACAGGTGACTGACACTTAAGTCTACCCAGGAATGACGAGAATACACATGGCCAATTTGAACGCGTGAGCTTTAAGCAATACCCGACATCGGTAGCATCTTAAATGTCAGTGTTAATAAAAACCTGACAAAGGCAGCGTTGACCCCCCCTCCCTCCCCCGTCGACAGCAAATGATAAATTTCAGGTCCCTACAGGAATCGAACCTAAGCATTCTGCGTGGCAGTTCAAGCATTCTACCATAGAGCTACGCCAGGTCTCGGAACTACTTTTCAAATAGACTCTAATCTTCGTGAAATGACAATAGTTGTTGTAGTGCTGTTTACCCAATACAGCCGTCTTGTCGGGTTAGCGTCAATTGTGGTTAGGCGTCATTCACTGAGGTTGATTTATGTAGCATTGTCCAGGGCCAGCATCTTCGCGAGCATCAGCGCTTACATATCAGCTTCTGGTGTTGCTAATACGCATGTTACAGTTGACAACTTTGCGCAAGTGCAAACAACTGGTTATATAAACATCTACATATGAACATATATCTGTGCGTGCGGCATTTGTACATATATTTAACGTCATTTCATGACATTTCGGTCAATAAAAAGTTGCAACACGCTCACCTTCCCTCCGCATGCTTCGCATAACGTGGATTCCCGTATACGTGGAATCTGCCGAATTTTTTTTATGTGACCTTTGTCTATTATGTGTACAATTATGTGATTGTTGACTCTATGCGCCGGTTGCTCATCAATTTGTTAGCATAACTGCTTATTCACGTTAAAGTGAATCTTGGATACGTTGTTTTGAAATCTGATGTCCTGTTATGCTGAATTGTATATTGTATGTGATGTATATGCATGGCGACTTGGACATGCGTTCTCTATGTTAGATACCTCTGAAGGATAAGAAGTAGCTGGCGCCCTATTTGTGCGCTAACATCTCCTTACCTCACGTCAATACATTCGAAAAAATACTCAATAGTCGGGAGAGCACGTAAGGATGCTCTCTTTTAAGGCATCTCCCCAAATTCTTCACAGAGAAAGACATACATTCACGGACACTAGATGGTTTTAACCTAACGGTTGATACAGTCCAATAAAATAGTCCGCTGCGACACTGATTACTCACAATAAAATTGAGCATTGTTGTGCTTTCGTCTGAACAACCAATCCAGTTCTGTGTGCAAGACCTACAACTGTATTGTCATGAAATCTTGAGGCTTGCAGCCCCACCGGAAGGTGTATCACGTTTTCGAGAGAGCTATGAAGCATAATTACTGAAAATAATGGCACATCAGGACTCGCTCTTAGCTAATGGCATCCAATATCTTCCTTACCTTTTACGACTGAACCCAGTTCTTTTTTCAATTCATGATAAATGCAAGCAGGTCATACACTATATGGCCATGAACCTGAAGGTTATTTGTCGGTTATGACTACGCCTTATACTTGCGAGAATGTTATGCTTGCTATTGTGTTGTGCTGACAACGCTGCAAGATTCATATTCGTTGCTTTTTTCAGTAATAAAATTGTGACATGTAGAATACTTGGCTAATATGCAAGCTTCATGGGCACGACTGCGGCTCAACCCAGAATTTTTATTCTTTGTTTATAAGTATGTTATACAAACTGAAAGCATAGCCAACACCTGCACAGATTTTTCACCGACACAAACTAGTTCACGCTACCACGTTAAGGTATATAAAACATGGATTTATATCTCCTGTGAATAGTATGTGGCCCGTACTTGCATAGTAAGGGGCACGGTTTTCGCGGATATGTGTCACACACGACTGCTGGAGATAACTTTATGATGTCCGCGTAAGAGAAGCCACGTTCTTCATTTCATAGCCTGTTTGTTGTGTTCGTCATACAGTGATGTACTTCTGTGCTGATTTTGGTAACTATCAAATTAAGGATATAGCCATGGGGCAACGATGACGTAGGCGCATACATCAATTAACCAGAGCGGACTCTGACACTGCGGTCGTCCAACGACCATGCAAATCATAGAGCTTCCTAAATAGACACTGAAAAAAAAATCTAGGGGAGCTGCAACGAATTGAACTTCAGTGAGCATGGTAATTTTGGGTATGACATAGATTTGCCTATAGTCTTCGTACTTTACGTTCGTTCTTGCGGCACGTGGCTTGAAGCTGTTTTGCAACGAAACAACAATCGGCAAGTATTGGGAAGTTACGCTTCACCACTTAAATATTTTAGGCTTACCTCTTCAAATCGAGTCACGAAGTGAAAAACGATTGTTTCTTTCCTTCGAAACAAAACCAAAACACAGCAATAAACTGAGTCACAAATGCTTTCACCGCCCACAAGCACGAAGACTATGCAATTCCATTTCATACCTATAGTTCCCATGGTCGCTGAACGATCGCAGCGCCAGTGTCCCCTCAAGTTAAATTTAGGAATTTCTATAATGCTAACAATAAAGTGATTTGCCTAGTATGCAGGTTTGCGGGCTCTGAACGTACTTGTGGATTTGTTTATTGCTGTTTTTTGGTTTGGGTTTGAATCAAAGAAGAAACAGTTTTTGACTTGGTGACCCGCTTTCCATTGGTGAGCCGAAACGGTTAGCTGGTGTACTGTAACTGCTTAACATTTGCTGATTGTCGTTTTGTGACAAAGCAGCATCGAGCCATTCGTAGCAAAATGGAGCCAGAAGAAAGAAACTTAGAAAAATCTGTGTACTACCCATCAATTCCATGTTCACCAAAGCGCCGTGCTTTGCAGCTCATAGGCACTGGCACCAGAATTCTTTCTAGTGTATAGAAAACTCTAGAGATAGATAGATAGATAGATAGATAGATAGATAGATAGATAGATAGATAGATAGATAGATAGATAGATAGATAGATAGATAGATTGAACGAGCAGTAGCCAAGCTGGTCGATTCAAACTCATGTTTTCCTAGGTAGCTAAACCGAGAGGAAGCCCAAAAAATTATGACACCATTTATGTATCCACAAAAAGAGCCACACAAGCAAAAAAATAATACTTACAGACTTTAAATGCCGCGGAGTGTACTCTTTTTGACAAGTATTTTAATTGGTCAATGTAGGCCCAGAAAAACTTGCAACACGTTCTGCGTCGAAATTGGCACAATGCAGATTTATAGTTGAGGATTAAAAGGCTAAAAAACTTAAAATTGATAATCGCAGGTCCCAGTCGGCAAGACGGGGATAAAGTAAGAAAGATGCTTTTGTCTGTGCAGTACAAAAAGAATTCACAATCAAAATTAATTTAGCATGCAAATATAGCAAGCAATCATTTTAGGACACATAAATGACAAAACGCTTTCTTTGAATTGCTTTCTGTAATGTTTATAGTTGAGCTTATATATTTCTACTCTTAACAGGTTTCGTAGGGAATTGTCACACTCACCATCATGGTTATACGAACGGCTCTGGCCAATCCTCACACGTATTCGCACACATATACCACATGAAAGGAACTAGAGGACGGGCATCGTCTTAAGCCAGTTTATAAAGTATCGGACACGTTACCCGAAGATTACGGGTTGGGTTCCTGCAGGCGGCCAGTTTTATTTTCGTCCTGTTTACATCCTTCACATATCGTGGCATTACTTGGATAGAGCAAAAAGAGTCCAAGTGATGCCCTTTGCACCTTTTTTTCGTTTGATTGCTTGTTCACTTTCTTCATTATTTTATGAACAAATTAAGCACCCCTTAAAGAACCTCTCGTTTGGTCTAACCACAAGAAACCGCTTTTAGAGAAATCTAGTTTGAGGGATGTACATTAGAGTCCTTTTCTTGATTTATGTAGCTGTCCTATTGCGTTAAGGTTAGTTGAAATGTTTGCGCTTAGACATGTCCCGGAATACGAAACGCATGCATTCGTTAGTACACAGTCATTGAGGTAAGCTTGCTGAATTTCACGCTGTCGTCAAGATCACTGGTCACTGAGTGGCAATGATCATTATTGTGCGCCCATGGGGCTGAGATAAGCTGCCCCGAAGACAGTAGGGTGCAGCTGCGGTCGATTGCTTTTTAAATAGTGCACTTGGTAATCAGCTGCGCATGGTGCGAAGTGTATCAACTGAAAAGTGCATTCTCTTGTCATAGAGGCGTGTGAGTGCATGACTTTCGGGCTACATGGTGCGTAACATGCGTGTTTTGCATTCGGAGCTCCTTCTTATTTTTGCCTGTCTTTTTTTATTGTTGCGTAGGTCTCAAATTCGTACTCAACAGTGACGTTGAATGAAATGTCATCACGCGAGCGGTACAATCAAAAGAAAGATTACACTTCTCCTGCCTGATTCCTTGTGCCATTCTAAGATATTCGTACACGCTACCAAACAAGAAAATCATACAAAAAGCTCAGAAATTAAAAAAATATATGTTCTTCAAAGCTAGGCAAAATGCGGGCATGCATCGTTTATTTTGAAACTCCTTTGAAACTCCTTTGAAACTCCTTTGAAACTTTTTTAAACCTCGTGTAGAAGAACTTGAGAAACTCTCAGAAATGAATCTCCTCGTCCTTTACAATGCGGCGTGGGCACGACCTACAAAGTAGCAGGAGTTAAACAAGTGAGGTCCACAATAGTTTTTTGATGAATAGGTGTCAAAGAGCTCGTTTTGCAGAAAATACAGTGTCAGCGTCAGTGACTACATTGTTCGTTGTGAGTGAAAAACGATCGTGTTGTCCATGACCGAAAAACCCAGAAAAAAATCAAATAAAGTAACACTAAACTTCAGGTCTACGTTAGAATTTAACCCGGGTGGTCTGCCTGGCATGTAAGTGTTCTGCCACATTGTAGCGCTATTTATTTGAGCTGCTTCAGGAAAAAGCACTGTGTGAATGTCATGTGGTGCAAAGAGACCCCTTAGCGCATGTAGTATCACTGTGCACACGCTTACAATCGTCTCAGGTGTCAAAATGTCAAAACGTGTAACTTGCGCAACGAGGGGGTGTATTGCAGCCCTCACCGTCCCTCATTACGAAGCCCAAATAAATATTTATACATCAACAGCAGGAGCATAAACAAAGTGAATAGCTGCGTGGTCTCACGGGTGCTTTTACGGATGCGTATTTGGCACATTAGGACACAGTGGGCACTTGACGACTGCACTAGCATTATGCGTCCTAGGTTACTTTAAACCGGCCAATGCTGCACGCACCCTCATTTGTTTTTTTTTTTGTAGCATGGGTGAGGCATGCACCGAAAAACGCTGCGAGGCTAGCAGTTTAGTAGGTGATGTGCACCAAGCTCGAGTACACTATCGCGTTCTGCTTTTAAAGGTAAACTGAAGCGTCCTCTATTTTTTCTTAATGTTTTCTTATACATGTCTGTTTTAATATAATGAAGATTAGTACTGAGGGCGAGAAATATTCAGAATTTCAAATGACACTTCTTCTAAACTGTCGATGGTTCACTGCGAAGAATAAAGAACAGGCTCGTGAATGCTTCCTACTATCTTTTGCATTCATTTGTGTGTCAAGCGCTCGACGCAGCTCGAGTGAACTTCTCCATAAGCCTTTCAAACTAAGCTTTCGAGCGGAAGCGCGTGAAGTGAACTTGACTTTGTTCTTGTTGTTTTGCTTTCCTAGCTTTTAACAGGGACGCGCATTACGTGCACCTAAAGTAAATTTCTTCGAAACGCGGACGAGTTAGCGAGTGTGTAGCAGCTTCGAACGATCCCCTGAAGCAGTGCCTTGGGAATGGCCTACAGCCAGGTCTTTCTAGGCCGTCCTAAAATGAGGTTAGGGAGCGTGTGCAGTGACCGAGGTGAAGAAGTGAATTTGTATGGAAGTTAGGCAGCTTGGGCTATCACGAAACTTGCGCGGAACACAGTACGAGTAGGTTGAATAAAAAGTATTCCCATTTTGAAAGTATTTACCGAGACAAAACTAGCTAGGCTGGATCAAATTTGAGCACAATTTTTCGCAAGGAATTCAACATGAAACGCTCTGGCTTGATAATTAGAAGGGCAAAAAAGACATGAATGTAAACTACGTCAATGTGCTAGTTGGCATCGCACGCATTGGTAGAAAATAATTTGACGATGAATGGTTGAACTTTATTTGGGTGTTCCTAACGCGCTTTAGCACGTTGCTGGCCGCTCCCACTTTGGAACAGAAAGACCAAATCTCTCTGCTGCGTCGCGAGCCCGTTGAACTGCCCATAAATGTTGTTCCAATCCAGTGCTTTTAATAGCATTCTTCTATTTGAACGATGTGATGATTTCTATGAATGACTCATTCGTTCTATCAATAAACCATTCAAGGTTTACATCACTTGAGAGCTTCTGAATGCAATATACGTCATCGTAGGGAGGCTATACAGTTCCCGACACTATAGAGCCACTGTACGTTCCACTGTGCGTCAGTATATCCACACAAGCTCAAAAGACCGCCTTCCGTATAGTCAACAAAATATAAGTACTACGCCTCAGGGAGAAGGCATGGTCTATGTGCTTCGACTTGATTAATCACATTAGCCTGTACGGTCGTTCATTAGCACTGAGCTGTTTTGCGCTGCGTTGCGGGGATACCTACACTGCCTTTTACGTTACCACCATCGCCAGGCAAGCGAATAATGTGGCAGCGGTCATCGTCACTGGCAAATAGATGTTGCAGTATCGTCAGTGCGTGTAAAGAAGTTGTCGTATTTCTGAGACTGACGTCACGCAATAGAGTTAAGTAGTTTGCGCCTGTGTACGAAACATTCTGTCTAGCATCGGTCTCTTAGACGAAGTCATTCACGTGGAAAATAAATCCATGGAAGGTTCGAACAGTCGAGACTATTTATTGCAGTGTGCGAGTGAAGTTTTACATGGGTGGCTGGATGGCTCGAAGCTGAAGTGAATAAACTGTTTTGTATAGACATAGCACAACATTACTGACCGTGGGCTGTTTGACGTGCTGGTCATACAAGAACGTGCAGGAAACTGGCCATTACTTTATGCCTTTATCGTATAATGAAGAACTCGTCGATAATTAGGTGTGATTGTTGGATGACTTAAGAGCTTTGTCTCAAAAGTAGAACGTGTAGCCGGGAAGCATTCGCATTCCCTTCACAATCACTAGCCTAGCTTCTCTCTCGGTTGGCAGCTAAACTAAATGTCGTAAAGAAAGAGCGTTATTGCGAAATACATTGGTCGTGTAACAATATTGTAAATGTCTATTAAAAGCACAATTGCGAAATGTGCACGCCGCAATTATACGCCATAACACTTCCTCTTATCACTTCGCGAAGTGCCCTACTACGGCGCAAACCATGTTCATGTCGTGGTTTTAAAATTCAAAGCCCTAAAAATAATTATTGGAATCCGCTTTCTTATCAATTTTTAGCAGAACATAAGTCACTTTTTTTTGCCATTTAACTCAGCAGTACTATCGCATTATAACGCCAAGTGAGGGCCACGTTTTCCCGTCTTAATCTCGTCTTTACTTCCATATTTATGCTCTCGTAAAGAACAGAGAGTAAGTACACGCTACGAAAGGCGAAGCGAGGAAAGTTTATCTTATGGATCATCGCGCCGTGCCAGTGTTCTTTTGAAAGTGCGTCTTTTTCTGTCTTACCATTCTCCTGCAATAGTAACACAAAATTGTTTCATGGGAGGACCACCGCGGCTCCGCTGACGTATTTCCCTCACAAATGTGATGTTGTAATACACGTAGCAAGAGATTACAAAGAAAAAAAATTGGCCCGTATCTGCTTGTTACATCGCAAATGTCGTGTTCCGCCTGGAGAGAGTGAACAAAATGTTTATTTGATATTCTGCGCAAAAAAAATTGGTGAATAGTATTCTGGAGGCGCTGCGTTAGAGTGCCTGGAGCGTGCAGCGGAGGCGAATGAGCGCATCAAGTCACGTCACACGAGAGACATGAGCGCTATCTAACAGTTATCCTGTACAACTGGGGCGCTCGCGGTGCGCCCGTCTCTTAGGAGATAAGGTGTAGAACGCTAGGCAACGGGTAGGTGCCACCACCGTGTCATCTCAGCAAAGCGTTGGAAAAACTTGCCGTTTCGTGCAAGCGTTGCATGGCCAGCGCAGCATTATAAAGGCTACAATCCTTAAAATTACTTATGTATGCCTTTTTTAGTAAAAAATACACATACATAATATTGACATGTTGCTATGGTGCCTCAGATATGCGCAATATTTGCTTTTTAATTGACAATCGCACAAGTATGAACGCTAAACCTTGACCAATATTGGTGAGCGGTGCGGATCGGGCTGGCCATTAGGAGAATCAATTGGTCACTTTGGTGCCGTTTAGAGTACCATTAATACAAGTACGAGCTTGAATTCTTCAATTGAAATCCACGGAGTATTCTGAACACTCTGTTACCTTTTTGGTGTAATTTGTGCCACCCGGGTCTCATCAAATGTGAGGCCCACGGGACGGCTTTGATCCCTCCCTTAGTAGAGTACCTAGTACTCTAAATTGTTAACCTATTCACCTATGGTTACCCACTTTTTCTAAACACACAAACAGACAAATGTACAGACAGACCGTCCAAAGTTTCTGCGTCCAAGGTCCCCAAGAAAGACTCTCGTCTTTAAAAAGAAAAAAGTCAAGCATCTCTTGCGCGGAAGCAAACCGGCAACCTCTCGATTCGCAGCGTGGTGATAACAACTACCCCATGGAGCCCGTGTTGGCGGGGTCGCTAACGGCAAGCCATATATATACACCATACAACGTTTGGCAGGTTCAGAACTTCGAAACGTTAGCGCATTTTCGTTATTAGTGCTATGATGTCGCGAAGACCTCGCAATGGGCGCGCTCCAAAAGTCATTACCTCCACGGAACGTGATTTCTGCGGCATGCGCACTTTTCAGACAAGTAATTTGGGTGTAGACGAAGGTCACATTGCTTGCTTGCTGGCATGGCAGCGTTCATAAAAAGTGCGCGCTGCTGACATACGACGCGAAAAGAAATGTCACAGTTGTTCGCACTTGTCTGGTTTATACTTATGCGCTCGTTTCATGTGTCTTTCTTTCTGTTTGAAAAGTGCGTCTAAAGGGACGCAAAGGCAACTATCAAGTCCATGTAAATTGTTGATATGGCGGTCCGGAAACCTCGTAGTGCTACTTTTGTGCCAAGGAAGGGCCTATTTTGAAGTAAACTCCCGTTCATTGGTCCGCATCGGGTTAGCGCACTTCAAATTACCCGCCTCAAGATGCGGACCGACCGGACCGACTCACCTCACTGTGGCCATGCACAACGTTGCCCGGCTTTACTGCGCTAGTAGCAGCAGACCGAAAGCTGCGAGAACCACAGCAGCCACAACGGTCATTGATCAATTTCCCACCACTGGCTCCGAGTTCGCACACGTTTTTTTATTAAACTGCGCCCCACTAGATGGTACCACTTGTTCGGTATAACTACAAAAAATTGAATTCTTGAACCACTCGTGCCATTCCCCATAGTAACGTCCGGTGGTTCTTTTTTTTTTCATGAATCAAACAGAAATGAACAGCCATCTTTTTATTGCATTTCTTGATGCAGGGAAAATTCTTTATTCAGTGCAGCTAGATCGATTACTAATGATTAATTGTAGACGGTCTGTCTGATGTCATAGGGATCATTTTGAGAATGTCCTAATGTGGCGCATGTGTTCCTGCGCATTCACCTCAATTTCTCAGTAGGTAGGGCACTGGTGTGATGATATTGTCGTTTTAGATGTTGTCATACATTGAGCTTTCATTCTGACACGAATTTTTACTTGACTTCAGTGTCCCTTCACGGTATCGAGCTGTGACAGTTGTAAGTGCACGCTCGTTGTGCGTATGCTAATCTTATGCTTGTTTCTGCATTAGGAATGCACTGCAAGTTTGGAGCTGCTTCCTGTTCTTAACGTGGCTTTGCAATTTGTTGCTGTTGCAGTAATAATGCAGAATAAACACTCAAATACTTCTGTAGAGAGACACTTAGTGTTCACTTTAATTTTATACCAATTCCTGCATAGCGGGGTCAACCACGCGTTTTTGGAAGTTCTTCCGGTCTTTTTATTCGTCTGTGCAGTCGACATTACCACGCGAACGCTGCTTTGTAGTTTATAGTATTACATTCTTTCGGTTTGCGCTGCTCTTCTGTTTGCCCTTAAATACTGGCAAAGCGTTTCCTCTTGTATGCTGTTTCTCGTATGCAGCAGATGTGCACTGCTGAGTTCACTCATTTTACGTGCTTGAGTTGCCGCCGGCATTGTTTATTTTGAACATTTAGGGGAGGACGATGACACTTCAAAAACATGATGGCAGGTCAGCCGCAGAGCTTTTTTTTTTATTGGAAGCACTTCTTAGAGAGCTTTGGTGATATTGAGCGTGTCTATCTATCTATCTATCTATCTATCTATCTATCTATCTATCTATCTATCTATCTATCTATCTATCTATCTATCTATCTATCTATCTATCTATCTATCTATCTGTCAATCTATCTATCTATCAATCTATCTATCTATCTATCTATGTATCTATCTGTCTATCTATCTATCTATCTATCTATCTATCTAGCCACCTAAGACATTTAGCTATCCTGGCCGTTCCTGTAATGGTATCAAAAAATTGGCAGATCCCCCGTACAGTGGGAATAGGTGATATGCGAAGCACAAATAGGAAATGTCGATATGTCACTTTAAAGTGAGCTCAATGTTACGAGGTGGAGGTAAACGATGCTGTACATGATTTCCGTGTCATCATTATCATGTTTGCATGCGTCGTTTACCTTCGTCATCTATTCACGTCACGTGATACCACATTTAATATATGTGGGGCTAGCGAAACGTCCGTGAGCACGCTATGAGCGTGGTATGTTGTCATGTTCTTACATGACACGAGTGTCAGGACTATTAACTTTGCACCAGTCATACATTTCGTCATCCGTTGAAGTCACGTAACATTAAATTTGGTATATGTGGAGCTAGCAAAACGGCCGCGAGTGCACCATGGGCCTAATATACTCCAACGTAGCGTTGATGCGCGCGCGCGCTGGGCTCACTGACGCTGCGTTATTAAAACGCGAGCACTCTATAGTCTCATAGTCTGCACTCTATAGCACTCTTTGAGCACTCTATAGTCTCTATAGTTTGATGCCAGGCGCAACCAGCGTCCTACGGCGCGGCACGACGACAACCGGCGCGAAATGCGACATGCTGCATCTCGGCATTTTGCGCTGATGCGTTACCCTGACAGCAATGCGTCTCTCTCTTTTTGTGACGGAGGGAAACCGGACCCGATGAATTGCGCATGCGTCAAAGCAACGCAGCGCTGCGTGCGCCTGTGAGTATATGGCAAAACCGGCGCCTAGCGTGGCAACGCCGGCGTCACGCGACGAAATAAACGCCGATGAGCCCACGCACCACGTCACGTCAAAGTTTATTGGCGCCTTGACTGTGGCACGTATTCATGTTCTCACATGACACGCGTGTCATGATTTTGATGTTTACCCCATTCACATACCTTCATCAACCATCCGCGTCACGTAATACCAAATTAGGCATATGTGAACCTAGCGAAACGGCTGCGAGTGTGTCATCGGTGGGGAATGTAGTCATGTTGTTACATGACACGCATGTTGTGATTATCATGTTTGCATGTGTTATTTACCTATGTCGTCCGTTCGTATCGCGTAATTTTGTTTGGTACATGTGAAGCTCGCGAAACGGCCGCGAGCGCATCATGAGCGTAGCATGTAGTCATGTTGTTACACGACGCGCATGTCGTGATTATTTTGTTTGGATGTGTGATTTACCTATGTCGTCCATTCACGTACCGTAATACCAAATTTTATATATGTGACGCTAACGAAATGGCCTCGAGCGCAACATGAGCGGGGCATGTAGTCATGTTGTTACACGACACGCGTGTCGTGATTTTCATGTTAGGGCCTGTCGCTTGTGTTCGTCATGCAATCATGCCATACCATTTCAGTTTTGCGACATGCGATGAGAAAAAAACCGCCACAAGAGCTGCAGGACCGTGAAATATAAATCTAGACATTCTGACACACATGTCACGATTTTGATGTTATGACTAGTCAGATATGTTCTTCATACAGTCATGTTATGGCATACCAAGTTTGGTATTGATACCAATACCCGAACGGCCAGGAGAGCTAAAAGTGGTAGGCGGCTTGGTAGATAGATAGATAGATAGATAGATAGATAGATAGATAGATAGATAGATAGATAGATAGATAGATAGATAGATAGATAGATAGATAGATAGATAGATAGATAGATAGATAGATAGATAGATAGATAGATAGATAGATAGATAGATAGATAGATAGATAGATAGATAGATAGATAGATACGCATAATGTCGCCGAAGTTCGCTAAGAAATGCTTCGAATTTAATATGAAAATCGTGGCATGAATGTCGTGATTTCATGATTTGAATTTCATGGTCTTGCTAATCTTGCGGTGCTTCCGTTCACATGACGTATCGAAAAACTGGTATGGTATGACGTGACTGAATAGCGAACATAAGTGACCGACCCGTCCGTGAAAACCATGACATGTGTGTCATGTAAGTGATGACTACGCGGCTTCCCTAACATGATCACCAGTCTTCGTGAGTAGTACAATACCGTTTCAAATTAGTATTCCTGCGGCACTTTATGGTGTTTGAGTGAGTTGGTGAAATACCAGTAATGTTACGTTGGCTACGCATGAAAGTGCCACTTTCCGGTAAAAAAGCGCCTATTTTGGTTGCTTCTCTATAGTTTAGTCGTTGAATATGTGTACCCATTTGTTACGCACAGCAAATATACCATGGTAGTTGTGTGAATCAAGATTTAGTTACACTTTTAGGTAAACGAAAAGAAGGGGCAATTTGTAAATTAATAATGAAACAGTTTTTTGCGGTAGAACGCTGATGAGCAACAAATACATGTAGAGGGCATTATACATAAACTCTGGTAAATAAAACAGACTTTCAACAGCACGTAATGTTGTGTATTACTCGACGTGCAAACTGACAATAAAATTAGCTAACGACATGGTTCTAATACTACTTTAAGGTCTTCACTATTACCAAGACTTGTAACCTGCGTACATTATCTTGATTGTAAAAGATTGATTTATGCGTGCAACTTAATTCAGTAACTTCTCCTAGACGTCAGTTTTCATGCTGCCGAGCATTCGCTACTTGTACGGGTGCATTTGTAGACAGTTTTATTTCGAATATGTATATCTAAACGCATTTTGTTGGTTAGACTCCTATTCCGACTCCCGGTAACCAAAAACCAAGTGGCTGATTGATGGCTCCACGCGCTTATTTACAGTCACTCCCGGCCGCCTGATTTGTTGAATAACACACGCGCCAACCTATAGACAAAAACTATCAAAAGAATGTTCTTCATACTCATTTTACTTCTGATCATATAAATTAAGGTCCAGCTTACCGTAGCTGTCTAGCTGAATTTGCCTCTGCGTGCATGATCATAGTACCTTTCCCTCTTAATTACGAATAGCCAAGTAACCTTGATCTGCAGAAGTTCTTCCCAAGATACCTGATTTGGCCAGATATCTGCAAAATATTCCACAGAAAAATAAAATGCATGAGAAAGAAAACGCACAAAAAACGCCATGTACCCTAAGAAAAATAAAAAATCATAGAAAGAAGAGGTCTTGCGGCAGCAACTTACTGAGCAGAGCAGTCGGCTGAGTAAGGGTGGTCGAGCGTCAACCAACTGCACTGGCTTTCACCGACGTGCCCCCACGGAAGCCATTAATGAGAGCCTGGGACCAATGCAACCGCAGCAACTATTGGGGATGATGAGCGTATGGAAGGAAAATAAAGAGAAGAAAGCATAGCACTCCACTGTCGTAAGTAGAAGAGCTCCTCAGGCGATTCATGTTTTACTGATTACGCAGTAGTTACCGCAGCAGTAACGAGGAGTGCAATACCCCAAGAACGTTAGAAGAGAAAAAGACCAGAACTTTGAAATACAAGATTTTTAGGCAAGTCTAAAGAAGATAGCAAAAAATAGAACGAAGATGTGAAAAGTCAATGCTCCCTTTGGGAAATTTTTTTTTGTTTGCGCTGTATCTCGATCATACATGAAACACATACAGACGCATGACTGCGTAGTCACAAAATATATTGCATAGCCTGCCTGCAAAGTCGAAGTAACAGAACGACATATTCCGTTTTAGTAACCATGTCCAATTTTCGACACCTGACTAAATCTTCTAAAGCACTGACACACTTACACCTCTGATATCATACGATTATTGAAAAAATAGAGACCAAGCCAACATTGTTACTGTTTTAGATTCTTGTTGGCGTCAAGGCAGGTAGGCAGGAGCCAGGAGGACATCCCCACCACAAGCCCATAGATCGGGTGATGGTCCCGACCTTGAGTCTTGCGGGCACCTTCCAACAGTGCGAGTGGCCATAGTTGAGAAATAGAGAACGCGCACAGCAGCAGATGCTCCCTCGTATCGAGCATGGTAATTTCAATAGTAGGGTTGCTTCTCTGTGTTAAACAGTATGTGCAACACCAGCCAGACAAAAGGCGTGCTTGTCAAAAGAGCTCCGCTTTCAGTCACACTTTTTCCTGCCTTTATTTGTCATATGCGACTGTTTGGCACTCATAGTATTATGCATATCTGCCTAATTATTCCAGTTACTGATTGGCACAAGTAAGGTTTCCTTTAATGTATGGATCACATACGCAGCTAGTGTGTGTAAAAAATAGGAGACCCTAAGGCTTCACCTTTCGGGTTTGAACGAGAATGCAATGTTCTGTTCATCGTGCGTACTGCAGACACTTAGTGCATGAAACTTTTTCGAACTTGCTACGGCACCACTACATATCTTTAAGGAAACAGGTGAAGTAGCATATATGCCTTTTGTACTGCTTTACCGGCTTTAAATCTCGAAGTCCTTAAGGTAATCTTATGTTCTGATGCTAGACTACAATGTGCGCTTGTACTATGCAATGTTACTGCAATATTCTATGTTGCGTTCTGAAGCATGTATTCAGGACGTGGGTGTTTGTAAGGATTTTGCTACTTTCACTGTATTTCCAAGCAGAGAAAATTATTTTCAATGTTATTTACAAGCAGACGCACGGCCATGGGGTATAATCACCACTTGCCACGCAAACGACCCTGGTTTGATTCCCACTCAGACCCAAACGAGCCCGGTTCTATCCCCATTGTGACCACAAGTTTTTTTTTTTCTTCTTCAATTTATTGGCATCTTTCTTGATTTTTCGGTCAGCATAAGATGATTTTTTGCTCACAACCAACGACGCCGACACCAACGCCAACGCTAGAATTTCTACAAAATGAGCTCTTTGACGCTCTAACGGTAAAAATCAGGACTATCAACCATCCTTGAGGAAATATATTAGGAAGATTTAGAATAGCGCACCGCAAGTCCTTATGGTGTGGTCGCGTCCACAGCGCATGCATCGTAACGCGAGCCGCCGTTCCCGCTTGCGATCTGCTCCGAGAACATCTGAAATAGCGGCCCGCAAGGGCCGCAGAGCGCTATTGTCGAGGCTAAGGTGTAGCTTACATGCATTTGGGTTTGCGGGGAGGCTAAATATTTTCCGCATATGGGGCAAATGTTATTTTGAAACTCATATGGCGCCCACGACCCCCGAAACGCCCGCAACGCCTGCTAAATCTCCCTATTATATTTCAGTGGTTGACGAGTAATTGCAGAATCATCGGCAATGACTATGTCGATGTAGTTGCACTATTCGCTCGTGGAGTAAGACTTTCAAATGTGCGTACCACGTTCGAAAACAGGCACTGTGCAGCAACTGCAATCTTTCGCTCGCCGCGTTCACCTTTTCAACAACAACAACAACAACAACAATAATAATAATAATAATAATAATAATAATAATAATAATAATAATAATAATAATAATAATAATAATAATAATAATAATAATAATAATAATTATATTATTATTATTATTACTCTCTTCGTTCACTCTCTTTGTCTGTATGTCAGTGTGCGCTAAAAATAAGTTATTAAACATTCATACTCACCATAGCTCGTCTTCCAGTATAACTCGAATTAAAGAGCCCCTTCATCAGCCTTTGAAAGCACAAAAAGAACAAGCGAGCATTATTCTCTGTTGACGTTTCTCTTTTTTTTTCGCACTTTGTGACGCAGACAGTGATTTCCACTGCGTTTACAGGGTACATGCTCTCGATTAATTCATATAGGGGAAATATCAGATGTGAACTGTTGCCTTCACTGCTTTGCTACAAAACCGGCCATCCATTCTTTCTTGCCTCACAGCACTATCATACGCGATCAACTGATTTCACTTCATTTTTGTATCTTCACGACTGCATGCAGCAGGGAAGTGTGAAATCCTGCTTGGCTCGAGTGCTTGTGCTGTCGTTGTTCACGCGTGTTCAAGAAATCAGGGGCGAGGATGCAGTAAACGATTGGCCCTTCTCAACCACAGCTCTGCCCTTCGTGTCGGTGTTGTTCGCAGTAGTCCTGGCGTGTTCAAGCGCTTCGCGGCGAGTCAAGGAGCCATCCGAAGAGTCGAGTTGACGGTGGCCCTAAGCTGGACTTGCCTAGACGGGCAGCGTGATGGCCTTTGCAGTCGAGGCGATGCGGGCGCTCTGTGGAGTACGCCCCGGTGGTGGCCGAACAACCACCTCGCCCGCTCCTACGAGATCGCCGGCTCGCGCCGACTACACCAGCAGGGATGCAGTGATTGTCGGACTTCCTGCGGCCTTACGTGTTGTGTTTGTGCTGATACCGACGGAATATCCGGCCCATGAATTATGTACTGCATTTCTTGCCACGCACGAAGCCATCGCCCCACCCCTGATAATAGGCCAAGAATGCTCCCACTAAGAGGTTCTCAGAACTTCAAACCGTGAGTTCAACAAACCTCTTTTTCCCGTGCCTCAACTACGTGCCCAGGAACGCTATTCTAAAGGCGTCGTTCCGGCTCGTTTTGCTTTCATTATAAGGCGACAATTTTCCCCGGCTTTCCTAGTAGCTTTCACTGGGGGCTGCTCGGTTCGCGTGAGAGCTTACGCTTTCGGGCGGCAAAGGAAAGTTCTTATTAATTTTTCTCTTCCTATCTTCTTTGTTAGCTTTCATTCCCCATCGCCATTATCTGTGCCGACCTGTTGAGGTGTCTTCGTAAGGCGAGACAGTTGCGGGTCGGTATTTTGTTTTCCGTACTTCTACCCTTCATAACCACTTGGAGAGGAAGATACATCGCCCATGGGAGAGATAGCGATGGTGAGGAGGGAATCGATCTCTCGTCTCGTAACGCGGGGTGGTAGTGGGCCATGCAAGAACTATTCAGTGGAACACAAACGGTTGCAATATCTAGTGCTCATCGTCTTTTACCCAATTTTCTGACTGCCATTACCATGCGGATGCTCACGACATGCTGCAACTTCACGGTGTTGCATGTGGTTTGGCGTGGCATAGTTGAATGCTTATTTGAATCGTAAGTCAATGGCCAACACTACAGCATGCAACTTTGAAGCACCAGTGAGGGGGCGGTTCAGCCCATTAAATGTCACTGATTCACCTACCAGACCCAATTACATTGTCTAGAAACCAAACTTTGTTGTCTTTGTGCGAGACAACTGTCAGAACTATCCAATGAGCTTAATCCAAGTCCCTTCTTGTCACCGATTTCGTATTTCGGTTCTAATAGACGTTGGGAATATTTTTATAAATAAATGAAACGGGATTGCCCATTAAATAAGTTATAAGAGCTGTTCACTTCCAACAGTCCGCGGGGATCTTCAAATTCCGTGACATTTATGTGTGAAACAGAGTCTGTGAAGACAGCAACAGCACAAATATAACAGGGCAGAATGAAAGCAAAAAAAAAAAAACTTTCAGAAAGCCTTCACCTTATATTTCTATAGCAGCTTCAAGCCATATGAGCCATAATGAGACCACTAAGAAGTAGAGTATGGTGGGAAACAAACATTACCTGAATAGCGTTCAGTCGTGGCTATAGACTTCGGGAGAACACACTTCACAAGCCCAGCATGAAGCAAGGACAAAGAAAAGTTGCGCGCAACGGAGAGGAAAACGAACACAACAGTAAGACACAGCAAACTCTGGAGCCACGGAGCTTCGAAAGCTTTGACGGATGAAGGTAGATAGCAACCAAAGGAGAATCAATCGAGCGTGAACATGCCTCTCTACGTGCTCCCGGCAAACCGTTAACGAGCAGCTGAATCACTGTAATCACAGCTATACACCGGGTGCGGATAAACACGTGGTGTAGAAGCGGAAGGTGCGAAAGCCACACACACGAAAAAAAATGAAGAGAAAAAACGAGAATGCCAATTCACAACTTTGCTGAGAAACGATGTTTTTCTTTCTTTTTGTGTGCTTCATTATTCTGCGCCAGTTTCGTGGTGCAAAAGTGCCTGTACATACTAGTTACCAAAACACAATACAAGAGAAGCTTGTAAGAAGAGAGTCTGAGAAGAGACCGCGGAGTTTATAGCAAAACACACACCACACGCACAAAAAAAGTGTTCGGTGATTTAGAAGCGCATCAGATATCTCGCAAATATATTTAAATTACCACTATGCAAGGGAGCCCGTATACGCAACCTTTATATTTTTAAGAGTTCTTTGCTGCTTTTCGATGAATGTCACTAATACTATGGCAAGTACGGGATAACATATTTCTCTTGAGTGATACGTGAATAACAGGGTTTTGTAAATACAAGCCATGGCTGATCCAACGAAATCGGGCTCCCGTATATCTTAGTAAGGTGGTGTATTCTCGCCTGAATGTATTTCATTTGTCTTTCGTGTGCTTATCCTCGTGTATGTTGTTGTTAGACCAATGAGCTGCAGATATTTCACTGCACCTTGTATACCAGAGCATTTTCCCACACCCACACAGGAACAAACACAAAGAAGACGAGACAGTCGCTGTCAGGCATATAAAACGCCAACATATCCTGCAAACGGGTGTGTGCAGTGTTTCTTTCTGTCTGTTTTTTTCAACTTACCTTTTATTTTACAAATAGAATGCAGAAAGAAAAAATTTTTAAATGTTTTTTGCACACATCTCTATGAAGAAGATCTCTAAAGCATAATTGTTTCTTATATGATTCTGTTTCACCACAGCCCATAGAAATTATTGGCACATATTGCAAATAAATTATGCCAGTCGCTCTCTAAAACTGTGTTCTATAAAACTTCCAAATATTGTAACTTTCCTTTTGCTTTAATGCATGACAGTTTAGAAGTGTGCCCAGACTGGATAACATACACTCAAGTTTCAAAACAATATCAATCAAACTAACAAGTTTAGAGAATGTTTAAAAAAGAATCGCTGATTCGCACAAGCCTCAGCTAACCAGACGTGTGTTCGTTTTGAAAAAACAATTCCGAAAGCTTATGTTCTACGTTTTAGACTCAGTTAAATAGTAAAAAAAAAAGAGCAAAGCTTCGTTTCAACACTGATGGAGTGAATTGCACGTCTGAATACGTAGGCTAAAATGAAGTAATCAGTTAGTCGCATGCGTCATTTGATTATGTATGGGTGTGTCACTGATCTCTGTTACTGTAACACTGGTATGCACCTCTACAAAATAAAGGATGATTATGGCTGCTTATCAACAGGTCACGCATCAGTGCTAACTTATGAAGATTACTCAGCTATTCAGCGTCCTGAATAGCCCTGATTCATTGTCAACTAACATACAAGAATGTTATGTGTGGCTCTGGAATTCTTGCTTCCCTGTAAGAAACGGCCCTACCAAGCTCATGTTCTTGCTTTTCTGAAGTGGCACACCTAGAGCAAGCATGTTCAGCTGTTTCCAACGTTTCTTTGCTCGTATTGGTCTCGTACTCAGCCAACTTGCAATCAGTGCAGCGATTTCTCTCGCTCACCACATATGTGCTGAGTGGTCACTTTCTTTTTGTCCCCGTATACCGCTACATTTCTCTTCTATTTCGAACGTTAATCATTAGACCATATGCTGCACCTAGATCGATCGCGTTCCTCGTTAGTTGCGTCGTCGGCTCGTCGCACGATGGATGATTGCTTCACCGCTATTTCATCAAGGGCTACCCGTTTTATGTATTTTTTTGCTTGCTACGCAACTGCTGGGGGTACACTGTCCTTTGTGTAGGACTACTATTGTGTGTGCCTCCAGCTATTGCAGTAAATAGCAAGGCATGTTCTCGACGTAATTCAGGTAACTTCTGGTAATGCACTCATGGTACTTGAAGTTTCACGCGTGAAACAGCTAACTCTGTTGGACAGCTGTTGAGTGTGTCTGAAAGCAAAAAACTAAGCAACAACACACCTAAAGACGTGATTGTTGCAATAATACATCACAACTAATTGCAGCCAAAATCATTACAGTAAAGCTTTCACAAAAATTCAAACCAGTTCCCCACTTTTTGTGTTTGGCCTCCCACATTACCGAGAACACAAAACTTTTGCTACGCTATGTCACCACTGATGCTTCCAGAAAAATAAACAAATAAATACATTAAGCGTTAAAGAAAACGATGGAAGAGGAGTGCAGACTAACACTGACCACCGCTTTGGGGCTCTCTGTAGAGCCAAAAAATGAACACTCACAACTGTGTTAAAGTAACACAAAATATAATAAACACAAATTTTCATTGTGCAGTGCACCGTTGTACATACCTGTGGCAGGTTTTTTTAGCAGCCCTACAACAAAGACAATTGAAATAATGAGGTTAACATTGCAGAAACAACGCCAAGTTTGCTGGCCACATGGCATTATCCAAACTGTGCAGAAAAAATCAAGTTGAGTTTCGAATGCTAAGGTCTAGGGGCATATTGATGCATACATTAAACCAAGTTATTGGCGACTACATGGTTATTCTTCCATGCGTATTTTCATGTATACCTCTATGTGAAACGAAGCAGTTTTCCCCGTAACAAATATGTGCTCATTCATGCGTTTCGCATTTTTCCTTTTCCTTCTTTCTTGCCATTAACGCGTTCATTATGGTGTCGATGATACATGTAGTTGTGGTCGCGCCAGCTCAGAAACTCGTTAACGGTTTCCCGTGGGGTGGCATACGGATTAAAATACGGTTCACTGAATCTCATTAAACCCTTCCTAAGATCTCGACTGGCTGGCAGGCTGTTGCAAAAAGCAAGGAGTGACTATGTTGTTTTACAGCGAAAGCTGTCATGAGGTACCAACAAGGGCCGTTCTTGGCGCCGTACTGATGCGCCACCGCGACCTCTGGTTCCCGTGATTACCATCACGAGAAATACGACAGGATACAATGGAGTTAAAACTGGGGTACTCTCCGTGATAGATCAGTGTTCTCCCATGAATGAAGCCATGCGATTTCGTGAAACTTCTTCGTAAGAAGACTCTATGCAGGCGTCACGTCAATCAAGAAACATCTAAACAAGGGTAAAATAGCGTGCTAGGAGAAAAAAAATTAAGAACCAGGCGTCAAACAATGCGAATACTGTAATGAGGTGTCGCACATTATGAATTGCTTAACGAGTGGATCGTTGAATGTTCCTTACCACTTACAAAGGGCACTGCCATAATTCTTCATCTTCATGAACAACTGCAATAAGTACAACTATTGTTATGCCAGCGAGTCCTCGTCAAACGTCCGTGCCTCTGTAAAAGGCAATCTGGGTCAAGGCCAGCCCGCAGTCCGCCTGACGCGAACATCTCAACGGCGTGAACACGCGCGGCGCCTCTCTGGTCCACGTGCATTGAGTCAGCTGCGCACATGACAGCGAGCCGGCGTCCTCGTGTCTGGTGGTCTGACGCATGGCGCGGCGACCCCATTGGGGGAATCTGCCCTGACGACTAGCGGCGCTTCTGATTGGACATTTTGGTTGGACCCGGTGTAAATAAAAGAAGCCCTGCGGCGCGTCGCGATCGGCGGTCCTACGAGAGAGGAGTCCCCATGTCGGAGAGCCGACATGTGTGTGAGTCGGCGGTCTTAGGCGAAAACTTGACCTATGTATTAGAGAGGAGAGCTCGGCTCTTCGAGTCTCTGTCGGCCCCAGTGCCGAAATTGTAACGCCTCTGTATATATGCTGTACATAAACCTTGTTTAACTCACCGTCGTCTCGTCCGCTCGTCTTATCAGCTCTGCGCAGAAGCAGTCGCGAGCTGATAAACATACGCTACCAAACGGCTGGTGACCTTCCCGGCGGAGTTGAAAGCAGTGGCGCCTTCGGGGCCGTGTTGGCGTCGCCGTCTTTCGCAACAGTGGTGGCATCGGCGGGATCGGTCCGTCGTTCGCAACAGTGGTTGGCAGCTGCGAGATCGGCCGGCGTCAGCGACATCGATGCGGTGAGTGCCTGATGTTTTCCCCTAAGTTCACCAGACTACTCTAGCTCAGGTTGTAGTAGTTTAGAGAAGGGCTGTGTGAAGCATTGAAGGGAGCTTTGATCGTTTCAAGCCAAGTCGAAGCGCTTTGAAACCAAAGTTAATGCAGAGGGGGTAAACACGGGAGAGTGAAAAGTTGCTTGCGCGTCTTGCTAGTTGACTTATAGTGGGTACGGCAAGTAGATTCTTAACAGGGGCAAACAGCAAGAGGCTAGTGTGAACGATGGAGAACCTTAAAGTGAAGGAACTCATCGAAATTTGTGAGGAACTCGGCATTACTTTGGGCCGTGCGAAACGAAAGCAAGCGATCCTCGAGATCATGAAGGATGAGGGAGTGTCGGCTGAGGAAGTCGATGAGGCCTGGGCGGATATCAAAGCACGCCGCGAGGAGGCCGAAATGCGAGAAGTTCGTGAACGTGAGGTGGCCGAGAGACAGGAGCGCCTCGAGTTGAAACGAATAGAATTGGCAATTCTACAGTGTTCGCAGGCGCCTAGCGTAGCTTCTCCGACGATTCAGGTCAGCGGTTTTAGAATTCGGGACCAACTGCCACCGTTCGTAGTAGGCGAGGACATGGCGAAGTATCTCGTCAAGTTTGAACACGTCTGTGAGCGAAATGCTTTGGAGCGGTCTCTTTGGGCGCGGAACCTGCTAGCTCTTCTTCCCGGCGAAGTGTCCGACGCGATAACTTGCTTGTCGAGGGAAGCGTTTGAGAGCTATGACGAGGTTAAGGAAGTGCTCTTGAGACGTTATAAGTTGTCACCCGAGGCTTTCAGGCAAAGGTTCCGGTATGCTGAAAAGGGGAATGAGTCACACGTTGACTTCGCGTTTCGTCTTAAAGCCGATTTAATTGAATGGCTCAAGGGCGAAGGTGTTTATGACGACCGCGATAAAGTGGTGGAATGCGTTGCATTGGAGCAATTCTACCGCTGCATCGAGGAGGATGTCAAACTTTGGCTGCAGGACAAACTTGGTGAAGTACAGCTAAACAAGGCAGCCGAGTTAGCTGAGGAGTATTATACTCGCCGAAAGTTGCATAGCAGGGCAGTGCGCGTTGAAAAGGATGAAAGAAAAGAGGGCTTTTCAAAGAAACCTGATCAACGGAAACCCGCTCCGCACCGTAATTTCAAGAAGGACCCGTCTCTTACGAAGGACAGTGTGGGGGAAGGGCAAACAGAAGCGGAGAAATCGAGTGAGGTTTCTACCACACAGGCATTTGAATCGGAAAACAAACGGAAGCCGCTAATCTGCTACAACTGTAAAAAGGAAGGGCACATCGCGAGAAACTGTCAGGAAAAGTTTGCTTTCGCAACGATCCGAGAATCAGAAAAAAATATTCGGTTGTTGGAGCCGTATCTCCAAGAAATTAGGGTGAATGAGAAAACGTGCCGAGCACTTAGAGACTCAGCGGCAACCATGGACGTTGTCCATCCTTCATTGGTGTCTCCGGATGACTTCACAGGAGAATGCGCGTGGATCAGGCAGGTCGCCGAGGAGCAGAGTGTTCGCTTACCAATCGCCACGGTTGTCATTGAAGGCCCGTTCGGTAAGCTTCTCACCGAAGCGGCTGTGTCTGCCGCGCTAAATGATCGTTTTCCTTATCTACTCTCCAACAACTCGGAGCAGCTTCTCAAAGAGCAGGGCAAATCGTTCTTCCCCAACTTAGCGTGCATGGCCCTCACGCGATCGCAAGCGCGGAAGCTATCGCGGCAGCTTGATCTAGTTCAATGCGGTGAACTCTCAAGTGACCTTGTCGGCGGGTCGACGGAACCCCAGAAAGGAAAGTTTCCGCATGAGTCATGTGAGCAGTCACGCGAGCGGCCCGTCGCCGAACCGATCGGCGCGGTTTCCGTAGAAAGGGGAGACGACATGGCGCCATTGAGTCAGAGCGAGAGGGTTGCAACGCTCTCGCCTGTAGCGGAAAGTTGGAGCGAGCTGCCGAGAGTTGATCGAGAGACGCTCATTCGAGAGCAGCGTGAGGATCTCTCGATTGAAGCGCTAGTGGAAAGCCAAATTGAAGCGCGAGTGGAAAGCCAGAAAAACGCGGCAAAAGTGTTGTCGAAGGAGCACTACGAGGAATCGGTGAAGAAGCGTGCTTTTGAAGTAGGGAGTCAGGTAATGCTGCTGCAGCCGTTCAAAAAGAACAAGCTTGAGGTTGATCGGGAAGGGCCCGCAAAAGTAGTATCGAAGCTTTCTGATACCAATTGTGAAGAGAAATTAGGAAGGCGGCCGAACAAAATTTATCACAGTAACTTGAAAGCAGTCGTAAATTTACTTTTAAGTGCTTCAGAGGAAGAGTAAGCAGAAATTTTGAGTTCTAGTGAGGTAATTGAAGGGGGATCGAAAGTAATCCGGGAGCAGATAAACCTAGAGCCTAGCTTAAGTGAAGGAGGACCTGAGAAAGAGGACCTGAGAAAGATTGTTTCCGAGTTTGGGTATGTGTTGTCGGACCGTCCCAGAGACACGACGGTGATCGAACACGATATCGAGCTAAGCGGTGAGGAGTCAATCAGTAGCAAGTCGTATCGTTGTTCCCCTGTGCAACGTCGCAAGTGTGAGCCGCTCTTGGTGCCGCATAGGTATCGTCGCCTAAAAGTGGCCGGTTACTGAGGTGGAGCATGTTGCTCCACAGCGCAACTTTGACGTTCGCTAAAGAAAAAAAAAGGAGGGTAAACGTTAATGCAGGTGCATTGAGCAGTGCGTTTAGTTAGTACCTTCTCAACCTTTCGGTTTCTGGCTGGCGATTCGGGGCAAAATTTTGACCTCATCACGACCTGGCCTGAGCGCTCTCGTTCAGAGTGATCTCAAGGGGCCAACTTTGTGGTATTCTAATTCGTTACGTTGTTGTACGTGGGAAAAAAATTGAGTTGTCATTTTAAGAGTCTTGTGTTCCACATGTGCCTCTTGATGTAGAAGGAACAAAATTCCGATAGACACGTAGATAGGTATATGTTGTACTATACTCTGTCTGGTGTTCTGTCGGGTGACCGAGGGCACTTGCTTGTGTCGTGTGTTGTCTGTTGTCGATCCGTTCTTGGCAAGTTGCAGAACCATCGACAAGTGCTGAAACCGAAGATGGTCAGAAGAGACGAGTGAAGCTGGTCGACAAGTTGTGGCGACAAGCCAGTGGAGCTGGGATCCGTCGTCAAAAATGGGACGTGTTCCCGGAACAGTCTGGAGCTGTATTCTCCCCATGGCCCTGGAGGCGAACCTGGAGGAACCTGGCGAACGAGCGCACCTGACATCCGAGCCCCGTGGAAGCAGCTCGTCTTTCCGGTGCATTGTCTGGCGGTGGGGGTGCTGTTATGCCAGCGAGTCCTCGTCAAACGTCCGTGCCTCTGAAAAAGGCAATCTGGGTCAAGGCCAGCCCGCAGTCCGCCTGACGCGAACATCTCAACGGCGTGAACACGCGCGGCGCCTCTCTCTCTGGTCCACGTGCATTGAGTCAGCTGCGCACATGACAGCGAGCCGGCGTCCTCGTGTCTGGTGGTCTGACGCATGGCGCGGCGACCCCATTGGGGGAATCTGCCCTGACGACCAGCGGCGCTTCTGATTGGACATTTTGGTTGGACCCGGTGTAAATAAAAGAAGCCCTGCGGCGCGTCGCGATCGGCGGTCCTACGAGAGAGGAGTCCCCATGTCGGAGAGCCGACATGTGTGTGAGTCGGCGGTCTTAGGCGAAAACTTGACCTATGTATTAGAGAGGAGAGCTCGGCTCTTCGAGTCTCTGTCGGCCCCAGTGCCGAAATTGTAACGCCTCTGTATATATGCTGTACATAAACCTTGTTTAACTCACCGTCGTCTCGTCCGCTCGTCTTATCAGCTCTGCGCAGAAGCAGTCGCGAGCTGATAAACATACGCTACCAAACGGCTGGTGACCTTCCCGGCGGAGTTGGAAGCAGTGGCGCCTTCGGGGCCGTGTTGGCGTCGCCGTCTTTCGCAACAGTGGTGGCATCGGCGGGATCGGTCCGTCTTTCGCAACACTATCAATGAGCCGACATCCTTTTCTTTAAAGAACAGTGCTCCAGATTTAGGTGCCCACAAGTCATCGTCCTACAGAAGCTCTCGAAAGCATTACATGTACCTTTTCGTGAAGTATTGGTAATATAGAGGTCCATTCAAACAACTACAACAGAATTTGACAGAATATGTTAGAAAAAACTTCAAAGATCTTCCAATAGGTACACATAAATGCCATTTTGAAAGATGATCTGGTATTCAGAAATAAATGTTGCAATAGCAACTGATGGTTCAGTTTGTGAAGAAAAGGCGGAAATGGCGTTGCATTGTCACTTTTGAATTGGTCTTTTTCAATTCGTTTAGCAGATTTCACGTTGATTTCTCAAGCGGAACTGCATGTATTTGTTTTAGCATTTCACGAACTATCTCTATAAATAACAGATGCTGTCATTCTTACAGACAGCATGTCTCTCTTTTCTTCATCGACGGCACCTAATACATCGAATGCTTCAGAAGTTGTTTATGTCTTTGTCCCAAAATAATTAGGTCTCATTCACTTGGTATCAGCTGCAGGTCACCAAGGTTAAGCCCTCAATGTTTATGCAGATGCACTTGCAGTGAAATCTCATAATGACCCCGCAATTTCTATATTGCTAACGCCAGCGCTTATCTCCAGGGCATGTTTCAAAGAATTTGCCATGTCTGATAACTTCAAGTCTCATTTGGGAACATCTGAATTTCCGCATTTCCAGTATTCTTTTGATAATCGATGGTGCTCCTATAAACGGGCGGAAATATCAATCACGAGACTACGATGCCGAGTCACCCCACTGAAGTTCCACTTAGGCAGGCCTGGTCTGGTACAGTCGCCCTATGCCTCCACTGCAACGAGAGTAAATCTATGCATTATTTTCCCCTAACATGCAGATTATTGGCGAATTAAAGAAAAATATTGTTAGAAAAACCTCTCCGTAAGATTACTTCAAATTTACCCCTTCCGGTGGTACTTCCTTTTTGAGCTACAGAAAACGGCTTTAGCCACAGGAACGTTTGCGAAGCCGTATTCGATGTCCTAAAGGAAACAAAATGAACATAATTTGAAGCTTAGGCGTCTGTCGACTTTACTTTCAACCAAAATAGCTTGTTGGGTTTTCTTTTTTCTTTCCTTTACTTATTCTAAATTGAATCAATGTTTTATCGATATGCTCTCGTTTAAAACATTCATATCTAAACCTATTTGGCTGGTAAAATAATTTAATTTATAAAATACAGTACTGTCCGCTTCATGGCTGACTCAACTTAGTGGTATGTGCCCGGATTTCAAGTTCAAGGAACAACCAACCAACGAACCAAATCTTTTGCAATTGCATCGCGGGTACATCGCTTTTCAGCAGAATGATGAATAATTGTGCAGTGAGTGCTTCTCAACTTGTCAAAAATTATTATGTAGAACGCACTGGGTACGTTGAAAGCGTACTTGAATTAGTAGTCCCGACGTTGTTTACATCGGGTTCCAGAAATAGCGCTTTTGCGGCTTTTGCTGTTATTGTGCTACACTTTCCACGCCGGTCCGGTTTTTTTTTTAATGCCGCGTTTAGTGCTTAGCGGCTATATGTATTCAATTTTGTTTTCCTAGTGCTAAGGCTGCATCTGAAGAAATCGCATCCGTCCAGCAAACGTTTTTTGACTACAGAATGGAACAGCAGGAGGGG
The DNA here is from genome assembly GCF_043290135.1 of Rhipicephalus microplus. NCBI lineage: Eukaryota > Metazoa > Arthropoda > Arachnida > Ixodida > Ixodidae > Rhipicephalus > Rhipicephalus microplus. The sequence continues at coordinate 184,027,101 of NC_134701.1, forward strand.
ATCAGAACGTATTGAGTCTACGCAATGGTCCAACAGAATACCAAAAGGCACGCAAGAGTTGCTCGAAAACGAGACACTACACGTGAGCCTGGAGTTCATCAGGGATGTCTGCTGCCCCACCAGTCGGACAGTGAAAGCTACAAGAGCAGCCTTTCAGAGCCTTTCCTAAGCACTCTTTGGGTAACTGCTGCATGCACAGTGGCTGGGTACCTACAATGCCCGCGCCTCTCCCTTGGGGCACCGCCATGTTGACCATGGTTACCCCGGCACCAAGTTTGCTCTTTCCCTTTGTCCTCTGTGTCCTTGTGCATGCAAATTTAATCATAATAATAATAATAATAATAATAATAATAATAATAATAATAATAATAATAATAATAATACCTACCAAGTTATAAATAATCATGTTTGTGTAGTAGGCCAAGATTCATTATCCTATCCTTCCCCATCGTTTGGAGAATTGGCTACACACTTGCTGCACTTCGTCTGCTACACACATTACATTTGCTACATTCTCCTCTAAGCACTTGCTAGGATATTTGTGTAATTTTTAGGCAGTGGGTGACGACAATGGAGAATTCTGCCTGAAGTGGGCATGCGCCACTGTTAATAGGTGATCAAGAAATATTGATCAAGTGTATCAAGTGTATTGGAGCATTGGACGACCCACTAGTTACGAAATTTCTATTGTTTGACGCCTGGTTTTTTTTTTGATATTCTAAAACGCTTTATTACTCATAATAACGCAATTTCTTTTCCGACATGAAGCCTGCCTAAGGCCAATATAGCAATGAGTTCCGAGCACCGGCATGGCTCAGTGGTAGAATACTGGGCTGGTACGCAGCGGAACCAGGTTTGAATCCCATTGTGAATTGGTATTTTTTTCGGTTTTCTGAGTTTTTTTTTTCTTATTTCATGCAATACTGGTCACGGGCTGTGGCGGCGGCGGACAACTACAGCGCCGCGCGTGACCCGTGTTCTGATCTCATAACAGCTGTCACTGTAAAATGCTTAATTTCCACTTAAAGGGGTCGTGACACCCAATTTTCGACCATAATTTGTGTTGTGTGGGTTGGTCCTTGTACGTTCGCAAACAATCTGGCGAAATTTCAGCGCACTCGGTCGTGCCGGTAATTTTCAATCGAATATTTTTGTAAACGAGCGAGTGGTCTAGTGGTCGGGCAACACTGGTGCGCTCTCTAGTCGTGACGTAACCAACCGCTTGCTCCGCGAGATTCTGCATGGATTTCAGTACGGAGGGCGATCGTGTTTCATTGGCAGCTGCGCTTGCAATCGAGTCGTTTCAGGGTTGAGCAACGTGCCACTGGAACCGAATGACTTGCAGTGGTTGAAGCAATGCCACCGCGTCACCCATGCTGTGCTGTGGGTGCCAGAGCATACAGAGCAGGGAGAGTATTAGCGTCGCACTGAGTACATGCCGTTCAGTTCAGATAATGAATACGTGTACATGCCGCACGTATACCAAAAGACGCAAAAGCAACGGTCAGTACGCACAGCATTGTTACCACCACTTATTAAGTCGTGCATGTACGTATTCTAGCAAACAAAAACTTGAACGCTTTACCAATTCCATTGCGCAAAGAGTGCTCACGAATGCAGCGTCTGTTAATCGTTATGCTCACTTGTAAACCTGGCGTGCTTAAAATAAAGCTACTTACCAATGCGGAAGGCCGTCGGCAACGTCTGCCACATCAGCGAGGTCGTTGGCATCTTGGTTTGCCCGTCTTGGACACTTCCTTCGTCGCTCGGGCTTATGGCGATGGGGTCAAAATTGAAATGTGCAGCGTACACGACGTTGTCCCTGCTTCTGCTGCTCGATGAATCATTGCCCAAAATGGGAGCTTATGATGGTGCCGACGACATGGCGATGGTACCGGTACCACTTCGCAACACTTGGACACGTGCGGACCACGTGACAAGCAACACTCCCAACAGAGTGAGCACACTGACCACGTGCCGAAGGTGCCGTTTGGTAGCAGACGATGGCACTGCTCCCATCGGTTTATGACGTCGTGCACTCCATGGCAAACTGGCAGTCGCCGGCGGTGGGCGGAGTTTACAGCCGAAAATTCCTACGGCTTAGTTTGGACTGAAATAATTTTTCGCAAATTAGTTTTCACACGTCTACAAGCATATTCCACTCTCTACCTTCGTTTTTTGCAGAAAACTTCAAGTTGTTGGGTGACCATGTCCTAACCCCTTTACGAACTAGAGAGATTGTGATGGAAACAAAAGAGAGAAAAAAAGAGAAACGGGAAATGAAAAGCAAGGAGTGAAGAGAGATAAAAAAAGAGAATGAAAGGAGAAAATATGGAAAGAATGTGCAAGTAAACGAGTACAAGCAGTGGAGATGAAAGAAATAGAAATGAATATAGAAAGAGCTTGAAAAGATAAAAAAATAGGGGAAGAGAAATAAATAAAAAAAATAAACACAAAACAATATTTTCAGACTAAACAAAGAGAGAAAAAAAAGACAGAAAGAGGAAAGCTAAATAGAAACAAAAAAGGCCGGCCAGCTCCACACCTCCCCCACACTTATCACCATTTGTGCGAAGCCGGTTTGACTTTTTGCCGCTTTCTTTTTCTGCGCATATTCTAGGTGCAGTTTCATCAGTCTTTTCTGAGCAGTTTCTATTTTATATTCGTTCAAAACTTAACCTCAAGGCACGCAAGGGATGCTCTCACCGGATACAATGACAAATGAATGCTAACGTCAGTGGGCCTTAACCTTGCTTCCTAGCCTTTCTCAGCAAGACAACATACTCAGAATGTTACTTTCTTGAGCAGTATACGCGTAGATGTAGCAACCTTATTCATTAAAGAATATAGCCTCTGTGTACAATATTCGCGTACGTTGTCATTTAAAGCAGCGTCCTCGGCTGGTTGAGTCGGGTGAGCTACTTAGACGGGGCATTTGTCTTTTTATGTTCTAACTCTCGTTCTCTTAAAGGAAATGAAAGCGATTGTCACTGTGTTTTTTTTTTGGGGGGGGGAGGGTGCGTTTGCTCGCACAGCTTTATGATGGACGTTGCATTTAGGTGTCCCACTGGTGTTCTGTTCTACGGTCCCAAGATTTGATGGCTTCATATTGAAGCACCTCAAGCTGATTCTCTGCTGTACATTTGTTTCGCTACAACGAGGTCTTCCTGTTTGACGAGTTTGTAAGTAATTTTGCATTTTTTACGGATGTTCAGGGAAGGTTGAAGATAAAGAGACGCTGAGAATAAAGAAGCTGTACATGCTGTTTCCAAGATTACCCAATGACTTTTCGTTGCATATACAGTAGAGTTGACGTCGTCAACAATTTCTATGGATCAGTGTGAATGATCAGTATAAAAGAACCAAGCTGCATCTGTCCTTTCAAATTACTAGATGCAGTTGGTTAGTTTTTACACACACGCATTCGTTATATCTCAATCAACCACTAGAGTGAATGTAGCAGAACAATTGCGGTTGGTCTTCGAGCTTTAAAAACGACTTTAAGTGGTCCATCTACGAGGTTTATTCATTTTCAGTGTTTTCTAATTTTAAAAAGTTGCAAGAAACGAAAGTTGCGAGAAACCAAGATATGTGGTCTTGATGTGCTCCGTATATAAGTGAAGGACCGCTAATTTACCGTAATTGGTGGGAATATTAAAAGAAAAACTAATCACTGACGTGTTTATTTTCTGATGTTAATTCGCAAAAAATTTACTATTTCAACACGTGCTGTTGGATTTGTTAAAATGGCATAGAGGGAAAAATGTAAGCGCAACCCAACAAGCCACCAAAATTCATAACAAAATCCTCAATTGCGCTCTCAAACCTAAATAGTGGGCTCCGTAAGTATTATCCAATACTGGCAAAGAACGAGCGCCTTCGAAAAGCGTTTCCTGGCGTACCAAAGGTTGTGCATCGCTGTATAAGAATTTGGAGGATATGTCAGTGCATGCAACAGTTAACACTCATTCTGCTGGCCAAGTAACACTTTTCCACCATCTAAGATGCATGACGTGCAAACATTTTCAAAATGCCATGATAGTAAAAGCAGCTGTAGTGATTATGTCCATTGTATAAAATTCAGTTTTATCTGCACCAGTGAGAACGTTTTCCGCATAATAGGGCGGCCTGTGAAGGTTAAATTAAACGTTCATCGCGCGGACATGGCAAAAACATTACCAAAAGCATTGGCACAGGATAGTAATGTAGCAAGACACAACTACCACAGTCTCAAACTCTGCATACTTTAGCAAAACCCCCGGTCCAAAAAAGACAAAAATCTTACAGAGTGGTACCTTATTCACGAGTGCATTACACTCCAGCCAGTTCGTATAAATGCTTCTGAAGGGGCTGTTGAAACCATTCAGTATTGCGACATATACACAAAGAAAACCACTGTGAGTTAAGCCCTCTGTGAATTTCAAACCATCCATCGTTAACATCTGACAACCGGTTAGACAACCGGGACATGGCGCGACGTGTCCAGCCTTATTTATTTTCTTTCATTATATTTCTTTACGCCTACCTGAATTGTTCATGTCAGCAAACATTTTACACCTCCCTCAGGCCCTCAATAATTAAATCGGTTTATTCTGTGCTTACTTGTGGCTCATACCTCCGAATGGAGTATACGTAGATAGTGCTCACACGAGCTCCCCATCTCTCGATGCGCTTCCACAAATTGTATATGTAGGAGTGGCTACGCAATTCTTTAACGGCTCATGGGCCGTTAAAAAATCGTATGATGCAAAAACTATTACTATGCACGTAAATTAAATCCAAAAGAAGTTGCATTATATATTGTCTTATCATTTTTATAAACTTGATACAACAGTGCAACAAAAGAACGAAAAAAAAAACCTCGCCATCATGGCTAAGCAGGTTTCAGAAATAAAGCGCTCTCAATGAAAAACTTCTGAGGTGTGATAAAAGCTTTACCGCGCAAAGATTTATGGGTTTCCTGTAGCGCAACTAAAGCGAGAACAAAATCAATATTATGGAGTACTTTAAGACAATATACAAGAATGAATAAAATAACGGCAGCATATGTGACTCAGAGTAATTCATTCTATAACCTCCAACTGTATTGCATCTTATATGACCCCAACAAAGATATAGGTAAATAAAGGAGGTTGAAATTGGAAATGCCTAAACTACTCCCTCAATAGAAAAGGAAAAAAAGAGTAAATTTAAGGGCCCGTTATTCTTTATCAGACACAATATTAGTGAGAACTAACACAAAATTATACCAAGGAAATTACAAGGGTTCTTATAATAAGTGATTGATATGTAGTTGTAAAAAACGAAAAGTGATGGAAAACATAACTTCCCTTGGGCAGAGACTGAACCTGCTACCTTCCAACAACGCGTCTGATGCTCTACCAACTGAGCATCCACGGCGTTTCAGACGTTGTGAATGCTGAGTTCTCGACGAGTGATTGTTATCAATTAAAATGTACGCGAGATATGAAAACACAAACTGTTTTGCCACCTTGTTATACGAGCCATTTTCCTAAAACTTCTCTTTGGAATGTTTTATTTTAGTGCGCCTGCTGTTTTAAATATGCTTCAAGTAATAATGTGCGGGTGCTTTTATTTTTATGTTCTCTTTAGTCACAGGTGTTGCGATTGCTTACCACTTCGCAGAGACCATTCGAGTGGAAGGTGTTTTCCCCGCACACAAGGAATGACTAAAAAATCATAGCATGTCCAAGGACTGAATGATGATGAGTGGGGCGAAGCATTCGTCCATGTGTTAAACCATTCGGGCGCCCGTCTATCTGTCCGTCTGTACGTCCCTCCATCCTTGCTTTCGTTCGTCCATGCTTCTGTCCATCCATCCGTGCGTTATTTCGTCTATCTGAGCTTCTGTCTGTCTGTCTGTCTGTCTGTCTGTCTGTCTGTCTGTCACTCACACTAGCACCACCAGCTGAGTGAGTCATCCAACTCGGTGGTTACGAACCGGTCAAAAGAGAGATGCACGGACAGACCGACGGCTTTAGGAGCTTCGCCTCTAAAAAGCGGCCCGCTAGCCAAAACGTGATGGCTATGCGAAAACACAAACAAACGACGACACTGCAGGAGGTATGTAAATCACACAAAGCTCTCGTGCGTAGCTCGCCAAGCGCGTTGGATGCCCACAAAGCGTTCATATGGTTCTAAGAGCTGAAATTGCGTGACGTTGTTATGAGCTATGATTTTGTTCTGTCGAGCCTTCCTCTCACAAAGAAAATGGCAGTCCGGTCCTGTCAATGCTATTAGGAATGTCATGATTGTCTTTTAAGTAATTAGCATAAATAATTACATAGCAGTGGTACCGCGTTTTCTTTTTCAATTGCTAGCGCCCCTTCTATCTCCCATGGGTAAAGTCTGTGCTTTCCTTTTAGCGTACGCGTTCATTTCCTCTGTACCAAAGTGGATTGTTCTATCTGTTCCTTACTACTTTGCTTCCATCGCGTCTTGACAACTTCCTTGTGCCCCCTAACTTTTCTTCTCTATTCCCTTGCTTCATTGTACGGCTATGGTATGCTCGACAGTCGGGCCCCTGAAGTGAGCCCAGCTTTTGACATTTATCTACCATAAATGATGTTCCCCTTATAAGAAAGATGGATCCGCCTATCCGGATACTGTGCCAGTTTGAGGCTCTTTAGCGGTGTTTATGCATCTGATATTCTAACAAAAGCAGGCTATTCTTTGCCTTTGATGAAACACACAACGTTACGGAGTGATTACAGATTTAACATATTTTTAAAACGACCAATCACTCTACGCTTTTAGCTCGTTGCTTATATATTGACGCAAGGTAGGCTGGCAACTATAATAGCCAGCCTCTGAGGAGGACAACGAAGTACTTCTGTGTGCGCGTGCTCTGGTGTTCGCGTTTCTGGCTCTTGGGTTACGAGAGTAAACGCCCTATTTTGTACCTGCGTACCTGTGTCTTTGTGACATTTTCTGGTGGAGGTGCGGGGTACGGTAGATTATACGGTCCCCTGAGAGCCCCCCTGACGCAAGTCCATCGAGTAGCTCAGCCGAGCTTACCCCTGTGCACCTACATTGCAGCCGTCGTCTCCAGGGACTCGAGCCACAGCACGGTTTGCTGACTGAACGTCAGAGGACTATGAATCAAACACCGCCTAACGTCACCGCGCCAGCACCAGCGCACCTGGTTATCAACCAGCCCAAGACGCTGAAGACATTTCACGGAGCTGCTTTTGAAGATGCCGACGACTGGCTTGAGCATTTCGACCGGGTCGCCGTCATCAACGATTGGACCCCAGAGCATAAGCTACGCTATGTGTACTGCTTCCTGGAGGACTCCGCGAAAACGGGGTTTGAGAACCATGAAGCAGCGCTTACGTCGTGGAATGAGTTTCACCGGTAGTTCCTTAAGGCATTTGCCCGAGAGGACAGGAAAGAGACAGCGGAGTGTGCTATATAAGCAAGGGTTCAAGGCCCTAACGAAAGGGTGACGACTTACGTAGAGGACATGGATCGGCTTTTCAGGCGTGCGGAGCCCTCTATGACCAAATCCAAGAAAGTTCGCCACCTAATGCGTGGTGTTAAAGAAGAGATTTTTGCCAGCTTGATTTGAAACCCGCCTGCGACACTTGCGGAGTTCCATGAGGAAGCCACTACCATGGACAGGGCCCTTCACCACGTGCCAGGCAGTATAACCGTGGTGTACACCCAAGTGAGGTCACTTCTGTCACTCTCGGCAATGACATCAGCGCGTTGCGAGAGCTTATCAGAGCTCTCATTAAGGAAGAGCTACAAAAGATGCAGGTGACTGCTTCACCTGTAGAGCAGCTTTCCATTGCGGAGATGGTACGCGCCGAGCTACGGCAAGCCGTTCACGATCCCCAACCGTCCGAGGTACCACAACAGAGGCACTGCGTCGAGATGAGCTACGCGGAAGCAGTGCGACGTCCTCCATCGTGCAGTTCAACCAGCGTATTTTACCACAATGAGCGACACGCTCAGAAAATGGAGGTAGGCTTCCGTCCTCGCAGCTCACCGTTGATCGCCGAAGCAAGACCGAGACAGAGTGACATCTAGCGTACACCCGACCACAGGCTCCTTTGTTTCCATGGCGGGGAAGCCGGATACGTCTACGGAACATGTCTATACCGTCGTGTCGGTCTCCGTGGATTTTTTCCTAATGCCCCTCGTCCACGACCTGGCGAGCGACGAAAGGAAATAGAGAGTTTCATCTCTAATCGTCGCGGTATCGACCATAGGTCGCAAGAGCCTCGCTCATCGTCGCCTGCTCGCTACAGGTCACTGAGCCCAGCCTGTTCACGCGGCGCTCCGAGACGCCGTTCACCCAGTCCTGCAAGTCGGGAAAGCTGAGTTCAGCGACCTCCGGAGGTGAGGCCGCTGACGCTGACTCTACGGAAGATCCTCCCCTACGACGACAGCGATGGCAGCAAAAAGATGTACAGACGCAGTCAAACGTGGTACGAAGAGTGGAGACAACAAACATTGCAGTAACTGTGGAGGACGAAGAAGTAATGGCGTTAATTGACACTGGAGCAGACACTTCCCTAATGAGCATGGGTCTTGCCTGCAGGCTGAAGAAGGTTTCTACACAGTGGGCTTAGTCGCAGATACGTACGGTAGGAGGCCATCTTCTTACTCCGGTAGGGCGGTGCACAGCGTGAGTCAGTATTCACGGATTTACGTATCTCGGAGATTTTGTAATACTGCCGAGTTGCTAGAGGGACCTAATTCTCGGACTATACTTTCTGCGTGATAATGGAGCCGTGATTGATTTGCAAGAGTCGCAGGTGACGTTTTCTACGGCACACGCTTTAGCGCGCAACCTTCAAGGCAGTTACGTCAATTCTTTGAGAATTGTTGACGATGATGTCACGTTACCGCCGAAGAGTAGCGTGTTCACCTTGGTAGCCTGCGACGTTTTTGACGAATTGAACGACTATGAAGGTATTGCAGTGGCAAATATCCCGCTGCTGCTCAAACGAAACATATGCATAGCTCAATGCCTTGTTCGGTTAGAGAATAAACGCTCTCGAGCTCTGCTGACCAACTTCAGCAATGAGTTTCAGCACGTTCCTAGAGGGACTACTGTCGCTTTCCTCAGGGAAATCGCCGACTTTTTCGATATTGGCACATTGGATACGACTTCACCGCATGCAAAAGCTTGTGCTTACCTGGGAAGCCGCATTCACGTGAATCCAGACTTGCCAGATTCACGAAAATAGCGGCTGCTAAACCTTGTGAGGCTATTCTCGGACTGCTTTTCCACAGCATCGTAAGTTCAGCGTACCACCGTTACAAAACACCGCATTGTTACCGAGGAATCAGCGCGGCCTCTTCGCTAACATTCATACCGTGTGTCCCCAAAGAAAAGAGAGGTGAACAAGCATCAAGTTTAAGAAATGCTGAATGATGACGTCATTCAACCATCGACAAGTCCGTGGGCGTTACTTGTTGTCTTAGTAAATAAAAAAGACAACACACTACGCTTCTGCGTCGACTATCGACGGCTTAACAAAGTCACAAAACGCGACGTTTACCCTCTGCCACGGATTGATGACGCCTTAGACCGTCTACGCCACGCCCAGTTCTTTACATCATTAGATCTCAAGTCAGGGTACTGGCTAATTGAAGTTGACGAGGGCGACCGTGAGAAAACCGCGTTCATGACGCCTGACGGGCTCTAAGAATTTAAAGTGCTGCCTTTCGGTCTCTGTTCTGCTCCCGCCACGTTTTAACGCATGATAGACACTGTACTAGCTGGACTAAAGTGGCAGAAGTGTCTTGTATACTTGGATGATGTCGTTGTGTTTTCAAGCACGTTTGACGAGCATCTTTCAAGGCTAAAAAGTGTCCTCACTGCAATAAGGAGAGCGACCCTTACTATCAAGCCCGAAAAGTGCTAGTTCGGCTATCAGGAACTGAAGTTTCTCGGCCACGTGGTGAGCCCGGGAGTTGTTCGACCAGATCCGGAGAAGTTGGCTGCCGTTGCGGGTTTCCTTCGTCCTGGAGACAAAAAGGCTGTTCAGCGATTCCTCGGACTCTGTGCGTACTACTGCCGTTTTGTCGAAGGATTTTCAAAAATTGCAGAACCTCTTACAAGAATGACACGGCCAGATGTACCTTTCGTATGGACGGAAGAACAACAACAAGCCTTCGTAGAGCTGCTCAATCGACTGAAGACAGCTCCTGTGATGGCATATTTCGACGACACTGCCGACACCGAGATCCACACAGATGCCAGCAACGTAGGAATCGGAGCCATTCTAGTTCAATGGCAGAACGGCGCAGAGCGTGTGATTGCTTACGCGAGCCGCAGTCTCACAAAAGCAGAGGCTAATTACTCTACCACCGAAAAAGAGTGCCTAGCAGTCGTTTGGGCCATTAGCAAGTTTCAACCCTACTTGTACGGCTGGCCATTTCGAGCGGTCAGTGACCACCATTCGCTCTGTTAGCTTGCCAACCTACGGGATCCATCAGGCCGCCTTGCCAGCTGGAGTCTCCGCCTTCAAAACTACGACATAACGGTGGTCTACCGATCAGGACATAAGCATACAGATGCTGACTGCCTGTCTCGTGCTTTCATTTCTCCGACGTCATCTGACACTGAAAGAGATTTACCGTTTCTGGGCATCGTTGATGTGGTGCGGATGGCTGAGCTTCAGCGTGAGGACACTGAGCTACTTCCTGTCATCCAGCATCTTCAAGGAGAAGACGTTATCGTCCCACGCCGGCTCTCGCGTGGTTTAACAACGTATTGCCTGCGGAACAATGTTCTCTACAAGAGAAATCTCGAGAGCAGCCAGGAAACTTTCCTCCTCGCCGTTCCAACGGCACTGCGTGAGGAAGTTTTGCAGGCGTGCCACGACGATCCTTCGGCTGGTCACTTAGGCTTTGCTAGGACATTAGCGCGCATCCGACAGAAGTGCTACTGGCCACAGCTGTATTCGTCCGTTCAGCGCTATGTCCGCACCTGCCGTGGCTGTCAGAGGCGTAAAGTTCCACCCGCAAAGCCCGCCGGTTTCCTCCAACTTTTAGATTCACCTCTAGCACCATTTCAGCAAGTGGGAATGGATCTTCTTGGTCCCTTTCCTACGTCATCCTCAGCCAATAAGGGGATAATTGTCGCAACCAACTATCTGACTAGCTATGCAGAAACCAAAGCAGTGCCTAAGGGAACTGCAGTAGAAGTCACCATATTCTTTGTCCACGACATTGTTTTGCCTCATGGTTCACCTGCTGTTCTCATAACCGATCGCGGAGCAGCATTTACGGCAGAGTTATTGCAACAAGTCACCAAGCTGACGCACACCAACCGCCGGAAAACAACAGCTGATCATCCCCAAACGAACGGCTTGGCGGAGAGGTTAAACAAAACACTGACTGACATGCTATCTATGTATGTTGATGTAGAGCAAAAAACGTTGGATGAAATTTTGCCGTACGTCACGTTTGCTTATAACACCGCTGTGCAAGAGACCACGGACCTAACACCATTCGAGCTTGTTTATGGCCGTCGCGTCACAACACCGTTAGACGCTGTGTTCCCCGTAGACCAGGACAACAGCGGAAATGACAGCGTTGACGACTTCGTCGAGAAAGCTGAGGGAGCCCACCAGCTTGCACGGAGCCGCATTCGCGCGCAGCAAGATATCGACGCTCGCCATTACAACCAAGGCCGAAGGAGCGTCCACTATCAACCAGGTGACTATGTATGGGTGTGGACACCAGTTCTACATCATTGGCTTTCGGAGAAGCTATTGCGACGCTACTTTGGCCCTTGCGAAGTTGTGCGCTGCCTCAGTGACGTGAATTACGAGGTAGTTCCCCAAAGCTCCGACACCAGTTTAAACCGAAGACGTCCACGTCCAAAAGTAGTCCATGTAGTACGGATGAAACCGTACCACGCCCGCGAGTTATGAACACTTCGAACTTTTTCCCTATTATCCACAACAGTGTGAGCTTTTTTTTTCGGTGACGTGATCATTTTTTTTTCATGGGCACCTCTTGCATCTCAGTCAATCGACCGGGACGCTCGCTCTTGAAAGGGGGGATTGACGCAAGGTAGGCTGGCAACTACAGTAGCCAGCCTCTGAGGAGGACAACAAAGTAGTTCTGTGTACGCGTGCTCTGGTGTTCGCATTTCTGGCCCTTGGGTTACGAAAGTAAACGCCCTATTTTGTACGTGCGTACCTGTGTCTTCATGACAAAATTACCCATATTCACTTTACTACTCTTGCCTGAAATATGAATAGTTTTTCAAGATTATAATGGACACGGGGAAAACAAATACAAGATCTCTATAGCTCAATACAATATGAATAAGAGCCAAGCACTCGTAGATGTATGAAACGCTTTTTTTTTGTTCTGAAGGGCACAGGTGTTTTACGAAGAAAAATAGGAGAAACATAGAATACTGTTATCAGATCCGGAGTTGCTATGACATTTTAGAGGTGATTCATCGTATACCCCTCCCACATAGCAAATCTATTTTCATGGACAGCGAACAGTGTATGTAATTTGTTTTCAATATCACTCAGACGCCAGGCACTTGAGTCCTAGAGTGCTTTCAGTTATTGGGTATCTCCTTAAAAAGGATTACCTAAATACTCACTACGTATAGACGAATACGCGAATTGTCTATCTGAGGGCATTGTAAATGACGATGGCAGATGCAGGCGACTTCTAAAACATGCTTCTCGCTCATTTTACAAACATTATAGTTGCAAATGAAAAAAAAACAGATGCTCTAAATTAACCGACAAAAGCCGCATTTTTCTGTTTTTGACCTATGTGTAGTACCGGCATTGTTTCAGAAGACACACCTTCCTAATGCAAAATCAACATGGCCTAGATGTCAGGATACAAACGAACAAAACTTGCAGGAACCCTCATGCAGCAGATGCGTATTCACTAAAAAGTAATACTATAAAATACTTTTCACTTCAACATATATAAGGGGCCGGAAGTGACATGAAGTACATACCGTTTTGTCGTCTTTTTTGTTTTGCTATATACCTCGATTTTTATTAGGTGCTTTGCACATCGCCCCATTGTTACCTGATTGAGATGAAAGTTTACGAAGGACAATATACCTGGGTGCTCATTAGTTGGCTTCCTATTTATTGGAATAAAGTTTCTATAGTCGTTATGCGCTGGTCAGGTGGGTGAAAATGTCAGGATAATTGTTCTCTGCATAACGTGGCATCGATCCAAAGCATTCGGAGCAAGAGAAAGAAACGAAGAGAAAAGGCAGGGAGGCTAACCAACCTTTGGCTTGGTTGCTACCGTGCACGTAGGGTGTGGTAAAGTGGGGAATGATACCAACAAAACTTAAAGAAAGGACAAAAACAATTACTTTGAAAACACCCAACACTAACTCCCGCTGGTAGTACACATGTGCTGTTGTAGTCTGGTCATCTTTGCATAGCTAAACAGGGCTATCGTGGCGTTGTGCATGTGCGAAACAGGTGGCCATGGTCTCAGTATCTTTTTTTTTTCTGTCGGTGGTCTTGCAACCGGAAATAGGAGCTTGCCAAACAGCTACCCAGTGTCCTCACAGCCGCATAAGTTACGTTTTGCAGTGCTGTCGAATCGAATGAGATACAATACGCATTCCTAAAAGCCATACAGAGCCGCAGTTCTGATGGTAAACGACAATGCCAACTAGATTGATTGATATGTGGCGTTTAACGTCCCAAAACTACCATATGATTATGAGAGACGCCGTAGTGGAGGGCTCCGTAAATTTCGACCACCTGTGGTTCTTTAACGTGCACCCAAATCTGAGCACACGGGCCTACAACATTTCCGCCTCCATCGGGAATGCAGCCGCCGCAGCCGGGATTTGAACCCGCGACCTGCGGGTCAGCAGCCGAGTACCTTAGCCACTAGACCATCGCGGCGGGGCGCAATGCTAACTGGGGTTTCTTGAGTGCAAATACGAGTCAGAAAACCCTGCGTTTTTCATTGCACTAGCATGATGCGGTGAGAAGCTCATTACGGTTGCCACAGAGCCTCTGTATGGTCCTCTGGTATGGACATGAGCATCCGCAGAACGCTATAGGAATCCGCAGGACTTCTTCGCAGGACTTCTTCGTGAGTCAACTATTGAGCTTCATTGGCGCGATCATTGACGCCAATCCACAATTGCTTGGTCAATGCTCAAATATGTTACGTCATTGTTCGAGAACTTGGTAGTTGTTGTCTTATTTCATGCACCAATGGCTGTTGTTTTCTATGCCTTAAGGTAAACCTTAGGCTTGTAAGGCCGACCTCAAGTCATAAAAGATTACCGATTGAATACGCGGCTGCTCAAGTGCATACTAGACAACCCCTTGTAGCGCTATCAGTTCTAGAGTGTCGATGTCCTGATGTGAAAAAAAATCTGAATTGCTATAATACGTCCACTCGTGGAACAACCCGGGAAAGCTGTTTGAATGAGTGGAGCCATAGGTTTGAGCATGCATTTGGTCAAAGTATGTTTCGTGCAAAACGCGCAAATACAACTGCTTCAAAGCAGGAGGTTCCATGCGCGTTTTCTTAGCGATTCTAGGAAACGATAAGCACACGTCAGGTTGACGCCGACGCCGCCAAGCATATGATAGGTGCATCGCGGGCTGCAAGCGAGATGCTAATGTGGCGCGGTTTCTCGTCAAAATACCGCAGAACGATGCATGTGGCCGAATAACGAACATGCAGAGATTAGGGAATGCACAGAACGGTCAACCACTGTGCTGAGTTTGCTCCAGGCGAACTTATCATCCCCCGCAGGGGAAGTGGAGACGAGGGATGTCCAGACTGCATACCCAGCCTTCGCGACTGAGTGTGGCCACTAATTGCGTTTCGCCCAATTTGGTGGGGTGCTCACGAAATGCGGCAGCCACGTTCATAAATTATATGGGCGATGCCGTCACCCGGAAAGCTCGCGTAGTTCGCTTCGGCACAACGACAGCTGGCACAGAGTAACTAAGACAGTTTTGTTTTGCATTCCGGGAGATTTTGTTCACGTGAAGACACGAACACGTGTGATGTGAAGAGGGGGCGCTGATCTCGAATACACTGCAGCTTTCACAATGAGATGAGTGTAGATTTTATAAGCAGTAAGCAGCTAATGTTGTAGTCATCGTGTTTATTTGATACCTTGCTCTGTTTTTCACGAACTTGAAAAAAAAAATACCTGTAAGTGACCACCATAGTAAACAGTTAAGTTTTCTTGACCTTGATTATTATACTAAACGAATCATGACGCCAACTTGAAACTGACCTGGTTGCATGGTTTATACGAAGTGCTGCCAGGATTTCCTGCGTAATGAGAACACAAGTGGTTATGCATAGGTGTGCTTTTATAGGCGAGTATGGGCTGTCACGACACTTCTCTGGCGTATTGGTTCTTTCTGCTAAAAAAATATGGAGAAAACACTGGAATGAGAATTATTGCTTACCCCCTTCTTTAGCGGTGAATCAAAATAAGAGCAGTAAATAAAGCTTTACGTAAGCATAAAAAAATCACCACCCAAGCATGTCGTACAAATGGTTAACCAGCGAAAGCTGAAACGTGCGGCCCCGATGTTAAGCATTAGAGTCAATCCGATGTGACACTGAAGCCTTTCACAATTATTGGTTACAAGTTTGTGCTTGTTAATGAGGATAAACACATTTGGCTTGGGTTTACCACAGTCTTTATTTCGCATGCCACACGTGGCGCCTCGAATGATCACATTCATAGAGCAGTGTAATTGCGGTTGAGTGAGTGAGTATGAACTTTATTAAGGTCCTGAGAGGAAAGAAAGCGGTGCCGAAAGCCCCGCCATCAATCCGGCGGCTCCACCCAGGTCGGGACCGGTAGACAGAGTCTCTCGGCGACGGCCCGCCGAGAGACTTTCGGTAAGTGAGCTTTCGCTGTCAGGGCTTTGCATGGTTGGCATTGTGTTCGGAAAGCTCCGTCGCGGCGTCGTCGTCGTCGGAGGATCTTCGGTAGTTCGTCGCACAGCAACCGCACCTCCACCGGTTGCTGCCCTTAGTTTCCCGGATACGGGCTAGGAGACCGGCCCCGCGTTGGGCCGGAGTACTGCCGTGGGTGCGGTGACATGCGGCGGCTGGGCGACGGCGAACGGGAAGGACTTCGGGGTGTTCATTGAGTTCCTGTCATGTAGTCGGCGATGTCACGTGGCCGTTCCCCTGGCTGCGGACGTGGTGCATCGACGGCGAAGCCACGCAGTCCCATCTGTCGGTACTGGCAACGGCGGTGAGTGTGCCCGGCCTCGCCGCAGTGGTAGCACAGTGGCCGGTGGTCAGGGATGCGCCAAACGTCGGTTTTCCTCGGCGCACTGCGCTGGCCCGCTGGTGAACGGTAGGTCGTCGGTGGGGGTGGTGGCGTCGGTGGTGTTTGGCGACGGAAGTGTGATGGGGCGGCGTTTTAGCGTGGATGGGAAGGAGCGTTGTGGCGCACTGCAGCAGCGTAGCTCATTGTTTCTGGCTCGGGCAGCAGTGTTTGGGGAATGCGAAGTGATTGCCGAACTTCTTCTCGCACAATATCGGCGATCGAATCCACTTGAGGGTGCGCCGAAGGCAACAGTTTGCGCAGCTCTTCCGCACGATCACTCAGATCGTTTCACGCAGGTTTTCGGAGTCACTGGTTTGAGCAGCAGCGCATTCTGGAGTCAGGCGATGATTATACTGTCAGCGGTGGATTCCTCATTAGTCCCGCGAAGAGCTCCTGTTTGACCCCTCGCATGAGGAAACGAACTTTCTTCTCAGGCATGTCTGGGTCAGCGTGACGAAATTGGCGGGTCATCTCCTCTGTGAAAATTCCAACCTTCTCATTTGGTAGCTGAACCCGGGTCTCTAGTAGAGCAGCGGCCCTCTCTTTTCGAGCGACGCTCGTGAACGTTTGCAGGAATGCGCCGCAGAAGACATCCCACGTGCGGAGCGTGGACTCTCGATTTTCGAGCCAGGTACTTGCGGTGTCTTCCAAATAGAAGAGGACACGACGCAGCTTTTCGTCATGGTCCCAGTGGTTGAGGGCGGCCACACGGTCGTATATATCTAGCTAGGACTCTGGGTCTTCGAACGATGACCCATGGAAAATTGGTGGTTCCCTGGGTTGATGCATGACCATCGTGGGCTGGGACGCTGCGGTTGTCATTGTCGCTACAGTCGCGGTCATGGCCTTGGTCTTCCGCGCCTTGTCTTGTAGAAGCCCGTACTCCGGTGGTAGCCCTTGCTGTCGGCGGCTTGTTCGCTGCTCGTGGTTGGCGTCGGTGTCTTCTCCGCGACGTGGGCTGGGTTCATGGCTTGACGGGGGCGTCCGGTACATGAACGAAGCAGCACCTCCACCAGATGTCACGGGGTCGTGACATGGCCGAAGACAGGAGACTTCGTGTTGGGATTTAACTGTTTATTTGGGCGAACCTGTGCCTGGTAAACGAAAAGTCCAATTACAGCAGCAGTCTCGCACAGATAGCAGTCTCGGACTGATAGCGGCGAACGGAGCGTCGGCCTTCGATCAACAACTGACAAGCGGCGAAGCGCGTCGGCATTTATACTCTTGCCGTCGAATGTTCTAGCGTTATCGCTGGCGGTGGCGTAGGTTCCAGAACAATCTGTACCGTTCGCACAGTGGGCGTGATCTTATCAAAATGATCTACTACAGTCCGGAACCTTCTCGAAAACTGCAGGCGCGGTTTGCGCTGAGAATCGTGTGGTGTTTTGGGACGATAACAAAAACTTGTGAAATGGAACGTGGCAATATGGTGGTTTCGGGACGTCAAACCCCACATATCAATCGAAGCCCAGATGGAAGTAAATGAATTCCCAGTTAACCACGAATTGCAGAGTCCACAATTGCGGCATCTGGCGTCCCCGTATCATCATTTCGGGAAGAAACTCGTAATGTAAGATTATTTCTGCATTTATTTACAGTAATATCGGCTTGTGACTTTTACCTCAAGGGGTTTATTTGTTAGCGCTTATTTTTATGTTGACGTTTTTCTTTCTTGGCATTGCTTCTGATATTTGGTTGAAAATTTTGCATCGCACACTATAATATCCCATTGTACAATGCGAAGGAAAGCAAACAGAACGCCAAGCTCGCGCAGAACGCACAGCACAGTCCCAGTGAAAGCTACAAGAGCAGCCTTTCAGAGCCTTTCCTAAGCAATCTTTGGGTAACTGCTGCATGCACAGTTGCTGGGTACCTACAATGCCCGCACCTCTCCCTTGGGGCACCGCCATGTTGACCACGGTTACCCCGGCACCAAGTTTGCTCTCTCCCTTTGTCCTCTGTGTCCTTGTGTATGCAAATTTAATAATAATAATAATAATAATAATAATAATATTAATAATAATAATAATAATACCTACCAAGTTATAAATAATCATGTTGGTGTAGTAGGCCAAGATTCATTATCCTATCCTTCCCCATCGTTTGGAGAATTTGCTACATACTTGCTGCACTTCGTCTGCTACACACATTACATTTGCTACATTCTCCTCTAAGCACTTGCTAGGATATTTGTGTATTTTTTAGGCAGTGGGTGACGACAATGGAGCATTATGCCTGAAGTGGGCATGCGCCACTGTTAGTAGGGGATCAAGAAGTAGTTTCCTAGTGGATTGGAGCATTGGACGTCCCACTAGTTACGAAATTTCTATTGTTTGACGCCTGGATTTTTTTTTATATTCTAAAACGCTTTATTACTCATAATAACGCAATTTCTTTTCCGACATGAAGCCTGCCTGAGGCCAATATAGCAATGAGTTCCGAGCACCAGCATGGCTCAGTGGTAGAATACTGGGCTGGTACGCAGCGGAACCGGGTTTGAATCCCATTGTGTCTTTGGTCTCTTTTTTAGTTTTCTGAGTTTTTTTTTTCTTCTTTCATGCAATACTGGTGACGGGCTGCGGCGGCGGCGGACAACTAAAGCGCCGCGCGTGACCCGTGTTCTGATCTCATAACAGCTGTCACTGTAAAATGCATAATTTCTACATAAAGGGGTCATGGCACTCAATTTCAGACCATAATTTGTGTTGTGTGGGTTGGTCCTTGTACGTTCGCAAACAATCAGGCGAAATTTCAGCGCACCTGGTCGTGCCAGTAATTTTCAAACAAATATTTTTTGTAAACGAGCGAGTGGCCTAGTGGTCGGGCAACACTGGCGCGCTCGCTAGTCGTGACGTAACCAACCGCTTGCTCCGCGAGCTTCTGCATGGATTTCAGTACGGAGGGCGATCGTGTTTCATTGTCTGCTGCGCTTGCAATCGAGTCGTTTCAGCGTTGTGCAACGTGCCACTGGAACCCAATGACTTGCAGTGGTTGAAGCAATGCCACCGCGTCGCCCATGCTGCGCTGTGGGTGCCAGAGCATACAGAGCAGGGAGAGTATTAGCGTCGCACTGAATACGTGCCATTCAGTTCAGATAATGGATACGTATATATGCCGCACGTATACCAAAAGACGCAAAAGCAACGGTCAGTACGCGCAGCATTGTTACCACCACTTATTAGGTCGTGCATGTACGTATTCTAGCAAACAAAAACTTGCACGCTTCCTCATTTCCATTGCGCCAAGAGTGCTCGCGAATGCAGCGTCTGTTAATCGTTATGTTTACTTCTAAACCTGGCGCACTAGAAACAAAGCTACTTACCATTGCGAAGGCCGTCGGCAAAGTCTGCCACATTACCGAGGTCGTTGGCA
This sequence comes from Rhipicephalus microplus, assembly GCF_043290135.1. Lineage (NCBI taxonomy): Eukaryota > Metazoa > Arthropoda > Arachnida > Ixodida > Ixodidae > Rhipicephalus > Rhipicephalus microplus. The sequence goes on from NC_134701.1 coordinate 184,046,794, forward strand.
TCTGGGTTTGCACCGTCTTGGACGCTTTCTTCGTCGCTCGGGCTGGTGGCGACGGGGTCGAAATTGAAATGCGACGTCGTCCCCGCTTCTGCTGCTCGATGAATCATTGCGCGATCCTTGAATTCATAATGGTGCCGACGACATAACGATGGTACCGGTGCCACTTTGTGAGACTTGGACACGTGCGGACCACGCGGCAAGCAACACTCGCAACACACTGACCACGTGCCGAAGGCGCCATTTGGCAGCAGACGACGACACTGCTCCCATCGGTTTGTGACGTCATGCACTCCATGGCAAAATGTCAGTCACCAGTGGTAGGCGGACTTTACAGTCGAAGACTTCTACGGCTTATTTTGGACTTAAATAATTTTTCACAGTCCAGTTTTTACACGTGTACAAGTATAATGGACCATCTACCTTCGTTTTTTTTTTGCCGAAAACCGCAAATTGTTGCGTGAGCATGTCATGACTCCTTTAAAAACGAGAGTGCTTGGAATAGTAACAAAAGAGAGGGGGAAAAAGAGGAGCAGGAAGTGAACAAGGAGTGTAGAGAGATAAAGAAATAGAATGGAAGGTGAAAAGATAAAAAAAAATGAGCAAGGAAACCAGTATAAGCACTGGAGAGGAAAGAAATAGAAATGAAAATAGAAAGAGCATGAAACGATAAAAATAGGGAGGAGGAGGAGGAGGAAAGAACTTTATTCAGAGTCCGGCGAGTAGATGGGGTGGGCGATTGGCCCCGCCTAGGTTACGGCCAGGAGTCCTTGAATCCTGGCGGCTTCCTCGGCCCGCTGGACGGCCCACATTTGGTCTTCGAGGACGGAACTGAGCATTGCGGCCTCCCAGCGCGCGCGAAGGCTGTCAGCAGAGGCCGCATACTTGTTATGAGTACTAATCCCTCTACATTCCCATAACATATGCTCCTGAGTGGCTCTGGAGTCGCAACGCTTGCACCTGTCCGTTTTGTATATATCAGGATATATAATGTGCGATAGTGCAGGATTCGGATATGTCCTAGTTTGTAACTGCCGCCATTCGACAGACTGTTTTTTTGTTAATTTTGGGTGAGGTGGCGGGAATATGCCCCTCTGTAATCTATAATGCTTTGTAATTTCATTGTATCTGGTCATTCTGTCTTCCCACTCCCACTCGTCTGCCACGCCGTAATCACCGGAGGAGGTTGGGGCGGCACTTGAGAGGGCAGCTCGGTCGGTGAGCCCTCGAGCTGCGTCATGTACAGCCCCATTGTTGCTGTCCCCCGCGATGGCATGAGCAGGTGTCCATATAATATATGTATTTCTGGGGCTTGTTCGACACCCTCCTTTGATAATACGTAGTGCCTCCGGGGAGATGCGGCCGTTGGCAAAGTTTCTCACTGCCGTTTGAGAGTCACTGACTATCACGGTTGCGTTTGTCTGAGCTACAGCGAGCGCTATGGCTACCTCTTCCGCTGTCTCGGTACTTGTGGTGCGTATCGTCGCGCATGTCATACAGCGTTTGTTGCTATCGATTACGGCTGCGGTAAACCCCCGTTTGCGCTTGTATCGAGCAGCGTCTACGAAAACTGCGTCCTTGTCATTACCGAACTTTTTTTTTATTTGTTTTGCTCTTGTCTCTCGTCTAGCTTTATTGTGTTCGGGGTGCATGTTTTTTGGCAAGGGTGGTATCATCATTGTTTCCCTGGTCTCTTTTGGAATGTCCACCTTAACGCCGTGTTGCGTGTGATACGTTATACCTAGTCGCTCTAGAATATGTCTTCCTGCTCGTGTCTTAGAGAGACGTTCATATTGCGCCGTACGCTGCGCCTCAATAAGCTCATCTATTGTATTGTGCAGGCCTAACTGTAACAGTTTGTCGGTGCTTGTGCTAATCGGTAGCCCTATAGCTAGTTTGAATATTTTTCGAATGAGGCAGTCTAGCTTGATCTTTTCCGCGACTTGCCATTTTAAGTATGGCGCTACGTATACTATTCTGCTAATCACGAATGCCTGTATCAACCTTATCGTGTTTTCCTCCCGCATGCCACTGTGCTTAGTTGCTATCCTTTTTATGAGTCTCATTATTTGGGCTACAGTTGCATCCGATCGCCTGAGGATTTCTCCATTGTTGCCCTTGGCTTCGATGAGCAGACCCAGTACTCTGATCCTGTCGACTATGGGTATGGTTTTTCCATCGGCTGTTCTTAACTGTATTTCTTCTCTATGAGCAAGACCTTGCAGGCAGTTGCCTGGTTTGCGACCTCTACGAGTAGGTCTGTACAGCAACAGCTCTGATTTTTCCGCAGAGCAGGCTAGCCCAGTACCTTCCAGATACCGCTCGACCGTTTCGACTGCTGTTTGAAGCGTTTCCTCTATTTCGCCATCACTACCACTTCTCACCCATAGGGTGATGTCATCTGCATATATAGTATGATTCAGTCCTTCGATTGCTTGGAGTTTGGTTGGCAGTCCAATTAGAGCCAGATTGAATAACATAGGTGATAATACCGAGCCTTGCGGCGTACCTGCACTGCCCATCTCAATTTCCTCTGAAACTAGGTCCCCTATCATGATCTTTGCCTTCCTTCCCGTCAGGAAATTACGCACGTAATTGTACGTCCGTTGTCCCAGATCTAGATCGTTTACCCTTTTTAGCACCGTTGCATGGGTTACATTATCAAAGGCCTTCTTGAGGTCTAACCCTAGAATGGCCTTTGTCGCTGTTCCCGGATTATCTATAATCTGATGTTTTAACTGTAGCATTGCGTCTTGCGTTGAGAGGTTCCTCCTGAACCCTATCATTGTGGGTGGAAGCGCATCCCGGTCCTCTAGATAGGTAGTTATCCTCTCCAGAATCACGTGCTCCATGAGTTTCCCCACGCAAGATGTGAGAGATATGGGCCTCAAGTCCGCAATCTGCACTCGCTTGCCTGGCTTGGGTATTAACACGATTTTTGCCGTCTTCCATTGTTGCGGAATCTGTCCTGCCTTTCATGATTTGTTAATGAATTCAGTTAACTTAGTTATGGACTCGTCATCCAAATTGCGTAGCGTTTTGTTAGTTATGCCATCTGGTCCAGGTGCTGATCTAGTATTGAGTTTTTGCAAGACGGCCCTCACTTCTGCCTCCCCGATCTCGTTGTCTAAATCATCATTTGCTAGCCCTGTGTAATCAGGGTGTGTAACGGGAAGCGCTTGAGAGATGTATGTTTTCTTGATTTCATTCAGGTAATCCTGCTCTGTACCTTGATATCTTTGTATTAACCGATTAATATTGTGCCTTTCTGCCAACTTGTTTCCGTCCGGGTTTAACAAATGTCTAAGGATGGTCCACGTTTTCGCCATTCCTATCTGGTTGTCCATGTCATTCCACTTTTCCTCCCACTGTTGTCTGCACAGCTGCTGGGCGTATTGCTCTATATCTCTGTTCAATTTAGCTATCTTTCTACGAAGTGTCCGGTTGTGCCTTTGGTTTTTCCACCTCCGTTGTAAACCTTCCTTAGCTTCCCACATGTGGAGAAGCTTATTGTCTACATACTCTAGCTTCGCCTCCGGTGGCACCGTTTGCGTAGCGGCCTCCACGTCTCGTTTTAACTTTTCGGTCCATTCCTCAATACTCCGTATCATTTCGTCGGGCTCCTCTCTGATGTTTCGGAACTTGTCCCAATCGACAAGTTTAAGTTGTCTGCCTTTTGCCTTCCGCGGCCCTGCCCTCACCGTTATTTCAAGTATAAAATGATCGCTTCCCAAGTCATGTTGCGTATTGGTCCATTGCGTGTCCAGTATATTTTTGGTGAACGTCAAATCTGGCGTGGTATCCGCGCAAACGCTAGTACCTGTTCTTGTAGGAATGGATGGATCGGTCACGAGCGTCAGGCCCTCCTCCTGTGCGTCCAACCACAAGTTCCTGCCTTTCTGGGTTTCGATCCTGTATCCCCATGCACCGTGTGGGGCGTTGAAATCTCCTCCAATCACTAGCGCCCGGTTGCCCGTTATAGCGAGGGTTTTTCGAAACAGTGTGCGGAATTTGTGCTTTCTGCATTTAGGACTGCTGTAAATATTCAATACGAAAAGACTGTCCTCTGTTTTTCGCGTGGGTATGAGTTCGAGGAGAATGTGATTTATTGCCTTGATTTCCGTGTCATGTTGCACCACCGCGTGATTTCGCTTAACCAACGTTGCTAATACCTTTGTCTCCCCATCAGCACTGCCGAATAACTTATATCCCGACAGTTTGACCAGCCCGTGCGTTTCTTGCACCATTATAACATCCGGGGTGCTGGTGTCTTTAAGATGTTGTTGCAAAATGTATCGTTTTCGATTATATCCTCGACAATTCCATTGCCAAATCGTGTAGCTATTTTGTCTGTCTATGGCGGCGTTACAGGCTCTCTAATCCCTCGGTGGGCACCGAGGTCCTAGCGTACGGTTTAAAAGACGTCTTAACTGGGCCCCCACCACTTGACTGCGATCCCCATATTGCTAGCTTGGCGTCGAAATCAGCCACCATTTGCTGCACTTTCTGCAATAACGTCTTGCCTAGCTCCTCAATTTTGGCCTCTATGTTTGCCTCAAATCTAACTTCTTGTTGTTCGAGCTTAGTTTGCAATTTTTTTTCAATTTGTTCCATTTTGGCTTCCATGGTGTTTGCGAATTCCTCCTGTCTTTCTTGTGGCGTCGCCACTGCTTTTGGTTTCTTTACCACGCTTTTAATCGGAGCGTTCTCTGGTTTACGTTTAACAGGGGTGAGGGCTGCTACCTCTTCCTCCATTGCTGCGCCTTTTTCCTTCATTATAACTTGTGAGGTTTCCTCGTTGCGTGTGACCCCTCCGTTTTTCAGAAAATCATTTTCTTCCCTGAGTTTTCTAATCTCATTTATAAATGCAACATTGTTCTTCCTGATCTGCGCCAATTCGTTCTCTAGCGCCTTAATTTTACATTGAAAAGCAGCCTCTGCCTCCGCGCGCGCCCCGGAGGCCACATCAGCCCAGCTCACCTGGAAGGGTCCCGCGGTGCCACGGACGCCGCTCGGTCCTTTTGAGCTTTGGGATCCTCCTCCCTCCTTTGATCGGGGAGACCCGGTGTTGCCGGTCTTGGGTCTAGACCTCGATCTGGACCTCGATCTGGACCTCGATCTGGACCTCGATCTGGATCTCGACATAGATGTGGTGGTAGTAAACGTAGAGCGGTTTTTGTTTTGTGCTTGAAGCTTGGTGAAGGCTTCTGGTCCGGATGCGTCCCGCGTCCGATGTTCCGATCTTTGACCTGAGTCACCCCATCTTTGCCTGTGAAGTGCTTTCGCTTCCGTCTCGTAGTAAAGTGCTTCTTCTTCCTCCCGTCGGGCTCGTTCCCAGCGGCGTCATTTCACCAGATACGGTACCTTAAATCTGGCCTTGCAATGGCGATCTGCCGTCGGGTGGTCTTTGCCACACAGCTGGCACTTCACTTCGCACTCGTGCTCCTGCGGTGGGTTCTTAGTGCCACACCCTCTGCATATTCTGTTATTCGGGCTCGGGCAGACGTCAGCTCTGTGACCAAGGCGTCCACACTGGTAGCACACGTCTATTTTCTTGCAGTATAGTGAGCACTTGACCAGTGCTCTTCCGTAGCTCACATAACTTGGAACGCGATGCCCATCGAAGAGGACGATGACGTTTGTGGTGTTTCCCATCCTCTTGGCCATGAGGACTGTCGGATTTCTCGGGGTTACCAGCATTTCCACGATCTCTCTTGGAGACACGTCCTGCGTTACACCTCGGATCACCCCTTTAGATGTATCTTCCGGAGCTGACTCGTACGCATTGGCTTCGAATTCTTTGTCCCCAATCTTCAGTTTAGCGATGGTTCTGTATTTTTCGGCGCGCTCCTCTGATGGTGTGCTGACCACTAGAATGTTCTGTTTATAGTTGGCACATACCGTGTCTTCTTCCGATTCATTCCTGGGTATTTTAGCGGCGTTGGCGATGCAGCATTCTAGACGATTGATCCCGTAGTCAGTGACCTTGAAGCCGTCACGTGGGCGCACAATTATCTTGTAATCTTCCTTCGGCAGACGGGGCATCCTGCTCGCAGCCGCAATTTGTCTTGCTCTCTGTCCCTTCCTCCATCTATTACTGACCACGTTCTCGCTTGAGAAGTGCGTTTCTTGGTCCTTCGCTTCATGCGTTGTGGTTTCTTTGTTGGCTCGTCCTTTTCTGTTCACAAGGCGCCAACCTGCGTCGTTCTCATACTCTTGTTGCGTGATATCTTCGCCATCCACGCTCATCGTAGCCATCCCGTGGCATTAACCCGATAAGACGCCGCCTTGAAGGGGCTCAAGACGCCAGCGTCCGTGGGCTAGGCCAAGCGCATTATGCACAGCAGCAGGAGGCAACGGCGTCGTGCGTTCGTCGGCGTTACATAAATGTGGTCAATGTGCCGAAAATTAAACGTCCACCTACTTGAGAGTGGTATCGCGGGGTTCCGTGGAACTTCCACTTTCTTCACTGTAAGAAGGCGTCCGTCAATTCTTCGATTTCACGCTGAGAATCACTGAAAATCTGCGGAGCCGACGCGACATGCGTGTCTGCACTCCGTGGCCCCCTGGCGGTCTCTAAAAATAGGGAGAGAAAAATAAATAAATGAAAAAAAACACAAAAAGAAGAAGAATTTAAGACAAAAAAAGAGAAAAAGAAAGAAAAAATTGGCCCCGTATCTGCATGTAATCTTCAAATGTTGCCGAAAGATGATAGTCTTGTGTGTGGAGAAAGTGAACAAAACATTTTTTTAATGTTACTTAGCACAGGATGCTACTATCTCAAACTCTGCCTACTTCTAGCGAACTTCCCGGCCACGAAAGACAGAAAGCCTAGAGTCATGTCTTATTCACGAGTTCATTAGACTCCAGCCAGTTGGTATAAACGCTTCTGAGGGGGTGTTGAAACCATTCAGTATTGTGACAAATACACAAAGAAAGCCAGGGCGAGTTAAGCCCTCTGTGAATTTCAAACCATCCATTGTTAATTTCTGACAACCAGTTCGACAACCGGGATCTGGCTCAACGTGTCAAACCTTATTTATTTTGTTTCATTATATTTCATTACTCCTACCTGAACTGTTCACGTCAGTAAACCTTTCACACCTCCCTCAGGCTCTCATTAATAAAATAGGGTTACTTTATGCTTATTTGTGGCTCATACCTCCGAACAAACTCCCTAGAGAGCGCTCCTGCTGGCCCCCCATCTCTCGGTATATTGTATATGTAGAAGTACCGAGAGATGGGGGGTAAATTGCATATGTAGAAGTGGCTACGCAATTCTTTAATGGCTCATGGGCCGTTAAAGAATTGTATGATGCAAAAACTATTACTGTGCACGAAAATGAAATTCAAAAGAAGTTGCATTACATATCGTCTTTTCGTAAATTTTATAAACTTGACACAGCAGTGCAACAAAAGAACGAAAAAACCTGGCCATCATGGCTAAGCAGGTTTCACATATATAGCACTGTCAATGAAAAAATTCTGAGGTGTGATTAAAGTTTTACCAAGCAAAGATACATGCGTTTCCTGTAGCGCAGCTTAAGCGAGAACAAAATCAAAATTATGGCGTACTTTAAGACAACACACAAGAATTAATAAAATAACATCAGCCTCGATGACTCAGAGTAATTCATTGTACAACCTCAAACTGTATTGCATCTTATATGACCCGAACAAAGAGATAGTTAAATGAATGAGGTTGAAATTGGAAATGCCTGAACTACTCCCTCACTAGAAAAGGAAAAAAAGAGTAAACTTAAGGGCCCGTTATTCTTTGTAAGACAATATTAGTGAGGACTAACGTAAAATTGTGCCGAAGAAATTGCAGGGGTTCTTATTATAAGTGATTCATAAGTAGTTGTGAAAAACAAAAAAAAGTGATGGAAAACATAACTTCCCTTGGGCAGGGACTGAACCTGCTACCTTCAAACAACGCATCTGATGCTCTACCAACTGAGCTCCCACGGAGTTTCGGACGTTGTGAATGCTGAGTTCTTGACGAGTGATTGTTATCAATTAAAGTTTACGCGAGATATGAAAACAAACTATAACTGTTTTGCCACCTTGTTATACTAGCCATTTTTCTAAAACTGCACTCTGGATTGTTTTATTTTAGCGCGCCTGCAGTTTTAAATATGCTTCAAGTAATAATGTGCGGGTGCTTTAATTTTTATGTTCTCTTTAGTCACAGGTGTTGCGATTGCTTACCACTTCGCAGAGACCATTCGAGTGGAAGGTGTTTTCCCCGCACACATTGAATGACTAAAAAATCATAGCATATCCAAGGGCTGAATAATGATGAGTGGGGCGAAGCATTCGTCCGTGTGTCAAGCCATTCGTGCGCCCGGCTATCCGTCCGTCTGTACGTCCCTCCATCCCTGCTTTCGTCCGTCCATGCTTCTGTTCATCCATCCGTGCGTGATTTCGCCTATCTGTGCTCCTGTCTGTCTGTCTGTCTGTCTGTCTGTCTGTCTGTCTGTCTGTCTGTCTGTCTGTCTGTCTGTCTGTCTGTCTGTCTGTCTGTCTGTCTGTCACACTAGCACCACCAGCTGAGTGAGTCATCCAACTCGGTGGTTACGAACCGGTCAAAAGAGTGATGCAGAGACAGACCCACGGCTTTAGGAGCTTCGCCTTTAAAAAGCGGCCCGCTAGCCAAAACATGACAGGTATGTGAAAACACAAACAAACGACGACACTGCAGGGGTTATGTAAATCGCACAAAGCTCTCGTGCGTAGCTCGCCAAGCGCGTTGGATGCCCACAAAGCGTTCACATGGTTCTAAGAGCTGAATTTGCGTGACGTTGTTATGAGCTATGATTTTTTTCCGTCGAGCCTTCCTCTCACATCGAAGATGGCAGTCCGGTCCTGTCAACGATATTAGGAATGTCATGATTGCCTTTTAAGTAATTAGCATAAATAATTACATAACAGTGGTACCGCGTTTTCTTTTTCAAGTGCTAGCCCCCTTCTATCTTCCCCCATGGGTAAAGTCTGTGCTTTCCTTTCAGCGTACGCGTTAATTTCCTTTGTACCAAAGTAGATAGTTCTATCTGTTCCTTACTACTTTGCTTCCATCGTGTCTTGAAAACTTCCTTGTGCCCCCTAACTTCCATTTTCTACTCCCTTGCTTCACTGTACGGCTATGGTATGCTCGACAGTCGGGCCCCTGAAGTGAGCCCAGCTTTTGACATTTATCTACCATAAATGATGTTCCCCTTTTAAGAAAGATGGATCCGCCTATCCGGATATCACTGTGCCAATTTGATGCTCTTTAGCGGTGTTTATGCATCTGATATTCTAACAAAATCAGGCTATTCTTTGCCTTTGATGAAACACACAACGTTACGGAGTGATTACAGATTTAATATATTTTTAAAATGGCCAATCACTGTACGTGTTTAGCTCGTTGCTTATACATTGACGCAAGGTAGGCTGGCAACTATAGTAGCCAGCCTCTGAGGAAGACAACGAAGTAGTTCTGTGTGCGCATGCTCTGGTGTTCGCGCTTCTGGTCCTTGGGTTACGAAAGTAAACGCCCTATTTTGTACCTGCGTACCTGTGTCTTTGTGACATTTTCTGGTGGAGGTGCGGGGTACGGTAGATGATACGGTCCCCTGAGAACACCCCTGACGCAAATCCATCGAGTAGCTAAGCCGAGCTTACCCCTGTGCACGTACGTTGCAGCCGTCGTCTCCAGGGACTCGAGCCACAGCACGGTTTGCTGCCTGAACGTCAGAGGACTATGAATCAAACACCGCCTAACGTCACGGCGCCAGCACCAGTGCACCTGGTTATCAACCAGCCTAGGATGCTGAAGACATTTCACGGAGCTGCTTTTCAAGATGCCGACGACTGGCTTGAGCATTTCGACCGGGTCGCCGTCATCAACGATTGGACTTCGGAGTATAAGCTACGCTATGTGTACTGCTTTCTGGAGGACTCCGCGAAAACGTGGTTTGAGAACCATGAAGCAGCGCTTACTTCATGGGATGAGCTTCACCGGTACTTCCTCAAGGCATTTGCCCGAGAGGACAGGAAAGAGACAGCGAAGCGTGCTATAGAGGCAAGGGTTCAAGGACCTAACGAAAGGGTGACGACTTACGTAGAGGACATTGATCGGCTTTTCAGGCGTGCGGAGCCCTCTGTGTCTGAATCCAAGAAAGTTCGCCACCTAATGCGGGGTGTTAACGAATAGATTTTTGCCGGCCTGATTCGAAACCTGCCTGCGACACTTGCGGAGTTTCATGAGGAAGCCACTGCCATGGACAGGGTCCTTCAACAGCGTGCCAGGCAGCATAACCGTGGTGTACACCCAAGTGAGGTCCCTTCTGTCACTCTCGGCAATGACATCAGCGCGTTGCGAGAGCTTATCAGAGCTCTCATTAAGGAAGAGCTACAAAAGATGCAGCTGACTGCTTCACCTGTAGAGCAGCTTTCCATTGCGGAGATAGTACGCACCGAGCTACGGCAAGCCGTTCACGATCCCCAACCGTCCGAGGCACCACAACATAGGCACTGCGTCGAGATGAGCTACGCGGAAGCAGTGCGATGTCCTCCATCGTGCAGTTCAACCAGCGTATTTTACCCCAATGCGCGACACGCTCAGCAAATGGAGGTAGGCTTCCGTCCTCGCAGCTCACCGTTGATTGCCGAAACAAGACCGAGAAAGAGTGACATCTGGCGTACGCCCGACCACAGGCTCCTTTGTTTCCACTGCGGGGAAGCCGGACACATCTACGGAACATGTCCATACCGTCGTGTGGGTCTCCATAGATTTTCGCTTAATGCCCCTCGTCCACGACCTGGCGAGCGACCAAAGGAAATAGAGAGTTTCATCTCGAATCGTCGCGGTATTGACCATCGGTCGCAAGAGCCTCGCTCATCGTCGCCTGCTCGCTACAGGTCACTGAGCCCAGCCTATTCACGCTACGCTCCGAGACGCCGTTCACCCAGTCCTGCAAGCCGGGAAAACTGAGTTCAGCGACCTCCGGAGGTGAGACCGCTGATGCTGACTCTACGGAAAATCCTCCACTACGACGACAGCGACGGCAGCAAAAAGATGTACAGACGCAGTCAAACGTCGTACGAAGAGTGGTGACATCAAACATTGCGGTAACATTGGATGACGAAGAAGTAATGGCGCTAATCGACACTGGAGAAGACACTTCCCTAATGAGCATGGGTCTTGCCTGCAGGCTGAAGAAGGTTTCTATACAGTGGGCTGGGTCGCAGATACATACGGCAGGAGGCCATCTTCTCACTCCGGTGGGGCGGTGCACAGCGCGAGTCAGTATTCACGAATTTACGTATCTCTGAGATTTTGTAATACTGCCGAGTTGCTAGAGGGACCTAATTCTCGGACTGGACTTTCTGCGTGATAATGGAGCCGTGATTGATTTGCAAGAGTCGCAGGTGACGTTTTCTACGGCACACGCTTTAGCGCGCAACCCTTAAGGCAGTTACGTCAATGCTTTGAGAATTGTTGACGATGACGTCAAGTTGCCGCCGAAGAGTAGCGTGTTCACCTTGGTAGCCTGCGACGTTTTTGACGAATTCAACGACTATGAAGGTATTGCAGAGGCAAATATCCCGCTGCTGCTCAAACATAACATATGCATCGCCCGATGCCTTGTTTGCTTAGAGAATACACGCTCTCGAGCTCTGCTGACCAACTTCAGCAATAAGTTTCAGCACGTTCCTAGAGGGACTACTGTCGCTTTCCTCAGTGAAATCACCGACTTTTTCGATATCGGCACATTAGATACGACTTCACCACATGCAAAAGCTTGTGCTGACCTGGGAAGCCGCATTCACGTGAATCCAGACTTGCCACATTCACGAAAAGAGTGGCTGCTAAACCTTGTGAGAAATTCTCGGACTGGTTTTCCACAGCATCGAAGGTTTAGCGTACCACCGTTACAAAACACCGCATTGTTACCGAGGAGTCAGCGCGGCCTCTTTGCCAACATTCATACCGTGTGTTCCCGAAGGAAAGATAGGTGATTAAACATCAAGTTTAAGAAATGGTGAGTGATGACGTCATTCAACCCTCGACAAGTCCGTGGGCGTCACTTGTTGTCTTAGTAAAAAAGAGACAACACACTACGCTTCTGCGGCGACAATTGACGGCTTAACAAAGTCACAAAACGTGACGTTTACCCTCTGCAACGGATTTATGACACCTTAGACCGTCTAGCCACGCTCAGTTCTTTACATCATTATATTTCAAGTCAGGGTACTGGCAAATTGAAGTTGACGAGGGTGACCGTGAGAAAACCGCGTTCGTGACGCCTGACGGGCTATAAGAATTTAAATTGCTGCCTTTCGGTCTCTGTTCTGCTCCCGCCACGTTTCAACGCACGATAGACACTTTACTAGCTGGACTAAAGTGGCAGACGTGTCTTGTATACTTGGATGATGTCGTCGTGTTTTCAAGCACGTTTGACGAGCATCTTTCAAGGCTAGAAAGTGCCCTCACTGCAATAAGGAAAGCGACCCTTACTATCAAGCCCGAAAAGTGCAAGTTCGGCTATCAGGAACTGAAGTTTCTCGACCACGTGGTGAGCCCGGGGGTTTTTCGACCAGATCATGGAGAAGTTGGCTGCTGTTGCCGATTTTCCTCGTCCTGGAGACAAAAAGGTTGTTCAGCGATTCCTCGGACTCTGTGCGTACTACTACCGTTTTGTCGAAGAATTTTCGAAAATTGCGGAACCTCTTACAAGAATGACACGGCCAGATGTACCTTTCGTATGCACGGAATAACAACAACAAGCCTTCGTAGAGCTGCGCAATCGACTGCAGACAGCTCCAGTGCTGGCACATTTCGACGACACTGCCGTTACCGAGATACACACAGACGCCAGCAACGTAGGAATCGAAGCCTTTCTAGTTCAATGGCAGAACGGTGCAGAGCGTGTGATAGCTTACGTGAGCCGCAGTCTCACAAAAGCAGACGCTAATTACTCTACCACAGAAAAAGAGTGCCTAGCAGTCGTTTGGGTCAGTAGCAAGTTTCGACCCTACCTATACGGCCGGCCAATTTGAGCCGTCAGTGACCACCATTCGCTCTGTTAGCTTGCCAACCTACGGGATCCATCAGGCCACCTTGCCAGCTGGAGCCTCCGCCTTCGAGAGTACGACTTAACGGTGGTCTACCGATCAGGACATAAGCATCCTGATGCTGACTGCCTGTCTCGTGCTCCTATTTCCCCGACGTCATCTGACACTGAACAAGATTTACCGTTTCTGGGCATCGTCGATGTGGTGCGGATGGCTGAGCTTCAACGTGAGGAGACTGAGCTACTTCCTGTCATCCAGCATCTTCAAGGAGAAGACGTTATCGTCCCACGCCGGCTCTCGCGTGGTTTAACAACGTATTGCCTGCGGAACAATGTTCTCTACAAGAGAAATTTCGAGAGCAGCCAGGAAACTTTCCTCCTCGCCGTTCCAACGGCACTGCGTGAGGAAGTTTCGCAGGCGTGCCACGACGATCCTTCGGCTGGTCAATTAGGCTTTGCTAGGACATTAGCGCGCATCCGACAGAAGTACTACTGGTCACAGCTGTATTCGTCTGTTCAGGGCTATGTACGCACCTGCCGTGACTTTCAGAGGCGTAAAGTTCCACCCGCAAAGCCCGCCGGTTTCCTCCAACTTTTAGATCCACCTCTAGCACCATTTCAGCAAGTGGGAATGGATCTTCTTGGTCCCTTTCCTACGTCATCCTCAGTAAATAAGTGGATATTTGTCGCAACCGACTATCTGACTCGCTATGCAGAAACCAAGGCAGTGCCTAAGGGAACTGCAGTTGAAGTCACCAGATTCTTTGTCCACGACATTGTTTTGCGTCATGGTTCACCTGCTGTTCTCATAACCGATCACGGAGCAGCATTTACGGCAGAGTTATTGCAACAATCACCAAACTGACGCACACCAACCGCCGGAAAACAACAGCTCATCATCCCCAAACGAACGGCTTGACGGAGAGGATAAACAAAACACTGACCGACATGCTATCGATGTATGTTGATGTAGAGCACAAAACGTGGGATGAAATTTTGCCGTACGTCACGTTTGCTTATAACACCACTGTGCAAGAGATTATAAACCTAACACCATTCGAGCTTGTTTATGGCCGTCGCGTCACAACACCGTTAGACGCTATGTTCCCCGTAGACCAGGGCAACAGCGGAAATGACAGCGTTGACGACTTAGTCGAGAAAGCCGAAGGAGCCCACCAGCTTGCACGGAGCCGAATTCGCGCGCAGCAAGATATCGACGCTCGCCGTTACAACCAAGGCCGAAGGAGCCTCCACTATCAACCAGGTGACTATGTATGGGTGTGGACACCAGTTCGACATCGTGGGCTTTCGGAGAAGCTATTGCGACTCTACTTTGGCCCTTACGAAGTTGTGCGCTGCCTCAGTGACGTGAATTACGAGGTAGTTCCCGAAAGCTCCGACACCAGTTTAAACCGAAGACGTCCACGTCCAAAAGTAGTCCATGTAGTACGGATGAAACCGTACCAAGCCCGCGAGTTATGAACACTTCGAGCTTTTTCCTTATTATTCACAACAGCGTGGGCTTTTTTTTTTGGTGACGTGATCATTTTTTTTCATGGTCACCTCTTGCATCTCAGTCAATCGACCGGGACGCTCGCTCTTGAAAGGGGGGAATTGACGTAAGGTAGGCTGGCAACTACAGTAGCCAGCCTCTGAGGAGGACAACGAAGTAGTTCTGTGTGCGCGTGCTCTGGTGTTCGCGTTTTTGGCCCTTGGGTTACGAAAGTAAACGCCCTATTTTGTACCTACGTGCCTGTGTCTTTGTGACAAAATTACCCATATTCACTTTACTACTTTTGCCTGAATATGAATACTTTTCCAAACTTGAAATGGACACGGGGAAAACAAAATACAAGATCTCTATAGCTCAATACAATATGAATAAGAGCCAAGCACTCGTAGACGTATGAAACTCTTTTTTTGTTCTGAAGGGTACAGGTGTTTTACGAAGAAAAATAGGAGAAACATAGAATACTGTTATCAGATCCGGAGTTGCCATGACATTTTAGAGGTGATTCATCGTATACCCCTCCCACATAGCAAATCTATTTTTATTGACAGCGAAAAGCGATATCACTCAGAGGCCAGGCTAATGAGTCTTAGAGTGCTTTGAGTTATTGGGTATCTCCTTAAAAAGGATTACCTAAATACTTACTACGTATAGACGAATACGCGAATTGGCTATTTGAGGGCATTGTAAATGACGATGGCAGATGCAGGCGACCTCTAAAACATGCTTCTAGCTCATTTTACAGGCATTAAAGTTGCAAATGAAAAAAAATAGATGATCTAAATTAACCGACAAAAGCCGCATTTTTCTGTTTTTCACCTATGTGTGGTACCGGCATTGTTTCAGAAGACACACCTTCATAATGCAAAATCAACATGACCTAGATGTCAGAATACAAACTAACAAAACTTGCAGGAACCCTTGGTTTCAGGAATGCAGCAGATGCGTATTAACTAAAAAAGTAATACTATAAAATACGTTTCACTTCAACCTATATAAGAGGCCGGAAGTGACATGGACTACATACCGTTTTGTCGTCTTTTTTTTCTATATACCTCAATTTTTATTAGGTGCTTTGCACATCGCCCCATTGTTACCTGATTGAGATGAAAGTTTACGAAGGACAATATACCTGGGTGCTCATTAGTTGGCTTCCTATTTAATGGAATGAAGTTTCTATAGTCGTTGTGCACTGGTCAGGTGGGTGAAAATGTCAGGTTAATTATTCTCTGCATAACGTGCCATCGATCCAAAGCATTCGGAGCAAAAGAAAGAAACGAAGAGAAAAGGCAGGGAGGCTAACCATTCTTTGGCTTGGTTGCTACCGTGCACGTAGGGTGTGGTAAAGTGGGGAATGATAGGAAGAAAGCTTAGAAAAAGGACAAGAACAATTAGTTTGAAAACAGCCTACTCCCGCTGGTAGTGCACATGTGCTGTTGTAGTCTGGTCATCTTTGCATAGCTAAACAGGGCTATCGTGGTGTTGTGCATGTGCGAAACAGGTGGCCATGGTCTCAGTATCTTTTTTTTTCTTAGGGGCGAGGCTCCTTATGGCGTGGCTTGTGCATCCCTCGTAGTACGTAACCACTAATGGCACATACCCGAAATAGCGGTCTTTACAATTTTCACCTTCAAGTTGGTTACGGTAAAAGTAATCTTCTGTGCGTTGTTGAACAATAAAAGATAGTGCTCAATGCATATGTTAATGGCTGCTAAGGGGGAAGGAGACGCAGGAGCATTCGGCCTTAAGGTAACGCGCACGCTGCGATCCCCATTAGCAGCTATTGGCATGTACATTGAGCACGATCTGACAAGAAAGGGTTGCTACGTTATACTCGCTGGGTGTAACCTCCTTGGTTTCAGCAAGGTTTAGCGAGCGTTGGGCCGCATAGCCATGAATACAGTGAACTAGTATATACCATAAACTCGAGGTGGTTAAAGGTGAGAAGTAAACCCGAAGCGCAAGCCGTAAGAAAGTGTGCATGTGCCACCTCCAGTTTAGTCCTTAAAATGTCCGCTGGATGGCGGTGCTTCTATATGGAGAATATATGATGAAAAGATGCGAGATGGTGGTACTTGGAGTGCTGAATAGATGGACGAATGGACACACAGACAGATGCATGGATGGACGCATGAACGGATGCAGGCGTGGATGCATGGACGAACGCAGGGACGGACGCACGAACAGACGCACGCATGGACGGGTGGATGGAAGCATGGACGGTTACACAGTCCTACGCAGGAACAGACGGAAGCCAGAACGAATGGACGGACGAATGCTTAGCCCCACTCCCCATCAGTCACTCCGTGGGTATGCTGCCATTTTTTTCTGTCGGTGGTGTTGCACCCGGAAATTGGAGCTTTCCAGACAGCTACCCAGTGTCCTCACAGCCGCATAAGTTACGTTTTGCAGTGCTGCCGAATCGAATGAGATGCAATACGCGTTCGTAAAAGCCATGCAGAGTCGCAGTCCTGATGGTAAACGACGATGCCAAGTAGATTGATTGATATGTGGCGTTTAACGTCCCAAAACCACCATATGATTATGAGAGACGCCGTAGTGGAGGGCTCCGGAAATTTCGACCACCTGGGCTTCTTAATATTATTATTTTAAACTTTGTTCGTTCCATTTTTTTCATCTGTTTCTGGCACTGCCACGAACACCAATGCAGTCCCTCCTGCTTGAGCCCTTATAGGGCCTGTGGTATTTGTAAATAAATAAATACCTATGATAATCTGGTTTTCAGCATTGATTGATAACTGCGGTTTAACGTCCCAAAACCACCATATCATTATGAGAGACGCCGTAGTGGAGGACTTCGAAAATTTTGACCAACTGGGGTTCTTAAACGTGCACCCAAATCTGAGCACACGGGCCTACAACATTTCCGCCTCCATCCGAAATGCAGCCGCCGCAGCCGGGATTTGAACCCGCGACCTGCGGGTCAGCAGCCGAGTACCTTAGCCACTAGACCACCGCGGCGGGGCGCGATGCCAACTAGGGTTTCTTGAGTGCAAATACGAGTCAGAAAACCCTGCATTTTTCATTCCACTAGCATGATGCGATGAGCAACTGATTACGGTTGCCACAGAGCCTCTGCATGATCCTCTGGTATGGACATGAGCATCCGGAGAACGCTATAGGAATCCGCAGGACTTCTTCTTGAGTCGAATATTGAGCTTCATTGGCGCGGTAATTGGCACCAATCCACAATTGCTCGGTCAATGCTCAAATATGTTATGTCAATGTTTGAGAACTTGGTAGTTGTTTTGTCTTATTTCATGCACCAATTGCTGTTGTTTTCTATGCCTTAAGGTAAACCATAGGGTCTGTAAGGCCGACCTCAAGTCATAAAAGATGACCAATTGAATAAGCGGCTGCTCAAGTACATACTAGACAACCCCTTGTAGCGCTATGAGTTCTACTGTGTCGACGTCGTAATGTGAAAAAAAAAATCAGAATCGCTATAATACGTCCACTAGTGGAACAACCCGGGAAAGCTGTTTGAATGAGTGGAGCCATAGGTTTGAGCATGCATGTGGTCAAAGTATGTTTCATGCAATACGCGCAAATACAACTGCTTCAGAGCAGGAGGTACCATGCGCGTTTTCTTAACAATTATAGGAAACGATAAGCACACGGTCAGGTTGACGCCGACGCCGCCAAGCATATGATAGGTGCATCGCAGGCTGCAAGCGAGATGCTATAGTGGCGCGGTTTCTCGTCAAAATACCGCAGAACGAAGCATGTGGCCGAATAACGAACATACAGAGATTGGTGAATGCACAGAACGGTCAACCATTGTGCTGAGTTTGCTCCAGGCGAACTTATCATCCCCCGCAAGGGAAGTGGAGACGAGGGATGTCCAGGCCGCATGCCCGGCCTTCGCGACTGAGTGCGGCCACTAATTGCGTTTCGCCCAATTTGGCGGGCGCTCACAAAATGCGGCAGCCACGTTCATAAATTACATGGGCGATGCCGTCAGCCGGAAAGCTCGCGTAGTTCGTTTCGGCACAACGACAGTTGACACAGAGTAACTAAGACGGTTTTGTTTTGCATTCCGGGAGATTTTGTTCACGTGAAGACATGAACACGTGCGATGTGAAGAGGGGGCGCTGATCTCGAATACACAGCAGCTTTCACAATGAGATGAGTGTAGATTTTATAAGCAGTAAGAAGCTAATGTTGTAGTCGTCGTGTTTATTTGATACCTTGCTCTGTTTTTTGCGAACATGAAAAAAAATACCTGTAAGTGACCACCATAGTAAACAGTTAAGTTTTTTTGACCACGATTCTTATACTAAACGAATCATGACGCCAACTTCAAACTGACCTGGTTGCATGGTTTGTACGAAGTGCTGCCAGAATTTCCTGCGTAATGAAAACGCAAGTGGTTATGAGTAGGTGTGCTTTTATAGGTGAGTATGGGCTGTCACGACACTTTTCTGGCGTATTGGTTCTTTCTGCTAAAAAAATATGGAAAAAACACTGGAATGAGAATTATTGCTTACCCCCTTTTTTAGCGGTGAATCACGATAGGAGCAGTGAA
Organism: Rhipicephalus microplus; assembly: GCF_043290135.1. Taxonomy (NCBI): domain Eukaryota; kingdom Metazoa; phylum Arthropoda; class Arachnida; order Ixodida; family Ixodidae; genus Rhipicephalus; species Rhipicephalus microplus. Next base: position 184,065,911 of record NC_134701.1, read on the forward strand.
TAAAGCTTTACTTAAGCATAAAAAAAACATCGCCCAAGCATTTCGTACAAATGGTTAACCAGCGAAAGCTGAAACGTGCGGCCCCGATGTTAAGCATTAGAGTCCACCCGATGTGACACTGAAGCCTTTCACAATTATTGGTTACATGTTTGTGCTCGTTAATGAGGATAAACACATTTGGCTAGGGTTTACCACAGTCTTTATTTCTCATGCCACACGTGGTGCCTCGAATGATCACATCCATAGAGCAGTGTAATTGCGGTTAAATGCGTTTCACTGTGCGTTAATCGCACTGGTGATTCTAGAGCCACATGCGCTCGTAGACTTCTTCGCCAAAGCCACTGTGCCATTGGAGAAACTATCACCAAGAGTGGGCGTTCACTCCGGTGAACGAGCTTCCACAAGCATCCCATTGAAGCCACAACTCCGTGTGATTGCAAGCGTTTGACATTGCCGGCTAACTTGGCGTTGTCGTTGTCAGGATCCATCAGCCACCGGTGCTTGCATTGTCATTCGCGATTTAGCGCGGTTTAGAAGACTGGCGGATCATCGGTACGCTGCTGCTGCCAATACTCGACCTCTTGGGCTTGTTTTTGTGCCAGGACTTCGCCATCGGCACGGCAAATGCGAGTTCTCTCACGTTTCCATTGCCGCGCTCTTCTAGAGTTGTCCGTGGCATACTCATATAGAATGTCTCGCGGGAAAACTCATGCGCGCGTGCTCAGGGCCACGGCTAAGACGGCATGAACGACGTCCGTCACAACGCAGCCAACGGCACGTGTGCTTGGGTATGACGCTGCGAACGACGTAACTGATAACGCAGCCAATGAAGACAACCCGTGACACCACTTCCGGGCGGTTTTCATTTTTTCTAGCCATATACAGCTTTCGCTGTAAAAAGAGGCCTACAAACATCAGCATTGTGGCTGGTGATCATCACTGAGAATCTCTCTTAGTGTTTGCCGAAATCTCAGTCATCACAGACTGCATAGCTTCGGTGCCAACTAGAGAATCTATATTAACCTATAATAAGCTTTCATGGGCAGGTAGCATTATAAGAGGTTTCGAGGGGGGGAAGTTGTTGCAGCAACGTATTTTATATTAAATGGAGATCTTAATCATTAAAGAAAAGCTATAAGCAATGATGAATAAAATAGAATTTTGTGAGTGTAAGCATAACGTTCTGTTGCCATTCTTTTTTAATTTGGTAAAAATGATTACATCAATAAATCCACTTTACCAAATGATGGCGGCAGCAATGGTAGAATTTCACTGAGATTGTGCTTCTGCATCCGCTATACTAAGTGAGTGTGCTTAAGTCGTACTTTCAAATATCTATTTCATTGTGGCTGGAATTTCATAGACACTATAACCACGTTTTCACCATCGCCGTGATGTCCCGTGTAAGTTGTGAACTGATAATATCCAAGGATCGCATGCTCTACAATGAGTAAAAGTGTGCGAGCAGGGGCGATAAACCTAGCCGTAGTAGAGGTCAAACAGACTAGCCCATCCCTTTTATTTGGATGGCGTATGCAAAAACCTCACCCCGCTCAGGATGCCTGGCGCTGAAGCAGGCATCAAACATCTCACTTGTCCTAAACGAGAATAAAAAGACTCAAGAAGAGGCGGGCTACCGTTTTTTTTTCTAGTAGTTTCTAGATTTACGCGAGATTAGACCCAAAAGAGCTGCCAGCCTCACTTCGTATATTATTACACTTTGTTGCTCTCTTATCATTGCCTCGCTGTTGCGGTGACACTACGACTTCTGGGGGGTGAAATAAGAATTCTCAGCAATCAAAGCAATTCAATCAAATATATGATGAAGTCTTCGCAAGTTAGCTTAAAGACCTCTTGATGTTTAATGGTCACTACAAAATGGCGAAAACATGATCACGTAATATAAGTGGCCGTGTTTCAGTTCTCGTGGCAACTCAGCTGGTTATTATGCGAAAGAAAATAAATTTGTGAAAGCCGAAGCATTTGCTAGGAAATATGGCAAACGATCAGGAAAATCATGAGCAAACAAAATTGTCACTGGTGAGAAAGCTGAGGTGGGTAAATTTGAGACTGACACTGTTTTTGGCTTGTGACTGCCGATAATGCCAAACGAAAGATGTAGGGCCAAACATGCTAAGGCTGTAGGCAGGTTCCTCATCGTCTATCGTCGTCTATAATAATCCCTCATCATCTAAAATAGTCGATTGATCGCTTTTGAGTAGGGGCCGAGAACTATTTTATTTCGTAAGCTTATTGTGTACAGACACTTTACAGGTGTTCTGTAGAAGCGCATTCTTCACACTACGAGCCTGTTTGTACGGTCGATAACGTGTAGATGGTGCAGAGTCAACGTTATACTTTGGCGCAATCTGCGTCGTAAGCTTGCACGGTACTTTCTCATAGTTGGTGGTACACACACAAGCATGTGTGTAATGAATATGCGGTGAATATGCGGTGACATTTTGGTATAGGCACGTATGCTCATATGTATTACAGTATGGTCACAAATAAGGTAGCTCTGGCCTCAAAAGCAGCTTGAAGGAGGTAGACGTGTCATACACTAAGAATTGTTGTCTTCCGCATTGTATACATTTGGAACGATCTACCAGAATGTATGTAATCCCTGCGGGATGTGGCTGATTAGTGTAGGCCTCCACAGTGCCTCAACAAATCAGTGGTAGACCGGAAACATTCTTTATTGGACCACTGCAGCACTACAGTATTCTTGAACCTTAAGACCAACTGTTTGAGCAGCCAGCAGAGTTATCATTGCCCTCGCTCTTCAAGCTGTGCGTTTTAAACATTGCTTCTTCCTATTTCTCTCAATAGTCGAGTATTTTCTAAGGTGGCATCCTTACATGCATTCATACGATGCTTTATTGTCAAAAAATGTTCTGTGGGTGTAATTTTTTATGCTAACCCCGGCAGCTAGCGTAAAGTATAAACTACCTGTCGATGGTAAAAGTACGCATCCTTTTATTGTATTTTGGCAAAGTGATTTATTCTACTGCTGTTAGCACACTGAGACTATACTCCGTCGATATGACCCATTACCACCACGCCTGCTCACAAGCCCCACCCTGGTGTTCCAGGGGCTAAGGTACTCGGCTGCTGACTCGCAGGTCGTGGGATCGAATTCCGGCTGCGGAGGCAGCATTTTCGATGGAGGCGAAAATGCTGCAGGCCTGTGTGCTCAGGTTTGGGTGCACGTTAAAAAACCCCAGGTGGTCGAAATTTCCGGAGCCCTCAACTACCGTGTCTCTTATGATCATATAGTGGTTTTAAAACCCAAGGAGGTTTAACATTTTTTTTAAAACTCCTTGGTTAAACCCCACATACCGACCAAATTAATCAACGCCTACTCATGATTCAACAGTATGAAATCTTTCCCGATGCTGTACCAGGATTGCGATACCAACGATTGTCAGCGCTACGACGCTTGTGATAACCGGCAAGCTGTCTTGGTGTTCGGTCACCTTACCGAGAAGACGTGATTACGTGAGCCAATCTCAAAAGACACTATAAGGCAAGTTGCATAGAAACTTCATTCGGTTTAGCAGAAAATATATGTGTTCTGTATATAGATTACCTGACTATTGTATGTGAACAATGCTCCGGACAACTTGGATACCACTTGATTCTAATGTAATACCACGAGGGGTGCAAACTGCATGAATAGTGAAGCTTCACACCGAACGTGTACATACGCGTCGCTTCGTGCTTTGAGAACATTTTCAATTTTACGTGTTCCTTGCGGCTGCTTGACTGAAAATTACCTCTGTCGCAGTGGACAGCCAGCCCAAAGGGGCGCATATGTTTGGCTTTTGTTTAACCACTTGAGTACGAAGTACTCAATATCTTCAACAATTTTTCCAAGCACAACCAAAGTTGCATTTTCTTTATATGTGAAGAGAAAAGCGACCAGCAGTTTGTTATTAGCTGTGGTCCTTTGTCTCGTGCCATAGTGCAGCTGTGACGTAGAGCCGGTCGTCAAAACTAAAGTTACATCACAGGCTTCTAAATTCCACTCTCTATCTGTATCTCTTAAATTTTTCAACAGAGTCGGTAACTTCCAAAAAAACATAACTGCGCATATCTACCTTGAATTTTTCTCTGTAGCATCAATAAAGGTGCAGCCATTTTCTTCAAAATTCATTGGTTGGTCCCTCAATTATATGAATCGGTAAAACACGAAAGGTAAGCGTGTCTTTACAGAACTTGTTTATTGTTTACTGTTTATTGTTATAAGAGAGCTTGCGAAATATCTGTTGGTGTTTGAAAAATAGCGCACCGCTGAACGTGGATGCATTCACGTTGTCGCTTGGTCACACATACATCTACGACCCTGCGGTTAACGTCCATCGGTAATGATTAACAAATCATTTTAGTCATCGAGGCTTGTAGTAGCAATAGTAGTTAGTGGTGACAGTGCAACCAGGGAAAGCGATGGGACCACCAAAAGAGCGTGACTAATTGGATGTCAAACTTGGGCTAACCTGGCCTACTCGTTGCACGTTGGATTTATTAAACATTCTCTGCCCGACCAGAGGGAAACGCAACGCGAGTATTGTCGTCCCTTTGGCCTGCCGCGATTTTTTGCAGCACTAGGCGAAATGAGCATAGGTAAGTGAGTAAGGCGGAGTTAAAGCCATGCGAAGCCGGTGGGCGTTGCAGAGGTAGTCAGGCTATGCATGAATACTATGAGTAGCGCCAACACTTGGGGTAAGGCCGACACCTGAATGTGTGTTATAGGCACCGTGAAGTCTAGTTTTCCAGGGTGACTGCAGCGGCAGAACGCAATGCGTAGCGGAGAAAAAACGCAATAATAGGTTGGCATCAGTCAAAATGGAACGCGATGCCTGCGTCTCCCTGGCCCCGTGCGGAATCCAGCAGGGATGCACGGGAACGCGCGCCTGTTTTCGGCGTGCCCCTGACAGTCAACGTCAGCGAACTTGGCGTGCGCTAGTGCCAGTCAGCGCACGGTTCCGTTGAAAACGCTTCTGTGAAACGCTTCTGTGAAATTGCGCTTCTGTTGAAAACGCACCGATCAGGACCGACGCTTTGAAACGACATGTTGAATGACTTAATCATGGATGTCACGGTCATGATGCAGTACTTAACTTCAGCAAGAACACCGTGAGAGGACAGTTGCAGGTAAAAAGCGCATATTCAAACGTCACAAAGCATATGATTATGGCTTAGTGGTTAGCATGCCCGGCACCGGATTTCCCAGACCCAGAGGTCATCAGTTTGACTCCAGTTGACAACAACATTTGCCTTTGTCTTGCAATTGTGCGTACTTTTTAAATGTTGTTTCCGTGACGGAAATATGTCACTGAAATCTTGGTGGACTCCAGCATAAAAGGCTTTCGAGTTAAAACACGGCCTTTTGTACTGTCTGCGTAGAACGACATAATCGAAACACAATATTGTTATTTAATTTACTTCCAATATTAATTTGACTGTAGTAAAACAAAAACGTCTATTCTAACATGTGTCTATAGACGCATTCATCAAAAATTGATAAAATATTACAATACAAAGAGAGCTTTCAATTATGGATTTTATATAGTAGTGTTAGCTCCCATCACAAAACCAAACATGAGCGTGAATGATCAGTCTACATACAGCAGTTTTACAGTCGCATGCTTTAAAAGCATTAACACATTTCTTACAAGACAGCGCAATTTCTGACAAGTACTAAGAAATAACGAATTTTCATTTGTATAACAGATGTACTTATTATGCGCAGTATCATGTGACACTCTTCATATCTGTATATTGGAGTGAATGACGTGTCGACTGTTATGTACACACTAGCGAATACATCTTCATAAGAACCTGACATGTGCTCTGCTGGTTTGTGCTGGTTGGACCGAATAATTACGAGGGACATTATCAGAGACTTCATTCATTGACCATCTAACGTTTCTTTATCATTTCGTTGTATAAGTGCGTATAAGTGTGTCTTTGCACATCATCTATGGACGAGTGTTCCATTTTCTATGCACTGCTTTCAATTTTTTACTTTAAAATACGTGTTCAAGTTTCAATCAAGGGCTAAGGAGTAGCCGGCGCCATAATTGTGTGCCAACATCTCCTTATAAATCATATCAACAACAACAAAAAGATGGCCACCACAAGTTTGCGAGGAGATGGGACTGACTTAATTTGCACAAAGTTGCACAAAGTTTCCCATCTTTTAGTGGTTAAGCTCACAGTGTTTCTTCTTTGTCTGCTTTTAAAACTGTTTTGGTACCTTTTTAAATAATTGTGGCGTGACAGAGCGACTGATTAACATATATGAGGTCACACTTTCATGCCGAGGCTTTTGCTTAGAGGCTTCGTTCCTGCAGCGGCATATGTAACCATCAAGCTCGGGCTAATTAAGCCACTTTGAACTTTTCTTGCACTACATGGTCACAGAAGTTGGCTTGAAGGTTTAAATGTCACTGACACGCAAAAATAGTCGAATGCACGATCGTGTTCTTTTTTAGCTATCGTTTTAGGCATTTGTCGTTTCAGCAAAACGCTTGCCCCACTTATTCAGTCATCTCTGTGAAACCGTGCTGCACTAATTAAATGCCCAAGTATGTCACACAGCCGGAGCGAGTGCGTGCATCGAATGTTTTTAATAATCCCCTGCAGGTAGCCTTGTATTATAAACATAAACCTGCCAGCATCAGTACAAATTTTAATTAGATTCTATCACTTCATTAAGCCACGTACGCGTTCACACTGTTATTTTGATTGTTATTAGCCATTCTTTAGAAAACTTACGTTAAAATCTTAATGCATAATTTATTGGTCTGTCGTCATGACTTCAACTAAGGACGCCAAGCGCGACATCTATATCAGCTTTTTTTATTTTATCACAGCTTTTTTTATTTTATATGCTGGTTAATTTTAATTTGACGCAAAAATTCATTCTCAAGTAGGCTCATGGAATGGAAGGCTGCCAAAAATTAATGCAGCACAGGGGGACCATACGCATGCATGAAAAAATCTCACATATAATTCATATCCGGTATAGAATCGCTCGGAATTATACAATAACACCTAATCCAGAAACTATTACATCCAGTCGCCATTCATATTGTTCGATTACCACACTGTGCAACATTCCCATTTTTGAGAAGTCTTGTTGCCCAGTATTAAAGACAACAAAAGCAGTTTTTATGAACATGAAAATGATGTATATTTTTGTGCAACTGGAATAGGCTAACACTGCTACACACTTTAATCCAAAACGTCGTGCGGGAATACAACTGTCATATTATCCAAAGGCTTGACCAGTGCTCAATATCTCGCAATGTCAAGCGTGTCATTACACAAAGAATGCTGTCAAAAGAGAAAAAGAGAGGGGAGTATGAAGAAAACAGGCTAATTTTAATAGTTGGTGAGATTCCATGGTAAAAATACAGAACGGCGCTTACTTTAAACACAAGACGAAGGAAAAATTACACACGCCGTGCTAAGAATGTGGACTGGCGGATAATACAACACTAAAGCATATCATTTTAGTTACTTTTTAGCTTTTACTAATGCAAATGATGACGAATAGGTACAAGTGACTTCAGAAATTAGCTCATTTTTTTTCTTTTTGTCTTTGTCATGTGGCAAAGACGGAAAGACGGATTTATTCTTTCTTTGGCTGTCAGGGTCAATTATTATTCAAATTGTAGTACATTGTTTTATTGTCTTCCTATGTAAAGCGTGCATCCAATTTCAGTAAAAAATAGTTACAAAAGTGCTTATGTGAATTCGGCGCAATGCGGGATGTGATGCGCAGTGTTTCTTGATTATGTTTCCGTGAAGTTCCAGTGTATGTCCCAGCTTTTTTCATTCCTATGCTCCTCACCTTTTGCAAACGCACTTTGCTGCCATAAAAACGCTGGAGGCCGGTATACCTAGATTTATGTGCATTTCCAAGAACCCCGCATGGTCGAACTTCCCGGATCCCTCCTTTTGGCCTGCCTCATGCACATACTGGTGTTTTGAATTGTTAAACATCAGGAACTATTATAAGGAGATGGTTGGCACCTTTCGCGTTTTTATGTGGCATAACACGAGGTGTATGAAAAATACACAACATGAGACATGCTCTAAAGCGCGTGGAATAACACAATGAGAAGACATATGTAGGTAGACAGACAATAAAGCCAAGCAACCTCGGCAATATAATCAAAGGGGAACTGATACAAGCTGACTCAATGTTACGTACAAGGCTACGTACATTTCTCGTGCTCGCGAATCTCGTTATCTGCGAACTTGGTTCGTCTGCGGGAAATGAGCATTACACCCGTACCTAGCACAGTAAATTGCCAAGTCGCAGCCAGTTTTCGCTTCGAGATTGTGTGTGTGATCTCTCACAGGCAATCGTTAGTTCACACACCGGCCCATCAAGGCGATGCACGAGCCCCCAAAGGACGTCGGGATCTCATACACCACTCCTGTTGTAGAAGGACCAAATTGAGTTACATGTTTGTTTTTTCTCGCACATAGGTTTTCCGGCGCTATATTGAAGATATATTTTGTAGGCATGACAAAACGTTAATTCTACTGGTCTTCGAGGTTGTTCACGCACATGGTCTGTTTTAACATATAAAATGCATGTTCGCAAAGATGCGTACAGTCGAAATCCGATCATGTACGTAGCATGTCTTAGTCTTTATACTGACAGCTTTCGCATTTCAGCTCCCGTGACTATGTGCGTGCGAGGCTTAGGTAGAAGAAAACTTGAATGAACGAACGTAGCGCTCACCTACATACAGACCTACTTGAGAAACATCGCAATAACGTGCCAGGTACCAGTTGGGGAGGTAACCACATACTTTTGAAACGTGTTTATCGCTTCAGTGCTGACTATATTTTCTACATAATACTGGTTCCCGTTGTTTCTTTTAAGTGATTTGTGTGTATTTATCATCCAAACAGCACCTTCTTTTTTTAGCATGAGAATGATGCCAAAAATTTTTATCCATCAATCGTACCCCTCGTTTAATATTTTCTGTGTTTCTTCAGCGGCAGTTATTCCAAACGCTGTGCTTCACGTGTGACTAAACTGGTGGAGTACATTCGTTTATGCAATCTATCAAACTTCAAAACAACCTTCAATCGATATACGACGCACGCGTCTTACTGCGAAAAAAGAAGGGCTGTGCAAAGTACTATGATTAACGCAGCCTATTTCCCAAAAGTTTTCAGCGTGCTTCGTCATCTCAATGACTGTATTTATTACTTGATCGCGTTCATTCGATAACAACAAAATGCTGTTAACAGCAAGTTCGACAGCAATGCCGCATGTTTTGTTGTATTGCTTTCCAATCTTGTGGAGTTAAAAATTATTGAAAGAACCATAAGGCAAATGAAACAGCAAAGTCTAAATAACTTTTCCAAGCACTTTAAACTGCTTCACGTATCGCTTCGAAGAAGGTATGATATCATCTGCTTGGTGCTACGTGAATAAGTGATTATTATCCTAATATTTACAGTTGGCATGTTCACTAGCAAGGAATACAACTTGCCCTAAAATGTGAGAAATGTTGCAACGCTGTGACTACATTTATGAAATTAAGAACTTACTAATGCCCCATTTCGTAGTAAAAAATAAGTGTAATGACTACAATAGGTACTTTGAAAGTATACCCAATTTATTATTTCAATTGTAGAAGCTAACAAAACATGAATTAACATGTGTTGTTTAGCGTAACCCGTCGTTAGGTTTTCGGGTTTCACGTTTCGATAGAAGTATGCAATGACAACGTAAAATATGGGCACAAAGAGAGAGAGAGATATAGAGCCCGGATCGATGGTAACAGAAAATTGCCTTTTTGAATACCACACATTTTCACTAACCAACGACAGATAACACAGAATTAGCAATGCAAAGTAGGAAGATAGGACGCAGATATATTGCGCACATTAGCTTGCCTCCACTGCTAGCTTATGTGTTCGTGATTGATGGATACATGGTTCAAATAACATCTTTGTGTAAAGTTTATGGATGCATTGAGCGTTAGTAAAGCAAACAAAAGACGTTGGAAAAATAAATCAGTTTTAATCGTTTTCAAGATGCAAACGACCACGTTCCAATTAGTGCGGCATAAGCTAATATGACGGCAACACTTAGCCACTTTCAACGTGAGCAGTCACCTCGTGTGGCTGGCCTGTTGGTCAATGCTGCAGATATTTAACAAAATGTTTGTTACGCCAACGTAGCTTAGCTCAAGTTTGATTCATTTTTATTACAGCAGGGCGAGATCAACAAGTCGGCCGTAGGAATTTGTAGACAGGAAAGCTGGAATTGAGCTTCCACAGGCAACTGTTTTCACAAACGCACGCGCTTATTCTGATTCGTTTAGCATGGGATTTGTTTAGTATATTCAATGTAGCCTAAGCACGCCCCAGTATAAAGTATCGTGTCGTTTTTCTTTAAATAGAAATATACTCAGCACCTCATATGGCAATCATGTACGATGGAGGCCGTATAGTATGTGGTTGAGTAGTCGCATGTGTCTACTGTTGTAGGCGAGACCCAATGTGCACTAGCTTTAACACTAAGTGCCGAGCCGAACACCCTTTTATGAAGTCATACAAAGTACAGTTTTATAATTTGTTACGCAAAAGCTATCTGTTAGCATTTGTGGCCACTGCACACGTGTATTGCACTGTTCTGTCTTTAGCAGTGTAATATATCAAGCACTAGTATTACGTCATAGAGTACACACGACGAAATTAAAAAAAAATAAAAGAGCGAAGAGAGACATAGGGGATAATATTTCATGTTTTGAACGGTAGTGCGATTTTTATGACCTGGAGTGAAAGCAGTCAAAGCGGATAAAAAATGCAAAGTAATCAATCACAATAATAAAAGACGAACGTCAGTTAACGCTCTAGTAAATTCATGAACAATACAGTCAAAAACCCCGGCAATTTCCCTCCAAACATAAACAACAATCACGTCCAATAATTCTGCAAGAGGGGCGCACCAACAAGCGTTACGTCTCGACACCTACTTCTCGTGTTTCCGTGCCGATGTTTCTAGTTGTGTCTATGGTACCCGGGCCATTCAGAAACAGGAGTACAGAGGCATATAATGTGTGACCTAAATGCTTGAACACTGCGGCCGAAAGGCGATAGCTTTCCAGTACATACCTCTTAGAGAGAAAGGCAACCGAAGCCACCGTGGTGGTAGAAGGGCTTGGCTTCTCTGTTCCGACGTTGCAGCACCAAGCATCAGCCTTGTACTGATCCTCAGGACTCTATTTAATAAAGTTCTTCATAGCATACCAAAAGTGCGTTCAATACTCCTTGGCACGCTGCAAGAAGATGCATGCGAGAGCACATCCTTTGCTGTACGTAGCAGTCAAGGACAAGAAACTCTTGAGACATACAAAAAACACTCTTACTGAGCTGTATAGAGAAAAAAGCTAAAACAGAAATGGCCGTCGAACATGATGGCGTGGCCCACGAATAGAAACTGCGTGTTGAAAATCAGGAAGAAGAGAGTGCAGGACACGACGGCACTAGAATTCCTGGAATTCGCGTGTGCGGCGTCGATAACCTTGCTTTTTTTTAACACGCAGATTGATTTTGTTGTTCTTTTTATCACTCCTGCAATTGAGTTCTACGTGTCTCAAAGCTACCTTGGCGAAAAGAACAGCAGCAAAAAAAGTAATAAGTGTGAGATAGATGCGTCGACGACTTTTAGTCATGTAATGGTTGTTTTCTTTGGTTTGCCATAGTTTTCTGGTTGCACAGACGCACACTTCAACATGTAGATTTAATGCACTTCACATAGAATTGAGAAGTAGTATGCCGTTTGACATTAACACTCAAACGCGCACATGTCACATCTTTTTATAACTTATTTCTTTTCTTTACGAGGCGAGATGCTATGCGCACGTAAAGCGCGTGCTTTGAAATTGGTAAAAAGAAAACGTGTTCTCATTGTGTTTTCTACAATCTACACATTTTTTTAGTGCCACCATGTATAAAAATTCAGTTTTAAAAAAATTGGCAAATCCCACGGACAGTGCGAATTGATGATATGCGAAGCACGAGTGAGAAATGTTGATATGTCACTTTAAAATCAGCACAGCATTACAAGGTGGAAGTAAATATTGTCGTACATGACTTCCGTGTCATGATTATCATGTTTCAATGTTTCGTTTACCTTCGTCATCTATTCACGTCACGTGATACCAAATTAAGTATATGTGGAGCTAGCGAAATGGCCGCGAGCACGCTATGAGCGTGGTATGTTGTCATGTTCTTACATGACACGCGTGTCAGGATTGTCATGTTTGCCCCAGTGTTATATTTCGTCATCCGTTGACGTCACGTTATACCAAATTTTGTATATGTGGACCTAGCAAAACGGCCGCGAGCGCATCATGAAGGGCTCAATATACTCCAATGTTGCGTTGACGCGCGCACACGCTGGGCCCAGCGACGCTACGTTAGCAAAACGCGAGCACGCCAGGCGCGACTAGCGTCCGTCAGCGCGGCCCGACGGCAACCAGCGCGAAATGTGACATGCTCCATTTCGCGCCGATGGTTTGCCCAGACAACACAGCGTCTCCATCTTTTCGTGACAAAGGGACGCCAGACGCGCTGAAATGCGCATGCGTCAAAGCAACGCTGCGCAGTGCAAGCCTGCGAGTATATGGCAGGACTGGCGCTTGGCGTGGCAAAGGTGGCGTGACGCGACGAAATGAACGCCGACGAGCGCGTGGATCGCATCACCTCGAAACGTATTGGCGTCTTGACTGTGGCATGTAGTCATGTTGTTACATGACACGCATCTCATGCTTATCATGTTTGCACCAGTCATAAACCTTCGTCAACCACTGACGTCACGTAATACCAAATATGGCGTAATACCAAATGGTAGCGAGAGCATCAAGATGACACGCATGTCGTGAATAACGTGTTTGGATGAGTCTTTTACCTATGTAGTCCGTTCGAGTTGCGTAATAGCAAGTTTGGTGCATGTGAAACAAGCGAAATGGCCGCGAACGCATCATGAGCGTAGCATTTATTCATGTTGTTGCATCACACGCATTTCATGATTATCTTGTTTGCACCAGTGCCATACCTTCATCATTTGTTCACGTACTGTAATACAAAATTTGGTATATTTGACGCCAGCGTAACGGCCACGAGTGCATCTTGAGACTGGCATGTAGTCCTGCTTCTACATGACACGCATGTCATTATTTTCATGTTACTGTCTGTCACTTGTGTTCGCCGTGCAATCATGCCATACCATACCAGTTTTGCAACATGTCATGTAAACGAAATGAGTGTAGTCAGATTTGGGTGCACGTTAAACGACCCCAGGTGGTCGAAATTTCCGGAGCCCTCCACTAGGGCGTTTCATAATCATATGGTGCTTTTGGGACGTCACATGAGCTGCACCACAAGAGTTGCAATCACCACAAGAGCTGCAAAACCATGAAAGGCAAGTCATGACATTCATGACATTTATATCAGGATTTTCATGTTAGGGCGAGTCAAATATGTTCTTCACGCAGTCATGTTATGTGATACCAAGTTTGCTATTGATACCATTATCGAAACGGCCCGGAGAGCTGAAAGTCGTAGGCGGCTCGATAGATAGATAGATAGATAGATAGATAGATAGATAGATAGATAGATAGATAGATAGATAGATAGATAGATAGATAGATAGATAGATAGATAGATAGATATTTTCACAGAATATTTAAAATAGTACAAGAAAACTCTTAAATGGGACGCGTTACAATGAGGTACATCTTACACTGCTTCATTAAATAGGCGTGCCATGAAGATTTGGGGCTCGGCTAATGACCAAAAAGTGCCGGGTTCAATGCCCAACACAGCCGTCACATTTCGATGGAGGTGAAATAGTAGAAGCTCGCGTACTGTGCGATATCATTGCACGTTGAAAAACACCACATGGTTGAAATTTTCTGAACTGTATGACATCTATTATGATGATTACTTATTATACATTTTACAGCGTCACCGCTTGTGGTCATGTTTCTCTTCAAGCTCGTTACAGCTAAAGTAAAAAATTTAAAAATCATGCCATATACACAAAGTGGACATTTACGATTGGGCAAAGCAGTGGAAACGTTCGGTGTAACCTAAGTCACCCGTGATTTGAGCTATTGACACATGTAAATGCATGACAAAGACATGTACAGTTATCAAGAACGTTTATTGGCCATAAATGGTGTGTTCTGCTAAGTTAGTTTCGTTTTGCCTTCATGATTACTGCATTGTGGCACCTTATCTAGCCTCATGCAGGCAAAAAAGAGGTCTGTGCAGGTTCCCAGGTGGTTGTTCGTGGTTTGCAGTCATACGAAATGGAGACAATATAGAACATATGGAGACGTCATATACTCCACGAAGCGGTCGTTTTCCGTGATCATCATGATCGTCATCAGCATCATAGTCGTGGCGTGTAGTGCGTACCTTGCGTGCGCTGTACAGTGATGACAGAAAAAGAATCTTTGGTCATCGTCTTCATCGTCATCATCATCATCGTCATCGAGGGATGGTGGACATTCGACTCTAAGAGGCTTCGCCTCTAAGATATGAAGCAGCTGCACTGGCTGAATCAATGGAACATTATTCTTACCTTCATTCGTATTGTCTTGCGAGTTCATACGTGTTCAAAGCGGCTCATTTAGGAGCGAAGCTCCTTAACGCGTCACCCGTTCGTCTCCCGTTATTTTTAGTAACCTGCGGTGACACATACCCAAGAAAGTGGTCCTCAATAATATCCGCTAGACTGCAGTACTTGTATATGATGAATACATGATGAAAATGTGTAAAATGGCGGTACTTGGAGTGTTAATTAGATGGACGGAAAGACAAACACACGAACGAACGGACAGATGCATGGATGGACGGACACACCAACGGTCACACGGATGAATGGATACATGCACGGACGCATGCATGGACGAAGCAAGAAAGAATGGACGGACGGAAGCACAGACGGACTGACGAATGCTTTGCCCCACCAATCATAATTCACTCCGTGGATATGCTGTGATTTTTTGGCGAGGGGGTCGAAAGTGTCAAATTATGTAGTGAATGTTCATTAGCTGGTCTCAAACAATATTCATTTAATTAGCTGGGCTTCTTTAGAGAGGAGACGTCTTGGTAACTGAACAAAGCGAGAGGCAGAATTCATTATGCTTGGTACTTTGAATGACGCGCATTGTGTTCAACCGTCACACTATCGTTCCTACGTAGCCTCTCTTCTGCTTTGAGTTTATTGCGTCGCACGAGCTTAATTTAATAAGCAGTCTGAAGAGATGGGCTGGCATTACATGCGTACCTCTCAAGAAAATCGCCCCCAGCTATGTCTGCCCCCAGCTATGTCTGCCCGTGAGCTTCCATAAAGCCTTTCGGGATCGTGCCTTTAAAAAGACACACTTCATAAGCACGAAAGAAGGCAGAACAACTGAGCGACTGGAGGATGGGTTCTTTTAATATCTCGCGGTTTCTCGTGAAATCTTCCAAAGGATCGTAAACCCATAGGACAAAAAACAAAATTTAGCTAAAGTGGGCACACCATGGGCAACGAACGGGGAAGAACGAGAAAAGAAATTGGATATCATCGTGTTAGAACATGAACACATCGAGAAACAATTATGTCTGTTATATCTGGCGGCAAGGGTGTCAACATCTCATCGAGTGGCTTCATCTCTTCCTAGTCAGCGCATGCCACTTAATATTTTCTCGTTTCAAGGAGCTGCTAATTAACCCAGCTAGAGGGCTGAAGTCGTTACTGGATGAGTTGTACGAATAATGGAGTGGAGTTGCGTTTCTTTGTCTCTTTTGTGTCTCTAAAAGAAACAAAAACTGAAAAGGTCAATTCAATACTTTCTTTGCTTGAGTAACCTACTTACACTTATTCGTTATGTCTCGCGTGCCACATAAAAAGTATGTTATGTACAGTAAGGAAGAATATGTGCGCTTCGCTAGAAGCATCACGCCTAAATTCAACGATCTTATGAAAAATGGCTTTTTCATAGCGTCTTGAAGCGTACAAATGGTTTATTCAGTTTTTGAAGCAGCCTACATTTAGAAGCTAGGTTGCATTTTTTTGTAAAATGATATCGCACATCCAATCAGATTGCAATGAAGAATGACATAATTTAATAGCGCCGTGTGTCTAGCCTTGCCTTCCTAAGGTTATCATTTTGACAAGTCTCTGAAATATGGCAAAGGCTAAACATTTACAGCGTTTGGCTTTTAGAACACAAGCATATTTTTCATTTCATAGGGAACGTGGGAAAATTAGGTTTTGTAGTATAGTCTATAACAAGTGTGTAGAAAATGAATAGCGTGTCAGCAATTGTTAGCATAATGGCTGCTAATTCCATACCATGAATAAGATCTTGAAATTGGACACTTTTTTGCTGTGGCTGGCCATGATTTTGCTACAAAGAGGCGCACATGCTCGCACATTCAACAAAAATATGCATTTTGGCTGAAACATCCAATCACTGATTACCATAGGTGTAATCTATGCCTCAATTATTTATGGAGAAGCTAAAGTGTAATCATAGAAACCTGAATGTGGCAGTTTGTGAGCGTACGCTCAAAGAATAGATTAACCTAAAATGGCCAATCTTCAAGTTATTGGTCCGCATATACAACACAAGCCGCCTCAACATGGGTCAATAAAAACAAGACGTTGATAATAGTCATTAAGTACTTTAAAATCGTGTACTACACAGGAAATGAAAGCGCATTGCTCAACAACTATTATTGGCACTTCCTGTCCAGAAAGCGGGAACCCTATGTAGTAAAGCGAGCGTACGAAAGATGCGAGTTGATTTCAGCCATTCGTGTACGATATTCTGAGCAGTGTTGAGAAAACAAGCCAGCATGCTCGTTTTTGGTTCTCACTGAGTGTCTATGCCATGCAGATTATCAGTTTATAATTACTCGTATAAGATGTTTTTATATGTGTATCACGCCGAAGAAAATATAAGCAACCTCAAGTGGCAGCAAACGTCACAGGTATCAACATGTGTCAAGCTTTTAGACTACTTTCATGGAAGCCGCTGTGGTGGCTGGGTGGCTACGACCCTCGCTTTCAGACCAGGAAGCCGCGAGTTTTATTGTGATTGTGGTTTCATTGAACGCGAAGCACTAGACGCTCATGTGCTGCGAAATGTCAGTGCACTTCACAGAATTATGAAATTGCGTAACGGCATGACATGAAGCCTTGACAAAGAAGAAATGATATAGGCGGAATGAACATAAAAATCTTTTCCAGCTGGCTAGTTAGTGGTTTTGATAAGAGGATCTAGTTTTTTCATAGGTCCTCCTATCGAAGAGTTGCTCAGCCTGTCTCTGGCACTTCCTCAGTTCGTTCTACATATTCCACTACGTGTTTCAATCTGTTCGATGCCATCTCATTTTCGAAGTGACGATGAAGAACACAGAAAGAGGAGTAAGCGTCTGTTATCTACGTCGGCAGTGTTTGGTTTTCTTTCATCTCCATCATTTCGTAATCATGAACCCTTAATAACTCGCCAACCATTCATGTCACTTCTAACAGCCCTGTAGGTGGCCAAAATTACTTGCAGTCCTTACATAAGGCGACGTCTCTTTCAGTGTCACGTTAAACCTGACAAGCCAACTTATTTTCACATGGCCAGGTTTTACAGACCATGTCTGTTCACGTTTTATTGCTCGAAGCCAGGCACGGCTATATTTATATGTGTGTTTCCGATAATTTTATCCCGATTCCTTACTCGTTGGAAAGAGTGAAGCTAGGTTTACCAACTCTTCCGTGAAGGAAGTTGACACAAGGGGATGGGGGGGGGGGGTTGCGTTGCTACAAGGAATCGGCGAAATCAGGGTTCTGTATTGCGGTATCTTCCGTACAAACCCAATCTTTCTTATTGTTGCTTCCTCTTCGAATGGTACAAGTACAAACATGTTGCGGCCTCTTCAAGCGGCAAAAGCCCCACGCAGGTACCTTAACATTGCGGCATTCGTACGATTAGTGTGAAATACGTGCTCTGTGGCATGACGTACGTTGTTCGGCGTGCGTTGAACCCCAAAAATCTCCGATTACATGGCGCGGAACAAAGCCTGGATATACAGGTGTCCCGTCAGGTGCTTTGCGGTGCTCGAGATGTTGTAAGGGAAATCGGGTAGTCCTGCAAAATCCTTCACAGTTAGAAACCTTAAGTGAAGCCCGTTGGGAAATGCAAGAGACCATTTGCTATTGCCCTAAATTTCCTCACGCACATGTCGACGCACTAGCTCAAATCATCGAGGTTTCTGCTCCCCGCTGCTATTATTGGTTACGTGGGTGTGTCATAGCGAAAATATAGGTTGATATTTACAGGTTTGACTGCCCCATTATTCACCTTCATGACGTAACAGCAGACGTGTCACACAAACAAAACTAAGTGCAAAGGTTTGTGTGCGTGGGCTACATTAGCGCATGATTAACAAATCGTTGTCAGCGTCTAAAGTTCATTTGTTCTAATAGGTGCCGGATAATGCAGTTTGAATAATGATCGACTCATAGCAGGATACAACACTCACTCGAGAGTATTCTCGTGTGAACAATCGCATTTTGTCTGGCAGGACTACTTAGTGAGTCTGTGCACCTGCGATTAGGAATAACTTGATCACGCAATAGTATACAGAAGAACACAGAAGCTCAGTGCGTGCTTGCGCATTAGAAAGTGCGTCGCGCCATCAGTTGCAAGCGCAGTGAAGCAACATCCTGCACAGCCACGCGAACAGATGGTCCGCAAATGAAACATGAAAATTCACGTCTGGAGCCTGGCTGCTGGCATGTTTCGTGCTTTTCCTCTTGCCCCGCCGCGGTGGTCTAGTGGCTAAGGTACTCGGCTGTTGACCCGCAGGTCGTGGGATCGAATCCCGGCTGCGGCAGCTGCATTTGCGATGGAGGCGGAATTGTTGTAGGCCCGTGGGCTCAGATTTGGGCGCACGTTAAAGAACCCCAGGTGGTCGAAATTTCCGGAGCCCTCCACTACTGTGTCTCTCATAATCATATGGTGGTTTTGGGACGTTAAACCCCACATATCAATAAATCAATCAATCAATCAGTCAGCGCTTTTCCTCATCTGGAATTTCGGGCTTATTTTGTGTGGAAAGTCGAGAAGACCTTCCTGGACCGTCTAAATGTCCAGAATGCACGTGAATTGCAGACTGCGGAAGCAACTTGATTTGTCATGTGCTAACGCGATTGAAAAAAAAAATGCGAACAGCAAAAAGCATTGCGATCGACTCCGTCGAACTGCGGCATGCCTTGGCTGTGGCAAGGCAAAACTTGTGCTGTAAGCCGGCGTCAACGAAGCCCTCAGATCTCGCTCCGCTTGCACTGTGCTCGGGCACCACATCTGTTCATCATTTGTCAGTCATGCCAGGCACTTAGAACAAATGCTGGGCGAAAGTGCCAGTCAGAGCAATATTATATAATGCTGAGGTGACGCTGGCTAAAAGCACAGATTAACCTATCGACAGTCCAGGCACGTCGCTGTTCGACTGAGGCGAAAGCCACACTTTACGTGCCGTTCACGTCTGTTTGCGTTGCAGTAGTACACCGTTACAATGGTAATTAACGTGCATGGTGTCTGCATGCACGCAAGAGTCATAACATATCTTATCATTGGCACGCGGCCTTCGAAAGAGTGCGACAATGACTTAATGCCGCATACTACAGAGAAAACCGCTGCTGTAAAGCAGACCAGCTGGTGCCGTTCTCTAATAAACACAGTAAGTATACTTAATTGTACACATTTACTGTGCTCGTAGTTTTCCCTACCGATTGGGAATATCCACTCGCGGTGAAGGTCAGCGTTTTTCTTTGCGGATGGAAATCTGTGCAATAGGAAAACACAGCACCGGCCCGATTCCCCCGTGGTGTGGTGATCTTCGAAGACAGTTCTGAGTAATATCTTCCTCGTGCGCTAGTTTTTTTTTTTTTTCGCATTCAAAGATGGCATCAAGGTACCCAGACGACGTCTTGTAGGTGGTTGCTGGGTGAATAGGCGCTTTATCGCATTTTAAAATTCCAGAGACGCCGCTTTCTTGGTGCCACTAATACACCCTCATGCAGTCGAGGCGTCTTATTGCGAGATTATGCGCCTGAAGCCTAAGTGCCTGATTGCGTGATAGGCGTACTCTGGTCTATATACGCTCTGAATTGCACACTCTAACTATAATTGTGCAAACCTTTGAAGCACGAGTGACAGCGGTAAAATGCAGCAGAAACCTGCGTCGGTCATTGTCATTACAATTCTTACTCCTCCACGTAAGCATGTCATATGTGAGCGTGTTTGATCCGCATAACCAACTGTGCGACGCTAACCTAATCACATCGTGCCGGGTCTTTATGCCTATTTTGGTGAAAAAAACTTCCAAACAGCCAGCCTGTAAAAGCGGCTTGATCGCGTAGCAACATAATCCGGCTTCCTCGCTCCACAAACTACGACCACGTCATTAGAATCAGCCAAAAGAAATCAGCCCACCACAAACTCCACTGACTATATGCCGTTACTACGGGGTTTTACTTTACACTATCCTTCCCTGACGTTCACAACAATTTATCTCGTAATGAGCTACGCGGTGAAGTGCACGTGCGTGCTTGCTTGAAATGCCAGCGTAGTACTTCCTCGTTAGCATGTCGTTGACGGACGAGCAACGCAGGCAATGGCTGGGGGAGATTACGGCTTACGGGTGGAAAAGTGAGAAAGAGAGAGATAGCGAAGAAGTAGTGTGATTGAACAGTGAGGCGCGTGCCATGTAGAATGATGGAATAGCTGCAGGCCGTGTTGGGAAAGTTTGAGAGGCGATGCAGTCGCGGGGTGCTTGAAAGATTGAGGAGCAGCGCCTGCTTTTACGCAACGTCGTGTTTCGTACCGCGAGTCGATAATGAAAGAACTGGCGCCCCCAACGAGGGCAGCCGAAAATTCAACGTCATAGGTGCGCGGACAAAAGTAAATAATTCATAAAAAATGTACAGGTATCGCAGTTCACTATCATATTTATTTATTAGCAAATATAATGACACATATGTGTCATTATATTTGCTCCCTCTTTCTCTTTACTTTTTCATGCTCCCTTCCCTTTACCCTATGCAGGGTAGCATACCACTAATGGGAAACTTGTTGACACCACTGCCTTCTCACTTTCTCCTGTTGTTTTTTCTTTTTTTTTCATGACATAGGTGTGCTCTTCGAGTTTATGCCCACTGCTTTATTATGAGTTTAGGTGCGACTGCATACCTGTGTCAGTTAGAGGTACTGTATATTTGGCTCCAAACCACATGCCGTAACTCTAGTCAGAGTTCGGCCGCAATGATAATAACGATAACAATTATTATGATCATAATCCGAACTCGCAACGAGTAGTCGCTCAGGACGCTGAGGTGGCGATAAACGTAAGATGCGACAGGAAGCTCCGAAGCTTTGCAATTGTTTTATGCCCCCGTCGTTCATTTCTAAGGTTTTATTGTACACGGAGTGCAGTAGAAGACACAATAATGAGATCGGGACATCAAATTCCGCCTCTTTAATCAGCGCTTCTCGACGTTTAATAAGTGCATCTTTTGGGCCGTTTAGTCTCTGATAAATGCATCGTAAATTAAATGCGCTTCTTTTTAAACTTCCTGACGCCGGTCAAGCCAACGCTAACTAAAATGACAACGTTGAGGTCTCCTGTGCCTGGTTTTAATTGGGGGAAATGAGTGTTAAATCTTCTGGTATTGACCAGAGCAAAACACTTGGTAACAATCAAATAAAAATGACGAGGAACTGAAGTCACACGACGTTTTTATTTGCTTCTTTGCTGCTATTCGCACTTTGGACATCTTTATGTTTCTATTGAAACACATTCATTTCTATTTCAATGAACAGTACCAACAAAAATGATTGGCTCAAGTTGCCAGAGCATGAAGATTGTGGCACGCGAGGCTGTTTTCCCCGAGCACACCACTATCGAGAGTGTCAAGCGTCTTCCATTTTCTAAAGCAAATGTAGCCGACAAAAAGTACGCCAAGAATTATCTTTTGAAGAAACTGCGATTAAGATATGAATGCTCCCGACTCCAGAAAGAAGGGAAAAAAGATAAAAACGAATTATGTGTATAGGCACGTGTGCCAATAACCAATGAAAAAGCGTTTCTTATGTGCACTTTCTAATAGACTAGCGGCAGGGTGCACTGCTTTCTAACATTCTGCCGGCCACCCCTTGTTTTTAACATGGATAGTGCTTGAAAACCTCGTTATCAGTGCAGTCGGAAACAGCAGTGCCGCTTTTGCGGCTCCAGCCGCCGATCACTTGCGCTGACCTTTTTCCGTTGAGATTGTACTTAGGAAGCAGCCGGAACATGGGCAAGTCACTTCTATACCTGTTTTATTTGTGGGAGCATGGTGCTAGAGCAGAGAATCAATAATAATTGAAAATTGTATACACATTACAATGCCAGTATGACAAAATTTGGGTATGTATGTTCACCAGTGATGGTGGACAGAATACCGTATACATCGTATTTGAACCAACTGGCATCATTCCGGAAAATGTAAAGAAAAAATTGAATAAGCCTTCCATCTTGAGTTTTGCAGGGCTCTATAATGTTTCCTAACGTATGGTCGTTAACGTTGTCTGGCTCCGTACACTGGAGGCCCAGCATTTTATGATTATTAAATATATGCTTCTTTCCCAACAATTTTGTCTCGCTGAGCAGGTTGGGCGGTTTAGAAGGCAGAAAACTAATAGCTGCCTCTGTGGTAAAATAATGAAAAAAAGTGCTCGGAAAAGTCGACTCAATCTTTTTGCCATCATTTTCCGATGCAGAACGATTAGTCCAATATAGCAAGAAATGGCCTTGTTTAGACAAACCGGCTGAAACCAATTGTGATTTCCTTTTGAGAAATGATTAGGAATATTGGGAACACTGTTCTTCGCAGCACACAGGACTAGTGCTTATAGAAATAGTTGAGAATAATAAAATATCTAGATGACATTTTGTTCATTTTTTTTCAAGTATTTATGCGCTTCTTTAGTTCGTAAGAGTTTTGATTCATCAGTCTGTTGGAAAATGCTAGACCTCAATGGAATTACGCTGGTTGGCATTAACAGCATTGATCTAACGCGACGTAAATTTTAGTAGTGTCAGCATTCTGCAAAGCCGAAATAATGCGTGGTCAGCAACGTATCCTTACTGTAGAAATTGTTTTGAGCGTAAAAAAAAGTGACTGCGAATACAATTTTTGTCTTTGAATTTCGGTCTGCAAACGCACAAGGTGCTATAGGTTGAAATAGTTAGAAAGCATTCACGCGATCATTTAATTAGATTGCTGTTAGCAAAGTTGTCAAAGTTTTTGCGATATTTTTCATTGACTCATTTCTCAAGATTTTCTTGTTTTCGCAAACAAGTTGAAAAAGAAAGCTTTGGCACACAACCCGTTGCATTCTGAAGATTTCAGATAAATACTTAAAAATACACACATGGAAGGTGTTACGTAAGGGGGTAGACGACATTTTGTTTCAGCGAATATTGCCGTAAAGCTGGGATAAAAGGGAAGGAGTAACATTGATATCGAAAGCAGTAAAAGCAAAAGAAATATGTTGGTGAGGAATTAGCGATACTGTTGAGTTGCTATTGCCACTGAAACATAGCCTACCAATGAAGCTGGCTCTAGGCACTCAAGATAAGTGTAAAAGAGTGGTCTCAGTACACAGATTGCATTGAGCAAGTTCTAGGTTATGCATTAGTAGCTATTGCTGTGTTTGGGAAACCAGAGCTTGTCATGTTAACAACATAGTGTAACTCAATTATCTTGCCACTGCTTGAAACATGTCTTCCGAAAATCAATACTCGGTTTTTCCACGTTTGCTTAACTTGAGAGTCAATTACTTTTCATATAACTTCAGCAGATCCGGAAGAGGGCATAATGGCGTGGTGGCGTGTGAAAGTGGCTTATTTCACTTGTTTCACTTTGCGCATGTATGTATGCAAATTTTATTAAACTGATCATTCTAATATGCAAATTTTTTTGCGATTTCATGAGAAGTCCCTTCATGGCTGTGTATTGCAGAAAGGAATTCTTTCGGTGTATTCATTTTCTTTACTAAGCGCAAAATTACTAAAATTTCCGAACAGAGGGGATAACTCTTTCAAAACCAAAGAAGTTTTTTTAAAATATCGCCCTCTCTAGTACTCATTACGCAAAGAACAAATGAGAAGAGAGTTAATAACAGTGAGACGAGAGAGAGAGTGAAGGGGGGAACCGGAGGAATAGGTGCGTTCGGAAGGCATCAAGGCCCACTGTTTACAGGCAGACACAAGCAGGCGATGCGGCAGAATTCCAGCATTGAGATTTGTGCTGACCACAAGGGTTTTTCGCGTCTTGTACGATGCTATGTGAAGCATCAAGGACTGGTATTTGCAGAATGCCGAGCCACACCATCAGACTACGCCGTAACAAAACACGGAGCGAAAACTCCACCGTGGACGCGGGGAAGGGTGCCAAGTATTAGGGTGGGAGCAGGAAACATCACGGAACAGACTTTTTCTCTTGTTTTCCGCGCTTCTGGTCATTCCGATCCAAAGGCACGTTTCAAAAAAATTGAAAGCGTAGGCTTAATTACTGTTTGTTTATTGAATATTGAGTCAAAAACTCATCTGCTTCCTTGATTAGCGAAAAGTAATTAGAAGTTATTCATAATAAGAATCATTCAGAAATTAAAAAAAACAGTTTGAATGCATTTATTGAATTTACAGTTCCTCTAAATGATCGGAAGCTCATGTAACGACATAGCGCAGTCATATCATTCTTTCTCGAATATTGGTATTCCTCCAGTTTTTCTCTAATATAGGTCCTCAATCGGGTATATTTCATTGCTTTGTATGTATTGCTTGCTTGATTGAAGATTTTTTTATTTATAGTTTACATTTTCGAAATCTATCGGACATCATACCGCATTACGGAATCTGGCCAGAAGAGGACTGAAAAGACATTGCGTTGTGAAATTGTACGTCTGAAAAAAAATGCGAACTCCTATTTCTAATCAGTTACAACAATACCTCTTCGATAATTTCTTTATTTCTTTTCAAAGACTTCTCTACACGTCGTTAACGCACAGCGTAGGTCGCGCTGCCTAAATGTTTTGTTAGAAAAGCTTACGTTCGCCATGCTTTCTGCCTGGGTCGACATCAGGGACGTGCTCATTATCTCTTAAGCGACACTTCTGTGAAACGACGCGCAATACTCTCGAGCAATCTTGACAGCGGCAGTGCAGTCTCGCAAAATCGTTTCTCTTGTCATAAAAATATATGCCCCACGTGTTTGGTGCTTCACGCCACCGAAACTGCAAGCCTGCCACTCGTTCTTTCTCGCAAACACTGGTACAGCATCATACATTAGTCTACTTCGAAAATGAGACATATATTGCTACTCAGAGAAGATAAATCCTTCGTGTGTATTTAGTCACCCATTCCTCTTTATTTAGGTAAATATTAAGGACATTGAGGCCACGAGGAGAACTGAGTCTGTAGGGTAACCATTGCTAATGCATCTGGTAACTGTGAGTAAAAGTGCCTCTGTGCGCTTGAAATGAATTTATAATCATATTTCACAGTCTGTATTAACCATATCTGTCGAGCGCACATAGTGGGAAAGTGTGGCAGAAGGAACAGAAAAGGCTCAGGTCTCTTTTGTCAACAAGACTTCTCCTGCGATAACACACGAAGCTTAAAAAAAATGTTATGATTCAGAGGCTATGCTCCTCGTGCTGGAGACAAGTGTCATCAACAGGATAACGCAGTTGACTGTAATATTATTCTTTATATGAAGCCTTTCCATTTATGCATTTTTACTTTACAAGTCAGCGTGTCTTCCAAAACTAAGCATACAGAAAACAAACTTCGAGAATCGATTACCCTTTCCAGGGAACTTTAGATTAGTTTTTGCTCTTACCTGAGCTCTATAATGTCATACCGGACGAAGCCGGTTGAGTCGCAAATTTCATGCGCATAGCTATGTCACGAGGGAGCGTAGTGGTCCCGAAATAATAAGAAATAACTTACACATCTCTGCACTCCCCTCTATAGATATGCGCATACAAAGTGAGACATGCAAGCACCGTATTCCCATTTGCACACGTGTTTCTCCATCTTTCAGCTTAGCTTGAGTAACGGAAGATGGGGAATATTTTATGGTGTGTTCTGCCTGATGTTCTCTTTCGTTCTCCCGCCATGATTATTCAATGTGTCTCGATCAGTCATAACGTGACAGAAATGCGGTATTTTTGTGTATTTCAGGACCCATTTCATCATCAGAGTATAGAGATAGTCCCTATAAGAGAGATCGTTAACATGTTCATTATGTCTATTTGTGCTGATTCGTGTGTAATTCTTCCATGAGTTCGAAAACAGGAAAATGAGCGTGCAAAAGTTTTTTACGTATTTATTAGGATGCTCCAGTACTGCACAAATATGAAAATCTAGCATTTCTCAAACTGCATTATTTATGAGGCCGTCATCAGATGTTCCTTTTTTATGCACTTGGCGAAAACTTTATATTCTATGAACTGCCTACTCTTTTCTCAGCGAAAACTGTTGAGGTTGTTTAAAAGTTTGCGAGACGTTTTTTATTGGCTTGCGTGGTGAACTACTCGTTGTCTTTGACCTAATACCATTTTCTTTGCAATAACAATGTGCGGTACAGGTCTTTGAAAACCACTGTGTTGCCGTGCGTTGAGAGTTTACGTTTTGTAGACACCGGTACACATAGGCTCAACTTTGATGGTAAAGTTTGTTGCAATAAACTATGAGGATCTCCTACAGCGTGCAAAGAAATCCGGCGTGTGCTATTTTGTACCCCGCAACGAAAATTGTGAATCTTGTTTCGTACACATTTCCAAATCCGAGCATCAAGTCAGTAAAAAGTAATTAACAACATTCGGTACCACCAACTCTAATCACGGAGTATAAAAACATTGTAGTACAGGATTACTCAATGGCTAAGTAGTTATAATGCTTAGCTGCAGAACAGCAATTCAGGGTTTAATTTTGGCTAAAGCCTATCAGCATTTCAACAATGCCGAAAAAAACACACATTGGGGGAACCTAAGAAAGGGCAAGAGTATTAATGAATATGGTGCCTCACACTTCTGTATGCCTCTATCTAATAAGCAGCCTGTTTATTAAAGCCAGTAAATGTACGATGCTGCACTTAGACCACATTTCCTACCCATTATAATGTGCAAACGTTTCAATCATGTAGTAGTAAAAGTATACCTAAGCGCCGCAAATGGCGAAGTCTGGGAAACTATTTAAAATCAATATAAATACACACAGAACTAATACTTTCAAGACTTCAATGTTGCTACGTCAAAAATTACCTAAATACACCTCACTTCGGTGAAGAAAACTGCGCGATTATTAGTTGTTTTCATTCCTTTAGAAGAAGAACTAATTTTTTAACCACCAATTTTGTCTACTGTTCACTCTTTTTGTACAACACTTATCGATGCACTTTGTAATGATGCTAAGTATTTAGTAGCCAATAAATATATATATGGTTTAAGTTCTTTTGAAGTACTGCTGTTACTCGTGAATTATTTATTCGAGTAGAATGACTTGTATACTTTCGACTCACCTCACAACTTATGATATTTTCATTGTCAAAGTCTTGCTTGTAGAAGTGTAGCTGCAAATGGACGGAATCGCATCTGTGAGATGCAATTCCGTGTACCAGACGAGTTAATTCAGTCAAGTTTGTTAATGCTGAAGAGGTTTCATTTCAGCGTACAACGTGCCACACACAAGAAAAAACAACAGAAAAGCATTAGGCTCCATGATTTCGCATCTGTGCAAAGCACAAGGAAGTGGGTGCGTTTTCATGCGTCCTTAAATCTCTCTAAGCAGTGGTGGGTAACTGCCATTACATCGACACACATAATAATAACAACTTAAAACTGACGAAACTAACGCTAAGCAATGGAAGCAACAGCTGCTCCAGTTTTCCCATTTCAGTAACGGCCTCCACAATTATCCGCTTCCTTCCTGCTGCCTATTTACCTAACGACGTGGCCGGTCCACTTAGTTTAACCGCCACTCGACGCAACGCGAACAAATGTTAACGCATCAAGTTTATATCTCTACAACACCATCATGCCGCAAGAGCAGCAGCGACCTCGAAAGTTTTGAAACGTTGCCAATTTTCCCCGCGAATACAGTGCCATGATTACCTGATATTCACAGCATATGCAGTAGAGACAGCAACTTCGAAATTCAGGGCTGTCGTGTAGTAGTAATGTGGAAGAGCATGAATTTGGCCTTTAGTTCCATGGGCTAGGACCAACTTTCCCTGTCTGTCTTTTTTTGGTACGAATAAATACGTCCATGCAACGTTGTATAGCAATTATATGGAAACTCTCGCTGATTTCTGCCGTCGTCGTCGTGCTTCGTGTACAGGGCGTCCTACGTAACTTTGGCCAGAGTTTTAAAATATGCCGGAACACGCAATTATGACGCGACCAAATTCATGTTACTCACCGTTGCCTGGAGTTAGACTATTCTTTGTGTTCTCAAATATTGTATAATTAGATAAGTTTAATTAACTATCTTTTCAAGAAACGAAGATAGATAAAAATTTTAATGAGAAAGTTTTTGATCGGTAAGCAAAACGTCTGATTAGACAGTTTTGAACTTCATATCTGTTAAGTATAAGTATTTTTTGCTAAGTACAAGTGCCCGCGAAATACAACAAAATACCACGTAACAAACCGAATAACGCGACAGTGCGCAGGATGATTCTAGAACTCCCTAACGTGTGCTCGGGGCCGTTTAGCTAGCTCCACATATACGAAATTTCGTGTTACGTAGCGTCAATGCATGGCGAAATATATGACTGGTGCAAACATTATAATATAATCCTGACACGCATCTCATGTGAGAACATGACAACATACCACGCTCATAGCGTGCTCGCGGCCGCTTCGCTAGCTCCACATATACTAAATTTCGTATCACGGGACGTGAATAGATGACGAAGGTAAACGACACATCCCAACATGATAATAATGACAAGGAAGTCACGTACGGCATCATTTACCTCCACCTCATAGCGTTGCGCTGATTTTAAAGTGACATATCAGCATTTCTCATTCATGCCACAGTGGGCATGACAGCAGCGAGACCGGCACCATGCTCAGCAACCTCTTTTGCTTCGTGCTGCAGGTTAGTTATTATCGGTATACGAAATGTCACCGGATTGATGACCGTTTTATGATTCTGCTGCCATTCCCACTTTGTGTTAAGTGCATTTTTTGCTGCGTTCTTGGTCTCCGTGATGACTGATTGTCTTGCGGTGACATACGGGCTAATCCAGGGCCTTCGAAAACAGAGAGATATACTGTTGAACTGGTAGAGGTACAGAGTAAAATGACTGCAACAAGTGAAGCCGTACTCACCACGCAAAATAAAACCCAAGATAAGCTATCAACCTTAACGGAACGTCTGGATAGACTTTAAAAACAGTTGACTGACCTAAATGCTGTAACTAATCAAATGAAAGTTCTGGAAACCTCAGTGTCTGAGTTTGATGGACAGATTTCAGAGCTGATGCTAAGGTTGATGATTTAGAAAATAGGCGACGTCGGAACAACCCCATCATTTATGGTTTAAATGAGCCTAGCAAAGAGACGTACGAGGAACTGAGGCGACAGTCAAAAATAACATTTTGCGTGAAATACTGGGTATAACCGTGAACGGTATTGAGAGGTGTCACAGGCTTGGACGAAAAACTTCTGATAAACCTTGACCGGTTTTCGTAAACTTCGTCAAATACCGTGAAAAAATGGCGGTACTAAATGCTTCTCCTCAACTAAAGGACACCAATTTTTGACTCTCTGATCACTTTTCTAAAAGAATTCGGGAAATCTGCAAACAGTTATGGAGGAGTGCAGCTCAAGAAGAAGAACAAGGCGCTTAGGTCAAATTACTTTTCGACAAGTTAAGCGTAGACAATGTGCTTTTTGGCTGTAACTAGGAAAAGGCGACACGGTTTAGGCTGAATAAGAAAACAGCTTGACAACATAGCTCTAAAAATCAGTCATTAAAAATATTAAATATCAACTGCAGAAGTGTAATCAATTAAGCTACCGAACTCGAAAGTATATTACTAGTACACGATGCCGACATCGCAGTTCTCACTGAGACTTGGCTTCATGAATCAATAAACGACAGCGAATTTGTTCCTGTCGGATATACTATAATTCGAAAAAACTGAGGCAGCAAAGGAGGAGGTGTTTACATTCTTTTCAAAAACGTTTGCGTATAGTGAGAATGTCTGACTTGACTGACGTTGAGTGCATATTCTGCAAAGCGTACCACGGTGAGTTTAAATTTGTAAGAGCAGTCATGTATAGACCCCCTATCTCGTCTATTGACATGTTGGAATCGTTAAAGGAGTATCTACATTCGAATATAAAACCTGGTGATAAAGTTATTCTGCAAGAGATTTCAACTTGCCGAATATTGATTGCCCGGATTTCTCGCTCAATAATCACAATGATCACTTGTTAGAACGATGCTAAACATTGCATTCACTTTTGACCTATTTCAAACTGTAACAGACTTCACTAGAATCCAAGAAAATTGCAAATCAGTACTAAATCTTTTTCTAGTAAGTGAATTCATTAGTGCCAAAAGTTACTCCGAAGTATTTCCGGGAATTTCAGACCACAAGGCCGTGTTGCTTACCCTAGCTAATACTTATATAAACAATAATCGTACAATTTTGTCATTTCCCAATTTTTCTCTTGCTGATGATGTGTCAATATTTAACCTGCTTTACTTTAATTTTGATGATTTCTGCAATAACACTTGTTATGTACACCACCTTTGGGACAGATTTAAACAGATTGTGAATGAATGTATCAAGTGTTTTGTACCCAAGATTACAAATAAATGTAATGGTAAAAACCCATGGATTTCGAGGGAGACATTGCAATATAAAAGGCGACTGAAGCGCTTAAAGAAAATGTTAAAAAAGAACAGAACATTATTTATAATGCCAAAAATATCGAAACTTTCTTTAAGACTTAAAGACCAAGTAGCTGGTGATAAAAAGCGCTATTACGGTGAATTATTACCAAGCTTTATAACCATGTCTCCCGAGAAATTTTGGCGTTCGATTTCTCCACAGTCCACTGAATGTGATACATTTGAAGTTGATGGCTGCCTAACTCACGATAGTGCAAAAATTTGCCATGCCTTTAACAACCATTTTAAATCGGAGTTCAGCCAAGATCATGGTATATCACCTGTGTTTCATGGATCTCTACCACTGATGTCTGACGTCATTGTTTCTGAAAGTGGTATGTTTAATCTTTTGCTAAGGCTTGATGCCTAAAAATCACCACGGCCTGATGACATTCCTAATAGCTTCTTTAAAAGGTACGCTGAGTGGGTGTCAAAATATCTTCATGTCATTTTTTGCAAGTCTTTACAAAATGGAGAAATACCAATAGACTGGGTAACTGCTAGAATTAAACCAGTTCACAAGGCCGGAAATAAGAAGTCCGTTAAAAACTATCGTTCAATTTCATTAACATGTAGAGTATGCAAGATTCTGGAACATCTCATTTACAATCAAATCTGCGAATTTCTAGACAACTATAACGTTCTTACCAAATTCCAGCATGGGTTTAGGAAAGGTTATTCGACAAACACTCATTTAGTTGAAACAATACATAATTTTGCCAAATCAATAAATAGTAGAACACAGACTGACGTTACTTTTGTGGACTTTTCGAAAGCCTTTAATAAAGTATACCACACTAAACTGATATATAAGATAGGTAGAATAATCAATAATTCCCAAGTAGTTAACTGGATTTCTGCATATCTCACAAAACGCGAACAATTTGTTGTCTTTGCTGATTCCTGCTCACATAGACAGCTTGTTGACTCTGGCGTTCTGCAGGGCTTAGTGCTAGGACCACTTCTTTTTTTCCTGTTTATTAATGATATTGTTGATGGCATCCCTGTTAAAATCAAGCTCTACGCTGATGACTGTGTACTTTATAACAAAATATGCTGTCCCACAGACCAACACGTGTTAAATAATGCTCTACAAGAAGTGTTTTCCTTGTGTGATGAATGGCAAATGGCTATTACCTTCGAAAAAACAGTGTTTATGCAAATAATTAATAAAAAATCCTTTAGAATACGAGTACTCTGCCACCCAAACTAAACTTTCCCAAGTCTCACATTACAAGTATCTTGGCTTATGGATAACAGATTACCTGAATTGGACGAAACACATTAATACAGTAACTATCACTACAATGCGTAAACTGTTCTTCCTCAGAAGAGCATATAAACTCTCAACCCCCTCCGTTCGCCTTCTGGCTTATAAAACAATACTTATACCGACTCTGGATTATGATTCCATTATATGGGACCCTTTTACCAAAACTAATATCAACAAGCTATAAAGAGTACAAAAAAGGCCATTTGTTTTATTTATAACAGCTTCGGGCGTACTTCAATGACGGAACTTTCAACTCGAGCTAATCTACCAACACTAACAGAAAGAAACCGCTTATCTAGACTAAAATTTCTATATCAACTTGTAAAGGGACATTACAAGACAGACATTTTTGGAGTTCTTTCATTTTCGTCCAGATATGCAACTCGACAAAGCCATGAGCACACAATAACACCCTATGCAACCCGTAACAACTGCTTTAAATACTCATTCTTTCCACGAACTATAAAGGACTGGAACAAACTAACCAACACAGAAGTTTTACAGCCATCCTTAACATTGTTTTCTTCTAGCCTCAATAACAGTGTTTGAAATAGCATGCCAATTAAGCTCTGTCCCCATAAACGTTCGAATTTTTGAATATTTTGAGTTGGTTTGTGCGTACTTTTGTTTTTGTGTGTTTTTATCTTCCTGTTTTGAAAAGTTGTTCGTTTGTGTATTTAGCATTCATGTATTCATGTAACCCACTCTGAGAAAATCCCTAGTAGGGATTGCAGTATTCATAAATAAATAAACAAATAAATAAATAAAATAAATAAATGCTTCGCATATCATTAATTTCCAATGTAGGTGGGATCTACCAATTTTCATTATTCACGTTAGCTGTGTAATGATACACTTCCATTTTAAACAAGGAACACGTTGGTTTTACCAGTCTAGTAAATAGCATTCACACGACCAGTCCCGTGGGTAAATATAAGAAATGGAAAATAAATAGGTTGCAGAAAGAATTTTCCTAAAATAAGAACACGTAGAAAATACTTAACAGCTGAGTTTGAACGCTCTCATTGGATACCTTGCCTTAATTTTTCCTCAAGACATTCGTACATATGCTAAGAAGGCTCCTGACTGGTGAATTGCATTGGACGCTCTTCAGGAATGGCGGGCCAGCAGAAGTACGCGGCTATGCGGCAAAAGCAGGTGAGCTCTGCGAAAGCGTTGTGACAATGCAGCTTTGTGTAGAACTTCTAGAATAATTCACAGTAAAAATTAACTAGAGACCTCACGTTACCAGAAAGTAAAAAAAACGCACATACGTTACCCGTCGTAGCACTGAATGATAAAGAGGACGTTACTACAGTTTTCGAACTAAGTATCATGTTAGCGGCAATACCATTGCTTTTAACGTGATACCTCTTACAATGGTAAGCAATAAGAGAAACGATGATCCGGTCGACAATTCAATTTGACAGAATGTATATTGTTTTAGTTAGGCGCCATCTTTACCTCTGAGGTCTCATGCCGTCAACTATTTCCAAAAGAACCTTGCGTCCACGTACGTACAGTCACTGCGGACGCCTAAAACTGCCTGGTATCACGAAGGGTGTAGCTCCTGTTAGAAAGTAGTCATAGGTAGTCCTTGTGCGAATTCTTCGTATCACGTTATTTTCTTCCTGAACCAAGACTTTTTCTAAAAACGTTAGAATCACCTCGTAAAAATTAGTATTTTGTTAAATCAACTTGATTGATTCCACTGATATGACAGCAACGTGGAAGGCTGGCACTCACGTCACTGTAAGCTCTCAGAATTTCGGCCTTCTGACACACAATGTAGATGCTTTTCCGCAGCGTCAAACGGGTGCAGCCACGTTTGAAAAGTGATCTAATGGCCTTCTTTTTTCCACCTCTACTGTCGCCGACAGCCGGCTGATTCGCCGCCATTTCTCCAGAGTTTAAGGCCAGCAAAGTGGGCGCAGAGCTTACTTGGATGCGGTGGCGACATCTAGTTTTGCTTAAAAAAAACTAACTGCGGAAAACCGTCTATACTAACATGCCTACTTTTAAAGTGTCATCCTCCATTCTTCTCTAAATGCTGTTTATAGCTACCACAATGCAATATTGCCGATATGACCGCTGCCACCCTCTTCCATAATTGACCCACAGTGAGAAAGCCGTTCTCTTTGCGTGTGAGAAACTTAAGTGAGGAAATGGGTGTTTCGCTGCTAGAACTTTGTCCTACGCCCACAGCGATACTTTTACCGCCGTGGCAGTGGCAGCTTATACACTGTGACACCTCATTTGTCGAGATCACTAAACACGCACCAGAAGCACATATTAAAATGCATTTCCGAGAACTCCAGTCCAACTACTCATGCGTAGAGGTTTATACCGACGCTTCTAAGTCGCATGCAGGGGTGGCTTATGCAGCCGTCGGACCATCCTTCTCGGAATCCGGTGTGCTGCACCCGGAAACAAGTATATTTACGGCTGAGGGTTATGCACTATTGTCGGCTGTGAAGCATATACGGAAATCAAACATACAAAAATCAATTATATATACAGACTCATTAAGCACCGTAAATGCATTAAGATCACTTTTTAGATTAAGAAATCTGGTAATAATTGAGTTGTATTCCGTCCTATGTACTGCGTACATGTCCAACCAGCATGTTACTATTTGCTGGGTTCCTGGCCATAGAAGCATCGAGAGCAATGTGTTAGCTGACCAAATGGCCACATCAATTATAGTGCGCGCTATTAACCCCACCGCTACTGTCCCTGCAACAGATCTAAAACCCTTCCTAAGTAAGAAACTGCGAAACCACTGGCAACGCTTGTGGGACACAGAAATAAATACTAAGCTTCACTTGATTAAGCCGCGGTTGGGTTACTGGCCCTCCGCTACAAGAACACGGCGAACTGATGTCCTATTCTGTCGCCTCAGAATAGGACACACTTATGGTACCCATAGCTTCCTGCTGACTGGCGATGAACCTCCTACTTGTGGTAGATGTGGTGAGAGGCTAACCGTCCTCCACGTCCTCCTGGAGTGTCCGGAAGCTGAAAGTGAGAGAAAGAAATATTTTGATTTAGCATACCGCTATAATCTTCCTTTACATCCGATTATGTTTCTCGGCGAAGAGCCGCTTTTTGATGCAAAATCAGTTTTAAGCTCTATAAAGGATGTAGTATTGAATGTTTTTAGCCCAACATTGAATGTTTTTAGCCCAACAGGTTCATAGCGCATCTTCTGTTCAAAGGATGCCTCTGTGATAGCAGCTTTCAATGAGCCCAGGCCTCCATGCTCTTGTTTTAAGGGTTCTGTCGAGGCACTAGTGCTCCATGCCAAGTTTTTATTTCACATACACATCACTTTTAAACCATTTTACGTCTCCCTAGCACACATCATTTGTCATTGCCATAATTTTACATTATATATATTTTTAGGCTCATACAGCGACTGTTTTTCAGGCCCATTTACAGCCACGTCACATCTGTTTTATCTACACTGTACATCGCACAATTCATTATTATCGCTCTGGCGCTCTTTGGCCACATCTGGCCCTTGCGCCAATAAACTCCTCTAATCATCACAATGCAATATTGCAACGAACTCCTTCATTAGTGCTAGCGACTTGAAAGAAAATGAACGAGGTCACTTCAATATATATGTAGGTATGCATCAGAAGCAGGAATATAAGATCATGAAAACAGCTGCGGAATGCCGGCTAAATTTTAAAAAATGCTCATCATTATTCATAAGGGTAATCAAATCCTAGTCTGTGAACAATAGCACCTCGTATCAGTATAGGGGCGTAGTATAGCAAATAAAATGTACATGAATAACGAGTAACGGTTATATTTATCAACTTTAAAAAGGCTGCCTGAATGCACCGTGACCGGAGAGCTGTAATTTGCTCGGGACAAATTGCAAAATCAATAAATTACGTATATTCAGGGTGGTTGAGTAGTGTATTTTACGCTACTTGTATTCTGATATCTCAAACCCTCTCTAATTCTTTATATGAGGCAAAAAATTACATAATATAAAAGCATTATTCTTTTGCTAACGGCTAAAGCAAGCAATTCGCTTGTTTAGAGATAAATGGCCACATTGGGATAATTAGTCGCCAAGCAAGAGCAGTGCCCGTGTTAGCAGGAGTCGGCATTGCTTTGCATCAGGGGCAAACTGATTTCACGTTAGCGACATCGAGTGGATAACAAAGTAGGGGATCAATTTTCTATTTAGAGACGAAAGAGAACTTTGCTGAGGATAGAGAATATTGCAAGTATTCGATTGACATTGTTGCGTAACTTTATCTGTTCGTTCTAGCAAAACAATCAATTTCCACCATCCATCACCCATGGTGGTCATTTTGGCAATTAGTACATCGAATCAAGTGAGGCTAAAAAATTGTAATTGCGCATCAACGGAATGCTTTTTGTGCTTTAAAATAATGTTATTGTTCTCGTTCGCACCGGTGAAATATTGAGGGGAAATCATCTTTAAGGGAGGGATTTTCTAGCTACAAAATGAAGTTAAATTCTAGCACACTTATTGGGCATCGTCATCTTCATCACAATCCTACATTGTGTCTGCTGCAGGATGAGGGCCTGTCTGAATGACCTACGACGCACCATGTACTGCACGAGTTCATTTCTTTTTTTTTCATCATTTTTTTAAGGTTCGCGTCTCTGAGAGTGCACACTTCAAGAAAATCAAGCATCTATAAAGCTACTTACGGGCTCGTGTGATTTTGTTTGTTACAAGATATTCATTGTATTAGAAGGCTGAACATGAAAACGATATGAATTCGTGGAGGGAGGAGATTCTCACAACGTTTTACTCATAAGTTTCCATTACATTAGCTAAGGCAGGATCAATGCCGATAAAACACAGGCTACTCCTAGGAAATGGGTACAAGAGGTACTCTGTGCGAGCGTCAAACGTCATTCGTACCTATTTAGGTTCGATCACAATACAAATGTCCAGGTCTCTCTGTATTAAGCCTTGGTGCCTTTCGAATGGCCTCAAATATATAAGTAAGCTCAAACGTCTGTTTCTACACTTTCATTACGACCTGTGCATGCGAAACACTAAGGCTGTGAAGAGCATTATCCTATTTACATTCGCTATAAAATACAGGAGGAAGACTAAATGTGACAAGAATAAATACTCGTAGACCAACATTGAACACTTCACTACAGTTACGGTCTATAAGTGACTGCCGCATTAATTCCTGCTTTTACGCTTGTGGCAGCCGGATATAGCTGTACGCTTTACACGAAACCATTCGGTTTTTTGCCTTAGCTCTTTTGCTTTATCCTTATCAGCAGTCCCAAGTGGCGAATGATTATTCACTGTTAAAAGCATATTGGCTTGCTTCTGTCAATTGCCCAGTTTGTTTAACTTAGATGCCAAGCTTAGTCGTCATCAGCTCTTCTACAGCACATCGTCAACAAAAGTGCGTTTCTGTCGTTCTCTTTTAAGGATGCTGTAAACGTCTTACTAATCTACCTGGGGAATCACCTTCAAGAAATCATTCCCCAGGTAGATACCCTGATATTCATAGACATCGTATATAATGGAACGTTAGATTTGAAAAGTCCATAGATGAAGTTCGCTGCAAATCGACTTTGGGGTTCCTACGAGCATTAAAAAGAGAGAGAAAAACAGGATTGTGAGAAAATGCATTTTTAATGTTTTACAAAATGTATGTGTGACCTATTAAGGAATTCTGGTGCGTATTGTTTTCTGGCGGCGTGGCATATATAATTAGACACCTAATAGCCCCAGAAAGAGAAGCTTTGCGCTTGTGTTTTGAACTCACTAAGTTTCTTGCGAATAGTGTTTTGCATATGTAAGCGCGTCTTCCACTTCTGTTCGGTTCGTTCAAGGCGTGCGAGAACCTATGAATGTATATATCAATAAGGTGGCCTCAACAAATATAATTAATTCATATGTTCGCATAAAATTTGATGATGTTTTCTCTTCTAATCTAAAACAACTGCCACTTCAATAGTTTAAATAATCAGTTACAAGGTCACTTGACTCTTCAGTCCATAAACAACGTACAGCACGGCGATCGATGCATCTGTATTATATATATATATATATATACATACATACATATATATATATATATATATATATATATATATATATATATATATATATATATATATATATATATATATAGAGAGAGAGAGAGAGAGAGAGAGAGAGAGAGAGAAAAGACTGAATCAGGCACCACTACTCCATCTCTCTACTGGTCATTTTCAGTTCGACTACCAGATCATACTCCTATTTTCATTTCTTAAATATTTGCTATTGTTCGTTCACTCCGAGAATTTTCTGCGAGCGAATCAAAAGCAGTCATACTTATTGATTTTCTCTCAGTATGGACTGTCATCTCTGCAGCGAGAAATTTTACACTCGTGAATATGTTTTGTAGTTTGATACCAACAAACCTGAAAAAAACCCACTTGCTTTGGGCACCTGGCAACAGAGTGATTTATCTGAATAAGATGGCAGACTCCTTAAGCAGACCGTTTTTAAGCGGACGCGTCTTTCCCGTCTTACCTGATTTGGCCTACGTAACAGCACTAAGACTTAGAAATGCTTGTTTGCTCAAGGAAACAGACCAATTATTATTGGACTAGGTGTGGTTTTTCATACATCTAAGATTTTGCTGGAAAGACAGTTGTGTTTATGTCGGCAGTTAGAAGTAACAATCACGAGATTATGCTGTAGATTTCTGCATCTGAATTATTGCTTACATAAAGCTCGGCTAACGGCGTCTCCGCTATGTCGTTTTTGCAAAGAAATAAAAACAATAGACCATTTCTTTTTATTCTGTCGTCAATGTTCTTATAAGAGGAAAAGATACCATGTCGATTTGATTGAAAAGCTAAGTTTAGAAATTATTGTTGCTGTAATCTTATCGTTTAGAGAGATTATTGCAGGGTATAGACACAGGTGGGTTCGCTCTGTTGTGTTTGCGTACGTAACGGAAACAAGAAGGTCACCTTGTTAGCAACTTGTTATTCTTATCTTCGGTCCAAACCTATCTTATTGCCTAACTGGTCTCTGGTGCAGAATTTTCATTCACTATTTATGATTCGATTTTATAGACTTAGTTTCAGATAGATTTTTTTCGATACATAACCTACTAACTTAAACATCCTGCCTTGCGGTTCTTCACCGATCCCTCTTATTAGGTGAGGGCCAGAAGTATGTGAGGAACGTCATCATCATCACACAGTCTTCTGTATTTGGCTGGACGAGAATAACTAATTTTAAAAATACCAATTCTTCAGATGCAAGAAAACTAGCCGGTAAAATTCGTATATATACACATAAAGTGTCCCTTGCGATTGAAAGTGGGAATTGCTGATGTTACAATAATGATTTGCGCAGCATCCATTAGGTCGCACGAGGCTGGGTCACAATACAGGTGGCGGGCGTTTAGCTGGTACTGGCTTGACTTGGCTTTTATATCTGCTCTCTCTATTTTCTATCTATACGTGACAATGCGTTATATCGCAGAAGAATTCGGTTTGGTGATAAATGCTTCTTTTTCCCTATCCTTATTTATTCTAATCTCTACTTGTTTATGTCTTTATGCAATTCTTACTATTTCTCTGAGAACTCATTGTTTTCTCCTCTCAGAGCTATTGAGAGCTATTGCATCCCCGATGAAGAAAAGTGCGTACGTGTTTTGGGAGCGACGCAAAGCAGGACAAATAGGACTACGATGATAGAGAGCTCCTACAGATACATCATAGTAGTAATTTCTTGCCTACAGGACATGGCCAACCTCGACCATCACTGCTTCACTGTATAAATCTCAGTGCGTATCAATCAATCAACCAATCAATCAATTTTTCTTTATTAGCATCAGAAGTGTACATTGTGAGTAAGTATGCAGGAGGAGGTCCCAAGGTCCCAATGCTCCGGAGGAATCAACCAAGCACCACAACTCAGCGCAACAATCTATAAGTGTGAACGAAGTCGTCCGCAGGCAGGAACGCGTGCGTCACAGATGTACTACGTCGGACAAATGTGCGTATGTATTCTGCGAGCGAAGGAGAAGAGGAAACTGTGGACCACTACGGACGTGATTGATCATGCTGATGATAATTTTTTTATCCACGACACACCACTAGCCTTCACCACAGCCCCTCTGCTGTAAAAAGGACTTTGTGGCTCCTGAGAGATGACCACTATTGTGACTTCTTGAAAGAGCACGACATCTTAGACCTACGTAGAGAAAAAGTTGAGCATGTAGGGAGATATATTTAAATATCTTATCCAACAGACTTTCTCATCTTGCATTTTCATATATAGGCACGCACACTTGAGGTAACACACGCCTACATTAAATGATGTCCAACAAGTGTGTCCATCCTTTGCTATAAATGTAGCATACCACAATTGAAGACTGGTAGTCGAAAAGAAAACAAAAAGTTTGCTTCAATTAGGGTCAGCTTTCGCAAATGATACACACTTGTAGCACCTTGCCCTAATTTTTTTTTGAGCATGGAATACTCCATCTAGATAACGACAAGTGCTGTTATGTTGGTTGT
Organism: Rhipicephalus microplus; assembly: GCF_043290135.1. Lineage (NCBI taxonomy): Eukaryota > Metazoa > Arthropoda > Arachnida > Ixodida > Ixodidae > Rhipicephalus > Rhipicephalus microplus. The sequence continues at coordinate 184,106,790 of NC_134701.1, forward strand.
TTTTGTGGGCTGGTAAGATAACTAGATATTGGCAGGACTTTTGTTAATAGTAGTTAAAGAAGATGAAAAGTGGTAAACACTTACTGGTGAGCTAGATCTTTGAGAAAAGAATAATGCGAAAGCATCTTTTTTGCTTACTTGTGAGCGAAATCTTTCATCAAATAATATACCATACACTAAACACCAAGCAGTCAACTATTAAGTTGCACAAAACCATCAACTACTAGGGCAAAACGACAAAAAATACAAAAAATGAGCGTATATTGAAGATTTGTCTTTGTATTTGGTGTTGCCAATGTAACAAAATTTACGCATGAAAAGGCATTGCTGTCATTTAGAGAATCAATCCGTATATGCAATAAATACGGCCAGTTACGTTCTTCATGTGTATGTAAACTATTAGCCCTAGTATTGGAGCTGCTTCTATGTTTCGCAGAGAGAGAGAAAGATAAACGAAGAAGAAAGACAGGCGTTAAGTAATGTAGGCTTGGTTGGCTACCGTACACGTATGGTGGGATAAAAGATGTAACCTTCAAATGTATTTGACAAACGCTATTCTTCCTGCGCTGTTCTACTTAAAGCTATTTGTTACGGGCAGTGTGTGTGTACCAACTTGTGTTTCATCGTTTTCAATGTGAGTAGGATGCTGACAATCCATCAGACGAAGTATTCCTGCGTTTATCAACGTGATGTTCTTTTCGTTGGCACGAGGTTTCCCGCCTCATCACTTCCGCAAAATGAAAACTCGCCAGCCCGGAACCATGTCTTCGAGTGAGACGTGGCTTGCATTTATGAAGCTTCGGCTCAACTAAACATCGCATAACAAGGCGGCATGGATGAAAAACGGAAGAGAATAAGCGTAAAGAAAGCGCACAGCCACGTTTGACAGACGAGGGTCGGATTGTTGTGACAGCTCTCGTTGCCGGAGCATTTCATTGCGCGACAAGAACAAAACGGCTTGGAGAGAGAACGAGGCTGCTGCTGCCATGGTAGGCTCGAAATTCAGCCCACGCGCTTACCGGTGGTTGATTTACGCTGCTAGTGGCTCTGTTTTATGGGCTCCAGGCAGACAGCCAAGCGAATTTTCGGAAGCCTCAAAACAGAGGCCGTGTCTGTTTTCCGCCTCGAGCTCAGCTCCATTTACATTACGCTCTGGAATTCAACGCGATAATATTTCGCTGTCTGAGCCAAAAAAAAAAAACTATTTATTGCCTTAACTTCAGTTCGTTGTGTGTTATTCTCTAAACTATAACCAACATAGTTTTTTCTTTTTTTTTTATCCGTGTCGCAGTCGGCCACTTTTCATACGAATAAACACATCATTATTATTACCCCGCGATTGAATTCCTGCTAGCAGTGGCGTGAGCTAAGCATTACGTTGTGCGCTAAAATGTTGCGTCCTATAATATATGTTGGTCGACCTTATTTTTTAAATTTTGTTTGCCCTTTGTCGCTTCTTTTTCCTCTTTCTTTTTCTCAACAACTTTCAACTTAACAGCTGCGGAAACTTCGAGCCGTTACTTAAGCACAGAAAGTGAGGCGATGTAACGTAGAGTCTGTCGTGCATTTTTTTATATATTATTTTTTATAAGTACCGAAAATGTGTTGGACTTCACTTGACAAAAGAGTTGTAGCAGAAAATTTCACAACAGCGCATTAATAAAATAATTGATACGCATGCCTGTTTCAGCTAACGCCATCAACTGCTTAGCGAATGGTTGCATGAGCAAAAAGTAACTTTTCTCTCTGTCGCCACTTGTCGCAACGCTTTCGCTCTGCTTTGTTCTAACGCCTTCATTTTATTATTACCTAGGAGTGATATCACGTAGAAAGAAGTACGAATTCAGAATCAAATACGTGGTATGTTTATTTCAGCCAATACAAGTGGAAATCTTTTCAGACATATTTTCCCAGCTTACGCAAAGTAATCAAATAAATGTTTCAATTTTTTCCGAAGTGCGCTGGGACTGGTAGCCGTGATAATGTTTACTTTTATCATCTGAATTAAAGTTTATACTGAGACCTTGCAAATATTGCAAGAGAAAATGTAAAAAAAGGCGCCTCATTTTCACCAACTCTCGGAAATGGTTCACAGGCAAGTGTAAATGAATTGTGTTTGTGCTCGATAGGTTCTGTATATCTTGATTGGATACCTGTATGGTGATAATGTGCTAGTTCCAGGTACATGTGCACTGTATGTCTAAGTTGGTTCGCTTACGGTAAAAAAAAACATGAATAGGGTGATGAGCAATGTTGAAGTGTGCATCGCTGACCAATGAAATACTTTCAAGTTTCGCTATCATTTTTATAACCTTACGTTAACAGTCATGCATTAAGACAACAAAGAAATAAATTACGTTTTATCTACGTTTGCGTTCAAACAGGTAAGGATATTTACGAACACACCACGGCAAAGCTTTTTGCGTGGTTTTCCTAAAGACTTAACAATGTACACTCCCGAGAGTTTTGCACAAACTGAAATGACCCTACTATAGGAAGTTCAGAGTTGAGGCCCGAGGCTGTAAGAAAAGAAACTTGGTTTGATTACGTTTACAGCTAAGTGCTTTGTACAGACCATAACAATGCTATCAATTCTGAAACACGCGCTGTCGCGGTGGTCTAGGGGCTAAGGTACTCGGCTGCTGACCTGCAGATCGCGGAATCGAATCCCGGCTGCGGCGGCTGCACTTCCGATGGAGGCGGAGATGTTGGAAGGTGGTGTGCTCAGATTTGGGTGCACGTTAAAGAACACCAGTTGGTCGAAATTTTCGGAGTCCTCCACTACGGCGGCTCTCAAAATTATATGGTGGTTTTGGGACGTTAAACCCCAGATATCAATCAATGCTAAAAACCGGATTATCAAAGGTATTTAGTTATTTACAAATACCACAAGCCCTATCTGGACTCAAGCAGGAGGGACTGCATTAGTGTTCGTGGCAGTGCCAGAAACAGATGAAATGAAATGGAACGAACAAAGTTTAAAGCAATAGTATTACCAGAAACGGACAAATAACGTTTGCATTATTTAACCTAAAGTCACTATGACATTCGAAAACGGACGGCGCACAATTAAAAGAGTGCTACACTACCTCGGTGAGCGAGAGAATGCCCTTCGCCATGCATCGCCTCGGAGCCTGCGCTGCATTCACTGCGTCACTATTCGCAATCTTGATAGACTGTCGCACCATCTAGCGGAATTAAGGAGCGTCCTCTCAAGCGTGATCAGTAGGCAAATGCTCCCAACGCTCCCTTGTTTAGCGGTGCTAGCCTCAGTGTAAACGCATTAGCAAGAAATGATCACAAACCACTTTGTGTGTTGTACATCAGTGAATATACCGGACCATCCGTGATAAATCTGATTCGTTCTTGTGAGAGGCGAAGTTTTTCTGAAACTTTTCGTGGCAACTCTCGTTTTTGAATCCGCAGAGTACACATATCAGCTTCGCGAGATTTTCTACAGACACGTTGGATAGTTAAATGTTACTGTCTAACCTTTCCAGTAGAAACTCACCTTGTTTTACTTGTGTAGCATTTTTCAGTGCTTTTGTAGAGCGTGAATCGCACAACATTCATTGCAAGCGGAAAGCAGCGCAGTCTCACAATTCGCGCTTCCAAACCTTGGCCTACGCTTCACCCCTTCTTTTATTTTATTTTTTCACGTTCGTTGATAGATGACAGCACACTGCAAGCGATTCCTTAATTGCCTGGTATCGGAGCGAAATGTTCTCTGCACTCCCAGATAAACGTGGTGGGTGACGCCGTGTTGGTGTTGTGCAATTACGCGTTGTTGGTGCTATCTAAGTCGTTCAGCGGAGAGAATTCCTCAGATAACTTTCAGCGGTGATGTTCTGAAAAACCGTCTTGACGTCGAGGATTTTTCACTGGACGTAGTTGGTTGTCAACGCGCTGAGAGTGATAGCGACAATGAACGATCAGCTGCTAGCTCACGAGCAGCGAGTTGCGCTTTCCATCCCGTCGTGCGTTAATGTTTTTTTTTTCACGCTCGTAAGTCACTTTGATTGTATTTATTGTAGAAAATCCTTCAGCGAGCTCAAAATAAAGGGAAAAAACAGTTTTTTCTTCTGCATTGCATGTAGCCCAATTACAGTGAATATTGCAATACACCGCAAGCCGCCAATACGCTTGAGCTCGACCAGCGAAGCGAAATAGTTAGAGCAATGAAATACGCAGTTACGCCTACAGTCTACGCTAACTTCTCCTGCACTTCACCGGCGCCGTCCGAACGACGTTATTGTTCGGCAAATTTTCACAATTTGGAAGTCTCGAAAAGAGTACGCGTGTATTCGTTTCGATATCCTTGTTTCGATCGCACTGATGGAACCTGCCACATTCGAATGCAGTGAATTGCGCACTGTTGGAGTCTGTTCATGGCTGTGACACAAGCGCTATGTAATGGGAAGTTAAATGCTTGTGTTCCGTTGAAGAATCAGCTGCATTATGCTTATAGCGCAAATAATGACGACGGCGTAATAGGTTTGCATACCATCGCTACGGTAAATATTCAATCCTACGCAGCCGCGACGGCGCGCTACTCGCTAGTGGCCTATTACTGTGGCGAATTCGCCAGGCAGGCTCGGCACAAATTATCTCGGAGTGCCGTTCAGTTCGTACGTGAATTCTAGTTCGCGCAGTTTTCTGTAGCACGCACAGGATTGCGCAAAGCATCGTTCATAAACGGGCGATCAGCTGACCCCAGCACCCTTCGCACTGCGGGAAGAAATGAGGTAGCGAACATTCAGCAGTTTCAATAGTTTCGGAAAGTTCTTTGGCAATATGTACATTCATTTGACAATCAAGAGTTCATCGGATGAAAGCGGCACGGGGAGTACGCCCGTGCGTCCTATCTTTTTCTATGAGAGTTCACGGGTTGATCATCCCTACGCAGCCATCTTGGATTGCGCAGCGCGCCACTTATATGTTGGGGGCGTTGCGAATACGTGACTGGAACCGTAGGAGGGAAACCGCCCAACGAAACTCGATGAAGACGACGTGTACGTCGTCTTTATCAAGTAGAAAGTCGACAAAGCGCAGCAAAAGGGTAGCTAGTAGGTCAAACACCGAGTTTGTGAACCTGAACCGTGGTCTTCTAGCCACAACGTGGGCGCAGCACACAGCTACTACTCCGTAGCTCCTTCGGACCAGAATTAAGTTGGTTAACTGACTGACTGACTTACAAGATTGTGCTTATGCTGGGAAATTTAACATGCTTAATCGAGAAGTCGATGCTTTGATAAACCGGAGCAGCGAACAATATGAAGAGATGTGGCTGGGTGGCCGTAAAAAGCACCTACTCAGGTTTTACATGACAGGAACTGCCCTATGTTTAACTAGTTATGGGAAAACGCTAAAATTTTTGTTTAACTGTTGATCATTAGTCTGAATGTTCACCAAAGTGGCTCAAGTTCTACCACATCTACAACATCCGCCAATAGTGCTCTGGTTTATGTTTTCATACTAGCGCGATTTTCGATTGAAAATCAAATATTGCGCACATCCCAGACACAATATCAACATGTGAATATTATGTCGTGTGTTTCTTCATGCTGGAAAAAGTATACTTAGGTAATTTTTGGTAATTGTAGCATTTATTGTGCTGCGCTGAAAATGCAACGCTATGCACAAAAAGGCGAGTTGCCTACGCTTTGCTAAGATGATATGGTGCTGCCACCTAACTTGAATTTGAAAAAAATCGGAGAGTATACACGGACTCAATGATGATGAGTGGGTCAAAGCGTCCGTCAGTCCGTCAAAGCTTCAGTTTGTCAGTGCGTCCATCCATGCCAAATTTCATGGTCCTGCAGCTCTTGTGGTGGTTTCGTTCACATAGCACGTTGCAAAACTGGTATGGGATGACATGATTGCATAGCAAACACAAGCGACCGACCCTACCATGTAAATCATGACATGCGTGTCATGTAGCAACATCATTACATGCCACGTTCATGTTGTGCTCGTGGCCGTTTCGCCAGCGTCACATATAGTAAATTTGGTAATAAAGTACGTTAATGGATGACGAAGGTATGTGGTTAGTGCAAACATGATAATCATGATTGAATAATTGATATGTGAGGTTTAACGTCCCAAAACCACCATATTAGTATGAGAGACGCCGTAGTGCAGGACTTCGGAAATTTTGACCAACTGAGGTTGTTTAGCGTGCTCCCATATCTGAGCACACGGGCCTGCAACATTTCCGCCTCTCTCGAAAATGCAGCCGCCACAGCCGGGATTAGATCCCGCCACCTATGTGAACGGTCAGCGGTCAGTGGTACTCAGCTGCCGGTCAGCAGCCGAGTACCTTAGCCAATAGACCTCCGCGGCCGGGCAACATGATAATCATGAGATGCGTGTAGAGAAACAACATGACTACATGCCAAACTCATGATGCGCTGGTGGCCGTTTCACTAGCTTAACATATGCAGAATTTGGCATTGCGTGACGCCAATGAATGACGAAGGTATGTGACTGGTGCAACATGATAATCATGAGATGCTTGTCATGTAATAATATGAGTATATGCCACAGTCAAGGTGCCAATACATTCAGACGTGACGTGGTGCGCATGCTCGCCGGCGTTCATTTCGTCACGTCACGCCGGCTTTGTCACGCCAGGCACCGGTCCTGTCATATACTCCAAGGTGGGCACCACGCTGCGGTGCTTAGACGCATGCGCATTTCCGCGCGTCCGGTGTCCCTCCGTCACGAAAAGAGGGAGGCGCAGTGCTGTCTAGTAAATGCAGCGGCGTGACTTGCAGCATGTCACATTTCGCACCGGATGCCGTCGGGCCACGCCCACGGAGGCTGGTCGCGCCTGGTGTCAGACTATAAAGTGCTCGCCGTTTGCTAACATAGCGTCGCTTTGCCCAGCGTGCGCGTGTGTCAAAGCTACATTGGAGTATATTGGGCCCTTCACGATGCGCTCGCAACCGTTTTGATAGCTCCACATATACCAAATTTGGTGTTACGTGACGTCAATAAATGACGAAATATATGGCTGGTGCAAACATAACAAACTTGACACGCGTGTCATATAAGAACATGACAACATACCACGCTAATGGCGTGCTCGTGGCCGTTTCGCTAGCTCCACATATTCTAAATTTGGTAACACGTGACGTGAATAGATGGCGAAGGTAAACGGCACATTCAAACATTGATTGATTGATTGATATGTAGGGTTTAACGTCCCAAAACCACTATATGATTATGAGAGACGCCGTAGTGGAGGGCTCCGGAAATTTAGACCACTTGGGGTTCTTTAACGTGCACCCAAATCTGAGCACACGGGCCTACAACATTTCCGCCTCCATCGGAAATGCAGCCGCCGCCGCCGGGATTCGAACCCGCGCCCTGTGGGTCAGCAGCCGAGTACCTTAGCCACTAGACCACCGCGGCGGGGGAAACATTCAAAAATGACAGTCTTGACACGAAAGTAACGTGCGACATCATTTACCTTCATCTCGTAACCTTGAGCTGATTTTGAAGTGACGTATGAGCAATTCTCATTCGTGCTTCGCATATCAGCGATTCCCGCTGTACGTGCGATGTGCCATTTTTTCATGTTATGACTAGTCAGATATGTTTTTCATGTATTCATTGTATGCCATACCAACTTCAGTAGCGATACCTTTATCGAAACGACCAGGAGAGCTAAAAGTCGTAGGTGGCTAGATAGATAGATAGATAGATAGATAGATAGATAGATAGATAGATAGATAGATAGATAGATAGATAGATAGATAGATAGATAGATAGATAGATAGATAGATAGATAGATGGATGGATGGATGGATGGATGGATGGATGGATGGATGGATGGATGGATGGATGGATGGATGGATGGATAGATAGATAGATAGATAGATAGATAGATAGATAGATAGATAGATAGATAGATAGATAGATAGATAGATAGATAGATAGATAGATAGACACGCGCAAAGTCGCGAAGTTCGTCAATAAATGCTTCGCATTTAAAATCACAGCATATCCATGAAGTGCATGATGATGAGTGGGCGAAGCACCCATCAGTCCGTCCGCGCCTCCGTTCGTCCACTCGTTCATGCATCCGTCCATGCGTCCATCCATGCGACCGTCGGTCTGTGCGTCCGTCCATCTCTCCGTGCGTCCAGCTGTGTGTCCGTCCGTCCGTGCGTTCGTCTGTGCGTCCGTGCATCTGTCTTTCTCTCCATCCGTCCTTTCGTGCGTCTGTCCATCTGTTCATCCAACTAGTGAACACTCCAAGTTCCGCCATCTGGCATCTTTTCATCATATATTCATCATTCAGAAGTACCGCCATCCAGCGTACATTCTAAGGACTAAACAAGAGGTGGCACGGGTGGACTAGAGGAGTGGCAAGCGCGCACTCTCTGAGGGCCTGCGCTTCGTGTGTAGTTGCCACCATTCACCGCCGCTATATTTCATGGCACTGCGGCCCAACCCTCACTAAACCTTGCTGAAACCAATAAACCAATTAGGTTGCGCCTAGCGAGTTCAACGTGGCAACCTTTCCTTGTCAGATAGTGCTCAAAGTGCGTCCTTCTGTTACTAGTTATTTCACTATACATAGAATTCAAGGCAAATTTATTAGAGATTAAGTCAATGATACTCGTCTCTGTGGGTTAGTTCATCAAAATTAACTATTTCTTTATGATTAACGTGAGCGGGTTTCCTCCAGAATTCAGAAGAGTGTGCGCTTGCCGCTTCTCAAGTCCGGCCGTGGAGGTCGCTACCTGCTACTACGACTACGACTACTACTACTACAACATAGAACGCGGACGCACGACTGACGGCTTAAAGAGCTTCGCCCCTAAAAGGAAGGAGTGCGTGTGAATTCTTTATTGCTGTGTAAACTGCTGCAAGGAAACAGTAAATTTCAATGCTAGTTCAGCTTGTTTCGGTGCGGAATTATGCTTTTTTGTGTGTATTGTTCATTTTAGGTACCATTCACAATTTTTCTCGTTGCACAACTTATTGATGCAGAGTAGCCGGTAAGTATGGACCTTAAACGCTCTGCTGTGAACTGTTTGAACCTCACGCGCGAAAAGCGCGCATTGGAGGACTGTGAACGACGAAGAAGAAAAACACGCTCTTTTAACATGGATGCTCCGGTTTGCGTCAATTTCATTTGGCACCTTCAAACGCCAAAGGGTAGCTCCCCACATTGATTTTGGTGCCGACGACCCGGGAATGGAGCTACAACAATCCTAGCCTTTCATTCTTGGTGTGGTTGAGCTGCGCTTCAAGCTAGACCAACATGGATTCAGCGAAGAACAAGCGGGCCTCGCATCGAACAATGAACACGAGAATTATCGATGAGGTCAACCAGATGCTCCAGTCCAATCAGTTCAAGCTCTCTAGACTTCGAATTCTGCACGGCCACCTACGCGCCAGTGATGTTGACTTTAAAGCATTTAACAGCGAGGTTGAGGCCTTTATTACTGACGACCTGGCGGCAGACGACTTTGAGGTGGTCATGCAATACTATAGGGCCACGATAGCATCATCTGCTCAGGTGTAGCTGTGGGAGAGACCTGTATGAAAAAAATTCTGAAAGCAGTTGAACTTCTGATAGACGATCTACCATATCTTGAATATGAGTGCCCGTTGAAGACGATAGGTCGCCTTCCTAATAAGTCTTCACAGCAATGCGTACAATGATCTGCAAAAAAAGGCCAGTTAGTCACTCAAAACTAAATGGGAGAAAGAATACGCGGACTCTGAAGTAAGCCCGTTATACTGATCATAGACTATGCTCTTCGAGAAATCTGCATACGTCAGTGTTTAAGAAACTGCAGATAATACGTCTTATTTCATTTAGGAGGAAGAATACCAAAGCAGCGTCAAAGTCAAAAGCGTAAAAGTCCATATTAAGGCAAAGGAAGAGGGCGGATGATTCCAAGGCGACTGAACACAAGACCTAGAACTCGAGAAAACTTCTCCTGAAACAGCTCCTGCAGACTCTCGAGGAAAAGTGAGCATCATCAATTTTCATACGAACAAAAACTGCTCATCGACCAGACAGGTCCATCAAGGAGAACACGTTTAAAGGCATGTGAATGAAACAAAGGTTGGAAGCTTCGCTGGAAGACTAAGCACAGGTGAAGAGACCGAGTGACCTGCATAGATTGACTCGGACCCAACACAAGAACTCATTAACAAAAAGTGTCTACTTAGAAATTGTGCGTGTAAGTGTTCTCCGTCATGATTTGCCACTATTGGGGCGCGGAGGATGTTGAATACTGTGTAGAACACGACGAGTGACACTATCAATATAGGTTAAATTCAGATCAGAGCAAGGAATAAAGAAGAGGCGGACAATGGGCTTCGTGATGCGGGCGGCGGTCCGTCATTTTTTCCACACTCTCCATAAAAAAACAGAACAGAACTGAACAGAATTAGAAAAAAATACACGCGTGCAAGTGGCACCATGTAGCATTACAAAAAAATTAGGAGAAAAAAAAACAATTCACGCTTTACGTTGACGGCCTCGAACACTTCTCATGCGGCGCCTACATTAGTGTGCCTCGATGTGCTTTCGAACAAAGCACACATAAAGGCACCCTAGCCTACAACAGCGCAGACTTAATCTAAAGGTACTAGCGCTTGCTAGAATTTGTTGAGCCAGGTTGTAATAATGACTTCTACTTTATTGTTGCATTCAGTGGATGGAAAGCAGAACACGTGCACGCAGTGCACCAGAAGTGGCAGTAGCGAAAGATACAAAAGAGAAATAGAGAGGAGAACAGCACGTAGCTTAGAAAGCTTGTGGTCCGGCCCAAACCCGACAAGTTCGGCAGGGTTTTTATGACTGCGGGAGTTTGCCATGGCAGCCACGTTTCCCCAATATACGGCGGGTGGACATTAGGGCGCGTTGCGAAGTCCTGTGCTGGCATGCATGTAATGGTAGGCGTAACCATGTTGTTACATCAAAATTGAGGTTTCTATTTCCCTTGTGATTTAGGAGCGAAGCTCCTTAGTGTGTAGGCTAATCTCTCTTCGTCTATCGTAGCCCCCCTAGTATTCGGAGTGCTCACTGGGTGGCCCTGCCAAGCTCGCTCTACTCCAATGCGTTGAAGACGCGAGCTTTGTTGTGATAGGAGACGGATGGACAAACGAACTGACGTACACACAGACGCACGGATAGACACAATGAAGCACGGACGCCTTCATCATCATTAACTTCGTAGATATGGTGTAGTTTTATACTCCGGTCACACGGACACTCGCGAACGCTCTTTAACTCCCTCGTACTTGTCACAAAAGAGATGTGGTGCGTGCCACAAGGCCGCCCTTACACACAAAGGCAAACAGCGCGATTCTCAAAGTAAGTTCGATGATCTTCCTTTGCAGCGAATCGAGGTACTCTCGTCTTCAGTATTTAGCGGGTCGGAAAAGTTCGAGCAATAAATTTCTGCTGTGAAAATAATAATAGATTTGGCAACACTAAATGTTGTTTCATTGCAGTACTCATTCATAACTTGTGTTTCTTCACACACACACACACACACACGCGCGCACACACACACACACACACACACACACACACACACACACACGCACGCACGCACGCACGCGCACACACACACACTTATTTATTTATTTATTTATTTATACACCCGCAGGCAGACTGCAGCTAGTTTCCACACCTAAGCTTTTGACACCTTGCCTCGCTGCGAGTCGGACCACTATATTTCGTCCGTGCGTGCGGTTGTCATCGCCTTGTTTGCAAGTTCTGCTGCTGTTGATGTAGCTACATGAGCTGTCCTGAATTTGATGGTTGTGGCCTGCGTTGAAATAACGACCGCCGCTGTAGAGCTGTTTGGCTGGACGGAGCCGTCGGTGTAGACGTGGGGACAGTCTTTGTACTTTTCGTACAGTAGAAGTAAGGCGAGCTGCTTGAGGGCTGGTATAGGCAACATGGAGGAACTGAAGGTCTCGCCGTGGGTGTAAAACCAGTTGGTAGAGAGTCACCATGTGGAGATCTTGTGTGACAAATGAAAGTATGAGGCCTATCCGCTGTTAGAGAAGCTAGGTGGTGGCGGGGAGTCCGAGCTAAATGCGTTATGTGTGTCCTCAGAGCTTCACTTTGGATAAGGGTCTGTACGAGGTGGTCTTTGAAGAAAGCTATAGTAGTCACTTTTGGGGCAGCCTGTGGAAGATGTAGACAGATTCTAAGCGCCTGTACCTGAACGCTCTGTATCATGCTTCGACCTGTTTTGCTGGCGTTTGATAATGCGGGCAGGCTGTATCGTAGAAAGCCAAAAAAGCACCCTGTACAGTCGTAACATAGCATTGGGCTGCATTTCCTAAGTCTTTCCAGCGGGAAATTTGAAAAGATGGCATATACCCATCAATTGCTTTTTTAAATACGACACATTAGGGCTCCATGATATGTCTCTGTCGATTATGACACCCAGAAATTTGTGAGATTGACATTATGATATAGTTTGATGATTAGTTGACCCTCTGTAACTCGTCATGATTGTCTGCGTAAATGCCAGAAAAGTGCGCTTTCTGGAGGAAATTTCAAGGCCTCGATTGCGGAGGTTCAAAACAGTTGCAGTAGCAGCTCTCTGGATTCAAGCTCGTAACTGCAGGCGAGGTACCACAGATTTCCAGATGCACATGCCATCTGCCTATGTTGATGTACAAATATTGTTAGGTAGGTGCAATTTTAGTAAACGGCTAAAGCCTTTAATTATGACCTCTGAATTGAGGATGACCGCAAACCTCATACTGCCTTCCATAACGGCGACAAAGGCTTACGAGGGTCGAGTGACTCGCAGAAAGTGATCCTCCAGCGTTGATATTCTAGCTTGTCCAACCGACGTTGGATCTTCTGCATACGTCTAGCAACCCTTGAATCTTCTATGTCCTTCGTGCGCCGGTGTACCTTCTTTCAGCACATCGTCGTAAGGCTCGAAGCCGCTCCAGCTCTATTCCGATGCCCTTGACTTTTACAGAGCATGGGATCGTACACATGGTATCTTTTACAGTGCTCTTGATGGCAACTTGTTAGTCTGATATGTGTTCATGGCATTGGTCTTCCATACGAGACTGAAATTTCGGGGCGAAGCTCCTTAGGGCGTGGGTCTGTCACTCCTCCGTATGTATGAAGTAATACGTAACAAGCGAGGGCACATGCCCCCTGTTGAGCGGGTAAGTCCTACAGGGGATGCGAGCTGGGAAATGGCGGTAATTGGAGCGTTTACAAGATGGACCCACGGGCGAACAGATGAATGGACGTGCAGACGTATGAATGGGTGGACGGACTCACGAACAGATGCATTGATGGACGCTGGCTGGTCGCGCGAACGGATGGAAGCAAGAACGAACGAAAGGACGGAAGCACGTATGGGCTGCCGGACGCTTTTCCCGTCTCATCATCATTCACTCCGTAGATATTCTGTGATTTTGTTTTTCAGTCTACTATTTTGACCGCGTCATGAACTTCAGGAGGCGGCAATCATCTGATCTTGACGTGTGTTGGAATATCATCACTCCCATGCGTTTCTGCATCCGTAAACCATTCCACATGCTTAACTAGGCTTTACGAAACGGAAGCGAAGTCGAGACAGCTGCTATACGCGGAGCCACGTAAAGCGGTAGGACTGATATCGTTCAGTAACTTAAATTTGGTGTCAGAGGCAAAACACACCAAATTTCCGCCCTTCATGTTGGTCTTCCGGCTTCTCTATAAAGTATGATGAGCGTTAAAATCCCCGATGATAACATACGAGTCAGACGTTAATGCTATGACGTCTCGTAGTTTTTTTTTTGGGGGGGGGGATCAAACGGACTTGATGGTGATAGGTATGTGCCAACCACAGCGTTGTCGAGCCTTGAATTTTTCACGCATAAGCATACGTATTGAATTTCGTCATGAGGTGGTGCAGGTTGAAGGATGTAAGTGAAGTCTCGGAGAATGAACACCAAAACATTGCTGCTTTTACTAAAACTAGACGACTTAAAAGGTTCGTGTCTCGAGACTCTTTCTGCTCTCGATAGGTTCAGCTCACAAATGACGATTACGGAGCGAATATTGACGTTCAAAAATTGACGAAAATCAGCATACGTTATCTTAGTCCCCCAGCATTCTACAACAGTATTGTTGTTTTACGACCATCCTCCCTGAAAGACAGTGGTGGGTTAGCCATGGTCTACTCTAAGGCTTCTAACGCTGAACTCGGCGCGTCCAGTGCTTGAAGGGCACTTTTAGCTGACGGTGTATTCAGGTTGCTTCAACAACACGCGAATGATGTCCACTAATGATCGCAGCATCACCATTACGCGATGATCTGGCTTCACGGCCGTTGCAGCATCTTGTGCTTGTTATTGAGGTGGCTTGTGTTTAGGATCAACATATCGTGTAGGCTGAAGTGGAGGCCATTCTTTTGGAGAGAGATTGTTTTCTTTAGGTGCAGATGTTTGCCATGCTAGCATAGGAACTACGCCTGTCGAATTTACTTGGGATTCTGGATTTCTCGTTGGATTTCACATGGTTCTTCATAAGGACCTTCAACAATGACGGTGCCTTCGCCTAACTGTTTACGCAGCTTCTCTCTGAGTCGAGTTGTCTCGCACCATTTGTCTTAGAATAGAATTCTCCTTCTCAATCTGAGAACAGTTCTTGGAGGGAGCACTGTGAGCACCGTGACAGTTGGGCCATTTCAACGTAGTTGTACTGCAGTTGTCTTCTGACTGGTGTTCAGCTCATTGGGGGCACACTGTGGAATTTATGCAAACGCACTTCACATGGCCGGCCAATCATCTGGCACTTGAAACTCTGCATAGGATTCGGAATAAATGGGCGAACCTGGTGATGAAAACGGTCAACCTTCACGTAAGAGAGAAAACAGTCATCCTTGGATGTTATTTGCATACAACGTCAGTTCCATAGGCGACCGGTATTCATAATTATGTTGTTTTCACTCACTGGTTTTATCAGTACGTGAAAATGTTCAATGGCGATTTCAGTGTCTATATCATAGATAACTCCTATTGCGGTGTCACCATAGGCTGGTATGATGGATCACACTTTGATGATTCTCATCTTCGACACATGCTGTAGCGTGTTCAGCGCACTCGGGTTAATCACGTCGATTGCCAAAACATTTTTTCTTGTGTTTATCCCGATGTCCTTAATCTCGTTTGGCACAATGTTTTCAAGATACAAGAACAGTGCTTGCGTGTTGTGGACGAGTAGATTGTTGGTATTGGTCTGCGGCACAAACAGAATTAAGTGAGGCCATCGCTGAGGCGCAGTTCTCACAGTGGCTGTACTTGATGCTGACGATGCGTTCATGATTCTTCGTTTGGCCTTGCGGTAGAGCACAGGTTGAAAGCCGTCTTCCGAGGACTCGTGTCTGGTGCAGAGTACAGCTTAGTATCCTCGCTCTCACTAGATGCACTACCATGATTTCTTGAAGCAATGCCCATGGTTGAACCGGTACCAGGCGGGATCTCCGGGGATCGTACATACATCACTGCGATGTAGAGATGGGGCACCCCACTGTTTCACTGTGGAACGCAGAAAATATAGCATAGATGACAAGATGTAGATGTAGATCGTAAACTTGTGACTCACACTCATCATGGGAGATCGGCCAAGAATCGGTAGCTTAACAAAAAGGAATATATATATTTATATACTAGCCGAAAGAATATTAACAGAAATATTGATTTTTGTAAATTATTCCTGAAAAAAAAACTGAAAGGATTAGTTCCTACTGAAGGAGCAATAAATTATTGATATCAAAGAAAATTTTTCAGAAGTCTCTATGGGTTAACTGAGAACCTTTTAGAATCGAGGTTATTGAGTAAATCTGATCGACTGTACAATGAAATCTTGCACGACCTCGCACACTTTCCCGTTGCTATGCCCTAGGGTATGTGCACCTAGGGATAGTAAATTTGACGTTGTGAAAGCTAATCCAAGGAATCGTAACCAAATTTCTAGTGACACCTTTCTTAATGATGAAACTGTCTACAAGAAACAAAAATTGTTGCACAGTTTCCTCTTCTCCGAAAAATAACAGAGCGGGGAGGGAGTCAAACCTCCTCTAAACAAATAAAACTTTGATAGAGGAAAGAATACGACAGCGTATTTGGGTGACTAAAACTTCCAGCGGTCGTTTATGACATGAGGAAGTTTTTCAAGGGGTCACTAGATGGTTGAAGTCCGGAGAATTCTTTAAAGATGGTGTAGGAGAATTCTCGCATCATCATTTGCCTGTGAAATCTAGACGCTACTATAAAGGCTGTTGTAGGGGTAATATACATACCTGGTCTGTATAACGCTGCTTCCGCTAGTGCGTCAGCTGTTTTATTTAGAGATATGCCTCTGTGCCCTGGCACTCATACTAATCGTGCCTGAGATAAGTGATTTGGCACTAGGAAGTTGAATTATTTTGATGCTTTTTAATCATTCGATGCCATGAGCGCACTGCAGTCCGACAAGGATTCCGTTATTATCACGGCGGAGTTTATTGCTGTTCGCAATTTTCGAAGGACCAGCACTACAGCGAAAGATTCTGCAATAAAGATAGGTGTGGAATCTGTAATTCGGAGGGAAAATGACCAGTCTTGAACAAGGCAGCATATACCAATGTTACACTTTACATCCTGATAGAAAGCGTCAGTCGCACTTATGATCTGTGCTTGCAATCCTAGCTGGTAGTTCTGTAAAGTAGCTCTTAACATATTATTCGGTAGGTGTTTAGCACTGTTAGAGAAAATGTCATCAAAATATATTTGGATAGAACTTGTCGAGCTACAAATTGGAAGAACCTCGCCAATTTGCGTGCACAGTGGGTCGATAAAATACTGTACAAGCTTTACTTGAGGTGCGTGAAATGTGGACCAATGACAATAAAAAATAAACCAGGTTGCGCAATGAAAACTGTATCTTTACGCCTTAAAGTAGATTCAAATGCCCTTAAGTGCGTTTGCACAGCCAATATTCTGAATCTGGTGTGGAGTGAGAGAATTCTAGCTTCCATATAGAAAACGTTATTCACTACAAATTTAGGCAGCCTTAAGCACATGCGCAGTGCCTGCTTCTGTAGAAAAACACGAAGGTGCAGCTTATAAGCAGGAGCCGTGGAGTATAAGACACATTAAATTCTAGAACCGGCCTCAATTATATGCGGTACATTGATAATAACGTGGCTCTGCGCATTCCTGATCTTCTGTTGCTTATCTTTTATAATAAGCCGGCTACACGAACACCCTTTGTAGCAATATATTCGATGTGGTTTCGCCATTCTAGGAGCTGTCGTGTATCACTCCTAGATATTTATTGGTCTGAACTTGTGGAATGATTTCAGTTTTGTATGAGAAAGATATGCGTATCGAGTCTTTTATATGAAATATCAATAAGCAACTTGTTCACGTTCAGAGAAAGATGAAGGAAGTCAAGTCAGTGTTCTATTTCAGATAAGTACATTTGGAGATGAGTTTCACAAGAGAAGCACCTGCCGAATACAGAGCACAATATACAGGAGACAAAATGAGTGCTCGTGAAGCAAGAAAACACAGGAACTTTGGTACATGGGCTACAAAACCCCTAGTTGTTGAGCAAATCGCAATTGTAAGCAAACATAGCGTTTGGCACAAGGTTACCAGTGCCACTGTCAGCATCACTAGATTTAGCGATTGCATTTTCATTTAAAATAATTTTCACTGTTTTCTTCGCTTGAGACCAACTTATTAGGGATTTTCTGTAAAAACCGCGTAATGAAGATTCACAAAAAAGCAACTGGAGATAAAATTAGGACAGTTCTGCGAAAAATAAAACAGCGCCGGCTGAGATCTCGTGGCCACTGTGTTACAACCTTGCCATTGCCATGTGGCACTCCCACAACTGCATCTCCGTCGAACTCTCAAGGGGAGATTTACGTCGATGGAGTTTAACATAAATTTGTGGTGGCTGTGAGACAGGGGTTTTATGCAGTATTTATCACGTCTTTGATGATCGACTTGGCGAAATTCACAGAGAATTCACGGCTCACCGATCTACCTCCGGAGCTTCACCCACTCATCATTATTCACGACGTAGATATGCTGTGATTTTTTTCCCTTGGTATGCTGTTTTACTCAACGAAGAACAGACTAAAGTTATTAAACTTTTTCACCTTAAGAACTGTAGCGCCAGGCAAAGAATGCGCTTTAAACCAAGGCGCCAAATAAAAGCGCACCGGCAATGCTCTAGGCACCATTGTTTGAAGAAAATGAAAAGAAAAAAATTATGCTAGCATATATAAGACACCAACGCAAAAAAAAACGGTCACTAAAACTATAAAACCACTCGCTTCCTGCCTCTTTTCGCAAGTTCCGTTCACTGTTCAAGCACCACACTGGTAACATAAAACGTCACCATAATAACGTTAAAAAACTAGTGATACGACACACAAACTTCTCGTACGTATTAGATATTTAGGCTGATTTCATTGGGTAATTCCACCATATTGTCAAATTTCACAATGGCAACATTGTAAGCCAATCGGAGAAGTTTTAGAAGCTCCCTTGACCAATCAGCATCAATCAATGGCGGAGTCTGAAGACATGGCTAAGTTCGACAATGTCCAGAATATCAGCCAAGGTGAAGTAAATATCAGGTGACCCCGTGAAAAATATGTAGAGTGTAGGTGTTTATTTGTTATTATAGTTTGAATTTTTCAGGCTAAATACCTACGGGTTGCGTGTCCCCATCGCTGCCTTTTTTGCTGCACTATATATCCAGTCTTCAGCCTCGGAAACTCGCAAAACAGGACGAACAATAACATTTTGACAAATGCTTGAGAATCTCTTTGGTCTCTGGACTGCGCCTTTGTACATTTCTAGACAGCTGCGTTTTGACCAGTACTTCCTACGGCTTTTTTATTTTTTCGTTCTCCTGGTTCGGCCATTCGAATCCCGCGCGACGGTATGCTTATTCACGACAACTGCGGTAGCGTCTCAGTGTGGCCGTGACCCACTCTCCCAACTTAGTCACCCAATACGTTGATAACTCTCACGGCTGAATTGAAATTTAAGCATCATTTCAAGCGCCGAGTCTTTATCGCGACAGAAAATCGTATAGTTGGTAAAATTTAAAAGCTCAGATGGCAGGAAAAGAACCCCGCCAGGAAGGTACAAACACACCGACTGAGAGCTGGTTCAACGTTCGATCTGTGTGTTCACAGTACCCTTGGTGAAGTCTTTTCACACTGCTTCAACCAACATCTCCAAATAGAAAAGGTGCTCCTTCAACGGCGCCGATTAAAGCTACTGCTGTGCATAACATGCCGGCCCCAGCGTTTAGCGTCACAACGGTGCTGGCGAAGAGCTGACAGATAACGTCTTCACTGTTAGATTGGCTGGCTCTCCCATAACTAATAGAATGTGTGTAAAACTGCTGTAGGAGCACTCTTGGCCGAAAATAATGAAGATGTCACGCATGCCTGAAATGTCGTTATTGAAATGAACCTGCTTTGGATGGAACCTCGCTGCAAGGCACGACTCGACGAAAAGCTATCCGCGCAGCTCCTGGCGCTGAAGAAATGGTCCCCAAGTGTTCATAGAGGTGGCGCCAAACGCACCCCTTGATTCTGGAGGACCATAGGTATTGAAAAGTACCTGGAGGCGACCTTGCCTCAACCACAAAAGATGGCAATGAAGTATAAGGTGTCTCGTGTCTTCCTATCCTACGTCGCTGTTGAAAATCAGTAACGAAATTTGTACGTATACTATAAACTACAACATTTTGTGTTGTTGTGCAAAAGCATGAAAAACATGTAAGAAATATTTTTTAACTTATTTGTGTGATAATTAGCGCATGCAGTACGCTTCAGCGCAAAAACAAAAATGGCTGCCGCAGACTGCATTTTTTTGAGCTCACTTTTTATCCCGATGTTCTAATTTGAGTACTGCATAACGTCACCGGCGTTTTGGTCAAGATTTTTTAAAAAATACGACTCATGCAACTAAAATATTTCCACGCCTATTAGCTTACAAATATTCTATATGCCTACGGTTAGCAAATTTCTGTCAGAGCTCACCAGGTAATACAGTTGGCGACACTGCATTGAGACTGTGTACCTGTATGTCGCTAATGACTACAAACTTTCTTGTTTTGACTAGTGGCGCTAACTCGCTGGTCTACATTAGCGCTAAGGAAGTCTGGGCAGATGGTAACAATACTTATTCTGCGCTCTTTTCCTAAAAAAATCACAACGCGCACGTATTGCGTTACGTGCGCAGCCGCTATACGTACGCATGCATGTGATGCATCCGTGCGTGCGTACGTATGAAGTGGTAGCGCCGCTCTCGAACATGTTCGTGACAGCACGAGACTTTGTTTCGCAAAATGGCGGCATCAAATTCGAGCACCGGCTGGCTGTACTTTTCCATCGCGTGTAATTTGGCACACGGATTGGCTCAGATTGGCCTTCAACAACACGTACTTCTATATTTAGCTACCAGGTGCCGCAACACGCTTCACGTTGGTTACATACGCGAGTACTACGGCGTATTAAAAATCATTAGGGGCAAACGACGCCGCGTAACGCAAGGCGCTTGCGTGATGCGTATGAAGCACCACTCTGCACTACAAAAACTCTCTATTACCACCTACGTCTCCACCAGGCGATCTATGAAATGCAGAGGCACATGGCGATGATTCTGTCTTATGCTGCAGCAAAATGTCTAGTTTCGTATAGGCGAATGTGCTGACTTTACTAGTCAATTTAGGAACCATGTTGCCGTGCAAAATTGCTAGCATGCTCATCTCCCGAAGCACGTTAAATACGTGAAAGCAAACGCAGTGTCGTGTACAGTCAAATCAAGCATTTCCTGTAACTGCCGTATCACTATCTCAAAAATTGAAGGCTGTCGTTCACTGTATAGAACTGTGGCAATTGTCCGGTTATCGCACTCCGGACTACCAAGAATGACTGGTACCACGGGAAACAATTTTAAATAATGATTTTGTTATTAAGGGTTGTCGCGTGTGACTTCCTATTATCTAGATTTATCTGACTCTAAACTACTACGTTTATAAGATTTTCAGTGACGTTCAATGTTAGGAAAAAAAGCGACTGCCTCGACAAAAACAAGCACTAATCGCCACGCACACTACATAATTTGGAAGAATAATGGCTAATAAGAGATGTGTCATGCAAACCGGGAAAAGGCGGGCGTCCCTTATGCGCCTCATACGGCCGCCTTCATGCATTTTTCAGCGTTTATTGGGTCGTACCCCGGATTTCTTGCACCGATGTTCTTAAAATGTATTATTTGTGAATAATATTTCAGAGATTATTTTTTCTGCAGATTAAAGGGTCCCAAAATATCGTGCTTTTTATCAAGGCGTTCCACCAACTTGTAAATGAATGGCAGAAGGAATTGTAGTGAAGCTGGTGTACGCCGTTTTCCCGCAAAAAGCAAGAGCAGGCCTTCGCAGCCGCAAATAATCTCCTTGCCCATAACAGAGAATTTGGCGCTCGCTTTCACAGAGACCATCATTTTACTCTGTTTCTTCATTTCGTCAGTTTCGCAATTGTGAGAAAACAATAAAATATAGGCGAGGAAACTAATTTTCTCGCCTTTATGACAAATCAGTTTATGTACTTATGGCATTTGCTTGTGCAGCAGTGGTGATGTTTATGTGTTTCTTTAGGTTTTCTTTTGTGATTTCCTGCAGGAGATGTTGAGTTCATGCTCGAAATAAGACAAACAAACAGCAGTTTCTAAATTCGCTCTGTAACCTGGGTAAAGCAGCCCTCAGCTAGCATTTGCTTCTTGATTTTCATCCGCCATTCCTGTTCCGGCGTCTTTGCGTAACTGCTCCTGTATTAATCTTGCAAATTCTGCTACACTCGTGTACGCGCATTAAATAGTAACATTGTGCACTGCCTACGTTGTGCATTTATAATGACAGTGAAGGATGATTAAGAGATTGTAGTGGATGTTATTGCGATTTACAAATCGCTTACTAAAAATATAAGAAAACTCATTGAATGTTCTAAGGAAAATAGGGTTCTCTGCACAGAGTTGTGATGCTGTTCAAAAAATTTATCATCTGAAGTGTTCTGTAGTGTGCAACGTGGATCGAAAGGGGATCATTGTTTGCACACATGCGAGGTGCGACAATGACACTGAGGAACATCAGTGGCCTCAGAGCTGAATTTTGGTATATAAAACATAAGAAAGCATTCGCGACATGAAGGGCCGTCAGGCCGCCACATAAGGCCACAAAACATAATTTAAATAAATCGCAAATGTACGTGTACCATGAGCTTAGAGCGGTAGGACAAGGCAACAAGTATAGCAATTCACTTAATCCGAAATTTTTAAGAGACTAGCCATTCCTTTTCAAGAACTCCAGCGTGAAGGCTCTCAACGTGAGTTAAAATTGAAGTACATTCGCGTCGACTCTGAACCTATAAAAATAAGAAGGTTGCCCCGCCGTGGTGATCTAGCCGCTAAGGTAGTCGGCTGCTGACCTAAAGGTCGCGGGATCAAATCTCGGCTGCGGCGGCTGCATTTACGATGGAGGCGGAAATGCTGTAGGCACGTGTGCTCAGATTTGGGTGCACGTAAAAGAACCCCAGGTGGCCCAAATTTCTGGAGCCCTCCACTACGGCGTCGCTCATAAACACATGGCGGTTTTGGCACGTTAAACTCCACATATCAATGAAATCATCAATCGACAGTTAGCTTTGTTTCTTGTTCTTCTTCCATATATACGTATCAGCGCCTACAAAACTTTCTGCCAGTTATGTAATGTATTAGAGCACTGCACGGGTCAATTTTTTCTGTCCGGGCTCGGCCTGTACCGAAAACGTCATAATACGGCGCGCCCGACCCAGCCTTGTATTTGTAAATATTGTTCATACCTGCCCGAGCCTGAAAAGTTTGGCCCGGCCTGGCCCGTTTAAGCAAATTATAGCTTGAGCTTAAACGAGGCACTTTGAAGGTACCTGAAGCAAACAATATATTTCCTAAAGTGTTTTGAGAAGTTCTTTCGGTGTCACCACTTTCACTTGTACATTTTCGTTTGTGGTGAATTACGCCCGTAACAATTTTTTTTTTTGTGAAACGATTGCTGGGAATTATAAATTATTCGTAGCTGTCCATCTCACGCTGTATTTTTTTCTGCATTTAAAAGAATGCCTACAAAATAGCACCCCATAACGTGGAGAAAGGTATCGCATATGAGCTGAGGCTGTTCAGTAAAAGCATCATACCTTTTGAAAGCTTAACTTTTTGCACAATTCTATGAAATAAAGAAAAAAACGTGCTATAGCTGCTTCTGGGAGAAATAGACGAGGCTACGTAGCGTAATATAAATTAAAGCGGTCGTGTCAACTCCTGGGCAGGCTACTCCAACGTACCCTACGGTTTCACGCTCAAAACAAGAAGCTTCAGTGACGCAGCCTAATTTCCGAGTCGCCGCCCCTACAGTGCCTTAGATCTGTCAGTGACCAAACCCGTGGCGATCGAGCCACTGTCTTCCCTGTTCCCTGAAGACACCTATCTTGCCGTCTTCGTGTCACAGCCTTCGGTCATTGAATGTGTTACTAAGCAAGACCGGGCTAAAGGCGGCAAAAACAACTTTCTATTACAGCACCGAACTGAATGAACCAGCCAGCGGTTCTTTAGCGCTCTCTGTCGAACGGGGGGGGGGGGGGGGGGGTATGGGGTGTTCGGAGCGCGATTTCACGCAGACATCGAAAGCGCGAGAGTGCTTCACCTGGTCACCGATAGCCGAAGCCCTAGGAGCCAAGTCTGACTTTCTGTGGCTTGTGGTTGGGGTTTCAGGCTTGCGGCTCCACACAGTGAAAAGGAAGAAGAATGAGAGGTGTGGCAAAAAGAAAACAGCGACCACTATAGCAGGGGTAAAAAGGGGGAAGGTGAAGAATAAGGCAACAGTCAACTGAACTAGCGCACATGTGGACAGTTTCGTTATGTAGATCAGGCAATTTCTATTGCTTCATTGGACTTCGTTTCACAGCGTGTCAGCCTTGCAGTCGATAAAATGAGTTCAATAATAAGTTCAAACAACAAAGCCAAACATTGCACACACGCCAGTATGTTTATGCGTACGAGACCCGGGCCTAACGCTGGCCTGACTCAGGCCCGAGACCGACCCGATCCCTAAACGCAGAAGCCCGGCCCGGTCCATGTATATAGGTAGGCATGAGACTGCTCGTGGTAACAAATTCTGAACACTTATTTCGTCTTTACATCGCGATTAATACTGTGGCAACGAAACAGGGGAAGAGGGAGAGAAAACACTTATTTCTAAAATAAAAGCTATCTTACTCGCACGGTGGAGCCCTTAGTTTTGGGCCCCATGGGCTTGCGCTGCTGCACTTCACCACTGAATCAGCCGACGCTGCATCTGCGAATCTGGTTAATGTATTGTACCAAGAAGAACGCGAGAGCGAAGTAGTGAAGGGGTATGAGGCCACCATTATTTAGAATTAATGGGATCTACCACCTTTGTGTGCATGGACATCCCCAGGTGGCAACGGGAACACTGCTTCAAATGCATGCAGGACGCGTTCAGTTGCAATTATCACCATAACTGAACTAGAACTTCGCTTTTCCAGTTTATTACCACTTATAGTTTAAAATAACCAATAGAGGAGCTAGTTGGTAAGTAATCATCAAAAAAAAAAACGGGCGTGCAAACATGGGCGCAAGAAGGAAGCCCGGACACAACAAAAGTCTGATAACCTCGTTAGTAAGCGTTGGGTTAGCAGGTGTTTGTGCTGTCCTCACTTAATCATTTTGTCGGTGTGTACACGCACTGTCTTTATAGGATCTTGTACCTGCAGCTGCGAATTCTCTTTCTTCTTTTGTCTTCCGTTAGAATTCCTAGACCGTAAATACTAGGTCATAAATTGAAGCCGCACCCATAGCTTTACGTTGTCGCACTGGAGCCATCAACCTGATGTGGCCGATGACGTAAGGCATAAAGGCAGCTGTATAACCTGTTATCGAAACACATGATAAATAGACCCGGACTGCCACAAACACGATATTTTAAGCTCAGCTAACAAATACGAGAGCGCAGAAAACACAACGTAACGATATTCAAGTGTGTCGTTTACACAGAATCTAGGACCGCACAGGCGGTGAGTATAACGGATACCGCTGTACAGTGGCAAGAAATATTCTGTCTCCCCCGCGTAGCGGGCTTACAACTGCTGCAAACTGAATGAAGTGGTGATAATGCATTATGCGCACCGACTTCATGTTGAAACACGCAAGCGCACACACACACACACACACACACACACACACACACACACACACACACACACACGCACGCACACGCACAGGCACACGCACACACACACACACACACACAGATAGAGAGAGAGAGGGAGAGTGAGAGAGAGACAGAGAGAGACACCCAACATTCACTTCTGGCTTCATTTGCGTTCTTTATTGCGGCATTTCCATCGGTTTTACTTCGAAGCCGGTTTCACTCTTTTGTTTTCATCCAATCTCGTCGTGTGCACACCGGATCTGCGTCCCCGCTTTCAGGTGCATTCAGATGCGAGGGAGAAATGCCGCTACTCCGTCGACCTAAGGGTCAGTTCCATGCAATGAAACCAGTTCAATCTGAAGAAACCAGCGAGTCTGACTGGGCGGAGGGAAATGCAGTGTCGCTAGACTAATTAGTCAAGATGTCAGCCATGCAGCTGTCTTTCAAAGAGGATTCCATGAAAGGCTTCAATTCGTGCTGACTCGGCTACACAATTTTTTCTTCTCTTAGTTTTAGCATGTAGTTCAAATAATGTAAAGTACATGTAGGCTCCTTACTGTTCATGAAATTCATATAGCCATGGTTTGAAACTTAAACACTCTTTATTTATAATACCGTCACTCATATACATGTTGTGAACTAAATGCTTCTAGGAATCTTACAGAGAATGTCGCTGAAGCCAACGTTTTGACAAGTGAGCTTTTCTTTGTAAAGGCAACACTGTTATCCTGACGAGGACAAGCCACCTTGCTGAAACACTGCTTCCAGCGATGTTCTTTCTTGAAAAATTTCTGAGTGCTTTAAGCTTCTCCGGACCTCTGAACTACAGTCTCGTTTGGTACTGAAGTTTTGTAAGAAACCTTTGTGCGCCGTCATAAGAAACGTGAATGAGTCAAATACGGCGTGCGTAGTTGTTATTATTGACATTTTTTACATTGGCTTGGATATGCTAGGCTCAATCTTTGCTCATTATATCCATATGCCAGTGGCTAATTAACGAATGCGCTTTTATAGGTTGACACTCTCACACTGCGTGGATGTCCATCTTTTTTTTCATACAGATCGCGCAATAAAAAGGCCAGTTCATTTGTGTCAATTGAGTTTCATCTTACTGATAAATTTGTCAGCTTAACTTTCGCCACTTCAGAACACACGAAAAAAAAACGCTTAATGCAATAAACGAACCTGAAACAACGCACAATGGCCAACGGACGTGAAAGAAGGCACAAGGGCATTCCGCTTGCATGAAGAGTGGGAAAGGAAAGCTTCCACGACAACCCCCTTCCTCTCGGATTTTTGTCCTCTCTCTCTCATTAGTGACCTCACCTTTCACGTGACGAAAGAAATGTTCTGCTAGTGATTTATTTCCAGTTCGATGCCCTGAAGCCACAAGTGGTAAATGTGGTGCTGCCGTATGCACGCGAGAATGCTTACATGGGAGGTATAGAGAGTGTCCACTCCCTGGCTATGCACCCAAATTCAAAGCTTCTTCCGTTTATATAAAAGATTTGCCGACATTGACAGTGTGCTGAACTCCTCTCACCCTCCTCGCCAGCCGTCAGGCGTGCTGCCGTATTGTGTGCGTGTGTGTGCGCATATAATTGCGCCTAAATGATTCGCACCTTCGGCATTCTTAAAGATCTACCTGATTTTCATAAAATGATGAATGTCTTAATTGCTTCAAGTTTATCAGTGCTGTTATTTTACGTCAAGTAATAATCATTTTTAAAGCGTCAATATATATTCAAATGGCACCGAAAAAAGTCGTCTATATTTTAATCAAAGTAGAACATCCCTAGTACAGGCACGAAGGAGCAACAGAAGGTAAAATGCAGCTGCAGTGCGCTATTCATTTCGACTTCGTCTTTTGCTGTTTGTTTTTTATCATGAACCACATACAACTAACGCAATTTGTGGTCCTGTACTCTACAAAGATATTCGAATATGCGCATTACGTAAACAAGGCTTTTGCCCTTGCACGCGCTGAAGTGAACGCAGTCGAAGTGAGTAGGACAGCGGAGGGTTGCCTAGAGAATTTTTTTAATTGCTGTTGTGAGGCACGCTTTTCGAGCTTGTGTCACAACGCCAACTAAAGCTTGTGCGCAACGGCAACTTCTGCGCTCCGGATGACCGGTAACCAATTTATTTATCGCACATATTGGGTACTCGGAACAAATCATTCAGACGTGCATTCCAATAAACTCGAGTTTCTTCTATTATCAACGAACAAAAACGGACACCCAGAGAATAATGAGTACTACCATGCATAGTGGCTGAAAAAGGGCTTATACCGAATATTTTAGACCTACGAAAACAGGTTTATAGGGACCCTGAATGGGCGCGCCGAAATCACCGTCCGCGTCGTCTAGTCTCGAGCCGCTTGTTGTCTAGAACATTACTCTGATGAAATTGGTTTGAAAATAACTTTGACGATTGTAGGCGGCTCTCCACTATATACGGCACAAACAGCAAAGGTGTAACGAACACAATGATTCCTATACATTTTCTTCCGGGCGTATGTACTCCTAATTTCACTCGTTTCCCAGCTTTTTTTCAAGTACCTGCAAACCAACGTACTCCTACTAGAGATCCAATGGAGCTGGGCATCGCGAACAAGTAATCGAGCATGGCCTACGTCGTTTTAGCTTAGGTTAAAAAGGCAGATAAGATACTGCACCTTCGCATGGAGGAACAGGGTCCAGCAGCAGCTCGAAGTGCTGCCCTTTCTATCGTGTCACGCACAGTCGCACACCTGCGAGACAGGGCGTAGGGACAGGGCTCCAGTCTTGATTAATGACTTGAGTCTGGACACTCCCTAATTAGCCTTGAGTCACTTTGCGTTGCATTACACGGACGACCGCTACCTTTGACATTGTCTCTATACCGCTGGGCAAGCGGATAATGCAGAAGTAGTCATCCCGCCAAGGAGTAGACGGAGTAGGGTGCATCGGTGCTGGTAGCGTATAGTGTGAGGTTTCGCATTATCCGCAATAGAGCCGCGCACGTATCGTTGGTTTCGCTTGCCCGAGCATTCAAGCATATATCGAGCCCTCTGTTACTAAAGAAGTCATTTGCGCGTAAAGTAAATCAGGAAAAAAAAATTGGCAGCTCTCATGTACAGTGGGAATCCATGATATGCGAAGCACGAATGAGGAAGGTTGATATGTCACTTTAAAATTAAAGGTAATTTATGTAATACATGATTTTCATTTCATGATTATCATGTCTGGATGTGTCATTTACTTTCGTCATCTATTCCCGTCACCTGATACGAAATTTTATATATGTGGAGTTGTAGGGGTAATATACATACCTGGTCTGTATAACGCCGCTTTCGCTAGTGCGTTAGCTGTTTTATTTAGAGATATGCCTTTATGCCCTGGCACCCATACTAATCGCGCCTGAGTTAAGTACTTTGGTACTAGGAAGTTGACTTCTTTTAATGCTTTTTAATCACCGGATGCCATGAGCGCACTGCAGGCCTACAAGAAGTCAGTTATTATCACGGCGGAATTTATTGCTGTTCGCAGTTTTCAAAGGACCAGCACTACAGCGAAAGATTCTGCAATAAAAATAGGTGTGGAATCTGCGATTCGGAGGGAAAAGGACCAGTCTAGAACAAGGCAGCATATACCAAAGCCACTCTTTTCATCCTTCTAGAAGGCGTCATTCGCAATGATGATCTGTGCTTGCAGGTAGTTCCTAGCAGGTAGTTCTGTAAGGTAGCTCTTAACATATTATTCGGTAGGTGTTTGGTAGAGAAAATGTCATCAAAGTTTATTTGGATAGAACTTGTCGAGCTACAATTTCGAAGAACCTCGCCAATTCGCGTGCACAGTGGGTCGATAAAAGACTGTATAAGCTTTACTTGAGGTGTGTGAATTCTGGGCCAATGACAATAAAAAATAAACCAGGTTGCACAATGAAAACTGTTTCTTTACGCCTTAAAGGAGATTCATATGCCCTTAAGTGCATTTGCACAGCCAATATTCTGAATCTGGTGTGGAGTGAGATAATTCAAGCTTCCATATAGAAAACGTTATTCACTACAAATTTAGGCAGCCTTAAGCACATGCGCAGTGCCTGCTTCTCTAAAAGAACAACAGGATGCAGCTTATAAGCAGGTGCCCCGTAGTACAAGACACATTCAAATTCTAGAACCGGCCTCAAATATATGCGGTATATTGATAATAACGTGGCTCTGCGCATTCCTGATCTTCTGTTGCTTATCTGTTGTAATAAGCCGGCTGCCCGAACACCCTTTGTAGCAATATATTCGATGTCGTTTCACCATTCTAGGAGCTGTCGTGTATCACTCCTAGATATTTATTGGTCTGAACTTGTGTTAATGATTACAGTTTTGTATGAGAAAGATATGCGTACTGAGTCTGTTATATGAAATATCAATAAGCAACTTGTTCACGTTCAGAGAAAGATGAAGGAAGTCAAGTCAGTGTTCTATTTCAGATAAGTACATTTGGAGATGCGTTCCACAAGAGAAGCACCTGCCGAATACACAACACAATATAAAGGAGACAAAATGAGTGCTCGTGAAGCAAGAAAACACAGAAACTTTCGTACACGGGCTATAAAACCACTAGTTGTCGAGCAAATTGCAATTGTAAACAAACATAATGTTTGGCACAAGGTTACCAGTGCCACTGCCAGCATCACTAGATTGAGCGAATGCGTTTTCATTTAAAATACTTTTCAGTGTTTTCTTCGCTTGAGACCAACTTATTAGTGATTTTCTGTAAAAACCGCGTAATGAAGATTCACAAAAAAGCAACTGGAGATAAAATTAGGACACTTCTGCGAAAAATCAAACTGCGCCGGCTGAGATCTCGCGGCAACTCTGCTACAACCTTGCCATTGCCGTGTGACACTCCCACAACTGCATCTCCGTCGAAATCTCAAGGGGAGATTGACGTCGACGGAGTTTAACAAAGTTTTGTGGTGGCTGTGAGACAGGAGTTTTATGCAGTATTTGTCACGTCTTTGATGATCGACTTGGCGAAATTCACAGAGGATTCACGGCTCACCGATCTACCTCCGGAGCTTCACCCACTCATCACCATTCACCCCGTAGATATGCTGTGATTTTTTTTCCCTTGGTATGCTTTTTCACTCAACGCAGAACAGACTAAAGCTATTAAGCTTTTTCAGCCTAAGAACTGTAGTGCAGGGCAAAGAATGCGCTTTAAACCAAGGCGCCAAAAAAAAAGCGCACCGGCAATGCTCCAGGCACCAATGTTTGAAGAAAATGAAAGAAAAAAAATATGCTAGCATTGATAAGACTCAACGCTAAAAAAACGGTCACTAAAATTAGAAAACCATTCGCGACCTGCCTCTTTTTGCAAGTTCCGTTCAGTGTTCGAGCACCAAACTAGTAACATAAAACGTCATCACAATAACGTTGGAAAAACTGGTGATATGACAGACAAACTTCTCGGACGTATTAGATACTTAGGCTGATTTCATTGGGTAATTCCACCACATTGTCAAATTTCACAATGGCGACATTTTAGGCCAATCGGAGAGGTTGTAGCAGCTCCCTTGACCAATCAGCATCAATTCATGGCGGAATCTGAAGACATGGCTAAGTTCGATAATGTCCAGAATATCACCCAAGGTGAAGGAAATGTCAGGTGACCCCACGAGAAATATGTAGACTGTAGGTGTTTATTTGTTATTCTAGTTTGAATTTTTCAGGCTAAATACCTACGGGTTGCGTGTCCCCATCGCTGCCTTTTTGCTGCGCTATCTATCCAGTCTTCAGCCTAGGAAACTCGCAAGTAAAACAGGACGAACAATAAAATTTTGACAAACACTTGAGAGTCTCTTTGGTCTCTAGACTGTGCCTTTGTACGTTTCTAGACGGCTGCATTTTGACCAGTACTTCCTACGGATTTCTTTATTTCTTTGTTCTCCTGGTTTGTCCATTCGAATCCCGCGCGACTGTATGCTTATTCACGACAACTGCGGTAGCGTCTCAGTGTGGCCGTGACCCACTCTGCCCACTTAGTCACCCAATACATTCATTACTCTCACGGACGAACTGAACGTCAAGCATCATTTCAAGCGCCGAGTCTTTAACACGACAGAAAATCGTATAGTTGGTACAATTTTAAAGCTTAGCTGGAAACGAACCTCACATGGAAGGTACAAATACACCGACTGAAAGCTGGTCCAGCGTTCGATCTGTGTGTTCACGGTATCCTTGATGACGTCTTTTCGCGCTGCTTCAACCAACATCTCCAAATAGAGAAGGCGCTCCTTCAACGGCGCTGATTAAAGCTACTGCTGTGCATAACATGCCGTCCCCAGCGTTTAGCATCACAACGGTGCTGTCGAAGAGCTGACAGAGAATGTCTTCCCTGTCAGATTGGCTGGCTCTTGCATAAATAATAGAATGTGTGTAAAACTGTTGTAGGAGCACTCTTGGCCGAAAATAATGAAGATGTCACGCATGCCTGAAATGTCGTTCAATTGAAATGAACCTGCTTTGGATGGAACTTCGCTGCAAGCTATGACTAGTCGAAATGCTATCCGCACAGCGCCTGGCGCTGCAGAAATGGTTACCAAGGGTTCATAGAGGTGGCGCAAAACGCACCCCTCGATTCTGGAGGACCATAGGTATTGAAAAGTACCTGGGGGCGACCTTGCCTCTACCACAAAAGATGGCAATGAAGTATAAAGTGTCTCGTGTCTTCTTGTTCTACATCGCTGTTGAAAATCAATAACGAAATTAGTACGTATACTATAAACTACAACATTTGTGTTGTTGTGAAAAACCATGAAAAACACGTAAGCAATATTTTTTAACTTGTTTTTGTGGTAACTAGCGCATGCAATACACTTCTGCGCAAAAAAAAAATTGGCTGCCGCAGACTGCATTTTTCTGAGTTCACTTTTTATCCCGATGTTCTAATTTGAGTACTGCATAGCGTCACCGGCTTTTCGGTCAAGATTACTTGAAAATTGAGACTCATGCAACTGAACTTTTTCGACGCTTATTAGCTTACAAATATTCTGTATGCATACGGTTAGCAAATTTCGCTCAGAGCTCACCAGGTAATACAGTTGGCGACGCTGCTGCATTAAGACTGTGTATCTGTTTGTCGCTAATGACAACAAACTTTCTTGCTGTGACTAGTGGCGCTAGCTCGCAGGTCTACATTAGCGCTAAGGAAGCCTGGGCATATGGTAACAATACTTATTCTGTGCTCCTTTCGTTAAAAATTGTGAAATTATTAAAGCCTGCGTGTAATGCCCTATAAGTGAGGAAACACTGCCCGCCACAATAGTCAGTTTAACGTGGAGTGTGCACTTCACAATAGGAAGTTTTCATACTGCGTACGTATCATACGTGGCGGCATTGCGTACGTAAGGACGCCACGTTTTGCGCAGTGCGCATTCGCAGACCGCAACACGCACGTATTGCGTTACGTACGCAGCCGCTATACGTACCCATGCATGTGATGCGTCCGTGCGTGCGTACGTATGAGGTGGTAGCGCCGCTCTCGAACATGTTCGCGACAGCGCGAGACTTTGTTTCACAAAATTGCGGCATCAAATTCGAGCACCGGCCGGCTGTACTTTTGCACTGCGTATAATTTGGCACTTGGATTGGCTCAGATTGGCCTTCAACATCACTTACTTCTATATTCATATTAAAATACACCAATATAGAATACTATGAATATAGAATACTTCTATATTCATATTAATATACACCAACTCGCCCAACTTTCTATTCTGCTACTTCTATATTTATCTACCAGGTGACGCAACACGCTTCACGGTCGTTACACATGCGATTACTGCGAAAAACCCGTTAGGGGCAAACGACGCCGCGTAACTAAAGGTACTTGCGTGATGCGTATGAAGCACCACTCTGCACTACAAAAACTCTCCAATATCACCTACGTGTCCACTAGGTGATCTATGAAATGCAGAGGCACATGGCGACTATTCTGTCTTATGCTGCAGCAAAATGTCTAGTTTTGTCTAGGCGAATGTGTTGACATTACTTGTCAATTTAGGAACCATGTTGCCGCACAAAATTTCTAGCATGCTCATCTCCCAAAGCACGTGAAATATGGGAAAGCGAACGCAGTGTCGTGTACAATCAAATCAAGGATTTCCCGTAACGGCAGTATCACAATCTCAAAAATCGAAGGCTGTCGTTCACGGTATAGAGCTGTGGCGATTGTCCAGTTATCGCACTCCGGAATACCAAGAATGACTGTTACCGCGGGAAACAGTTAAATAATGATTTTGGTATTAAGGGTTGTCGCATGTGGCCTCCTAAAATCTCGATTTATCTAACTCTAAACTACTACTTTTATAAAATTTTCCTAGACGTTCAATGTGAGAAAAAAACGACTGCCTCGGCAAAAAACAAGCAGTATTCGCCACACACACTACATAATTTGGAAGAATAATGGCTAATAAAAGATGTGTCATGCCAACCTAGAAAAGGCGGGCGTCCCTTACTCGCCTCATGCGGCCGCCTTCATGCATTTTTCAGCGGTTATGGAGTCGTACCCCGGATTTCTTGCACCGATGTTCTTAAAATGTATTATTTGTGAATAATATTTCAGAGTATATTTTTCCTGCAGATTATAGGGTCCAGAAATATCGTTCTCTTTATTAAGGCGTTCCAGCAACTTGTAAATGAATGGAAGAAGAAATTATAGCGAAGCTGGTGTACGCTGTTTTCCCACAAAAAGCAAGACCAGGCCATCGCAGCCGCAAATAATCTCCATGCCTATAACAGAGAACTTGGCACTCACTTTCACGAAGACCATCATTTTACTCCCTTTCTTAATTTCTTCAGTTTCGCAATTGTGAGAAAAGAATAAAA
Source organism: Rhipicephalus microplus (assembly GCF_043290135.1). Classification (NCBI taxonomy): domain Eukaryota; kingdom Metazoa; phylum Arthropoda; class Arachnida; order Ixodida; family Ixodidae; genus Rhipicephalus; species Rhipicephalus microplus. The sequence continues at coordinate 184,140,944 of NC_134701.1, forward strand.
TATAGGCTGAGGGAACGAATTTTCTCGCCTTTATGTCATATCAGTTTTTGTATTCATGGCATTTGCTTGTGCAGCAGGAGATGTTGAGTTTATGCTCGAAATAAGACAAACAAACAGCAGTTTCTAAATTCGCTCTGAAATCAGGGTAAAGCAGCCCTCAGCTAGCACTTGCTTCTTGATTTTCATCCACCATTCTTGTTCTTGCGTCTTTGCGTAATTGCTCCTGTTTTAAACTTGCAAATTCTGCTACACTCGTGTAGGCGCATTAAATAGTAACGTTGTGCACTGCCTACGTTGCGCATTTATGATGACAGTGAAGGATGGTTAAGGGATTGTAGTGGATGTCATTGAGATATACAAATCGCATACTAAAAGGAAAAGAAAAGTCCTTGAATTTTCTAAGGAAAATAGGGTTCTCTTCGCACAGTTGTCATGCTGTTGTAAAAATTTATCATCTGGAGTGTTCTGTAGTGTGCAACGTGGATCGAAAGAGGATCATTATTTGCACACATGCGAGGTGCGACAATGACACTGAGGAACATCAGTGGCCTCAGAGCTGAATTTTCGTATATAAAACATAAGAAAGCATTCGCGACATGAAGGGCCGTCAGGCCGCAACATAAGGCCACAAAACAGAATTTTGATAAATCGCAAATGTACGTGTACCATGAGCTTAGAGCGGTAGGACAAAGTGGCAAGTATAGCAATTCACTGCATGCGGAATTTTTAGAGACTACCAATGACTTTTCAAGAACTCCAGCGTGAAGGCTCTCTGTACGTGAGTTAAAATTGAAGTGAACTCGCGTAGACTTTGAACCTATAAAAATAAGAAGTTTGCCCCGCCGCGGTGGTCTAGTAGCTAATGTACACGGCTGCTGACCCGCAGGTCGTGGGATCAAATCTCGGCTGCTGCGGCTGCATTTACGATGGAGGCGGAAATTCTGTACGCCCGTGTGCTCAGATTTGGGTGCACGTTAAAGAACCCCAGGTAGTTAAAATTTCCAGAGCCCTCCCCTACGGCGTCTTTCGTACACACATGGTGGTTTTGGGACGTTACACTCCACATATCAATGAAATCATGAATAGACAGTTATCTTCTTTGCTTGTTCTTCTTTCATATATACCTATCAACGCCTACAAAACGTTCTGCCAGTTATGGGATGTTTTAGAGCACTGCACGGTCAATTCTTCCTGTCAGGGCTCGGCCTGGACCGAAAACGTCATTCTACGGCACGCCCGACCCAGCCTAGTATTTGTAAATATAGCTCATATCCACATGAGCCCGAAAAGGTTGGGCCCGGCCTGGCCCGTTTAAGCCAATTATAGCTTGAGCTTAAACGAGCCACATTGAATGTACCTGCCGCAAACAATATATTTTCTAAAGTGTTCTGAGAACTTATATTGGTGTCACCACTTTCACTTGTACAGATTCTACTTTCGGTGAATTGCACCCGTAACATTTTTCTGCGAAATAGTTGCTGCATTATACATTAATAATAGCTGTCCATCTCACGCACTCAGTGCTAACAACGCATTATTATTTTTTACATTCAGAAGAATGCCCACAAAGTAGCACCCTATAACGTGGCGAAAGAGATATATATAGCTTAGTCCGCATAATTAGCATTTGAGTTCGGGCTGTTCAGCAAAAGTGTCAAGCTTTTTTCAAGCTTTATTTATTGCACAATGCTATGAAACAGAAAAAAAAACGTGCGCTAGCTGCTTTCGGGAAAATAATGTGAGCCTAGGCAGCGTTGTATAAATTAAAGCTGTCGTGTCCACTCCTGGGCAGGCCACTGTCCCCAACGTACACTGCAGTTTCACGCTAAAGAAACGAAGCTTAAGTGACGCAGCCTTCTTCCCGAGTCACCACGCCTACATTGCATTAGATCTGTCACAGTGACCAAACCCGTGGTGATCGAGCCACTGTCTTCATTTTTCCCTCAAGATCCCTATCTTGCCGTCTTTGTGTCACAGCTTTCGGTCATTGAAAGTGTTACTAAGCAAGACCGGGCTGAAGGCTGCCAAAACAACTCTCTATTCAAGCACCGAAATGAACAAGCATGGCGGTTCTTTTGCACTCTCCGTCGAACGGGGAATGTTGGGTGTTCGGAGCGCGATTCCACGAAGGGACCGAAAGCACGAGAGTGCGTTGCCTCGTCGCCGATAGCCGAAGGCCTAGGAGCAAATATCAGAGCAAAGTGTGGCTTTCTGCAGCTTGCGATTGTGGTTTAGGCTTGCTGCTCGCAACAGTGACAATGAAGAAGAATGAGAGGTGTGGCGAAAAGGAAACAGCGACCACTATAGTGGGGGTGTAAAAGTGGAAGGTGAAGAATAATCTACCATTCAACTGAGCTAGCGCCCGTGTGGATGGTTTAGTTATGTAGATCAGGCAAATTATATTGCTTCAGTGGACTTCATTTCAAAGAGTGTCAGCTTTGCAGTCGATAAATTGAGTTGAATAATAATTTCAAACAACAAACCCAAGCAGTGCACACACGCCAGTATATTCATATGTATGAGACCCAGGCCTAACACGGGCCCATCCGATGAAACCTGCAAGCTTGACTGGGCTGAGGGAAATGCAGTGTCGCTAGACTACATAGTCAAGATGGCAGCCATGCTGGTGTCTTTCAAAGTGGATTCCATGAAAGGCTTCAATTCGTGTTGGCTCGGCTGCATAGTTTTTCCTTCTTTTACTTTTAGAATGTAGTTAAAATGCTGTAAAGCACATATCTGCTCCTTACTGTTCATGAAATTCATATCGCCATGGTTTGAAACTTCGTGAGTCTCTACTTATGGTACTGTCACTGTTATATACGTTGTGAACTAAATGCTTCTAGGAATCCTTACAGGGAATGTCGCTGTAGCCAGCGCTTTGACAAGTGAGCTTTTCTTTGAGAAGGCAACGCTGTTATTCTGATGAGTACAAGCCAACTTGCTGAAACACTGCTTCCAGCGATGTTCTTTCTTGAAAAATTTTCTGAATGCTTCAAGCTTCCCTGGGCCTCTGAAGTACTGTCTCGTTTGGTACTGAAGTTTTGTAAAAAATCTTTGTGCGCCGTCATAAGAAACGTGATTGAGTCAAATACGGTGTGCCGTATTTGTCAATGTTGATGAATTTTGCATTTGCTTCGATATGCTACGTTCAATGTTTGCTCATAATAGCCATATGTGAGTGGCGAATTAAAAAGTCCGCTTTTAGAGGCTGACACTCAGACTGCCTGAATGTCCATCTTTTTTTTTCCATACAGATCGCGCAATAAAAAGGCCAGTTACTTTGTGTCAATTGAGTTTCATCTTACTGATAAATTTGTCAGCTTAACTTTCGCCACTTCAGAACACACGAAAAAAACACCTAATGAAATAAACGAACCTGAAAGAACGCACAAGGGCCAACGGACGTGAAAGAAGGCACAAGGGCATTCCGCTTAAATGAAGAGTGGGAAAGGAAAGCTTCCACGGCAACCCCCCTCCTCTCGGTATTTCGTCCTCTCTCTCTCTCTCTTCAGTGACCTCACCTTTCACGTCACGAAAGAAATGTTCCCCTAGTGTTTTATTTCCAGTTCGATGCCCCGCAGCCACAAGTGGTAAATGTGGCGCTGCCGTATGCATGCGAGAGCGCTTACATGGGAGGTATAGGGACTGTCCACTGCCTGCCTATGCACCCAAATTCTTAGCTTCTTCCGTATATATCAAAGATTTGCCCACATGGACTGTGTGCTGAACTCCTCTCATTCTCCTCGCCAGCCGTCAGGCGTGCTGCCGTACTGTAAGCATGTGTGTGCGAATATAATTACGCCTGAATATTCCGCATCTGTGGCATTCCTAAACAACTACCAGATTTACATAAAATGATGAATCCTTAATAATCATTTTTGAAGCATTAATATATGAGCAAATGGAACCAAAAAAGATGTCTATGTTTTAATAAAACTAGCACATCTTAGTACAGGCACGAAAAAGCTACGTAAGATACGACTCGTGCGTTATTCATTTCGACTTCGTCTTTAGCTGTTCGCTTTTTGTCATGAACCATATACAACAAACGCAATTCGTGGTTCTGTACTCCCCAAGGATTTTAAAATACGCACATCTCGTAAACACAGCATTTGCCCTTGCACGCGCTTAAGTGAACGCATTCGAGATGAGTGCGGCAAGGGAGGGTTGTCTGCGGGATTGTTTCAATTGCTCATGCGACGCACGCTTTTCGAGCGTGCGTCGCATTGGCAATTGAAAATAGTGCCAAATCTACTTCTGTGCATTGGATAACCGGTTACAATTTATTTGTCGCACATATTGGGTACTCGGAACAAATTAATCAGATGTGCATTCCAATAAACTCGAGTTTCCTCTATCATGAAAGAACGAAAACGCATACCCAGTGTATAATGAATACTACCATGCATAGATGCTTGAAAAAGAGCTTATAGCGAATATTGTAGACCGATGAGTACAGGTATATGAGGACCCTGAATGGGCACGCCGAAATCACCGTCCGCGTCGTCTGGTGTCGACCAGCTTGTTGTCGACAACATTACTCTGATGAAATTCTTTTGAAAATAACTTTGACGACTGTAAGTGGCTCTCCACTAGACGACATGAACAGCAAAGGTGTAACGGACACAATGATTCCCATGCGTTTTTTCCCGGGCGTATGTACTCTTTTTTTCCTCGTTTCCCTGCTTTTGTTCAAGTACCTGCAAACCCACGTACTCCTACCAGAGATCTAATGAAGATGGGCATCGCAAACAAGCATTTTAGAGCATGGTATACGTCGTTTTAGCTTAGATTAAAAAGGCGGATAACACACTGTACTTTCGCATGGACGAACAGGCTCCAGAAGGAGCTCCAAGTGCTGCCCTTTCTAGCGTGGCATGCACAGCCGTACACCTGCGGGACAGGGCATAGGAACAGGGCTCCGGTCTTGATTAATGACATCAGCCTGGACGCTCCCTAATTAGCCTTGAGTTGCTTTGCGTTGTATTACACGGACGCCCGCTGCCTTTGACGTCTCTATACCGCTGGGCAAGCGGTTGATGCAGAAGTAGTCATCCCGCCAAGGAGTAGACGGAGTAGGGTGCATCGGTGCTGGTAGCGTATAGTGTGAGGTTTCGCATTATCCGCAATAGAGTCGCGCACGTATCGTTGGTTTCGCTTGCCCGAGCATTGAAGCATTTGTCGAGCCATCTGTGAGTAACGAGGTCATTCGCATATAAAGTCAATCAGGAAAAAAGTTCGCAGATCGTACGTATAGTGGGAATTGATGGTATTCGAAGCACGAATGAGGAAGATTGATATGTCACTTTAAAATCAGAGGTAAATTACACCATACATAATTTCCATTTCATGATTATCATGTTTGGACGTGTCATTTACTTTCGTCATCTACTCACGTCACCTGTTACGAAATTGGGTGTGTGTGGAGCTAGCGAAACGGCTGCGAGCGTGTTATGACCATAGCACGTAGTCAAGTTGTACATGACACGCGTGCCTTGATTATCGTGTTTGGACCTGTCATTTACATTCGTCGTCCATTCACGTCTCGTATGACCAAATTTGGTACATGTGAAATTAGTAAAAGGGCCGTGAGGACGCTATGAGCTTAGCATGTAGTCATACTTTACATGACACGCATATCATGATTATCATATTTGGACGTGTCATTTACCTTTGGCGTCTATTCACGTCACGTGATAACAAATTTGTTGTATGTGAAGAAGCGAAACGGCCGCGAATGCATCATGAGCGTGGTATGTTGTCTTATTCTGACATGACACGCGTGTCTTGATAATCATTTTTGCACCAGTCGTATACCGTTGTCATTCATTAACGTCACGTAACACCGAATGAGGTATATGTGGAGCTAGCAAAACGGCCTTGAGCGTACCACTAGCGTGGCATGTTGTTACATGACACGCATCTCCGGATTATCATGTTTCTTCCAGTCACACACGTTCGTCGATCACTCACGTACGGTAATACCAAATTTGCTATATACCCCGACATAACGTTGACGGGCACGCACGCTGGGTGCAGCGACGCTACACTAGCAAAGCGTTGCGTGACCAGCATAGCGTGGCGTGACCAGTAGGGCTGCAATGAATGTAGGGGGAGAGACGGACTATCGGCGCGGCCCGGCGGCAACCGGCGCGAAATGCGACATCCTGCATTCCGCGCCGATGACGTTACCCACAGAACACTGCATCTGCCGTGATCGAGGGACGCCGGGCACACTCAAACGCGCATGCGTCAAAGCAACGCAATGCTCACAGCCTATAGGTGGCGCGCCGTAAAATCCAAGGTGGCTGCGGAAGGATGATCAATCCGTGAACTCGCATAAAAAAAGATAGGACGTGCGGACGTACTCCCCGTGCCGCTTTACCGGCTGAACTCTTGATCTTCAAATGAATGTATATCGAACCAAAGTACTTTCTTAACTGATAGGAACTGCTGAATGTTCACTGCCCCATTTCCTGTCGCAGTGTAAAGGGTGGTGGTGTCAGCTGATCGACCATGTATCAACGATGCTTATTTGCGTAATCCTGTGCGTGGTACAGAAAACTGCGCGAACTAGAATTCAGGTATGAACTGAACGGCACCCCGAGATAATTTGTGCCGAACCTGTCTGGCGAATTAGCCGCAGTATAGGTCACTAGCAAGTCATGCCGTGGCGGCTGCGCCGGACCCAATATTAAACGTCGCGAAAGTTTGCAGCATATTACGCCGTCGTCATTATTTGCGCTGTAAGCGTCATGCAGCTGCTTCTGCAACGGAACACAAACACTCAACTTCCCATTAAGTAGAGCTTTTGTCCTAACAATGATCAAACTAACAGTGCGCAATGCTCTGCACTCGGATGATGCAGGTTCCATCAGCGCGATCAAAACAATGATATCGGCACGCGTACGCTTTTTGCAACGTCAAAATTGCGAATATTTGTCGAACAACAACGTCGTTTGGATTGCACCGGTGCAGTGCAGGGGAAGTTAGCATGGACTGTAGTCGTAACTGCATATTTCACTGCTCTATTTCGCTTCACTGGTCAAGCTCGAGTGTGTTGGCATCATGCGGCGCTTTGTAATATTCACCGTAATTGGGCTACATGCAATGCACATGAAAACGCATGCTTTTAATTTGAGCTCGCTGAAGGATGTTACACAATAAATACAACGAAAGGCACTTATGAGCGTGAAAAAACATTAACGCGTGACGGGACGCGATGGCCAACTCTCTGCTTGTGAGCTAGCATGCAGCTGATCGTTCATCGCTGCTGTCACTCTCAGTACGTTGACAACCATCCAGGTCCAGTGAAAAATCCTCGATTTTAAGATGGTTTCTTTCAACATCACTGCTGAAAGTAATCTGAGGCATTCTCTCCGCCAAACGACTTCAATAGCACCAACAACGCGTCATTCACCACGCACAACACCCGTATACGGCGTCACTCACAACGTTTACGTGAGCATGCGGGGATCATTTCACTCCGACACCCGGCAAGAAAAGAATCGCTTGCCATGTGCTGTGATCTATCAAGGAACGTAAGAAAAACCAGCGGTGCAGCGTAGAAAAAGATTTAGAAACGCAAATTGCGAGCCTGCGGTACTTTCCGCGTAAAATGAATAATATCGAATTGAGGCACTAGAAAAGCACTGACGAATGCTATACGCCCGTAAAAGAAGGCGAGTTTTAACTGGAATGATCTGACGATAACATTTAATTATCCAAAGTGGCTGCAAAAAATCGCACGAAGCTGACATGTGTACTTTATGAGCTATAATCGAGAGCGTGAGTTGCCACGTTTTTTTCACGAAAACTTCGTGTCTCGCAAGAACGAATCAGATTTATCATGTCAGGCATGGTCCGGTATATTCACAGATTCACGAAACATACAAAGTGGTTTGTGTTTGTTACATGCTAACGCGTTAACACTGCACCGAACAAAGAATAATTTGGCGCACCTCCACACTGATGATACTTGGGAGAAGGCTCCTGACTTCCAGTAGGCGGCACGGGCGTCTATGAACATTGCGAATATGGCAGACAGATCGGCGCCTCGCATGGCATCGCCGGCGTGACGCGACGAAACGAACGCCGGTGAGCATGTGCGCCGGGTCACGTCAAAGTGCATTGGCGCTTTGAGTGTGGAATGTGGTAATGCTCTTACATGACATACATTTCATGAATATTATGTTTGCACTAGTGAACTATTTTGGTCATCCGTTCGCATTCCTTAATACTAAATTTGGTATATGTGAAGTTAGCGAAACGACCACGAGCGCTTCACGAGTGTGGCATGTAGTGATGTTACATTACACGCATGTCATGATTTTCATGTTAGGTTCTGCTGCTTGTGTTCGCCATGCAGGCATGCCATACAATACATTTTTGGAACATATCATGTGAACGAAGCCACCGCAAGAACAGCAAGACCATGAAATGTAAATCATGACATTTATGACACACATATCATAATTTTCATGTTATAACAAGTCACTTATGCTTGCCATACAGTCTTGTTATGCCATATCAATTTCCGTATCTGTACCATTATCGAAACGGCCAGGAGAGCTAAAAGTCGGAGGTGGCTAGACAGACAGACAAACAGACAGACAGACAGACAGACAGACAGACAGACAGACAGACAGACAGACAGACAGACAGACAGACAGACAGATGGACGGACGGACGGACGGACGGACGGACGGACGGACGGACGGTCGGTCGGTCGGTCGGTCGGTCGGTCGGTCGGTCGGTCGGTCGGTCGGTCGGTCGGTTGGTCGGTCGGTCGGTTGATCGGTCGGTCGGTCGGTCGTTCGGTCGGTCAGATGGATGGACAGACGGACGGACGGATCGACAGAAGGACAGATAGATAGATACGCTCCAAGTCGCCGAAGTTCGCTATAAAATGCTTCGCATTTAAGTAAAAGAAGCATACGATACTCTTATCCCGTGCCTGTTGCTCGACGCGTGAACTGATTTTAACACTGGTAGCTGAACACTTCATTGCCCGAAATAATACAGCACTAGGAATACATATATGCCGAGACTACCGGAAGTCTGTATTGTAGCTAAATGATTCTGCTGTTTCTGTTGATGTTTCTGTGTTTTTAACACAATCATATGTTATAATTTCACATTCGTACTTCTTTCTAATGCATACTTTATGATACTTTTTTTGATACTAAAGACCTAACTTTATTTCTTGCAAAATTATATTGCACGATGCAAATCTCTTATAATTCACAATTGAGGTGTAATAAAGCAAGAAAAAACATCTAGAAGACTGAAAGATTGTGAGAATCCAGCGTTATCATCTAATTGTCGGTCGGGAAACTTTTTAACGTAAGAAATAACGTGCCTAACCGGTAGTACCTTTTATTGCGAGGAACGTAATTTTATTATGGAGCTCTTGCAAATAACACAGGGTGCAGATAAAACGTACTTTGGTAGTGAGCAGTTTTCACGAGCAATGAAAAATCAAGATGAGCGTCAAATGGAATGGTCCACCTGCTTGCTTGCATTACGAAAAGAAAGCAAGAGAATATATAGCTGCTTCTCAGAGTAGGTTGGACAGACACTGAACGAGCCAAATTTTCTAGATTCAGCCCAGCAGTCCCTTAGCCCTTGTCTGCGAGGCACATTTTCACAATTGAACGTACATCATTTCCTGGCTGTGAATGAGGAACGGAGTGAATCGAACATTCACGAAATGAATGGTGAAAATTAGAAAGATACCTCGAGTGATTCGCATAAATTGGCTCAGTGATTGAATTTGCATAAGTCCAGCAAATGCTACATTGAAAGAAATATCTTAGTTTTAATATTTCGCGAAGGCCATAAAGTGTATTTGCAATTTCACATTTCTCTGCGTTCTGTAATAATCAGATTATTTTTTGAGCTAATAGTTATGAGAAACAAAGAAGAAAATATTTATGGGGTGTTGTGTCGTTAAGTTATTATTATCACGACTTTCTTATATTAAGCCTAAATAAACAATTGTGCCTCATTCTTTCCTTTCTGTACTGCGGTGATGAATTAAACGCTGGTTATTGCTTCTGTTTCTGAGGCATAATCAGTGTTTTGAGCACATTTATATGCAGTGAGAACATCCCTGACTATCTTACAAGATAATGCCTGCGGAAAGTGTTCATTGTGTATTGTTTGAAAATACTCTGAAAAGATTAAAAATGATTGTTGTTTCTTCAAGCGAAAAAAATATGACACCAACTATTCCAAGGTGTTTCATCTCCTCGAAATGACCTCTAGCCGCTGGAGCTCGATGGCAGCAGGCGTGACATCACACCCTCTGGTCCGCTAAGAAAAGACGGCGCCGCTGTATTCGTTATGAGCCTTTTAAGTGTGGCACCAAGTGACTAGGCATGGGTTTACCTCACGTTCAATGAAACGCTGTGTCCATAGTCCTTTGAAAGCGAAAGCACATGTGCGTATCACTTGTCACGCAAGATTTGCAAAAGATGAACATGTCTCAGCCATTTTTACCGACCATACATGAATTACTTGTGGTCTCTATTCCACTTGAAAAAAACCGAAGGCGCTGATGTTAAGTCTACATGGTATTTCAAAGCTCTAATTGAAAAGATGTGCTAACGAGTTCAGTGTCTGGCATTTAGGTACATTTGCAATTTATATTGTCATGTTAATAAAATGAAACTCAATAAAATCCTAGTTATCAGCACGTCAATTGCAATCGAGCCGAACGTCTTCGTTCTCTTCTACTAGCCACTGAAAACAAAGTTCCGCCAATCACACAAAAAGAAACAGGCTTGCACAACAGGCGAAGACCCACTGTATGTTCGTGTCATTACTCCCCCTCTCAAAAACCATCGCTTCAATGCTATTGAAGTTGTAAAGGCTAGGGCAAGCGTTCAGCGTGATTTATATGGCTTCATCCTAGAGGCGTGGACGACGTCTGGTTCTGGTGCACGTCGAGAAGATCGTGGGCTGGTGTCAAGAATAACTCAGTCGTTCACGTCGCTGAGGCGTTCGAGATGTATATAGGGCCCGAAGTAATGACGTAGGAGTTTCTCGGACTTGCCGCTTTGGTAGACTGGAGTCCATATTCGTACGTTTTCTAAGAGTTCGTACATCACTTCTCTATGACGAAGGTTATACCGGTAAGCGTCGAATTGTTGCTGAGAGCGGATTCAAAGCTTGGCTAGTTTACGAGCTCCTTCGGCACGCTGAGCATACTCAGCAGCATTTTCTGTGGTGGTCACAAATGGGTTAGTTCACAAATGGAACATGAGTTCCAACATCGTGATAACTTCGCGGTTGTGAAGCAAGCGGAAATGTATGAATCCTGTAGTCACCCGGACGGCGGTGGTATATGCGAAGTTACAAATGGTAAAACGCTGTCCAAATTCTTGTGAGCCACGTCCACGTACATGAAGAGCATGTCAGCAATGGTTTGGTTGAGCCCTTCAGTGAGGCCATTGGCTTGCAGATGGTATGCTATTGTTCGGCAATGAACGGTGGCGCAAAGTGTCAACACTTTTTCTATAGCAGGTGGGTGGGGAAGACGGCACATCTGTCGGTAATAGCCACTACTGGTGCTTCATGACGAAGTACGACCGCATCAATGAATACGTCGGTGACATCTATAGTGGTGTTTGCTAGGCAATGGGTGTTTATATGTATTATTTAGCGCTGAACCTTTAACTTCAACTGCTCCACTGTAGAAAAAAGTAGAAGCTCATCCTCTATCATGAAGGAGAAAGCGAAGCTTCGCATTACCGTATCTCATCTCCAACTTCTATTTCCTTGTTTTTTCTTTCTTTCTTTCTTTCTTTCTTTCCTTTCTTACTTTTTTTCATTTTCTTTCTTTATTTTACTTTTCTTCTGTCTTTTTAGTTTCGCACTACCCTATACCATACCTCTTAACACTTTTTTTTTCCTTCACTGCCAGGAATCAGATGAGACGTACAATAATGAAGCGTTCCGATAGTCGTTAAAGTCTTTCTCAATTCAGTGAAGTGCAATTCAGCGTATTTCACCACGATATAATTGTCTGTGCACGCATGTTTTCTTCATCTTTAGTGGACGATTTACGAGAAGTGGGGCGAACGCAATTTATTTGGCACGTACCAAACGGAGCTTTCACTCACACCGACAACATTGGAAGCCAGGCAATGGAAGCACCCCTTAAATGCTTGACGATTCAGGTTACTGTGTGTTCTTTTATTGTAGACTGACCAGTAAGTTGTCCCTATCTGGGCTGTACACAGAGAAGTTTATAGCACACTAGTATAACTGTCCAGGTGAGTACAAGGACACCATCGCTTACAAAAAATATTTATTGGCGCTCTGAAGCAAGAAAGCACAAGCGCGATGGCACTCAGACGCCATCTCAGAGGGCGGATCTCTGATAGAAAAAAAAACAGGCTACGTTGACACAGATACTGACATACATTAGTCAGGAATAAGTGCTACCTTTAAGCACAAACCATAAGGAGATCACGCATGTCGCCACTTCAAGCCAGCTCCTTCTCCGTATATTTTTCGCAGCCTGATGCAATTAAAGTCTAATAAACTGTTGCACTTACAATTGGATTAATCAGATCGCTAAAGCAAAGCTATTACAAATCTACGCGCACTTCTCTCTTTTATATTTGAGAAAGGCTCATGGTGCGCTACATGTTTACAGAAAGCGGTCAAGCGATAAAACATCGTATTGGATTTTCAAGCCGCCAAGATTTCGCCTAAAGCTTGAAAAAAAATCAATATAGGCTCAAAAGAAAATGTCGTACTCTACTCTTTAGGGCTACGCATCTACGCGTCAGTAAAAAATACATTTGTTTGCGATGTCCACTCGTTCTTTTTCCGATAAAGGTTTCGTTGCACGCTCTAGTATGAGTTCAGGCAGCCGTGAGCACAGAAGTTCGCTCCTCCTGTATTGCATAAATTATATGCTGTATTTTTTATTTTTAGAAAAAAACCGTGACCTCAAGTAAAGCATGCTTGATTTGTGGGGTTTGTTCCAAAATCATGATATGATTATGAGAGGTGCCGTAGTAGAGGGCCCTGGAAATTTCGACCACCTGGGGTTCCTTAACGTGAACCCAAAGCTGAGAACACGGGCCTAGAACATTTCCGCCTCCATCGAAAATGCAGCCGCCACAGCCGGGATTCGATCCCGCAACCTGCGGGTCAGCATCCGAGTGCCTATCCGCTAGACCGCAACGGTGGGGCGAATCAAATGAATCATGTAAATAACAAACCTAAAATACGTAGTATACTGCTGCGTCAATATTTCGGCAGAAGATATTTCTGTCATTTTCCGCAGACCGAGGTATTTGCAGAGTTTAACTGTGAGAGGACTGGCACACTCTGGAGTGTCAAAAACTTGAAAGCTCCAGAAGACAGCATTGTGTCAATATTTACTCTAAAAAAACACTCTACTCTTTTTTAATATCGATACAGCCTGGCGCACAGATGAAGGCACACAGGGCAAGTCGAAAGACTAGAGCTGATATTTACACCAATGCGAAAGGCGTCGAACTTCAAAGCATGAAACCCTCACTGGGGCGCAATATGTGAGAAACTTTGCTCGGGATGCGATTATACAAACAATTGAAGAAGATGTATCCCTATATTTATGTGCTTGCGGTGTTGATAATATTGTTCAATATTACTGTTTTGAGTTGTTTCTGGATAGAAACGTTTTAATTTTCAACCGTCAAAAGAGTAGCCATGAGGGTGTCTACTGCCTCTCAAGAAATTGTTGTCTGCACGAGACTAAGAGCACAAGGTAAATTCATAAAACATTAAAAAATTATGAAAACTTTTTTCGAGAAAATACGTTAAATGAAAATGTTTTCTTAATAAGCAAGCGGACTGGTATATCGTTGATGCAGTCAAATGCTTGTTGCAAAAGCTCATCTATGGATTAAATATGCACTGCTCACGTGCATATTTGCTCACGTGCATGTTGCCACCTTCAGAGAGCTTACTCTTCGTGTAAATTTTACAGCCCAGGCTTATAGATTTTCAAGTTTTGCTGGCATTTCAATATATTGGCACAATTGTACGTTTTCCTCATAAACTAACAAGTTAGTTGTACCTATCTAACCTTAATTTTACTCATCATCATCATCAGCCTGACTACGTCCATTGAAGGACAAAGGCCTGTCCCATGTTCCGCCAGTTAACCCGGTCCTGTGCTTGCTGCTGCCAATTTATACCCGCAAACTTCTTAATCTCCTCTGCCCACCTAACCTTCTGCCCCCCCCCCCTAACCTGATTGCCTTCTCTGGGAATCTAATGGCCAGCTTGAGGAATCTTAATGAGGAATAATGAGGCCAGCTTGAGGAATCGCTTGAGGAATCTTAATGGCCAGCGGTTAACCTGTCTACGCGCTGCATGCCCGGCCCATGTCCATTTCCTCTTCTTTATTTCAACTATTATATCTTTAACCCCCCATTTGATCTCTAATCCACTCTGCTCTCTTCTTGTCTCCTAAGGTTACACCTATCATTTTTCTTTCCATTGCTCGCTGCGTCGTCCTCAATTTAAACTGAACCTTCTTTGTAAGTCTCCAAGTTTCTGCTCCGTAGCTAAGTACTGGCAAGATACAGCTGTTATATACCTTTCTATTGAGAGATAGTAGCAATCTACCTGTCATAATGTGAGAGTGCTTGCCAAATGTGCTCCACCCCATTCTTATTCTTCTAGGTACTTCATCCTCGTGGTTCGGCTCCGTGGTTATTACCTGCCCTAAGTAAACATAGTCTTTTACAACTTGAAGTGCACTACTACCTATCTCGAAGCGCTGCTCTCTTCCGAGGTTGTTGTACATTACTTTCGTGTACTGCAGAAATATTTTAAGACCCACCTTTCTGCTCTCTTTGTCTAACTCCGTAATCATGAGTTGCAATTTGTCCCCTGAGTTACTCAGCAATGCAATGTCATCGGCGAAGCACAGGTTACGAAGGTACTCTCCATTAACTCTTATCCCTAACTTTTCCCATTATAGGCTTCTGAAAACCTCCTGTAAGCATGCGGTAAATAGCATTGGAGAGGCTGTGTCCCCCTGCCTTACACCCTTCTTGATTGGTATTCTACTACTTTCTTTATGAAGCACTATGGTAGCAGTTGATCCCCTGTAGATTTCTTCCAGGATGTTTATATATACTTCATCGACGCCCTGATTCCGTAGTGTCTGCATGACGGCTGATATTTCTACTGAATCAAACGCATTCTCGTATTCTATGAAGGCTATGTATAGTGGTTGGTTATATTTTTAGTATTTCTCTATTACCTGATTGATAGTATGAATGTGGTCGATTGTTGAGTAGCCTGTTCGAAATCCTGCTTGTCCTTTTGGTTGATTGAATTCTAATTATTTCTTTACCCTGTTAGCAATTACCTTTTGTAAATAGATTGTATACTACAGAGAGCAAGCTTACCGGCCTGTAATTCTTCAAGTCCTTGTCATCTCATTTCTTATGTATTAAGATGATGTTAGCGTTCTTTCAAGACTCTGGTACTCTTCCCGTCAGGAGACACCTCGTAAACAGGGTGGCTAGTTTTTCTAACACAATCTGTCCTCTATCGTTCGACAGATCTGATGTTACCTGATCCTCACCAGCAGCTTTGCCTCTTTGCATGCTTTCCAAAGCTTTTCTGACTACTTCTATTATTAATGGTGGGGTGTCATCTGGGCTACTGCTAGTTCTTATAGTATTAAAGTCGTGGTTGTCCCGGCT
Source organism: Rhipicephalus microplus (assembly GCF_043290135.1). Taxonomy (NCBI): domain Eukaryota; kingdom Metazoa; phylum Arthropoda; class Arachnida; order Ixodida; family Ixodidae; genus Rhipicephalus; species Rhipicephalus microplus. The sequence continues at coordinate 184,156,672 of NC_134701.1, forward strand.
ACTGTACAGATCTCTGTAAAACTCCTCCGCTATTTTAATTATCCTATCCATATTGGTAGTTACTTTGCCTTCTTTGTCAGGAGGTCCGAGAAGCGTCGATTTTTCAGTGGAACGCAAGAGGTCTGAGATCTCGCATATTCGATTTTCGCCAGTTTGTTCATCTGTACCGATTTCCTATCATGATTATATGTGAACCGAAATTATCGCACCCAATCAGATTATCCGGCTACGAGTCATTTTTCTCTTCAAGTGTCATCGAAAGTAGCAAGGTTGTTGTATTTATTCGCCGGGAGCTTACTTACGTCGTCCAGCCAGTGCAACCTCACGACGGCAATCAGTATGTGTGCTTGTCTGTTAAAAAAGGAAAGGTGACATTCGCACTTCTAGGCGTGTGTATATCCCCATCAAGTCATTTCGACGCCAACAAACTAGACGGCATATTAAGGGCACATCCGGGTCCATGGGTTATCACCGGGGATTTTAATGCGCATCATCCCATCTGGGGAAGCTCAAGGCTTAATTCAACGGGACGACGTCTAGCATCATTGGTTTCCAGCCATGGTCTCGTCCTTCTGAATGACGCCAGTCCTACGTTTTTACGAGGCACTACACATAGCAGCTGCCTTGATTTGTCCTTTGTTTCACGCCGATTTGCTACACGGGTAAAGTGGTTTTTGGACATTGAAACACACGGAAGCGACCACATCCCCACTTACCTGAAGATTAAAGGTATTTCGAACACGTACTCCTCTATCACAACACAAAGAATAGATTGGAGTGTGTTCAAAACTCAACTTGAGGATGCTTGTGAAGAAGGCCTGTCCAATGGTCTTCAGCAAGCTATTAAGGAAACTGCACATGCGACTATGCGCACAATAATATGCTCTTCGAAGTACTCTGAATATGACCTCGAGCTGGAGCGACTTCTGGCGATACGCCGTCGTGCCGAAAGACGATACCGACGCACCAATTCCACAGACGATCTACGGACAGCCCGGCGCATCCAAAAGAAGATACAACGGCCCCTTGACAAATTAGACACCCAACGATGGAGGAAATTTTGTGCGTCGCTAGATCCTCATAAACCACTGTCTCAGATATGGAGAATTGTGCGAGGCCTACGTTCTGTTCCAGAGCAGCGTTTTCCCTTCAAAGCCCTTGCACTTTTTCATCGCTGGCATAAAATTGAGGTAGCAGAAGATTTCTGCGCTATGACCGTGGGCCAGACAGCGTACACAAGCATACATACAGTGAATCATATCCCTCACTCACGGGACCCACGCATGGATCTACCGTTTACATCACAAGAGCTCGATGCGGCGCTCGTCTTATGTAATAAGTCGTCGTCAACTGGCCCGGATGACATCTCATACAAGATGCTGTGCAACCTTGGTAAATGGGCACAAGAAGCACTCCTTAACATCTTCAACGATTCCTGGCAAGCTGGCGTCGTTCCGCAAGATTGGAAGATTAGCCGCTTGGTACCGATACTTAAGCCTGGCAAATCTCCCCTGGACATTGCCTCTTACCGACCGATCGCACTCTCAAGTTGCGTAGGAAAGGTAATGGAGAGAATGATCTTGGCCAGGCTTGATCGGTACCTGGAATACTATGAGATATATCCGAACGCCATGGCTGGTTTTCGCCGTCACCGATGTGTGATCGACAATGTTATAGATTTCGTCACATATGTCCAGCAACAAAAGGCAGGTAAACGACTATCTGCAGCCATGTTCCTTCACGTAAAAGGAGCATACGACAACGTTCTACATGACGCCATCCTCGAAGCCATCGAGTCAGTGGGCCTAGGCGGGCAACTGTATTGTTTGACACGCAGTTATTTACAAGGGCGGACCTTGTTTGTGAACACTGCAGATGGTCCAACTTCCCAACACCCAACGCATCGTGGAGTCCCGCAAGGTGGCGTCTTGAGTCCAACCCTCTTCAACCTCGTTCTCATTGGTCTTGTAGAACGATTACCAAGTGTGGTCCAGTTATCCATGTACGCTGACGACATCTGCGTCTGGACATCTGGCGTGACAAGGCCTCAGGTACGCGCAAGACTTCAAAACGCTGTGACGTTGGTATCAGTGTACCTCAAGGACCAGGGTCTGAAAATCTCGCCAGCGAAATGTGCATTGATTGCTTTTAGTCGAAAGCCAATGAGACCATACGCTATATCAATCGATGGCCAAGTCATATGTCAGGACGCACAGATTTCTAGGCGTAATCATTGATAGAGACCTCTGCTGGGGCCCACATGTGGCCCACTTGAAGAAGAGGCTGACAGAAATTACTAACTTATTCAAGTATCTCGGAGGAAAAACCTGGGGGACTTCAGTACATGCAATGATGCAACTGTACAAGACGCTTTTTCTTGGCTATTTGCGCTACAGTTTGCCTGTGTTGACCAACACCTGTAGAACCAACATTCGGACTCTCGAAAGCATCCAGGCCATGGCTCTGCGAGTTTGTCTGGGGCTACCACGATGTTCATCAACAGCTGAGACAATCGAGATCGCTAATTACTACCCGCTAAAGACGCATATCATGATGGAAGTGCTCAGAGCACACGTGAGGCATCTTACTCGTGCCTCTGCCCATCATCTAGCTTCACTGCCAGAAGCCCGACCTCGTGCCTCATTTTGCCGACAGTCTTGTCATATCGCACACGCATTCCTACGGGATATACAACTCCATCGAGGATTTCAACTCCCCCATGGAGTATGACCTGTGCAAATGTTGAACTCACGGTTCCAGGCATAGGGTCCAAACCCCGGCTCTCGTCTCCAGCGCTAAAGCAGCTTTCTCTTCTCTTGTTATATGAGAAATACAGTGACCATACTCATCTATATACTGACGCTTCAACTAAAGTGGATGAGTCTGCAGGGTCGGTGATCTTTCCTGCAACTGCGACAACGGTGAAGTTTCGTTTATCCCACCAGACATCATCGACAGCTGCGGAACTTGTTGCTCTACGTAGCGCAATTCAAGTCATTAAACACCAAGAAGCCAAGAAATGGAGCGTGTTCACGGACTCTAAGGCAGCACTACAGTGTTTAATATTCGCCTTACGCCGGGGACCTCATGAACGACTAGTGCTGGAAATTAGAGAGCTGCTTCACCACCTCTTCGACGAAGGACACAGAATCACGTTTCAGTGGCTTCCAAGTCACTGCGGCGTATTGGGCAACGAACATGCCGATGCAGCTGCCCGATCAGCACACGAAGATGGTGAAGAAAAATCTATACCATTTTCAAGGACTGATGCTGCAATGACCATCCGAAAAATCGCTAATGCAGAATTAAAATCCCTGTGGAACACCGAGTGCTTACGGCACACGCGACTGCGTAGACTGGACACATCTCGTCGACTCCGGCCTCCGTCTGGACTCTCCCGACTCGACACAACGGTGCTTTGCCGACTATGGCTTGGTGTCGCCTTCACCAAAGCTTTCGCCTTCCGAATCGGCATGGAAGACAGTGCTGCTTGCGGTCATTGCGGCAGTGATGAAACTATAGAGCACGTTCTTTGTCACGGCCCTCGTACCAGCGTGCAAAGACGGCAACTAGATGCTGCGTTAGCTCGCCTTGACGACAGACCTTTGTCTGAACAATCAGCGCTGGAAAGACGGCATGATTTGTGTGCTCACAGAAAATCAGTGAAGGCCTTACTGAACTTTTTGCGTGGCAGCGGCCTATTGTATAGACTGTAGCACCCCAGCTCCCCCCCTCCTTTTTTTTCTCGCGCGCGTCTATTTCCCTCTTCGCTTTCTTTCCAATCTTTCTTTCCCATTCCCCCTTCCCTAGTGCAGGGTAGCAAACCGGATGCTCTATTTTCTGGTTAACCTCCCTGCCTTTCCCTCATTTTATTCTCTCTCTCTCTCTCTCTTGCCTTCTTTGTTCCTTAGTGCATACATCCAATTTTCGCCTATCCCAAGTTTCCTCTTCACTGCTTTGACGCTTCCTCCGTTTTTCAGAGCGTGTTCAATTCTCTTCATGTTACACCTTCTTACGTCGCATACTTTACGTCTAATAATGAACTTTGAAAGCTCTGCCAGTTCTATTTTGTCTGTTGTACTTGAGATTTTCATGGCTTGACACTTCTTAATGTGAGTCTTCGTTTCCTGGGAAAGCTTGCCAGTGTGCTGTCTAACTACCCTGCCTCCAACTTCCACTGCCTACTCGGTTCTGATACTCGTCAGATGATCATTTATCGTATCTACGATAACATTGGTTTCCTCACTAAGAGCCGAGTACTCGTTCTGAAACGAGACTCTGAATTACTGTTCTTTCTTTCTCAGTGCTAGCTCATTGATTGGCTTCTTGCGTATCAGTTTCTGTCGTTCCTTCTTCAAGTCTAAGCGAATTCGATACCGTACCATTCTATGGTCACTGCATCGTACCTTGCCAACCACTTTCACATCCTGCACGATGCCTGGGTGTACACTCATTATAAAGTCTATTTCTTTGTTATTTTCGCCATTAGGGCTCCTCCATGTCCACTTGGGGTATCCTCGTTTTCGGTAGAAGGTATTCAAAATACGTAAATTATTGCGTTCTGCGAATTCTACTTGTAGCTATCCTCTGGCGTTTTTAGTACCGATGCCATAATCTCCTACTGCCTGGTCTCCAGCCTGCTTCTTCCCTAGCTTTTCATTGAAGTCTCCCATCAGTATAGTGTACTGTGTTTTTACCTTACTTATTGCGATTCCACGTCTTCATAGAGGCTTTCAACTGAAGTTTCATCAAGGCTGGATGTAGGTGCGTAAGCCTGTACCACCTTCATCTTGTATCTTTCATTCAGTTGAATTACGTTAGCTACCACCTTTTATTTAATGCTATAGCATTCCTCTATGTTGCCAGCTGTGTTTCTTTGAATTAGGAACCCCACTCCTAGTTCTTTTCTGTCAGCCAAGCCCCGATAGCAAAAGACGTGCCCATTCTGTAGAACCATATAGGCCTCATCGGTCCTCCTAACCTTACTGAGCCCTATTATATCCCATTCAAAAAAATGCGAGTTTTTTTCAAACTACCGATTTTTTATTTTCGCCTGTTTTGACAAGATCAGTACCTCTACTGCTATGAAAAAAATAATACAGGTCGAGACTTAACTGGAAATGCTTTAGAATTGCATCTAAAGAACACAAGGTGCCTGTTATAAGGTCGAAAGTGTGGAGTCTTCGTGCACCCTGCCGCCGATAATGCGCCGCCGCTCGCCATTGTTGATCACATGAGTTGAAGAGTCCAGTCTCACTCTTGAAATAACAACAGTTTCTGTCACTGATACAGCGCAAGGAATAATAAAAAGAAGCACTCTTCTGCGCATTTTTCGAGTGCCACGGCTAGCTTATCACAGGGTACGAATCGGGGACCGCCATTGGCTGCTGCGCGCCTGCATGTGCTGTGAAACCTATTTGCGCGGTGCATGTCTTGTCAAGCAGCGCAGCTGAGCAATGCTTTTCTCGTGTAGTTATCTTCCTTGTGAATGAAAAATGGCATTACTCGCAAGTGAAAGAATGTACGGCGTGTTCTGTGAGAATAGGCTACGAGGAGCTGGTCTGATTTGCGGCAGTTAATTTGTTGGCTTGCAAATGCCAATGCGTCAAAAGTTATTCACACCCATCAGCCGGAAATTTCGTGATGCGGCAATGGATGACGTCAGCGCCAATCTTGCGGGGTCAAAAGAGCTCGCAGTGAGAGAACTTAGCAGGGACGACATTGCCATTATGTACGACGATATGTGGCACAAACGTGGCTGCAAAATGGCATGACACTGGACATAGTTTGGATTTCGCAGTCCTGTCGAACTTCTTCCTAGCTTGCAGTTGGCACATGGCTTTGGCAGATGGAACGGAAGTTTGGCAAGCGTTTCATGGTCCTGTCTGTGAGCGAAATGTCTGTGATGAGTCGGCTCGAAAAAGCAGAGAGGAACAAACTCATGGTGCTGGCCTATTTTAGTCGCAGTGGCCACTACAAGAAGGATTGTTCTTTTTGGTGTGGAAAGTTCCTTTGATTTATTAATATCTTTTATAAAAACTTAATTTTAACTTTAAAACTCGTTTTTCTCAAAACACATATTTTGCCACTTTTTTCTAATGTGCCCATCCATTTTCGGTCACTTCTAGTGCTCGGATCTGCATGAAATTTTCACCAATTTTTTTCCAAAGTATGACAAATGCAATTATCTAGTTTCGATTTCAGTTATTTATAGTATATTAAAAAATTGTATGTATGCCATTACTAGAGTAGGGGAAATATAGGCTTTTTACCTCTAATATTTTCCACGTGTATTACATATTTTGTATGCGCTTCCTAATTATATATTTGCACTCTGCACTTTATTTGAGGTATTATGAACTATAATTAGTAAAAAATTATAGAAGTTTAGGAATGAAAAGAGGGGGGCAAAAGGGTTAAGGTTTTCACTTCGTCATGTTGCAGAGCTAAAAGTGTGTACCTTGCAAGAAAATGGAATGGAATGAAAAAAACTTTGTCATTCTCGCAGGACGCGCTTAGCGCGTAGCGGGTGTCTCCCACGTAGGGACCGACAGGGAGTACCTGGCGGCCGCTTAGTGGGCCTGCTGAACAGCTCATTGCTGGTCGGCGAGAAGTGAGCTCCTGAGGGGCCTCTCCCACTTGTTTGAAGTAGAGTCGGGAGGAGTTGTTCTGCACTCCCAGAGCATGTGTGCGAGTGTCGCTGTGTGTCCACATGATGGGCATTTGTCGCTGGGGTATACATGAGGATATAAACGTGAAGCGTGGCAAGGTTTGGGTACGTGTGTGTCTGTAATAGGCGTAGGGTTAATGCCTGCAGTCGGTTAAGTTTCGGATGTGGTGGTGGAGAAATGCGGCCTTCCGGGTAAAAGTGCTTTGTTATTTCATTGTACGTAATTGGTGCATCCCGACTGGTATATAACCCAGCTAGATGGGGTTGCCCTGTGGCGGTGCGGTCGCTAAGTGCGCGTGCTGCATCATGGGCGATCTCGTTGAGATTGGATGAGGCACCCAGCACCTGGTCGAGATGGGCGGGGAACCAGATGACAGTATGGTGCTTCAGGGCACTCGGGTCTGCTTTGCGCAGAATACGTATTGCCTGGTCGGAGATGACTCCGCGTTCGAAGGCTTCGATGGCCGGCCTGGAGTCGCTGTAGATGAATTCCCGTTTGCTGTCGAGCATAGCTATAGCTATAGCTACTTGCTCCGCTACTTCGGGGTTTTGGGTGAAGATTGTGGAAGAGTTAAGAGTCTGCTGCGCGGATGATACCGCGACCACGGCGAAGGCTCGGTTGTTGTGATAGGCAGTGGCGTCCACGAACGAGACGTTGTTCGCTTCCATGTGCATGCGCTTGAGAATGGCAGTCGCCCGCGCAAGGCGCCTGCCTTTGTTGTATTCGGGGTGTACATTTCATTTGGACATCAGGTGTGACAAGGCCTCAGCTTCGCACCCGCCTTCAGAAGGCTGCTACAACGGCGCCATGCTATCTTCGTAAACAAGGCCTCGAGGTGTCCTGCGGAAAATGTGCAATGGTAGCGTTCACGCGGAAACCAATGTCTGCTTACAGTATATCGATTAATGAAGAATACATATCGTTCAGCAGAAGCCACAGGTTCTTGGGAGTCATAATAGATAGAAACCTGTCGTGGACTCCACACGTGAACTATGTGAAGAAGTGGCTGATCGCAACATGCCACATGCTCAAATTCCTTAAAGGAAAAAATTGGGGAGTGCCCATATCATCCATGCTACAACTGTACAGAGTGCTGTTTATCGGATTCTTACGGTACAGCTTACCTGCAATGTCTAACACCGGCAAGACCAACCTGCGTGCAATTCAGAGCATTCAAGCCCAAGCACTTAAGATATGCCTTGGAATACCCCGCAGTGCTTCAACGGCTGAAACCATTGCCATCGCTCAAGATCACTCGATAAATACGCATATTATTACCGAGACAATGCGCATGCACCTCAGGCATTATGCCAGGACCCCTTCTCACCACCTGACGAGCCTAGCTGCTGAAAGGCCCCGCACGACATACGGCACTATTGTCTCCAAGCATCGTTCATCGTTTGCTGAGACATACGCACCTGCATCAAAGCCACTACTTCCTCCTTGGAGCTTGAGCCGGCCGCGAGTTCACCTAATGATTCCAGGAATGAGGAGAAAATCGGACTTACCGACACATGCCCTGAAACAACTGAGTCTATCCCTACTGGAAGAAAACTACAGTAACCACGTGCACATTTACACGGATGGCTCTACTATGCTGTCTAGTTCAGGTGGAGCAGTGGTTATACCATCACAAGGGATAACTCGGTGTTTTAAGACTTCACATGTGACAAGTTCGACGACGGCAGAACTCGAGGCTCGGCGCAATGCACTGGAACACATCAATTCAGAAGAAAGACCAGGTAAATGGGCTGTGTTTTCTGACTCAAAACCAGCGTTACAGTGCCTGATATCAGTTCTCCGACGCGGATGCCACGACCAGTTGACCTACCAAACCATGAAACTTCACCACCTGTTAATACAAAAAGGCCATGACATCGTCTTTCAGCGGTTACCTGGGCATAGTGGTATAGGCGGCAATGATTCTGCAGATCATGCTGCTCGCACGTCACATAAAGAAGCGAACAGCGTTCCGATACCGCTTTCAAGAGCGGATGCGGCGAGGCAGATTCGTCAACTGGCCCGCAGTCTCACACTGACTGAGTGGAACACACCAAGCATACGACGTACACGACTGCAAGAGCTCGACCCTTCACTACAACTCCGGCCTCCACCCGGCCTACATCGACGTGAAGCTTCGCTTCTCTATCGCCTTTGGCTGGGAGTTGCTTTCACGAAAGCTTATACCACGTTAATCAGAATTACTGACAGTGCGGCGTGCGATGTTTGCGGCACCGACGAAAATATCGAACACCTGCTGTGTCATTGTCCTCGATTTGCCTCAGAGAGACAAGTACTTGCCAACGCAATGCGGCGACTAGATGATCGGCCTCTTTCTGTGCAGGTGCTATTACAGCAACGTACACATGCCTCGACAGCCCACAAGGCAGTGAAAGCCCTGCTGCGTTTCCTGAGAAAGACAGGCTTGTGTGAACGCCTCTGACATGCGGTAGAGTTTTACACGCTGCAGTAAAATTACTGTCAGTCTCTCCCCCACCCCCATTTTTTCCCTCTCTTCGCTCTTTCTCGTCTTTCTTGTCCCCTTCCTTTATCCCCCAGTGTAGGGTAGCCAACCGGATGTCTTTCTGGTTAACCTCCCTGCCTTCTCCCTTTTTGTTGCTTCCTCCTCCGGGGTGTACATTTCGTGGAATGGGATCGATCGTAATCAGCATAAAAAGTTCCATAAATAGCTCAAGTTTCATTGCTCTAGTGTGAATATTAAAAAAAAGTGTCTTCGAGTAGCATTTCCCGTTAAATGTTGCCAAGTTCAGGTTCCAATGGCGGCCTGTCCGGATCCAGAGATTCTTAGCACCCTCTGCTGCGTTGCAGATCTGATCGCTGCCGTGGTCAGTTGATTCGCAGCTGCTGAGGACTGAGGGCCGTGAGTTATTTTACGTATGCATGTGGGAGGTAGTGGCCAGATAATGCACCAGGGTGGCCAATCCTTCTCTGGTGAGAGAGTGCGTTCCCGGCGGTGGTTACCGGTGAGGCCACACCCAGGCCTCTTAATGCAGTTCCATCACCACGCGGATTTTTTTTTTTTTTGTCCGGTTTGGAACTGCGCGGCACCGCGAATTGCACTACGGACCTTTTGCTTGCGAGGCGGATGCTCTAACCACTACGCCATCGTTACTATATTAACTTTATTCAACTAAGTTTAAAATTTCAATAAAAGAACTATATCGAGAGTTCTGCATATTGGCGAAACGTTGCAACGAAGGTGGACAACAAGCCGAGGGACCTCGCTGTTTTGTAATTTTTATGCCGTACCAACTAGCTTGGTTGTCAGTTCTTTTAAATAGAAAGATATAGTCTATTTTGCAATGCGTATTTCACTGATACACAAATATCTGCAAGAACGTGCCACTACTGTTTGTAGGCTCGTCGTAAATACCATATAAAACAAAATTGCGCTTGTGGAAGTAGTGTGACCAGCAATCGACTGACCGAATAACGGTGTAAGTTAAATCAATTTATAACCGATTGAGTGAATACTCGATTGACTTCTTTATTTATTATTTCATGGGTTCAATAAATGATTGAGCGAGCGATTAAACAAGAGAATGGATATTTGGTAACACAGCAGTCCTAGCTCAGACGCGGAACAAAAGTCGTCTTGAGCACTATGAAGAAACATGAGCACGCAGAACACACACAGGATGAACCTATTTATGTTGCTGTTTTTAGACTCGCAAAGAATATGGCAAACACCATAGTATGATTTAAATAAACTAATATCTGTTAATATGGAGAACATACTAAATAAGAAACAAATATTATCATTCACCAACCAGAAATAATATATTTCTGTTACTCCATGACTTAATTGTACTTTTGCAAAAACTGATGGAGATTTTTTAGAAAGACCGAAATATCGGTCACTAAAATGCGATGCCGAGTCACCCTCACTAAATTTTTAGCCTCACAGGTCCGGTCTTGTGCAGCCACCTTTGTGCATCCAACGCAATAAGAGGCGACCACTGCATCATTTCTTCATAAAATTGAGATGAATTATTAATCAAAGAAAAAACTTATAGAAGAGCTGCTCTAAAAGTAGGGCTTAAATTTATTACATTCGGTGCTTTCTTTTCCTTGGGAGCAACCATCGTGGGTTTTAGCCATAGAAACGTTTCCGATGCCATCTCCGATTTTCTACACAAGGTAAATTGAATTGATTGCCACTGTTATATAAATCCGTCCTACTGTTGAATGATAATCCTTTTGTTTTGATTTTTCATTCTTCATCTTTTCTTAATTAAGCTAATGAGTTCTTTTAAACGTTATCTATTGTTAAACATTTCGGCAGCATAAAGAAATTCATTTAAATAACAAGGCACCACCCGTCTCATGGCTGATACTCCATAGTAGGTTGCGTAAGTTCGAAAAAGGGTCAATCAGCCAGCGATCCTTAACCTTTTATTTTCTTCTGAACGCGGCTTACTGTTGATCAAATAAACAAATAAAAAATAGTGGCTCGTATTTTCGACGTATGATTGAATAGATTTAGAACTTTTCGTCATTTAATATTGGCTATAGCATAACATCTAACGAAACCTATACTGTCAAGCCAGTTCATATTTTTTTGTTGTCAATTATAACCACTGGAAAAAAACAATATCGAGCGCATAGAAAGAAATCTAGATACGTGTGTTTAATTCACCGTGGCATGACACAACTCATCGAAATATTGTTCTATGACCACAAAGGAACGATCACCGTAAGCGTGTGGGAATAATGTGTCGGGTGGCACCATGCTCAACCATAATGGGCTATTGTGTACGACCTACTCTACTGCAAGCACACTGTAGCGTTTAAAAAAGGCAATAATGTCCTTTGAGAACTGTGCCACGTAAGGGAGTCTGGGAACAATGGGTGACACAAAAGCGAAGAATGCATGTAAGTGAAAGCCAGTACCGAGACATTGTGAAAGGCGTAGGCTTGAGGTTCTTGTGCAGGGAATGTCCAATGGAGCGCACTTAGCACTAGCACAACAGGAACGTCGTGTCCCGCTGATGTCAGGTGGGGCTGTGTTGGGAATACGGCAGAAGCGCTTCCGTGGAGAGAGAGAGGGGCATAGCGAGGAGAGCAGAAGAAGATAGCAGTTCCAAAAAAAAGTGTATATGCAAGAACGCTTTGAATGATGCGGGAAGTAAAAACAGGGGTAGGTAAATAATAAATGCAATCATGAGTAAAACTGAATGGTCATATAATCTGATAGGTATCCCCGCTAGCATTAACTGCGCTGTCGAATATTCACATATTTAAAGCGGTTTCCTGTTTTTAGCGAGAAATTGTGCTTGTAAAAGAAAAAAAAACCGACGACCGAAAATTACGTACATATTGTAAATATGTATTGTTTCCTTGGTCAAAGTTTAACTCGTGTTAAGTGTTATATGATGAACATTGACGTCTGCCTTTCTCTCACTCTGCATAGGACCTCTTGTGTTCATGTGCTGCTTACTGTTCTCTTATGTACAGTTACACACAACGCAATGCGAAAAATACATGTAGTGGAATAATCAAAAGCACTGGTTACATGTATTTAAACTAGGCGAAAATGATTCATCACGGTAGAAGAGATGCTGTGGAGACATGGATGCAAGATAATGGCACTGCTGTTCACTGCACTGCTATTCGGTTACTGCGGCGGTGCTTGGCTTTTGTAAGTACCCCAATACCATGTGGCGTAGAGTGTACGGTACATCACAGCATTTCCAGATGCACAATCACTCAGTTCTTGAGAGTTGAGGAAGGTATACCGCGGTTGGTAATGTTCGTTTGCAATTACCTTGGGGCTAATGCATCTTTTAAAGTTATCTGCCGTGGTCTGGCAGATAGCCTTATCTGTCCAATCTGTAGTGCTAGATGTCGCAGTACTTTTCGGGTACACCTTCCTGGCTCCTTAGAGCGTGCTGTGGGAAGACGTAGCGAAGGTAAGCATGGACAAAAGTGTTGGCAGCTTAATTTTAAATACTGAGCGTTTCTTTGTGTATTGAAAGCAGTTTTGGTGTCTACCTATTTATCTATCTACCTATCTACCATCCCCGTGTGCCTGCTCTCATGAACACCCCCTTCGGGTACCCCAAAATTAATACGGGAGAGTAAGATTGTTTGCAAATACGACGCGCTATTCATCACATGAACAAGGTCACAATCTTGTTGCGTATGTCGTAAAACATTTTCCAAGAAACAGTGGCACATACCCAGGGCGGGTACGTGCCACTGGTATGCGCGGATGGGGCACAGTTTATGGACATCTCATAGCTATCTAGGAACGGCGAGAACATATTTGGGTAATTTTATCGCTTGAGCATTAAAAAAACGCTATCATAGGCAGGGTGGAAGAAGCCGACCAGTGCGGGCGTTAGAACATCGGCTTCCGCTATCTTCAATGATTGTGTGCGGTTTGCCGCCTACAATCACCGTGATTTGCACACCAACGTACGCACCAAGTTACGAGAATTCCGTGGACACCGTATTTATTTCGGTGGGTGGACTCTTTCTCTACTTTTGGCCTTCTGAAGTGCTTACGCCGCCGCTGCCTCGCTACCCCTAGCGGGCTAAGCCTTGCTCCGGTGAGCCAAGGTGGGTAGGCTTGGGCCTATCCCGCAAGTTTACCCCGTTCATCATGGAAATCGTCGAAGGCGAAGCAATATCGCCTGAAGAAGCGAATGGCCCAGGCTGGATTACGGCGTACAACCGTAAGCCAAGCAAGAGCAAAGCTAACCAATCCCAAGACGCAAGACCAACAAGTACGCGAGGGAGACGTAGGGACGGCGGCCGCACCGCCGAACCGAGAAGCGCGTACCAACGCCTCGTCGCTACCTCAAGACTCCCTCAACTTCCGAGGGACACATATCGCATAATCGTAAGGCCCCGAGATGGCCTCAACGTGGCTAAAATCACGCCGGTGCAGTTTGAGCAAGCCCTGGCGATGGCCGCCGCCCTGGCTCCTCAAGACCTCATGGAAGACTCTATATGCCCAAATGTCACCCAGAACATTTTTGTAGTGTGTACCCCAATCGAACGAAACGCACGAGCTTATACCATGGTACAGCAACTACGTCTGCGAGACACTCTGTACCGAGTTGCTGTATATCCGGCTCCACCCGACAACACGTGCAAAGGCGTCATCCGAGGCATTGACATTGACCTCACCGATACCCAGCTCCGAGAACTGATCGTCACAAAGCGCAACCCGAGTGCCCTGGAGGTGAAACGCATCAAGAACACCACAGCCGTCACCATCCTGTTCCAAGGAATGCAAGTTCCCAATTATGTATACTGCGGGGCGAGCATAGTTCGATGCACGCTTTTCCGCAGACACACGGAAGTTTGTTACAACTGCGGCAGCCTCGGCCATCGTGCAGACGTTTGCCCTAATCCTAACACAACGTGGTGCCGAAAGTGCGGACTCAAAACCCCACCCGAAAACCACCAATGTAAGCCCCACTGCACCCTCTGCGGTGGACCACACCCCACTGCCGATAAGGACTGTAAACGTAAATTTCAAGTTCCGTACATCGTACGCCAACGACGACGCCGACGCCGTCGACGCGGTCGTAGCCGCTCCCGAGGATCGAGTGGAGCCAGCTCCCGCGATTCCAGCGCCACCTCGAGCACCTATGCGACATCCAGGCGAAGCCGCTCCCTCACACCGACAGCGAGACGTCGCAGTGCCCAGCGCAGCCACTCCCGCTCCAGGAGACACTCCCCATCTCGCCAGGCTGAGCTGACATGGGCGGACCGAGTCCAAGGGAAGAAACCACCGCTACGGAGCACGCCGCCAGTCACAAAGGTAACGCGGCCCTCATTGCCAGAGCATGAAAGCGAGGTAGTTACAACTCTACGAGAAGAACTAGCAGGTCTTCGGGCAACCATACAACAGCTCACCACACAACTAAATGAGGCGAGGCACCAAATACAAACTCTCACAGCTCCTAAAGATCCCCCCTCATCCACTGTAGATGTTAGCAAACCTAAACGCAGAGCCCCACCACTCCGCGAAGCGGACACGAATGACAGCGACTCACCAGAAGACACTCTAAAAGAAATCTTACGTCTCACGCGAGAAAACCACGATAACATCGACACGCTGTCACGCCGGGTGGAAGCACTAGAGCAAAAAGCCACCATAAAAGCTAAAACCAAAGCCAGAACAGTAGTTTCTGTGGATCCTACGGCAAATCTGCCTGGGCCACCAAATTCAATGTAATCATCATGGCTTCCACAACCCAAAACACGTTAGAAATTTGGCAGTGGAATTGCGCTAGCTTCGCGACCCGTAAAACCCCACTGCTGCAGTACATTAAAGCGCAACCCAAGAAGCCTCATGTAATATTACTGCAGGAGACCCTTTGTGATACTCTCACATTATCGGGTTACCACCCCATCTCACAACGAGGGGATACCAAGAGAGGTATAGCCACGCTGATTAGCAAGAAATTTGCTCACATAGTACATGAGGTATTACCCACCCGCAGCCGCCTGGAAGCGATACTCGTCGAACTCGTACCAAACCGTTTTTTAAAACAAAGCGTTTTTATCCTTAACGTTTACAGCTCCCCGTCAGACTACAGACAGTCCTTCCACGCGCTCTTAACTAAAGCCACAACGCTCGCGCGAAACTCTCCGCTTGTTATAGCAGGCGACTTCAATGCCCCCCACCCGTCATGGGGTTACCCCCAGGCAACGGCTAAAGGCACTAACCTCACGCGAGCAATTGACGACTTGTCCCTCACACTCATCACAGATCACCGATTCCCTACGAGACTTGGAACATCGGTACAACGCGACACTACGCCGGACTTGGTATTTACCCGTAACGTCACAGGCCACACCTGGACCAATACGCAGGAAAATCTGGGCAGCGATCACTTCATCATACGAACCGAACTACCCAACGCATCAGCCCCACCCCGTACATTCACGCTGACGGACTGGGATGCCTTCCGCACCCTCCGCAAAAACAACACAAAGGAATACAACACATTCATCGAACTACTCACCTCACTTCAGGAAGACATAGCCAAAACAACGAAAACAATACAAACAGAACTCGAGGTCCCGAGAATGGACCCACACCTCGCACATTTGCTCGAGGCAAAAGCGTCAATACTCGCGCGCTGGAAAACACAACGACTAAACAGACGCTTACGAAAACGTCTATCAATACTGAACCAAGACATTGCCAAATATTGCACGGAGCTCACACGACTCCAATGGCATGAACTCTGCTCGGCGGTCGACGGCCGCATGCGAACTGGGGGTAAATGGAACCTCCTAAAATACATGCTGGACGACTGCGAAACAAAAAACAACCAGAGTCATGCCATAGACCGGCTCCTACACTCGCACAAAAAGATGGGAGGAACAAACTCATCCTTTCTTGAAGAAATCTCCAAACGTCACCTCCCCTTAAACACAGCACAACCCACCGACTACCCAGAAATAGAATGCGAAACGATACCCGAACTCGACGAACCCTTCACGGAGTCAGAAATTCGGGAGGCATTACACAACCTCAACAGCAGATCAGCCCCCGGTCCTGACAAGGTAACCAACCGCCTGTTGCGAAATTTAGACGACCAAGCCATCACACTACTCACAAAAGACATTAATTACATGTGGGAAACTGGCCAGGTACCTGAACAATGGCGCACGGCCACGGTAATCCTTCTCTCAAAGCCAGGTAAACCACTCAACTTCGACAATCTACGCCCGATTTCCCTAACCTCATGCATAGGAAAAGCAGCTGAACATGTCATCCTAAATCGTGTATCGCGCTACATAGAGGATCACGAACTCTTTCCGTTCAACATGGTCGGGTTCCGTCCGCACCTTTCAACACAAGACGTCATGCTATTACTAAAGAAACAGATCTTCGACTCAAAAACGAGAGATGTTCGTGGCATTCTCGCCCTAGACCTCACTAAAGCATTCGACAGCGTCTCACACCGCTTTATACTGGAATCCATTGCTAGCCTTGGTCTCGGTAAAAGATTCCAGGCGTACATTCGTTCTTTTCTGCAAAATCGAACAGCTCAGCTGCATTTATCGCAACTTACATCCGATACTTACACATTAGGTTCCAACGGGACACCACAAGGGGCAGTCATTTCTCCACTCCTTTTTAACATAGTAATGAAGGGACTATCTGACAAACTCCGCGACATCCCAAACATAAACCATGCTATATACGCAGATGACATCACCATCTGGTGCCCAGGAGGCTCATTGGCGGAGTTGGAGCAAGCCCTTCAAACTGCTCTCGATACCACAGAAGCCTACTTAAAAAACACTGGACTTCGTTTGTCGCCCACAAAATCAGAGTTGCTACTGTACCGGCAATCTCGCCAAGGCGTTCGTAACTTAACACCCTTAGGTGATCTACCCATAGCGCTACACGCCAAAGATGGGCAGCGAATACCCCGAGTGGACTCCATACGCATTCTCGGCCTCCTCGTCGAGGCCACTGGCTGTCATGCAAGAACAATTAAACATATCACAGCAAAAACAGAGAACATGCTCCGACTCATTCAGCGAGTCTCGGGTCGTA
The DNA here is from genome assembly GCF_043290135.1 of Rhipicephalus microplus. Classification (NCBI taxonomy): domain Eukaryota; kingdom Metazoa; phylum Arthropoda; class Arachnida; order Ixodida; family Ixodidae; genus Rhipicephalus; species Rhipicephalus microplus. Next base: position 184,173,901 of record NC_134701.1, read on the forward strand.
GACGAGGCCTTGGAGAGGCCAACCTTCTGCGCATATACCACGCGTTCCTAATGAGTCACATCAATTACGTCGCCTCTGCCCACAACTGGACGAAGGTAGAAAAGACGAAACTAAACACACTCATGCGCAAAAGCATTAAACAAGTCCTTGGTTTGCCTCAAAACACGAGCACTTCCCGTCTCGACCAACTAGGCATGCACAACGGCATCGATGAAGTGATCGAGGCCCAGACCACGGCCCAAGTGATCCGCCTCTCCTCCTCCAAGGCAGGCCGCCGACTTCTAAGCGAGGCCGGCATGTCCCCACACCCCTGCCTTGAACGCGCAGTAACCCTCCCCAGAGTTGTCCGAGCTACTTACATGGTAACCCCATTTCCGCGAAATGTCCACCCACAACACAACGAAGGCAGACGGCTGGCCCGCGCTCGCGCGATCCTAAACCGTACCGCCGCGAATCGCAACTCTACCGCATTCGTCGACGCAGCGCAATACGGTAACTCCTCCTCTTTCGCACTCGCGGTAGTAGATGGCGACGGAGCCCTACGCTCAGCCGCCTCGGTTAGGCTATCAACAAGCGCCATAGCCGAACAAGTTGCTATAGCTTTAGCGATGACCGACCCCTCACTCACTAATGTCTTCACAGACTCTCGCGCCGCCATTCGGGCTTACGAAACCGGCAACATCGCTCCAGAAGCAGCCCGCATTTTACAAACACGGAAATATACGGGCTCGCACTACCTCTCTTGGTTCCCTGCCCACATGGGCAAAGACGTTCACCCACAACAACCCAACCTCAACGAAATGGCTCATGATCGAGCACGAGAACTGACCCGCCGTGACGATCAATCAGCCACCGAAGAGCTGGGCCCAGACGTGCAGTTTAATGACCCACTACTCACCTTCCATGAAATTACCTCCCACTACCGACACAACAGAAGCCGATACCCTTTACCCCATTCAAAACTAGAACGCGCGCAAGAAGTAGCCTTTAGAATGTTACAAACGAGATCGTACCCATCACGGGGCCGACTCAGCCATTATAACTCAGACATAAATTCACAGTGCCCAGATTGCACAGAAGTGTACTGTTCACTCGCGCACATGCTCTGGCAATGTCCCGCGTTACCTCAGGGACCTCTCACCAGTGAGTCCGACTGGGAGGAGGCACTCAGGAGCCCCAATCTCCAAAACCAACTTAAGGCAGTCCAGAGGGCCCAAGAACTGGCGGAACGCCACCACGTTCCCGCCCCGACTCGGGCGTCGCCTACGGTAGCGGCTGCTAGGATGTCCCACGTGGGCACCCTGGTGGCTTAAACTCCTCAGGACCATATATTAAAGTTCTTGACTGACTGATAGGCAGGGTTGGGTCGGACGAATGCAAAGAATATATGCCAGTGTTCAAGCAGAAATCAAACCGTAGTATTGCATGGCACGCAATTATTCCGCCACGCCAGGTCTCAGAAATACTTTGCAAATAGGGCCTAATGTTCGTGAAACGTCCCTTTTGATCGCAGTACTAGCTATCAACATTGATGAACATTACAAAATCACGTGACCATATTTACTCCGGTGATATAGCCGTCATGTTGTCTTAACGTCAATTTCAGTTAGGCGCCATCTACCGAGGTTGATTTGTGCAGCAGTGTTGAGGGCTACCATCCTCGTGAGCCCTAGTGCAAACAAAAGCGCTTCATACCAGCTCACCGGATCTGGTGTTGCTAATATTCATGTTGCTGTCGGCATCATTATGCAACTGCAAACAACTGCTAATATAAAACATACGCGGCTGTTTAACGTATGTCTATGTGCGAATTTGTACAAATATTGAGTGCCACTTCATAACTTTTCGCTCAATAAGAAAATTAAAAGACATTCACACTGCACCCGAGTGCTTAGCGTAACACTGATTACCAGGGAACGTTGGATCGGCCAAATTTTTTCATCAAGGACTTGTGACCCAGAATACAGAAGATCTACATTTCTGTTAGGCTCTGTTTTGTATAGGTTGTAAAAAGTTTTAATGCTCACTTGTAAAATGTTTCTTTCTGAAATTGTTGACAAGGGGCGTCAGACGATTATTTCTTCCGTATATGTTGAGATGTCTAGTATTAATACTGTATCATCAAACGTATCGGTTTTCGTAATTAAGATGCTAGAGAACATTTCCTGTTTGCTTCTGTTGTCGGCTACACCAGCAGCATGAACTGCGGTTCTAGAATATTTCATGACATGGATGTACCCCTTTCAGCCGTTGTGCTGGCGCAGTTTTTTTTAACTTTTATAATTGTTGTCCCTGAATGGTGAGCAATATAGATATTTCGTGGAACGTGGGCAACCAAGGTGTATGGTTGAATTGTTGCTGGTATAATCAATTTCTCCGTACACAGTTGATGACATATGTATAGACGATTCTTCGATGCATCGATTGCTCTCTTTCAAAAAGTCCAAAAATTTCGGTTTCCCTTTTTTTTGTGTACTTCTACGCGCGCTAACCAGATGTTACGGAGACATGCGCATAGTAGTGAGTGCGTGTATGCACGTTCAGAGGTCTCTATGGCAGTTTTGACGGCCTTTGGGATGAGGGTATTCAGTTTTTCAAGTGCCGCATTTTTCAGGTCTGACTAAGAGGCTTCATAACGAATTATACTAATGATAAGGACTTGGGTTATAACGATTCTGCCTTGGTATTTTAAGAAGTAGCTTTGTTTGATACCCATTAGTCTCAAACAAACGAACAAACAAGTTCTCGATATGCGTGGCAGCGATGAATGCATCCTTGTGAATACGTCTGAAAGTCAAATACTTTGAGTGAGCCGGATTCCTAAATTTAGCTCAATTCAAGTCTGGTTCTGGAATTTGTCTTGTTTGCTGTCATGCCCATGTTTTTGCTTTTATTATAGGATGCCGAGATTACAAATAGCAGTTGCTCAGATAAGATGCACGGTAACGCGTTTGCTATGCGGATATGCATACAAAATAACTTAAATTTCAAACAATTCGACAAAGTAGCTCCATAAAAACCAAATGAACGCACATTCCAGACACAAGCACGCTCGCCTTGTTGACGCGCCTTTTAGGTAGGCACAACACTGCACGTTCAGTGTGCATAAGTAACCTGCTCCCTGCCACGGTCTTCATTTCTGGATAACTAGCGGTCACTGTGATGCAAATAAAACACTAACACCTATGTGAAGTTTTGTGATCTTGCTTGACTTCCTGACATGACTTTCATTTTAGTGATTTCTAGTTTTGAAGATTATCAATGAGAATCCATGCCAACGGTTATTGAAAACTAACGAATGAAAAAATGACACCAGACGATATTTTTACCATATCGAAATAATGCCCTACAGGGCTGTTACACTGATTGTTAATAGAAACACGGGAACGCAAAAAGATGCTATTCAATCACTGCCATAATTTAACATCAAGAAAGTGACCGTAGGCAACGACATGCCACTTGAAAGAGGACGACGTTACTCCTAAAGACGCGTTGACATTAGAGAGACACGACACTCATTTGGGCCTGCGGGCTGTCTTTGGAAGTGTCTTTTCTCTTCTCGCCGGCCAATGAACACTGCAAAGGCACAAACAGTACACGGGTGGTCTCTCTAAGACCCCGCCCGCACCTGGTCGTTCTCGCAGTCTTTCATTGGCCGATTCTTCAGTAGCATAGAAGGCGCACGCAGTGACACGGGCTAAACTTGCACACCAGCACCTCATTTTCAGCCATGCTCCCTGCTCGGCCATTGTCCCTCTCCGGCTACGCTGCGCAGCTCCCACCATATTTCACAGTGACAAGACACAGAGGCAGTGGACACGTAAGGGAGAGAAGAAAGACTTCCGTAGGGTGCGCGAGCTGCCTATTCAGCCGACGCGGAAGCCTCGGAACTGCCCCAAGAGGACCCCCTTTGTGGTCGTTTGAAGCAAAGACATGGCGCAAATTTTTGCTCAGCCACCGATCTCCCAAAGACAACCTGATGGCAAGTCTGCGGATGCATTTTGCTGGTGTTTTCGGTCTCTCATCATGTTACACTACGACGACAAGCTGTCTTTTCATTCGTCATCGTCGGTTTAGTGTGACCAGGGTGTCTGGCGACATCGTCATCGGGGCACTCGTGTAAGCGCGCTCTGAGCGATATCGCCTATACACGTGACAAAACTGCCTTGGATGCAAAGCATCGAACCAATCGCGGAGCAGTGACCACAGTGCGAAAAAAAATTACGATCTGTGCCAAAATCGAATATTGGCCCCCTTGATCTAAGAAATCATTTCAGCATTCATGTATTTATATTTTTTCAGGAAACAAAAGTTCTAGCATGGATGCAGTGAAGACAGTCCACTTGAAGTTCTCACAGTATGAGCATTGGGGACATTAAAGCAAAATACGGCATAATGTTGTCTGAAAATCACAATTGCTGGTACCGAAATAAAGAGATTTTATCTTCGAAATATTTTTTTACGCACCTAAGATCATAGCAGCTCTTCAGATAGCTAATTTGCCATGCCTATGAAGACAGAGCGTGCCACGCGCTCTGTGCTTGCGATTGTCTCCTTCACTTTCAGCTAAGGTTTAGGTGACATTCAGCAATTGATTTTTTTTTTCAAAATGAGGTGCGATTCAACAGTTTTGCTTAAGTTCCAGCCACGTAAACAAGATACTTTTCTTTCATTGTATGGAAGCACGAAACAAATTTCAGGAGTTGGAATATGCCTGCGCACACACCACATGCTTGAACACCGGTGGCTGCGACGTCTCCAGACATTTCCAACTTACACCAGTGTTACACGGGTAGGTTTGATCATGATTGGAGCCGAGCAGTAATATGCTCGATCCGGGTCTGATGGTGCTACAAGTTCGCATTTATTCACAATCAGACGTTATCGGCAGGATCGAGATGATTGCGATTTGGTTCCTTGTTAAAATTTTACTGAAGTTTGCACCAGATTTAATTTCGAATATGCTACACTGTGCGCAGCAACCAATATGTAATAGCGATCAACAAGTCCGATTATTATCTAGTGGAATCGCTATTGAAATCTTGGAAACAAAAAGATAGCTACAAAACTGCCAAGTAGCCAGGAAGTTCTTTTCTTGCAGCCAGAAGCCAAAACAGTGGTTGAGTTATGCCTAACAGCAACACCTGGCAACGCTGAGCTACTAAGCTCACGTGAGGTCAGAAATGAGGAAGACAACCGGCATAACACGTTTTCTTAAAAATAGTCGGTCACTGTTTTTAGCCAGTACATGCAGCACAATCCTTGTGCCCCGACCGTGACTGACGAAAGTGTGATCTGCACAAAAAGCCGGAAAAAGAAAAAAAAAGCAAAGAAACAGTTAGTTGCAGTAACACCGCGAGTTGTTGATATCTTGTTAGCAGGAACGCCGGAAGACACCAGGCGCGTTAACGCGCGACTGCCAGCGCTACTCGTTTTCGTGTCTCTGTTAATAGCGTGTCTCTGTTAAGAATGGGTGAGCGCATCGATTATATTTTTCTTCCTTTTTTTCGCCTAGCTCAAGTGCAAGTCCCCATTTTTAAACCCGAGCTATTTCTATGATAGAGTGTACGAAGCAGAAACCACTGTATGAAACTAAAGAAGGCGGTGAAGTAGGAGTGACAAGGACGCTGTCCTAGCGTCTTTTCACTCTAACCATCTTCATACCTCAGCAAAGTTTTCTGAGAGGGGCCTACACTTCATGCTAAACGCACCCATCTCGGTCAGCTTGTGAAACACGCGCTGAAATTGAGTTGAACGGGAAGCGAGAAAAGCAAGTGAGGAGAAAGAGAGTGATGAAGTTCCCTCTCATGCGTTCTGAAGAGAGGTTGCACTCTTGTTCACGGCCCTATGTACAAGCTCTCTGAAAGTGGGACTTTTTTAATTAGTTAAACACCTAGAAATGAGGAGGAGCGCTTAAAGAGCGAGCGTAAGAGAGGGTATAAACGATAACCAAATACGTGGATGCCTGCCTAGCGTTCAATGAGCTTGAAAGAAAATACTTCGAAGGTTGTAAAGAACCACTATTCTAACAAAACGGTGAGTGGCTTTGTTAGGCATTTAGCCATGATCAAACTTGTGAAAGGCGCATTTTGTTCTGTAGCACTCTACTTCACGTGAATTTGAATTATTGACAGAAAGATCACCTAAGTAGTAATGACAAACGACCAAATAAAACGTTGTGCTTGGAAAAGTGACATGATGTTTACTCTTAGAGACTCCTCGTAATATTCCACCCTAATTTTATAACTGTTTATAAACCATAACAGAGAAAAACTAATACACTATGTTGAAAATATGAACTGAAATACAGAAATTATATTTCAGGAGCATCCCAGCTAAAGGCAGCGTGGAAATGCTTATGACACTGCTGAAAAGGTAAGTATCTCTGGCACTAGAAAATGACCTTTTGATATCGGTACATTACAAGTAATTTCAAATAAACAATATTATGATTGTCCAGGTCATACAAGCCACGACCGTACATAAGCAATGGTGGCCTCTGTAGATTAGCGTTGTTAGATTTGACTGTACCCTAACACGACTCACATCATCAGTGGCCTCACAGAGCGTGCAATGTTCGAGAGCATCGTCATTTGGGTACAACCTAGAGTGCGTGTGGTATGCGTAGTCTATTAGCGCTTTAGCATAAGCCTTCATTAAGAATACATGCAACATTTTTGATAGGGGCTTGCATCATAAATGACCTACTTGAACCAAAGCCACACATATGGTAAAAACTTACTTGGCATGATACTGAGGTTTTGTGGCAGTGGTACAGTTCAAAATGATGTATTTAAACTACAGAACAATAAAGTACTGTTACAATGCCCTTCTTGTCTCCACGAAGCAGCTAGTCAGCATAACTCTAAAAAATTGACGGAACAAAACGTAAATCAGAAATATCCACAACAAAAACTTTCCAAGAAGAATCTAATGGGATATTTTGTGCTCTAAATGTGGCACTAAAGCTGCTTCATGGGCAAACTTGAATCAACATAGGAGACTACCGAACGCCGCTTTTGCGTGTAGCTTTTTCAGCCGCCTTCTTCGTGAAAATTCACATCTGAGGCAACCAAACAAAACACTATATTTCTCAAGTTGAAAAGAATGAAACTGGGTTTCGTCGTTGCGTAGTATTACGTACACATACTCTAACTAGGGAGCATCGGACCTGCCTGGTATGATGAGAAGCATTGAAGGAACTAAAAAATGATTGCGGTTGCCTGATATCTATAGAAGTGGCCAAAAGGATGATAGGCTGCACGTTACATTTTCTACCAATTGCCTTATTGCATATCATACAGTGCCTCAAAAGCCTGTAATACTGTAAATAAACTGAAGCTCATTTATTAAATGTATTTTTTGTCATACTTTCCACCAATTAGTGACATCACTAAGGAGAGTGTTATTTAAAAAAACCAAAAGTTTATACTCATATAAAATGACACTATTAACTGTAAGCAGCAAAATAGGCTAATTATACAAAAACTAAGAAATAAGACGTGATATGCACAATGTACAGCGGCAGTTTATTATAAACGTAACAAAATTTATTGAAGTGGCGTTTTGAGATTGTCTAAATGCATCAAACCGTATCATGGAGGATTATAACACGTCCCTTTATCATTTTCTCGTACGTGTCTGCAAGCGCTAAGATGCCTCTTCACAAGCATTATATTAAGGTGCTAATTTAGAAAAGTTTGCTTGATGGATCTCCTAACATTGCTGTATACTTTTCTGACCATTATTAATATTGAGTATTGCCAGAACAGCCTGGGTTTTAGTCCATACAACGTGCCGAGGAGGTGGCGGCCACGCATGGCCTGACCACCATCTCTTTGAAAAATACCCATTTCACTTCAACAAATTGGCTCCCCTCTCTTTCTCGTATGATACAGAACTTTCTTTATGAGACCTGCCTTGCAATGTTGTTGTAGTGGGACATAAAAAAAGAGCATAAGTTACCTAGAAGTTATCCATGGATAAAAGACACTCATTGCTCTTCTCAGCAAAGAAGTAGAAAAGCCATGGCTTGTTAGAGCCAACTGAGTTTTTTTTTTCGTTCTAAAGAAAACATATTCTAGAATAGCAAGAGCTTCCCAATGAGAGAAAGAGCTAGCGAAAAAAAGATGGAATAGCTGCCATCTCAGCAATGCTTTTATTCCTCTCAAAAGATCTTTCGGTTAGTTTCTCTCATAGGTGAAAAAAAGCACTCTTCATCGATGGCCAAGAATTTCTACTCCTGGGTGAGGAGAGCTTTATAACGGTGCTGAAAACAGGGTAGTAGAGGGTCTCTATCTACTCATAAATGACTGAAGGATACGGGGCCTTCACGAGTGGAAATTAAAAGGCAGATACAGTATAACCATATATATATATATATATATATATATATATATATATATATATATATATATATATATATATATATATATATATATATATATATATATATATATATATATATATATATATATATATATATATATATATATATATATATGAATAACCAAAATAGCCCTTGATTTTGTATACTAAATTAAACGACATGAAAATTTTGTTTTCACATTTCAGTTTCGTTGTTGTTTTTCGCTATTATGAGTGGGTACTAGAGCCCACGAAAAGGGCATCGTTTCTATTCATGAACAAAGAACGGACAAATAGAACGCCATCAGGTATTGTATTTTTGGTTACGTGTGGAATCGTGTTAGTGGGAGAAATTGAAGAGCAGGGTGAAGAGCTTTCTTCTTTTTGGAATAGGAAAGAAAAATAACTGAACTACTAAAGGGGCCGTTGTGTGCTCGGCTTTTTCCGAAGTAGACCACCATGGTCGGCGTCGACGAAGTAGTGGTTTCCTCCGTCCGGCTTATTCCGAACACGATCGAGAAAAGTTGGAGCCGTGACTTGGTGTACTCTTGCTGCTTTTCTACACACTGTAAAACCACCATAGCGACTAAAAAAACAAATGGACTGAAGACGCGCGTGTGGCGTCGTTTTTTTTTCAGAACCTCAAGACAGGCAATATGAAAATCAATCAGGATACGAGAAAAAGAGGGTTGAACATGCAATGATGAGCGCAGCCATTACAATGAAGATTTTGCAGGGGCATTTGAAACGCAGATAAAAAAGAACAGTGTGAAGGATTAAATGACATAAGAGGGCAGAAAAGGCTCACATATGCATAAATCAATTTGGTTATCTAAATACATATCAGGATCACCAAAAGGGCTCTTCGCATGACGAGGCTTCATTTCTCAATTGTAAATATGCTTTTATCCACAACAAATTTCTTATCAGTTCTCGGTGCTCATGAAGAGCCACGCGTTGGCATATTTCGCTTTATAAGCATTCTGTCCCGAATATCCTTTCCAGAAACTTTCCAGATACGGCAACCTCTAAACGACATGCATAGCTTTGACTATGCATGTCGTTTTAACACTAGATCTTTAACAATAGAAATTTGGGAATAAATGTGGCTGGAGAACTTAATTTATTTGTGTGAATTTTTAGTCAACCAGACAGATCTCAGTCGATTATGGTCACCATTACGTTACGTTCTTTTTTATGGGACCATAATTGATTATGATATAACCGTCATGTGACTGTCCTGTGCCTCAAGGCAAGGACTCAGTTGAGATCATACAGCACTCTTCTTAAAGCGCCTTTTTTATTTATGTTTGTTACAATGAATTTAAATTAGTGCAAAGTATAGATCATGGTAAGAAATCACGGGCAAGTTTATCACCATAATGAGAAAGCACATGAATCAATCAAGTTGGATATAGTTATTATTAGAACATTTATATATTTCTGGTCACGCATATAAGACGCAGAAAAAAAGTGTGAACTTAAGGGCCCATTTATTATTTTTTTGTTAGAGACAATAATAATGAGAACTAACCGAAAATAATGTCAGAGGGAGTATAGGGGATGTTGGGAGAAGTATTTTTAGTGTGCATGTGAAAAACGAAAAGTGAACGGAAAGATAACTTCCCACCGGCAGGATCCGAACCTTAGACCTTCGAACAACGCGTTCGATTTTCTACCACGAAACACGTTGCATGTTATACTGTATGAAATGAACGGGAAGATAACTGCCGCTGTGCATTGGACGCGTTATTTGAACATCGCAGGATCGCATCATGTGAATGGTGATTTGATTTTTCATCCTGTTTTCTTTCTTTACATATACAGTTAAAATTACTTCCTACAATATCGCCTATACTTTTTTGTGTCATTATTGCCTGTTAGTTCTCTATAAATTAGTATGACGCAGGTAATTCATACACAACCAACTATGCAATGCCTGAATATTTTTTATCCATCGTTTTTCAATTCTGGTATATTTTCTGCGTTTACAGTTAATAAGAAATCCTGAAAGAAACTTCATGATTCAGAAATCTGGGATAATTCATATTATTTCGGAACAGTGGTTGCTTACATGTGTTTTAATCGGGAAAAGTTTATTTTTTGTGAGGTGACGATTCCTCTCAGGGCGAAGGACGATATCGTTTTGGGTTATATGACATACAAATACACATTGAAATATGACTACGAAATGATTTCGAGCACCACCCAGGAAAACGGGGTTGTAAATGACGCACAATGCAGTAACAACGCAAAGGAGGAGCCGTTCGCCTCACACTCGGTAGTTGTGCGCAAAGGTATGCCATTGAAGTGAGGGAAATTCTATACATTTGCCACGCGAAGCGACCTAAAGCAGCTTTGCGAAGTCACGTTACGTAGATGAGGAGGTCGGTGCTTCGTAGCTTCAACTATTATTTTTTCGTTAGAAAAAGAATTGTATTGTCTCTTTCGAGAGAACATTGAGCGTCAAAAAGCCGTCAGAGCTACTGAGGCAAAAAAAAATGGCCCAACGGCTTCAGATGCCCAAGGATGTTTCGGGCATAGAAAGAAGAGAATCAGAGTATATGATATATAAAAGTGGAGCTGAAAGGGAATGGCGAGCAGCTAAAGAGACAATAACGGAGCATGTGAATCGAACGGAACTTTTCTGCCTTCAGTACGTAGTGTTTGAGGGCAATCGCTAAGGTTTTCCGCAACGAAGAAATGACGCCAGGAAAGGGTATGGAAGGAAACGCACGCCCTTTTTAAGACGATGAGCGTTCAGGGTTCATACCCGTCTTCTTTGTTAATATTTGCTTCCATTACAATTTCCAGTTTGCCTTCAACTGTGTCTGACATTTGCTTTCTCGCGTTGCAACATTTGTGCACACAAAGGTCTAAAGAAGCATGGTTCGTTATTTTTCTTTTCTGTACAAACTTGCATAAGCTCTCTCCACACTATCTTATCTTATCTACGTCAGCGACTCATTTCCGCTTGCGTCGCTCTGAACGACGCCACCGGGGATCTTTACAAGTGATCGTGATCCAACCAACTGAGTACAAATACAATGATGAGAAGGTAAGAGGCGAATATTTATATTGTCAAAGTTTAACGTCCCACAATTGTGCTATGATTACAAAGGACACAAAAAATACAGAACTAGTGTCAGCCAAAATACATTTGCCTTTTACCATTTCGAATGTGAATCACCATTTTAATGGTTATCTGGCCTTGGCGACAAAAGCATGCGCTTGACACCATTTCGTAATGCTTTGCTCAATAAAAAAAAAAACTCACCACAGTGATCTTTCTTCGGCATTATTCCCATAACACAGATTTCTATAGTACATCAGATATAACCAACATTTTCTACATTGCATTAGCCGTGTTTGAACGCTTGATCTCTTTGTTATGTTTGTCTGGAGTATTTCACAATATCTGACATAAAAATGACAAAGTTAGTGCACTATGATAGTGTTTCCAACATTTATGAACTTCCGAAAATTTCCTAACTGCAGGATTATTGACATGGAAACATTTCCTAACAATAAATTATTTTAAATGAGGACAGAATATTACCTAACGTGCGTAATTCATGGAGTCTTTGCGGTAACGTTATTATGTGTTTCGGTGAATTTCGACAGTCCCTTATATACAATCGGAGCAGTATCAAACGTTCAATTCAAGCATATTGATACTTCCTTCGCGACAAGGACTTTTTCTTCTTAAAATATTTGGAGTCATTTAATCCTTGAGGCAACTAAATGCTTGAAATTTCCCGCGCCCCATGCTTAGAACTGCTTAACAACAAGCGTATCCAGTGGTATGCAGTCTTGGTTATGTGTTACTTAACGTAACTTCCGCTACCAGTCAAAATGGCTCCACAGACGGTCTGAAGTTTACACAGTGTTTTTTCTACAATGAAAGCCTTCCATAGCGTCTTTTCGTAAATGAAAGTCCTGCCCCCTTATTGTTATACAAGTACATAAATCACAGCGTTAACGGCTTCACGTTTATGTGTAATGCCATTACGCAGTTGTTCATGCATACAGGAATGACGTAGGGTGACCGCCAGGCCTCTGCGGAAGAAGCAGCACAGTCAGAGTGAAAGCCAGAAGAGCGGCCTTTCAAAGCCTTTTTTAAACACTCTTTGGGTAACTGCTCAAGCACACTTGCTTGATACCCATTGCGGCATCAAAAAATTGGCAGATTCCTCGTACTGTGGAAATTGATGATATGCGAAGCACGAACGAGGAATGTCGATAAGTCAAATTCAAATGAGCACAACATTACGAGTTGGACGTAAATTATGCCGTACATACCTTCAGGACCATGATTACCATGTTAGAACGTGTCCTTTACCTTCGTCGTCTGTTCGCGTCAAGTAATACCAAATTTCCTACATGTGGAGTTATTGAAACGGCCGCAAACAGGCTATGAGCGTAGCATGTAATCATGCTTCACATGAAACCCATATCAAGATTATCATTTTAGGACATGTCATTTACCTTCGTCGTCCATTCACGTCACGTAATACCAGATTTCGTATATGTGGAGCTAGCAAAACAGCAGCTCGCTCGCTATGAGCCTAGGAGGTAGTCATGTTTCACATGACACGCGTATCATGATTATCCTGTTTAGACGTGTCATTTACCTCTGTCGTACATTTACGCCAGGTAATACCAAATTCATTTTATGTAGAGCTAGATAAACGGCCGCGATAATGCTGGGAGCGTAGCACGTAGTCATGTTTTACATGACACTCATGTCATGAATAACATGTTTGCACCAATCATATACATTCGTCATCCATTGACGTCCCGGAATACTAAATTTGGTATACGTGAGGCTAGCGAAACGACCGCGAGCGCACCATGAGCGTGGCGTGTAGTCTTGACTAGTCATAACAAGGAAATCATGACATACATGTCATTATTTACACTTTGGGTATGTTACTTATGTTCGCTAAGCAGTAATGTTTTGACATACCAGTTTTGCAAAGTGTCATGGGAACAAAACCACCGCAAGTGCAGCAAGACCATGAACTGTAACTCATGACATTCATGACATACATCTTATGAGTTTCATGTTAGGACTAGACCATTATGCTCGTCATACATTCACGTGAAGTCATACCAATTTTGGTATGGTTACCAATATTGAGGCGACCAGGATAGTTAAAAGCCGGGCTCAGTGGTAGAATACTAGGCTGGCACCCAGCGGACCCGCGTTCAAGCCCCATTCTGTCTTTGGTACTAATTTTTTTTTTCTAATTTCGTGCGATGTAGTTACGGACACCATCGTCTGCAGCGGTGGACAACTACGGCGGTGCGTGACCCGAATCGTGATCTTAAAACAAATTTCACGGAAATAAAGTGAGGTGTGTTGAAAGCTCTAGATTCTACGACGTTCACAAGGTAGTGATCTTTTTAATGTGTGCCCTGTTGCACAGAGATACAACCATTATCGACACATCGGACGACGGTGAGCTCTGCGATCTTCAGCACGGTGCATGTAACACCGCTAACAGAAACTGAACTTGCAGCAAACACTGCAAGATCAAAGAAAAACAGTGAGACTAATCAGTGACATGTCCTCAAAAGAATGAGGGTCGGTGTAAGCTTTCATTTTCTTTTCACTCACGTGAAGGGCCAATTTAGATTAACTCGAGACCAGGTGTCATGTGCCGAGAAAAGAAACGCGCCAAATAAGTGATTGCCTGAACAGCGATAAAGTTTCTTTACTTTCGTTGTCGCGAGAGATTTCTTCCAAGAAGATGACACTGTCGAAATAAGTCTTCAAGTGAATGTTACATGAACATCCAAGATGATAGCGCGCTTCGACAGTTAGGACACCTCGCAGAGTTTAATCTTGAGCTTGTAGTTTCAGGGCCGCAGCTGAAATTAATAAGCCATTCAAGGTAGTTAGGGTGATGTCTGGACTTCAAGATAAGCTTGCATGCTGTCACCTCTTCTTCCTTTGCCGCTGTCTTGCAAACTTTTTACAGCTGGTAATATAAGAAAACTTGCAGGAAAGTAAAAGACAGCGCGTAAAGTTTTTTGGACAGGATTTAAGTGAAGGTGCCGGTGTAATATAGGTTGTGTTGTCAACTTCTCATAAACTTCAACCTCATCCCTTTTTCATTATTGCACTAACATTCCTATCCTTCGTAATGTGTTCTGTTTTCCGGCACGCAGATAAGAGAAATTTTCTAAAGGCAATCTAATTTTACCAAATTTTATCATGAATACAATGAAAGAGTGATAGAATTCAGTGAGTACTCTAACATATAGGAAAAAAGCTAACTTACTTTAAGCAGTATAGTAAATTACTTTTTCTAGCGAACCAAGACCTTTAATGTATCTGAAATAACTATTCGGGGCAGTTTCTCAAAACCATCGTTCGTTTCTTTGTCTGCTAAGATATGTATTGTATACCTAACTGTAAAATACTGCACTGGCCTGTATGCTCTACTATCAACACTGTATTGGATACTAGCCTTTCGTGGCTACCAGTCCAGATATCTGTATAAATATTATGGCAAGAAGACATAAAAATAAACCACTTGACTCGACTTGACTTGAAAGCACTACATGCATGGCAAAGGTATAAAGTTTCACGTCGTAGAAAAGTCAGAAAAAGGTTTGAAAGACAAGTCAGGCGATGTACACATTCACATTGATAATATATGGGCTGTTTATGCTGCCACTATGTCAGTTTCGGGGATTCTTATCTAATAAATGCATCATGTCATAGTTGGTTCAATATTTTAGCTCGTGTTATAGTCATCAATTCAGAGTGATTTCAGTTCCTTGGCTAGGAAAGTTTTTATCCTTGTTCTGATTTGCTGATTGTTGGTTAGAAACAATTAGCGCAGTGTAAGACTATCTCCCATTTTTCTAGTCTATGACACTAACAGAATAGGCTTATCATTTTGTATTTACTTTTCATATAGTTTATTAAAAACTGGGTACTCAACGTCGGTTTTGGCAATGTTTACTATAGAGAGGCCATGAGATAAGAATGATAGGAAAGCAGAGAGATTAACAAGTGCTGAGCGCGGTAGAATTCGCTTACTGAAAAGAAGGAGAAGAAACGTTATAGAGTAAGAGATATGTCACTGTGGCAGCCAACGTAGCAGTTTTGCTTTGTATATCAAAGAAGCTGAATTAGCCCGGCATGATTAGGAGAACGCAACAGCGTTTTCGTTCCTTTTCAAAACTCTGATGGGCATTGCCATGGCCCCAATATTTTTCCGACAGTGCAAACATGAGAATTTTAAAGAACGATGGTTACTCTGTATAACAATATTAATATATATTAAGGAGAACTAAAAGAATCGTATCTGTGAACTGGGTCTGTTCATTCTTCTTGATATTTGGTCTAACAAAAAACCTAGCCCTTAAATTTAGACATTCCTTGAATAATGTTATATAGCGTTTTGTAGCGCGAATGCCAATGGTGGGCAAAGAGCTCTGCTAAGTTGCTGTGTATTGTTCATGCCTATCTATAAACTGTATTTCCACAGATACATGCAGTAACATTCGAACATACAAATTATGCCTTGGCAAATGATGAGCGGGCAGGGCAAATACAGTTCGTAAAACGTGAATGTTTATCTATGTTTATATATGTTTATCTTTGTGTGCCTACAAAATCTGCATATTGCGATGTTGCACTTGCTTTGATATCTAAATGTCTTTGACTTCAGCAGAGAAGTCAAAAGCTAATCTCCGTAAAAAAGAGCAGGAGTACAAGCCGAGGCTGCAAAGGAGAACGCGACAACAAAGAGTCCCGAGAAACGAGAATTAGAAGGTCGGAAAGTTGAACTGATTGGTCAGGTATAATTATGACAGAGCGCACTAGCTTGTATTTCTCGTCCTCTACTTTTGAGGTACGGGGAAAGACGGTGAGGAAAACAAACATGCTGCGAGGAAAGGCAGCTGCTGCACTAACAAAGTCAAGTTTAATTGTCTAATGGTTGGCTACAGAACTTTCTCTGCTCAATAATCCTTCACTCATTAGTCGTAGGTTTTTATTTGCAGTGCGACTTTTGTGTACTTTGGCGGAACTCACTGCGAGTGGCAAGTGCCACACAACGACGCAGACAGTTTCGTGAAATAAACTTTTTAGCACTGTCGCCTTAAAATAACAAAACTTATGGAACTTGAAGAGGTGAATACGAATGTCTCATCTAAACTTGTCAATCACCTGATGCTATTAGGAGTTGCCGAGCATTACAATGCCCCGAAATCACGATTTGACTATGAAAAATGCAGTGGTGAAGGAGGTAGAAAATTTTGACCAGCTAGGTTTGCTTAACGTGCAACTAAATCCAAGTACACACAAAGGTCCCCGGCACTTTCCGCGCCATCTAAAACACTGCTGCTACAGGCAAGATTCCATCCCACAATTTTTCAATCTGTGTCTGAGCACCACAACTACAACACCACCCTGGTGGAATCGACTCAATCGTGCTTTATATGAATTAAAACCATTCAACTCAAGCTTTCTCGCAATGCGGCCTCCAAAGTTATTTACTGATCAGGGAATAGTGATCACAAATAAAGCACCCCTAACTTAGACTATCACGCTTTGTGTGAATTATGCTTTTCCAGTCGTTTTAAGTTTCATTTAGGGTTTTCAACAAAAGTTCGGCAGAGCGTAAACCACGTGGAATTCATCGCATTTCCTGCGTGCTGGTACTTTTATATCTACTATTCAAGAGTCGCATGTTTGCACATTCATTTTCTCGGTGTACACGTACCTGGTTTCAATGCCCTCGTTTTCTGTCATATACGTGCAACTGTAACTTCATTCTCTCTGTTTAGGCTCCTTCAGGCGAGCGAGTTGGGCTTCACAGACACGTCTCTGTCACCTTCCGATACAGTCAAACGTGTCCTCAGGCGGCTGCGAAATAAACAAGTGGAGGGGAAGTGAAAACGAAAACACCAGCGCAGTGTTTAGCAAACTTTGTGCGGGCGTTCTCTGGAATGCCTCACTGACGCGTGACTGCATTGAGGTTCCTTCGGGCAAGCGTGCCGCCGACTTCCACGCCTTACTTGACAGCAGCTGACTGTGGCAGAAAAATCTCGGTATTGCAGGAGGAATACCAGTGATATACCTACTCACACAATAAACATCGATGTAGAAGGAAAAAAAAACAAGCAGGCACCTCCAGAAACTGACACGTTTTTCAATCTGGGGGACACAGTGTTTCTTTATCATTGTGTCTGCATTGCCTTTTCTTTTCACATGACGCCGGTGATCTCTGATACATTGCATGAAGTCAGCTTGTTCCTTATTTATAGGTCATGTTTCTTTTCTCGCTGTTTCTGCAAGGGCTCACTGAGCATCTCAGAGATATCAGCACGAGGATGCTGTCAGTGGGGTATATTGTGAGTGGACGAAGAAACCTGGATGGAGCTACCATGGAACTGAAGTTCACGAGTCGGACGCACTCATTTTAGTCTTTTGGATGCCCAGGGGGAGCCGAAGCACAGCAAACAAAAGCGAAATAACCAACAAAGCATCGAGCAGTCATGAAAGAGCCATCATGCGGGCTTCCTGGTAAACCGCTCTTGTGTTCCGGAAACAGACCTTGTCAACTGTTCTTTTACTTAAGTTCCATTTAGTGCTACTTTATTTGAATGTTATGTATGACTGCTGAGACATAATATTTGCTCTTAAAGCAAGTTATAAACTAGAAGTGTGGATATTTGTGATTTTATGATTTTAGTGTAGGAGGCTTTTTTCCCCCAAGAGTTGGTATTTACATTTGCTAGTCAGTAATAGACTTCTTGATATGTATTATACAAGAATGTTTCACAGAAGAAGCAAGAAATGCTGAATCCCATCACAAAAGCGAGCCCCAGGTCGAACTACCTAGTTCCCTAAAAGTGTTTGGGCCGAGCAGAAGTTTTAAAGACCATATTTGGCTAGAAACAAAAAAGACTATCAGTTGATTGCAGATAAACTTTTACAAAGTTTAGAAGTTGCAGAACTAGAATAGAGTTACAATCTTAAGGTAAAGTAGTAATGTGCAATATCCAGGTGTAATGGCAACATATGTGTGTGTGCGTGACTAACGGAACGAACAACAAAGAAGACGCAGGGCTAGGTTTAAAACAACATTAATCACTACAAGAACCTCTAGGAACAATGACGAAAACTAGCGCTGAGCTAAATAGAGTTAAACTAACAAAAGACCGAGCAGCTGGCTGTTCAACGAACGTGAAACAACTAAGCTCACGTCTTTTAGAGCTAGTGTCACAAGGGAGTGACAGTTCAAGCCTCAGCGACAACGCTTGTCGGAGGCTAGCCCAGCCACGCAGCTTGCGCACGCACTGCGTGGGGCCTCGGCAGGAGGCTTAGGCTTCACATCTAAACACGGATGTGAGGTCTTAAGCTGTCCCATGTGGCGGTGGCGATCAGAACCAGTCTTTCCAGTACCGCACGCTGACACAGCAGGAACCGCACCTGATACCGGTAGCTTGGGCCAGGTACCTCGGTTCTTGGTCTTGATCTCCACGAACAGGCATGCATGAGGAGCTCCACAGACAGCACTCTAGTACAGGGGTTGATGGGTAATGGGTTCGACTCCCTTTGACGGAAGTCGTTCAGTTTGTTTTCGGACGTGCGTATTTTTGGACGTCTCTTCACTGGCAGAAATAATAATAATAATAATAATAATAATAATAATAATAATGTTTACTCTTCGTTGGCAGTTAGATGAAGGACAGCTGCACGTAAAAGCTGCTCTCCAAAAGAGGTAGGTTGACAAGGGCCCACAGCCACCTTTTACATGACAGCAGTGGCAAAGAGTCCCCAATACAAACTCAAACACCAAGCAACAAAACAAACAAAGCCCAAATTCTAAAAAGAAAAACAACACTAGGAAGAAAACAATATAGCAACTGCCGAGA
This sequence comes from Rhipicephalus microplus, assembly GCF_043290135.1. Taxonomy (NCBI): domain Eukaryota; kingdom Metazoa; phylum Arthropoda; class Arachnida; order Ixodida; family Ixodidae; genus Rhipicephalus; species Rhipicephalus microplus. Next base: position 184,193,173 of record NC_134701.1, read on the forward strand.
AATATTTAAAAAACTGAACATGTGTATATCACGCAGTTGGGTCTGTGTATAGCGTAATAAATCTAGGCCAGCTTTCAGATATATTAAGTAACGTATGAACTATATAGAATAACGCATCTGTGAAGTAGTTCGTTTTCAATGTTTTTATTTTTCATGTCATTTGTTTCTTTGTGTATCAAACAATGTAGTAATTGTCGTCAGTTTTGAGAGGTCGTACGAAAAATGTCGACTTTCTTTTATTTCACACCTGATCGCTAATGCTAACCTAAAATCGTAGAGGTCATGGACGGATAGTATTCCAGCCTGTTGAAAGGATTCGCTAGTGTGAGCATCATACGACACGTTAAAAATTATTCTAATACACTTCTTTGATTAGGAAAGTAACTGAAGTCTCCATGGACCCCAGCATAAACACTTTTGTGTTAACAACTTATAACCAACAACTAGAAAGCGGAATATACTGGCATGCGTACTCACTGTTCTTTTCACAACGCACTGCCGGTTCCACTCGCTTGAATGAGAGAGAAATCACAGCTAAGAACGAACTCTTTTTGTCGTTATTATCAAAAAGAAATAAAACATTTCCAAGCATGGTAATACTAATTTAGTAATAAGAACTCATATTCTTCAGGTAATGGTGGCTGTTCACTGCGCATTGTACAGGCGAAAAGCACAAATCCTTGAAGTGTTCCTAAAGTAGGAAGGGACTTGATTGCACAGATATTTTTTGTTTCACTATTATGCTGTTCTCTCAATGCTAGGTTATTAATTAGACAACATAGTTAAAGTATAATGAATGGTTGTATGAAAAAGCTTTGTTATTGTTCATTAGGTACCTCTAGTGTCCAAACTCGAAGCGAACGGTTTTCACGTTGACACCAAAAGAGCTAGCCCTCCAGCGACTTCGCGTGCCCGTTGAACTACCCATATTGTCCCTTAACCGTCATGTAGAATAGCAGAAAAAAACATGCATATATTGGCTGAGCCACAAAATTCATTATTTTATAGCCTTTTGTTTTGCTGTCTTTCAAAATTGGCCTTTGCTATACATGTATTCTTAGCAGGGTGGCCGAATATTTCGTCAGATCGCACATTATCACACCCGTCGCATGACTGATGACCTTCAACACAGCAACCATGGCTTAGCATTGGTTAAGATACCGTGGTTTATAAACTGTGTGAGTATGCGCGGCATTGATGGGCCAAAATGACCGATCTAGAGAGCAGAATAGTAACCTAGTTAGCCTAATATTAATAAAATTATGCATACTCTTACCATCACGACAATGGCAGGTGGTTAAACTTTTCCGTGGCTTCTCCTGTGAGAGAAATTAAATTATGTCTGTAAATTAATTTTGCACTGCCCTCCACTACAGCGTCTTTCATAACCTTATGGTGGTTTGGGACATGCAACGCCACCTATTATTATTACTGTAAAATATATTCCGCCATAAAGACGAGGCCAGATGCGACCGATGTGAAAAAGGAAACTTCGAGAGAGTCAGCTTGAAGAGAGAGGCTTAAGTTGACACTGTGGTTCATCTCAAACGCTAGCTGGTCACAAGCTCCAAAAATACTGCAGTGCCGAGTTGGTCGCATAAAGAAATTTTTCAAAAACAAATATAGGCTGCTTCAGATAAACAGCGTGGTGAAAGGGCACTAAAACTGGTCAAAGCATGAAACATTAGGCCGAAGAAATGGAAAAAAATAATAAAATCAATGGAATCGAAGAGCAGTAAATAACAATTTTTTCAAATAGCAGAAGTAATAAACTTTTATTCAGCCTAATTATGTTTACATTTTACGCCACATTTCCTTTTCTCCCAACATTTTCACACAAAAGTGTTTTGAAATACAACACTTTCTTGAAAATCAGCCTACCGGCAACCACTTTCATTAGCTAAACATGAACCATATATCAACAATACCAACGCGCAAACCTGTTGGCAATAACTCTTCTTTTGCCCACAAAACTACAGCTACCAAGACAGTCACGAAATTCTGATTCATATCCTCAGCACTTCGTCTTTCGTGAACTTTTTGCACACATTCGCCCGTTTGTGCACGTCTGCTCATTCACTTTATTCGCGCCCACTCAGCATTCTTGTGAAAGATGAAAGTTGGCAAGATGTGTGTCCTGCTTTTATTTTTTTTCTTTAGTACTACGCTTTCATATTTTATTTTTATTCTTCCTCAGCCACACGGTTCACCGATTTATAATTCAGAGCACTATTATGTGCCCCTTCGTGTGATTCCTTCTAGCGACATCTTTGCTCTTTTGTCGGATGAGAAACTTCGCAAACTTTTTGTTTTTATATCCTGATTGCTACCTACACAGTGGCGATGCTGCGTACGCTATTTTAGCTAGTACGTATTCATAACGAAACGTTAGCGCGCAGAGATGACACAGGACAAGACTAAATGATCTTTTGATACCAATTTGTCCGGTAGTTTATTTTTCCTGTGCGATTTCCCCGTGCCGAAGCTTCGTTATACAACCACGAAACATTTATCTGACGAATAATGCTGGGCCAGAAAAAAATGCACTTATTCAAAGGAAGTTGTATTTTCTTTTCTTGGGTAAACACGACTGATGTATGACATTGTCTATTATGCAGCAGATGCCATCTCGTTTACGTTAACACCATCATATGTTGAATACGTTATTCGTTCAAGGCAAAGCCCACAACGGTGGTCTATTGATTATGGTGCTCGACAACACTCCCGCAGGTCACGGGTTCAAATCGCGGTGTCGGCAGCCACGTTTTCGGTGAAAGAGAAAATGATTGAGTCCCGTTTACGTATGTTTAGGCGCATTTTCAAGAACGACAGCTGGTTTCAATTTCCGTAGCCCTCCATTATGGCATTCCTTGTAACCGAATTGTAGTTTCGGGAGGTTAAATCGCAACAATTACTATTAGAAAGAAAGTGTACTTGATCCAGTATACAGCGGCCCCTTATAGATTCTTCTTCAAATTACAATGGTACTTAGCAAAGCGTCAAGCAAACACTGCTACTTGAGGGTTGGTTGTGTGTCGCTGCAATCACATTCCTACTCACGTCACCGTCCTAGTGTCATTGTTTACGAGATCAGTGCTCTGTGTTTACGCCGCATGTGTTCGTGCCTCCACAATCATAAAACATCTCGGTATGCAAAACAGCTATGGTCCCTGTCAGCCAACTGCTGTTGGGCCCAAGTGACACACGTGGGGTTTCTGGGGGAACGGCATCGCCCTTATAATTAATGGGGGCTGCCGGCGCAACTCATGAGCACCCCGTTAAATTTGGCGAAACGCAATTAGTCTGCCGCATGCAGTCGCAAGGCCCAGGCCTGCCGCCTGGACTTTCCACGTGTCAGCGTACCCGGCGACGGTGATAAGCTTGATTAGCGAAAACTTGGCGCTGAGGCCGCCCGTTCTGTGCACTGCCTAATCCCAGAATTCATCCGCCAACGTTTTTCTGCAAAGCGAGTGGGTGGTGAGAAGGAATGTGGATGTTAGGGGTTAGGAAAGGTTTCGAGTAGGCTGAAAGTAAAGAGTGGTTAATAAGGGAAAACACCATATGGCACGATCGCAATGAAGTATCAAGTTAGAACGTAAAAGTAATCAGAAGATCATTAATGACACAAAACTCCCTTGGAGCATTTATTTTCATTCAGTACCCCTAAAGGCCCTCGACAAGGTTATTACGTAGGGGCACACATCACAATATATTGAAAAAGAAATGGCCCCGTATCAGCATGTTACACTGAAAATATCGTCGAAAGACAATAGTCTTGCGTTTGGAGAGCGTAAACAACGCATTTATTTTGTGTTTTGTGCAAGAAAATCAGTTAATGGTATTTGGAGGCGCTGCGTTAGAGTGTCTCAAACGTGCAGCGGAGGCGAACGAGCGCATCGTCACGTCACACGCGAGACATGAGCGCTATCTGGCAGTTATCTTGAAAAACGAAGCACGCGGCGTGCGCGCCCGTCTCGGAGGTGATAAGGTGTAGAACGCGAGGCGTCGGGTAAGTGCCACCACCGTGTCGTCTTAGCAAAGCGTTGGAAATGGTTGCGTTTTCGTGTAAGTGTTGCATGGTCAGCGCAGCGCCATAAACGCTACGGTCTTTAGAATTACTCATTTATGCCTTTTCAAGTAAAAGACACACATACATAATATTGACGTGTTGTTATGATGCCTCAGATATGCACAATAATTGCTTTTTAATTAACAATCGCACAAGTATGAATCCTGAACCTTGAGCAATATTGGTGGGTGCGGCGGATGAGGTCGGCCGTTTGGGGTACCGTCTGATGCCTTTAAGGGTACCGTTAAGGCGTGCAAACAGACAAATGTACAGACAGACAGACAGACAGACAGACAGACAGACAGACAGACGGACGGACCAAAATTTTTGCGTCGGAGGTCTCCAAGAAAGGCTATCGTCTTCAAAAATAACGGAGTGGGAGTAACGGTAAAAAAGTACATTCTTGACAATTGGCTGGAATACATTCGGTCAGAAAGCAACAAGTATGGCAAAGAAATAAATGCAAACCGCGACATATTTTGACATTGGGAACAGAAATAACAAGACGCAAGTGGTAATAAAAAGCTAGAAGTGCAAACACAACGCAGTTAAATGATGCCTTCTCAAACAGGGTATATGGAATACACGAAATGTACAAGGAAGTACACGGAGACTAACAAAAGAGATGCGCTATTAAAAAAATCATGTAGGGCACCACATCTATGCAATACGCTCAGTGCGTAGAAAATCTTGAACTTTTGTTATGTTTCTTTTCTGGGTAGCTACATGAGCTGGTAAATAGTTCTATGCAAAGATAGTGCCCGGTGTGAACGAATTATCGAAATGATGAGTGTGACATATCGCTCGTTTGAGTTTGTACTAGTGATCATGGGGAGGAAAAATGACTGCCGAAATGAAAAATGACTGCCGTAAAAATGACTGCTCGAAGAATCGCATGGTCAGAAAGAATTGCATGGTCGTATACTTTGTGAAAATGCGAGAGGCGAGCTGCTTGGTGACGATGGAATAATCGTTGTTCGGCGCGATCTCTTTGTGCAGGGATGCCTGAATGACTCGACTAATCAGAAACAATAAAACCTACAGCACGGCTTTCGAAGGGTTGAATATTCTGGATAAGGTAGGCTTGAACTGGGTCCCAAATAACTGAAGCGTATCTTATTTTAGTTTTAACTAGGGTTGAGTAAGCGACCTTACGTATACAGGGAGCCGCATTTCTTATTGAATGTTTGATAAGGCAGCATGAACGATTTGCTGATGCAAGGAGGGCTTCTATGTGATAATGCCACGTTAAATCTGGATGAAAGTAAACGCCCAGGTATTAATAGCTACTACTAAGATTCGGCATTATTTAAAACGTAAGGTTTTGGTATGCGGGCTTTATGTAGAGTAAATGACATTAACTTTGTTTTGGATTAATTAAGAGTCATTAACTTTGATGTTTACTCATTACTAATATTAGCAAGGTCAGATTGGGGGAGTTCGCGATCGGCAGTACTGGATATGTTACGGTATATTACACAATCATCGGTGAATAGACCAATATATATGGGAAGACACACATTTAGGCAAATCATTAGTACAGAATACAAAAAGCGACGAATCTAAAACACGACCCTGAGGGACACCTGATGTTACGTTCACATAATAAGTATGAGAGCTGTCGACGACTGTGTGCTGTATTCTGTGCGAAAGAGATTCTTTATTCCATAAAATATTATTCGGAATAATGTTGAGTTGGGTTATTTTTAATATAATTCTGTGATATGAGGACCTCGTTCAAAAGCTTTCGAATAATTCAGAAAGGAAGAATCAACTTGAAAACCACAGTCTATGGCACAGAGAGACTGTATGCCTCAGCAATACTTCATGGATCTCGAAACACCTGCCTGCTTAGTACGCATTTCGATTGTACTGCTACGAACATGCTCAACGTGAACATGGCATCATGTGCCACACGTTCATGTCATCCAAGCCTACCCAAACCAACACGAGGCTGAGCACTTGCGAAGTGAGTGTCTTAGCGGTGTGATCAGTTTACTGCCACGATCATGGCGCCATCATTGACCGGCGTTGACGAAGGTACGCTTAGATGACGGGTGGGTGAGATGCAGAAACGTTCCCGTTGCGTACGCATGGCACATGTATTGAGCGTCCCTTTGGTACAGACAGGCGTCACTGAGAGCAAATCGTCATAGAATCAAGTTATGCCTGATAGCATTGGTTGTATAAAGTTCAGGTTCTCGAGTGCCACTCCGGAACATTGTCTCTTAGGCATATGTTAAGCTGATACAGTCAAAATGCGCATATCCCAGCCGCTCCCGCTAACGTAGACCGCTTTGCAGAGCTCACTTTTGTTTTTTCAGCCCCTTTTCCTTAAACTAGCGTCAAGCCCCACAGCGGTGGTCTAGTGGCTAAGGTACTCGGCTACTGAATTGCAGGTCACGGGATCGAAACCCGGCTGCGGCGGCTGCATTTTTGATGAAAGCGAAAATGCTTTAGGCCCGTGTGCTTAGATTCAGGGGGAAGTTACAGAACCCCAGGTGGTTGAAATGTCTGGAGCCCTCCGCTATGGCGTCTCTCATAATCATATAGTAAGTTTGGGACGTAAACCCCACATATAAATAAAAAAATAATTAATTAATTATTCTAAACTAACGTCGTAGAGATATCAAAAGATAAAATGAACCAGACAGTTGAATCATGAACGCAAGGGCTGCTCCGGCTGTTCCTGCCAAAATAAAGCCCAGCAATGGAGTTAGTGCGAGCGCTCACAGCGGTACACTGCGGCTGGTCATCTGCGCGAGTGGCTGAGTTTTGTCGAGACACCCGTTCAGAAGCCTTTTTTCGGCGCACCACCTATCAAATGCCGTTCTCCCATAGGGTGCTTTAAAAAGCAGACCCATAAAAAAAGCGGAAGCACTCGACTCTAAGCGTAATTCATTGTTACGCTAATTATAACACAGCTAGACTCAACTAGGAAAGATTTTTTTTCCAAGAAGCTTTCTCGCAGTTAGACCCTCTACCCTCTCTGTCACGTTGTGCATTAACTTATGTTAGCGTCGTTTCGGACGATGTACACAGGAGAGAGAAAAGAGGGACAGTTCTTAAGAGAGAGAGAGAGAAATAAAGATGCAAGGAACGGCAAGGAGGTTAACCAGACGCACATCCGGTTTGCTACCCTGCTCTGGGGAAGGGTTGAAGGGGAGAAAAGAGGTTGCAGAGAGATGAGAAGGTACACACAATCACGAGCACACTCGGGGAGCACACACAGTCTACAGGTGGTCGCTCAGGTTTGCTGACTTTAAGTAAAGTAGCAATGCTTTATTCGCTTTCTGCGCAACGCGCTGAGGCAGATGCCCATGGTCCTAGTATCTTCTGCACACAAAATGGTCCGGGGTCAAGTTGATTCAAAACCAACCGGAGCTGGCATCGCTGTGTGTCGTAGCAAGCGCAGCTGCACAGAACGTGTTCTATGGTCTCTTCAGCTCCGCAGTAGTCGCATGTAGGAGTGTCTGCCATACCAATGCGAAAAGAGTACACCTTTGTGAATGCAACACCCAACCAAAGGCGGCATAACAGTGTCGCATCGGAGCAGGAAAGTTGTGATGGTAGCGTTAGCTTGAGCGAAGGATCCAGTTCATAAAATTGACGCTTTTGGAAGCTGGTAGACGACCAGAACGTGCGTGTGAGATCTCGAGCCAGCAGGTAAAGTTGCCTTGCTGCATCATTCCTTGATAGAGGAATCGAGACTACATGGGTTCCTTCATGGGCTGAGCGGGCTGTATCATCGGCTAATTGAATTACGGTAATACCCATATGTCCAGGCAGCCATTGATATTTAATATCATGCCCTCGTGCTAGAGCTTCATGATGGCAATGTCTTATTTCTTGTACCAATTATTCATGACTCCTCTTACGCATGGCAGACTACAAAGTCTGAAGCGCTGCCTTCGAATCACAGAATATGACCCATTTTCCTGGACGTTCTTGAACGAGATATTGTAAAGCAGCCCTTATAGCAGCAAGCTCTGATGCCGTAGATGTAGTCATATGCGACAACTTAAACTTGATTGTCATTGCTGCTGCCGGAATTACAGCGGCACCTGATGAGCTGATGAACGAGACGGATCCATCAGTGTATATCTGCGTTCGGTCTAAGTACAACTCATAAAATAATAGAAGTGTTGCTTGCTCCAATGCTACTCTGGAGTGATTGCTTTTCTTTTTGATTCCAGGAATTTCTATACGTACTTGCGGCTGGTCTAGGCACTACAAAGGATATGCCATTCTCGCAGCTGGCGTATATCCTGATGGAATGCCGTTTAGGTGCTTAGCTGTGACGTCTGAAAACGTAGCACGTGGTCTTCTGGAGGGTAGAAAGGCCAAGTGGTGGTCGGGGACACGGCTAGCATGTCGAATGTGCGCTCTGAGGCAATCCACAACTCTATATGTCCTAACCGGATGGTCTTTGGCAAGTATGATTGTGGCATAAGTAGAAGCGCATCGGGGCAGTCCTAGGCAGATACGCAGTGCCTGACCCTGCAAACTCTCCAATGAATGAGTATTGGATTTGCAAGTGTTAGTACCGGCGAACTGTAGCGCAAAAGACCCAGAAATAGGGCCCTGTACAGCTGTAGCATGGAGGCTACAGAAGTTCCCCATGCTTTCCAGCACATGAATTCCATTATATGCACAATAGATAGCAGTCTCTTCTTCAAGTACGCACAAAATGGGCTCCACGAAAGACTTCTGTCGATTATTATACCCAGGAAACGATGCGTCCGTGCATATTTGACAGTCTGCCCATTGATGTAAACAGGGTATGGCGTCATTGGTTTGCGTGTAAACGCCATCAACGCGCACTTCACAGTTGATATAGTTAGGCCTTGTTTCTGAAGGTAGGCTGTTGTGAGGGTTGCTGCCCACTGTATTCGTGCACGCACCTGAAGGCGAGTAACTGCAGCACTCCAGAGGCAAATATCATCGGCGTATATGGATAGGCACACCGACTTTGGCAGAACCTTCACCAGACCAATGAGGGACACATTGAACAATGTGGGGCTTAAAACACCTCCCTGAGGTACTACGCAGTAGGTGTAATGTTCAGCAGTTGTACCCTCATATGTTTGCACAAAGAAACCCCTGCCAGTTATATAATCTTTTATCCATTGAAACATTCGTCCACCAATGCCCATTGCTGCGAAAGAAGTGAGGATGGCATCGTGAGCTACATTATCATATGCACCCGTCACGTCAAGAAAGAGTGCCACTGATGTGCGCTTGCGACTTTTTTCTTGCTGAACAAATGTCGATAAGTCAAGGACACAGTGGATGGAGGAGCGGCCCCGACGAAAGCCTGCCATGCAAGAAGGGTATTTGGTGTATCGTTCCAAGTACCACTCGAGACGAAATAGAACCATTCTTTCCATCACTTTTCCGAGGCAGCTTGCGAGGGCAATGGGGCAATACGCTGTCAAGTCCAATGGTGATTTTCCTTATTTCAAAAGTAGTATTGATCGAGCTATTTTCCATTCTCGGGGAACACTGCCGCTGAGCCAGGAGTTGTTGAAGCATGTTAAAGTTCTTTTGTGGCTTTTTGCCCAAGGTGTCCCAATGCACTATAAGTAATACCATCAGGACCTGGCGATGACATGCGCTTAGAAGCGACTAACGCACCTTCCAGTTCTTCAATGATAAAGGAAATGTCCATTTTTGGTAATCGCGTCCACCGTACAATTTACGGGGCAGTGCGTGGGGAACAAGATGAAGTTGCCAATGCAATGTTTGACAATTGAGGATTAGCGAGGCATTCTCTGCTTTTTACAGTGGAAAACTCGTCAAGCGGCCTGCATTATTTGGGTAAATGCTCCAAGAACATTTGCAGGATACCCACTACTTCATAATTCATAATGTTTGTGTGTTAGGGACGCATTGACAATAATATTCTTCTTCACTATTTTGAGAAGCATGGTACCAGCCACACACGTGCAATAAATTTTCTGAAACTTTTTGATGCTGTGGCTGATGAAGCTGAATAATTAGGGCTGAACCTGATGTAATAGGTTGGTGCACTTAACGACTCACTCGTTACACCATACGCATTGAATGGCGCTTCGTTGGTCTTTTGCTGTTCTAAAACACTTTCATGCGGATATAAACGAGGTTTCTTTCCTGCCAAGAAGTTTGCCTCTTGTAAGTTTACAACAGAGTTTGAAGCATTGGCGCAGATCAGTAGTAAAACACTGAGCTGGCACGCGAGGATTTGTTTTGAATCCCATTGTGCTACTGGTGCTTTTTATTTACCTTGTTTTTTTTTTTCATATCGTACGATGCTGGTTACGGACACCAGTGGCGGCGGCACACATTTATGGCGCTCGTGACCCTTGTTTTGATCTTATAAGGGCTCTCACTGTATATATACATAAAACTCTAAAGTGACTATTTCAACTTGAACGATAAACTTAAGGAAGCTGTGAAGAACTAAGTCTTTTCAATACGATAGAAATTTTGAGAACAAGGAATGCTCCGGCTCCTTTATGAAAGGGATCGTTGTAATCAGGCACATACTCTTTATTTGAAATCGAGAATTCCGTGATACCCACAGTATCCTTTTGTGCCTTGTTATTTTAGTACGCCTTCTACAATTAACTGCTAATTTGAAACATTGTGAACACAGATGTAGTGTGGGCATCTCATGCATGTGTTTTGCGTATTGTAGCATTAAGGAGTACTTATAGAGTTAGAAACCTAGTAAAATATAAATTTTTCATAAATAATAGAATAACTGAATCAATGCGCCTGTGATTTGTGTTTGCTTTTTTTTCTTAAGCAATATTACCTTTTGACGTACGTTTTCTTGTTGAAGCGAAATACTCAGATATTTAGGCAAAGACTAGGCATTTGTTGTTAAATTGTCGTTTTTTAACGTTGATGAAGTCAGAAATAACTTTAAAATTGAGAAAACTCAGAGTTCAAGTATTTAGATGAGATGAGATTCAAAGCGCGACAACCTTTAGCTCATTCTTTTCTGAGCTTCCCTTTAGATAAGCTTGGTAATAGGTTACACTTGCATGTGAATCGAAGCATTACGCAGATTCAGTTTGAAAGAAAAAAAAGAGAGAGAGAGATGCAACCAGGCTCATCGATAGGGGTGCGGTGACCACCTGCACCACCAGAAAATTGACCCGGAAGCACTACGCCCTGGGCCCTTTCCTTTTGCGCCCATTAACTTTCAACTGGCATAGAAGACTATCAAACGATTCGAAATGGTGTATGTAAACAAATGTCACAAAAACATAGCGATGCAGCGACACAACTGTACATTAGCAGAACTTCAGTGTCGGGCGTCGAGAAAGAAATAGTAAACTCTACTACCATGAAGCAAGATATTAGAAGGATGCATAAGGGCAACGCTCTGGATAGGGATGAGTTTACAAAAGCCATAAAATATGAGAGACGGTGGGTCAATAGCATATATTTCTTCCGAGACCACGATAGTAAGAGGGTAGCCGAAAGAGAAGTGGCTTTTTCGAAGTACCTGACACGACTCAAACACGGGGGGACGCCATTTTATATGACGAATTGCGAGCGACAGGAACTCGTATACAAATGGTGCCTTCTTTGCTGAGTATGGTTTTTATACACTTCCGAAGAGAGTAACGCCGGGATATGTTTTCCGTCAACTGAGAGTACCGGAAGAATAAAGGTCGAGCTGCACTGGTGCCGGCCATCGTTTGTCATTGTCACTGACAAAAGCCCAACTTTCACGCCTTTAGGGCAAATACAGAACCAGAATAAGAGCGCAGCGACTGAGAAATGCGTCATGAGACCACACTCACAAGGAAGGAAAAAGTAAAGGGGGAATAAAATATGACGCGGAACCAACGGACTTCATTCATTTTGCTTTTCTTTCTTCTAGTGTTTAATATCTTTTCTGAGTCGCTTGCGCAGATTTTTTGGTGATAATAAAGAAGTCTTCTTTGATCGCTTCCACCCACATTCTAAAATGGGGTTCGTGGCACTAAGCCCAACCTAAGTGGAACGATGTAAAACGCAGTTTTTTTTTTTGTATACTGACCCATGTCTGTTCCAACAATTTTTAACGCGAGAGCGTTAGAAAGCTTGTTTCTCAGAAATTCCGGAGTTAGAGTCAGTGCCGATGGCGGCGCCGTTGGTTGTGAGGAAAAAAAAAGTTATCTTAGCGTGACGGAAAAATTGAGAAAGGTGCATATAAAAAAAAACTGGCTCCGAGTGAGGATCGAATCCGGCCGGGTCGTTTACGTGGCAAGCGAGTCGTAGAGCGTCTGCTTGTGAATACTGTGAAAATAACTTGCCCTGCCAGAAAATCGTGATAATCCGTGGCACAAGCATACGTACCGTCGGGCGTCAGAACACGGGAATATCATAATGTCTTCATAGTTAAAAGCCAGTCACCCACTGCAAAACGCACACGCATTACTGCACCCTTAAGCCTCGTGGGTGTGTAGCAAGTTCACAGAGATTTCATTCACTAAGTGCTTGAAGTACGCACTAAGAACAGACTATCACTAACGCGTTCAACTCTTAAAGGCGCAGCTTCAGGGTCCGCCAATTTTTTCGGCAATGCTCCCATGTCATTAGTACAGACATACTCCAAAAAGGCGCATAAAGGTGCATTTTTACTCCGATTTCAGCTCACGCTAGCTTCAGCAATTCTTTATTCAGATGACGGTAGTTTTTTTATGGAATTATCGCAACGGTCTTTATTATCACTGTACAAGTACAATGTGAATAATGATACTACAACAAACAAAACTGAAGAAAGGTATTATAAATATGAACTGTTAGCACCGAAAAAATAATACCGTAAGTGCTAACTCCGGATAAATTGTGTTGATGCGATTGGCGGTGGAATATTTGGTTGTGAGTGAAAAAGTAGCGTTGACCATGAGCGAAAACGCAAGGTTTAAGTGCAAATAAACCTAGCAACCACGGAGCAAGAGTGTATGTAGCCAGGGCGTGGAAAACCGAGCCCATGGCTCCCCCGACGTGTTTTGCGCCATGGTGTGGAGAGGAAAAAATGACCACTTAAAGGAGGTTCCTTGCAATGCTGCCCGAAAGCGTTTTCAGTTTGGCTTTTGTTGTGGCACAGTTGAGGTATCCAACAAGAACGAAGGCAGTCTATTGATTAGGAAGGTTATACGATGTGTGCGCGCGAGCGGACATCGGTATCGCGTTCAACACTTCAATGCCAAGCCTTAAGATCTTCCAATTTTTGTTATGTTCTAGGTCATAGCTTTTTTTTATTTAGGGCCATATTTCTAACACAATGGTGGCCTTTTCCATTCGTCGTTGCTGCGTCGCATCAGATTCTCAGGCTTTATGTTTTATTTGGTTGAGAACCAGGCAAGCCTGGTGAATAGGGCCAAACTCTCAGCTCAGACTCACGGCATTCTGAGTTTGGGATGCCGCTCAGTTTGAAAAACGGAGCTATCGGTTCACTACGCTAGATAAAGATTGCTGTTCTCGTTACAACATCATCTCTATCAAAAGCGTTGATGTATAAATACTAAACCACTGGTACTGTATTTTAGTGTTTTTTATTTTCCTACCTGTTTTATCTATCTCAATCATTTTTAGGCATGTTCTGCATCGATAACCGCATAGATGCCTTTACGTGATTTCACGCATTTGTGCTACAATAATTTCAAAGTGGTTACAAATATTCATAATAAATAATGGTTCCCTTTTCTGAAACCATTACTTTTGCGATAGCAATTATATGGACAGTCTCGGCTGGTTTTTTGCAGTCGCTGCTGCCGTCATTCACAGTATAAGCATACGCAACTAGATATATGCATATGCATACGCAACAAGATATATAAAAACCCATGAAATAAATAAAAGCCGTCCACGCTCGGCACCCAGATCATCACGTTGCGCCGACGCGCGCTTATCTCCCACGCGCACATTGCCACGTGATAGGGGAGGGGGGTGGGAGGGGGGTCAGTCTACTTTTCTTACATAGTGATTTGCGTCAAGAACTTACGAATAACCACAGAATATTGCAAACTTTTACACACAAAAATGTCCTTTCAAAAGTAATGTTCTCACGTCATCAACAAGGCCCCAGTGGCGTACACTCTTTCGCCAGTGGAGGGATCGAACCTACCTTACTCGTCCTCCGAGATATATATATATGTATATATATATATATATATATATATATATATATATATATATATATATATATATATATATATATATATATATATATATATATATATATATATCCCGGCGGACGAGTGGGGTAGGTTTTATTTGCATGCACAGAGGTGACACGACTCGCTTTTTTAGGTACCACGAAATTCAATCCCACTTCAACCGAGAAATGGCATCCTTAGCCCGACCTCTGCAAGCAAAACGATTGTTCACACCCATCGGCTCGCAACAGTTTTGACAGGGCGGCGGTCACAATATATCCTTTTCGAAAAAATAATTTTCCGGAAGCAGCAAATGCTTTGAACTGTCTTTAAAAAGTTTGCTCGTTCCTATCCGTAACTTCATCAACAAGTCACAGCAGAATAAAATGCATTAACAAGTGGTGTAATATTATAGGGCACCTGCTCAGCGTTTGGCTGCTCTGCAATACTACAGCACAAGACGCAAATGCGTCGCATAGGTGACCCTCACCGCTAAGAGCCCACAAGGAAAATCATCACAGAAATGTTGGCAAATATTCACTATGTTGTAACATTGCCTCGTAACATTTGATTCTCCTGTAAGGACATAATTCAGTGATTACTGTAGCGACGGAAAGCTTAAGCTAACTTGTTGTGTTTCCCAGATTGCAGCAAGAGTGACCACTATCAAAATTGGGCGGGCTCAGCCCCCCAACTTTTCTCACTGAGGGGATGGTGCCCCCCTTGACCCCCCCGGCTAATATGCCTATGCAAGGTCCACACGTCAACAATCAATTTCACACACAAGATGCACAAGAAATGTTCCCGCTTTTCACAACAGTTTGTCTCACAATCAATTATATAACACCATTACACGATGGTCATTTGGCATTTGGCCGCAGAGCTGTGTTGAAACATGAGAGGCAGTGCGCTACATAGGCCTGGATTTTCTCAATGTGAACAATAACTCCTAATTAGAATCCATGTTTCTGGTATTCCCGACTCTTTTAAAAACTGCACTAGTAAAGGAGGCAGCAATTCCTTGAACATTTGCTGTTATCCATGCACCCAGAACGATCCCTCTTTGCTCAAACAATGTAATTCTTGAAAATACTTTGTAAACCTACTGGTTATCTCTCACAACCCAACCTGAAAAATAGGCGCCACGTCAGAAATGTTATATATTGCTGCGACAGGTTCGCCACATTCAAGTAGCCCGCCACAATCATCGTCACCAGCACCAGCAAGACCCGGCTCGGCTGGCATGCGCCACGCGTTCGGACGTTCAACAACGAGGAAGAGGAAGTTAGTCAGATCTGTGCCACTCGGCTACTCGAACTTGACGACCATAGTTTTTAGAATCGTGGGCACAAGTTCGCCCTAATAAAGACGCTTGTTTTTTTAACCTGTCGGCGTCAGCATCGCTACATTTCTGGTGGAGTTGCTGGGTTATGAATCGAAGCCCCACGAGCTCAAGACAGCGTAGCCCCGACGACCAGCGTATCAACCCCGTGGAAGTGAGTCCTGTACACCAGAGGGCAAGTCGCCGTCTTCGAGGTGACTCACCTGAGTTCGGTCCTCTTCACTTCATACCAAGGGGAATTCAAACGATGGATGCCACCACTATGACTAGCCAGGTAACACCGGCACAAGTGTTCATTAGCCAACCGCACCAGCCGCCAGTTTTCCACGGCGACTCGTACGAGGATGTTGAAGATTGGTTGGACCTGTTCGAGAGAGTAGCGAGCTTGAATGGATGGGACGAAAGAGAGAAGCTCCGTCGCGTATACTTCGCCCTGGAAGACTTCGCGAAGACATGGTTTGAGAACCATGAAACCTCGTTGTCTACCTGGGAGGTATTTCGACGACAAGCGGTGGCTACGTTCGCGAACATAGACAGGAAAGAAAAGGCGGAGGCAGCTCTTCAATCGAGAAACCAGCTAACAAACGAGAGTGCTGCTATGTACATTGAGGACATGGTCCGCCTGTTCAAGCGTGCGGATTACAACATGGCTGAGGATAAGAAGGTGCGCCATCTAATGCGCGGAGTGAAGCAAGAGCTGTTCGCCGTTCTCGTCCGCAACCCTCCGAGCACGGTTGCTGAGTTTTACTCGGAAGCGACGGCCATCGAAAGAACACTGGAACAGCGGGCTCGGCAGTACAACCGGAATCTTAACTGCGCATCTGCACAGGTATTTCCCGGAGGCGTGCGAAACGACGTTGAATCCCTGCGAGAGCTAATTAGATCAGTTATCAGAGAAGAACTGAGCAGACTGCATATGCCCCAGACTTCAACTGCACTATCTGTTACGGACGTTGTTCGTGACGAACTGAGGCAGGTGATACGAGAGCCAGAGCGTGAGCTGCAGTCGGTTCGACCTATCCGAACATACTCTGAGGTTGTCAGACAACCCACGGTACACAGCAATGCAGCAGTTGCGATGGCAACGACTCCTCTCCCACCTGCGGCACGCAGCGCACCTCGTCCACGGGAACCGACAGCTACCTATCTGCCCCCAGGAGCATGTAGCACACATCACTATGTGGAGCGTAGGCCCAGGAAAATTGACGTCTGGCGTGATCACGAGCGCAGGCCTCTGTGTTTTCATTGTGGGGAAGCGGGTCATCTGTACAGATTCTGTCCTTACCGACAGGCTGGATTAAGAGGCTTCCCGTCATATGCACCGTGCCCCCGAAACGGCGAACGACCAGCGGAGATTGAGGAGTACTTGTCGACGCGCCAGAACTCGCCAACTCTACGCCAACACCGGTCACGGTCACCATCGCCTATGCGCTACCGGTCATCCAGCCCACGTACACCTTCAAGGCTGCCTGGTCATCGCTCTCCAAGTCCACACCCGGAAAACTGAAGCAAGCGACCTGTGGAGGTGAGGCCGCTGATAACGTCAGTTACAAAGATCCTCCAATTTGGTTTGAGGGTGATGACGGTGTATTTCCGGTAGATGGGTGCAGCAACGAAAACGTTACTTCAGATTTGCGGTTGAGAATGGAAGGATGGGAGCTGAATGCCTTAGTCGACACCGGTGCTGATTATTCAGTGATAAGTCACAAGATGGTGAAAAAGCTAAACAAAGTTGTGACACAGTGGAGTGGATCGCAGATACGCACGGCAGGCGGTCACATTATTACGCCCCTTGGCAGATGCACTGCAAGACTTGAAATACGGGGCTTTATTTACGTGGCCGATTTCATTGTGCTGCCAGAATGTTCAAGAGAACTCATTATAGGAATGGATTTTTTGCGAGCTAATGGCGCCGTAATTAACCTGCGTAGGTCCAGCGTGTCGTTTTCGACTGAACGAGCTATACCTGTGGAGGAATCTGAGGAACGACGCCTAACTGCTCTACGCGTTGTTCATGATGACGTAACTGTGCCGCCACGCTGCAGTATAATGGTGCTCGTAGAAAATGATGCATTGTACAACCGCGAAGGCATAGCGGATACAAATGTAGGACTGTTTTTGAACAAAGGTGTCTGCGTAGCTAGGGGTCTTGTTCACTTGACGAATGGCCGTGCAGATGTCCTACTCACAAATTTCTCCAATGAGCTTCAACACATCGCTCAAGGCACGGCTATCGCCTATTTACACGACTTCTGTATGGCGACCGAACTATGCAGCTTAACGACATCAACCACTCGACCAGTGGCCTGCAACATCGACACATCCGTGACCGTCAATCAGAGCCTTCCGGACAGTCAGAAGAAACAGATTTACGCCTTGGTAAAAGAATTCTCTGATTGCTTTTCAAGTACCTCGAAGGTCCAGCGCACGTCCATCACGAAACACAGAATTATAACGCAAGACGACACGAGGCCTATATGCCAGCATCCATATCGGGTGTCACAGAAAGAACGGGAAATTATCAAGAAGCAAGTGGAGGAGATGCTTTCTGATGATGTCATCCAGCCTTCGAATAGTCCATGGGCGTCTCCCGTAGTGCTCGTTAAGAAGAAAGACAACACACTTAGATTCTGCGTCGACTACAGAAAACTGAACAGTGTAACTAAACGAGATGTCTACCCCTTGCCACGTATCGACGATACACTAGATCGGTTGCGATCCGCAAAGTTTTTCTCCTCCTTAGATCTGAAAAGCGGATATTGGCAAATAGAGGTCGACGAGCGGGACCGTGAAAAAACGGCATTCGTAACACCAGATGGCCTCTACGAATTCAAAGCGCTTCCATTCGGCCTCTGTTCCGCACCAGCGACGTTCCAGCGAATGATGGACACTGTCCTCGCCGGATTGAAATGGCAGTCATGCCTAGTGTATTTGGATGACGTGGTGGTATTCTCTGCAACGTTCGACAAACATCTAGAGCGACTACGCACAGTATTGGAAGCCATCCGGTCAGCGAAATTGACGATCAAACCCGAAAAATGCCACTTCGGCTTCGAAGAGCTGCGATTCCTTGGACATGTCATTAGTTCCGAGGGTGTTCGTCCCGATCCCGAAAAGACAGCCGCTGTTCAGAGGTTCCCTACACCCAGAGACAAAAAGTCAGTGCGTCGATTTTTGGGTTTATGTGCCTATTATAGACGATTTGTGGAAAACTTCTCAAAGATTGCGGAACCTCTTACAAAACTGACAAAAGACGACGTGCCCTTCACGTGGGAAAACGAACAACAGAAAGCTTTTGACGAATTAAGGAAACGACTACAGGGTTCACCAATACTTGCCCATTTTGATGAGACAGCCGACACAGAAGTCCATACCGATGCCAGCAATGTCGGCCTCGGCGCCATCCTTGTCCAGTGGCAAAATGGTCAAGAGAAAGTGTTAGCCTATGCCAGCCGCAAACTATCAAAAGCTGAGGCAAACTACTCTGCAACTGAAAAAGAGTGCCTCGCAGTCATCTGGGCCATAAACAAGTTTCGACCCTACCTTTATGGTAGACCGTTCAGAGCTGTCAGTGACCACCATGCTCTATGCTGGCTGGCAAATCTCAAGGACCCGTCAGGTCGACTAGCAAGATGGAGCCTTAGGCTGCAGGAGTATGATATTACGGTCGTGTACAAATCGGGAAGGAAACACAGCGATGCCGACTGCCTGTCACGCTCTCCCGTCGATCCAAGTGTACCTGAAGAGGACGACTTCCCGTTTCTAGGCGTTGTCGACACATCCAAAATCGCTCAACTACAACGAGATGACCCGGATTTGCTGGCACTTATACAACACCTGCAGGGTCTCGACGTTCAAGTCCCTCGCATATTCTCCAGAGGGCTCTCCGCGTTCTGCCTTCGAGGAAGTGTCCTTTACAGGAGGAACTTCGAACCTAATGGTGAAACGTTTTTACTAGTCGTGCCCACAGCCATGCGAGAGGAAATTCTGCACGCATGCCACGACGAGCCAACATCTGGACACATGGGTGTGAGCCGAACATTCGCCAGGATTCGCCTGAAATACTATTGGCCTAAGTTGCTCGCATCAGTGCAGCGCTACGTGAAAACTTGTCGTCAATGTCAACGGCGCAAAACTCCACCCGTAAAACCAGCCGGCCTTCTCCAGCCAATAGACCCTCCAGATGCCCCATTCCAACAAGTCGGCATGGACTTCCTAGGACCTTTGCCGACATCGCGTGCAGGCAAGAAATGGATAGTCGTAGCCACAGACTATCTCACCCGTTATGCTGAAACTGACTCTCTATACAGTGCGACAGCTGCCGAAGTCGCCAAGTTCTTTGTGAACAACATAGTGCTCAGACATGGTGCGCCAATCGTCGTTATTACGGATCGGGGCACCGCATTTACTGCAGACCTAATGCAATGCCTGATGCGCATGACAAATACCGATCACAGAAGAACAACGGCGTATCACCCTCAGTCAAATGGCTTAACCGAACGCCTCAACAGAACTCTGACCGACATGCTATCAATGTATGTTGATGTTGAACATAAACAGTGGGACGAAATATTACCCTACGTAACATTCGCATATAATACAGCCGTTCAAGAAACAACCCACGTTGCCCCTTTCGAACTAGTATTCGGCCGAAGAGTGACCACCCCGCTGGATGCCATGTTACCACTACAGGACGAAAGCAGCTATCCACCTGACTTAGATGACTTCTTGCAAAGAGCCGAAGAAGCACGGCAAATGGCAAGATACCGAATACGCCACCAACAGCACGTCGATTCTAGTCACTACAACAAGCGACGCAGTGACACACTTTATCATCCCGGTGACAAAGTGTGGATATGGATACCAGTGCGCCGCCACGGACTCTCTGAAAAGCTTCTTTGCCGATACTTCGGCCCTTATGAAGTACTCAACCGTATCAGCAACGTCACTTATGAAGTTAGGTCCGCTGGACACGTGAGTTCAAGACGCCGCAATCCCACGGAAGTGGTCCACGTAGTCCGCATGAAGCCCTATCATGACAGATCGTCGAAAAACGAGTGAGAGTGCGCGTGTATCTTTTCACTGTCTTAAGCATCGGGACGATGCGTCTGAGGAGGGAGGCAATGCTGCGACAGGTTCGCCACATTCAAGTAGCCCGCCACAATCATCGTCACCAGCACCAGCAAGACCCGGCTCGGCTGGCATGCGCCACGCGTTCGGACGTTCAACAACGAGGAAGAGGAAGTTAGTCAGATCTGTGCCACTCGGCTACTCGAACTTGACGACCATAGTTTTTAGAATCGTGGGCACAAGTTCGCCCTAATAAAGACGCTTGTTTTTTTAACCTGTCGGCGTCAGCATCGCTACAATATGTATCTGAATTTTAAATGCGAAGCATTTCTTGGCGAACTTCAGTGACATTGAATCTATCTATCTATCTATCTATCTATCTATCTATCTATCTATCTATATATCTATCTATCTATCTAGCCGCAAACGACTTTTAGCCTTCCTGGCCGTTTGGATAATGTAACGGCCCCAAACTTGGTATGATATAGCATGACTGTATGACAAACATGACTGACTAGTCATAGCAATAAAATCATGATATGTATGTCATAAATGCAACGACAGCTCTAATGGTATTGCTACTCTTGAGGTGGCATCATTCAGAAGATATGTTGCAAAACTGGTATGGTATGACGCGACTGCATGGCGAACGCAAGGGACAGGCGGTAACATCAAAATAATGACATTCGTGTCATGTAACAACATGACTACATGCCACACTTACGACGTGCTCGCGGCCGTTTTGCGTGCTTTGCTTACCGAATTTGGTATTACGGGACGTGAATGTATGACGAAGGTATGTGACTGGTGCAAACATGATAATCATGACATGTTTGTGATGTAAAAACATGACTATATGCTACGCTCATGATGCCCTGGCGGCCGCTTCGCTAGCTTCACATGTACCAAATTCAGTATTACGTGACGCGAACGGATGACATAGGTAAATGACACGTCCAATCATGATGATCGTGACATGCGTATCATGTAACAACATGACTACGTCCCACACTCATGATGTGCTCGCGGCCGTTTCGCTACCTTCACATATACCGAAATATGGTATTACGTCACGTGAACGGATGACGAAGGTATGTGACTGGTGCAAACATGATAATCATGAGATGCGTGTCATGTTAGAACATGACTACATGCCACAGGGCAGCTACGCACTGGTGCTGGCAATCCTCACGGTACTGTACTGCTGGCCGGCCGGCCTTTTTTTTTTTGTTTTCGCTTTCTGACTGATTCTTCTATTTTGTGTTCTGTCCGTTTCACTCTATTTCGCCTTTTCTCTTTCTGCCTATTTCTTTCACTCCGTCCTTTTCTAAGTGCGAAGCATTTTTTACGTACTCTAGGCACATTTAGTATCTATCTATCTATCTATCTATCTATCTATCTATCTATCTATCTATCTATCTATCTATCTATCTATCTGTCTGTCTGTCTATATCTATCTATCTATCTATCTATCTATCTATCTATCTATCTATCTATCTATCTATCTATCTATCTATCTATCTATCTATCTATCTATCTATCTATCTATGGCCTTATATCTTCGTGCTTTCATGATATCCCCCTTGATTTGGGATAAACTAAAATTAGTTTGGCAGAGTAAAATGGTTTGACGAGTACGACTCTCTGGTCATGACATGAATAATCTCACAATCCTGTCTCATACGTTGTCGAACACTTGTCTAAAAACAGTGGCACATACCCGGGGGTGGATATGTGCCGCAGAGAGATAGAACAAAAATATCATAAAATAGGGAGGTTAACTAGGCTAAGTCCAGTTTGTTACCCTACACAGGGGAGAGGGGTATGAGGGAGAAAAAGAGAGAGACAGGAGGAGATACACATTGCGCGTAACACCCACAGTTCAAGTTTCACAGGCGGTCGCACAGTGATGTTTCCCTCAAGAATTTTAGATGGGCTCATGTGCCTTTCTGAGCTGAAGTACTTGAAGGTCACGCTCCCAAGATCTTATCCAGAGTAAAGGGTAAGAATGCACAGAATAAATGTCGTCGTTTCTTCACAAAACCAAACCTTAGCAATATGCGCGCCAATCGAGTAGTCTACCACAGAGCCACGCAAGGTTTTAGAACTACCTTTGGATGTATATTGAAAGTCCCAAAGAACATTTCGATAGTATCTATATTCATACTTTAAAATTGAGGTCTATTGGTCCGTAGCGGAGCACACGGTTCAAAATATTCAGAAAAAAATGACTCGAGGCTCGGCTTGCCCATCCCTACGTGGGACTAAGCCATGTGCGTGACCCGATCGCATTGCACAGGACCACATAAAGTTACTTTCCTTCCTTCTTGCTTCCTTCGAGTATTCAGGTCGTGTACTAAAACAGACCTCAGATTAGACAACTTTTTATCAGCGGGAACCCTGTCAAGCAGGGATTACTTCAACAAAACAGGCTTCCGTTGCAGATGAAACAATTTTGGATCACGATTTGCGTATGATTACTTTGTACAATCTAGGCAATGCAGGCTTTAATCTAACAAAGGTGATTCACGTGGCGAAATTACATCTTCGTCAATATGCTTGCTTTTTTTAGCTATACTATTTACCTACTTGATCATAAAATTCTTGACGTATATTCAGTGGACGCAAGTAAGAAAATAACATTGAAATCATTATTCCTCGATTTTTTTAGTCGCAAGGTGAATAGGTCGATAAACAAGAATGTCAATTAAACCTTATCTAATAAGGCTTACAGTTAACGTTGTCAATCTTATTTGAAAGAACTAAAAAATATCCATTTGTTAACATCTGTCACTGTCCGACTAATTTCATCCTATCTGCTGTGATGGACCTGCGCTGAGCAGAAATAGTTCGAAACTTCGTTATATTACTTTTTAGTTGCTGCGACCATGCTACCGAAGCGCGCTGCAACCCGGAAAGGGAAGTCCTATGTTTTCCTTGAAAAATACTGCTTTCTTGTTCTGTCTCATTATAGCGTGAACCACATTTGGTAACCCCTCAACTGGCTACATTTGAGATGATCGATTAGAAACGTCAAAAGTGGGTGGCTGGGCTGCTCGCCTGGTAATCATAAGGTCCGGTTAGCTCTGCTGCAGGCCTCGCTAATGAACTTTCAGCCCACTTCGGGTATTCATGCTTGAGAAGCCCTATGTGGTGAGACACAGGCATAAAAACGAGAAACAACTCAGTGTGGTGCGCAAACTCAAAAATATTGTATTTTTATCATGAATAGCCTTATGTACGACCAAGAAAAGAACACGGAAAGACAGGCGGAATGGGATTAAGTGGTAGGAACAATAAAAGAAAGAAGAAAATAATTTCCCACCTCCATGCTTTCGTGCCTTTTATTCCTAATACTTGAGGCTGTGCATGATAAAAATGAAGTAGTCTTAAGTTTACAAGTCACCATGTGTTGTTTCTCGTTTTTCTGGTTCGTGTGTTACCTTGCAGAGCCTCAAAAGCATGAAGACGTACCAACTAGCCTCTATCGCCGCCTTAATAGCTCTTCAGGTATGCCGCCTCCTCCCATCTACGAAGTACTTTCTGATTCGGTTATACTGAATTACAGCGCAGTTTTGTCCATTTGCACGAGCAGCATTAACTCTCGGAAAACAAAGGTAACAATATATGTTATGTAAGGACTGAAAAACGCCAGTCAAAATATCTTGCACCATTCCGTAACATCCGACCTCCGCTAATAGAGATTTCGAAAACATCATCATCATCATCAGAAACACGCGTTGTAGAAACGCTTCGTGTAACCTGAATGTCTTCCTCAAACTCTCCACGAACTCCCTTTTGCCAAACACGAGGCCGTTCGTGTGTTTTGTTCCATTTTTTTCCAGTAGCTACCCTGTGGCTATGCTATGCCTCCTAAAGCAATGGCAGGTGGTTCACTTTTTCCACTTCTTCTGTAGTAGTAGCAGCGCTCACAAATGTTTTCCCGTGAGATGCTTCCTTGGTACAAAAAGCCAGCAACAAGCAAGGCAGAAAAATTTGGGAGAGCCTTAACCTTCGCCTTTAGGAGTTGAACGTGATAGCGATAACTGGTCCCTGTAGTGTGTACTTCAACCACTTAACGTATACTTTTCATTGTGATGCAACTCTACTTTAAGATACGGAATACTATAACGTAATTGGTGAAATTGAAAGTGTCACTGAAGCTTTCGCATATAGCAGTGTTCAGTGTAATGGGCAAACTACTTTAAGCCACGAGTAAATATGCGCGTAAAAATTTTTGAGCTTGCTACGCACCACGTACGCTGTCCTAAGGGAGTACGCGCAGTAACATGTTTATCTTTTATAATAGGTGGCCGGTCCTAAACCATGAAGCCGTTATGATGAAGACATTCTCTGACTCTCAATGACAATGTACGCTTGTATCACGCAATATTACTGCAATCTTACATGTTGTATTGTGAACGATGTATGCCTCATGTGTTCGTAAAGTAACAGTGTTATTCTCACCGAATTTTCAAGCACAGAAGGTTATTTTGACTGTTATTTCGGAGAAGGCACGTGGCTGTGGGGTGAAAGGTGCACCTTCTTCCCCTCCCCGCCCCCCCCCCCCAAAAAAAACGACCTGGGATTGGTTCTCAGACAGATGCGGAAATTTTTACCATTTATTTTATTTGCATTTTCCTCAATTTTTCGGTTATGGACAAGATGAGTTTTCGCACACAACCAACGACACACTCGCCGACACCAACACCGAATTTCTGCACAACAAGCTATATCACGCTGCTACTTAATTAAATGGGTAAGCAAGATATGGCAAATTTGTGAGCATGTGCGTTCGCAACGCTGGAGTTAGGGGTTTTGGTCTAATGGGAGTCAGTATACTCTGCGTTGAAACTTCTCTGAGCGCCCGAGTAACCTCTAACGAGCGGCTGAGCGGAAGCAATCGCAACTATCATCGCTCCATGTAGAACACAGAAAACAGTATACTGAAGCGAGATATAGGAAGGAGCTGAATGAATAATAAAAAGCTGAAGCGAAAGAATAAAGGCAGTGTCGTTGCGAGGAATTACAAAGTTACTTTTTTTTTCGTTTAGTATCAGTTAATGATACAAACTGCAGACCATGCATCAGATCAATACTTAAATTGAAAGATGCGTTAAAGAACAGCGTGGGAGATGCAAGTAATTCAGTTTCATGAACATGGGAATGCAATTAGAACAAAATAGGACGAACGCAACTGCGAACTTGCTAAAACTGATTGCTTCAACACATTTACTGCATTAACACGTCTCTAATGATATGTATCCTGCTTTTTTAGTTCATGCAATGTAATACCTACTACGTTGCAGCACTTGTTGCCTACCAGCTCAATAAAAAACTGTATACATATAAGCTGGGGCTGTACAGAAGGGTGTTCAGACTTATCGGTTTATTTTTTTCATGCTTCTGAGAGAAATGCCATCAACTCAATGAGTCACGCATTGGCTATTTAAGCGATGAATTATTCTAGCAATTACATTTTTTTCCTAGCATGATGAATACTATTGGAACTTTTTTTATTGCTGTACATTCGTTTTAAGCTTGTGTGAAAATGTGTTCACTATTTTGGTTACGTTGGTTTCTCAGCGCCCGCAGGAGGAGTGTGAATGGTCAATTCATTTAGTGTGCTAATCTAATCATTGCTCTTTGAAAAGGTGAAAGCTGAAACTAGAGTGGAGCAGTTTGTAACTCGAAATATTATTACGGAAATACAGCATATTCTTGGCGTCCCAGAACAAAATCGCCGACGGATGACCCCGCGGGTGATTAGGACTTCAAATATGAGTGTATTTCAAGAAAGCAATCTGTAAACTTCTTTGACTGCGCCTTCATAGAAATGACTAAACGCTTATAGTCTAAGCTGAAGTGCTAAAATTTAGAAGCTTTAGTACTTGCCCCTCCGTGTTGCTCAATGATGCCAGAAAAATACCCGCCTCCTTCCTTGTCTATGTGGTACCACATTCAGCTCAATATTCCAGGTCATGTCTCAGCTAGCTCAACCAGCTCAGCGCACTTTCAAGTAAATGCGCTGCTTTGGAGGTTGAGCACCAAAACTTGAACACGCCAGGATATGGTGTCTGGCTCTCTAAAATGAACTACACTGCGGCGAAGCAAGCAGTCAGTGTTCGTCTCGTCTCAGTCTTACCTCATGTCACCATAGTAGCTAAGTTTTGTTTACATAACACGACTGTTGCAGGATGATCAACTATGTGTGTGCAGTTTTTCTCGTTTTCAACGAAGCTATATAAATTTGGAAGCAATTCAACAATATTTTATTGCGCATATGATATAACCGGTAGTGAAGAACGCTAAAAGAAATGCCAGGTAGCCTAGCAATTTGCCGGGCCATTCATTTTACGCTTTTCCAAATGAGTCTTCAACAGTACGCAATGTGAATGTTCAGACTGTGCGTTTTAAGTTATTTCAGTACGGTCGTACAATATTTTAGGTTGTATAGAGTTTATTTGAGGGTTAAGAATGCAGCAGCTGCCTGCCTGCTCAATCAAACACAATCACTAAATTTTCTCTGAGCAACGAATATTTCCGTGTTAGCATATTTATGTGTTGTGTGGCTATCCAGCGTGGCCTAATTTCATGGAAGCACATTTTCACGTTTCCCTCTTTTTTCTGTCTGGATGCATCACAAGTAGTGTGGGAAAAATTTTCTGCGTCACTTTTATAGATTTTTTGTGGCGCCATTTTCTAATGAAACACTTTTTATCTGTTCCAGAGTTTAGCAGCGTACATTGTATCTGAAAGTGAATGTAAACAACGTAGAGATTAAGGACCAGGTAACGGATTGCAGACATGGTCGCCGGCAGGATTTTCTCTTGAGGGGTGCAAATGGATGTTGCATCGTGGCTTGGGTGTTGCATCGCTGTAAAAACACTGTTAGAGCTTAGGTGAGTGCAAGTACTGGTGAAGCTTGGGTGGGGCAGCTGCCCCTTCCCCCCCCCCCCCCCCCTGCCAATGATCATAATTGCAGTCTTGTATGAGCGAACGGGCTTCGCTACCACTCTCTGACATGATCATATATTTCGCTTTTTCTTATCGTTCTTGTTGTCGTTTCCCTGCACCGGCACAATTGCTGCCTATTTTTTATCTTTCGTTTTTTCCTTTCTGCTTTGGACGTCGTTTAGGTTCGTTCTGTCACACTTCTGGGAAACCTGTGAAGATAATACAGGCAAACCATTTCTGTCACTTTCAAGAATGAACATCAGATACATGCCCACCCCGGCTTCTCAGACTAATGCAGCGACACTAATTCTTGTTTCTACGCATGGGCTTGGTCTATAACAAACACGTATGGTTGCTTACTTAGTAAGTATGCGTAGTGGGAGAATATTTGGCCATGAGAGAAATATTACATGGAAACCTTTTCTTCTTTAGGGGTGAAGCTACTTATAGCGGCACCCGGTCATCCCTCGTAGCCTTTGTAGAAGTGGGTAACGAGTATAACATTTTGAACTCCAAGGTGGTGCCGGTGAGAGATTTCTTCTGTGCGTTGTTGAACAATAAAAGTTTGTACTCAATGTACATGCCAATGGCTGCTAAGGGGGAATGAGAGACAAAAGAATTCGGCTTTTAGCTAACGCGCACGCTGCGAATTCTTTATTGTTCAATAACGCACAGAAGACAAGAAAGGGTTGCTACGTTATACTCGCTGGGCGTAACCTACTAGGTTTTAGAAAGGTTTAGCGAGCGTTGAAACGCAGTGCCATGAATACAGTAAACTTGTATATACCATGAACTCGAGGTGGTTAAAGGAGGGAAGTAGACACGAAGCGCAAGCCGTAGAAAAGTGCGCGTGTGCCTCCTCTCGTTCAGTCCTTGGAATGTCCGCTGGATGTCGGTGCTTCTATATGAAGAATATATGATGAAAAGAGGCGAGATGGTGGTACTTGGAGTTTTGAATAGGTGGACGAATGGACACACAGACAGATGCATTGAGGGACGCACGGCAGACTGCATGGACGGATGGACGCATGGACGGACGCAGGATCAGATGCATGGACAAAAGCAGGGACGGACGCAGAACAGACGCAGGCACAGACGGGCGAATGGACGCACGGGCGGCCACACAGACGCACGCATCAATGGACCGAAGCAAGAACGAATGGACGGACGGATGCTTCACCCCACTATCGATCATTCACTCCGTGGATATGCTGCCATTTTTTTACGTGTGTAGTCCCCTTGCAGTTTTGTATCGGACGCTGAGTAGAATCAGACGCGTGAAAATAGAAGACACACAGAGATAAATTTTGAGACACTGCACTTTTATGACTATCACGTTATTCTTCGACTCTACTCTTCCCTAGCTCACAAAATGGCTGTTCCGAACCGTGATTACTGTGTTCCGATGGTCCAACAGCTCCACGTTGGGCAGCCAGTGTGGGGTCTGGAAATCGGAGAGCGCCAGGCTCTTAGAGGGAACGGACACTGTAGACACGTTCGGAACGAACGAAAAAAAGCACACATTTATTTACCCTCTTTTATAACGACGATATCGAATTATTATATTATCAATTGGGATCAACACGCTAAAACAACTTTAGACAAAATTACACAACCACCAACAACATAACAGTCACAATAACACACACATGGTGGCTTCGCCAACGCCTGATTCACCAGAAGGGCCCCCGGCAGATGGCCAGCAATGCCATGCACCGGGGACCCTCGCGAGAGACAAACGTTCGCGCTACCGCCCCACGCCAAAGAGAACCGCTCATATCTCGGGTGCCGCTACCCAGGCCGGCCACCAGGCGTCCCTGCTGGCACTACGCACTAACTATGATGATGATAGTGGTGACAAATGCTCGCGAGCCGTACGCCCTTTACCGCACAGTAGTTGTGAACCCGAAATGCGGCTTATGCGCGCAACACGTGCGCCACGAAGCGCGCACAACTTTACAAAAGGTGTTAGCACCCCCACAAGCTTCAGACACCTAAAAAACTTGAAGGCTTAAACACAAAACAATGATGTTCTTAATTTTATACAACATTCTTGTTCTTTCTCCTTATTTTTTTTATGCCTATAGATAAGGCCCCTTTGCAACTGGCACACCCAAACATATCAAACAACTCAAAGTCATTTCTTTTTACTTATCGCAAGTTTGAGACAGCCAAAGACCGACAGTTCACGCTTCGTGTGGCAGCAAGCTTGTTTTCGGTTCCACTCAGTTCACCGGTCTATTCGAGACTTCGAAAAGAAGCATCCAATTTAAGTACTGGAGAGATAAAAATTTCAGATAGAACCCATAGGCAGATGTCACATACTGAGAGCACTAGACACGATTGCTTTGCCTTTGCAGGCTTTTAAGAAAGAGCGAACCGTGCGGAAGCTCTTCCAGATTTGGTATCGCACGTCTAGATTTACGAGCTAGAGTCGACTTTCTGGGTCACTGTTTGTTGAAGCGTAGAGGCATTTGTCACTAAACCGACAGCTTTATCGATTCTGAAGCGCCATCGCGGAGTTTGTCTAATGTGAAGAGCTTGGCTAGTAGAGAGAACCAGTCACCATAAGAAATAGTTCAAATCATGAAATAAAGGCAGTTTAACTGTTTTGTGAGATTTGATCACTGAAATACAAAGTGTAAATAATAATAAAAGATTCGCAATTAGGCAGATTATTCTGTTTTGTGCGCACTAGCAATGAAATAATGCGATAGTACCCTTTTTCGGCGCGTAAAATCCTATGCGATGTATTTTTCTAAAACATTAGCTTTTGATTCCAGAGACAATAAATAACTTTCAAAACCTTTTTCCACTTCATCACTTCGAGTTTTGCATCATACGTGTTTTTATATCGAGACGTGTGGATCAATGCAGCTCTACTGCTACTGTTAGAGTAATGAACTTCCTTGAAGGGGCCTTGCGACACAATTTGAAAGTGTCTTATTTATCGGTTCTATTGGTGCTGTAGAATGTGCCGATGTTGTCGTGCAAGTGGCAACGCTGAAATGAAAGCTTTTTTAGTTTGATTTCACGTGATAAACGACCTTGAATTTGGACTGCGGTGACCCACAACGGTGATTTATTTTCATTAAAAATATCACGTAATTTTATGTGATAGTGACGCGACTGACGATATAAGGTGTTCGTTATTTATTACTTTGACTCGACAATTAGAATTCAGTATTCATTCGGTGATGCAAGTTGTAGGAGGCAATGCTTAATACAAAGAAAAGCGTTTTCGGAAGTTGTAATAAATAAATAGTTTCTGCTTTAATTGATGCATTTTCAGAACAACGAAAACGACACTGAGAACGTGACTATGGCACGCAAGAAAATAAAACTGGAAACGAATGCACCGTTTTTAGCGAGCCAAAGTAGTGACACGCGGCAGACGTCAGCATTGCTTAAATGAATCTTGCATGGAAGACACGGAATGTCCTGCACACCGGCAATACAGTAGCTAGAGAGCCCTATAATGGG
Organism: Rhipicephalus microplus; assembly: GCF_043290135.1. NCBI lineage: Eukaryota > Metazoa > Arthropoda > Arachnida > Ixodida > Ixodidae > Rhipicephalus > Rhipicephalus microplus. Next base: position 184,224,236 of record NC_134701.1, read on the forward strand.
AGAGTGGAAGCGTCTTCTACCCAACGTACGTTGTTCACCTAGTCATGGTAACGATGCCACCAGAGAGAGCAGTAGCGAGTAATGTGTGTCAAGGCCACCGTGAGGCGATACTTTCAGTATGTTTTAGTGGTGAAACTTCTTGAGCCGTGGGTCGTGCGTCCGCGATGTATGTAGTAGTATTAGTAGTAGTAGTAGTAGTAGTAGTAGTAGTAGTAGTAGTAGTAGTAGTAGTAGTAGTAGTAGTAGTAGTAGTGCGTAGTAGTAGTACGCAGCCACCTCCGCAGCCAGACTACAGAGGAGCGGCACGCGCACACTCATTTGAATTGAGAAGAAAACCTACGCACGTTAATCACATATAAAAGGAAAGCTGTTTCTGAATAAATAACTTGCAGGGACGAGTATCGGTGACTTATTGTGCAATATAATTTGCCTTGAATTTGATGCTTACTTAAAAAAACAAGTATCAGAAGGACGCACTTTGAGCACTATCTGGTTGCCACGTAAAACACGCTGGGCGTAACCCCCTTAGTTTTAGCAAGATTTAGCGAGTGTTGGGCCGCAGTTCCATGAACTAGGGGCGGCGAAGGGTGGGTACTAAACACGAAGCGCAGGCCATTAGTTCGCGCGTGCCGCTCTTCTAGTCCGGCCGTGCCACCTCTTATTTATTCCTTAGAATGTCTGCTGGGGGTGGTACTTCTATATAACGAATATATGATAAAAAGATGATGTACTTCGAGTGTTCACTAGATGGACGGACGGGTAGACAGACGCACGGATGGAGAGACAGACAGATGCATGGACGGACGGATGAACGAACTGCCGTGCGTCGCCCCACTCATCATCGTGCACTTCGTGATAATGCTGTGATTTTTTAGGGGGGTGTCAGCCTTTGACCCACCATATGCCGCCACCCGCTAAAACACACTGTTGCCAGTCCCTGTGTCTATGGCAACAAGCACCATGTTGGTTATCACGGCCGAGCGTTCCTTATCCACCGCTCTTTACCAGCTGCCTGTTCAAACAGTGATGTTCAAACAGGATGTTCAAACAGCGGAATGAGCTGCGTTTGATTACACCGTAGACCGAGCTTCCGCTACGACACCATCCTCGCGCTAAGCCCACCTACAGGAATTTTGATGTGTAAATGTCACAGTGCTGCGTGCCACAACACAAAATTATCTGGTGACTATTCCGCTTCCCGACTTGCTCTAGCCGACGGAAACTCTGTATATCTGGAAGGACAGACAGACAGACAGACAGACAGACAGACAGACGCATGGATTTACAGACGCACGGATGTACGGACGCATGGATGGACTGATGCTTCGCCCCACTCATCATCATTCACTCCGTTTATATGCTGTGATTTTTTACGAGACGCAGGGGGTGATTGGAATTAGTCTTTGACGTCAGTGGAAGTTTGAATTCCAAAAGTGGACGTTTCTCGTCGTCGTCTCCTTGAATTTTGAAATTTGAGGGCTCATAACATCACTTTTCGTGCCCTAATATGCATCATCATTCTTTCATTCGGCTCGGCATACATTACTATATGCGTTCCGGTGCTAAATAAAGCTATCGCGAACCCGTCGCCCGGCCCCTTTGAGACAGGAATTCTGGGAATTACGTTTAGCGTACGGAAATAAATACATGTATTTCTCGGCTTTTATATTCAGACAGTGCGAAAGAGAGCCGTCAAGAGTGTTGATAGGTAAGTGCTGAAGTTTGATCTACTGATCTCTAATTTCTCACCACGTGTACCAGCAGTTATCACCTACTTTTTATCGTGTGTGATGCAATTATTTGATTGTATTTTTTTACTGCGATGTGCCCATTCGATAATTGACTTCTGTTAGTGTGCCCTGTTAAAAAATGGCAGCATATCTACGGAGTGAATGATGGAGAGTGGGGTGAAGAATTCGTCCGTCCATTCGTTCTTGCTTCCGTTCGTCCATGCGTCCGTCAGTGTGACCGTCCATGCGTCCATCAGCCCGTCCGTGCGTGCGTCTGTTCGTGCGTCCGTCCCTGTGTTCGTCCATGCAGCCGCCCTTGCGTCCGTTCATGCGTCCATCCATGCATCTGTCTGTGTGTCCGTTTGTTCATCTATTCAACACTCCAAATACCACCATCTCGTATCTTTTCGTCATATATTCCCCATATAGAAGCATCGCCTTCCAGCGGACATTCCAAGGACTAAACGAGAGGTGGCACACGCACATTTTCTTACGGCTTGCGTTTCGGGTCCACTTCCCACCTTTAACCACCTCGACTTCATGATATATACTAGTTCACTGTATTCGCGGCACTCCGGCCGAACGCTCGCTAAACTTTTCGAAAACCAAGGAGGTTAGGCCCAGCGAGTATGACGTAGCAAACTTTTTCAGTCAGATAGTTCTCAATGTGCATGCCAATGGCTACTAATGGGAAATGAGAAGCGGAGAATTCGGCTTTTACTTTCTTACGGCTTGCGCTTCGTATCTACTTCCCATTTTTAACCACCTCGAGTTTATTCATGGTATATACAAGTTCATTGTATTCATGGCACTGCGGCTCAACCCTCGCTAAACCTTTCTAAAGCTAAGGAGGTTACAGCCAGCGAGTATAACATAGCAACCCTTTCTTGTCAGATAGTGCTCAATGTACATGCCAATGGCTGCTAATAGTGATCGCAGCCAGCGCGTTAACCAAAAGCCGAATGCTCCTGTCTCTCATGCCCCCTTAGCAGCCATTGACATGTACATTGAGCTCTATTTTTTATTGTTCAACAACGCACAGAAGTCTCTCACCGGCACCACCTTGAAGGTGAAACTGTTGTACTTGTTACATATTACGGGGGATGAACGGGTGCCGCTATAAGGAGCTTCGCCCCTAAAAAAACGTGGCCAGAGCTGGCAACAGGTGAAGTCATCAAAGGCGTTTGCAACTACGAAGAACTTTCTTTCCAGGTCTTTATTTGTTCGATGCAAATAATGTTTTCGAACGATAAAGAAATACTTAATCAATCATGAAGAAGATGTCAATCGATGCACTGATTTTCGTATATCCAAAAGAAATTGCAGCAAAAATTAAAGAAAGCCTCACGTGAAAGTATGCTTGTGTCAGTGATGCGTAATCGGTTCGTAAGTGCCATCGAAACCATGATAAGTAGGTGGTGTCTAGCTCTGGGCTTTCTGTAAAAATCGAAGGCCGTTAGCTCATAAAGTCGGTGCGTCATTGTTTTCGTTAATATCATTTTTGTCACCATAGAGCGCAGTAAGGTCTATCACCACGGCGAAACTGAAGCACCTAGGCAGGGAGCGAAACTTCTCGACAACAGTAGAACCTGGCTGTTTATTAGTTAAATGTGCACGGTTTTAAAAAGGCATATAGTTCCCAGTAAAGTGAACTTAATGTGAGGAGCCTGTGCGGAAATTCCCGACTTCTTTTTGCAGTTGTCGCCCTCTGCACCACTTTTCCTACTCCACTGTATCCGCCTATTGAAAAAAAAATGCTCAAGTAGAAATTATCAGCGACCGATATTGAACCGAGCAGCCGTAGGCATTCATTTAGAGACGTGACTTGGTCCCGGAAGGGGCTAATATTCTTGACTCTACGAGACACTATTGGTCCGCTGAACATCGTAACACGAAGCAACAGCGTGCAGTGGAGGGCGAAACCCTAAGTAAATACTCCCTTTCGCAATATCACCCCAATAACGGCAGTAACGAGCGAAGAAAAAAGGAAGCTACTTTTGTGTTTCCCGTACCCCATCGGAGGAAACGCATGGCGCTCCGGGCACACCAAATGAACTTCTCCTTTCCTTGATCGATTCACTTTACGAGGCTGTAAATCTCGGTTAAATGAGCTGGCGCACCACTGGCCATTGACCAGGGGGCTGGATTATGCTGGCGAACAGCTAGAGTACACTGTCAGCAAGCGCGTACATGTACACCAACCTCAATAAGTGTCGGCTTGTTTCTTCATGCGTTGGGCTTATACTAATAATAAGTGTGCTATAGGAGGATACTAATAATCAGTGTGCTATAGGAGGTGGATATATCCAGAGGAGAATGGCGCCGTAGTTTCACTAATGCATTGCAAGAACGAGAGAACACTTTAGTCGTCACATGCTTATACGTGTGTTTAAGAACGACTATCATTGCTTTTAGCACAGTCCGCTCTTGGTGAAGGTTGTAAAACCATCTATAAAAGTTGCGGCGGGGATGAACTATACACTGCTTACTGGACCTATAAGGGGCGCTTTGAAACACGCGCGCAGCACCACTTGTGGTGCGGCGGGCGCGCCACGTTCAGTGGCAAAAATCATGTGACCGGTGCGTTGGTTATTCGAGCAAAATTTTAAGATATGGTAGGGAGACATTTTTGTGCAATGCCACTATGAATAAATGGGAAACGATGCTTAAAAGTGGCCACGTTTTCCACATCAGTGGGCGTCTTGATACCCGTCGTCAGTACTGATGGCAAATGCGTGCGTCAAGTGTTTGCAATGCAAGGGGCTTGCTTCGTAACTGTAGCAGTAAGACGTCATTTTTTTACAGTTGGAATAATATTGGTGTGTGACCACTACTCACGCACTTGCAAAATACTCAGATCACTATGAAATATTCATGGCTCCATGGCCATTCACCGTGGAGATTAGGGTGAGTTTTTTGCTTGAAATTGTCGTGGCATCACGGCACGGGCGAGTATGAGAACGCGCTCTGATTTCGGCCAGAAAGAATGCCGCAGACCTGTTTCGTTTTTGCCTTCACCTTGTAAAGGGGTGATCACTTCGGCCACCATGACGTCTTTCTCGTTCACAACAGCCTCTTGCGTTGTTTATGTATACTTTCCGGAACACACATCCGTCGGTACAGCATTGGAAAAACTACGAATTTCACCCTGTATTTCTGCTAGTTTTCGCCGTGCATCATTTCTTCCTAACAAGTAGATTCTTTACCAATAAAAGAATTCAGACTTCTGGGTGAATCAATCCGAAGGATGGGATTTAGTTTATCACTTCCTGGGGTTCTTTCAGGCTACAGCACTGGGTTTTTGCCAATGAAGTGTTTGCTATGACAAATGCGATTTACTACGCGAGACAAAACGAACTGAATGCCAAGAGTATAAAATCAAGCTTATTTTTCAACCGCCAACGCTTTTATTGCGATAGCTATTATATGGACAGTCTCAGCTGGTTTTTTGCCGTCGCCGCCACCGTCATTCACATATATGTGTATGTCATCTGCGCGCGCACTTATCTCCTGAGAGAAAAAAAAGAGGGATGATTGGCGCGCTGTCGCGGCAGCTATCAGCGCGTGCCGTGTGCCCCCGCGGCAGGCGGGAGCTTCTACGGGCTGTGTTCTCGACACGAGAAAACAGAGCCAAGAGTGTACCTGGAGTAGCCGTGTTCTCTTACGCCAGCGTTTTGTATAGTTACCTGAGATCATATCCGAATTAATTGACGTCTAGCCTCACTTCGTATATCACAGCCGTCACTACTCACGGGTCTTGTTCTTGAGGAAACTTTGTTACTTAGCAAGCGCATATTTACTGCAATCGTTACTGCTCCTGAAAATGCTAGCTTTGCTTCGTAAAACATTCGAATATGTCGCTATCGCGTTCATTGATTCGCCCTTTTGGCGAAACTGTGGCTTTTTTGTGAATTAAGTTTAGTACTTGTTTTGAAAACGATTTATTGCTAAGCATTTTCAGAATATATAAAAATTCCTTTACATAACGAGTCACCACCAATTTCATGACCGATCTATCGTGGAGAGTTGCACCAGTTTATTGAGAAACAACCAACCTATCGAAGTCTTAGCTTGATCGTACCGCTGGTAGGTGGCTAGTTTTGTTTACGGTAATACGCTAGTTGGTTTTACGGTAGCATGCTACGTAACTCACTTCGCCCCATAAATGATGGTCCTTGTAGCGTCAGCTTCATCACCATCCATCATCTTCATCATTTCATAGCCACCGCGCCACGCCTCTCGCTCAGCTCACGCTTCACTCAAACTGCACGAGCAACAGATCGAGTCCACACGCCTTGGGTGTCGGACGCTGGCATTCGCCACCGCTCCGCTTCAGCACGCCCTGCCGGTCGAGCAAGATGGCGCTGCCTGTCGCTGCCGGTCAAACAATTAACTTTCTTTCCCAAAGGAAAGTTTATTGACCCAAAAAAGGCAAGCTACTAGAAGCGCTTGTCTGAATACTTATGAAGTATAAATTACACAAACGGTATACGCATTTTTACGCAGACTGCAGAAATACACTCTACGCTAACAACCAACTATACAACTATAGCTTGTCAACAAAGAGTATCATACTTATCAAGGAGGTAAGAAAAAAAGTGGAAGAAGGCCGAGGGAGCGTTTGAACCTTAGCTTGTCGGTACACACTAGTAGTAAACACAACACGAAAACAAAAAAGAGGAGACGGAAGTTCACATGTTTCTCAAGTTCTTGCATCGAGCTCTGTTTCCTCCTAAACAGCGCTCCATCATGTTTCTTCTGTGTTTTTCTTGTTTTCACGTCGTTTTTACTGTGAAGGAAGGCGACTATAAGATGGAGAGTTGGATATGTCATTTCTTTTCCTAAACTCAGTATAACGCCTCTATACCTGCCAATTTTTCCTCCTGTACTGAGAAAGACCTACATTACCAGCGCCTTAAGAAAACGCCAGGCCTGCGCGAAAGGCGCGGCACAGTCACAGCGAAAGCTAGAAGAGCAGCCTTTCAGAGCCTTTTCAAAACGCTCATTTGGTAACTACTGCAAGCACACTTGCTTGATACCTACTAGGGCGTTATTATTAACTTTTGGGTAGTAGGCCAGCATTCGCTATGCTATTTTTCATCACTCTTCTGAGAAGCGTGGTATCCGCTAAACACTTGCAAGGGATTTCGGGCCAATTGTTCATGCAGTGGCTGACGAGATGAGGAATTATGGCTGAAGTGGGTATGCGCCACCGTTAATAGGGGAACAAAAACAAGCTTTTGTAATGGGTAGGAGCGTCGGACGGCCCACTCGCTGCGCTATTCGCATTGTGCGACGAGTGGTTGCCCTTTCGCTGTTTTAAAACGCTTTATAAGTCGTAATAACGCGATTGCTGTCCCAACGTCAAGCCTGCCTAAGGCAAGTTTGCCAACAAGTCACAAGCACCAGCGTAGGTCACAGGTCTCCCTCCCTGTGAGCTACGCTGGTGCTTGTGATTTGTTGTCAAACTTGCCTTATGAGGACTGCCACAACTTGTTTTTGCGACTTTTATGGCATTGTTCACGTAAACCTTGTCTGAACACGAGCAATAAAGAAAAAAAACAGCGTAGCTCACACGTAGAATACTGGGCTGGCACCCAGTGAACCTGGGTTCAAACCCCTTTGTGTCTTTGGTGCTAGTTTTTTTTTTCTAATTTTGCGCCATGTGGTTATGAACACTGGCGGTGGCAGCGGCGGCGGACAACTGCGCGTGACCCGATTTGTTATCTCATACCAGCTTTCGTTGTAAAAAGCACCATCGCCACTCACTTCAAGGTCGTCAACTTTGTATCTGGAAACAATTTGATGAGTGCGGTGCGAGGCTGGGAATCCTGCCCACCTCAGTTACGGGCAACTTTCTGCCTGCCACTAACGTCTCCAAATCGCGTGCATTGTGACGAAGATTTGAAAATCCACACGCATACCGCCCCTATTTTGTGACAGCTATGCAGCTCGAACTCCTTATGTTCGCAATACAAGACGACATACACCCTTTGTAGCTACGCATTTGAATAATGCATGCTTATTGGTCTCGGAGAGCCCACATTTCGCGCATCTATCAATAGGTGTCACATGCAACCTGGCATGATGTTGACGTGCCTAGAGCGGTTCACCTTCTCAACCAGTCAACTTCCAAACCACTTTGAGAACTTTTTTTTTAAATGCGTAGCATATAGAGAACTTCGGCGACATTGACCTTATCTATCTATCTATCTATCCGCTTACGTTTCGGTGATCTCGTGGTCAACCCCTTAATTGGCGTGAACGAAAAATAGCATGGGAGAGTAAGATGATTTGCTGAATATCACGCGCTGGTCAAGGCACGATTAATGTCACAATCTCGTCGCGTACGTTGTCAGACACTTTCCGCCAGACAGTGGCACATACTCAAGGGCGGGTATATGTCGCTGGTATTCGGGTATGTGCCACAGGTGATTGGCACTTCGTATCTGCCCAGGAACGACGAGAACACTCACGGGTGATTTTAACGCGCGAGCATTAAGAAATACCCGACAACGATAGGGTCAACCCAATGAATGGAAAGAATAAATCTCAGGGTCCCAGCTAGAATCGAACCCAAGCATTCTGCGTGGCAATGAAGCATTTACCACAGAGCTATGCCAGGTTTCTGATCTACTTTTCGAACAGACGGCAATCTTCGTGAAACGTCAGTATTGGTTACAGTGCTGTCTACCCAATTTTGTAAACATTACATAAGTGTTGCTTTGATACAGCGGTCACGTCGGGTTAACGTAAATTGTGGTTAGTTGCCATGCGCTGAAGTTGACTTCTGTAGCAGTGTCGAGAGCCAGCATCCTCGCGAGCATCAGCGCATCGTATCAGATTCTGGTGTTGCTAATACGCATGTTCCAGTTGGCATCGTTTCTTAAGTGCAAAGAACTGGTTATATAAACATCTCCAACTCTTGAACATATGTCTGTGCGTGCAACGTTTGTACTTATATATTAGCCTCATTTCATGACATTTCGCTCAATAAAAAATTACAACATGGTCACCATCCCTCCGCAGCTTCGCATAACGTCGATTCCGGGGTAGTGGGATCTGCCAATTATCATTGTTCCTCCAAGTCTTCTTCTGGCATGACTTCGTTTTTTATCTTTATCTTACAGCGCATCTTCCATTGGCAAGTAGTACATATATGTTCATGCTAGTAATTCAGATATTTTGTTCCATTTTTTGCCTACTTTGCTCTTAAAGTCAATAACAGTCTTCTAATATTCTACTGGCCACTCAGTATAGGGTCCGCTGTTTACCTCTGTCGTAAAGGAGACTTTAGAGCACCTGTCCAGCGTATTAGTAGCCGTTTTTTATATTCGTCTGCAGCAAACAACTTAGCCGTTATTTTCGCTGTCAGTGCTTTGGTGATGGTCTGACTATACGTAGGACCCACACTACAGTGCTCTGTGGGAAGTTAGAGGCAATTAGTGTTCACCATGACAGGTTCATGTTCCTAATCAGATGCGCCGATGACTGTCCAGAAATGCTGCCCGAAACGACACGCCACCAACCCCACGTGTGCGATGTAGTAAGCACACGTGCAAGCCTACGTGTTCACGACACCTGCTCTCGCCGCGAGTTATAGCCCGTATCCCGAAGCCGGGTTTATCACGTCCCTCACTTTGCCTGTCCTGTCTTCCCATGTGATATTCGAAATGCTCACTCCCTCAAAGATAACCCGGAAAACTCCAACAGCGTCCACAAATAAAACTCCACCTGAGAGATAGTCCGTTAGGGTCTAAAGTGAAGCGCCTCGCTTTTGTCGGCATTCCAAGTCACGCCAGAGAGAGCGGACTACTCGTGAAGCAGCTCCAAAGTTATGGCGAAACTTATCCTTTGAAGAATATCAAAGTATCTTCATCGTAAGTGCAGTTTCTTGTTAAATCCTTGTAACTATAATTTCCTCAGTACTTGGCATGGGAAATCGCCTAATTCCAGGGCACAGTGCAAATTTTCTGAGGAGAGAATCTAGCTACAGTGCAAAGTAAACTTAAGCGACTGGACAGCCCTGCCTAACGCACCTCTCTACAGAGTTTGAAACAATGGCTGCCAATTTAGAGCACATTATTGATTCCACTGCAGGACAGCAGGAAGCCGTCCCTAACTACTGTGACTCAAACACAAAACGAGTCTGTGTGATGTGTGTTTAGAAAGAGTGGTTAACGATTTATTCTATTTCGTACTCTACAATAAAAAGCATATAGCCGTCCCTTGGGCCTTATACTTATTGACGCGTTATCGTCAGAAAAAGAGACAATATCAATAGATTGATCAAAGGGTCTGTTTAGAAGAAGTGGTTAACAATTTAGAGAACTTTGTACTTTACTATAGAAGAGCGTAAATCTGTTCCGTGGGCCTCACATTTTATGAGACCCAGTCGACAAAAATACGGGTCTTTAGTGTCTAGTAAAAGTGCTTATCGATTTCGAGTACTTATTACTCTACTATAGAAGGGCTGAAAGCCATTCTTTGGAGAAAAGGAACTTTATTGTGCCCTTAACTTGTACACACAGAAACGAAACATTGAAAACAAGTGAAGACGGTGTGTGTGTACATCTTACGATTGAGCACCAAAATTTATCACTGGTTATCTAAATGTCACAAGCCAAAAGAAAATAAACTGAATCAAGTTAATCACATTTTACAGAATACCACTTATGCATGCGTACTAGAGTGGGCGCATGGCTAGTACGGAACTACTGGAAACTTAAGCTGTCCTTCTCTTACTCTGAAGAAACGTGTGTGCCATCGTTGAAGGAAATGCTGGCAATTGTCACATGAGAAGAAGACGCAGCGCCCGAAGGCGCTTTGCCCCAGAGTCTTACGTAACTCACCAACCCATCATCATCCATACGTCTGTCCCGGCAAGGCCTCCCTCCAAGGGTTGTTTAAGAGGGAGGATTTGTTTTGGGCAAACGGCCATACCCTAGCAAGGAGGCCACCACTCGGCACCAGGCGCAAACAGGCGCAGCCTGCCTCCCGGCATACATGCCAAGAAGATCCAACATAGGGGCTACCCTTTGGCACGGCATCTCCGATCACAACACACAAAGTGGATGTCACCTGCAAGGTGCGCTATCGCATCATGTGGGCCGCACTGCGGTCACGGGTTAGGCCCAGCAAGACACAATTCGTTCCTTGGGGACTATGGGGCTATGGTTTACTGCAGAAGCAAATGCCGCTGCACGCAAACCCAACGTACCCTGGTAAACCAGCATGGCTAAAAGCCGGCTTAGTCCTTCACCAAGAAGGGAGCCACTCTGCGCCTCGGCGAGCATAGTCGCCGGGCACAGAGAAGGAGCCAACGCGGACCTTGAGGGTAATGCCCAACAAGGCGACAGGATCACCGTACTGCATGCAAAAATCAGGCGAATAACCACACAAGGAGCGGCCGACTCACTAGACCGAGTCGTGGTACAGAACGCCATTATTAAAAATGTACAGACAGGCAGGCAGGCAGGCAGGCGACAAGGCAGGCAAGCAGACCAAAATTTTTTCGTTGAAATTCCCCAAGAAAGGCTATCGTCTTCAAAATTGATGGTTATCTGTCCTTCTGACTAATTGAAAATCACTGTCGGATAGTCCCACAATTCGTAAAACGTCTTTGCACCTAGGCGCTGCCGCTCTCAATGGAGAACGAACCGGACCTCCTGTACTTTTGCAAGTACTTCGTGAAGCACAAGCCACCTCCCTCAAAAGACGGCACAGCACCATGCCACCCACCCTGGGTGGGAGTAGTTCGTGAGCAGAAGCACGTACTGCTTAACCACTCGTTCCGACAGGGGATGCTGAAAACGAACCGTGCCGAAAGGAACACCAGGGTGACCAAACAAGCTAGCTGTCCTTCGATGGAGGGTGGCTGGTAGTGCCCATTGAGAGAATATGTGAAACAGGTCCATCCTACTGCCACAAAAGGGGCACATTTTTCGCGTGTGAATTTTTGTGAGGGGCCTGATCTTTATGGGCAGGCACCCTCTGGCCAAGAAGTACATGAATGTAGTGCGCTTGGCGTCCAGGAAACTGGCAGTAGTGAACTTCCAGTTAGGACTATGGTGGGGCAGGTCAAATACTTTCCAGCGTGCAGGTAAACCTAGAGTTATTCTATCGATTAACTCGTAGAGTTTGATCGAACCTTATCTATCCCACGGTCGACCTCTTGGAGATGGGCAAAGAAGAAGTGGACCCTGCATAATAGGCAGAAGGCGTTCCCGCTCGAAGCACCGAATGCGAAAATGCCCCAGGCGAGAACCATCGCAGACACCTGCTCAGGAAATACGACGCAAGGCTTCGAGTAAGAAGCATGTCCCAATCAAGAGCTACCCATGTCGATCTAACGTGTAAGGACGGAGTCACAACGCCACTTAAAGAGTTCACAGTCACCGGAATCTTCTGAACGACAAAATCTTTCATACTGCACCAGAGATGTGCCAGGCTATGGAGACCCACACATTGCAGCTAATGAGTAGTAAGTAGTCCACTCGCCCCACCGCGGTGGTGTAGTGGCTAAGGTACTCAGCTGCTGACCCGCACGTCGCGGGTTTGAATCCCGGCTGCGGCAGCTGCATTTCTGATGGAGGCGGAAATGTTGTAGGCCCGTGTGCTCAGATTTGGGTACACGTTAAAGAACCCCAGGTGGTCGAAACTTTTTGAGCCCTTCACTACGGCGTCTCTTATAATTATATGGTGGTTTTGGGACGTTAAACCCCGCGTAGCAATTATCAATCAGTAGTCCACTCCGCGGCTAGTGGCGACGGCTTCAGCTAATCGACGGTTCGGAGCCGATATTGTCGCAAGGCCTACCGCTTCGAATCTGCAGTGCGCCCATGCTCATATGAGAAGAGATACTTTGCCAGCACTAATGCCGCTTTACGTCGCATTCATAGGATCATATTATAAAATGGTTCATTCTGGGAGCGTCGGCTGCGATGCTGGCATGGCAGAGTTTTCACCGTTTGCTGCATGGCGTGCAGCTGCGTGCACGCAGAGCACGCACGTATAAGCAAACTTTGTATCACTGGTCTCATTCAAGCATTAGACTCCGAAGTTGTGACCGCTTTTTGTGAGATGCCCTTTCAGGTGATATATAAATCGCCCTAAAAACACGTTGTATCAAATTGGCAACCGCTGACGGTGATCGCCCTGTCTAGAAATCGAGCATGCGTTGCATGAAGTTTTGCTCTTACTGATCGGCCCATCGGTCACGAAGAAAGCTTGTTATCTTACGATATTGCTGTATTTAGAGCACTGCTAAACAACCATGTACTATGTTATACACACTGAACTCAAGAACACTTCGAACTATACGTTTGAAGAGCTCGTATTCGCCGCTCCCGTAGACTTTATATATTGTCGAGTTTGACACCCTTTAAAAACACGTGAAATATCCGAGTATTTTGTACCAGGTGGCTCTTTTGGCATCTCAGCACACAACACATCAAAACTATAATGACGATTCCTCTATATACGGCTGCTTTTGCTCATTGATGCAACTCGCCGATTATACCGAACGTGTCAAGTACTCCAAGTACCGTCATGCACTGCGGCAGTGGTGGCGTAGTGCAACTCTCGGTGAGATCGGTCTATTTGGGTATGAATGCATGTTCAAAAGCTCCATCTCCATAGCTGTCCCTTCATATACAAGCAAGTTTCCGCGAGTAAAGCTGTGTGGTTTTCCTCGTTTCTTTTTGTTTTTCTCGTTCTTGCTTCAACTGCTTTAAGAGCACAGCTCTTCGACAGACCTTCCTGCACTGAGTGGCCTTGCAGTCCTCGTAACCTGCAATGTGAATGGGGACGAAAGACATTGAATGGGGAACAAAGCGTGCACAGCTAAAAAGTTTGGCTTAATTAATGACGATCATTGATTGCTATAAAAAACGGAGACAGCGAGAAGAGTGTGAGGAGGAGGCATGACAATCTCGGCGTCGCCACTCACTTGGGGGATACAGAAGAAGCCCCGCAGCTCACCCACCTCCACCTACTTGTCAAGAACCAGAAACGAATCGATAGCCGTCACCAGAATCTTCGGCGATGCTACAGGTAGTACCAGCTGGGTGACCATGTGTGAGTCTGTTAACCAATACGCCGATGTCTACTTGGTGAAAAATTTTTAAGCATGGTGATTTGGACCGTATAGGATACTCGAATGTCTTGGCGCACACGACTATGAAATCATCCCTGACAACGTCATGAACTCTCACCGAGCGACACCGGTCAAGTCCCGAGGTCGTGGGTGCATTGCGCGCTAAATCTTTTTACGCGAGTTAAAAGACCGGCATACTCTAGTTTTTACTTGCATTAATAACGTTATTATATTTCCAAGCATTTTTCCCATGTTCTCTTTTAAGCATGCATCAGGGCGTTGCTTTTTTCGAGGGCATCGCCACGCACGTTTCGTATTTTAGTTTTGCTGTATTAGGTGTTTCTTTTTGTGACATGTCCCACTTGAACTCAACGTCGCTGTCTGTAAGTTTAATGAGTGGCTCGGCGTTGTGGCCAAATGTTTGACGAACTGTCTACATTAGGCGCACCGGTTAAGAAATGGATGCTTGACTTTTTTGCCGCCAGGTGGCGGAAATGTAGCGAAAACTTAGCGAGACAAGGACGAATCAAGTGGTGCAATGGCTCCATTTTCACAACGAGAGTGGGAAAGGGCTGAGAAAAGGGTTCCTAGTAGTACATCAACAGGCCCAGATGGCATTCCAATTAGGCTGATAAAGACATTAGGTCCGAAGTCTAAGCAGGCTTTGAGAGAGGCAGTGAGCACAATAATAATCGATGGTGAAGTTCCCAATGGATGGAAACTTAGCAGGATGAGCGTGATCTATAAAGGAAAGGGGGACAAAGCTGACATAAACAACTACCAACCTATAACAGTGACATCAGTGGTCTACAGGCTGGCGATGCAGATTATGAAGGAAAGACTGCAGGCATGGATAGAGGATGAGGGGGTGCGGGGGGAACTGCAGAATGGGTTTCGCAAACACAGGAGGTTGGAAGACAATCTGTTCTCACTGACGCAGTGCATCGAAATAGCAGAAAAGGAACACAGACCCCTGTGGCTCGCATATTTGGATATCAAGGGAGCGTACGATAGCGTGGTTCAAGAGGAATTTGGGGGAATAGTGGACACACTAGGCGTGGAACATCTAGGCACTAATCGTTTAAAGGGTATCTATAAAGGTAACAAGGTAGTTATAAAGTGGGAAAAACAGGTATCCAAGCCTGCGGAGGTAAAACGGGGGCTTAGGTGGAGGTGCCCCCTGTCACCCTTATTATTCATGATGTACCTACAAGGATTAGAGGCCAAATGAGAGGGAAGTGGACTGTGCTTCAACCTCTCTTTAGTCAAACAAGGAAAACTTATTGATCAGGCACTACCAGCATTAATGTATGCAGATGATATAGTGCTAATGGCCAACAACAAGGAAGATTTGCAGAGATTGATAGACATCTGCGGTATTGAGGGAGATAGGTTAGATTTTAGATTCAGTAAGGAAAAATCAGCAGTCTTGATTTTCAATGACAACGAAGGTAGTGAGCTTAGAATACAGGAGGTCACGCTAGAGATAACAGATAAATACAAATATCTGGGCGTATGGATAAGCAATGGGACCAAGTATCTGAGAGAACACGAAATATACGTGACGGCTAAAGGTAACAGGAATGCAGCAGTCATGAAAAATAGGGCACTGTGGAATTACAATAGGTATGATGTTGTGAGAGGAATATGGAAAGGGGTCATGGTTTTTGGGCTGACGTTCGGCAATGCGGTCTTGTGTCTGAGATCAGAAGTTCAAGCAAGATTAGAAATTAAGCAACGTTGAATAGGTAGGCTTGCTTTAGGAGCTCACGAGAATACACCAAATCAGGGAGTACAAGGTGATATGGGATGGACATCATTTGAGGGCAGGGAAGCTAGCAGCAAGATAAAACTTGAGAAGCGATTGAGAGAAATGGGGGAGGAGCGTTGGGCTAGGAAGGTTTTCAGGTACTTGTACATGAAGAATGTCGATACAAAATGGAGGAAGCGAACCAGGAAGTTGGCTGGTAAATACTTAGAAAATAGCAGGTGGCTAAACCGAAAAGAACTATCGGTTGAGAAGAAAGTGAAGGAAAAGGAGGCTGACATGAGGAGAATGGGCATGATTAAGAAGTCGGCACTAGAGATCTATCGAACTTTTAAGCAGTAAATTGCCAAGGAAAGGATCTATGATAATAATTGGGGTAGTTCTCTACTGGTTGAGGCCAGGACGGGAGTACTGCGAACCAAGACGTATCGGGCCAAATACGAAGGGGTAAACACAGTATGCAGTGCGTGTGGAGAGCAAGAAGAAACTGCCGAACACTTGATAATGTTCTGTAAAGGGCTTCACCCTATAGTTAAGAATGATGGCGCAGAGTTTTTCAAAGCACTGGGATTTAGGGACAGCAAGGGCAAAATAGTCTTTAAGCGGGTGTCTAGACCTCACTAGAAGG
This sequence comes from Rhipicephalus microplus, assembly GCF_043290135.1. Classification (NCBI taxonomy): domain Eukaryota; kingdom Metazoa; phylum Arthropoda; class Arachnida; order Ixodida; family Ixodidae; genus Rhipicephalus; species Rhipicephalus microplus. The sequence continues at coordinate 184,240,459 of NC_134701.1, forward strand.
AGGTTATCTGATTGGTGGCTAAAGTGAAGGCACGAGTAAAAATTAAACCCTTCACTGCGAAGTACGAATCCTCAACTTCATTATTTAAAGAAAAAAAATAAATGTAATGGTTAGTTCACTAAGTATTACGGCTAGGTGGCGTTAGCCACCGCCCGATCTACAGGGTACAGCTACATCCATCCATCCATCCATCCATCCATCCTTATTTAGACAACAGTAGAATACCAAGCCAAAAGGAAACATTGGTTAAGAAGAAAGTGACGGAAACAGAGAGGGACATGTGGAAGATGGGAATGCTTACGAAATCATCACTAAAGACCTACCAAATTTTTAAGCAGGAAATTGCAAAAAAACATCTGCGATAATTCTCGGGGTAATTCGCTGCTCTTCGAGGCTAGAACGGGAGTATTGCGGACCAAGACGTACCAAGCCAAATACGAAGGCACAGACACGGTATGTAGTGCGCGTACAGAGGAGGAGGAAATGGCTGAACATTTGATGATGTTCTGTAAATGGCTCCGCTCTACAGTCGAATATAATGGCGCCGAATTTTTCGAAGCATTGGGGTTAAAAGACAGTGAAGGCAGAGTAGACTTTAAACGGGTATAAATAACTTGGAGGAGGCTAACTGACTGGTGGCTACAATCGAGACGCGAGTTGAATTCCATTTCTAAACACATAGTAATAGTACTTACTTTTAGCTAGGTGGCGTGAGCCACCGCTGGATCTACAGGGAATAGCCGGGTCCATCCGTCCGTCCGTCCGTCCGTCCGTCCGTCCATCGGTCCATCCATCCATCCATCCATCCATCCATCCATCCATCCATCCATCCATCCATCCATCCATCCATCCATCCATCCATCCATCCATCCATCCATCCATCCATCTATCCATCCATTCATCCATTCATCCATCTATCCATTCATCCATCCATCCATCCATCCATCCTCCGCGGTGGTCTAGTGGCTAAGGTACTCGGCTGCTGACCCGCAGGTCGCGGGTTCGATTCCCGGCTGCGGCGGCTGCATTTCCGATGGAGGCGGAAATGTTGTAGACCCGTGTACTCAGATTTGGGTGCACGTTAAAGAACCCCAGGTGGTCAAAATTTCCGGAGCCCTCCACTACGGCGTCTCTCATAATCAAATGGTGGTTTTGGGACGTTAAACCCCACAAATCATCATCATCCATCCATCCGTCTATCGATACATCCATCCATCCATCCATCCATCCATTCCTTCCTTGGGATGAGCTTGGGATGAATCAAAATCCGAATGAAAGGGTAAGATGGTTTGATGAATATGACTCACCTGTTTGTGTCTCTTCTCTTCATGCCGTGAGTTTGTGCGCTGGTACTGCCCATAATGCACTATAGGCTTCCTTATCACATGGTTCTAGAACAAGAGCTCTTCGTGCGCGAAGCGGTGCTTTTCTGACCTCAGGGTCAGTCCGGCGGTCTTTATTGAGTGAATGAAACACATCTATGTTATCCAAGTACACAAGACAATTTGACCACTTCAAACCCGCCATAACGCGTTGTAAAGTCGCGGGGACTCAGAAAAGACCGCAAGACATGACGTTGAACTCAAAAAAGCCATCTGTATCTGAGAGCAAGTTTGGATGGAGGTGTGTGGATGCTTCTGTATGGGTGCTGCTATATTGATTCGTAAACACAGCTACCGCCACTAAGTGCCAAATATATTCATGCGTACAAGCTAAATACGAAGAATAAACGTAACACATATCAATGCGGCGTGAAACACACCAAACAAATGCCAATTTAATTGAACCCTGTCAATTATAAGGCACTTATTATATATGGGACTATGTTTGGCTGCTCAGGTGTGGCACTTCCTTACTACCCGTAGCTTTGCTGGTGCTGAAACAAAGTGGTGAAACAGAGTATAGTTGGCACCGTTCTAATGCACGGGGTGCTTGTGACTTCCGGTCGAATTCGCAGCTTTTCGCGGAGTAGGGGAGGAGACACTGCAACGAACCTAAGTAGTAGCAATATTATTATTTTTTTATAATAATAATAATAATTATAATAATAATAATAGTTACAATAATAATAATAATAATAATAATAATATTAATTGTTGGAGTTCAACGTCTTTAAACCCTCACTGCCCCTGATAGGGCTCGTATTTGCATGATGATCGAGTGGATGTACGGAGGATTCACGGTTTACCAGACTTAACTTCCAGAGCAAGCTCTTTCATCATTAACTTTGTGGATTTGGAATCATTTCTCAAACATGAAGTGCTGTAGGGATAATCATGTTGTTTAGGTAAATCTTCGGGTTTTTTTTTTCAGGTGAATAGCACTGTTTACGTGGCTTGCCAACCACACCGCCAACAATATTTAAACAAGCTTGCGAAATACTCATCAATAATGTAACGTGTTCATGCCTCGTTCCATGCAAGCGCATTGAAAACGGATGATGCATCCCTCTTACAGGCAAATTACTTTCTTTGCCATTGTTCCGCACTCACTTCTTAATCTCATTTAACGTCAACCTAAACAGACGTGCCAAAGGTCAGCTCCAAGGCGGTGCTTTAAAGTATCACACTGAGCAGCCATGCACTTGCTTGCTCGTCGACGTTTCGACAAAAATTAGTTTAAAGGACCCTGCGAGTGTTCATGGCAAATGACTGAATGCTAGGGAAGTACAAGAACGTGAAAAATACCCAGTCCACTCTTGATTTTTCCGTTTAAAAGCATGGCCTTGAAAATGTTCAGCAAAGTTTCCTTGAGCTGAGACACAAACGCAAAAGTTACAAGGAAGCATTCGTGACTGTCTTCTTCATATCTCTTTGCCAAATTATACAAGCTACAAAAAGAATTTTCTCTTAACTTTTAAATATTACACACCTTCAGCCTTCCCCCTGAATAGCAAGGCAGTGTACTTCGACAAAATAAAAATAAATAATATTGTATCTCATTTGGAATCTCCATAGTTTGTATGCTGCACCCTCGCTGCTTTGTGACTAATGTATTAATTTCTTTGAAGATACTTAAAGTACTGTTAATTTTTGTTTATTACCAGAGTCCTTATAAATAGCTTTCAAGTAAGCAATATTTTGGCGTCTTTAGAAAGGTACTAACAATGACGACAAACTAGCACCTGATTTCTGGAGGCTGCGTGAGCTTTTGCACTTGGTAGCGTAGAGAGGCCTGAGAAAAAAGATCTAAAAAACAGGAAGTCGACGTGTTTTGTGTTTATTGCTTCAATGGCAGGATGCTCTTTTCGTCACCATCAGCCCAACTTTCAAACACGGAATTTTGAGACATCGTAAACACTTTCAAGAGAAAAACACTAACTGGTGGGACTGCGAAAGGCTTACGTATCAAAGTCACGCCACGCGCGTATGTAGCACGCAAGCCACACACTCGCCTATATCGTCAAGAAAACCCACTCATCAGCTGATGTACTTCGTGGCGTGAGTAGGCCATTAAAAGAGGCTACGTGCGCTAATTACACAGCGAGTGACCACAGCTGCGCCCTGCTGTCTTCATGGATGTTCCATTCACATACACGGCTGCCTATTATCGATTATTTGTATTGACTCACCCATGAAGTAGACTTCGATGGATTGTTCGATCGGATTAGATTAACGACTGCGTATTTGCGGGAGCAGCTGCTTCGAATTCAGTGAATGATCCGAGCACAGCCATATCCCCCACACGTGTCGCCGTAGGACAGCTCGATTAAACCGTGAAACAATTCTGATACGGGTGCCTCTAACAGAAACATGTTCATTAGCAGCCAATTTATGACAACTAGCTGATCTATCAGTCAAGTGTGAAATATCGAATGCTTATACGTACTATGCGGGAAACACCGCAGGAATAGCTCTTTCAAATTTTTGCTTGATAAATCTCCTTACCCTCTTTCTTTACTATGATAGTTTTCATTTGGGAGGATACAACTTCCCGCTACACAACTTGAACAGCCCTCGTTATGTGCTTTGATAATTTATCAGTGTTGAAAAAAAAAACTAGGTTGCGTTGTATTTCTGTTTCCTCATTTGCTGCGTTGCTTCCAGGTAGCAAAGTTGATATGCATTCCTCCAGCTCCAGAAAAAGAAGCATCTGTTAACAAAAAAAAGCACAGGGAAGTCTACCGTCAACCAGAGTCCGGGTGAGCTGCCTGCCTTCCTCTGCCCTTCGTAGTTGTTTCGTTTGAAGTCATTCCAACTCTAAAGAAAGAGTTTTTATGTCAACTGGAACGCAGCTAGGTGAATTTCTCATGAAAAAAAATGTCCAGGATCTATTAATTGGCGCAGAACTCGAAAGTTGTGGTCTGCACCAACTGATCGTTGATGTAAATAGTTCCGGGTTCTGTTTTCCAACTGAACAGTTTTTACCTACCGCCATTGATGTTCTGTTTTTTTTTTTACGCAGAAATAGCAGTTTTCACATTCGCCTATATTTTGTATTCCAGCTTTGCCCGATGATATTATGCTTCATTTTTTCTCTGATGAGCTCCTTGCTGAATTCCGTCAATAACACGCATCAGTAACCTGATCTCAAGCGAAATAAGTAGGTAAAGCACACCTATTTGTGTAGCTAAATGAATTAGGAAAGAAATTAAAAGCGTTGAAGTAATGCCAAAAAAAAGTGGTAATGCATGAAGGTCTATCTGCCAAGAGGACATTCTGATAGTTTTGTCCTGGCAATCACAAGTTCTGCTTTCTGTTCGCTCACCTTTTATTAAAGAGCGTGGTTGCAAATACACAAAACTATGTTTATTCCATTCCCAAAATTTGCGGACCTCTGCCCCTGGTGCCATCTCTCGCCAGCAGCAACGGTTTGCTGTCGTAACTGAGTTGAAAAGAGACTAAGAGTAATATCTTTCGGAATAAGGTAGTTATCAAAAACCATTCAAGAGTCTATACAGCAGAGACCAACTGGAACACTTTGGCGAAATTTTAGTACCGTCCTATATAGTGTGTGACTTCCCAAGACAACTGAACACGGCCACCCATTATCGATCATTTGCATTGACTCACTCGTCAAATAGACTTCGGTGAATTATTCGATCGGATTAGATTAACGACTGTGTACTTGCGGGAGCAGCTGCTTCATATTCAGGAAAATGTCTTGAATTCCCAAGACTTGAACGCCACCAATTGAAAAATACAAGTAGCCCCGTAGTAAAATACTGAACACTCTGAATAACCACGTAGTTTTCAGTGACAGGCTGTCATTGTTACCTAATATTTAACGAACTATCTGCTGTGTAGAACCGGAAGTCGTTCTTGATAGTTAGCTTTTTTGTCAGATATTTCTTTACGGCGATTTCCCATTCAGTTACGACAGGGCACCACTGTCCCCGGAAAGAAATGGCACTACGTGCAAGTGTCCCCAAATCCTGGTCACGGCCATTTTTCGTTCGGTTTCTTGAATGGCCTCCATCTCTGGTTTATACAGACATCAACAAATGCGCTTTACCATCTACGTTTATTGCCCATGGCAATGTAAGTACCCTGAGTAAAGAATAATAGGAAGTCATTGCCTTGTGTGCCCTCGGGTAAACATTTCCACTGAAACATATACATAGGACATTCGAGGGAATTCAGAGCACCCCTGAGCTGGAAAACAAAGCATGTTTTCCTTCGAAGCAACAGGACAATGAACTTGATTAGGGGCCCCCTATCACCACTCTTTTTTCAAAGCTTGTTTGTTCACAAACCAGAAGAAACTGAATAAGTGGCCGGACAGAATCGCTTTATTATGTTGCCCGCCTACGTAAGCAATGTTGAACTTGCTATTGTAAATGAAAGTGAAAGGTATGTCAGGAAAATACGCAGAAGAGAAGTAACAATGACGTCAAGCTCTGTAGAAACCAATAAGCAAAAGTAATGCGGCATCAGCATGCCCCCGGGTCGATGGGAGTCTTTCGATGGCCTTAGTGTAGTTCAGTTCTGAAAGTGAGCGCCCTTGGCGCTTCGGCTACAGTATTCCACGTGGTCTAAGTAAACACCTTATTTGCTAGACGGGTTTTTCTTATCGCTTCGATGCTGCATGATGCGGTGTTTCCTCATACTATTCAAATAAACATGTAATGTTACACAGTTGCACTAGACTGGGGTGTCAGCCATCGTCTTAATTTTGAGCACCTTCTTCCTGTTCGTCTTCCCTTCAACCCGTCCTTACGTCCACGTACACTCCCCCTCTTTGAAGACTCATCCCTCCTGGGGTTATACATGAAGACGTTTCCAATGGTCGCAAACTCCAGCGCCGCGTCATCGTTGGTGTAACCAACACTTTTGAAAACGCCATGTTACACTGCACTCTACAACTCGCAATAAGGTCCCATGTACACCTGCTCCGTGCCAAAAAAAGTCTTTTCTGACGAGAACCAGATCATTCAGTTGTTTCTTAGATATTCGCGTGTTGTGGCGGTGGTCTAAGCTTCTTTTGATATTTTGCCGGTGTCGCTCGTAGGCTTCCGAAATTCTTCGTTTTTCGCTCAATTGCAGGTGGTGAGCAATGTAAAGTTCTGGATGGCCAGGAAGCACGCGTACCTTTCCAAAAGTTGCAAAATATGTGCTACAGCCGATGCTCGCAGTTTGCGACTGATTGTGATGAGCAACAGCTGCCTCCAAGCAGCACTTCTATCCACCCCGAAAACTTGGATATATCGAAATGAACTGCTTTAAATTTCGAATGATTATTTCAGCCATGCCATTTCCTGAAGAATAGTACGGAGCACAGCGTCGGAATTCCCCGTTCCTTCGCCCAATCTTGCAAACGCTGGCTTAGAAACGCAGGTCAATTACCTTGTATTACTACTTTCGTATTCTTGAAGATCTCTCGTCTCAAAAGAGAAATCACAGTATTTACGTCTTCCCTTTCCGGCCGCGCAGCCACTATTCTTGTGTATACTGGTCTATTGCCACGAGGAAATACTGTGTTTTTCTTACCCCTCCAACCTTCTTATTGAGCTCTGCGAAATTCAGACGATTGACTTCAAACGGTACGTCGGAATGTTGAGGCAAAACCATCTCATCCATTCTCTCAAGGTGCTTGACTTTGTGAACTTCACATTGATGACAAGACTAAGCATACCGTTGAACGTCCTTTTTGATGTGTTTCTACTGGAAACGCTGACGAATTTTGTATTATGTCCCCCAAAACCCATCGTGTCCAACTGAGTGCGGGGAGTCGTGATAGTGTTCCAAAATTTAAGGCACCATTGTTTTTGGGACCATGAACTTTTCATTGAGGAACTTGAGTTCTTGAGTTCCCTCCCACAACAAAGCTGCGTTGACATTTTCCTGATCAGGAATTACTGCAAGTCTTGAAAGCGCATCTGCATCTTTGAGGTGTTCCCCAGGCTTCTGGTGGACCACGAAAGTAAACTGCTGGAGTTCACTCACCCACCTAGCAATTTTCCCTCGAGGTTCGGTGAGGTGAAAGATACACGTTAAGGTTTAATGATCAGTAAAGAGCGTGAATTTCTGCCATCCAGGTAAGGTCTAAAATAGCGTATGGTTATTAGCAGTGCCAAGGATTCCTTCTCTGTAGTCGTGTAGTTCAGTTATGTTTTCGAATAGGTGTACGAATAGTACCCGATGACCCTCTGTTGGCGGCTCCGTAGAGTGGAGAGTCCCTGGTAAAGCACTGCGCCTGTGCCATAAGAAGCATCGGTGTTAAGTTCAAGGGACAACTTGAAGTCTGGAAGAGTCAGTACCGCATCCGACGACATAATGGTCACAAAGCTGTGATAAACGGATTCACTCTCTGCTGTCCACTGGAATGGCACTTGCCTCTTGGTCATTTCTGTGAGGCATTTGGTTTTAGTCGCATAATCTCTAATAAATGGCCAGAAATACCGTGCAAGACTTAGAAACACCCGACGAGAGTGCAAGTCCTATGGCTTCTGCATTTTTGCGATTCGTTCGACTGATGTCTGTTTTGTTGCCTTGGTTTGGGTGGCACGGCCCAGTCAGGCAATGTTTGCCTTTTGCAGTGTCTCCTTGGACAATTTTGTAATTGTTCTTGATTACCTAATAAATCAAGCAAGAAAGAAATACTCTTCCAAGAAACACAACTTTCCTTTGAGAAAACTCACTCTTCTTGTCATTAAATTTGAGCTCGGCGTCACAAATTGCTTGAAGTACACTAGTCAGATGGTTTGAGTGTTCTTCCTCGTTGCGGGGGTACCCCCTTATATTGTCTATGTATAAGTTACAAAACGTCCCGAGAAATGGTCGCAAGACGTCTTTCATCATTTTATGGAACAAAGCGGGTGAGTTCTTCCATCCAAATGGGTGTCGGGTATACTCAGGATGTCAAAGGGCGTGATAATGGCAGAATATTTCTTGCATTTGAACTTGCCAAAAATCTTTCATATAGGACAATGCGCGAGAAAACTCTGCAGCCACCTGTGTAATCCATGAAAGAGTCTATACGTGTCATAGAGAACGGAACAACTGAGTTCTTATGTGGTTGTCTATAGTCCACGCAGAGTTGGAGACTTCTATTTTCCTTTGGTGCAATGGGGATGGGCGATGCAAACGTGGACGTGGATGGACGGATGATCCGCGCATCCAACGTTTTTTTTTTTAATCTTGTTCTGAAGCCACACTCTCTTCTCTCATGACATATCATAGGGCTTCTTTCTCACCACCGTCGTATCACTTAGTTTGAATAGTACCTCAGACTTTGTAGTTGTCGTGGGATATCCTTTCAAGCACAGCAATTCCTGGTAAAGCGTCCTATCATCTTCACCTGACGATGGCCTCTGTGGAGCCCTTGAAGGCGAAACTGTAACGTTGATACTGCGGCGCTTTTCTTCCGTGGTAATTTCTCCTGTCCAGTTGATATTAAGGCAAAGTGGAGTGATGACTAGACGTGAAAAGAGTAATACATGCGGCACTTTGTCGAGTACCAGTGCTTGCGCAGTGACAGTGTTGCCGAGGCACGATATGGTTACACAAGTCCATTTATTGTGATCATCTCACCTTGCATTGTATCAGTGTACTTCTACTGGCCTTCCCTGTTTTACGTTCGCCCTCTAAACAACATTTGCATTTATAACAAAGATGCTTGCTCCACCGTCAACTAACGCACTCCGTTCCTTTCTATCAACAAAAACAGATATGTACCAGAGACTTGTATGAGACAAGTAAACAGCTTCTTTTGATGTCATCGGGCGGAAGCCGAGACCTTCTTTATTGAGTTTTTTGTTACGTCAGCTAGCTCTTCCCCATGCTCTCAGCCTCCCTGGTCGGTCAAAAAGGGCACGGGCACTGCAGTAGGTCGCCAGTTTGCAAGCGGGCGTCATTCCTTAGCTCGTGTGGCCCCTGTATTTCTTGCAGCAGGAGTCATGGATTGACGCTGGGTTCCTAGGTCCTGGGTGTAGAAGTTTCGCATTCCCTGCAGATGTTCTTCGGCCGTCTTCGGTCCTCGCATTTGTATTTGCTTGTGGAGGTCCGGACTTAAACCATGGATGATAAGCGGAACCACAGACGTCTCAGGCAAACATTAGTCTGCCAACTGTAGCAACCGCTTTTTTTCTCAAAAACAGTTGATTGCAGATCCACACCTGTATTTGAACGTGATTGCTTTCTCCCATAGCAACACTTTGTTTTCGCTGAAGCAGCTAAAAAGCTAGCTTTCCACTCTATCCATGGTTTGTTGCTGTGAGCGTTGACACGCCATTCGTACCAACTCTTGGCTATGCCCGATAGGAATAATCGCATGTTTTTCGCTTTATCTTCGTCACTGTGCCAGTAGTTTTAATTGCATGCATACTCATAAAGCGTTAGCCAGGACTCGGGACTACTACAGTCTCCGTCAAACAGTCTGGCTTCACGTGTTCGCGACTCGGTCTGATTAATCTTTCCGACGCGTTTACAAGCAAGCACATTAAGCCATTTTGCTGCCTATTCTGTTATTGGTCCAGTTCAAAAAACTTGTTGATCAGCTCGACCTAACTGTCAGACGAAGCAGCGGTAGCAGGCTTCGCACCGTTTCTTATCGGAGTCAGCAGTAAATTCTCATAGTGTTAAAGTTTCATACTGATCCTCTCCGTTCTTTTAGGAAGTAAATGGTCTGGAGTGAGCTTCCTTTTTGTGCTTATATAGGAAAAAATTGTGTCAGTGCTCACTGCTTCCGGAAGAGCTAGTTCCTGTTCATCTTGAGTCGTTGCAGTCAAGATGCGTATGCCGCCTCGTTGATTTGTTCCAATGGTGAAGTCCACGCACATCTTGAGTTAAATGTCCACTCAGAAAGTATACGCGGCTGCGCCAATTTGTAATGTTACACAGTTGCACTAGGCTGGGATGTCAGCCATCTTCTTTATTTTGAGCCCCTTCTTCCTCTTCGTCCTCCCTCCAACTTTGACTAACCTCCATGTACAAAACACAGCATTAATGAAAGTTGTGAGCAAGTAAAAAGCAGTCTTCTGAGCGAAAGCTCCGGTTAACCTGCATCCCACACTCTGAGCTGTTGTAAATATGCGCAGCACCCATAATTGCATTGCAGATGTTGCAATGAGATTCTTAAGAATGATTCTGATAGAGTAGTGCGTTGCGTCTACGACGACAATGCTCTTAATAAAAATGCCGAGGCTTTGTTCTGCTTCCTTCACTTTACCAAAACAACACACGAACATAATGCACACAACACCCACTAAAGGGACAAAACAATCTACAACCCATGTAGAGAGCTATAAGCAGACACACAAAGGAGTCTAAAATAAACGAAACGGTCTTACGAGTGTGTACAAATAGAGAGATTTAGTTTATTGTAGGCAAGGCTGTACGAGTGCAACGCGCTGCGCGCTATGTACGCAACGTTTAGGGCTGCGTCCTACAGCATTAATTTACCGTGCGCAACATCTGAAACGTGTACTGCACTTGAGCGTCAACAGGCCTGCCTTTGAGTGTTGCTTCACGCCATCTCGTGGAAAGGCAAGAAGTTGTAATAATCGATATTCATCAACGCAACACACTATTGAGGGCACGAGACAATGCGATCTTTTTTTGGGACCTTGTTTTTTTTTCACTGGTCGTATTAGTGGTTTGGGGTGTTGAGTCTTGGCGAACCAGCAGCATGAGGGACAGAGACGGCAAAGACTAACGCTTACTGCCAATTTAACATTTATTGTTTGCTACAGACGTTTCGCAAGATCACGAGATAAAAAAAATATCCAAACTGGGCTTGCTCAACGCTAAATACAAAAATACCCCCACAGGCAGTGGCATCTTCACGTGTCATTCTTCACGTCGTGATAGCTGCTTTAACAATGATGAGGGCACCGTGTGCGAGAAAAATCACCTGAGCTTCGTAAAAGACATACGTGCATCCACATGCACGCTAAATGCGTGACTAGAACTAACGTTTACATTCTAACAGTTGGAATGTTTGTGCAGTTGATCATTCAGACATTTTTCGGTTAACCACACTCAGCAACGACCACAGTTCAAGGGGATTACACCCACGACGCCCCGTACACAACCCACAAATCCGTCGCGGTCCTTTCCGTCACCATTGCGTTCCTGCTTCTTCGTAAATGACGTCGTCCAATCGTCCAACGTTGCACTACAGCTTAGTAGAGGTCCCAATCCACTGCACCTGTTCACTTGTTGGCTTCAGGTTACGTATTTAAGTTCCAAATGCATCTGTATTCACACGGACTTCGTTCACTGCCACGACTACCATAGTGTTTTCGGTCGCAGCCATCTTATCTGTTTTAGTCTCGGCTGTTTGAGATCTCGCAAGAACCACTGCTAAGGTACCCAACGGCTGTAGCGTGCGCAACGCAAGAGCCGAGATCTTGTGTGCGCATCCCTCGCGTGCGCAAACACACACATCTCTCCTACGTACAGCGCATGCGCAGCCGTGCTCCCTCTCGGGTAATGCGTGTGCTAGGCCGTTGCGCGCGCTAAAATACAACTCTCTTATATTGGGGTGTCGGGGACGTCTACGGCGAGCAGATACGCGCGTGGAAATGCCGTTGTTGGAAGAGTTCGGAGAAAAATTGGGCGGCGCTCAGGTGTATGCGCCTACAAAACAGGTAGGGGCAGAAGACCGTGGTCGACGAAGTCACGCAGTCTTCTCCCCTGACGCGTGGACCAAGGATTGCAGCCACACCACTCGTGCCTACGGCCGACAATGGTACTCGTGGCTGCGGTAGCTTTCCACTGGTTCCCTCAACCGTCGACACTTAGTCAAACAAAGCAGGGCGCTTCGACTCCGGTCCTCTGCAAGGCACTCTGGACAAACCACAACCGTGATGCTGGAGAACCGCTTCCACCGCGTCCGCCCTCACAAACACCACTTTACGCACACCGGGGCACCCCACTCAACGCGCCGTCCTCTGTCCCCCGTGTCCTTGTCTCACGTCCCAGCGTTGTCTTCCTTTTCATGCACGTTTTGTCACTGCGCTTCTGTCTAGCGACTTCGTGCAACATCTTCACGTCAGCTTCGTCACAACACCATGCACAAAACTCGTGTACGTCTCCCATCACTGACATCAGCTTGCTACTCCCGTGCAACATCGAAAGCGTGTATGTTGTGGCCCGTGCAACAGTCCAAAAAGAAGGCTATCCTTCTCTGTGTCGAAAAGACCTGTGCGCAGCTCTCTACCATTCTGCATGATCCGGATGGTGAGAGAGGGGAATTTCATTTTTTAGGACAAAAACAAATATTGCTGAAACGAGTGTCTGTTTTTAGAACGAAAAGATGACGCTTGGAATAACACAGAGCTGAGGTAGTTAGTAAGCATTCATGCTTGGCGGACGAACTGCACACAAAGGAGGAGTGGTGAAGTGTCATCATTCCTCTCTATTTCGTCTGCGTATGTCCGCCCAGACTTCTAACACGAAGACAACATCTGCACTGCGTTAATATAGGAAAATTATCTGAAACAAGAATGATGACGTACTAAAATATTGCAAATGGCTGTCTTGGTACCTCTGTTCGTACAGCATCGGTCGCGTTATTCGGAGGTCACATGTGCGTACCCTTCCCACTGCAAGTTTTCTTTCCATCCCTTTTTCTTTCTCTCCATTTTCTTTGGCAGTGCTGTCTGAAATTTCTCATTATTGTGTCGAGCGAAGAAAAACAAGCGCTTGAATTTCCATAATTTTCTTCATTGACAGCGTGGGTCTCGTTCTGGTAGGGATCATGCTTCCAGGAATTATTCGAAGGATTATTGGTGAGCTGCCAGTCCGTAATGAGGTCACGTGCTACTTTACGGCAACAAGCAGTATAAATGTTCTACGCTCGCCGTCATGAATGCTGACGGCGTTGACTGGCCCTCCTACGTTTCAATCTACATATATACCCGGCGAAGTGAACCGGGAGATGGCCACCGTGGTAGCCCAATTGATTGAGCACTGGACGCGTTATTGAAAAATCAGAGGCTCGGAATCAGCCCACGGCAAGTTATCGTTTCGTGCACTTTTTTTCTTCACAACTTCGTTGTATTTACTACTAATAACATCCCGTAAGCCAATCGAATCTCGGCCGTGGTGGCCGCATTTTAGATGGAGGCGGAAATGCTCGAGGTCCTTGTGCTTAGATTTAGGTGTACGGTGTGAAACCCCAGGTGATCGAATTTTTCGTAGCCCTCAACTACGGCGTCTCTAATAATCATATGATGGTTTGGGGACGTAGATCTAAACAAATATTATCCTGTATACTTTCCATGCTAATGCTGTGTGTTATTTCTCAATATTACTGCGCATAGTACAAGTAGTTTTCATACAATAGTTTCGGGACACTGAAAAGTGTGAACGAAGTGTGGAAAAGCGTGAGCGAAGGGGGGGGGGGGCACAACGCCGCATGCCACACGATGCTCAACGCTCCGTTAACCGTTCAGGCGATGGTGTCCTGGCTCTCTGCCGACGCCCCAGTGTTTCCCAACCTACCACGGGTACCTGGACCGGTCCGTGAGCTTCAATCCTAGAGCTACGAACTTCCCTGGAACCCACCAAACCCGCCCGGAAATCCAGTTTTGACTGCATCCCGCTTTGCATGGCAACAACCACCGGCTTCAACGTCATCGGTCACATGGCCCGAAATAACGCAATATATTCCTGCAAGTGATGCCGTCTGCTCGGGGCACAACACCGCATGCCACACGATGCTCAACGCTCCGTTAACCTTTCAGGCGATGGTGTCCTGGCTCTCTGCCGACGCCCCAGTGTTTCCCAACCTACCACGGGTACCTGGACCGGTCCGTGAGCTTCAATCCTAGAGCTACGACCTTCCCTGGAACCCACCAAACCCGCCCGGAAATCCAGTTTTGACTGCATCCCGCTTTGCATGGCAACAACCACCGGCTTCAACGTCATCGGTCACATGGCCCGAAATAACGCAATATATTCCTGCAAGTGATGCCGTCTGCTCGGGGCACAACACCGCATGCCACACGATGCTCAACGCTCTGTTAACCTTTCAGGCGATGGTGTCCTGGCTCTCTGCCAACGCCCCAGTGTTTCCCAACCGACCACGGGTACCTGGACCAGTCCGTGAGCTTCAATCCTGGAGCTACGACCTTCCCTGGAACCCACCAAACCCACCCGGAAATCCAGTTTTGACTGCATCCCGCTTTGCATGGCAACAACCACCGGCTTCAACGTCATCGGCCACATGGCCCGAAAGAACGCAATATATTCCTGCAAGTGATGCCATCTCCTAGAGGCACAACACCGCATGCCACATGATGTTCAACGCTCTGTTAACCTTTCAGGTTAGTTACCTCGACTGTTCGAAACAGTATCGTTCTAGCGATCGTTTCCTCGTGTTGGTGTTGTGCCCCGGCAACGCTCAACACGTTGTCAACTTTCATTTGTGCTGCGACATGCTCACTTGTCTTTTGCTTTCTGATTCAATATTACTGCTTTCCGGCGACATAGAACTTAACCCCGGACCCCCAGATGCTGTTGACCTCCCATATGTCTTGAGCACTTTTAGGCAACTAGAGAACGAACAGGCAGCATTGCGCACTGAACTAAACCAGCTTAAAGAAGTATGCAATCAACAATCCATTCTTCTGAGATCTTTTGACCAACGCGTTACAGCACTAGAAACAAAACAACCCTTTTCACCCACGCCTTTAATTAATGCTAAAACAGGCCAGCTAAAGCAAGAAATTGCCACGCTTAGAGCTGCTAACATTGACGTAAGCAATCGCATGCGTCGGAATAATCTTTTTTTTTGGTCTTGATGACGACCCCAAGGAAACATGGCAGCAATCGGAAGATAAAGCATTTTGTTCGACGCAGCTCGCCTTGCCGCTGCTTTCAAGCAACATCGAGAGAGCCCACCGTATCGGCACCTTTACGGCCAGCAAAAAACGTCCTGTTATTGTTAAATTTTCCAGCTTCAAGGCTAAAGACGGGATTCTATCTTGTCGACCCAAGCTGAAAAACACCAATTATGCGATTAGAGAAGATTTCACTGCCGCCACTCGCTTGGCCCGCTCCAAGCTTCTTAAGTACATACGTACCGCCAAATGCGCTTTTAAACTGAAACTTGATAAACTTCTTGTAGGTAAACGTGTTTACTATTACGATTGTGTCAGTGATACCGTTGTAGAATGCACCCAAAAAGTCTCTGCTGAGCCTTCACGTAGTGAATCATCTACAAATACAAGAATTATCACTGATTGACATCATGTGAAGGCGTCCACGACCTTGCCACGCTATCGGCCCTTAACATACCATCTTTTTAACATCGCTTTCACGAATTGTCGCAGCGTAATCCCCAAACGTGACCACCTCCATAGCCTAATCAAAGACGTTGATGCAGACATCGTACTCTTAACAGAAACGTGGCTACATCCTGACATTAGTGATAATGAAATACTCCCATGTAATATGAACTTCAGCATATATCATCGTGACCGGCTGGACCGGAGAGGGGGTGGTGTTCTCATTGCTGTCCGCAGTACCTTGTGTTCCACTTTTTTATTCCACGACGACACCCTCGAACTAACATCGATCTGTGTGCGAAACCGCACAGTTACGGCTGTATTTGGTATCTGCTACAGGCCTCGCGACAGTCCGAATTCTTTCTGTTCATTACTCGAGCGCGCCTTAACTGAAGTCAAAGAAAAACTTCCCGATGCCTCTATCTTTTTGTTCGGCGACTTTAACTACCCTTCAATCAGCTGGCCCCTCCTCTTCACTCCAAACGCCTCCCCAACAAACGAAGCTAATCAGTTCATCCACCTTACTCTAGACTTTAACTTGCACCAAGTCATATCATGCCCCACTAGAGGGAACAGCACAGTTGATATTTTGCTAACCACGAACCCTGATGATGTAATTATTGTAACGGTGTTTTCTGGTAACAGTGATCATAGCGTTTTGCACATTTTCTTATCCTTGCCTCTTATAAAGAAGTCACCCGAAACTAAAACGATCACAGATTACAAAAGAGGAAACTACGACGCCATAAATATGGGACTAGCACAATTTCACGAAACCTTCCGGCGTTCCTACCAAAATCGTACCGTCAATGCTAACGGGGAACTGTTCAGAAACAAGCTCATAAGTCTCAAAAATAAATTTATCCCTACTATTTTTATCAAAACCGACTCACTCAATCAGTGGTTCACTAAACGCCTAAAATCCTTACTCAACAGAAAAAAACGCCTATACCGATCAGCGAAACTACGCAACAATACCGACGCCTGGGAAAAATATCGCCTGTGCGCCGTTCAGTACATGAAAGAGGTAGCTGAAGCAAACGCGAAATACTTCTCAGTGAATCTGCTATCAATCCTAAAATCGAATTCTATTAAGTTTTGGCGTTTGCTTCCACCAGAGTCAAGTAGCAACCAAATCGAACTTGTTGATTCAGGAGGTCAACCGATAAACAGTGAGGATTGCGCATCCGTCCTTAATGACTACTTTGCATCAACATTTAACCCCGCCAATAGCACTGCCATCTCACGCTCTCCCTTCAGTTCTCCTCGAGAACTCTCCCCATTCGACATAAATCCTGATGGAATTTCTAACTTAATTCGTAATCTTAAATCTTCTACATCGGCTGGCTGTGACTGTATCACCACCAAGGTTTTGAAACACACTGTCCATTATTCTATCCTACTACTTTCTCTAATATTTTTGCAATCCTTAGAGCTGGGCACCGTTCCAGATGAGTGGAAAAAAGCCCAGATTATACCGATCTTTAAGTCGGGTAACCGGTCAATCCCAGCTAATTACCGTCCAATTTCTTTCACGTGCATTTGTTCTAAACTATTTGAGCACATACATTGTAGCATCGAGTCTCATGAGCCACCTTGAATCAATTAATTTCTTCCATCCACTTCAACATGGCTTTCGCAAACATTTTTCTGTGATACCCAGCTCGCCGAATTTACGCACGACTTACTTAATTCCATGGATAATAATCTTCAGACAGACGCCATTTTTCTGGATTTTGCAAAAGCCTTCGACCGCGTACCTCACAATTACCTGATTTGCAAGCTAACTTCTCTTGGTATTCCTCCGAATTTATTAAGCTGGATTAAGCACTTTTTGACGGGACGCATGCAGTTCACGTCAGCTAATAACTGTCAATCACCATTTGCTAAGGTAACATCCGGCGTGCCGCAAGGTGCTGGTTTATCGCCCCTTCTGTTCCTCATCTACATTAATGACTTGCCGGCTAACATTAAATCTAATATCGAACTTTTCGCTGACGATTGCGTCATCTACACCGTCATCGATAGCCCTGCCGATGCTAATAAGCTACAACGCGACCTCGATTCAATTGCTTCATGGTGCAATAAATGGCTCATGCCCCTAAACATAGATAAGTGCAAATCATTATCATTTACCCGTAAGCGTGCCGTACTTGCCAACATATATTCTATTAACGCCGTGCCCATAGCTTCCGTATCATTCTACAAATATCTTGGCGTCCACTTGACTTCATCGCTATCCTGGTCCACCCACATCGATTACATCTGTTCTACAGCATCCCGTACACTCGGCTACCTTCAACGCAACCTCAAGTGCGCATCCCCCGACGTCAAAAAACTAGCTTTCATCACCTTCGTACGACCTAAACTTGAATATGCTTCAGCAATCTGGCATCCTTCACAAGCCTACCTAACAACTAAATTAGAGTCCATCCAAAATCGCGCAGCTCGCTTCATATCTTTGCAATACTCACACAAAACCAGCGTTACCGAGCTAAAACGCTCTCGTTCCCTTCCAACTCTTAAATCCCACCGCTTGATCACCCGTCTATGCCTTCTACACCACTTCTACGACCATCCACGCTCAAGACATCAGTTCCTCCAATCTGCTCACAGAACTTCATCGCGCATAAATCACAACAGGCCCATTGCACGCATAAATGACCAGACGACAGCATTTATCACCTCATTTTTTTTCTAATGCAATAGCCCTCTGGAATGCCTTACCGGATGACTCCGCTTCATGCGCCGACAAGGAAACATTCCGCGCAAAACTGAACGAACATTTTTTCAAGCCTCTCTCCTGATAATCTCAACTACTTCGTGTTTATCGCTAATTGTTTTAGAATCGTACTTAGTTTTGTTCTGCAATCGTTTAACATATGTAAAGCATTGTGTATTCTTTTTTATCTTGTTCTAGTTCGTTCATGTGATTTCTGATTCCTATCTCCTGGGTAAACTTATTTGCTTTTATTCGTTTATTTATTTATTTACTTATTTTTTATTTGTTTATTTGCTTTTTCCTGTTGAACATTGTACCCTATCTTGTTACTTGTCCCCTCTTATATAATGCCTTCGGGCCTTTAAGGGCGAAATAAATGAAATGAAAAAAGTGTGGTTATGCATAGAGTGAAGTGTACTCCGTCGACCAACACGTCTGCTTTTGAGATTTGCGGCTCTTTTCTCGGGAGCACTCTATGTTTTAGTACATTCCATGACTCTTCGGACATATTAGTGGCGCGGCTCCATCGTCGGTGTGATTTAGCTACTGCGCATGCGCAGCTTGGCCGAGTTGTGTCGAAATTTGGTCGCAAGACAAAACATTCGACCTTGCTTCTTCGTTCTTGAGATATCTTTTGTCTTTCTTCCTCTCTTTTGTTGATGTTTTGTCTCTCCTTTTCGTTTTTAGTTCTCTCTATCTTACTCTTTTCGTGCTACATTATACATTTCTGCTTTCGTATCAACTCATCATCGCACACCTCCTCCTCAGGCACACTTCCGTC
Source organism: Rhipicephalus microplus (assembly GCF_043290135.1). Taxonomy (NCBI): domain Eukaryota; kingdom Metazoa; phylum Arthropoda; class Arachnida; order Ixodida; family Ixodidae; genus Rhipicephalus; species Rhipicephalus microplus. The sequence continues at coordinate 184,259,638 of NC_134701.1, forward strand.
TTCCATCTTTTTGGACACTACACAATACAAGGCTATATGAGGCTCTGCTCGTACGCCTCAATATCCAAGTAACACTATCCTGTACAAGGCTATGCCATGCCCTGCAAGTACGCCTGGATACCCGAGTAGTTATAACGCTCCTCCACGGATAAAAGGCAGATGGGTTGGGATGACGCCGCGAAAGATGAAATATTGCTTGCAAGGACAAAGCGAATTGAGAAATACCTACCTATTTAGAAAAATGCGATGTTCGGCTTGCTGGTTTTTGTTTCAAGCGTAGTTAGTGCGTAACAAATTAAACATAAAAGAACTACTGCATTTCATCATTTATTTCATACAATTTTCTGAGCCAATGCTGCACTTTCAAGACCATTTACCCAGGTTATGTCGACCGTCTGCAGCATCAGTACTTTATTGTTTTTCATGGCAGAAGCAAGAAACGCCTGCTTGGACATTTTATTCTCTCGCAGCTCTTTCGCCTACGTGCGGTCGGCACGTTTTTGTTCATTTGGTTCAATACTTCGATATTGAAAAATGCACAACCCGAATAGATAATATTTCTTTTCACCAATGCTATGTTATTTAGCTGTCACAACACAATGCCGCTGAAATGCGTAGTTGGCGGGCAGAAATAGCACCGCAGTATTGATGTCCTGAAAGGGAATAAAGCTGCTAAGAACAAGACAGAAATTGAAAAGTAGAAGGCGGAAAGCCATTTTATTGTAGTTCGTTCATCGAGAACTGGGGAGGTACTGATTAACTGTTTCTATTTTTTTCTTTCTAGCGGCAGTAACTTCGATTCATTTTTCACGCCCCCGCTCAATGATAAACGAAGCCTCGTCATGGCAGGAACAAAGAAGAAACAAAAGTGGCAGTAGGCGTGCCGGAGCAACAGAGAAAAAAAACTGGTGTGCAGCTCATATTTTGTCTTCGAAACAAAAGCGTGCAATTTAGCTAGAATACTTTTAAAATGGCTGCTAGAAAGCCAGAAAAGCGTTCACTAAGCAGTCATGCCATCTATTGCTCGCACGGGGGGAGTAATAGAAACAAAGTACCACTGGCCAGATAGCTGTGACGGCGCGCAATAAACGGCAAGCATAGAATATGTCCTGTATGACATGTATGAGAATGCGATGAAGTGACTACTTTATTCCAAAAATTCCTTTTTCGGTATTGAATGGTCTTTTGTGCTTCTAGATATAATTTATCAGAATCTCCAACAAACAATAGCTTGTTGCTTGTAATTGTCCTAATTAAAAATTTGTAAAAGGTTCGTGCCGCTGCACAAAATTTTCGTTATTTGTATGTTTGCTCACGCAGTCCAATAAAGCAATAACACCTTTATAAACTTAACGTTGAAAGCGAATTTCCCTAAAAATAGTATTATAGCTCTTCATTTAAAACAAATCAAACAATTGTAGCCAGGTGATACCATACTACATTTAGACTCTAACATTATTTTTATAAAACCTCATTTAGTGGTAATGTTGCATTTTGGCGTGTCGTGCGCTTTGGTTTTCTTGTATTTTTTCCAGTAAACTTTCTTTACATTGCGACGTCATATTCGTATGATGAATTTTATTACGCAAGCACTAAGGTGGAAATTTGTATTAAGCTATAACGTATTTGTTTCCCCCAAATAATTGATGTTTATCTTGCACATGCTCTGAATGACTGCTCTTGCCGCGTCAATGATGGCATGCACACGTTGTAAAGGTATATATACTTCCATAATCCGAATACCTTGAAGGATTCATGTTTTTATTAGTCAACGTGCATTACATTACAACAACGCACAATAAATGTGTGCAAGCCCCGCCGCGGTGGTCTACTGGCTAAGGTACTCGTCTGCTGACCCGCAGGGCGCGGGTTCGAATCCCGGCTGCGGCGGCTGCATTGCCGATGGAGGCGGAAATGTTGTAGGCCCGTGTGCTCATATTTGGGTGCACGTTAAAGAACCCCAGGTGGTCTAAATTTCCGGAGCCCTCCACTACGGCGTCTCTCAATCATATAGTGGTTTTGGGACGTTACACCCCACATATCAATCAATCAATAAATGTGTGCAACAAAGGCAAAAGCGTCAGGTACTGGCTGTCACTATTCTTGTATGGTCAATCAGCTGAGCAGCATATTTTGCTCCTCTTTGTTTACACTTATACGTTCGAAAGTTGATAGTTGTTAATTATACGTTCGAAACTTCAATTAGCATTTCAACTTAATTATCTGCCATATTTAAATATTTCTCCGTGGAACACGTGAAGTGATGCGTATTCGTTCTCCCGCAAGACAGACTGTACGGGCCTATAATAAGGCTGCTTTTTTATATAAGTGACGTCATATTCCAAGAAACTGCTAAATTGGCTCCATGCAAAGGCCATCTGCATTGTTTCAATCTTAGTATAGACAAAATCTGGTTCATTTGTGTGGTTCTTAGAGAGGTGGTACAGACGAAATGTCTATGTTCGTTTTTTTTTCTTTTCCTTCAAGACCTCATGACAATCAAGCAACTGGGTGGTACAAAGTAGCACCTAAAAGCGCATCCGCAAGGAGGAGAGAAATGTTGGACACTTAGTAAGCAATTGTGATAAGCACATTCAGAGAAAAAAACGAAGCACCCAATCGACGTGGCGTATTGTATTTACTACGCCAATCTTCGCGTAATACAAACTGAAAAGGAAACGTTAACCAATCAGAGCTGTTCAATCTCAAATTGCCAGAAGATCAAAATCAGTGTGAGAATTACATTATTAGATCTTCTTAATCTAGACATTCCGAGACATTCGGCTTCTGCGCAAAGCGGAATATATCAACAAGAAAAAGAAAGAAAAAGAAGAGTGTACCATTACATAGTACAGGCTTTATTTGACGAACCTTGTTACCATAGCAAAATATAGGTGGAAATTGCTTAGTCCAAAGATGAAATTAGATACAGGCTCCACCAGTCATGAAACAGCGGTACCATTTGGAGCTGTAATCTTCAATATACTAATCAGGAACAAATAACTGTTCGAGTAATGAAAGTCCTACGCAGCTCACTGTGAACGTTCCAGTCTGGGGCAACGGGTGAAATAAAATAAAAGCGACAGACATCCTACAGAGAAGTATGTGCATTAGAAATAAGACATCAGCACACGGGTGGGATACACAAGAAATGCACAAAATTTCAGACAGTGGGGTCTTGACTGATAAAATGCCTCATGTGTATTTTCAAAGCACGTATTTCATAATACTTTAACCTAGAATTTACGAGTATGAATGTGAAAAGGTGGAACTGGCGGTGTTTCAAAATGCCCTTGTGCGTTTTGCAATTCATAAGCGAGAAACGTATCAAGTGCTCTATATTTACCCCTCAATAGTTCATTCTTTACAAATAAGGGCTCTTCACAGTGCCAACAAATATCGTTGTCTGAGCCAGAGCAACTTTTGCAAACATAAGTTTTTGCAAACATAAGTGTTCGCTACAGAAAAAAAAACATTATGAAAAGGAAACCTCGGGGACGTTAACCTAGTAATAATACCTTGTTGGCTAGCCTTTACAGAGTTCTTTAAAATGGGGCTTTTTGTGAAATAGGGCTTTTTACGAGTCCTATTTCAACACAAGCCTTATTTAAAAATATATTACCCTGTGTTCTGTTCCTTGAGAAAATGTCGCAAAATCTGGCGCATACCGCGGTTCATACTTTGGGAAGCCCCGCAATTGATCAAGATCATTCTGTTATAACGACCTTGACTATTAGCGGGACGTTAATGGTCTAATTTGTTCTAGAGAATTCGTAGCACCACCTATAAAGCTGCATTGACAAATGCGGACGCTGTTCAGCACAAAAAAATGTTTTCACCACCAACGCTATGTTTGCTGCTATCAGTGTAAAGTGCGTGTTGTTGTAGTTTAAGCTTTCAGTTTTTCTGCGCATTGACCCGCCCAAACAAAGTCATCGACGTCATGGCCACCTGATAATACGGAGAGCTTTAAGCTTAAATTGCCGGTAACGAGAACGATTCCATAGCAGATTGTGGTTTATTTAGTGTGTGGGGAATAGACATGTTTCGTTGAGCCATACCTGCTCTTTGCGTCTTTCTGAGCGCAAGCCGTATCATCAGAAAGTATAGTGATGCCTATTTCAAGTTTTAGGTGCTCACATATATTTACAAATAACAGAATATTGATATTCAGATCTAGAGAAAATGCTATGGCATTTCATCGCGCCAGAATTGGTAGTTTTCACCAGAATTTCCAAAAACAAAACATCATTCGTACTTTCCAGCTCAGGATCTCTTTTTATGGCATGGGGCATCGCGATAGTATCAAATTACCATCTGCGTGCCATCGATTTTTAACTGGCACATCGTAGTTTGCAGTTAGTGAAGTTTGCAGTTAGTGAAGTTTGCAGTTAGTGAAGTGTGCAACTGAAGTTTCTCACTTCACACAAATAAGTCATGCTCTCATGACATATATCAAAACAACACTTAATGTTAACAAAAAAGTGTTATCTTAGTAAGACTAGCAAAAAAGTCTTTTTAGATCCGAAGCTCTATGAATGTATTTCGATAACGTTGTAAGTGAGAAAGAAAGCAATCACTTTTGCTTGCTAAACAATATTGGTTTCCACACTTCTAGCAGCGCGCAACGTTCATTCCCACGCAGCAGAGACCGTTCCGGCGCATTTCCACATCAAGTTAAACATTGGAAGGTGGAAACAGATCAGTACAAATCGAACAGTATTCGTAGCGTCAAAGCTAAAGGTATTCGTAGGCACGAAGTCGGCGTAATGTGAAACATGCTGAATCATTTTTACTACACGTTTCAAGCTCGCTGAACAAATAAAGAGGAAAAGAAGAGCAATGGCACGAGAGGCGGAGATGGAGGTGGTGGTGGTGGTCAAACATTTATTAACCATTTGAGAGGTGAATGGGTTGAGGCCTCATTGGCCTATTTCCCTCGCAGCAGTAGATGGAACCCCTATTTTGGATCTCTATTGTCAAGTCAAGCCGCCCAAGTCCGTTGAAGCTGGGCCTTTTTGCCCTTCGAGTCCTGACAGCCGAGCAGGGCGGCCTGCCAGTCCTCTCTCGTGAAGTTGTGTGGTGTGGGAATATATTAATTTGACTTGCACGTCCACACCATATGGAAGCTGTCAGCCACCTCTTTACAAAGCTGGCACTTGCGGAACTAGCTGAGGGAAGAGTTGTATTTGTGGCAACCGAAAATGAATGCTACTTTTTTAAAGCAAAAGCTGTTTTGAGATCAGACCAAAGGGCTCTTTTAGGCACTGTAGTTGTCAGCCGACGCTCTCAGTGTCCCTAACCGCTATGACGTGATTGAAGAAAAAAGCAAAATCAGAGAAAAAATTGGCAGAATGAAACAGGGTTTCAGCCAGAGCCCGCTATGTGGCAGCCAAGTATTCTACCACACAGCCTGCACTGTGCTTTCCTTTTGTGGTTTGTGACTGTGCCGTGACCGAGCTTACGGCTCCGTTACGCTCTCCACACAGGCCAGTGCTTGTTTACAGTGTAACCATAGTCGTGCTCACAGCTCCCTTTCAGGGGGATGGGGGAAGGTGGAGGTCTGTCGCAGTGCCTACCTCCCATTCCTATTAGGTCAAATATGGTGAATACTTAGGGTCCCCCCTCTAACGTGACAAGAAACGGACGGGGAGGGGGGAGTCACTCGTCACTCTTCGCCCATTGGCTTGCCTAAGGGGACAGCGCGAAATTTATAACTCAGAAGCACAAACATATAAGTTTCCACCCTTCTTAAAGCAGCCCAGTTGCACGCGATTATAACAAACTCTTATGGGACCATGCAAACCGGAATTATGCTTCCCATATGTCGAACAGAATGAGAGTTACATACACTCTGGGTGATTGTAACTGCCTGAAAATTCCGTGTCTCAACTTTCAGAACGAAATACTCGGACGTAAAAAACTTATGGCCTATTTTCACTTCTAAAAACAAGATGCTACATGGCAATTTTTTGTCTCTAGCGACAGACTATCCCAGAGAACGTTTATTTTGATCAACCCAATTGGCTGGAAGAGCAATAGAGCTTTAAAAAGTTATGTGCAGAAATGCATTTAAAATGTGTTTAACTTAGCTGTATCTCCGCCCGCCTGCTATCGCGGCGCGCGCTACAGAGATGCTTTGGCAGAAGTTCCATAGGATGAGCACAGATGGCAGCGCAGGACAGTGTGTTTTTCGGAACAATTTCTTGCTAATGCAACAACACGTACAGACTGCTCAAAACGAAGTTTTTTTTCTTTTGATCTCCATGTAATCAATAGTGACATAAATTCAACAAAGCACAATAAAAGGTAAAAGAAAACTTTAGCTTCGGCATGCTGTTTCAAATTGTACACTTGTTTGCAATCGTCTTTCATGAAGAAAAGCAATTCTACTTTGCTTGACACCAGCTGGCGTGTTCTTAACACTGATGTAAATGTAATATTTCAAATAAATTTAGGGGATTGAATAGAAATTAAAACGGAAGTACTTTCTGAACAAACTCACTCTGTGCTGTTGATACATCCTTTACGTAAAGACCGGATAACTGGGCAGCAGCGGCGTAGCAAGAAAAGCCCGCAGAATTCAGCGTGCCTCACTGCGGCATACATTTGCCAGCCACCATTCACAAAGTAAATGCACTGGTGGTTTCAAGTTTAGTACCTTCCTCTGAAGACACACATGCACCCACGCACGCACCAAGTTAGCTATCCCGCGAAAATTATGCTGAATAAACACAATTTGGAAGCTGAAAGAATCTAGAGAAAGAATGAATTGTTTTTGAAGATACAACTGGAGGCCACGTGTTTCCTTATTCTGAACTCGGAAAGACAAACAACATGCCCTAGCGTAAAAGCGGGCTGTCGGGTCGAGTCTACAAGGCAGCGTATTCACTCGTAAAGGGGTTTGCACTGCATCAGCATCTAGGGAGATGCCTCCTTGAAATTGAGTTAGATGCGATCGTGCAGAAAGAGACGGCTGAGGCAAACCTCTAGCTTCCTTAAAGGGAAGTCGAGGCAAGCACAAAGTGTTTGTTCTTTTTGCTCCTTACCTAGAACGAATACCGTGGCATACACAAGCACAGTATTCTTTGTTCCTTTCTATTCTACATTCGCTATTCTTCTCTGGCTTTCACATTGGTTGAAGATGTTCCCTCAAGTTGCACAATATTCTAAGCCCATGGCAGAACAGCTTCAGTGCGTTATACTTCACAAAAGCGCTACTGACATTCTTACCGGCCACAGGCTTGAACGAAACGTTGTAAATAGCGCAGTGCGCGTGAGTGACTGTATGCGTCATGTGATTTTATGCGTGTATGTAACTGTATGTTTTGTTTTTATTACTGTATACATCATTGTTATCACCCGGCACCTGGAGTAGCATGTCAGGTGAAAAACCAGGCAAACCTCTCTAGCTCCACATTAAAATAATTCTCTCTCTCTCTCTCAAAGCATGGAAGGCACGCCCTCGCAGGCGGCAATGACAAATGACAGCCATCATCAGAACGTCCTTGCTTTTTTGCTATTCTCAGTATATAAAAAACAAATACGGACGTTACTTTTACGACAGTGCGGAACAACCTTACTCAACCAAAGATAAGACAGTCACTGTATATCTAAGAGTTCCTTATTTTCCGAGGTGTCATTTCAGGCTGCATTCTCGGGCGTTTTTGAGATGCAGAAGCTACCTCCATAGGCCATTTATTTTCATTTTCTTGTCACTCTCTTGCTCTTGGAGTATACTATACAAAAAATACGGCATTCGCTCACTGTCAATTACAATTCCTTGGCTTTTCTGGCCATTACAATGAACAGTGATTTACGTTTATTTTAAATGTGTTGATTTGTGGATATATTACTTAATATTCGTCTGCTCAAAGTTACAGCTAAATCAGTGCTTACGCTGGTTACACAATTTTCTGGGCGTTATCTTGTATGGAATTCTCCGAATGGCCATTACCGACAATTCTTTGAATAGCTCATATGTTCCATTTATGTACTGCTTAGGAAAGTGCCACTTGCTTTCGCCTAAACATGTATTGCAAATATTTCAAACCATTCAAGCGACAAGAAAAACAATTCCTAGATCACACGTGCCTTGGGAATCGATGTCCTGCGAAGCAAGAGGAGAGCAGTTTTTATCGAGAAAAATTTTGCAAGTTTATGCTAAGACACGTAAAAACCGCTGACCGACTGTCTGTCTTCAAGGAAAACTCGGCTGGGTGCTTTTGAAAAAAAATATTCGAAAGAGAACAACGTGTTCACAAATTTTACAGAGCAGTTCTTAGCTGCGCCACTGGCGCGACTCCTCCAACTGGCTTAGGAGACCCGGTGCTAACGAGGACACCTTTTGGTGGCTGCTTTGAGTCACAGCATCTTAGGGTGTCCCAGGTGACTTTAGCCAGAGTTCAAAATTATGTCGGCACACGCAATCACGACGCGACCAAGTGCATGTTGCTCACCGTTGCCTGGAGTTACACTATTTTTGGTGTTCTCAAGTATAGTTTTATTAGATTTGTTTAATTAAATAACTTTTCAAGAAACGAAGATGGATGAAAAATTTTAAGGGTAAGCTATAGATCAGCTTGCAAAACGTCTGATTAGACAGTTTTGAACTTTATGTTCAGAAGGTATTTCTGTTTTTCTGCTAATTACAGATGCCGTCAAAATACAAAAAAATACCATGAGGCAAACCCGATCGTGGGTCAGTACGCACAATGATTCTAGTGCTTCCGAACGACCATAGCATTTGCCCCATTGTGCTGTCTCGGCAGGGCCGCAACGATGGGGGTGACTTTACGATGAATACGTTTCGCTATCAGCCAAAAAAACGATAACAGCTCTGACTGCTTATCGCTGTCATGAACCGGTGCGAGAGAAGCGTGTCGTTCGTACGCGGAACGTTTGGGAGCACTAGAATCATCGTGCGCACTGACGCGATAGCGGGTTTGTCACGTGGTACTTTTTGTACGTTGCGGCCATTTGTATTTAGCAGAAAAACTTTATTAATTCACAGACATAAAGTTCAAAACTATCTATTCGGACGTTTCGCAAACAGATCTACATCTTTCTCATTGAAATTTTTTAATCATCTTCGTTCCTTAAAAAGTTAGTTAAGTAAACAGATCTAATCAAGCAATATTTGAGAACACAAAAAATAATCTGATTAACTTCACGCAACGGTGAACCGCATGTACTTTGTCGCGTCGTAATTGCGTGAGTCGCCATATTTTTAAACTCTGGCTAAAATTACCTCGGACACCCTGTATAATAACATAACAAAGATCTATTAGGTGTAAAAGCGTGCATGCTGTACTTGCTTACTATATGCATTATTGCGTTTTGTTCATGTGACTTTACCAAAAATTCAGTACTTTCAGTAATTACAGCACTTTACTGTAAATATTTTCCACCAGCAGCAATTCGTTCTGTAATATAAGTACAATAAAATTTTTTATGTAATTGTTCATTTAACTCATTCGGTTTTGAGAAGTGATTTTGGCAATTGCCTCTTCTGCATCCGGTGCAATATTTTTTATGTATTTGTTTACTTAAGAAACGTGTCCTCTAACGTACTTTTTTTTTTCATCGTACAACTACCTATGCCGGTGGTGAATTTCGTCCTCGCTCTTTTTTATTACCTAGATTCAAGCTCTGCGTTTGCCTTCCCAATAAGAGGTGGGCCTGGTTTTGAATAAGTTTCATATCTTGCTATATATTGCAAGTGTTCTTATCGATCGACAACATATAGTGGAAACCTGAGGGATGAGGTCAGAGAGCCACATCGAAAGATGTCGATGTTGCGTACTAAACGCTCGCAGATTTCATAGGCCAATGTGCGTGTGCTTCCAGTACTAGAACGATTCGAGGTGACTGAGATCAGTAGCTGACTGATGTCAACGTGGCAGTGAAATTCCGTCTTTGGGAAGTTCATACTTACGCGCCATTGCTTTGAGTTTAATTCTGTGACCATTCTTAACTACAACCTAAATGCCGTTTAAATAACCACTGTTGCGTGTAGTAGCATATTTTCGTGCTCGACAGTTGATAAACGCGGTCCCGACTTTCGTGCGTGAATGCTGAAAATTTATTTACAGCACATGCACACTGTCTAAAGTTTTAATGGATTCGATTTGGAAAGAGAAAATAAATACGTTACAACCTTCGCAATTATACATTTGTTAAACCATTTATTGCGTAACCAAGGATGGAAGCCTGTCTGAGACTCTGTATAGCCTTAAATACCAAATCTAAAATGTTTTCTCATTAGCGATGAGGTTACCACTTCGGATAACTCGGAAAGAATGGACTGAATATCCGACAAGAAAGGAAGCATACGCTGTGCGCGGCGCGTGGAAGCACGCAGATGACTGCTTAGAATGCGGTGCGGCTGAGCATTCATTATGAACAGTTTACTATCCTTCCTCAAAAATACAGGCGTTCAGATGAAAGCAGCGCCCCGTCAGTGTGCTTCTTCCATAGAGCCGCAGTGTGCGCCGCATCTTGTGCTTCATTTAATACTGCCGCATGAGCGCCGGATTATTGCATTTCTTTAGTGCGAATGAATACTTTGTGCCCTCGCAGGGAGCCATATGTGTCTGAAGTGAAATTTGAGGGCTGACTCCTCGTTAAGCAAGTCTTCGCCACAGTTGTAACAAAACTAGCAATTTTTTACCTCTTTGATTTCTTTTTCTCTACCCTTCATCTAACTTTTTTTAGCAGGCTGGAATCCAACAACAAGCTGACTTTAAAAGAGAGTCAATGCGTTTGCGCTGAGGCCCATAGTTTTATGTTAATAAGGGAAACTTTCTCAGGAGTGTCGGACGTTGTATGAACGAACTGAAATGCAAACTTTCGTAAAATTGAATTAGAGCTACAGGAGTGAGAGGTGAAGCTATAGCTTACAACGTATAACTGGGAAGTTAGAGTGCAATTCAGAGTCTTATTTCTGGAGAGTTAGCAGTCTTTTTAAAGAGAGCAACTGCATTTTATAGTGACTCATTTGCTGCTGTTCAAAACAAGATTTTCTTTTTTCTCTCTGAAACAATTTCCTTAGAAAGCAATAACTCTAAGTGCTGCTCATTTTGCGTGCTTCACTTTCCAGAAACATATTTGAACATGCACTACACATAAAATTTCTTCTGTGACAACAGCTAAATCCGTGTAACGTTTATTGTTAGTGCATCAGGGGCGAAAAATTATTTAAGTGTTTATTTCTATGCACAATGTATTTCAGCAAATACTGAAAGGCACTTTTCTGCAAACATGTTGATGAAAAGTGCTACAGACTTCACCGATTTTGTAATTTGTAAATGTTAAAAACGTCTCAGGAAATCTTGAGGAAATGGCAGTGTAAGTACCAAAGTTTTCTGTTATTTTAGTGACGTAACATAATTATTGCCCTTTCACTTTTTAGTTAAGCCACTTGCTGAGTGTGAAATTTAAGACTCTGCATACGATATATCTGTATAACAGATACGCATAATTGAGCAGAACTGTTAAATATAGTGATTGTAATCAAACATCGCACATAAAACCAAGTAAAAAAAGAGAAGTGCTCTGAACCAAACACTAACGCTGTACGAATACACAATAATAGCCATAGGCTACAAGTTCCATTATAGAGAACTCTTGGGCTGTGTTGTAGTATTCTTCCTTAAACATGAACTTTCACTGAAGATCAAGTTTTCATTATTTCTTGAATTTTTTCACAAGATTGCTGGCATAACAATTTCACAAGATTGCTGGCATATGGGCGGAAAACTAACAGTTTGCTTTTTTGCAGGATAAACGGGTGAAATGCAACAGATAATACACATTGTCGAAACATGCATTGAAGGTTATGTAAAGAAAAAAGTATAATACGGGAAGAAGAAGTAAAAGGCGTGGCAAGTGAACGTCTTGTCAATACAGACACTATAACGAAGCGAAAGCGTTCGTCTATAAGGTGCCGAGGTTCACAGATGCACAGAACTCGAGGAATGCTTGGAGGTCTTGCGTCTTGAAGCGCGCGGGAAAAAAGACTGCTTCCACCGTTGCCAAAGGCAAACCGAACAGGCTATAACGGCTTAGCAGCACCCAACGCTTTGTGGCCAGGTCAGGGCAGGAGCAAGTAGGCCTCGCATCTACATGTTTCGCTGCAAATATCGTCGAAAGACGATAGTCTTGCGTCTGGAGAGAGCGAACAAAATGCTTATTCGATGTTCTGCGCGAGAAAATCGGTGAATTGTATTCTAGAGGCAATGCGTTAGAGTGTCTCGATCCGTGCAGTGAAAGTGAACGAGCGCATAGAGGGAAGTTACACTGTAAACAAAAAATATTACCAGCTGGGAGAAATCGGGGAATGATGCCCCCGCTCTCCAATGGTGGTCTCTTTAAAAACGGATTGTACCCGAGCGAATACATTCCTTTCCCACAATTTTCCTACGGTGGGCGCCACACAAAGAAAAACAGAGGAAAACGGGGCCAATCCTCTGATTATGCTCCCGTGGTTGCTCCGGAAATGCTCCGGTACATCACTTTTGCCTCGGTGGGTGCTCTTCGATTGACCCCGCTCATCGCCCAGCGGCATTCGTTGGCTGTTCGACGTGTGACGTAGGCAGCCTTTTCTCCGGGAGGCAGTTCCCCACAAACCAACACGTCGCAGACAGAGCCGGCGCAGTGAGGATAGTACGGTACAGTAAGGATCTATCTATCTATCTATCTATCTATCTATCTATCTATCTATCTATCTATCTATCTATCTATCTATCTATCTATCTATCTATCTATCTATCTATCTATCTATCTATCTATCTATCTATCTATCTATCTATTACCTTTTCAAAAAACTAGCCGCATTTTCTGTGTTGAAGATGGGAGAGATGACTATTCTTGCTGCTGCATTTTTTGCTCTTTTCCGTCGTGCTGCCGTGGCTTAGGCTGCAGTTTTTTTTTAAAGACGATAGTCTTTCCTGGGGAACTTCGACGAAAAAAAAAATTTGGTCTGTCTGTCTGTACCTTTGTCTGTTTGTCCCCTTTTAACGGTGTTGGGTAGTCGAAACGACTCACCCTATCCGCAGTGCCCACCAATGTTGCTCAAAATTCAGCGTTCATACTTGGGCAATCGTCAATTAAAAAGCAATTATTGCGCATGTCGGGGCGCCGTAAGAACGCGTATATATTTTGCATGTGCGTCTTTTAGTAGAAAAGGCATACATAAGTAATTTTAAAGACCGTAGCGCTTATCACGCTGCGCTTACCATGCAATGCTTGCACGAAAAAGCAAGTGTTTCCAACACTTTGCTAAGAGGAGACGGCGGTGGCGCCTACCCGTCGCCTTTCGTTGTACATCTTACCTCCGAGATGGGCGCGCACACCCGTCTAAGAGCCACGCTCTTTGTTTTCTAAGAAAGCTTCCTGATGGCGCACATGTCTAACGTGTGACGTGCCTTAATGCGCTCGTTCACCTTCGCTGCATGCTCAAGGCACTCTAACGCAGCGCCTCCAGAATACTATTCACCGATTTTCTTGCGCAGAACAATAAATAAATATTTTGTTCACTCTCTCCACACGCAAAACTATTGTTTTTCGACGACATCTGCAGAATAACATGCGGATAAGGGGCCAATTTTTTTTTGAAGAAGAAGAATATGGGAGCCCGAACAGTGCTGAGCCGTAGCTTCGGCCTGGACAATACAAAGACACTGGCTTCTGAGCTGAAAACGGAATATAGGAGGCACTGACACGTCGTGACGCTTCCACGTGCATTGCCTTCTGTGGCCTCAAGGCGTCTGCAGAGACCTTTAGGTTGGGTAAACTGGTCGGCCTTCCCTTATTTCTGTGAAAATGCTGTTGGCTTAGGTGGCGTAATGTTCGGGCCTTTTATCTTATTTATATTGTTACGTTGTAGTCAACCTTAATTTGTGCTTGAAGATGTTCGTCTTGAAATAAATGCTCAGACCAAAACTACCTTAAAAAATGTTCACAATGACGAGTATTTAAACAGAGCGGGCAGTACAAATTAAAAAAAAGTGCAAACTTACCTAGAATAATATTTTCCAAAGGAGATGAAGCTAGGCTTTCATCTAGCAAAGTGGATCCACTTTGCTAGAAGTATGATGATGAGCACGCGCTAAAATGCGACTGTAGTAATCAGAAATATTCTTTGATAAAACTAGAAAATGATCCGGAGGGGCATTACTGATGTCGTCTACGAGAGCACCAAAATAATATTATTTTAGTCAAAAATTCCTTGCGAATATTTTAGCAAAGGTAGAGCTATTGATTTAGAAATATATAGGAAACTTTGGCCAGCTTCAAACTTTGTTCGTGTCATTACATCGAATGTGCTACTTGATATTGAACGCTAATCCTCGGTGTGTGTGTGCGTGCGTGCGTGTGTGTGCGTCCGTGCGTGCGTGCGTCCGTGCGTGCGTGCGTGCGTGCGTGTGTGTGTGTGTGCGTGTGTGTGTGTGCGTGTGTGTGTGTGCGTGTGTGTGCGTGTGTGTGTGCGTGTGTGCGTGTGTGTGTGTGAGTGTGAGTGTGTGTGTGTGTAATACTTGTTTCCAAACGGTTCCCAATACAATCTATTGAAACGTTCAGCTTCACATTAAAATATAAGAGAAGTTCACTGAAGAAGACTGAACACAAACCAAACCAAGACAGTTTGCCCATTCGCTGTGACAGCTCCTGTAATTGCTTCTCATAGGAGACGTCACAGGCATGTTTCCATCGCAGAATAATCTCAGCCCGACTTATTGAGCCCTCCTCGTTGTGCTGAACAAAAAAAAAGCCAAAAATAAAAGAAAAAGTACGCTGTCATCAGGCAGAAGTCAAAGGGTAAGTGTTTTATAGAAAAAAAATAAAACACTGCCTAATGAAAAAGGTGTGACGCAGACTCCTTTTCAAATTTTCGCCTATACACGCATTCAAAATATTATCGGGGTCTGCGAGCTCGATAACCCAAAAGAGGACTTGGATTCCTGCAGTGATGGGTGACACCATACCCAACGTTTGTTTTCTTTTTTTAATCAAAATATTGGCATCTATTGATTGGAGCTCGCCACTAACCTTCACCTTTTTGCAGCCCATTGATTGTTTATTTTGCTGTTCTCTTGAAACCATTTATTACAGTTCTTGTTCATGTAGTTTCATTGATTGGTTCTTGTAAGATTATTGTTACTATTGCGGATTTTCTTCCCTATTTTTCGTCAAACGGCGGCTTTTTTGGCGATAAAAATTAGTATGCTTTTCTTACAGCAATAATATTATCAAGAGAGGTTTAACGTCCCAAAGCTACCATATTATTGCGAAAAAGGCCTTAGTGGGGGAGCTCCACAATTTTAGACCACCTGAGGTTCTTTAACGCGCACCCAAATCTGAGCACACGGGTCTACAGCATTTTAAATGCGAAGCATTTCTTAGCGAACTTCGGTTACTTTGAACGTATCTATCTATCTATCTATCTATCTATCTATCTGTCTGTCTGTCTATATCTATCTATCTATCTATCTATCTATCTATCTATCTATCTATCTATCCATCTATCCAGCCGCCTACGACATTTAGCTCTCCTGGCCGTTTCGATAATGGTATCAATACCCAACTTGGTATGGCATAACATGACTTTATGAAGAACATACCTGACAAGCCATAACATGAAATTCAAAACCTGCGTGTCATGAATCTGATGATTCACATTTCATGATCCTGCGGCTCTTGCGGTGGTTTCGTTCACATGGCATGTTGCAAAAGTGGTATGGGATGGCATGATTGCATGGCAAAAACAAGCGACCGAGCATAACGCGAAAATCAAGACATGCGTGTCGTGTAAATACATGACTACATGCCACGCTCATGATGCACTCAAGGCCGTTTCATTAGCATCACATAAACCAAATTCGGTATTACAGTACGTAAATGGATGACGAAGATATGTGACTGATGCAAACATGATAATCATGAGATAGGTGTCATGTAACAACATGACTACATGCCACGCTATTGATGCGCTGGTGGCCATTTCGCTAGCTTCATTTATACTGAATTTTGTATTACGCGACGCGAATGGATGACGGAGGTATGATACTGGTGCAAACATAAAAATCATGACTTGCGTGTCATGTAACAATATGACCACATGCCTCACTCATGACGCGCTCGTGGCCCTTTCGCTAGCTTCACATGTACCAAACTCGGTATTACGCGACGCGAGCAGACGACTTGGTAAATGACACATCGAAACGTAGGATCTGCCAAATTCGTTCTCGATTTTTTATATTCTCACTCTCTCTCTCTCTCTCTCTCTCTCTCTCTGTACGTGTGGGGAGGGTTAGTTTTATAAGTTGCTTCTTTTCATAAACTCACAGACTCTATATGATTTATTGAGTGTCCGTATCTTCAGTGTTCTCAGTTTCCATGCTTCTCGCGTGACTTGCAGTGCTCATGTATATTATTTTTGCTGAATTAGGCAGAAGTCAATCAGCTCAACCCTGGCAGTCATTGATGAATCTTATAGATGGCCCTTTCGGTATGCTGAAAAGTTGTTCTCGGAAGCCGCGCTTTCGTAGTTTGTCGTGCATCGTTTTGCAGCATTATGAGCTTCATTGTGAAGCGCTGCGCTTCGAATGACTGTAGATTTTATAGGATATATGTTAAATTGTTTTTAGGGGTGAAGCTTTTTATAGTGGCACCCGTTTGTCCCTTGTGATCATTTTAGTAGTCGTAGTGTGTAACCAGTCTTACATTTTGACCTTCAAGGTGATGCCGGTGAGAGATTTCTTCTGTGTGTTGTCGAACAATAAAAAATTTGCAGCGTGCGCGTTAACTAATAGCCGAATTCTCCTGTCTCTCATTCCCAATTAGCAGCTAATGACATGTACATTCAGCACTATCTGACAAGAAAGGGTTGCTAGGTTATACTTGCTGGGCATATCCTCATTGGTTTTAGAAAGGTTTAGCGAGCGTTGGGCCGCATTGCCATAAATACAGTAAACTAGTATACACCATGAAATCGAGGTGGTTAAAAGTGGGAAGTAGACACGAAGCGCAAGCCGTAACAAAGTGTGCGTCTGCCACCTCTCATTTAGTCTTTGGAATGTCCGCTGGATGGCGGTGCATATGCGGAATACATGATGAAAAGATGAGAGATGGTAGTACTTGGAGTGTTGAATAGATGGACGAGCGGACACACAGACCGATGCATGGACGGACTCACGGATGGCTGCACCAACTGATGGATCCATGGATTGACGCAGGGGCGGATGCATGGATGAACGCAGGGACAGACGCACAGATGGACGTGCGGACGCACGAAGAGACGCACGCATGGACGGGCGAATGGACGCATGGACGGTCACACAGACGGACGCATAGACGGATGGAAGCAAGAACGAATGGACGGACGGATGCTTCGCCCCACTCTCCATCATTCTCTTCGTGGATATGCTGCCATTTTTTTCTTTTTGGTGGCATTTTGCATGTTTGTATGTCTTTATCTTCTTTTCCCAAATGCTAGGTAATCATCCGAAAACGTCAGATTATTTTGCATTATTCAAAGAATAACAACTTAAGTGTTTTCTTGAATTTCATCTCCTAGAGCTCTGTGGGAAAGAATACACAGCAATTCTGCAATGCTTGCATGAGAAGTTGGGACTTCCTTCATCTAACCAATGCGTGAAACGATCAGCATAGGACAAATAAACAACGAAGCAAACGCTTTAATAAAGTACTAATCTACATCACTGAAACTCTGTCTGGGCGAAGTAAGTATATTTCTATAATACTCTGGAGCTACAACACAAAATCTGCGGATAGCAGGAGTGAAAAACAAGTGAAAAATGCTCCGGAGGTACCACGTAATCACTCCGGCCAGCCGAAGGAAAATTTCAGTAAAAAACTGGCAGCTCCCACGTGCAGTGGGAATAAATGATATGCATACCACGAATGAAAACGGTTGATATGTCTCTTTCAAAATACCACAACGTTACGAGGTGAGGGTAAATTATGTCGTACACGACTTCCGTGTCATGATTATCATGTTTGGATGTGTTGTTTACTTTCGTCATCTATTCACGTCACGTGGTACTAAATTTAGTATATGTGGAGCTAGTGAAACGGCCGTGAGTATACGCTCTGAACATGGTATGTTATCATGTTCCTACATGACACGCGAGTTAGGATTATCACGTTTGCACCAGTCATATATTTCGTCATCCATTGATCTCACGTAACACCAAATTTGGTATATGTGGAGCAAGCAAAGCTGCCGTGAGCGCATCATGAAGCCCACAATATACTCCAATGCGTTTAGAAAAAAGGGTAACAATTTAAAGTACTCGGTACTCTTTTTTACTAACGTATCGTCGCTGATTCCAGCCATAGCCTCCTCTATAACTTTGTGCCCGAGCGGTCGGTCCCTCAGCGCCGTCCCCCGAGCTATTATGGGATGCGAGCGCTCCTGGCGGAGCGCCGAGGCGCAAAACGAGAGAATGGATGGCAGCTATGGAGAAAAAACCGGCTTTGAGTAACTACCGAAAGGGCAAAAATGAAATAAGGAGGGAGGCATTTTACGATAATTCAAGGGGAAGCGCTTTACTGTTTGAAGCGAGATCGGGTTGCCTTAGAACGCGTAGTTATAAAGCAAGATTCAGTAAAGAAGAAGAACAATGCACATGCTGCGGGAAAGATAAGGAAACGGCGGAGCATGTTCTGATTGAATGTGGAGATATCCACCCAGGTGTACTCCTGTATCCGTCAACTGAGCTCGTAATGGTTCTAAATTCTCTAAAGAATTACGCGGAAGTTTTCCTCGCAAGAGCGAGAAAGATGAATCAGCCACTGAAGGCTGCCGTTGACAACGCCGCGCAAATACTACAGAAACGTGACAAACTCAAGTGCTCGACCCCGGGACATCACAAAAAACTTTTGGAGGTTGTGCTCGTGAAGTTTCTCCGCCCACGTTTTCTGAACTTCGCGACGAGTGTGACTGACAAACACGACTTGGCAAAAGATTTTCATGTCAAACCATTGTCTCGAAAAGTGCTCAAGCTTTGAGCGCGAAATCAAATAACAAAGCTCACATTGCATTCTGCATACAGTGCTTGTGTTAAAAATTTGGTGTGTGCGCACTTCTTAACGTATACGCATAATCCAATGCAATGTAGACGGTTTCTAGACCGTCATAAACGCAAGCGTGCATAGGCCGCGTCGTCTGCTGTTATTATGGGATCGGTGCGGCATCTGGCGGCGAGCGCCAAAACTATAAGGGACGGATGGCGCGTATGTATTTAGCGCTAATGCGCGGGCACAAAAAAATATAGGAGGCTATGTTCCAGCTTGCGCGCACGTGAACGCTACAATGGAGTATCGTTGACGCGCGTGCAAGCTGGGCACAGCGACGATACGTTAGTAAAACGCGAGCACTTTATATTCTTATGCCACGCTTTGCCAGCGTCCGTCGGCGTGGCCTGACGGCAATCGGCGCGAAAAGCTGCATTTCGCGTCGCTGCGTTACCAACACAACACTGCGTCTCCTTCTTTTCGTGATGGAGGGACGTGAGACGCGTTGAAGCAGGCATGCGCTATTGCAACGAAGCCCGGCGTGCGCATGCGAGTATTTATTTATTTATTAGTTCATTTATTTATTTACAAAATACTGTCAACCCTCCTTGAGGGTTATTACAGGAGTGGAAAAGATACAAACTTTTAAAAAGCAAGGCAATGCAGTGGTAATACAAGAAGAGTACATAAGAAACGCACACAAGAGTAATGACATCATGACATGCAAGCGTCGCGATCAAGGTGATAACTAATGCATACACCATACAGGCATAGAAATACATTGCCTACAACCAAATGATGAAGAAAAAAAAATAAATTGTTAGTGTGTGGATGCTTTCACCCATATGCAATTAGGTTAGCACATAGAACTTGGGAGCACCGACATGAGATTTTCAACTCTTTCTAGAAATGTTTGAAGCGTTGACTGTGCTGGAATAGCTGAATCAAGCGCATTCCATTCTCTTATTACGCGAGAAAAAAAGGAAAACCTGAAGGTATTGTTACTGCGGATATCAGGTCGTGTTTTTGGTGCACTTTCCCTTTTGCTTTTATCATAGTGAAGGCGCATGCATTATTTCAAAGTGGCCGTTCAACAGCAGGTAAAAGAAATTCAACCGATGTATTTTTGCTCTATCGCGGAGCGTGGGTAGATCTTCTCGGAGCAGAAGCTCAGAAAGGGAATCCGTTCGCTTATAGCGGTTAAAGATAAATCTTACGCCTTGGGCTGCACGCTCTCCAGCAAAGCTATGTCAGTATTTGTTGAAGGAAACCACACTATATTTGCATATTCTAGCATAGGTCTTATGAAGGTAATGTAAGATAAGCACCTTGTATCTGTGGTAGCAAAGCGTAGGGCCCATTTTAGGAACAACAACTTGTTCATTGCCTTTTTCGTCACTTGTTGTACATGCGCAGTTCATTTGAGGTCAAATAATATTAAAAGTCCTTAATATTCATACTGAGTTGCTGTGCGAATGGTGACACCATTAAGCGAGTATGGAAATAATAGTTTGCTTTTCTTTCTGCTTACGTTCATCATGACCGTTTTTTTTTTCAGAATTAATCACCATCTGCCAATCTTGGCACCACTGGGCTGTGTTGTTGAGGGATTTGTTAGGCCAACCTGATCGTCAAGGTGTTATGGCACGACCTGTGCATGGCGTGGCAACGCCGGCGTGACGCGACGAAATGAACGCCGGCGAGCACGCGCATGCGTCACGTCGAAATGTATTGGCGTCTTGACTGTGTCTTGTAGTCATGCTCTCAAAT
Source organism: Rhipicephalus microplus (assembly GCF_043290135.1). NCBI lineage: Eukaryota > Metazoa > Arthropoda > Arachnida > Ixodida > Ixodidae > Rhipicephalus > Rhipicephalus microplus. Next base: position 184,280,446 of record NC_134701.1, read on the forward strand.
GACACGCATCGCACGATTATCATGTTTGCACCTGTCGCATGCCTTCACCATCAAATGCCGTCACGTAATACCAAATTTGGCATATGTGAAGCTACTACTTCAAGCTAGCGAAACGGCCGTGACCGCATCATCCGTGTGGCATGTAGTCATGTTGTTAAATGACACGCATGTGGTGATTATCAGGTTTTGATGTCTCATTTACCCATGTTGTCCGTTTGCCTCACGTAATACCGAGTTTGGTACATGTGAAGCTAGCGAAACGATCGTGAGCGCGTCATGAGCGTAGCATGTAGTCATGTTGTTATATGAGACGCACATAATGTATATCATATTTGCACAAATATCATAACTTTATCATCCATTCACGTCCCGTAATACCTAATTCGGTATAAGTGAAGCTAGCGAAACAGCCATCAGTGCTTTATGATCGTGGCATGCATCAAGTTTTTACATGACCATCATCTCATGATTATCATGTTTGCACTAGTCAAGTACCTTCGTCATCCATTCACGTACTATAATACCAAGTTTCGTATATGTGGCGCTAGCGAAGTGCCCGCGAGTGCATCATGAGCATGGCATGTAGTTATGATGTTACATGACCTGAATGTCATTATTTTATTGTTAGAGTCTGTCGCTTGTGTTTGCCATGCAATCATGTCATACCACAGCAGTTTTGCAACATGCCATGCGAACGAAACCACCGTAAGAGCTGCACGACCATCAAATGTAAATGATGTCATTCATGACATACATGTCGTGATTTTCATGTTATAACTAGTCAAATGTGTTTTTCATACAGTCATGTTATGCCATACCAAGCTTCGTATCGATACCATTATTGAAACAGCTAGGAGAGCTAAAAGTCGTAGGCGGCTAGATAGATAGATAGATAGATAGATAGATAGATAGATAGATAGATAGATAGATAGATAGATAGATAGATAGATAGATAGATAGATAGATAGATAGATAGATCGGTAGATAGATAGATAGATAGATAGATAGATAGATAGATAGATATAGATAGATAGATAGATAGATAGATAGATACGCTCAATGTCGCCGATGTTCCCTAAGAAATGCTTCGCAGTTAATAAAATATTCGCAGCGTGTGCGTTAACTAAAAGCCCATTCTCCTGTCATTATGTCCCCATTAGCAGCCATTGGCATGCACATTGAGCACTATCTGACAAAAAAGGGCTGCTACGTTATACTCGCTGGGCGTAACCTCCTTCATTTTAGAAAGGTTTATCGAGCGTTGGGCCACAGTGCCATGAATACAGTGAACTAGTATATACCATGAAAGAACTCGAGGTGGTTAAAGCTGGGAAGTAGACACGAAGCGCAAGCCGTAAGAAAGTGTGCATGTTCCACCTCTCCTTTAGTCCTTGGAATGTCCACTGGATGGGGGTGCTTTTATATGCGGAATATATGATGAAAAGATGCAAAGTGGTGGTACTTGGAGTGTTGACTAGATGGGCGGATGGACACACAGACAAATGCATGGGCGGACGCACGGATAGCTGCACGGACGGATGGACGCATGGACGTACGCAGGGGTGGATGTATGGACGGACGTAGGGATGGACGCACGTATGGACGTGCGGACGTACGAAATGACGCACGCAAGGACGGTCAGATGGACGCATGGACGGTCACACAGATGGACGCATGGACGTACGGAAGCAAGAACGAATGGACGGACGGATGCTTAGCCCTACTCTCCATCATTCACCCCGTGAATATGCTGCCATTTTTTACAGTGTAGTCACGAGTGGTTTCGGGCAGTTATCTTCGAAAATGAAGGAAGGCGTGTGTGCCTGTCTCGTAGGCGATAAGGTGTGGAACGCAAAGCGACGGGTCGGTGCCACCACCGTGTCGTCTAAAGTTGAATTCTAATGGCGGAGTCGGTGCAGCCGACCGACTTCGCGAGCGAGCACTCGACTCTGGCGTAGAGCAAATCCTCCAAATCCGCCATCAGAACATAACTCGCCCTGCTTGAGCAAGGCGGAAGCTGCCGCGTTACTCAGGATACCTTGTGCGTGCTCTCTTCCGCTGTCTGTGTCCCAGGTGGTTTACCAGCATCGCCGCATCGTTCGTTTGCTTGTTCAGCGCTATTCACCTGTGCGGAATGGATATCACGCCAAGTGTGCAACAGCTATTGTCCACGACGTCTGCGATGGTGACCACACAGTATGCGGAGCAACATGGTAAGTGTCTTTTCAATTTCAACACTGTGCTGTAATTGTAAGTTGAATGCAGCACGCGTCTTGCGTGGAGCGATTGTCTGCACGCGCTATGTTCATGTTGCAACGTCTCTTTACTGCTGATGCGATCGTGTCACTGAAAGGCATCGCATGAGTCATACCGTTGTTCGTTTGCCTGTGTCCGTGGAGAACAAAAACCTTCGCCGCATTGATTGCGCAAACACCGCTGTAAATATACAGCCAAACGTAAACGTGCGCGCGACACCACTGTTCTTGCACATAACGGCGTCATTAGTTAGAAGCGACTTGCTATCACTTTAGAATGTAGCCACACGAATAGAAACGAACTGAGTTGGTGACAAGCGTGTTTGGTATAAGGGCAATTTGACCGATCGTCCAAAACAATTTTTTTCTGCCCCCTACTCCACTCCCGCGGCGAGTGTCCCGATTTCAGAAGTCCCTAGGTTGGCAGTTACGCATTTGCGGCGAGATACCTCCAAAGTAACGCTTTTACCGTACACTGTAAGCAAAAACTATCCGAGTTTGGGGTTTTTCCGGCTCATGACCTCCGAAAACTCTCTCGCGTTTAAAATTACTACCTCGCGTAGGAGTAAAAGATGGTACATGACATAGTTTTACCACCACCTCTCCGGCAAGTAGTAAAAGGATGTCAAAATCCAGTTATACCACTTAGGGAGTTTTCTATCACGTGATTTTTAACCTGAGTTTCAGAGTTTATTACCACGTGACTGCAAGGTGCAGCTGCTTCGGCGGCTTTTGCCCCATACCCTCTTTGTGACGCTCTCAGTGAATACTGAAGGTACGCGAAGCCCACAGATGTTTTTTTTTGTTTTTTTTTGCATCGCCGTGCCTCTGGACTGACCTCGAGTCAGCGCACTTTTACTGGAACTGGGGGCAGCATAAGCACATCAAGCGAGAACAGCATTCTTTGAAGGGCCTCTCAAAAGAGAAAAAAAAAGAAAGAAAACGTGCTGTGGAAAGTTGTCTTGCATATTTTCGCAAATTGTTGCTTTTGCTCGGCGGTGGCTTTGGAGACAGACAGTGCAAGAAGCTCGGTATCTGTGTGTCTGGCTGGGCTGATGGATCTCACGTGTTTCCTACATCATCGAGCGACCGTGCTCTTCCGAGCGCCTCCGAACCTGCATGCACGTCGCGGATATCTCCAGTTCGCGGATATCTCCAGATCTACCAGTGGTAACAAAATCAATCTGGTGTCATCGCCCGTGCTTGCCTGCTGGAGAAGCAATAAGCAAATTGCTTCACTCTGTCGTCGGCACCGAGCCGCGGCCACCAGTGACCAGTGGGAGTGTGTCGCCGGGGCAGGTGAAAGAAGCATCGCATATATTTTGTTCCACAGTAGGCGATGTCTGCACGAGTAAAGTGCTGCCCGAACTGCCCACCTCATGCACCAACTGTTCTCAAACATGTAGCACGAAGCCGATAAGAGGCAGACGGAACCAACAAGCGGCGGCCAGTGAGCACGAAGAAAACCCGGACCTGCCCGGATGATGGTCTTTCGTTGGAAGTATGCATACACCGCCCCGTCCCCGCAAGATAGGGTTGACGTGTTCATTTGTGTCTGAAATGACGACGAATTTCGCACAGGATATGTGTTCTGTGATCGCCAGCTGTGTTTCATCGGATAGCCGTGCTCCTCGAAAAGGCCTAGAACGCCGTCGGTAAGCAGCTTGTATGCAAGCGTGCACCGCTCTTCTACGCCCGCTGTGATGAAGACGTGCTGCTACTCTGTTTGTGCAGCGTCGCCTAATGAAAATCATTGAGCTACCATGCTTTGTGTGTACTTAGGTATATTTTATGGACTTGTGCATCAGCAGTGCTAACACGCGTGGGGCAAAGAGCCCGGTAAGCCAAGCAATTATTGGATAATCAAAAAGGTGAGATCGTGTAGATTTATAATAAAAGGTCGGTGTAACATTTAGTGCCCTGCAGCCCACTTGAAGCTTACGCTTGCACCTTGAAGCGTTGTTGTTAATCGGTGCAAAAAAAAGAGCTCTCCTACCGGTACTACATGGCTGGTCAAAAAGTCGTGCCTATATATATATAAATACCGAATTGTCGAAGTGTAGTCGAGCAACGAGCAACGCGTGCAGTCTGTTGTAGTGGTGTATTATTCTGCATTTGTTGTGTGTGCGTGTTTGTCTGCATGTGAATCTATGTGTCACCAATGCTGCCGTTCAATAAATTCAATCAATTCTGCTATTCAATAAATTTGTCGGCTCTGGGCGAACGCCCCCGTCAATTTTTATTTTTTACCCCCAAAAATAACTTCCAGTAATCACTTCAAAAACCTTGTGAAGGTAGTAAAAATTTACTCTCTCTATACTCGCTGAAAACCTCACTGGGGTAAATATTTACTACTCTCCCTACGTTCAAAAACTCAGTTAGCACGAGAGTAAATTTTTACCTCGGTAGTAGGTGGTAAAAAAAACCCAGGAGAGGTAGTGCGCTAGAGGACAAATGGTTTACCCAGTTTTTGAGGTTATTTCAGGTCATTTTTGTTTAGTGTGTACAAGCACAACGCAGCGCGAGCGTTTCGGTACTGCACTACTATGTGGCAAGTTCCAGCGCACTCACCTTTCAGCGGAAGCGGCGCAGAAGCAGTTGTCTGCCTTTATATGTCTCGGAGAAACTATAAGCCAGTGTTACGCACCCGAGAATTTCACTCCCAGGAAATTTTACCTGCACAGGTAGCAGCGTGAGTGCATGTTCTGCTATCTAATAGGTTGGCAATGTTACCAAGCTCAGGACATTGAGCACATCCAAATTAGGAATCGGTCTCAGTCCACAGAAATCAGGTTGCTTTTCCTGGAGTGTCACTGCCTGTTTCAGGCCTGAAAGAGCGTGCTTTATTATGATTAACAGTCAGCTGATCAGAAACTCTGTGCATCATGATGAGAGTGTGTAATTCAATCAAGAATGTGCCCAATGTGTTGAGCTACTGTTGAGGAACTTGCATGCCACCATGTATGCTTACGTGATATTGTTATTCAAAATTTTGTGTCGTGATGAGATAGCATAACAAACATAGAGTTACTGTTTTGTGAAGCTGTGTTAAAAAGCCTCACATGGCTTAGCTTAATTGCATACATATTTGCATGAAATTCACATAGTGCTTCAGTATACAGCAATTTGGGTCACAGAACACAAATCGTTGGTCGTTATGTCGCTTCATGTATGCCAGCTGTATGAATAACAATGCATTTCGTTTTTCCATTCACAGTGCCGGAACACAGCCAAAAGAGCGAGCAACGCAGTGAGTTCATTTATTTATTTATCTAAAGAATACTGCAGGCCCATTTAGAGGCCCTAGCAGGACAGGATACAAATGCATTCAAGTAATGAAATATACATGATATATACAGCTAGATCAGTGCAAAAAACACCAAGCACTGTAACGACAAAAATCAAAGAAAAATTGATATCAAGACAAACTAAAACAGGTTGGTGCTTATATATGCCTATATGCTCTACAATTAATACCAACACAGCAGAATACCACAACTCTCCAACACCTGTGTCGGGTTACGTGCAAGTGGTAACGTCTGTACAAATGTCTCGAGCACTTTTTCTTTTCAGGTACAGGCTGTGAGTGGACGGCGGGAGAAACAAAGCTGTTGCTCGACTACTACCAGCAGTATTTTTCCCAAATAGGGCCAATGAAGAAATTTAAAAATAAAAAAGCAATGTTTGCCAAAATAGCGGCCAACATCACAGAGGCTGTCGGGGTCCCTAAAACAGGGGACTAGTGCTGCAGCCGCTACAAAACAGTCATGCGACGAAAAAGAAGTGCTGCAGCACATAACAACAAATCGGGGAATTCCTACTCATTGGATAAATATCGAGATTTCGCACATCTAAGATGCCGCTGGAATAGACAGTGGTGTGCAACACGGCACTTGGAAGTTACTTTTACAAGATTGCGTTGCAGAATTCCTCAACTGAATTATTATTTGCATAAAGTTGGTCTAAAGGCGTCACCTTTATGTCAGACTTGCCAAAAAATGGAAACGATAGATCACTTCTTTTTGTTCTGTCGCCGGTATTCTCATCAGCGGAAAAGATACCTGGTAGCTCCACTTGAAAAATTGGGATTAGAATTAAATGTGGCAGTAATTTTGTCGTTTGGCAGCATTAAATTCGGTTATAGCCACAGGGACGTCTGCTCTGCGGTATTTGAATACATAATTGAAACAAAGCGATTGCCATGTTAATCTGCCTATATATGTATATATATATATGTGTGTGTATGTGTATGTATGTGTGTATGTGTATATATGTATATATGTATATATATATATATATGTGTGTATATATATACACACATATATATACATACATGTATATGTATGTATATATATATGTATATATATATATATATATATATATAGACCCACCATTACCTCTGTCTCAAATCGCATCTGATGGCCTGCATCGCTCCCTGCTCAGATATACTCCTTTTTCGATTTTCGGCTTTCCTTTCTATATTTTTTTAGCCCAAAATTACGTTTTCTTTGAAAAACCATTAGCCTTTTAGCTAAAATCCTGCCGCCCGGTTCTTGGCCGATCCCCCTTTGTGGGTGTGCGCCAGAGTGTCAAGGATCATCATCATCATCAACAAATCGGGGAATTCCCCTTGCGACGTTCCCTTTGAAAACGACATAGCCAAAATACGTTGGCTAGATAATAGCCTTGAGCCAGAAGAGGTCAGGGACAGCTCTGGAATAGTTTCTATTAAAAGACCGCCCAGCCAAGCGTCGACGAGCCAATCGTCGACAAGCCAAGCATCGAGGAGCCAGGAGCTGACAAGCCAAGGTTCAACTAGCCAGGAGTTGACCAGCACAACGAAGTAACCTGAGCCCAAAAAGCCGAAACTCTCGGCTTCTAGAATGCTGGAAATTAATCACTTCTTTGACAAAATGAGCAAAATTCAGGAAGAAAAAGAAAAAACGAACTGAACGCGAGAATGAAAGAAGGAAGCGTCATGAAGAGAGGCAAGAACAGAAGGAGCGCATTCGGCAAGAAAAAGCAAAACATCATGAAGAAAAAATGAAGCTTTTGAGCCGCTTTCTTGGTTTAGACAATGAATGATTCCAGTGGCCTAAACTACAATTAGCATGTTTAAATAAAATGTACAGTGCAAAACATGTGCTTGTGTATATAAAGGGGGCTGCGCATTGGTGCACACACACAGCCTCCCAACTACTGTGGGGAACTAAAAGGCTAATTCAGACAAAACAGAGAATTATGGTGTTCTTTCCCACAATCACTTCGCAGGAGCTTAGTCAGGACCTTTGCACGCTTAATTTCGCCAAGCTTGTGCAAAGCTCGCTCCCCATCAGTTTTATCACTCTGGTTATCAGTGCAGTTCTCCCACTGAATAGCATTGGGTGCTCCATCATCATCGATATCATCATCTGGCTCTTCATCACCGTAAACGATGCACAAGTTATGAAGGGTACAGCAGCTTATGATAAACTTAGCCAGTGGATAGCGTGCAACTGCAGGTACATGAGCTGCCTGAAACGCTTCTTGAGTGTGCTGAATGCATTTTCAATGAACACTCGTGTGCCTGAAAACTTAAAATGGAAGCCTTTTTGTTGCTTATTCATTGCACCGTAATCCCTGTATGGTGTCAACATGTACTCCCGCAGTGGATATGCTGCGTCCCCTAATATATGATAACGGCCCTGACATACTGAAGCTATGTTCTTTGAAAGAGGCGATAAGCTAAACACATGAGAGTCGTGCATTTTGCTGGAGGTTCCAGTGAACGCATCGAGGAAGCGCCTCTTGTGGTCACAGACGGCTTGCAGTGTTAGTGAAAGGTAAAGGTGCCTGTTGCAGTATGTGGATGCAACCTTGTTGGCTGGGTACTGTATCTTGACATACGATCCATCTATACAGCTAATAACAGCAGGCATTCCAGACACCTGCAAGCAAGTTGTACTCTTCTAATGAGTGATATCATCATTGAAATCAAATTTCGCGCAGCCGGAGCAAGATAGAAGGAGAAATCTTTCAGTTTTCCAGAATACCTTGCGTGCATTATTCCATTCCACTAATTCTTTTGTCGAATCCTTCGTACGCATTTGTTCGCTGTCTGCAACAAACTCTTTTGCCGATTCGACCATGTCGTCCACCAATGCCAAAACACGCAACAGCAGTGACCCTCCCAAGGGGGCGAAAGTATGAGGGGTAATTCATGCAGCGGCCAAACAGCCCGACCCGTCACTTTAACGGGCGTAGTCACGTGAGTACAGCACGCCGAGTTCCGGTTGAGTCTACCGATTTCGGTGGAGCAACATTTCCCGCTCCTCGGGGTTACTCCTGCCCTGGACCCACTCCGACTTTTTCATTGGAACACTTGACTGCCATCCTCACTCTGCCATTGGAACACATTTGATCCGACTCCGCCGTTGGAATTGAACTTTAGAGTTATGGTCATTCTTCTAAACAGAGAGGAGTACCATTGTGAGGCTCCATTAAATTTGGAATGACGTCTGTAATTTTAAACATAGTCTGTAAGTATAAGTCCATCAGAGAGTGCATGAATTCGAGCCTACTCGAACATCTGGTTCGTTTTCCAACCATTTATATGGCACGAGCATGCAATGAAAGCCTACAACGACGACATCTCTCACAACAAAGAAACCACCGTTTGTTGAAATGGTCTACGTGTTCTCGCTCTTTTCTATTCTGTTAGTCTTCCAAGTCGGTTCTTCCTAATCGCTACTTTAGATGGAGCTTCAGTAGCGCAATCCACGCTGCATGAGAAAACTGGTACCGGCCTTTTCCAGTCATGCTATTCTTTATATGTGAAGCTGCTCTTTGACTCACGTGTGCAGCGCCGTACGTACGTACATGAGTCCGCTTGAGCATGCTGCAACACGTTCTCCTCGCCGCAGTTCTTCGAGTCGTGTCAAGTAGGTCACGCCACAGGTGCGCGCTGACGTACGTCATGCGCCATTCGCAGGCTTTCTCGCAAGTGCATCCTGAAGTCGCCATCTCCCTCAACCGCAGCACGCTCACCGCAGCACCAAGGTCTATTCAAATAGGTCGCGAAGGCTCGGGCGAGCAGCGGTTCAAAAGCTATTGCCAGCGACAAAATGATTGATTTGTGGTGTTTAACGTCCCAAAACCACCACATGATTATGAGAGACGCCGTAGTGGAGGGCTCCGGAAATTTCGACCACCTGGGGTTCTTTAACGTGCACCCAAATCTGAGCACACGGGCCTACAACATTTCCGCCTCCATCGGAAATGCAGCCGCCGCAGCCGGGAATCAAACCCGCGACCTGCGGGTCAGCAGCCGAGTACCTTAGCCACTAGACCACCGTGGCGGGGCAGGCAAAGAACAAGGACAATGGCTTTGAATGCACTGCTAGCTGGATTTTCAACCAGGAGTATGCCTACATCCCGGTTTCCTTTTGAGCATGCAGTGCCTAGTATTCGCGTTATCGGTGAGCAAATTACCAAGTTACCTCTCACTCTACAATTCGCATGTCTTCATTCGCATGCGTAGCGGTAATTTACTGGAGTATAACGCAAAAAAGAAAAAAAACATAACGCAGGAAGTGTGCGCAGATTTTTCAATGCGAAGCATTTCTTCGCGAACATCAGCGACGTTGAGCGTATCTATCTATCTATCTATCTATCTATCTATCTATCTATCTATCTATCTATCTATCTATCTATCTATCTATCTATCTATCTATCTATCTATCTATCTATCTATCTATCTATCTATCTATCTATCTATCTATCTATCTATCTATCTAGCCGCTTACCTTTAGGTGCTCTCGGGGTCATCCCTTTAACGTGGCGTGAACCAAAATTTGCATGGGAGGGTAAGATGGTGTGACGAATATGACGCGTTAGTCAAGACATGAATAATGTCACGATCCCGTTGCGCACGTTGTCTACCACTTCCCGCCAGACAGTGGCACATACTCAGGAGCGGGTATGTGACGCTGGTACGCGGGTATGTGCCACAGGTGATTGAAACTTATTAACTACCCAGGAACGACGAGAACACACATGGGAAATTTTAACGCGCGAGCATCAGGAAATACCCGACATCCGTAGTGTCAACCCGACGAATCGAAAAAATAAATTTCAGGGTCGCAGCTCAAATCAAACCCAAGCATTCCGCATGGCAAGGAAGCATATTACCGTAGAGTTACGCCAGGTCTCGGAACTACTTTTCAAAAAGACGCCAATCTTCGTGGAACGTCAATAGTGATTGCAGTGCTGCCTACTTAATTTTATGAACATTACATACCACTTCTTTGATACAACCTTCAGTTCTGGTTAACGTCAATTGTGGTTAGTTGCCATGCGCTGAAGTTAATTTATGTAGCCGTTTTCAGGGCCAGCATCATCGGGACAATCAGTGCTACATATCAGCTTCTTGTGTTGCTAATACGCATGTTCCAGTTGGCATCGTTGCGCAATCGCAAACAACTAGTTATGTAGCATCTGCAACTCTCCAACCTATGTCTGTGCGTGCAACATTAGCACATATATTTAGCGTCATTTTATGACGTGTCGCTCTATAGAAAAATTGTGACACGGTCACCTTGCCTCCGCACGCTTTGAACGACGTTGATTCGCAGGTACGCGGGATCTGTCAATTTTTTTGTTTTTATAACATTTTGTGCAGTGTAGTAAACTTTAGTTATCGTGATCATTGAATAACACTAAAATGTCATCAATTTGGCGTGATTAGGAATCATTTATTCCTGTTAAAACAGCAGATCTCTAGCATTGTACATGGTAGAGAACGTGCCTATGTGTGAAACAAATAAGCCACGCTGCAGATATCACATGAATATGCTGCTACGTGGTTGGTTGCCTCAATTCAGCGACGAATGACGAATAATATTTCGAAGAATAAGTTTCCTTGTAAAACCGAGGCAAAGTGACCGGTAGTACCTTTGAACATCACTAGTTAGTCATGAATCTGTATTCGATTAGCTGGCCTTAACTTGAAGTGCACTCCTGAATGACTTGTCGGTGATTACCTTAGCGCGAGCCCTTAGCGATCAGATTGATTGATTGATTGATTTGTGGGGTTTAACGTCCTAAAACCACGATATGACTATGAGAGGCGCCGTAGTGGAGGGCTCCGGAAATTTTGACCACCTGGGGTCTTAGCGATCAGAGGCCGATGAAAAGTAACTTGAGATCAAATTTCACAAAATTACGTCCCTTGCTTACGAGCTATTGCGCCACATCCGCTTTGTTTTTGTTCCACCGGAAGTGTTTTCTACTCACAGAGATGGAGCTCAGCCCTATGAGCAGCTGATCAGCCGCCATTTTCTGAGCGTATGGGCTTCTATGGAGCCTTCGCTACCAGTCTATATATACCTTTGGCAGCACTCGAACACGCCACTTCAACGTCACGTGTCTGCAGGAGCCTTTCAGCGTGCACTTAACTGACCACAAGGCCGTGGTAGCCAAGGCAAAACGCGCGCCTGCTCCGGTCCAGTGCGCGTGTCTCGACTCTGAAGAAACAATGACTATGAAATCTTGCCAAACGCTTTATTGAAACTTACTTTCGTCTCTTTGCATTTCGAACGAACGTTTACTCGAGTAAACGTGACATCGACTTTGGCTTAAAACCGTTCTTCCAGCACCAGCGTCGACGACCGTTTCAACCAGGTCAACACCGTGCGCATCGCTGCTCTTTCGCAGCCCATCAGGGTTTCTTTCGGGGAGATGGTCCACTAGTTTTTTTTTATTTTTGAAAGGCAAGAAAAAAAGATTAGTTTCCTACAGTTTAGGCTTCGTGGTCAATTACGTATGCTTCGGCTTGCAGAATCAAGTGGCGAAGCGTGAAGCAAGCGAAAGTGGTAAGTTTATATCCCTAAAAAAACAGACAGCCATTTACGGTACTACGGCGCAACTAACCCAGTTCAGCGGGGTGTTCTCCTCTGTCCGTATTTAACGCGTTGCGCTGTAAAATATTCCACAATACCCGAACATATTCAAGCATCCCTCATTTAAATAATAAATAAATAAGTTATGCACTCAATCAATGACGGCATGCCTGTTTGTATGACGCATGCATAAAGACACTTTCATGTCAAAAACGGGGAAATATTAGCCGAAGTAGTGCCATCTTTGGTATCGTAGTACGCTGAAACTATCGGGCGACTAGACTTAAAGAGCACGAAGTGGTTGTTTGACTTGATATAGGAAGGCTGAACTGCCCTTGTTTCTGTTAGCGGAAAATGCTGCGCCAGGTAAAGTGGCTGATATGATTAAGACATCGTGTGGTGCCACCTTACTGCATGGTAGCGGTGCTCAGTACATTCAGTGATGAGAGTTGCAACAAGCTGTATTATCTAAAGCTTCTTATTTACTGTGTGCCGTCGACGAAACACTCGGAACTATGTTCACTTTCCGTGTCCACTATTTAGCACACATTCTGCCGTCATCATAAGATCATACTGGACTGGGACATAGTGGTCATATTCTATCCTCGTCTCCAAATCAATCATACTGCGAAACAATGAAAAACTTAAAAAAACTGTTCATTCAAGTACAAAATCAAAAAATACGCACTTCATTGACCCTGTGGAATGTTCTTTGTGCTGTTCTCCTAAGTAAGATTTTCACCGTTTTATAACTCATTAGTAGTAAAGCATGCCACCATCACCATGAACGTAAGATATCCTCGCAGCAGCTGAGAATTGGGTGATGCACATAATTTTGACGAGCTATGGCACAGATCTTGTTTTTGTCAATTCAGATATGCGTTCATACGGTCACGTTGATCAGACACCGATATCAGCTTTGTAACAAATAGTTGGGAGGTTGGTTTTGATAAACCTACCTTAACACTAGAGTGATAAGAAATAATATGCCATAAAAGTCCTATGAAGGTTACATATACGAATTATTGCACAAAACAGACTACGACATGTAATACCAAAGTACTGATTGCACATGTTGAACACTGTTGTTCCTCGTCAAGGTTACAGCATATATAATACATAGAACGAATGAACAGTGTTTCCATATAAACCAAGAACGTCTAGCCAAAAGGGCGAGTATTTCAGCTTGTTTAGAGCTTTAAAGCTTTGTCTTTACACGTTGTCCAGAACAATGCGATAGCTCACTTAACCGGGAGCAGTAACCATGATTAATATTATAATACCATATACCTGGATAGAAATAAAAATTAATGTCATTTTCAGGACGTACTTTTCGCAGGACATTATTTAAACCCATATGAAGGTATTTTTGCCGACAAATCTCAGGATCACAAGATCTCTTTATTTGAGATTTAACTTCGTAAACTACGACTGTTTCATTTCTCATAATAGGCTTCAGTATCCTTTTTTATGTGTTGTTCATGTGTTTACCAAGTAAAACAATTATTAACACTAATAACAGCTTTCCTATTATTACTTCATGAAAGATTCTGGCACCAGCAATTTAAACTACTCTACTAGTCTCTAGACAATAGTTTTGGTTTAGTACTAAAAAGAAAATTAAGGAACAATTACGATAGTTCAGTTAACATTTTTATGAAAAAGGGATTCATGTTGAAGCCTACCTTTATCATGATATTTTCTTTTTGTATCGCGTTATGTTAAGAGGCTTCCCTCTCAACTTGTGCTTGCCTTCGACAGCCGCCCGCCGGACACGCTTTTAATTGTCGAGCAGGGCTTACAAGAGCTAGACTAAACGTAACGGTCGAGCTTCTTAATTGAGCTGGAAAATAGATTTTGTGTCGTAAAGGAGTGTGTCGATTTTATGTCGTAAAAGAGTGTGTTTCAGTGTGTCGTAAAGGAACGCTCCAAAGAAGAGCATATCGGGAGAGAAAAGTAAGTTAATTAGCGAGAGTTCAGAAGGAAAGCTCGACGTTTATGTTATAAACGTCAGCTGCAAAAATCTGTAGGAATCAGCTGCTTTGACATAAGACAGAATTCGCACACCAAGGGCATAGAGAGGGTGCTTAAAAATTGGGTCTACCATTACTGAAAAACACAAAAGTAGACATCTACGTGCTACCTGTGGTGTTCTCTTCACTGCGGCAGAAGATATCTTTGAATGCCTACAAACAACATTGCAGTAGTAATAATAAGAACAACCATATTTACCTTTTTAACCAGTGGAAATAAGCAGTGAAGTCGAGGGGGCAAATTTAGGGCTTTCCTGCGAATATTTTGTAGCGACTTCAAAATTTTTGAAAGGTGGCCCCTCGTAATCACCGTGGCGGGCTGAAATCTGACTAATTTTTCAGGCGAAACTAAAACTGGTGATCCCAACAGCGCATTTCTCATTCACTTCGGAAGCACCCTTAGTGGCGACAGTGTTTTTGTGGCATCAGGGTCGGTAAATAATCGAGCTTCAGTAAGCGTTCATGCGGCAGGAAAGTGCTGCCACCTATATATTTGAGGGCAACAATTATTGTGCCATTGTCCTGAGCTATGGGGTTTGACCTCTCTTTACAGCACATACATGTTATAGTAGTTCTATATCACAGCTTTTATGATCAAGTTTTGCCTACTTTAGTAGGTAGAAAATTGTCATCATAAACGGGCATGCACTAAACCATATCCAAAGCATTTTGTACCGAGAACAAAAGAAAAATAAACATGCTCAGCTACTCGCTTACACTATTAAGCGCATTCGCTTTTCATCATGTGACATCCTGAATTTCCGCGTTTTTGCCCGCACTCTTTCAAGTTCTATATTTAGCTCAACCACTTCTGTCGTGTGCGTATATTCTGATTGGAACATCCCGAAACACGCTAGAAAGTTCCAAAATATTGACACGCAGCTTTCGCCGAGCTATAAACGTTGAAAAGTCAATCGAATGGGGCCACAATAAATTGAAAATAAATATGAGTGACCCATTATGCTTTAAAATTAAACGACATTTCTTTATTTAATTAACCTTTCCTCACTCTCCCTTTTCTGGAACTGTTTCTTCGCGGGAATCAATATTTACTATAAATTGCAAATTTATACATGCAGCTTAGTGAAAGCGAATAAACACACCTACTAATAATACAGGCCTACGTATTGTATTCGCAAGTTCAGCGAATCCCATTTGTCGCACTGCCTGCATCCATTAGTTTGTGAGTATATCACCGCTCCTCTCTCCATCGACAACTCCTCATGAAACATTACCGCCTTTTCTGCTTCAGGCCCTGTTCATTTTTTGTTTCTTGTAGACTGTAAGTAGCAGCGTAATGACGCTACAGAAAAGGTGTATAAGCAAATAAAGCTTGGTTTTGTCAATCTCTGGCTTCCGAAAACGCACCGGAGCACACGAAATAGGTTGATTGATTTGACAGAAACAAACTCGTTTGTTGCTCAGAGACCATAAACCATCGCATAGAATATCGTTTACAAAAGAAGCTGCCGCAACACAAATGGAGTTGCTGAAGACAAATGATCCAAGGGTGCTCCTTGACAAGAAAAGAAGTCGTACTCTTACTTTAGATGAATGAACACCGCTTTAAATACAGCGTCAAAACATTATGAAGTGTAAACAACCAATACGAATAGCCCTATGTGTATAAGGATATGTTTGGCTACAACGGCCCCTTTGCAACCGTGCGACCACTTCATCACAGCCATTTTATTTGCTGCGTTATTACTTGAACTTGAAGCGTGTGCTTGATATCCGCCACATTTGTTTTTACTACCCATACCGCCAAAGTAAACACTACTACGCTACGGAGTGAATGTAGCGGGAATAGGCCTCCTTTTGCACATTCACCCCATCTAGCACGATATAAGACGTGGCGAGTGTGTTACGATGTAAAATTATTTTTGTTCGAAGCGGCATGTGACACATCATTCATCACGAGCTTGACTTTATTGTCTCTTTACTGAAGAGGTCAATGGGTGCAAGCTCATTCCTGTCATCTTCAGTTGACAGATGTTGCTCAGATTGGCTTCTCTTGTTGCAACGCAGCTGTCGGCATTTCACTTTGTTCCTGGCGCCTGCAATGAACAGAGTGGTTTGCGTAGTATTCAAGCGCTGTCAGTTTGTGTGCCAATATATAACGAACGTTACAATGTTATAACGCCGGGTAGCTAAAAGTACAAACATAGTTGACGTCGAGCTTACACAAGTCACACTAAGAATGTGCATTAAGCAGCATTGTATTGCGGGTGAGCTTTTTCTTTCAATTAAATTACTATTATCAACCACCAAACCAGAAACACAGTTAAGCTTGTCATAAACCATCATTGATATGCTCAAACGTCCGCCAAAGAAGACGAACCCAGATATGATGTAAGCAGAGTAACCTATTTACACTCCCAAACTTTCTCCCTAATAAAGTAATGACGCAGGAGCTCGCGCGTCGAAGAAAAGGGAGAGGACATAAAAATAGTGCGCCCTGGTGCGTGTTCTTGTTGCTCCTTCTGTGCATTTTTGAATCAGTTGCTCTATAATAAAAGAAAACTGCGTACTTGCATACCATCAATCCCAGAAACATGCTACTAAGGCCTATCTACAAAAATGGCAGTCGTAAAAGTTTGTAATTTTTCTCCCCGCTGCTTTTAATTACAGCGAGAGCTGTATATGGCTAGCGGAAACGAAAAACTGTTCGGTATCGGTGTAACGGGTGGCCTCCATTGGCTGTCCCATCAGTTACGTCATTCTTGGCATAGTACCCAAGCACACGTGCCATTGGCTACATTGTGAGTGACGTCTTTCATGCCGTCCCAGCCATGGCACTGAGTACACGTGAATAATTTTCTACTGTAACCTTCCACATGGGTAAGCCGCGGACAACTCTAGAAGGGAGCCGACAGTGGAAACGTGAGAGAGACCGAATTTCCCGGGCCGGTGGTGCAGTCCGGACACAAAAACAGGCCCGGGAGGTTGAGTTCCGGCAGTAACTACGTACCAATGATCCGGCAGCCTTCCAAGCCACGTTCAATCGCCGACGGAAATGTAAACGCTGGTGGCGGATGGATCCTGCAAACCAAGCCAACAAGTCATCTCGCGATGTTAAACGCCGCAACAACGTCGCGCCAAACAAGCGTCGTTGCGGGCACGACAGCGTCAGTGTGACAATTGCGGAGCGTGTTCACCTGGGCAAACGCATGTTTTCCGCGGAGGTTTCTCCAGTGGTACTTCAGCTGCGGCTGCCACGTCTGTGACCACTTACTCACCGAGAACAACCACTGTGATGAGCGTCATGCAAAACGCATGTAACTGCTTAATACACTCTTGCATCAGCTTGAGCATGCGAGGCACAATGTGCAGCATGTTAAATATACACTGTGGTAAACTAAAGCCAAACGTGGGTCTAACCTCATTAAGAAGCACGAACTTGGCACCAATACTTTCTAGAGACTTTAGTGGATGGTCGGGTGGAACCCATTGGTAAACACCGGCCTCGCAAATTTGAGCTATTGCTTGTCGACTGTTTGTACGGAATGCTTGGGCGGTGATTTTTAGAAGCGAACCTCCGTAAAGCGGCACCGGTTCGTTCCTCGTCGTGGTACATAACATGTCTTACTTTTGACCTGCAAGGTGGTGCCGGTGGGAGAATTGTCCTGTGCGTTGTTGAACTATGAAAAATTTGCAGCGTGCGCGTTAACTAAAAGCCGAATTCTCCTGTCTCTCATTCCCCATTAGCAGTCATTGGCATGTACACTGAGCACTACCTGACAAGAAGTGGTTGCTACGTTATACTCCTTGGTTTTAGAAAGATTTAGCGGGCGTTGGGCCGCAGTGTCATGAGTACAGTGAACCAGTATATACCATGAACTCGAAGTGGTTAAAGGATGCATAATCCCTAGTTATCCTTGAAGTTGTCATAGTAGAGTATTTAGGCATCACGGGACGGCTTTATGCTCTCCCATAGTAGAGTACACAGTACTCTAAATCGTTACCTACTTATTCTAAACTCACAGACCAGTGGTTATTCCCACAGAACCACATGTCGAGCCTTCGCCAGAGGAGGCGTCTCACGGTGAACGCGTCGCAGATGATGACGGGATATCTGATGCTCAACCCATGACTGCAAAGTCTTCTGTTAGTCCTTCAATCATTGAAGACAATTTGTCCCAAGGTGGCGAGGTTTCCATCGACGAGAACTCAAACAGCACTAGGAGGGACACGGCCCTGCAGATAGACACCGACAGCACTCCAAGCGACATCAGCCGGGACAGTTTAGACGCGTTTATACCACCTTCACTCAAGAGCCTCGGCATCAAGTGCGACCGAATATCCGGCAGCGACTCGGAGGCCCCCAGCAGAGACAGAAGTCCCCTGCGGACATTGACGTGGCCCCAGAAGCCCCGCGCTACCGGTCGGTCACCTGGTTGTAAGAAGTGATTGAGCCGCTTGCGGGGCACCCAATCCTGCGTCTCTCAGAACTATGCATCATCCAGTATCCAGGTTAGTCTTTAGTGTTTATGATGGCCACCTCATTGAATATTTCATTGAACGTAAAAGGTTTGCGCAGTCCTGTAAAGCAGGCCAAGGTTATTAGTGTAGCCCGTGCTGCAAATTGTGATGTTTTGTGTCTGAAGGAAACATTTTTTTTGTTTGCTATCCGACGTTGGGGCTTTTAAACAAAAGCTTATCTTAGATTGCTATTTGTTTTTGATTACAACTCGTTTTACGAGATTATCCATCATTATATTCAGTCGGGCATTATTGGGAGGTAAACATGTATTTTTATGACAGCGTCGGTAGAATGGTTGCTCTGGATTATATTTACTTTTTGAATGAGAATACTCTGTGTGTATGCGCCTGCACAACCTGGACACACTGATAATTTTTCATTTAATTTGGATGTTTTTTAGACAGTTGAATACGTAAATATTATCAGAGACTTTACTGTGTGCTAAATACGCGAAGCAATGTACAAGGTCCTGGCTGGGGTCAGTCTGCTTGAACTTCACGTGAGCTGTGACGCCTTGTCCAGCATTTCTCATTGCTAGATGCGCAAAATGTCATGAACGAGAATACTTTTGTTTGGAAATGGCACCGTGGACCATCCTCCAGAGATTCGACTGGGCTTATATTTCGCATGCTTAAGAGACGTTTGTCTCAAACTTACGTGTTCCGCTCACCCCACCTTCGCCTGTGTACATCTCTGACCATCATCTGATTTTCTTAGAACCGAAATTCCATTTTCTTTTTCGGAGAAACTATGTTGTCTTAATGTTCGCGACCTTCAGGACGCATGCTGTTGGCCAAACTTCTCCCGTGCAATACAGGTGTCACTCACGGCGTCTGTTCCACCTGATTGGGATACGCTTAAAACGCAGTGGCGCTTGCACTGCTCTATTGAAGGTCGTCCACTTCGTCATTGCGTTTCTGAGAAGCTGGCCGATACTGCAGCAAAGTTACGCATCGCCTTGCGTGCCGAAACGCCATCTCCCTTGATGCGAGCTTGGCACATGAACTACAAGAACGCTTCTAGCGTTTGATTTCCGTCTCGTCTCTGGCGGCAGCTGCATGATGTTGTAAGCACAACCCTTTTGCACACCCTGAGGTGCTACGCTATGCGAGGCAATCGTATTTTATGCATTCACAATCACCTGTTTTTATGACCACGCAGACATGGTAAATGAGAAAAAAGAGGATTCGGCTTTTAGTTAACGCGCACGCTGGGATCCCCATTAGCAGCCATTGGCATGTACATTGAGCACTATCTGACAAGAAAGGGTTGCTACGTTATACTCGCTGGGTGTAACCTCCTAAGTTTTTGAAAGGTTTAGCGAGTGTTGAGCTGCCGTGCCATGAATACAATGAACTAGTATATACCATGAACTCGAGGTGGCTAAAGGTGGGAAGTAGATACGAAGCGCAAGAAGTAAGAAAGTAAAAGTCGCATTCTTCTGTCTCTCATTTCCAATTAGCAGCCATTGGCATGTACATTGAGCACCATCTGAAAGGAAAAGGTTGCTACGTTATACTCGCTGGGCGTAACCTTCTTGGTTTTAGAAAGGTTTAGCGAGCGTTGAGCCGCAGTGCCATGAATACAGTGAACTAGTATATACCATAAACTCGAGATGGTTAAGGGTGGGAAGTATACCCGAAGCGCAAGCCGTAACAGTGTGCGTGTGCCACCTCTTGTTTAGTCCTTGGATTATCCGCTGGATGGCGCTGCTTCTATATCGGGAATATATGATGAAAATATGCGAGATGGTGGTACTTGGAGTGTTGAACAGATGGACGAACGGACACACTGACAGATGCATGAATGGACACATGAACGGACGCAGGGGCGGATGCATGGATTAACGCAGGGACCGACACACGAACGGACGCATGCACTAACGGGCGGATGGACGCATGGACGGTCACACAAACGGACGCGTGGACGGACGGAAGCAAGAACGAATGGACGGACGAATGCTTCGCCCCACTCTCCATCATTCAATCCGTGGATATGCTGCCATTTTTTGGCTCATTTCGAAAAGATGCCATATTCGGCCATGCGGACAAACTGTGATAATATTGCGACAGGTTGGCCATGTTCAAGTAGCCCGCCACAATCATCGTGGCACAAGCACCAGCAAGACCCGGCTGGAATACGCCACCTGTTCGTGCGCTTCACCTACGATGAAGAGGAAGATAGTTGGATCTGCGCCACTCGGCTACTCGGACTTGAAGACCATCGTCTTTAGAATCGTGGGCACAAGTTCGCCTTAATAAAGACGCTTGTTTTTTTAACCTGTCTGCTTCAGCATCGCTACATTTCCGGTGGAGGCGCTGGGTTATGAATCGAAGCCCCGCGAGCTCAAGACAGCGTAGCCCCGACAACCAGCGTATCAACACCGTAGAAGTGACTCCTGTACACCAGAGGGCAAGTCGCCTTCTTCGAGGTGACTCACCTGAGTTGGGTCCTCCTCACTTCACACCAAAGGGAATTCAAACGATGGATGCCACCACTATGACTAGCCATGTTACACCGACACAAGTGTTCATTAGCCAAGCGCACCAGCCGCCAGTATTCCACGGCGACTCGTACAAGGACGTGGAAGATTGGTTGGACCTGTTCGAGAGAGTGGCGAGCTTGAATGAATGGGACGAAAGAGAGAAGCTCCGTCGCGTATACTTCGCCCTGAAAGACTTCGCAAAGACATGGTTTGAGAATCATGAAACCTCGTTGTCTACCTGGGAGGTATTTCGACGACAAGCGGTGACTACGTTCGCGAACATAGACCACAAAGAAAAGACGGAGGCTGCTTTTCAATTGAGAAACCAGCTCACAAACAAGAGTGCTGCCATGTACATTGAGGACATGGTCCGTTTGTTCAAGCGTGTGGATTACAACATGGCTGAGGATAAGAAGGTGTGCCATCTAATGCGCGGAGTGAAGCAAGAGCTGTTCGCCGTTCTCGTCCGCAACCCTCCAAGCACACTTGCTGAGTTTTACTCGGAAGCGACGGCCATTGAAAAAACACTGGAACAGCGGGCTTCGCAGTACAACCGGAATTCTAACTGCGCATCTGCACAGGTATCCTCCGGAGGCGTGCGAAACGACGTTGAAGCCCTGCGAGAGCTCATTAGATCAGTTATTAGAGAAGAACTGAGCAGACTGCAAATGCCCCAGACTACAACTGCACTATCTGTTACAGATGTTGTTCGTGACGAACTGAGGCACATTATACGAGATCCAGAGCGCGAGCTGCAGCCGGTTCGACCTATCCGAACATACTCGGAGGTTGTCAGACAACCCACGATACACAGCAATGCAGCAGTTGCGATGGCGACGACTCCTCTTCCACCAGCAGCACGCAGCGCACCTCGTCCACGGGAACCAACAGCTACCTATCTGCCCACAGGAGCACGTAGCACACATCGCTATGTGGAGCATAGGCCCAGGAAAAGTGACGTCTGGCGTGATCACAAGCGCAGGCCTCTGTGTTTTCATTGTGGGGAAGCGGGTCATCTGTACAGATTCTGTCCTTACCGACAGGCTGGATTAGGAGGCTTCCCGTCGTATGCACCGTGCCCCCGAAACCGTTAACGACCAGCGGAGATTGAGGAGTACTTGTCCACGCGCCAGAACTCGCCACCTTTACGCCAACATCGGTCGCGGTCACCATCGCCTATGCGCTACCAGTCATCTAGCCACGTGCACCTTCCAGGCAGCCTGGTTATCACTCTCCAAGTTCACTCCCGGAAAACTGAAGCAAGCGACCTGTGCAGGTGAGGCCGCTGATAACGTCAGTTAAGAAGATTCTCCAATATGGTTTGAGGGTGATGACGGTGTATTTCCGGTAGATGGGTGCAGCAACGAAAATGTTACTTCAGGTTTGCGGTTGAGAATGGAAGGATGGGAGCTGAAGGCCTTAGTCGACACCGGTGGTGATTATTCAGTGATAACTCACAAGATGGTGAAAAAGCTAAACAAAGTTGTGACACAGTGAAGTGGATCAAAGATACGCACGGCAGGCGGTTACATTATTACGCCCCTTGGCAGACGCACTGCAAGACTTGAAATGCGGGGCTTTATTTACGTGGCCGATTTCATTGTGCTGCCAGAATGTTCAAGGCAACTCGTTATAGGAATGGATTTTTTGCGAGCTAATGGCGCCGTAATTAACCTGCGTAGGTCCAGCGTGTCGTTTTCGAATGAACGATCTATACCTGTGGAGGAATCAGATGAACGATGCCTAACTGCTCTACGCGTTGTTCATGATGTCGTAACTGTGCCGCCACGCTGCAGTATAATGGTGCTCGTAGAAAACGACGCATTGTACAACCGCGAAGGCATAGCGGATACAAATATAGGGCTGCTTTTGAACAAAGGTGCCTGCGTGGCTAGGGGTCTTGTTCACTTGACGAATGGCCGTGCAGATGTCCTACTCACAAATTTCTCCAAAGAACTTCAACACATCGCTCAAGGCACGGCTATTGCCTATTTACACGACTTATGTATGGCGACTGAACTATGCAGCTTAACGACATCAACCATTCGACCAGTGGCCTGCAACATCGACACATCCGTGACCGTCAATCAGAACCTTCCAAACAGTCAAAAGAAACAGATTTACGCCTTGGTAAAAGAATTCTCTGATTGCTTTTCAAGTGCCTCGAAGGTCCAGCGCACGTCAATCACGAAACACAAAATTATAACGCAAGACGACACGAGGTCTATATGCCAGCATCCATATCGGGTGTCAAAGAAAGAACGGGAAATTGTCAAGAAGCAAATGGAGGAGATGCTTTCGGACGACGTCATCCAATCCAACCTTCGAATAGTCCATGGGCGTCCCCCGTAGTGCTCGTTAAGAAGAAAGACAACACGCTTAGATTCTATGTCGACTACAGAAAACTGAACAGTGTAACTAAACGAGATCTCTACCCCTTGCCACTTATCGACGATATACTAGATCGGTTGCGATCCACAAAGTTTTTCTCCTCCTTAGATCTGAAAAGCGGATATTGGCAAATAGAGTTCGACAAACGGGACCGTGAAAAAACGGAATTCATAACAACAGATGGTTTCTACGAATTCAAAGCACTTTCATTCGGCATCTGTTTCACACCGGCGACGTTCCAGCGAATGATGGACACTGTCCTCGCGGGATTGAAATGGCAGTCATGCCTAGTGTATTTTTATGACGTGGTGATATTCTCTGCAACGTTTTACAAAGATCTAGAGCGACTACGTACAGTATTGGAAGCCATCCGGTCAGCACAATTAAAAATAAAACCCGAAAAATGACACTTCGGCTTCGAAGAGCTGCGGTTCCTTTGATATGTCATTAGTTCCGAGGGTGTTCGTCCTGATCCCGAAAAGACAGCCGCTGTTCAGAGGTTCTCTACACCCAGAGACAAAAAGTCAGTGCGTCGATTTTTGGGTTTATGTGCCTACTATAGGCGATTTGTGGAAAACTTTTCAAAGATTGCGTAACCTCTTACAAAACTAACAAAAGACGACGTGCCCTTCACATGGGAAAGCGAACAACAGAAAGCTTTTGACGAATTAAGAAAACGACTAGAGGGTTCACCAATACTTGCCCATTTTGATGAGACAGCCGACACTTAAGTCCCTATCGATGCCAGCAATGTCGGACTCGGCGGCATCCTTGTAGTGGCAAAATGGTCAAGAGAAAGTGTTAGCCTATGCCAACGGCAAACTATCAAAAGCTGAGGCAAACTACCCTGCAACTGAAAAAGAGTGCCTCGCAGTCATCTGGGAATTAACCAAGTTTCGACCCTACCTTTATGGTAGACCGTTCAGATCTGTCAGGGACCACTATGCTCTATGCTGGCTGGCAAACCTCAAGGACCCGTCAGGTTGACTAGCAAGATGAAGCCTTAGGCTGCAGGAGTTCAATATGTTGACATTTCAGGTGCCACGCTAAACTTCTCTAAATCCCGGTATTTGTTCATAGGCTGTCCCAACTCAAGACTTCACTCCCCATTTCTTTTTCACCCGGCTACGTCTCTTCGCATTTCAGGAATTCTGTAGAGCCAGTACGGCGTTTGTAACTCGGTTTCGTGAAACACCCTCGACTAAGTAAAAAAAAGAATTGAGAACGCATGGGATTTCGACTTCTCGCTTGTCAAGCGGAGGTACCTTGCACAGACAGTCTTCTGTGGTCGCATTTGGTACCTTTCTCACGTGAAGCAGCCGCCTTTACGCATCGTGAGGTCATTACAGTCTGCTCTGTGCTCCGTCTTTTGGTCCAGTGGCTCTAAGTTGTTCGGCGTTAGGACAGCAGCGTTCCAAGGGAGGCTTACCTTTCTCTTAGTTGTCAATTCAATTCGCTGCCGGCTACTGGCCCTGCGCTTTTGTTGCGCCTCGTACGAGGCGAAGAATCACCCACGCGAATTCTGGCATATTGTTTTCTAGGCACTCACCTTCGGTATTTGATGCCTCATGTGCACCTTAATTGGGTTCACAATCAGTAACACTTCCTTCGTTTTATGCAACAACTATCACGTTTTTCCGTCATATCCAGTCGACTTGGCCTGGGGTAGATGCAATGGATAATCCTTTCGTTGATACAACAGCCACTTTGTTACTTCCGTTAGTTCCTCCGGCATGCAACACCCGCTCTATTTGTGTGTCTTGGAGCACTCTGGCGGCATCATTTCTGCCTGGCCAACTTCGAGACTTCATGTGGCGGCTGAGGTGGGGTGTCTTTTCTACCCTTGATCGCCTCAAATGGTGGAGAATGGTCTAGTCAGCAACATACCCGAACTGCTCCCTACAGGAAAAAAATAAGCATGATTTGAGACAATGCGTCGTTGCTCGTGTTTTCTGGGGGACCATGCATGCTCGATTTCGTGCTTTCGAAGTAAATCGCTTTGCTTCTTCTGTTCAATGAGAATACCGCTTCTCCTGCCTTCTCGTTGTTGCTGGTGCCTACTGTCTTTCACGCAATCGCTGTGAGGCGGTTGCAGCAGCTCGTCGCTGTCGTGCTCTCTTCCCGATATTAGAGCGACTGTAAAAACACTACTATCTGTTTTGTCGGAGGAACTCTTCTTTCTCGGTGAGGAGGAATTCCTTCGGCACTGGTCCTGGCCTTTTGTGTTTGTATGCGAGAGACATGTAAATCTTGAGTTCAGGTCTGCCTGGTTTTGCTAGTTTACTGTATATACATACTATGTAAATACATACCATACAGATATTTACGTTTATTTGCGTGTTATTCGTTTATCAAGTAATGTACATATGTAAACACATCTTTTCGTAACAATTTTCGGTGTGTCTGTGTTTGTTGTTTGCGTGACCTAATGGAAACCTCGATTTTTGTCACAATTTCTTCTTTTCACTTCACTTCACTTTATTACCTTAAAGACCACTCAAGGCGGTGTTACATAAAGGGTCTGTTGCACAGAGATGTAATTAAAGCCACAATTTATTAACCAGGCAGGTACATAGATACACTTTGAACAAAATGTGACGGACAAGTGATAGAAACAATGTAGCGGGAAGGCCATTCCATTCTGCAGCTGCGCGGCAGACAAAAAAATGCAGAAAAGGTAGTGGTGCTAGAACTTGTCGGGAGACTTGAAGTGAATGGCCCGTACGGGAGGAAATGCGCGTGGCGGGAGCGACGTAGGGAGGTTGGCTGAAAGAACTGTCATAAAGCTTGTGGTAAAGTGATACTGTAGCGATTCTGTGGTGAGACGAAAGAGTGGACAGCCTAGATTCATTTTTAAGGGATGACACACTGATATCATACTGTTACGTTTGCAAGAGACTGGTAGAGGTTGAAAAGAGCCGTTTATTAGGTCGTGAGGGGCAGCTCAAAAGCGACCGACTGGTTAGAGGTCCTCCTGACTTTCCCCTTCCTTTCTGGTTTGGGCCACAAGTGCGTTCACCGCATACGCTTCTTTGTCTTCGTGCATGTGCGCAACATTACTCTCCACACAGACGAAGGCCGCCGGACGAGTCAGTCGAGTTGTCGTGGCATGTGCAGTTTCAGGCGGGCAACATGAACCACTTGAGTTTTGGCAGCTCGTCGACCACTCGCCGTGAGACGAGCTATTACATAGTTGACCTCTGTAAATCTGTCGACAATGACAAAAGGTCCATCGTAAGTGGCCAAAAACTTTTGGTATAATCCGCGCTTGCGCATTGGAGTCCACAACCACACCAGATCACCACGGCGATAAATCACTGGTCGATGGTGAATGTCATAGCGTGCCTTCGCTTCTTCTTGCGATGCCAATGTGCGTAGTTGAGCTATGCGACGCGCCTCTTCGGCGAGGCAGAGAGTCTCGGCGACAATGACGTTGTCGTGATCACAGAAAGGCAATATTGTGTCGATTGTGTGCCGGGGCGAACGTGCATAAAGCAAAAAGAAAGGGCTATAGCCTGTAATCGCCTGCTTCGCGGTGTTGAACGCGTAAGTAATGAATGGGAGTACGTCATCGTAGTTCTTGTGGTCGCATGAGACATACATAGACAACATGTTGATAATGGCGCGGTAAGTACGCTCCGTCAGCCCATTAGTTTGGGGGTGGTATGGTGTCGAGTGACGCAGGCGGGATTCACATAAACGGAGTAGCTCCTCCACGACATCTGCTGGGAATTGTTGTCCACGATCACTGATAATCAGGCGAGGTGGGCCATGTCGGAGGATGACGTACTGTAACAAAAACGACGAGACTTCACTGGCAGTTGTGGAGGGGACGGCCGCCATTTCGCAGTAGCGTGTGTGGTAGTCGATGCAAACAATTATCCATTGGTTGCCCTTAGCCGATATTGGAAAGGGGCCCAGAAAGTCAATCCCCACTTGTTCGAAAGGTGCACTTTTCGAAAGGTGCACTCCGAGTAGGCATCGGCTGTAAAAGACCAGCTGGACCAGTTCATGGACGTTTGTGACGATGACATTGCATGCAGCTTGCCACATAACTCTATAACGACTTCTGCATACCAGGCCAATAAAAGCGCTCTTTAGTCCGGTGAAGCGTCCGCGCCAAACCTAAATGTCTAGATGTAGGGTCGTCGTGCATGACACTCATAATAACTGTTCGCACGCTCTCCGGGACCACGAGAAGGAAACGCGCGCCACTGCTGGAGAGGTTCCTTTTGAACAACAGTCCATCACGCATACAGAAACGGCGTGCAATAGTGGAAGCGGATGCCGCGGCGAATAGTGGTGCTAGTTTAGCTTCCTTCCGCTGTTCTGCTCTGAAACTGGGGTAGTCCGGGAACGTAGGTGACACAGACGCTACAAGCTGGTCAAGGTCATCGGCTTCACAGTCCGTTGTGCTAAGTGGCATACGTGAAAGACAGTCCGCGTCAGCATGTCGACGACCACTCTTGTAAGCGACGGTAAAACTGTATTCTTGTAGCCGGAGTGCCCAGCGCGCAAGGCGGCCACAAGGGTCACGAAGGTTGACAAGCCAACACAACGAGTGGTGGTCGGTTACGACTGTGAATGGGCGTCCGTACAGGTAAGACCTAAACCGCTGAATTGCAAATAATACCGCCAGGCTTTCTTGTTCGGTAACAGTGTAGTTTTGTTCCGGCCTGCTTAGGGAGCGACTTGCGTATGCGATGACGTGTTCGCGGTCGCCGTAACGTTGTACTAGGACGGCTCCAATACCTATGCCGCTAGCATCCGTATGAAGCTCTGTCGGAGCAGAAGGACTGAAGTGCTGAAGGACGGGTCGTGACGTCAACAAAAACTTCAATTGACGAAATGAAGAATCGCACTCCGGAGTCCACTCAAAGGAATTGTCCTTTCGTAAGAGGCATGTGAGAGGGTACGCAATGTCGGCAAACTTCGGAATAAAGCGGCGGAAGTATGAACTTAGCACCAGGAAACTACGAAGCTCCTTGACGGAACGCGGCGCATTGAACGCCTCAACTGCTGCTGTCTTCTGGGGGTCAGGGCGGATGCCATCCTTGTCAACGAGATGCCCGAACGCAAGCGTCTGGCGGTCGCCGAAGTGGCATTTCTTCGAGTTTGAAATTAGGCCAGTGTTTCGGATGCAGTTCAAAACAGTATCCAGACGAGAGTTGTGTTCACTGAACGTGCGACCAAAGATGACAACGTCGTCGAGGTAGCACATGCAGATGTTTCACTTCAAGCCACGCAGAATATTGTCCATAAACCTCTCGAACGTTGCCGGTGCATTGCACAGTCCAAATGAAATCACGTTGAATTCAAAAAGCCCCTCAGGGCTTACAAATGCAATCTTTTCCTTGTCCTCTGGGTGCATCGGAATTCGCAAATAACCGAATCATAAGTCTACGGAGGAAAAATAAGAGGCCCAATGTAAGCCGTCTATTGCGTCCTCTATACGGGGCAGCGGGTATACGTCCTTTTTAGTCACGGCATTCAGTCGGCGATAGTCAACGCAAAATCTCCGAGATCCATCCTTCTTCTTAACAAGGATTACCGGTGCTGTCCACGGACTGGCTGACTCTTGTACTACTCCCTTTTGCATCATTTCCTGCACTTGGTCGTTGATAATTTGTCTTTCGGACGGGGAAAAACAATATGGTTTTTGGCGAATCGGACTTGCCGCGCCAGTGTTGATTTTATGGCGCGTTCGAGACAGGGAGATAGGAATTACTTTCCCCTTCTGCGCAAAGTCAAATATGGAAACGTGCTTCAACAGCACATTCATTAAAGTTCGGCGCTCGCTTGAGCTAAGCAACTTTTTTATCGTTGCCATAAGCGCCCCGTCGAAATTGTGACAACCAGTTATGTCACGTTCTTCCGGCACGTCTGTGAGCTCGACCACTGATAAGGTCGCGTGTTCTTTGCTGACCGAAGCTTATTGCAAACCATTGGGTAGTGTCACGGGCTCAGAGGAACAGTTTACAGTCCATAGGCCAGTTCGTCCACCATCGATCGACACCACGCAATGGGGAACCAACACATTCTTCTTCACGCAGTTTATGTGCATTGGTTCTACGCTCGCATCGAAGCTGTCAGAATCCGCGCCGCGACAAACAACAGGAACACGTATGGTAGACAACGCAGGTATGAACGTAACACCACAGACACACAGCGTAGTTTGGTCATTCGCTGGAGTTTCCAGTAGTTCTGATGGCATCTGGCCACTCACAAAGACTTTCCCCATGCGACAGTCTACAGTGGCACCACATTCTCGCAAGAAGTCCATGCCAAGAATGACGTCATGTGTCGACCGATGGATAATCGCAAACTCTGTCGTTATCATAAGGCCTCCCGAAAATACTTCGGTACTACACACACCAATAGGGCACAACGGCTCTCCACTCACTCCACAGAACGTCGAAGTTTCATCGCAGGTAAAAATAACTTTCCGCCCTAACACGTCTTTAAAGGAAGCACTCATCACGGAATTCGTTGCACCTGTGTCCACCAAGGCCATCACAGGCACATAATCCACCAAAACACGCACTTTGTTTTTAAACGTACACACAGGAGGTATTTCTGTCAGTAGCACGTTTCCAGCGACCTCACCCCCATTGGCCGCGCTGGCTAGTTTTCCGGTGGCAAAGGGGGCGCTTTGTGACGCAGCGGTGAAGAAGAACGATGAGCACGAGGTCGCGGTGGGGGCGTTGAACTCCTGTCAGATGCCGGGGAGTGTTTGCGGAAGTTGCTGGGCCAATAGTTGTCATCAGGTGGTATGTGGGCCGGCCGCAAGACACCATGAGGCTGTTCGAAGGGTCGTGAAAAGACGGATGGTTGGTGATACCGAGGAGTCACCCGACGGTTGCGAAATCGCAATATGTGGCCTGGCACACCGCAGGTATAGTACACCGGCCGTGGTCGAAACGTTGGTCGCTCGTCGATGAATAGAGTGTCATCGTTTGCTCTTGTGTGACAGATGTACTGGTTGGGTACGTCGTACCAAGACGTCGGGTGTCGAGGAGGCATGCGCTGAGAGCGTCGGTCATACCGCGACGCGGGAAATCTGGTTGTCATCCTTGGCTGTGGGGCTGGGCTGTACTCCACAGTTGCCACGCTCATTGTCGGTTGCCATGGGGTCAAAGGAGACACATCCATAGCCTCACGTGGCAGACACAACTCGCGATGGCCAGCTGTCGAACACGACATTTCTCGGTGGGACAGTTCCTCACGAACAATGCGTCGAATGGTAGAAAAGAGGTCGAGGCCTGGATTCGTGTCCACACTGGCAACAGTTGTAACGTTAGCCAGCCGACCAAACTTGGGCGCGATTCGACGTATCTTGAGCGTTTCAAACGTTCGGCAATTCTGAATGAAGTTGGACACAGATTTGAGGCTTTCTTTTCCAATTAGAAAATTATACACGTCCTCAGCAATCCCTTTGAGCAGATGCCCAACTTTGTCCTCTTCCGACATGGTAGCGCAGACCACCTTGCACAGCCTTAACACTTTTTCTGTGTAAGTGGTGCATGTCTCACCTGGTAGCTGTGCCCGTTGCGACAGTGTTTGCTCAGCCCGCTTCTTTCTAGCAACCGAGTCACCGAAACACGCCCTGAGCTCTTCAACAAAAATATCCCACGTCATGAGTGCGTCCTCGTGGTTCTCGTACCATACCATGGCGGTGCCGGTCAGGGAGAACACTACGTTGGCTAGCATAGCGGCTGCATCCCAACCGTTGGACTTGCCCACACGTTTGTACTCTGTGAGCCAGGCGTCGACGTCTTCTTCGGCTTTTCCTCCGAAGGGCGGTGGAACTCGGTAGTACGGAAGCGGACCAGACGGTGCCGTCCTGGAAATGCCTGCTTCTTCGGGCATGTCGAAGTCACTCACGGCAGATGGTGGGAGACCGGCAAGTCGACGGCTTCGTCGAAGCTGTGGCAGTGATCGTTCCGTAGTTGAAGCGCTTACCCAGCTCCTCCACCACTGTGTTACGTTTGAAAGAGACTGGTAGAGGTTGAAAGGGGCCGTTTATTAGGTCGTGAGGGGCAGCTCAAAAGCGGCTGACTAGTTGGTTGGTTGGTTCCTCAACACCTTAGCGCAACCCACCTAGGGGGATAGGCCATGAATGGGACGGTGCCTTGTTTTTAAATTAATTCACTTCTTGAAAGAGAGGGTTGGATTAATTAGGTAATATAGGTAATTATAAAAAGATGTTAAATTTCTAAACAAAAAAACCTTGAAAAAACATAATAAACATACAAAAAAGAAAAAAATATACATGAAACAACTGAAGTTACTTATTTTTAGCATTTCATTCTTTTAGATTCTCGTAAGAAATTTGTAACAGCGGTAAAAACGCTCCTGTGGCTGAATCCAAATGCGACTGCGCCAAATGAAAGAATCGCCGGAAGTGTCAAGTTTAAGCCCAACTTTCCTAGGGGTTCTTCTAGTAGTTTTTTCCTTCGAGTTTTGAATTTTCGGCATGACAAAAAAAAGTGCTCCAAAGGTTCCCTCTCATCACAATATAGGCACAAAGGCGACTGTGCCAGACCCGACCTGTGAAGGTAAAAGCTCAATGAGGAGACTCGACGACAACGCAGCCTGGTAATCACTATTTCTTCCTTTCTTGATGAACACCACTTGTTCTTCCAAGGGAAATTGAGCTGTGGAAAGTCTGATACAAATAAAGGGGATTTTTCAAAGTTATTGGCCGTCGTGCGTTTTTCAAAGCGTGCTGCTGTGATATATTCCGAAGTAGGCAAAATAGGTAAAACTGGTTAGCGGCCGACTGGTTAGAGATCGTCCTGATCTTCTTCTTCCTTTCTGGCTCTGGGCCACAAGTGCGTTCACCGTATACGCTTCTTTGTCTTTGTGCATGTGCGCAACAATACGAATGGGAAGATTGAATGAAACGCACAGCACCATTTTGCGCTGCTTCGATGGCGTTTATTAAGTAAACTTGGTGAGGGCTCCAAATGGTTGATGCGTACTCAAGTTTGGGTTTTATTAGTGATTGGTAAGCCAAAAGTCTTACGTGATACGGTGAGTGACGCAGATGGCGTTTAAAAATCCTAATGACCAGTCGGCCGATGAAATGATATTAGTAATATGCGTGCGCCAGGAAAGATCGGGGTTTAGTGTCACGCCAAGGTATTTATAAGAGTCACTTGTTTCGACAGGTATGTTAGCGATTTCATAGAAAAATAGGAGCGCGTTTTTGAGGCAGTGAAAGGAAACTAATTTACATTGTTTTAGGATTAAAGGTCGTTAGCCAGCGGTTACACCAGTCTAACACATTATTGAGGTCATTCTGTAGGGCAATTTGGTCAGAAGTGTTAATACTTTTTGTAGATAACACAGTCGTCAGTGAACAAGCGATTGTTGCATGGTAAATTGTTAGGGAAGTCATTGATATATATTAGGAATAACAGTGAACCGAGCACATACCCCTGGGGTACGCCGGACGTAACAGGAAGCGAGTTAGACGGTACATTGTTAAGGGAAACAAATTGGGAGCGGTCAGTCAGAAATTGGGCAATCCAGTTTAGAACGTCGGATGGCAGATTCAGTTGAGAAAGCTTCATTAGCAGGCACTTGTGGGGTACTTTGTCAAATGCCTTGGTGAAGTCAAGAAGGATAACATCTGTAGGTTAGTATCGAGGTTAGTATGCTGGTCATGAAGAAAAAGGGCTAATTGGGTTTCGCATGAAAAGCCTTTTCAAAATCTATGTTGTGAGGGATTAAAAAAGTGGTTGGAGCCAAGGAACTGCATGGTTTGAGAGTGTATGATATACGGTAATTTAGCGGACAGTCTGTTACCTGATTTGTGAACTGGAATGACCTTCCCACACTTCCAGTCGTAAGGCAGAATTCCTGTTGACAGGGATTGGGAGAACAGCAATAGTAAAAATTCGGCAGATATATGCTTTGTGTTTTTTAAGAGCTTGGTATTTATTTCGTCTGTACCAGTAAAAGATGACAATTTCATCTTATCTATTAAAGAAACGATACCAGAGAAGCTTATGCTTATGGGCGGCATTTCAGGCAGACTAACAGAGAACAGTTCCGTATCAGTGGGGTTAGTTTCATTCGTAAAGACCCAATAAAAGGCTTCATTAAACATATTCGCACTTTCAAAACTACTTGCTTCTTTACCTGACTGATTAGTAAAGATTACAGGTGGGGGGGGGGGGGGTGTCATGTGGGTTTATAACTTGCCAAAAACGTTTGGGTAAATCAGCGAGGATTTTAGGCAGTTCACTGCGAAAAAATGAATATTTTGCGTTGCGCACATCTCCTAAATATGCTTTTTCTGCAATGTTGTACTTTTCTCATGCGCAAGCATTGTTTCTAGTCTTCGCAGCACGAAAACGGCGTTTCGTCTTGTTTTAAAGTGTTCTTAATCATTTAGTAAACCAGTGTTTTTGGCGGGTGGGACGGAAGGCTACCTTAGGGATGAATTCGTCAGCTAACCGGTTCAGTTTGTTTTTAAAGAGTTTTCATTAATAGGTCGATCCCAAAACCCGTCCTAGAACGACAAAAAAAAGACATCAATTTCACAAATGATGTCCTCATAGTTCCCCTTGTCATATAGCCGAATTGTTTTACTGCAAGCTTGACGTATTTTATGAACAATGTTAAAATTAGCGTGAATGACTTTGTGATCCCTTATTTCATTTAGATATGTTATGGAAAACAGGCTGCCCTGGTCTATTGTTAAGGTTAAGTCAAAAATATTGGCGGTATGTGAAGTGACTCGTGTAGGTTGGGATATCAGCTGAGTAAGATTAAAATTTAGGCAGACGTCGAGAAACTCGTTAGCTTCTGTTGCATTGGGTGCTCACGATGTTAGGTTCGTCCAGTCCATGTTCGGAAAATTAGAGTCCCCAAAGAGAAGGACGCGAGCATTTGGATATTTGATCGGCAATTTTGTTAAAATACTGTTAAGTTCACGAGAGAATCCTGGACTACTTTTAGGGGCCTGTAACAAACACCTAAGAGCACCGACTGAGGTGCAGAACGACAGATCAACCATAGGATTTCGAGGCCAGAGGCTATTTTGATAGCAGAGCATGAGAGTTGTTTGTTTACGGCAATAAGAACGCCCCCGCCACGTGTGCCGGGATGATCCTTTCTAAAGAGATTGAAGTTCGGCAAGTCGGCCAAAACTTCGCTGTCGGTGACGTCAGCTGTCAACCATGTTTCGGTTAGTATAAGCAAAGCACTACTGGATCAAGATGCAAGGTTCGACACATGGTCGCGTTTGGAAAGAAAACTGCGAATGTTAGTGAATATAACCGAAAAACTGAGATTGGCTTCGAGACCAAGAACAGAACGATTTGACGACGTGGGATAAGAAGGGGGTTGCTACAATTTTTCTGCGACAGTTCCGGTAGTATCGTCCAAGACATAGCGATTAGAGACCATAAACAATGTTTTGTATCGTAGAAGGAAATGACCTGATTTTTCTTTAACAAAGGCAAGAAGGTGCTTCCGTGCGTTCTAGACTAGTGGCGAGAAATCTTCCCCAACGCTGAAATCAGTATCATTAGGTTTAGGGCCATTGCTAAGGATAATTTCCTTGGTTTTGAAAGAGGTGAATTTCCCTATTATGAGCCGAGACTGGTCTGGAGAGTGGCGACCAAGACGGTGGACACGCTCAATTTCTTTTGATTCAATAGATATTTTGAAGTGGTCCCTGCAGAACGCAGTGACTAGCTGCTCAGAGTGTACGTAGTTCTCAGATGGCGTGACATCAGCTATTCCGTAAAACAGCAAGTTGTTCCGTCGGGAACGGTTCTCGTCGTCTAGTCGAGCCTCCAGTACCGAGACCTGGCTAGCAGTTTGGGAGGTGATGGTCGTTATGGTGTCTAATTCCGTTTGTAGTGTTTCAACCTGATGGTAGTGCGATTCTAAGTTGCCGATTCTTTTGCCTAGCGCGCAGATTGCTTTATCGGTGTTAGAGAGCTGGCATTTTAGGCTCTGCATGTCATCAATATAGTGGGCTTGACCGGAAGATAAGCATTTAAGTTCATTAAGAATGTCTTCTAGGGTTATGGGTACAGAGTTAGTTTCGATGTCACCAGATAACATCAGCAGCAGTGAAAAAACAGTGTTCATACAATCAGACACGTTACAAACACAGCACTGGGGGCTCGGTAGCTGAATAAGGCATCGATTGCAAGATTTTTTAGTGAAAAGGCAAAACCGGTTACTGACCTGCATGACGAATAGAAGTGGGTTAGACCGTGTCGCTGCACTGCCACCGAGCCAACAGTGCGCGCCGGGCCGGGAGGGACGATTTAGATAGCACAGTCTGGTGTGTCTGTAGATGTTGTGTTTCATGGAGATGTTCTGTTGGATTATACTTGATGTTCACTGTTCGTGAGAATAAATTTCTCTAAACACAGACCACCTCTAGACCGATGTTATGTACAAATATTTCTTCTATTTCACTCTTACTTACGCAAGATATCTACTCGTATGTGTTACTTCCCGCATGAAGCGTGGTGGAAACTCAGACACTTATGGTGCTGTGATGACGAGGAAAATATGAGAGACCCTGAAACTTCCGCAATTACTGGAAACGCTTCAGTTCTCGCTTCAGGAAGCTGCTCTGAAACAAAAGCAGCTTACCGCTGAAATCTGTTTGCAGAGGTTTGAGTACCCGTTTAGCTAAGTGGTCAGACCCCGTCGTTACGTGAATATGCAGCAAGGCAAAGGCGAAGCATGGCACGGACCGTTACTGCAAACGAGAATACAAGCGCACCTGTTTTTTTCTCTGGATTCATGCTGATTTATTTTTGTCGTAATAAGGGAACAGCTGCAAAGAGAAATTTGTATAGCCTTAGAACGACTTGGGGAAGTGGTGGTAATAAAAAAAGTGTACTCAAATATTTTGCACTTGAAGAACTAGATTTCTTGTGTTGAAGAGATTGTTTGTTGAAAACTCCAGCACGTACAATAGCTGCACACTAGTTCACGCCGATCCATAATGGGCTATACCGAAACTTTAAAAATAAAGTAATAACAGAGTTAAATAATTCATCAAAATAAGCTCAACGCGAAAAAAATGAGAAAGGCAGCTAAATTAAAGGTGAGAGATTTCTTTAAAATATTCTTTAACGCCTTCTTAGTAGTTGTGTGCTTAAGTACCAAAATTACTTGCTCACTAAGAGCATTCGCCAGCACCATTTCTTGCTAGATATAGTGGCTATATTTTTTTAAAGTTCCTTAATTATAAAGCTTTCGATGTATGGCTAAAATTAGTATATTCCTTTCTCCAACTTGTAAGTATTAACACCTGCGTTTTTTTTTCACATTCCAACAACACCACAATATTGTTGCAAGGCACATTGTGCTCAAGTTCTCTCCGCTATGACTGCAAAGCACAAAAAAGCTAGGCTATGAGCGAGAGCATGAAAAGGTTAGAGAATGAGGTGGTGAATGGCTGGATCAGGGGCATCTAACTGGCAATGAAAAAATAGAGGAGGCGCTGGTAATTGTGTATTTTACATTTTATCATTTGACATCAGCGGAGCCGTGGTGGACCCTGGAGTAAAAAACTTTGGTGTTAAAAGAAAAAGTGAGATTCACACCATCCGAGCATTGATATAGTTTTCGTCAAAGCTGCAAGCCCAAAACAGTGTTATAGCTTTTTGTTTTT
Organism: Rhipicephalus microplus; assembly: GCF_043290135.1. Classification (NCBI taxonomy): domain Eukaryota; kingdom Metazoa; phylum Arthropoda; class Arachnida; order Ixodida; family Ixodidae; genus Rhipicephalus; species Rhipicephalus microplus. The sequence continues at coordinate 184,317,631 of NC_134701.1, forward strand.
AAAGTTATTTCTTCTCTAGTAACCGATTCGAGTAGTCTGTAAGTGTCACGCTTATGTATCTTCGTACTTGTAGTGCTCTTTTTTTTTCTTCTTCCACCTTTGTGGATGAGGCCGCTTCCCGCCATAATTATTCACTATAGTGTCTCTACATTTAAGATATTCGACCGGCAAGGTTGATAAATATTCAATATTTATTTGTTAAATTATTTTTTAACAATTACGGTATTGTTGTTTGGGGTCATCCCAGGATGCTACATACATAAATACATACATACATACATACATACATACATACATACATACATACATACATACATACATACATACATACATACATACATACATACATACATACATACATACATACATGCATACATACATACATACATACAAATAAACTATGAGGAAGTACGATAATGTTTTCTTTACTTCCATGCATTAAAAACCAAAGTATAGGTCAGCAAAAGCATCGTCTGTCCACGAAGGGAAAAATTACGAAGAGTAGGTGCTAAGTGTCGCCATGTTGAGTTCGCGCGTAGCTACCCTTCAGTTTGGCGCAACTCAGTAGTTCGCGGTAAAACTATTAAAAGAGAAAAATTGCGCCTTTCGCAAAAAGAACACAAAATTAAACACGCGCATATCCATGATACATTTCTGTGTTCAATGTTTTTGCGTTTTACCAGTGAACGTATAGTTGTAATTGGCGTGGATCTGACATGAGCGCTTTGCTTCCACTCGTCGAAAAGTATATGATTGCATCTTCTGCAAATATTCACTCTGAAACCTCTGCGCATCTGCCGAAAAAACCTATTTTCCCTCTTACGCGTCAGAGGGTGCCACTTGCCCGTCCTAATGTTACCTAGAGATTTTCTAGCACATTACCTGCACGTGAGAAACGCTACAGGCTTCTCTGACGCGTTGCCGGGGCAACACTAGACGGAAGAGATTGAGAACTGAGCCCTAATTTGAATTCCAGAGAGTGACCAGCCACCTACGCCATTCCGCGCACCACCACTCATAGCCACCGTAATTATCCCCTGCATCGATGCAGCAGCTGTCGGCAAGCGCGCACAGCTCTGGCCTCGTCCGTGCATAGATCGCAGACCACTCTTACAGCTTGAAGTGCTCGTTTCGCAGAAATTGCAGTATGGGTGCCGCAGCGTCAGCGTCGTTCGTTGTGAGCGAAAAATTGATGTTGCCCGTCAGTGAATAATTGAAACAGCTACACATAAATTCCAAAATATTTTGTCCGTTTGGTAATTGAAGGTGGGCCGTAAGCCTGGCAAGCAGGTGTTGCCCCACGAAGCAACGCCTTTTGTTGAAGATGATTTGTAAATGAAACGCTATGAGGATGTCGCCTAATGTGTGTAATACGCTTAGCTTTCTCCAGCGTGGTAGTCACCCCAAGTAAGCATCTTTCCTTCATTATTTTTTTCCCTTCAAAGCACGTGAGCCCCACGTGTCGGATTTTCAGTGCGCAATTTTAAAGCATTCGAAAATCTCACAGAGATAACGCTACTTCGTTAAGGCTTCAATGTGACACGTTGCATTTGCTTTATTCTGGCTGCCGTCGTCCTCGAGGCGCACTATATAGGGTGGACCCGATATATTTCATAGATATAAAAGTACGTGCTGTCCCTGTTGTTTTGATAATGCAGGAGAGAATGTTGTGTGTGTTCTTAACGAGTATGAAACTGGCCTACTAGATTTTCACCGAAAGTGACCAGTAGACCCCTACCAGTATACCACCTCATATCTTTTCAACCTGACTTGTAATTTTTTTTTGTTTCCTGTGAGAAAATCTTTTTCTGCGAGATAGTTTGCATTTCTTCAATTAAACTCTGTTTGCCCCGAAAATGCCTTTCAGTATATGCAACAGCTAAGGCATTGATTCTTATGTAGTGGAATTGTAGAATCACACAAGGAGCCAGAACGCGTGCATTATGCAACGAATAAATCACTTGCCCCGCCACGGTGTTATAGTGGCTAAGGTACTCGGCTGCTTACCCGCAGGTCGCGGGATCGAATCCCGGCTGCGGCGGCTGCACTTCCGATGCAGGCGGAAGTGTTGTAGGCCCGTGTGCTCAGATTTGGGTGCACGTTAAAGAACCTCAGGCGGTCGAAATTTCCGGAGCCCTCCACTACGGCTTCTCTCATAATCATAGAGTAGTTTTAGGATGTTAAACCCCACATATCAATGAACGAATGAATCAATGTTGCCCAACCATTACAACGTCTGCACCTTCGCATGCGCGCAAGGCACCGTATGGATGCGCAGTGAGTGCTTGCCAATATTCAAAAAACAAGAGTTGGGACGGGGAGGGCGCTTCTCAACTCTACTTGCAGTCGGCATTTTAGGATAGCTTCAAACTAGTAGTGTTACTCGCAGTAATTTTCTCTTTCTTGCGGCATTGTTGAAGACGATAAGCACAGAACCCGTTTACACTATTGATTTATGCCCTTACGAAGTTGCCGATGTGTCGTCCAAGTGTTCATTAGCTATTTTTGTGGACTTTCTGAAAGAAAACTTTCCAACTGTTTTCCATCGTTACAAACGGCGAATGTTCACGCAAGACTGTTTCGCGTTATTTGCCTACATGGTGTTTCACTAAATGGTGTCCTAAATGTTTGTCCTAAATGGTGTCCTAAATAGTGTCCTAAATGTGTGTTTCTCTAATTGGTGGCTTACATGGTGTCCACTATTATTAAAAATTGCAGAAACGCCCTACGTGACGACATTGTTTTCGGCGTGCTACCAGCGGCGTTTCGTTTACTGTGCACAGAAGGAATCCCCAGATGCGTACAGACGTTACTTAAGGCAGTACTTACAAAAATTATTCGTATTACTTTTTAACCAGTGCAAATACGTGGTCGAGTCATACGGTAGAATTCAAGTCCTTAGTGCGAATAGTCGGTAACCACTGTCAATTTTTTTTTAAAAGAAGGCCACTGGTTATCACCGTGGGGCCTTTAACTTGTGCTAATTTAGCAGGTGAAACTAAAACTGACGCACCAAACAGCTTATCTACCATTCACTTGGAAAACGGCCTCCATGGTGACACTGCTTCTCTCGCACTGTGGTAGGAGGAAAAGCGAGCGTCGATAAGCGACCGTGCGACAAGAAATCGCTGCCACAAAACAAAGTACGTAGATTGACCGTTGATAACAGCGAGGGAAAGAGTGTCGTCATTAAGAGAATTTTCGGAGTGAGTGGTACATGCGCTGTTTCGTACGCCGGTTTTGGTTCTGCCTGACGAATTAACCAGATTCCATTGCCCCGCGGTGATTTTCAGTGACCACCTTTCTGACATTTTATAGTTGCTATTGAATATTCGTAGCAAGAACTTGTATTTTTCCTATTGACTCGACCGCTTATTTCCACTGGTTGAAAAGTTAATTGTGTTAATTTTTATAATTACTGCACTTTCTAGAAGCCGCGCCACTGCGGCGTTCTCCGAACAAATCAGAGCTTTTTCTTTACAATCCAACTAGAAAGGGCCCAAGCCACATAACTGGAAACCGCCCACTGAGATCGCCATAATCTGTACACCAAGAAGATCCCAGTTATTCTCATCTAATCGCATCTTGGCACTGACCCTCGAAGCAGCGGGCACAAACTATTTAACTATTCCCAAATTGTCGAAGCAGGTGGATAGCGTCATCAGTCTTATCAAGCGCGTTGCTAACAGAAGGCAAAGCGTGAGCGAAGAGAACATGATAAAGCTTGTACACGCTTTCTTGTTATGCCATTTCGCGCATGTAGCGGCTATGCGCACCTGGAAGAAGGCATAGCGAGACAAGCTAAGTGTCATGATAAGAAAGGGGATCAAGAGAGTGCTCGGGCTACCAAATTACACACGCACTGACCGACTCCTGGAATTAGGTCTGCACGATACCCTAAAGAAGATCACAGAAGCACAAGAAAGGGCACATATTGTCAGACATTCTGGCACCAGAGCAGGCAGATGGCGCCTCATAGAGATGGGCGTCCCGCCCTTCAAAGTTGACGACATCTTTCAGGGTCTTCCGAAAGACCAAAAAGACAATCTCATCATGTCCCCCGCCCCGCGCAATATGCATTCCCAGTGCAATCTGGAAAGAAGAAAGGCCAGGGCAGCGATGCTGCTATACGTTGGGCGGCAGAACATCCTCGCGGAAGCTGCTTCGTCAACGCGGCCCAATATGCCAACAGAAGTTGCTTTGCAACAGTTATCACTAAAGCACAGGGGTTCGAGCATTAACACTGTTTCAGGACGATGCTCGTCGTCGTGTGCAGCCGAGCAAGGGGCCATTGCCTTGGCACTTCTACATGACAAGCATTAAAATATATTCAGCGACTCCAGGGCAGCCATCCGCACCTTCAGCATTGGCGCCGTGTGTGCAGAAGCCTATCAGATACTGGAGGGCAAAAGCATCACCACCCACACTCTCACGTGCTTCCCCACTCACGTGATCCCCCCTCGCATGGAGTCCATCAGGGGAGGCCTCACAAACCTGAACGAGCTGGCCCACTAAGGCGTGAGGTCTCGCTTTCCGCGACCACGGAAAACTCCCCGCCGGCACGCAGTAAAGAAGAACAGCGATCCACCGACTACTTATAATGAAATCACCGAGCACTTTTACTTCAGCAGAAGAGAGTTTCCCCTTACTACGATAAGTTCAATCTAGCGTAGACTAACTCTCAAGCTACCGCAGGAGGGTTCATATCTCAGCCTGGCTTTATTTCATAAAATTTATCCCGACATTTATCCTAATAGCTCTTGTAGGCATTGTAATGAATTCGCTAGCATAGACCACATGCTCTGTCGCTGGCCCTCGTGGCGGATCACGGAGCAATCGAATGGAGAAAGGTGGTTACCCGCTATCAAGAGCCCCAATGTCGGGGATCAAATGTGGGTGATCCAGAGGGCCCACGATGCGGCAGTCGGGCTTGGTCTGACTATCCCAACGTGGATAGCGGCCCACTGCGCTTTAAGTCAAGCACCTAAGGACTTGAAATAAAGTTTCGCATCCGTCCGTCCGTCCGTCGATCCATCCATCCATCCATCCATCCATCCATCCATCCATCCGTCCATCCATCCATCCATCCATCCATCCATCCATCCACCCATCCATCCATCCATCCATCTCTCCATCTCTCCATCCATCCATCCGTCCATCCATCCATCCATCCATCCATCCATCCATCCATCCATCCATCCATCCATCCATCCATCCATCCATCCATCCATCCATCCATCCGAGAATGCCGTATGTCACAGTGAAAGGAACACCATAGGTAGCACTCATACACCTCTTTTCTGTAATTTTTGAATATTAGTGGACCCTTTCCATGAGAAAAAAAAATTGAAAAGGAAGGCAGGGAGGTTAAACATATTCCTTGAAACAGGCTGTATAATGCTAAGGAAAATATCAAGGGTATTTTTGCACAACATATCAGTAAAAATACACATCAAGGTATTGCGAAATGATGCTGAAGCTTGTAATGTAACAAGAACTGATGGATAGAATCACGATTTCCCTCATGGCAATGCGGTTTGAGAGATTTACATATTGGGGTTTCTATAGTGCGAGGTAGTTTTCAACGAATTCCACACAGAGTATTGCTTAGACTACAACCTCAAACTATTGAGGACGGAGACATTACAAGAATCACGACATCAGTGCCTCATAGCAGCGAAATTTCACAAGTATCTTTTTTTACTATTGCCTTCAGGACCTTTGTGTATCGTGAGAAAAAATAGCCGTCTTTAAGCATTTCTCTCACAAATAATATTATAGCTGTTGTAGCTATATAGTTATATAGGCATGCAAGAGTGTGGTCTTTGTATGCCCCTTTTCCACAAAGAGTGGCGCATACTTCCTTGGGAAAAAATTGACCCCATATTTGAATCTCTTACAGCGAATTCCGTTGAAAGAAGATAATCTTTCTTCTGTAAAGAGTGAGAGAGAGAGAAGTAAACATTTATTTCGAAACAGTGTTCCGAGCAATGCCCGATGTCACCCAGAGGTGGTAGGGCTCCTTAGTCCAGGAACCCTCTGGCTTCTACTGCCCTCTTGGCCCTGGCGACGAGTTGTTGTTGCTCTTCCAGGTCCTCGAGGGCGAGCTTCGCCTCCCACGTTTCGGTTAGGTCTTCGTTCGTTCGTCCTGCCTCGTTATCAGTCGTGTGTTGTTGCAGATTACGTCTGGTAATACACTGGCATGCAAGAAGCAAGTGCGCCAGGGTGTCCGGTACGTTGCTAAGCGGACACATAGAGCTATATCTCGTTGGGTAGAGACAGTGCATTAGGGCCCCATGTGTGTATGTGCTGCTTTGCAGGCGTCTCAGTATTACGCTTTCCTCTTTTGTAAGTTTTGGGTGTGGTGGAGGGTATACTCGTCGCTCCAGCCTGTAATGTTGGAGTAACAACGAGTAGGTGTTTTGAACAACTTCCGTCTCTTCAACGACGGATCGAATGTCCTGTGGGCAGGGGGCAGCCCGGCTGACGTGCTCGCGAGCAGCGGCGTGGGCTGCTTCATTTCCCTGCAGACCCTCGTGTCCTGGCACCCATAATACAGAAGTGTATGGGAGTGGAGTGCTTCGCCGTTTCAAAATATTGATGGCATTGGCTGAGATACAGCCCTTAGCGAAATTCCTGCAGGCGGCTTGTGAGTCGGTGAAAATCACCGCGGCGTCTGTACATGCTGTGGTTGCTAGAGCTATTGCAAATTCTTCTGCGGCGTCGGAATTGAGTGCGTTGACCGTGGCTGACGCTAATTCTCGGCCTTGAGAATCGACGACGCTGACAGCGTACGCGTTTCTATGCGGATACTTGGCTGCGCCAGTGTAGCGGGCGTCCGGGTCTTGCTTGAACTTTCGTCGAATAGCCTTAGCTCTAGCCTCGCGTCTACTTTTGTGGAAAGTAGGATGCATGTTGCGTGGAATAGGTGCGATGGACAGCGACTCTCTAATGTACAGCGGGATGCGCTTTTTTCGGTCTGCATCGGCGATGAACCTGTCGCTGTAGTTGAGGTACCGGAGCACCGACCTCCCCGTAGGCGTCAGCTTGAGCCTCTCCAGCTGACTATACTTATGCGCTTCAGTGAGCTCTTGCCACGTGTTGTGGACGCCCATCTTTAGGAGACGTGTGGTAGAGGCCATTGGCGGAAGTCCCAGGGCAACTTTAGTGGTCTTTCTTATCATTATATTAAGTTTTAGGGGCGAAGCTCCTTAGGGCGTGGGCTCTGCGTCCCCTGTAGCCTGTATGTAGCCACCTCTAGTTTAGTTCTTGCAGTGTTCACTAGATGGCGGTACCGTCTCCTGTATGTAGCCACCTCTCGTTTAGTTCTTGTAGTGTTTACTAGATGGTGGTACTTGTAGCTGATGATGAAAAGATGCAAGATGTTATAAACTAGAAAGCGGTACTTGTAGTTGATGAAAGACGCGAGATCTTATAAAATAGGAATGATGTCACATATGGCGCGTGTCATTGTTTGAAGGCAATTGTTCGATTTAGTGCGGCGACGTACGCTAGGGGGAGCGTTGTAATAAAATCCGTTCGTTGTTGGCGCGCGCTCAGAGTCACCGGATGGATAAGGCTGCACAGCGGAGAGAGCGCAAGGCGGCAGCAGCGCGCGCTCGCAGACAGAATCCCGATGTGCGAGCGCGCGAGGCAAGGGACATCGCAAGCCATCCATCGTCTAAGAACAAATAAAAGTTGATTTGTGTATATACACACACAGCGTTTCTCACGTCTTTACATGATGATCGACTGGGCGAATTACAGGGAAGATTCACTGTTTACCGATGAATCCCTCCGGAGCTTCGCCCATTCATCATCATTCACCCCGTGAATATGCCGTAATTTTTTATTTCAATTTCAGCGGTTTTCAACTGTAGGTACGGCGTGCTGTTCGTAATGCGGCTGGTGAAAAGAGCTTGCATTATACGTAGAGTGTCGTGCTCTTTGAGTCCGTTTCGTTGATTCGCGATCCTCTTGACGAGGTGCGTGAGTTGTGATAGTGTTCGTTGGAGTCTCGGTATGGTGGCAGCTCCCGATCCATCCTTGTAGATGTCAACTCCAAGCACTCGCAGGGTCTTGACTTTTGGAATTAAGGTCCCTTTCAGCGTTACGCTAGGGTCGGGCTCGTCGTATAGAGGGGGTCTGCCTCTTGTTCTCGCTTTGAGGACGAGGTGCTCGGATTTCTCGGGGGCACAGTAGAGACCGCAGTCTCTGAGATACCGTTCGATGGCATCTACGGCGGTTTGTAGACACGTCTCTTGTCTCCCAGTGTTCGAAGCCCTGGTCCAGAGCGTGATGTCATCAGCGTAGATTGCGTGCCGTAAATCAGGTATTTTGTCGAGAATTTTTGGCAGATTGATCATAGCCACATTAAAAAGTAACGGCGAGATGACCGAACCCTGCGGCGTTCCTTTTTTCGGTAGTTGGAAGCTTTTTCTGCGGATGTTGCATAAGCCCACAGTTGCTGTAAGGCCTGTCAGGAAGTTTCTGACATACGTGTAGGTTCTAATGCCGCAGCCAACGCCTTCAAGGTTGTTGAGGATCGCGTCGTGGCTGACGTTATCGAAGGCTGCCTTGACGTCAACTTCGAGTATGGAGTACTTACTTCGATGGGTGAGGTGATCAAGGAGGTCTTCTTTGAGTAGTAAGAGCACGTCGTGCGTCGAAAGATGCTGCCTGAAGCCAAACATGGTGTCCGGTAGGTGTCCACTATCTTCCAGGTACTGGGTTAAGCGGTCGTGCACCATGTGTTCAAACAGCTTTCCCACGCACGAGGTGAGAGAAATCGGGCGTAGGTTCTCGATGCCGAGTGGTTTGTTAGGCTTAGGGATCATGGTGATTTCCGAGTGCTTCCATACCGCAGGTAGCTCTTCTTTATCCCAGCAGTCGTTGTAATAACGGTGAAGAGCCGTGGTGGCCTGGTGTGGTAGGTTACGTAAGCGCTTGTTGACAATCCTGTCTATTCCGGGGCTGGTATTTCTTGTCAACTTCGTTAGGGCTGTGTCCAGCTGAGCCAGGCTGAAGGGCCGGTCGAGTTCAGTGTTTGGTGCGCCAGCGTATTCTTTGGTGTGAATTGAAGCCCTAGTGGGTGCATCACCACAGAGCTTCTTTCGTAATTCTTCTAGGAGGTGTTCTTCTGTACCGGCGTAGTTTCGAATAAGCCTCTGAAGGTGCTGCTTCTGTGCTGCTTTGGAGGGTTGCGTGGCTAGAAGTGTGCGTAGCAGATGCCAGGTTTTCTTGGTGCTCAGAGTCCCCTGCCTTTCCTTGTCCCCTGTCTTTCCTTGTATCTTTATCTCTCTCTCCAGAGTCCCCTGCAGCTTGTCACAGAAACCATGCCAGTTCTGCCTGACCAATCGGTTCACATAATCTTGAGCTTGCTCGGTGAGGAGAGAAATGCGTTTCCGTAACTTTATGTTTAGGTTTTGTCGCTTCCACCGTTTTAGAAGTCCTCTTCTAGCCTCCCAAAGGTGGAGGAGATGCGCGTCGACGGCGGGTGTATCGACGTCAAGCTGTATGTCCTTAGTGTAGCGTTCGGCTATTTTGAGCACATTCTTAAACCAGTCTTCAATGTCGATTATGGTGGTTTCAACGTCGAGGTCATTCCTAAAGGATTGCCATTTTGTTAACCGCGCTATTCCAGTCTTGGTCTGTTTACGAGTGTGCGCTACGGAGAGTTGGATGATGTGATGATCACTACCTAAAGTTTCCGGTAGCACACTCCACTCTGCCCTGGTGACGTTCGCCGTAAATGTAAGATCTGGATTTGTATCCCAGGAGACGCTGTTCCCGATTCTCGTCTTCTGAAGAGGGTCGTTCCACAAGGTTAGTCTGTGATGTTGAGCAGTATCGTGCACTCTAAAACCATTCCTCGTGGTGTTATGTTAGCCCCATGCTGCGTGCGAGGCGTTAAAGTCTCCCATTACTATGATCTGGTGGCCATTTGTGCGCTTCCTGATTTCTCGTATTAAGTGATCGAAGTCTGGTAGTTGGTCTCGTGGGGGGCTGTATATATTGGTTATGAAAAGACTTTGCTGCGTCTTTCGTTCCGGCAGAATCTCTGTTAGGGTATGCTCTATTTGAGTGTCCTCGATTTCATGTTTTTGCGTTGAAAGTGCTTTCTTGACAAGTACGGCACTTCGATGGGCTTGTGCGCAGGTCGTGTAGCCTTGCAGTCGTACGTTCTGCGTGTTGGTTTCCTGAAGTGCAATAATGTCTGGTTGGTTAAGCTTGATGAATTCTTGTAGGCTTGCGTGTCGAGGACGGTATGACTGACAGTTCCATTGCCATATGCGTAAAGTTGAATGCTGGTTCTTATACTTATGGTTAGGGACTGCCATCTTCAATCGATTCGATGTCACGCCTGCCATCGCGACTCGGTGAGACTGAGCGAGAGGCATTGTGACTGTTCGCTCGTGCCTTCTTCCGAGTCATTTGGCGTGGGTTGTTCAAGCTGTCGAACTGTGCCATAGTTACGTAAATTTTCTTCACGTGTGCGATGAAATTGTTGACTTGCGCAGCAATCCCATCAATTTTGGCATTAAGCGTAGTGATCGTGTGTTCATTCATTGAGGCTGTTTTTCTGTTGCAGACTGGGCAATCTTTTCCATCGTGGCGTGCATGTTATTCATGAAAGATTCTTCGAATATCGTGCACCTTGCGTTCACTAGAGCTTGGACGCCTACCTTGGTCAGCGTCGTTGCCGGCTCTGTGCTTGAGTTTGCTTGTTCTTGATACTGTTCTGCATTGTTCGAATGTCTTTGCTGATGCGTGCACTTTTCAAGTAGTTTGTCAATGAGCTCTTGTTGTCGTTTTTGACTCTGAAGCAGTTTATTTATGATACTTTGTTGGCTTTGCAATTGGCTGTGCTGATTCTGGAGCTTTTCTTGCTGGTTTTTCAGTCTATCTTCGAGACCCTGTATGGATGAGGTGTCTGACTTCGAGGAGGTTAAGCTGCTGCGGTCATTAGATCCACTTGCCATGGCAGCGTAGCTCGCACGTTTAACGGAACGCGAGCTACGCTGCCATGGCAAGTGGATCTAATGACCACTTGCCATGGTAGCGTAGCTCGCGCTGGCCTGCGAGAGCGGGAGGTAATGGCCTGCGAGAGCGGGAGCGCGAACTGGAACGCAGTATTGATTTGGATCTACTGTGCGCAGAGACGGAACGCTTGCGAGAGTGGGAGTGCGAACTCGAACGAAATTTTGACTTGGAACTGCTGCACGTGGAGACGCGGCCCTCATTGTTACTGTTAGAGGTAGTGGCCGATATGCTAACCTCAGGGAACTCTTCTCCGCTGGCGTTCCAGTTGTTGTCTATTTCTTGAAGCCTGTTGAGGCGCTGTTGTCTTACGTTGAAGGGTGGTGCACTTGGCTTTAGTCTCCTTTTGCATTCTTTATTTGCTGTTTCGTGTCCTTCCCCGCAGATCTTGCAGATGGGTGCGCATTCATGTCCCTGCGTTTGTCCGGCCTTGCCACATTTATAGCAGAAATCCGGGATAGGTTTCGGACAGACGTCCTGGCGGTGACCCGTATTGCCACAAGCTCGGCAATACTGCACTGACTTACGATATGGTCTGCAGCGGAAGTCTACGCTCTGGAAATTTATGTAGTAGGGAACGTGCGGTCCTTCAAAGAAGACGACTGCCGCGGTCGATTGACCTAGCATTCGGGCATGAAGAACTGTGTATCTTGCCGGTGCGCGAATTCCAGCCATGAGTTCTGCGGTGCTCGTACCGGGTATCAAGCCGCTGATGACGCCTCTTGAGACATCGTCCGGTGTTCTTATGTTGCCGTTCACAGTGTAAAAATTTCCTCCAAGCTGTATTTTTGGATGCTTACCAGCTTCTTGGCGTCTTCTTTGGCGGCGGTGTTCGCGATAATTAGGTTTTCCATTCTCTGGACTTGTACGCGTACCTTGTCGTTAAAGTCTTGCTGTGATAGTCCACTCACTCTGCCGATGGCATGCGTGACAGCGACGGTGTTCCATTTGACGAGGTCAAGACCTGCTTGCGGGCGGTAGACGATCTTGACGTCATCGAGCGGCAGAGGTGGCACCTGGGGCCTGCGTTGTTGCTGCGTTGGTGATGACTTTAGCGTCTGCTCATTGATAGGTGGCTGCTCTGTGGGTTGGTTGGCCGGTGACCTTGGACTGGCGACAGCCTTCTTGTCTTTCTTATTTCTCGTGATCTAAGCGCTTTCCGTTGCAATTGTTCTGCCACTACCAGCGTCATAGGTCCACAAATTTTTTGTTGTTTTGTTTGCGTCCACTTGGTCAGTTTGCATTGTATTTTCTTCGTCTTGCTGGTTTCTTTACATTTCGCTTGCTACGGCTGCGTCTCTGCTCATTCTAAGCTTTTCGCCACGGTGAGCGCGAGCGCTCGTGCCGTGGCGTCAGGAACGCCTGAGCGCGTTGTGCACGCGCCGCGCGGCTTTGCCCAGGAACGAACTTGGCGTTAGGCTTAATAAACTGGACGCGCGCTTGTCGGGAATAAAGTCTTATATCTGAAACAGAATGCACTCACCCAAAAGAAGCATGTGTCCGCCGATTCCTCGTGTCTTGGCGGCTGAGGCTGTGAAACTCTTGGGTTCGTCACTGGCCTTGTTTCGGGTTAAAAAGCACGAAAAGCAGGAGCCCATGCGAGACGCGTCTAGTCTATACGGCACCCTAGCGGTGGATCTGTAAAGAGTGAATAAAACATTTTTTTTATGTTTTGCTTGAGAACATTAGTGAATGGGATTCTGGAGGTGCTGCGGGAGACATAAGCGCCACATTGCGGTAGTTTCACAGAATCAAATGATGGCCCCCGTTATAACGAGCGCGCAGCGTACGCGCGCTATCGCGCAGGCCATATTTTGTGGATTTGAAGGTAGGTAGCAGCACCATACCTTCTTAGCCAAGCGTAAGAAACCCGTCTTTTTTGTGCATACCGTCACATTGTCAGTGCAGCTTCATAATCACTACAGTTCTTAAAATTCCTGATATATGCGTTTTCTGCACAGAGGAAACACACCACAAAATATTGATGTGTTGATCATGGGCCTCAGATATGTGCATTATTTTATTTTTCATCGAGGATCACACAAGAATAAACCAAGAAATCAGAGCAATATTGGTGGGCACTGCGGATGGGGTGGAACTTGAGCCTTTTCGGTGGACACACAGACTAGTCGACGGACAGATAGACCAAAAATTTAATGGTGAAGTATCCCAAGAAAGACTATTGTTTAAAGACCACTCAACCTGCTCTTTTAACGAAGCTTCTCTGTGCATTCCATTGTCTTACACTAAGAAAAAAGTGTCGGGTTCACTCTGCTCAGTGAGTCTAGACTTGCGACGCATAGGGCTTTCCATAACAAGACAGATTCTCCTTCTTTGGTTTTTACTGACGGTCGCACAACACTCTGACGATTTCTGATGATAATTTGAGCGTCTATTTACCTAAAAAATTATAGCATATCCCCGGAGGGAATGATGATGAGAAAAGCGAAACGTCCGTCCATCTGCGCGTGCATCCGTCCATCCGCACGTGTTTCCGTCTGTGCGTAAAGTTTCTTACAATAATACCTAGAGAGGAGTCTGGCGCTGCTATCGTGTACCCTAATGGGAATAATGGGATGTACAAGCTTCGGATTAGATCGCGTTAGCTAGCGAACTGTCTACAGACAATTTTTTTTACAGTTGCAGTTTCGTTCTTTGCGCAGAGTGGGTAGTAGGGTGGGTACAAAGCACTTAAGCAGCACCTTCGCTGTTCAAAGAAGCTGAAGACTGATCGGTCTCCCATTTTACTCCGATGCTGGAGCTGTATAAGCCGTATTTGACAGTCTAAGCGAAGCGTCGTCCACTCACCGCTGGGCATAGATGTAGATCAAGATATTACATCAAGTTCATGCTTCTTTATCAGCGCGTCTTACCAAAACTCCTTTAAACTAACTGCAAAATGACGCACCGTAGACGTAAGTAGACGCACTGTCACGCCCCGTTGTCTCGACTTCACAACGAAACAAGGGGTGTCTTGGGGCCGACCATTGGACAGACGCACCTAGCACTACAACAGACAAAATGTTAAGTGTTTCTCACTTATTACTGTCTTCTTATTTTCATAAATAGAGAGCGCATACTCTCAAGAGCAAAACAAGCAAGGGTCTTTTCAAGTGTTGTAAAGAATAGTTCTTAATATTTTGATGCTAAATTTGGAACGCGATGGCAGAGTAATGCATACCCTGGTAGTTCGATTTGTCCAGGTTTCACTTGTACAGCATAGTGACAAAAAATGTTTGCAATACAATTTGCGTACAAAATAATGAAAAAAGTTTGAAATTAATATAACTTCATATCGCTTTGTTTTACACTCGGCAAACAAGCGTCGCGAATCTTGAGAACGTGATCCATTCCAAGCAGATCCGAAGCCTGTACTTCCCATAAATCCTATGGAGGTACAAGCGCCGCGAATCCACCTGCGTAGACAGTAGCGATAGATTCCCCCCTAAGTATTGTTGTATGAAACTCTATGCGTCTGTGCATCCGTCGTTCTTGCGTGCTTCTGTCCGTGTCCAGTTCATGCTTCCGTCCCTCCCTCCCTCTGTCTGTCTGTCTGTCTGTCTGTCTGTCTGTCTGTCTGTCTGTCTGTCTGTCTGTCTGTCTGTCTGTCTGTCTGTCTGTCCATCCGCCCGTCCACCCACCCTCCCGTCCACCCGTCCGCGTCTACCACACTAGAGCACGCATCGGACGAACGGTCTCTTCGTCCAACTCTTCCTCATTCACTCCGTGGACATGCTGGTCGTGCAGGATGGACCAGACGACCGACTAGGTCATACTATAGAAGCTTCGCTTCCAAAAAAGTCACTTGTGTCAGGAGGTCAGGACAGCAACGAGAGTTAAGTGTCTTTTTTTTCAATGTAGCCCAACTTCAACAATATCTCTTATAATTGATCAGGCGAACATCTTCTTTCGCGTGTTAATCTACGAAAATACGCTTTTGTTCAGTCCGACGATGATGCCACTTCAGAGATGTTGCTTGCAGAGTCTTATTCACCACAACGTAGAAACCCATATATCCACCCTAAGCGATGCCAGAATAAGTTTTCTTGATTACTTACACCGCTATAATCACCACGTAGTTACAAGAACGGGGTGCAAATGCGATGTTGTAATAAATAAAATGATAATCATCGTTTGCTTTCCTATAAAAGTAATGAAGTACTTCTTCGGAAGAACACGGTGATACTGGTCATAATCGAAGGGAATCTATCTGTCGGAAAAAAATGATAAACTGCGGCTATTCATGGTACCTTCCGGAAATATCCTGGCACCGCGGTGATGAGCTGAAGACCTAGTGCATCCATCACCGATTATGACAGCGTGCGAAAAGAAATCGCGAGTGAAGGTGGGATGTTATCAAGCGAGAATATTCCCAAAGTGGTTTTGTTCTTGCATCACGGTTCTTTTTTTCCATCTCAATTTACTTTAATGAGTGATGGACAAAGCGGAAAAATATTCAGTCGTAGTGGAAGAACTGTCAGAAACTGCAGCGCGTGCGCAACAGCAAAACAGGAACACGATTAAAGAGTGCGCCAAAACACCACAAAGTTTTCGCGGAACAAACTTGAGTGACACAGCCAGAGAGTCGAACGTTATTCAATGTGCTTTAGGCTTAACTGATTGCTTCTACTTCTGTGGGGCTATTGTGCAATGATTTAGCCAATGATAATTTTCTTTTTTAGACGACATTGAATTTCAAATAAATGAATTTCATTTGATTAGATGTGGTGATGTGTGGCTTAGTTCTATTTCTGCTCTATTTTTTTGTCGTCACTGGGATGTTTTGCGTTATGTTATAATAGCTCAAGCCATCAGAAGCCCCCCCCCCCCTACCCTAATGTACTAAAAGTACATAATATACGCCTTGTTTTTTTTTTTGGAGCAGTGACTGTGTTTAAAATAGCAATATCGGATGCACGTTTTCTTAAAGTGCACAAAACTGCCTATTTTTTAAATGAATTCAGCTTAAGATTATTGCGATTACCGAAAGTGTTTTGTTATTGTTGTAATACTCAACGACTGGTACACTTCGCAGTAGGTGGGCATAAATGGATGAAACTCATTGTGCGACGAAGAATTAGTATCTTTGTTTTGGTGTGGTATTTTCTCAAACACTAAAACATGCTGCATATTTGATTGTTTTTTTAAATATTATATCATTATATTGTCTTGCATGTTCATTTTCTTAATCTGTGTTTAATTTGTTTTCTAGCCTTTCAGAATATATGGCTCCGAACAAAAGGCTTGCCAACAATTTCATGAGACTTGGAATAAGCAACAAAGGTTTCATGCCACTGCTAAGAGGTCACGTTGATCCAGAAGAATACAGCGTACAAATAAAAAAAATCAGCTACTCGGTTGGAGGTAGCTCGTCATTATCGACCATTCATACCTAAAAGCATGACAAGACACCAGAATGCGAGATCCTCGTAATCTATGAGGCATTTTGACAAGTGCAAATATTTTCACTTGTACGTTGTCGACGAAACGATAGTTCTGAATTGTTGAGCGCAACCTGGATTTTACAGCGAAAGCTATTATGAGAACACTTTTTGGGCCACGCAAAGTCGTTGATGTCCAACGCCGCCACCACTGCCATCGCCGCCACCACCATCGCCGCTTGTGTCCGTAACCACATCGCCTGAAATTAGAAAAAAAACTTGCAGCAATAACCCACCAGGGCTTCAACCCGCGGGTCCGCTGGGTGTCAGCCCAATATTCTACCACTGAGTTACGCCGGTGCTTGTAACTTCTTGTCAAACTTGTCCTAGGCAGGCATGACCTAGCACCAATAGCACAGTGGGGCTCTAACCCGGGTCTGCTGGGTGCAAGTCCAGTATTCTACCACTGAGCTACACCAGTGTTTTGTTCTTTAATACATGAAAATAATGCAATCAAAGGTTATCAAAAATGTGTATAAAATTAAACGTTTCAAAACTATGCTCGCACGCACGCATGCGGGAGCACAATTTCACACACTCTAATGAACCTTCAAAAGTCCGGTAAACAAACACACATGTCCAGAAGTCCAAGCCACTCCTGAACGGGATCAAAAGTCTGTACAACACAATGAACATTGGCTGCTGCTCCTCGGAAAACAGCCTTTGTCGAACGAGGTGGCTCAGCATGTCTGTTAATCATGCGGCTCCTCCATTATGATTAAAAGCCCAATAACATAATTAAATTATATGGCGCATTGTTGTTAATGGCCTCTTTGAACGGTAAGAACCTAACACTATGACCTGTAATAGAAAATTCTGTTTTGATGGTTCTCCTAAGAATGTCCAGAAATGACACGCATCACGGCAATGAAAAAACAATGCTCGATTGCTTCAAGCTCAGTCTGCAATTTAGAGGCCGGGGCACGCATATACCTTTTTTCGTGAAACCACGTCTTTACCGGTAATGTTGAGGCGGGTAGCTTAAAGAAAAACATTTTCGCTGCTGGCGGTATACACATTTTGTGCACATGGTATAACACATCATGACTAGGTCGAGATACATATTTTTGTCGGTAAACAGGTTCAGGGAAAAGGGTGCTGATGAGTGCCGCAGTGAGCGTCGTCCTGTCTACACTGAAGATATATTCTAAAGAGAATCTGTATTTCAAAAACTGCATAGCCTCAACAATTTCTTTCGAGAAACCCCACAAGTGCGAGTTTTCAGCAACTCTTGTTGTGACAAAAAGAAGAGGGAGGTGGTAAGCAAGATGGTTCTGGGTAACAGGCAGAAAAAGCGGGTGACAGACATCCTTAAGGTCTCATCACCAGTTGTCGTCCAAATAAATGTACAAGAGCAAGCCCCCATTTCTCAAGCGGAAGAAAAAGGTTGTCTCTTCGCATGGCTTCCCTTGAAGGATTCCAAATAAAGCAGGCAAATATCCGGTGTAATGCCTGGATGTGTACGCGAGAGCAATGCAATATGTAGACAGGCTTTGATGCAAAAATGCCGTTGCATGCTTTGGCTCTCGAAAAAACGGAAATATCCCGTCCTTGTCAAGTTAATACATTTCGACGGATAGTGGTTATGGCCAACTTCCGATGAGATCCATGGTCTTGTGACTTGTGACTTGTGACTTGTTGTCAAACTTGCCTTAGCCAAGCTTGACGTCGGGAAAGCAGTCGTGGTGATGCGACTTAAAAGGCATTTTACAACAGCGAAAGAACAACCAGTCGTCACACAATACGAATATCGTAACGAGTGGGCCGTCCAATGCTCCAACTCATCACAAAAGCTTGTTCTTGTTCCCCTATTAATGGTGGCACATAGCAACTTCAGCCATAATTCCTTATCGTTGTAAGCCACTGCATGAATAATTGGCACGAAAATTCTTTGCAAGTGTTAGGCGGATTTCACGCTTCTCAAAAGAATGACGAAAAATAGCATAGGGAATGCCCGCCTACTACAAAAAAGTTTCTTATTAACACCCTAGTGGGTATCAAGCAAGTGTGCTTGCAGCAGTGACCCAATGAGTGCGTTGAAAAGGCTCTGAAAGGCCGCTCTTCTAAAGCTTTCGCTGTAACTGTGCTGCGCCTACCGCACAGGCCTGGTTTGCTATATTATGGCATATTTATTTTAAGAAGTCTACCCATGCGAACTATCAATGAAAGAACTAAAGTAAATCGTCAAAATAACGGCATGAAGGAGTGCAAAGACGAATAACTTGAAAAAATAGCGAAGAAAACGTTCGTTATTCTTTTCGATTCATATATATATATACATACATATATATAAATATATATATATATAAATATATATATATATATATATATATATATATGTGTGTGTGTGTGTGTGTGTGTGTGTGTGTGTGTGTGTGTGTGTGTGTGTGTGTGTGAACACTTGTCTCCAAATGATTTACAATAAAATCTATTCAAACGCTCAGCTTGACATTAAACTATTAGGGAAGTTCACTGAAGAAGACTGAACACAATCAAAACCAAAACAATGTACCAATATGGTTTGACAGCTCCGGTAATTGCTTCTCAGAGGTGACGTGACAGGAATGTTTCATCGGAGAATAATGTCAGCCCGACTTATATAGCCATGCTCGTTCTGCTGAACAAAAAGCCAAAAAAATAAAACAAGTATGCTATCATCAGGCAGAAGTCATAGTGTAGAAGTCGTAATGAAAAAATAAGAAACACTGCCTAATGAGAAAGGTGTGATCCAGGCTCCTTTTTTAATTTTCACCTATACATGCATTCAAAGTATTATCATGGTCTGCGAGTGGGATAAAACGAAGGAGGGCTTGGATTCTTGCAGTGACGTGTGACGCCACAATCTACGTTTGTTTTCTTTTTTAAAGACGATAGCCTTTCTTGGGGACCTTCGACGCAAAAATTTTGATCTGTCTGTCTGTCTGTCTGTCTGTCTGTCTGTCTGTCTGTCTGTCTGTCTGTCCGTCTGTCTGTCTGTACATTAGTCTCTTTGTCCACTCTTAACGGCACTGGATACTTGAAATGGCCCACCCCATCCGCAGCGCCCACCAATGTCGCGTAAAATTGAGCATTCTTATTTGTGTAATTGTCAATTAAAAAGCAATTATTGCGCATGTCTGTGGCACCCTAACAAGGCATACATATTCTGCATGTGTGTCTTTTACTAGAAAAGGCATACATAGGTAATTTTAGGGACCGTAGCGCTTATTACGCTGCGCTGACCACGCAACGCTTGCACGAAAGGGTGACTGTTTCCAACGCTTTGCCAAGACGAGATGGTTGTGGCACCTACCTGTCGCCTTGGGTTCTACGCCTTATCACCTCCGAGACGGGCGCGCACAGCCGTCTCACAGCCACGTGCTTCGTTTTCCAAGAAAACTGCCAGATGGCGCTCATGTCTCCCGTATGACGTGACTTGATGCGCTCATTCGCCTCTGCTGCACGCTCGAGGCACTCTACGCAGCGCCTCCGGAATACCATTCACCTTCTTGCGCCGAACATCAAATAAATGTTTGGTTCACTCTCTCCACACGCAAGACTATCGTCTTTCGACATTTGCAGATTAACATGCAGGGAACAATCTTTAATTAAAATATGGGCATCTATTGAATAGAGCTGGAAACTTACCTCTACCTATTATGCAGCCCAATGACTGTTTATTTTGCTGTTATTTTGAAAACGTCTATATCAGTTCTTGCTCCTGTAGATTTATTCATTAGTTCTTTTCAGATGATTGTTACTATTACCATGTTTTTTCCTATTTTTCATCAAACTGTAGCTTTTTGCGAAAATTTTAGATTACTTTTCCTCCAGCAATAATAATATAAGGTGTTTAATGTCCTAGACCTACCATATTATTATTATAGATGCCTTAGTGGGGGAGCTTCAGAATTTTCGACCACCTGAGGTTCTTTAACGTGCACCCACCTCTGAGCACAGGGGTCTACAGCATTTCCGCCTTTATCGACAATTTAGGTGCCACAGCCGGGATTCGATCCCGTGACCTGGGTCAGCAGCCGAGGGCCTTAGCCACGGAAGTTTATTGAGTGGCGCTCTTTGATGTAAAGTTTGAAAAATATTTACAAGAAATCCCATTTTTACTTCAACAATTGAATTGCAGGCTTGTCAATCTGCGTGGTATGATATAAATATTATAAATCGTAAATAAAGTTGGGAAAATTCCAAGATCCTTCATACGAAAGTAAGATGTACAAAGTTGCTTCCTAGTCCGCCAGTAAAATTTCAGCGAATGAATTTGTTAAGCTATCATGACCAGACCTATGATATTTAATAAAGATAGACAAGGGCTGACGGGAACGGTTTCTGTTTCTAAAATATTATTGGCTGCATGACACACTGTGCTGCAAAATTAAGGAGTTGAAGAGGTATTTTGGAACCGGATAAAAAGTGTACTTTTCTGCTCACGGGTCTAAAAAAACAAGTCCTTGATTTCCACCATGTACAATTACAAGTGCGCACCATTGTATTTTAGGGCGCAATCTATCACACTTCTAGGCACAATATTGCATGTTTTATTACCGGAAATAGCGGTCGCACTTCGGTGGAGAGAGGGGTGGGGTAACACGGTAAAAACACTCGTGTGCCTAGATTTATGTGCGCGTTGAAACTCACACCCGGCCGTCGAAATTGACACGGAGTCCCCTTTTAGGCATGGTTCATAGTAACGTCGTGTTTTAACATACAAAGCACCGGCACTTTTTATTTCAGCATTTGATAAGCATCAGTGTAAGTGAGCGTAAATCTCAGAATTATGAACATCATATTTTAGGGATGCCATATTAAGCAGAATTAATGCTGGACTTATTCACTGAAGCATTCATCGTTTAGTTCATATGTATATACTGGAACCTTCAGAAGCTAGTGCGCATAACTACTTCAATCGTGGGATATTTCACTTGGATTTCTTTGAGTTACTGGTGCAAACAAACATATCACGCAATGAAGATGCGCCATCGAGTTTATGTCGCGCTTGAGTAAAGAGTGCCTGTTTTCCCGCATACGTTTAATCTGTCTCGATGTGCTTGATAAAAACAAGAGAAGCTAGCTGCACCACAATAAAAACTAAGCACAATTTGTAATCCCCTCTAACAAAGTAGAAACAGAACAGTAAGCGAATCTTCACATTGAACTTTGGCAGACAAACAGCGCATTATCAGCGCATCTATTCATCAGTATAGACAACCTGCAGGCCTCTGGTACCCAACGTCTTCAAACTTTGCCTATTATTTTTTATCTTGCTTATTTCTTATTTTCATGTTATCGTATTTTATACTTTAACGATTTTCATTCTAACCTAACTTATTGCATCAAATGATGGAGCTACGCATACGCCTAATATTGCTCAATCATACCTATGTTGCGAATAAGAGCTGTACGAACCATTGCGTCAGCACCCAAGAATGCACCATCATCTGTACTTTTCAGAAACCTCAACGTAACGTCTTTATATATGCTAAGGCAAATCAAAGCGCTATTAGTACAGAGAAAACTGCCCCGCCGCGGTGGTCTAGTGGCCAAGGTACTCGGCTGCTAACCCGCAGGGCGCGGGTTCAAATCCCGGCTGTGGCGGCTGCATTTCCGATGGAGGTGGAAATGTTGTAGGCCCGTGTGCTCAGATTTGGGTGCACGTTAAAGAACCCCAGGTGGTCTAAATTTGCGGAGCCCTCCACTACAGCGTCTCTCATAATCATATTGTGGTTCTGGCACGTTAAACCCCACATATCAATCAATTAGTACAGAGAAAACACATCATATCCGCGGAGTTATTGATAATCAGTGCGGTGAAGCGACCGTCTGTCCGTGCACGCTTTCGTCTGTCCGTTTGTTCTTGCTTCCATCCGTGCGTCCATCCATGCGTCCATCCGCCCGCCCTCCTGTTCGTACATCCATGCGTCTGTCTCTGCGTAAGTCCCTGCGTCATCCGTCCGTCCGTTGGTCTGTCCGTCCGTGCGTTAAACAGACAGACGATGGACGGACGAGGCTGCGGATGATTCATGGTTTGCTGATAAAATCCTTTGAAATTTCGCCCCACTCATCATGATTCACTCCGCGGATATCATGTGAAGTAGTTACTACATACATGCATACATAGAGTTGATGACCTACTCCCGCCTTAAGGTGCTTCGCCCCTAAAGATCCGGGGAGAACAGAGGAGTAAAACGGGTGCGTGGTGGAGAGTGTCGCTACTTTCAAAATGTAGGGGCTTTACTCTGCGTGGGACATGAGCGCCATCTGACAGGTATTTTGGAAACAAAATCACAGCATATCCACAGAGTGCATGACGATGAGTGGGGTGAAGCATCCCTCAGTCCGTCCGCGCTTCCATCCGTTCGTTCGATCTTGCTTTCGTCCATCCGTGTGTTCGTCTGTGCGACCGTCTGTGCATCCGTTCGTCCCTCCGTGCGTCCATTCATCTGTGCGTCCATCTGTCCACACATCCGTCCGCACGTCCATCAGTCCTTCCATGCGTATGTCCGTCAGTCCGTGCGGCTGTTCATTCGTGCGTCCGTCCATGCATCCATCCGTCCATGCATCCGTCTACCCATCCATTCGTCCGTCCGTGCATCTGTCTGTCTAAACGTCCTTGCATCTGTCCGTCTCTCCGTTCGTGCTTCTTTCCATCCGTCCGTCTGCTAGTGAACACTCTAAGTACAGCTGTCTCACGTATTTCCATCATATATTCATCATTAAAAATAACGCCATCCAGCGGGCATTCCAAGGACAAAACGAGAGATGGCGCGGCCGGACTAGAGCAGCGGCACGCGCGCACTTCCTTACGGCCTGCGCTTCGTGTCTAGTTCCCATCTTTCACCGCCTCTAATACATGAAACTGCGGCCACACCCTTGCTAAACTCACTGATCTTTACTGGGGAAGCTAGATGGCGTATTGAGAGCGTGCAGTTGAAGCCACTGGAAGACGCCGTTGGTGTCCCGGAAGCCACCGCCATGAACAGTCGTCTGCTGCGGGCGCGAAGTTTTTCTCTTCTTTTCAATAAAAAATTGCCAGTTACCACGTTTGGTGGGAATCGATGATATGCGAAGCACGAAGGATAAATGTTGATACATTCCTTTAAAATCAGCACAAATATTCAAGGTCGAGGTAAATAATTGCGTACATGTCTTCCGTGTCATGACTATCATGTTTGGATGTGCCGTTCACCTTCGTCATCTATTCACGCCACCTGATAACAAACTTAGCCTACGTGAAGCTAGTGAATCGGCCACGAGCACGCCATGAGTGTGGTATGTTGCCATTTTTTAAATGACATGCGCGTCAGGATTATCATGTTTGCACCAGTTATATATTTCGTAATCTATTCACGTCACGTAACAACAAAATTGGTTTATGTTCAGCTAGAAAAATGGCCGCGAGCACATCATGAAGGGCCGAATGTACTCTAATGTAGCGTTGACGCACGCGCACGCTAGGCACAGCGACGTTACGTTAGCGAAACGCGAGCACTCTATAGTCTGACGCCAGGTGCGACCAGCGTCCGCCAGCGTGGCCTGACGGCAACCGGCGCGAAATGCAACAGCTTCATTTCGCCATTTCGCACCAATGCGTTACCCAGACAGCACTGCGCCTCCCTCTTTTTGTGATGGAGGGACGCTGGACGTTCTGAAACGCGCATGCGTCAAAGAAACGCAGCGCGGCATACGCCTGCGAGTATACGCAGGACCGGCGCCTGGCGTGGCAACGCCGGCGTGACGCGACGAAATTAACGCCGGCGAGAACGTGCACCACGTCACCTCGAAATATATTGACGCCTTGACTGCGGCGTGTAGTCATGTTTTCACGTGACAGGCACCTCATGGTTATCATGTTTGCACCCGTCACATACTTTCGTCATCTATTGGCGTCACGTGATACAAAATTTGGCATATATGAAGCTAGTGAAACGGCCGCGTAGGTATCATCAGGGTGGCATTTAGTCATGTTGTAACATGACACGCATGTCGTGATTTCCATGTTTCGTACTGTCATTTACCTATATCAACCGTTCGCGTCGCGTAATACCGAGTTCGGTACATGTAAACCTCAAACAGCCATGAGCGCATCATGAAGGTTGCATGTAGTCATGTTGGTACATAGCACGTATATTATGTTTATCATGTTTGCACCAGTATCATACCTTCCTTATCCATTCACGCTCCGTTATTCCAACTTTGGTATAATTCAAGCTAGCGAAACGGCCACCAGCGCTTCGTGAGCGTGGCATGTAGTCATGTTGTTACATGACACGCATCTCATGATTATCTGACGTAAATAGATGACGAATGTAAACGACACATCTAATTAAGATAATCTTTACACGAAAGCCATGTGCGGCATCATTTACCCCCACATCGTAACATTGTGCTGATTTTAAAGTGACATATCAAAATATCTTATTCGTGCTTCGCATATCATTGAATCCACTGTACGTGGGATCTGCCAATTTTTCTATCTATTTGGTTAGCTTCGAACTACCACGCGAGAATCATGGTGGCTGCCAGTGTACAAATGCTTGTGACATGATCAAATTGATCGAACAACTAAGCACTGGAAAGAATCATCTCACAGTAAAATAGCAAAAAACATCTCTATAATTGTGTTGATAACTTTTTTCATAACATCCGGCCCATGATCAGGCGATGTAAATATGGATGCGGCAGGCTGCCCTTCGAAAAGTGGGTGCAAATACAGGAGCTAAAATAAATGCCCTTTTACTATGTATTCTGTGCTCATATTCAAGCTTAGAAAATTACGTGCAAGTAATTCAACAAAAGTGTTGTATGAAAGTACTAGGCAAACGAAAGGGAGCACTAACACAATTATAAGGTGTCACAATTATATGAACAGAAACTTTCTTTCCTTTTTTTAGACAACTCAAAGGACAGATACCTTACAACATATCCATGAAGTCGGAACTTCACATAAATGCAGCAGCAATCATAGTGGTGAGACGTAAACGCTTAGAAAACATGGTTGTCGGTGTGTCAATCTGCTTATTTTCAAGGAGCCTGCGAGCGTAAGAGAGTTGTGCAAAGACAAATAGCCTTTCAATGTAGACGACATTGCCCAGACGTTCAAGAACGCCGCTTTAGGTTACAGCAGACGTATGACAATAACTCCTATACAAAAGGTGTCGTTTTCACCGAGTGAGGTTGTTTCCTGAGTTGATTTATTGATAGGTGGGCTTTAACGTCCCTTAACCACCATATCATTATGAGAGATGCCGTAGCGGTGGACTCCGGGAATTTGGACCACCTGAGGTTCTTTAACGTGCACCCTAATCTGAGCCCACTGACTTACTGCCCGTGTGCTAAGGAAGGAGCTTCAGGACTTGTTGTTTAATAACTAAGTATCGGAGAGGAAGCAAGTTTGACGCACAATGATGATGAACTTAATTTGTCATTGTAATTTGCTTGAGCTCCACTTTCGCACCCTACGTGCAAATCTCGCTACTCATATGAAATTGTAGCTGCCATGAGCGGCCTTACGTTGCCAGATGTACAGTAAGAGAAATAAACAGTGATGGTGGAATAAAGGCAGACAGAATAACATGAGCTGAGCACTGTGCCAAAAGGAAAAGAAAAAAAAGAACGCCGACGCGTAAGAAAGAAACTCGGCTTTATTATTGTTTCGTCTTTTCGTCCTTGGAGTTTTTGTTTCCCTGTGTTTTTGAGGTCACTTAGAAGGCCCTGGAATTCTCTGAAAATAGAAGGAACGAGCACGTCATCGTTTCATGGCGTTTCTCGGCCTTGTGGCAGAATTTGTGACGTCAGGATAAAATTAGCTCTCTATTGGTCGCTATACGAGAGATATCTGTTGTAAGTTGTCGCCTACCTAGCTTTTCTACTCGGTCCCATGCCCACTCCGCTTGTCTCGTGTAACTACCGTGCGCGATAAACTAATTTCACTAGATTTCTGCAGTTTGCGACTACGCAAGCTCAGATAGCCTCATTAGGCGGAAAAGCGTGAAGTCCTGGCTATCTCAACGCGTAGTGCTGAAAATCAAGCAGGTATTTTATGAATAAATAAGTAACGAGGAGAATATAGCCACGATAGGAAGGGTAGTGAAGGTGAGAAAGGAACTACTGTCTCCGCTATGAACTTGAGGTGGTTATAAGGCATTAACACCGCTTGCCCAACTATGCCACCAGAATGCTAGACAGCGCCACCTTTTACGTAAACCACTAGTCCACAAGCCGTGACTGGACATATCGGATGGTACGGCAGCTGCGGTGGCTGTAGAGTACCGGGGCGTACCACTCCCGAATGATTTGCATTTTTCTGTGTTTCTGCAGAAGCAGTGGCATTGCACTGCTTCGCCTGCTGGCAGTCAACTCTCTGGTAATACGTGACAATCAGAAATAAACAAATGCCGAAGAAGAAACGACGATGCCATTGAGGGTGTCTTGGTCATGCAGCTCAAGAGTTTGAGAAGTGCGGCAACCTCGAAAAACTGCTAAGCCTTTTTCGCGATCTCCAACTGCGGTGTAAAATAACATTGTGAGCTGACATAGATTTGTATTTTGGCTGACAGTCCTTGTGCTTCACGTCACGAGTGTCGTAAAAATGGGCACTTAAGACCGAGTTCAATGACAAGGCAGACATCGAGGAATTATACTGGGAGGGCGTTTGGCACAGCTCCCCCCCCCTTTTTTTTTTCGCGTGTCACTCGTACTTTAATCGGTCTCCGGTGAGGGCATCCATTGGTAGCTGCCTCAAAATCAGCGTGGGATTAATCGGCGTGGGCTCTACCAGCCGTTTGGCCACCGCCGAACTGGTCTTCAGAGCACTCTTCCTGGAACCTAGTTGCCGCAGTGTAAACACCACGCTTAGTCTGAACAAAATATCATATCAACGCGCGGTAATGATGGGACACGTCACCGAAAAAAAATGTAAGCCTAGGGCATAGTGGTGTATTTATAATTTATCGCGCTACCCACAGTACACGAAGACATAGTGCAGTGTAATCTAGAGGAAACGTATCAGACCAAGAACATTTCTTCAAAGGTGGGAAATCGTAGTGCTGCTCACCATGACCAAATTGAGGTTTTGTCTCTGCTCGACATCCGTCTTTTTCATCGTCCATTTACACTAATACACACGTTAGAGAAAGAATCGCACAGTTTTATCAGCACGCATACAGCATGGTAACCTGCATCAGTAGTTTCTTCTGATGCACTGGTGACATCAGTGACATCCCATGGAGCAGAAGTTTTGACCAATTTACAATTCACCTTGAGCATAAAGCGTTGTAAGACTGTTTCTTTATTGTCAAGTGAGCGCTTTGGGAAGGCCAGCCCTGGTTCTTGAGTTGTACTTCTACTCAAACTGTATTTATTACACCTGTGGTTATCCTACCAGAGAGCGTGCTTTGCAAACAAAAAGCAAGTTTTCTTCATGGTAGAGGCACTGCTAGAAACGTATGAAATGCTCGGGGAGAAGTGCACTGCAATGTAAAAAGCGTGGTCTTGTCTTGTTCGGCGCTTCTACTATACAATGTTTCTGCACGGGCTTGAGGTATGCTGTCGCACAGCCATTCAATATAAGGTCACGATATAGCGGGGCCGTCCCAGGGCACCCATGCATCTCGTTGCCTTCACACCCGCCGCTATCCCTTGGGTGTGACTCACATGTCTGTCCTGATATATGGCGATGTAAAGAACGTGATGTGCACCTGTCGATAGGCCGGCAGTTTATTCGTCTCTTTTGACTTCATCACGCATTATTACAGTTTCATTCGCTTAATAATTTCTTCGTTTGCTTTTGTAGGATCCTGGTGTATTTTATTACTCTCCTTCCTTACGAAAAGAAACTTTTTTTTTCTGAATAGAAACTGACACACCATGCAAGCACCTCTGAAGCGAAGCTTTTACAGTAGCCCACCGGTTCCTTCCTGGGAAGTACTTTTACTCCTGCGTGGAGGCAGTATAGCACTGACATGCAATGCAATTATAACGAATGTGTTTACAGACTCATTTATTCAGTGCCAAGTCCTATTATTCTAACCAAGTGTATCCTGCATCAACTAGGAAAGCTTTCAGCCTCGTGTGTTGCAGAATAGCCAATAATATTCACATTACACGTTTATTCACTTGTCATTAGAATAATTAGCATTGTAACCTCACGTACCTGATAATGCTTTTCTTTTTCGGCTTCTCAGCTGTGTCGGCAACACTACCGTCTTTTATGTACTACTTATGATTGGCGCATACCTTCAGCTATTTTAATAGTCGGGTATATTATTTATTGGGTACATAAGATATCCTGCACCCAATGGTGTGTAGCGTACGTCAATTAAAGTGATTAGAGACCAAATATATACCTAAGAGCCTCAATTCTAGTCAGTGTAATCATTTACCGTGATACATCCACCAGTTTTACGACGCATGCAACACAGGAGAGCTGAAAGTAGACCACAGCCAGCTGAAATCTAGACACATAGTGATAAGCGATGAAGGTGAATTATTTAGCACCAGTTTTCTCGTGAAATACCATGGTGCAGTTTCTAAGGTATCTGCTACTCTTCACCTTCATACGCAAAGAGGAGAGGATATATCTGGAACTATCTGAGGTTATTAACAGCCATGACAAATAGTTCAGTCAAAAGGAAGTAATATTCAGGGCTTCAGCTGCCATTCGACATGGTGGTTCTATACCGGTAAAACATTTAATAGCATAAAAAAACAACAACAGGTGCACTAACTTACGATAAAAAAAGGTTGAAGCTATCTTTTCACAACGATGCTGTATACGTCCAGTCACCAACACATTTGCCTTCATCAGTTATGTATATATATATATATATATATATATATATATATATATATATATATATATATATATATATATATATATGTAATGTGTGTATATATAGGACACCAACAAAAAATCACAGCATTTCTATGAAGTGAATGATGATGGGTGGGGTAAAGCGTCTGTGAGCCCGAAGGAGCTTCCGTCTGTCCGTGCGTCCGTCCGTGAGTCCATCCGCCCAGCGATCTGTCTGTCTGTCTGTTCGTGCGTCCATCCGTCTGTACGTCCTCACGTCTATCCATCCGTTCGTACGTCGGCTAGTTTGTCTGTCCATGGCACATACCCGCTTTAGAACGTTTCTAAGCCACCGGTGGCTATGTACTACTACATATATACAAGGGATGAACAAGGTATGAAGAAACCCACACCTTAAGGAGCTTCGCCTCTAAAAGTCGGCATTCAGTCTTAAGAGCGAAGCAGTGAATGCGATAGAAAGAAACTGGGATGTCACAGGAAGAACTACAAGCAGCTACACACTGCGCACTACTCAAACACTAAGAAGAAGATGAATGACAAAAACGCTCATGTATACAAAGTACAAACGCCAACTGCACAGTTGTTAATTTTGCTAACTCTGCCTATTCTGGCTTTCCAAGCTAGGACTTCACTCTCAGTGCGGTCGTTCCAGCGAGCAAAGCGAGAGTAAGGTTTCCTGTTAGGGTGCGAGACGTATGAAACTGCGCCCCAGTAGGTAAGGGTGACCACGCCTTTTGTGTTAAAGGACAAATCTGAGCCGGACATCCCAACTCCAGTGAAATATCTTGGAGCTTTAGATTTGAACAATTGCCAGTAGCACGATAAGCTAGGCTCGTGTGCCCAACTGCCATCGATTTGGCTGACAAAAATACAGCTTCCATTGTGTCTTCTTGGTACACACTTCTGCGCAAGTCTTTGTCCTTCTTTCTTTTTAGGGGCGAAGCTCCTTATAGCGGCACCCGCTCGTCCATCGCAGCTATTGTAGTGTGTAACAAGTATAACCTTTTGACCTCCAAGGTGGTGCCGGTGAGAGATTTCTTCTGTGCGTTGTTGAACAATAAAAATAGTACTCAATGTACATGCTAAAGGTTGCTAATGGGGAATGAGAGACAGGAGCATTCGGCTTTTAGTTAACGCGCACGCTGTGATCCCCATTAGCAGCCATTGGTATGTACATTGAGCACTATCTCACAAAGAAGGGTTGCTACGTTATACTCGCCGGGTGTAACCTCCTTAGTTTTTGGAAAGCTTTAGCGAGCACTGAGCCGCAGTGCCATGAATACAATGAACTAGTATATACCATGAACTCGTGGTGGTTAAAGGTGGGAAGTAAATACGAAGCGCAAGCCTAAGAAAGATAAAGCCGAATTTTCCTGTCTCTCAGTTCCGATTTGCAGCCATTAGCATGTACATTGAGCACTATCTGACAGGAAAAGGTTGCTACGTTATACTCGCTGGACGTAACGTCCTTGGTTTTAGAAAGTTTTAGTTAGCTTTGGGCCGCAGTGCCATCAATACAGCGAACTAGTATATACCATGAACTCGAGGTGGTGAAAGGTGGAAGTAGACCCGAAGGGCAAGCTGTAAGAAAGTGTGCGTGTGCCACCTCTCGTTGAGTCCTTGGAATGTCCGCTGATGGCGATGCTTCTATATTGGGAATATATGATGAAAAGATGTGAGATGGTGGTACATGGAGTGTTGAATAGATGGAAGAACGGACACACAGACAGATGCATGAATGGACGCATGAACGGACGCAGGGGCGGATCCATGGACGAACGCAAGGACGGACGCACGAACAGACGCATGCACAGGTCGCGCTCTCAGCAGGCGGTTGTGCCGGACTCCAACATACGTGACACCAAGGTGACGCCCCCAGCAAATGGTTGTGCCAGACCCGACCCAACTGAGCACCATGTCGATGGCTTCGGTAGTTGTTTGAGCTCGGAGTACGACCCCGCACACTGGAATCGCATGACCACAACCTTCGCTCGCCACAGGGAACGGCCAAGCTCATCCCGGCTGGTCTGGTAGTACTAGCTCGGTCCATTGCGGTCCCCTCAAGCTTAACGTCCTCCACTGATCCTTTCGCCGACCACATTGGCTTCTCTCATCCACGTTCCGAAACTCAGGCGCTTCATAATCCCTCGCTTTCGCGCGAACTCTGTCATCTTCTTAAGTTCTCCTTCTGCTGTGGGTAACACTCTTGCGACACCCGAGAAAACCTATCGTCTTCAAACTAGCCGATATTCCTCTTTTTTACAGTATCATTGGAAAAAAAATAATCACACTTTCTAATCCATTCATATACTTGGCAGCTTGTTTTGCTTAACTTTATAAATTCTCGTTCTTTCAAAATATTATGTGATGCAGTGGTAACCAATTAAAAAACTTCAGTTTCTCACGAGAGGCTGCCCAATTCATCTCGCGGAGAGCTGCAGTAACATGCTAAAACCTTGACAGATTTAGAAACATAGGCCCATCACTGGTGATAGATGCGGTGTTTTCCTGATTGTATTGGACGAATGCTTACTGAAGGGGTAGATTTCGAAACCTTAATGGACAGTTCTGGACCATGTGCAAGAGACGGGTTTATGCTCTCCTATAGTCGAGTACCTAGAACTCCAAATCATTACCCGCTTGCTCTAAACAAACACATATAGCAGTGATAATTCTTGTGTACACCGTGAACTCTCTCATGGCGTAATTATGGTGACACGGCCAATTAGAAAGGAAACGGTTAAGAGCGGACACTTCTATAGAACCCGGTGGCCCAATCAACTCTCGTGCACCTGGGCGTTGGTGAGAGCAACTGACCTGCGCATCTCGAACTTTGGATTACTGTGCGCAACTCACGTTTGCCGATGACGAAAGTTAATTATTTCAGACCACTTTTAAATGCGAAGCATTTCTTAGTGAACTTCGGCGACATTGAGCGTATCTATCTATCTATCTATCTATCTATCTATCTATCTATCTATTTATCTATCTATCTATCTATCTATCTATCTATCTCTCTATCTATCTATCTATCTATCTATCTATCTATCTATCTATCTATCTAGCCGCCTACGACTTTTAGCTCTCCTGGCCGTTCTGATAATCTTATCAATACCAAATTTGATATTGCATAACATGACTGTATGAAGAACATAACATGAAAATCCTGATATTTATGTCATAAATGTCCTGATTTACATTTCATGATCCTGCAACTCTTGCGGTGGTTTCATTCACATGGCATGTTGCAAAACTGCAATGGTATGGCATGATTGCATGGCCAACACATGCGACAGACCCTAACATGAAAATTATGATATGCGTGTCATGTAACAACATGATTACTTCCCACGCTCATGATGCGCTCGCGGCCATTTCACTAGTGTCAAATATACCAAATTCGGTATTACAGTACATGAATGCATGACGAAGGTATGTGACTGGTGCAAACATGATAATGGTGAGCTGCGTGTCAAGAAACAACATGACTACATGCCACGCTCATAATGCGCTGGCAGCCGTTTCGCTGGCTTCACATATACCAAATTTCGTATTACGGAACGTGAATGAATGACAAAGGTATGATACTGGTTCAAACATGATAAACATTATATGCGTGTTATGTAGCAACATGACTACATTCTACGCTCATGATGCGCTCGCGGCCATTTCTCTAACTTAACAAGTACCAAACTCGTCATTACGACATTCCTCTTCACTACTCGTGACACGAACGGACAACATAGGTAAATGACACATCCAAACATGACAATCACGACATGCGTGTCATGTAACAACATGACTGCATGCCACACTCATCATGTGCTCGCTGCTGTTTCGCTAGCTTCACATATGCCATATTTGGTATTACGTTACGCCAATGAATGACGAAGGTATGTGACTGGTGCAAACGTGATAATCATGAGAGGCATGTCATGTGAGAACGTGAAAACATGCCACAGTTAAGGCTCTAATGCAATTCACGTGACGCGGTGCGCGTGCTCGCCGGCGTTCATTTCGTCGCGTCACGCCGGCTTTGCCACGCCCGGCGCCGGTGCTGCCATATACTCGCAGGCGCGCACCGCGCTGCGTTGCTTCAACGCATGCGCGTTTCAGCGCGTCCGGCGTCCCTCCATCATGAAAAGAGGGAGACGCAGTGTAGTCTTTGTAACGCATCGGCGCGAAATGCAGCATGTCGCATTTCGCGCCGGTCGCCGTCGGGCAGCACCGACGGACGCTGGTCGCGCCTAGCATCAGACTTTACAGTGTTCGCCTTTCGCTAACGTAGCGCCGCTGTGCTCAGCATGCGCGCGCGTCAACGCTACATTGGAGTGTAATGGGCTTTTCATGATGCGCTTGCGGCCGTTTTGCTAGTTCCACATATACCAAATTTGGTGTTACGTGAGGTCAATGGATGAAAAATATTTGACTGGTGCAAACATGATAATCCTCACACGCGTGTCATGTAAAAACATGACAACATACCACGCTCATAGCATCCTTGCAGCCGTTTTGATAGCTCCACATATACTAAATTTGGTATCAGGTGACATGAATAGATGATGAAGGTAAACGAAACTTCCAAACATAGTAACCATGACACGGAAGTCACGTACGGGATCATTTACCGCCACCTTGTAATGTTGTGCTGATTTTAAAGTGACATATCAACATTTCTCATTCGTTCTTCGCATACGATCGACTCCCCCTGTACGTGGCATCTGCCAATTTTTCTCAGATGAAATCTCAGATTGCTTCGATTTAGATGTTCCCTATTTTGTCTAGCTCAAAAATTGTTCTTGACAATTCAAGTCATGGCGTAATTTTTATTTCGATTAAATTTTAATTACTGGCACATCCCACGTACAGTGGGAATCAATGATATGCGAAGCATGATTGAGAAATGTTGATATGTCCCTTTAGGATCAACACAACGTTACGAGTAGGAGGTGTAATTATGCCGCACATGACTTTCGTGTCATGATTATCATATTTGGATGTGTCGTTCACCTTCGTCATCTATTCAGGTTACGAGATACCAAATTTAGTATATGTGCAGCTAGCCAAACGAGCGCGAGCACACTATGAGCGTGGTATGTTGTCATGGTCTTACATAACAAGCGTGTCAGTGTCATCATGTTTGCACCAGTCATATATATCGTCATCCATTGACGTCACGTAACACCAAATTTGGTATATATGGAGCGAGCAAAAGAGCCTCGAGCGCATCATGAAGGGCCCAATATACTCCAATGTAGCGTTGACGCGCGTGCATCCTGCGCACAGCGATGCTGCTTTCGCAAAATTCGAGCACTCTATAGTCTGACGCCAGGCGTGACCACCGTCCGTCGGAGCGTCCCGACGGCAACCGGCGCGAAATGCGACATGCTTCATTTCGTGCCGATGCCATAGAGTAACATTACGCTATGCCAACGCGTTGCCTAGGCAACAATGCGTCTCCCTTTTTTCGTGACAGAGGGACGCCGGGCACGCAGAAACGCGCATGCGTCGGAGCAACGTAGCGGGGGGCGCGCCTACGAGTATATGACAGCACCGGCGCCTGGCGTGGCAACGCCGGTGAGCACGTGCACCACGTAGTGTTAAAATGTATTGGCGCCTTGACGGTGGCATGTAGTCCTGTTCTAACATGACACGCAACTTATAATTATTATGTTTGCACCTGTCACATACCTTCATCATTCATTGGCGTCACGTAATACCAAGTTTGGTACATGTGAAGCTGGTGAAATGGCCGTGAGCGCATCATGAGGGTAGCATGTAGTAATGTTGTTACATGACACCAATCTCTTGTTTATCATGTTTGCACCATTATCATACCTTTGTCATCCATTCACGTCCCGCAATAACAAA
This sequence comes from Rhipicephalus microplus, assembly GCF_043290135.1. NCBI lineage: Eukaryota > Metazoa > Arthropoda > Arachnida > Ixodida > Ixodidae > Rhipicephalus > Rhipicephalus microplus. The sequence goes on from NC_134701.1 coordinate 184,352,788, forward strand.
TTTGCTATAAGTCAAGCTAGCGAAATGGCCGCCCGCGCATCCGGAGTGTGGCATATAGTCATGTTGTTACTTGACATGCATCTCATGATTATCATGTTTGCACCAGTCACATACCTTCGTCATCTATCCACGTACCGTAATAGAAAATTTTCTTTATGACAGCGAAGGTGGTTCTTGGCGTCCGCGGAAACAAGATAACAGACGAAAGTGACAAAGATTTTGTGATCATCTTGCCGAGTTTGCCAAAGGGACGTGTTGTTTTGAACACAGTGTTTTCGCAAGGGGATATCCGAGTGAGGCATTTCATGGTCGAAAATTTCCGGGAGGCCTTGGACAAAGAACGACTGCTTTCCGACGTAATAGCATTGGGCGCTTATCAGATCAACCATGTGAGAGCCATCACCTTTAACAGCCGGAAGGCGACGAAGAAGTTGACTGAACTGAAAGAACTCCGGGTCAAGGAACGCCGCTGCCTTGTTATCGACCCTCAGGAGCAGCAGGTGAGACTGCAGCTTCACTGGCTGTTATACTGAGTTGCAGACGAAGATGTGCGCATGGCAATGACGGCGTTCGGAAAAGTTACAGAAGTGAATATGTAAAGCTTGCGACATGGCCGCGAGCGCATCATGAGCGTGGCATGTAAGCATGTTGTTACATGACACGCATGTCATCAATTTCATGTTAGGGTCTGTCGCTTGTGTTCGCCACGCAATCATGTCATACCATACCAGTCTTGCAACATGTCATGTGAACGAAACCACCGCAAGAGCTGCAGGACCATGAAATGCTTATCATGAAATTTATGACATATATGTCATGATTTTCATGTTATGACTAGTCAAATATGTTCTTCATACATTCGTGAAATGCCATACTAAGTTTGGTATTGATACCAATATCGAAACGGCCAGGAGAGCTAAATGTTGTAGGCGGCTAAATAGATAGATAGATATGGTCAAGTCGCCGAGTTCGCTAAGACGTCAGAGTGACGACATTGTGACCACCGACCTTAGTGTTTTTCTTGACTGCCAGAAAGTGACAGCCTTAGTCGACACTGGTGCCAACTTTTCTATTATCAGTCAGTATCTCGTCGTCCGCCTCAAGCAAGTGAAGACACCGTGGACAGGCCCTCAAATAAAAATGGCAGATGGTCAGTTATTGATGCCCTCTGTGAAATGCACAGCCAGAATTGACATTGGCGGTCCTTATTTCGTTGCGTCGTTCTTTGTTATTGCCGCATGCTGCAATAATTTAATTATTTGTATGAACTTCTTACGAGAATATGGCACCATCATCAATATCTCAGACAGTTTGATTACGTTCTGCAACAGCCGGGCGCACTTGATTGTCTACAGTTGCGACCAAACCACTTGCGTCTAAGGCTTGACGATGTGGTTTACCCTCCTCGGTCATGCACGCTTGTTTTTGTGGCAACCGCTGTCCAGAATGACAGCGACGGAGTTGCTGACCGAATAAGCTCGCTCCTTCTCGTACATGGCATTTCCGCCGCAAGAGGTATCGTCAGTGTCGCCCCGGGACGCATACACTTGCTTATGACAAATTTTAGGGCTGAGCGCCGGCACCTTCCAAAAGGCTTCGACAATATCACAGAGACAGAAGGCTGCTTGGCAGTAGTCGGTGAGGCGCCAAAGCTTGATTAAACACCAGTTCTCGACGTTAGCAATACTTTGCCTAATGACGAGCGAAAGAAATCTCTTGAGCTACTGGCTGAATTCAAAGACTGCTTTTCGACAACATCAAGAGTTGGCCGCACAACTCTAACGAAGTATCGGATAATTACCGAGGACATGGCAAGACCAATTCACCAAAACCCCTATCACATGGCTCCAAAGGAACACGAAGAGATACAACAGCAAGTCGACAAAATGCTAGAAGATGACGTCATTCAGCCCTCAAAAAACCCCTGGGTGTCACCTGTAGTCCTCGTCAAAAAAGAAAGACGGCAGTCTGTGCTTCTGTGTAGAACAGAAAGCTCAAATAGGTGGCAAAGAGAGATGTATATCCACTTCCTCGTATAAATGACTTTCTCAACAGACTTCGACATGCTCGTTAGTTTTCATCGATGATGTTGAGGAGGCAAATCGAGGTAGACCCAAGAGACCACAAGAAGGCTGCTTTTGGGACACCAGATGGCTTATGTGAATTCATATCTTGCCCTTTGGTTTATCCTCAGCGCCTGGTATCTTTCAAAGGCTCGTGGATACCGTGCTTTCTGGGTTGAAGTGGAAAACCTGCTTGGTCTACCTTGATGATGTCATAGTTTTTGCCGCAACATTTCACCAGCCCCTTAAAAGGCTTGAGGTAGTTTTAGAAGCCATATGGTCCACGGGCTAGACGTTGAAGCCTGAAAAGTGCCACCTTTGCTATGAAGAACTGCAATTTTTTGGCCACGTCGTCAGACACGCAGGCGTTTGTCCTGATCCTGAAAACATCACAGCCGTTGCACAGTTCCCCGTGCCGACTGATAAGAAGGCTGTCTGACTATTCCTCGGTCTATGTGCGTATTATAGGCGATTCTTCAAGGCATTCGCACGCATCGCATCACCGTTAACCAGACTTACGTGAGACGACGTTGCCTAACAATAAAACAACGCACAGGAAACAGATTTTAAGAACCTGTGCCAGCGACTACAGATGCCTCCAGCGCTTGTCTACTTTGATTAGAAAGCCCCAACGATGCTACACACTGATTTCAACAATATTAGCCTAGAAGCTGTGCTTGTGCACCTGCAAGAAGGCACAGAAAGAGTAATTACATATGCAAGCTGAACACTAACGCGCGCTGAGGCTAATTACTGCACGACTGAGAAAGAATGCTTCACCATGGCATGGGAGTCGCAAAATTTCGCCCGTATTTACACGGCCGCCCTTTCAAAGTCATCAGCGACGACTATTCCCGGTGGTGTTTGACGAATCTTAGAGATCCTACAGGGCGATTAGCGCGTTGGAGTCTCAGGCTGCAAGAGTACAGCATGACGGTCGTACACAAGTCAGCGAACCGCCATATGAACGCTGACTGTCTATCCCGCTCAACCATCGAATCGGCAACTCTACCCAATGTGGAGGAAACAGCATTCTTTGGTGTGCTCGACATGACCGCCAATGCGCAGCAACAACTTGGCGACCTTGAGTTACTTGCCCTAAATAGTTACCTACACGGCAGATCTTACAAGGCACCAACTGCTTTCGCAAGAGGCCTGCATATTTTTGCTTACGGGCCGCAGTATTATGCAAAAGAAACTTCTCTTCGACAGGATCTCCGTGTTTGCTCGTCGTCCCAGCAGCCCTTTGCTCCGAAGTACTCGAAGCGTGCCACAACGAGGTGACTTCAGGCCACTTGAGTTACACTAGAACGTTGGCCAGAGTACGGCAATGGTAAGATTGGCCATAGCTGTAAAGGACCATGTTCATACTTGCCTCGACTGCCAGCGACGGAAGTCACTGCCGACTAAACCAGATGATTAATTTGTGAGGTTTAACGTCCCAAAATCACCATTTGATTATGAGAGACACCATAGTGGAGGGCTCCGGAAAATTTGACCACCTGGGTTTCTTTAACGTGCACCCAAATCTGAGTACACGGGCCTACATTTCCGCCTCCATCGGAAATGCAGCCGCCACCGCCGGGATTTGATCCCACGCCCTGCGGGTCAGCAGCCGAGTACCTTAGTCACTAGACCACCGTGGCGGGGCGACTAAACCAGCTGGCCTCTTGCAGCCCGTGCAGGTCCCAAGAACACCATTCGACCAGTTTGGCATGGATATTTTAGGCCCACTTCCTACTTCTACTGCCGGGAACCGCTGGGTTATTGTCGCGACTGATTACCTTACCCGTTATGCTAAAGCAAAGGCTATCCAGAGAGGTGCATCAGCGGAGGGGGCACAATTTTGCATCGAGAGTGCTGTATTGTGGCATGGTGCACCAAGCGTCGTGATCTCAGACCGAGGAACGTTTGCATGCAACACGGCCAAGCAACTAACAACCCGGATTACACCATTCAGCCTAATTCACGGATGGGAAGTGCGAACCATGTTAGATGCAATGCTAGCGCACGAATATGACGGGATTGACCTTGATACCGAGATGTGTACAGAACGAGCCGAAGAAGCAAGACAACTAGCACGACTGCGAATCCAGCAGCAGCAAGAGTACGACGCAGGCCGCTAATGCTCGCTGCTGAACAGTCGTTTATTAGAGCGGCGACAGAGTATGGGTGTAGACGCCCATACGGAAACGAGGACTCTCCGAGAAGCTGCTAAGGAGATAGTTTGGGCCATACCTAGTACTGCGACGACTGAGTGATGTTACTTACGAGGTCGTTCCCGACAGTTCGCGTAATACGAGGCGTCGCCAGCACTGTCCTGAACTCGTTCACGTAGTGCGCATGAAGCCTTATGCCAGGTAGTGACTGCGCAAGACATTTCTTTAAAAAACTGCACTACTGATCTAGCATCGCTTCGATGCTTGAGCCTTCTTTAAGAGGGGGTCAAATGACGCTTGTGTACTGGTGGACAAAAACGACGATAAAGGAATTTGGCGGACACCAGGTAGTGGAGCTCTGGCTGTACGAGGAAAAAGAAGAGGATCTTGCTGTTCGGTTGATGAGAATCGCTCTGTCAACGTCTATCTGCCTTTTGTTCGCGTACTACATCGACAATATTATTCATGTTATTCTAAGCTCTGTAGCCAATGATATAAAATAACACGTACAAAAATACATGAATGCGGGATTTATTAGGCATTTAAACGGATTACCGAAAATCCCACTGAGTAATGTTTCAGAATAAGTTCACTTATGAGGTAATTTTGCTGCAGGCATACGCTAGTGTGTAGTGCGTGGTCTGCTATCATAAATGGATATTGTTATAGCAATCTTCCTGCACATATATCTTATAATGTATTTTCGTTCATGTATTGTATCCTACCGGGCCAAAGCTCCTGAAAATGGGTGTCAGTATCAATAAATAAAAATACGTGAGCATAATCTAATTGATTTCACAAGAGCATTAAGCAGTAAAATATTTACTTACAAGAAACCAGAAGGGATGAAAAATCTAAAAAAAGTGTTCCCGAAGCAAGCAACTATGGTTAGAGTAATGAAAGCTGCATTTTTCGGTTCATGAATAACAAGAGTGTGCGTGCGCTGAATAACACAATTCCCCTATAATACAGTAAAATATGCAAAATACGTCCAACGTAGCACTACTTCTTTGTAGCCAAACATAGTGCAATCTTGACCCAGTCCTGCATACCATGGTGCTAACAATACGCTTCGAAACTCAACTTCAGCCCATGTTTTCCTACGGATCATGCTACAAGTAACCGACTGTCCAAATTTGTGTTTTAAGATGTTCCCAGACTGCCAGGTCTTGCTTTATCTCCTCTCTTTCCTAGTATCCATTATGCACGTGTCCAGTCAGCACACGCTTGCTTCTGAGAAAAATGATGAGGTTGGTAATGCGAGATTTCATGCGCATAGGACATGTGACAACTGCGCTAAGTTCGCGCGACAAAACTTACTACCACCGTCAATTAAATAGACGAGAGGAAACGCCAGGCCACAGGCCCAAGCAGCTCATCTGTGTGCAGCTGACTGATTGCGTTTGGTCAAGTTTAATGAGGAGCTCATGAGTTGTGCAGGCATCCTCCGTGAATCATTAGGACGCATCATTTAAGAGAGGGCTTGAGCGTAGGGCTCTGGCATGACGACCGCTCGCAGACAGCGACCATAACCGTTTTGCATTCCGAGGTCTTTTATGAATGAGCAGGGGCAAGTGCGTGGGACCTTAACAGAGAGCACTGATTCCGAAAGTAAGTTGGCTCCACTGGTGAAGTTAGCGCTGGAATTAGGGCATCGCCAAACTAATAATGAAGTCGTCTTCTTTACTGTACGGTTTGCCCTGTGTTTTGGTAACTTGAGAAAGCATGTATCAGGTGCGAGCACACTCAAAAAAACATAAAAACTGTAAGCTTTGCACCTAAACCGCCAGACCTGAAATAGGTACGTATTTTTGATTTTCTCTTGGTTTTCATTACACCTCCCATTATTTTTCTTCTTCTTGTTCCCAGATCCCTGTTTCAGTTCTCTACGGCATGTAGGGAAGGCTGTTTTAGCTCCGATAATGTCATGTGAGCTATTTTTAGGCTAACTGCTGCCTTCTTCACTTTCAGTGGCGAGTAAAGCACCGTCCTTTTGTAGATCCGTTTCAAAAAGTAGCTTCTGAAATAGATGACCTCGCCCTCCACGTTTGTTTCTGGTTTTACATAAGAAACTTGAGTGCCTTGGTAAATGGTTTCATTAAGATCCTGTATATAAAATTAGCTGAGGCCTTAAGTTCTTTTTCCTTCACCCATTGCTTGCATGGCTGTCGTTGGCCAGTATTGATGCCATCAGTTAAAATGCGAATCATTATCGGTTATCTGCCAACTCATAAAAGTATCACTTGTTACGTTGCGCAAGTAGGCAAAAAGAAAAAGTATTTTACATTGGCCGCTCGGGCTCCAAGTAGCTCTTACTAACACTACCAGGTTAAATGCACGGTTATGCCTGATAAAGTAAATGGGAGGACCACTGGCCCCGCAGCTCTATTGCTGAAGTATTGAACGTGCTACTCAAAAAGTTAGGTTCATCACTTGGATTTCTTGGTTTGAGTATGGGTAGTTCCCACTGCCGTTTTTCTCTTCCTACTTTTCTCTTTTTCATCTTTCGATTCCTCTTCACTAGTTTGCAGTGGTAAGGTAGGCGACTGGTGGTTTTTCTAGTTGTTTCGTGATGTTTCATTACTTCCTTATGACTGAACTAAACGAGCCTTCGTATGACCCTCTGATTGATCAGTGCGTGGTTGGTGTGTGTGGTGTGGGCCCGAGGACATGTAGAGATTGCATGGTGTAGCCACTTAGAAGAGCTTTCACAGACAATGTGACAAGTGTGGGGACAGTGAGAAGATTACGCGTATAAACAAGAGAAAAGAAGAGCAATCTCGAAGTTGCTTTAAGAGGTGGGCGCTAGAGGCGGGCAAGTGAAGAATGATGAAGTGCCACGGGTTTCACAAGGTAGTGTTCGTTGGGGCGGAAACGTTCTTTCGATTGGAAGCAGGGGGAAGGCTGTTCGCCAACAACACAGTCGGGTTTTGTCTTGAGTGCCGGGCAGAGGTCAACGGTCGGAGCAGCCTACTTCGCTGGGCCTCAATCTTCGACAGTCCACAAAGCCAGCAGGAAGCTACTACAACCACCAGTTTCACTGTCGGATATGGGTCCAAGTGTTTGGCTGTAGTCCCTGGTCCGCGCGTTTAAGGAGAAGACTTAGTTACTTCGTCGACCATGGTCTTCGTCACCTACCTGCTGCATCGTCGCATACACTTGAGCGTCGCCCTGCTCTTCATCAAATTCCATCGACAAATGACATCCCCGTGTTTGTTTCTGTTCGCTGTAGACGTCGAAAAAGTAGTAGTACCCACCTGTGAGACTGTTGCGATTACGTTTGAAGTAAACTTGATTATGAGTCTTCTTTGAGCTCTTTTCATAGGTTATAAAAGGCTTTGTCATTATTATTGTATGTTTCATGTCCTGTGTTCATATGTTCTATTGATAAAGCAAAGAGGAAAACAGGAAACTGCCTTGCCATTTTTATTAGGAAAGCTGCCGTCATTTTCTTAACGCACTCTTTTTATCTGCTTATTCGCATGAACCCCAGCACAGCCCCATTTTCGTTTGCGTAAGTTAAACGGGACACACTGTTTAAGTTGGCGACCTAATTGTACCACACATGCATTTACATACGCATGCCTATGAATCAGCAATATATACTCTACCAATACTCCTCGCCACACAAATGCACCGAAGTAAGGGGCGTTTTTCCTGCAATCTCAGTGGCGGCATCAAGTCACAACATGATCTACTTTGGGCAATTTAGCTGTTTAGTCAACATCCCTGGTAAGCCGACAACATCGGCACTACTAAAAGAACAAAAGCGTCAATAGGCGTCGTAAGGCTTGCCTGAAAATTCAGTATAAGCAGCTATTCGCGGACTTGTTCGCAATAAATCATTGGTTCTTTATGTGTGCCGGAAATTCTCTTTTTCTTTATGTGCTCACACAAGGTTACCTTAGAGCTGCACTTTGCGAATGAGAATAAGGTATTTCGTAGCCCAATTGTTTCTTAGAACTACTTCCAACACACCTACACCCCACTTACGAACACCCCAACCACACGAAGTCATCTCTACAGTTTTTTATAGTAACTTTATTTTATTTGACAAAATTTGACAAGATTACAAGGTGGACAAGAAGTGCAACTTGAGAGGTCCCGGAGTAAAAACTGTCGGGGGGACCTCCTAACAAAGCATAAATGGGTGTTTACAGGAAACTAGGCGAACAGTGAGTTATTTACTTTATATAATACTATAGCTTTAATATTAATGGTTAAATTATTCATAATAGTAAAATATAATTGAATATAAAAACAAAAAAGGCAACCAAGACAATCACAAACGTAAATGATAAAATAATTTTAAAAAAGTCAGTTGCAATGTTTTTGCCTTCATGAGCTTGTAAAGCTGCTTCGCCAGTTAGAAGGTTGTGTATTTGGAAAAAGATGGCTTTTAAAATACGTGCAGGCTTCACTACAGTTTCTTCTTCTAAACTCTCCAGCATTGTAACAGGTCTTATTGCATAGTCACGCGGGGCACATAATGAATCAAAAAGAATATTTCTTCTCCCGGACCTTAAGACACCAATATATTAAGAAAGTAGTCACCCACTTTTCATTGCACAGAAATATCTGATTCCCTGTGACTGTAAAATGTGCATTGCTGCATGATGAGTGTGGTTGTGAACACTGCTTCCTTTAGATAGGAACGACGTTGTGGTGGCTGCTGCGCGTGCCAAATCGATTGCGTTCACGCCCCAGTTAGGCACATGACCAATGAAGAACAACGTCAAGGTGAAAGCCTTACATGTGTGCGCTTTAAGGTGGCATGGTACGGTGCAGAAAAGATCACGTGAGCGCGCGAGCTGCGCGTCCCCTCTGTTCTTGCAGTGATGACGTGAGTAGTACTAGAAGTAATTTTCAAGTAGCAGCAATGATCGAGATAGTCGTAGTAGTAGTAGCAGCAGTAGTAGTAGTAGTAGTAGTAATAGTAGTAGTAGTAGTAGTAGTAGTAGTAGTAGTAGTAGTAGTAGTAGTAGTAGTAGTAGTAGTAGAAGTGAATTTCAGTTTTGGTAGAGAAGGGGTTTAAGGAAGACGGCAGTGAAGGGCTTTTGTCTTCTTCGTCAGGCGATGGCCAGTCCTTCCGCTATGGCGACGATAAAAATGACGTGGGCTTCCGAGCTGCATGTTCACCTAATCAAAACTAGATGCCTTTTTACACATTTCTACTTTCTACTTTACTTTCTAGACATATCAACTACTTTTGTAAACGTCTCTGTCGTTCTTCTCCCTTTTATTTTCATATTGTCACGCGCTAGGAACTCGAAGAAACGTACAAGGAGATGCGACTGTCAAAAGTTCATACCCGAACAAGAACGACTTCGGCTTTCTTGCTTGCTTGCCTGCCTACTTGATCCTTTCTTTTGTGGCTCTGACCCATTAAGGTGGATCGGCCAAGAAGCCGGTGGGTATTGCAAATCAATACCTTTAGGTTTTCCAGACTAGGGGAATAGGATTACTTTGTTTTGACTGTGAAATTAATTTGACACAACGTAAAAAGGAGGGGGGAGGAGAGAAATAATAGAATTTGTTGAATATCTGAGGTGTAATTGTTTTATGAAGTTCTTCTGAAGGTTAAATCATTACAGTGTAAAAGCTAAATAATAAATGGTAGATTGGCTAGTAAACAATGAGAGCTGATAAATGGCTCAGCAAGGCAATCTTCTTGTGTTATATAGGAATTCGCAGAGAGCCCCGCAGATGTTCCAGTCGCTGTGTCCCATTGAAGCGGCCCCAAAAGACAAAATATTAGGAGAAGTGAGGGATGTCTCCAGTTTTTTTACTGGAACGGGTTTCTCGTCTTCGTTTTCTTTGTTCACTGGCACAGAACACCAGGTGGCATTACTCCTCCTCCCAAGAGAACATTGACCCGATGCTAAAACAAAAGTGTGCACAGCAGTGGCTCGAAGTAGGCAACATGAACGAACATTAAACAAACTAGCACACGAGAAGAAATGCGTTGTGGCCCGGCAATCGGAAATAAACGGCATTAACTGTTCGCATGAAGAGTTCACTGGCACACGAAGAAAATTCGCTCACCACGTAAAGTATGTCTTTAGGCGAATGACGTGTACAGTCTCTGGGCGTGGTAACCTGAGCTGGGACGATGGTGAGCCTCTGTCTAGAACCACTTCCTAGTTCACGTCGCTCATACGTCTGAGTACTTTGTCAGGTCCGAAGTACTTCCTCAAGAGTTTCTCACTGAGACCTCGCTGCCTAATGGGTATCCAAACCCAAACTTGGTCACCACGTTCATAATTAACTTCTCGATGTTGGATGGTGTACTGCCGTGCGGCTGCACATGGGCCTGTCGACGTGCTTTCTCAGCACGCTGAATGTACTCATTTATGTCGGGGTCTAATGGGTGGAGCTGGTCGATGTTCTGATACGGAATCATGACGTCTAGCATAGTTCTGACATCTGGGACATAAACGAGTTAAAATGGCGTGAAGCGTGTAGTTTTTTTCGTTGCACTGTTGTACGGAAATGTCGGCAGAATGTCGTCCCACGTTTTGTGCTGCACATCCACGTACATAGAAATCATGTAGGCTAGTGTTTTGTTTAGCCTTTCTGTCAAACCATTGCTCTGAGGGTGATATGCAGCGGTATTGCGATGAGTTGCGTAACTCAACCTGAAGATATCATCCCAGATTTTTGGCGTGAATGATGTCGCTCAATCAGTGAGGACACATGAAGGGGCGCCATGCCTTAGCACAATGTTATGCATAAAAAAGCTGGCACTTTCAGAGGCGGTTCCTCGTGGCAGTGCTTTCGTCTCAGCGTAACGCGTTAAGTATTCGGTTGCGACAATAATTCATTTGTTTTCAGAAGAAAACCAAGGAAACGGCCCTAGGAGGTCCATTTCCACTTGATAAATTGGTGTACGTGATGGATCGAAGGGTTCTAGATGGCCTGCAGGCTTTTATGGTGGTGCCTAGTGACTCTGGCATTCACGGCATCTCTTCACGTAGCGTTTGAGGCATGCAGACATTTTAGGCCAGTAGTAGAGTCGTCGCACCCAATCCAGAGTTCTCGAGTAGCCCAGATGGCCGGATGTGAGCTCGTCGTGGCAAGCTAACAAGACGTCATCGTGGAGGGCAACAGGTACGACCAGAAGATAAGATTTGTCACCAGTTCCGGTGTTTCTTTTTTATAAGACGCCATTTCGGAGGCAAAATGATGGCAATGTTCGTGACATCAGACGAGGAATGGGTGCGGTTCCACCTTCTAGGTGATCTATAATCAGTCTTAGATCGGCATCATTTCGTTGATGAGACATCAGATCCTGCCCGCTGAGAGTTGCCACGAGGGCGCCATCTTCTTCTGCGCTTGTACTGGTGCTCGTGATAACTTATTGGCATTTTCGGGCTTTTTGCCTGGCTTGCACACGATGGTGACATCAAACTTCTGTAGGCACAGACTCCACCATGCTAATCGTCTTGAAGGATCACGTAGACTGGTCAACCAGCACAAAGCATAATGATCAGTGACCACTTTAAATGGTCCACCTTAGAGATACAGCCTAAAGATTGTAATTGCAGAAATGACCGCAAGACATTCTTTCTTTGATGTGGAATAGTTATATTCTGCGCGAGACAGTGTGCGGCTCGCGCAGGCTATTACCCGTTCAATCCCGTCTTGTCTTTGCACCTAATTGCTTCAAGACCAATATTGCTAGCATCAGTGCGTATTTCTGTGTCAGCATCTTCATTGAAATGGCCGAGCACGGGAAGGGAAGAAAGCAGGGGCTGTAGTTCCGCAGAGGCAGTCTGCTGTTCGTCAGCCTAGACAAATGGTGTGTCATCACACGTGAGGCGTAATAGTGGCTCTGCAATGTTGGAGAAACTTTCAATAAAGCACCGGTAATACGCGCACAGACCCATAAAGTGTCCGAAAACTTTTCTTGTCAGTTGGAGCTGGGAAAGTGGCGACGGCAGGAGTCTTGTTGGGATCAGGCCGAACACCAGTGGTGCTCACCACGTGACCGAGAAATTTTAGTTCTTCGTAGCCGAAATGACATTTCTCAGGCTTGAGTATGAGATCAGCCGATCTAATGGCTTTGAGCACATTTCGAAGTCAACGAAGATGCTCGTCAAACGTTTCCGAAAACACAACGACATCATCGAGGTAGGCGAGACAGCTGTACCACTTGAGGTCTGCCAGGACGGTTTCCATCATTCGTTGGAACGTGGCTAGAGCGGAACAGAGGCCGAAAAGAAGCACTCTGAATTCATAAAGGCCATCCGGAGTTTAAAAAGCGATCTTTTCCCGCTCACGTTCGAAGACCAATTTTTGGCAATAACCACTCTTTAAGTTGACGAACGAAGAATACTTAGCGCACCACAGCATGTCCAGAGAAGCATCGACTCTTGGCAATGGGTACAAGCCTTTCTTTGTGACATAGTTCAACTTTCTGTAGCCGACACAAAATCGAAGCAAGCCATCTTTCTTTTTCACAAGACTAATGATGACCAAGGGCTGCTTGAATTCTGTGTCACGCAATCCTCAAATATTTCCTTAACCTGTGTGTGAATCGCGTGCCGTTCGGTTGACGAAACACGAGAAGGTTGCTGCCGTATGGTGTGCGCGTCGTCGTAGGTGATAATACGGTGTTTTGTTATCCGTGTTTGACGCATCTTCGAAGAACGTGCAAAGCATGTGTGGAATTCCAGCAATAGGTCTCTCAAGCAATGCTCGTTCGCTTCAGAAAGCGTTAGATTGATGTAAATGCTGTGGAAAGGCGCTTCAGAGCTCGTAGCTGAAGTTTTTGACAAGAACGCCGCAGGAATTATCACGAAGGTCAACGAGGCTTCTCGCTACGCAGACACCCTGAGACAGCAGATGCAAGTGATTGCTTTCCACGATTGCTTCACCGTGCATCACTCCGTAACACGCCACTTAAATCACAACAGTTGCACTGGGTGGTAACGTGACAGCGTCGTCGATGACACAAAGACATACTCGGGAGTGGCTGGGGTCCGTGTACGCTGTTGTGGCGTTTGTGGTCGTGAACGTGACTAAGCGTCGTCGAATGTCAATTACAGCACTATGCTCCCTGAGAAAACCCATGCCGATAATCAGGTCTCGAGAACACTGCCGAAGAACGCTCAAACTGGCAACAAACGTACAACCACAGACTTGCAATCTGGCCGTGCACATACCGAGTGGCGTGACGATATGCCCACCAGCTGTACGAATTGGCGTTCGGTTCCAAGGCGTCGTTGCTTTCTTCAGAAGGGTGGCCAGTTTTTCGCTAATGATATAATAGTCCGCACCAGTGTCCATCCACTAAAGCGCTGACTTCGCGACCATCTAGCAGAACAGGAATATCTAGGGAAACTCTTCCACAATCAGCTGGTGATGTCGCCTTCGATATATCGTCGGTATCATCAGTCGGCGTGAATAGGGGGCCTTGAGCATGACCAGTCTGAGCGGAAAAGCTGTCCCCGAAACGTTCATGGCTAGGAACCACTTCCACAAATACTATACGGAGGAGTCGAGCAACACGTCTTTACTAATGCAAAGCTCAGTCATGACTCCGTTCAAGTGACGCTCTCCTGCCATCAAATTTCTGTAGGATTTCATCTAAAATATCGTAAACTCAACATTGGCCTGGGTTTTTTTTTGCTCTTCTTTTTTTCTGGTCCTCCTATTATAATTGTCCTCGCACCCTGCCTAATGTTTCCATCCACGGTGTGGGGTCCAGCCTCCCAATGCACAATGTCGTCTCCTTTCGGCATCATTTTTCTACTCTGTGCCTGCCTCCACTTATTGCACTAGCAATTATATAGACACTCTCAGCTAGATTTGGCAGCAGGCATTCGCATAGGCGTCGGCATCGATGTCAAGTGTCAAGCACCGTATATGTATACGTATATATATATATATATATATATATATATATATATAAACGCAAGAAAGAATAACATCCAGAAAAAAAGACTCCAGGGCGCGAAATGGAACTCGCGTCCTCCATGCCGTGAATGCGAGGCGTTAACCACTGAAGCACTGAGCGGTACCTCCTTCAACGTTCAAAGGACAAGCTATTTATATCTATCACCTACCGCTGTTTGCGGGCATCTCGGAGGGAAGGGGGGGGGGAGAACTATCGTGTTTTCAGCATCATCAGTAAGATGGCGCGGTGAGGGCGCGGCGGCTCTCATCTCTCACGAGTACTCGTGCGCGTGGAGAGGAGGGGAGCGGACCATCTCTCGAGTGTCCTTATCTCCTGGTGGAGAGGATCATACGTCTTGGCTTGCGTTAAGCTTGACTGGAACGATTCTGTTGTAGTTAACGGGCTTACAAAGATCACCGCAATCGTTACACAGCCTACGTTTGCGAAAAGGGTGCACTTTTCGAACACAGCGAAGTAACAACTGAGACGCTTATTCGCGTTCATCTTTGTACCTGTGAGTACGTTTCGTGCGCCATTTGTGCATGAGAAACGTGAGGCAGGTTTCAATCTACTCGCCATTTCGCGCGTGACCTTCCAATTTGTTGCTATCGCGTTCATTTCTTCGCCTTTGCAGCGAAGCCGTGACTTTTTTACGCTCTCCCGACAGTTCTTAGCCTCCTCCAAGCTCTCCTTCAACTCTGAGTCCTCTTCCCCATTCACCTGCGCACCCACATGAGCATGGGGTTCTTCATTGGGGTTCTCCACGGCCTCCTGTTCGGTGAACAGCTGGCCGTTAACTTCAATGCCTATGTTGTCCACGATAGGGATCTCGATGTCGTTGTACAAGTCGATGAGCGTGTCGTGGAAAAGCAGCAGAGCTGGGTACAGCTGCCGTCAACGCCAGGTGTTAGGGTCTGTGTTGGGTAAGTCGTAGCTTACAAGTAAATTTTTGTAAGTCGTAGCTTACAAAAAATTACGCAACTGGTTAACGGGATTGCGAAAATATTACTGCTGATGCCAAACGCGCTACTAGCGTACCAGAATGCGTGACACATATTGCCGTTGTTTAACCATCAGGAGATACCTATTGTCTCACTTCTACTGCCGTTTAGGCTTCGAGTGTAATAAAGTGGACAAAGCACAGTCATTTTGTATGGATAACATGTATGATTTTAATCTTGTTGTGAGCATTGATGAAATCATAATTCTTGAATATATAAAGCGATGCTAAGAACGCTGAATGTTATTTTGAATGAATTTCAAAAAATATATCATTATTAAAGTGTAATACTAATTAGTGATTTTGCAGTAGGTGACTACACTGTAAATAGTATGTTACGTGAAAGAAATAGTTACAGACAAAAGAGACAGCATCGTTAATGCATATTTACACAATTCTCGTTTATAGACAAAGACGTTGTACCTAGAGTTCAGTATCAATACGTGTGATGTACGACTGCTATGCCGCAAAGTATTGACTGTCATAAGCAGTGTGACTATGCATTGTAAAGGCAACAAAACAGTTCTTAGGAACAACACAGATTAAGACTATATAGATATTTGTATTTAAAATTAACTAATGTCAGTATACGCCTATGTGATTGACACAGGTAGGAATCAAAGTCTCACATTCATTGGCGGCATGACCAGTACTAATTATCTTGCATTTTCATGCCCTCCCTTGCACAAGGAATGTTAATGGGTTATCAAGTAGGCCCAAGAACAATCTACTCCGACACTTCATATATCGCCGTTGTGTTTATTGCATGCTTCTCTTTTCTGCCTTCTTACCAGCATGACAAAGAAGTATGCATACAAGCAAGTAATCTGAGTATTTTTAGCAGATTCTTTATCTTGAGGCTGTGTCCTGTGGCAGATTTAATATTCCTATGACTGCCAGGAACATTTATTATGCAAGGCTGTGGCTTCTGTCACAGCAATTGTCTGCAAAACATTGGCACTTTTTAAGGAAAAAGATCAATAAGTGCTCTCAATTCGGCAAAGAACTCGAGTGTTTCCCAGTTTTCTTTCGGAGAAGTAGTAGTAAAATGTGGCTCGATTTTTCAATTCAGTGGTCCAGTTGTGGCGTAAGCGGTATACATGATTGCAAAAATTTCTGCTTCAAAACTTTTACCAGTCAGTCTTAGTTAGTTTCCAAGTTTCAGAAAGAAAACTACTAGCTAATTAAATCTATTATGAACACTGCTAAATATATTGACCACCCGCGGTTTTTTCACAAACCCGTAAACCTGAGTTCACGGGTGTTTTATCACATTTCTCCCATCCGAATGCGACTGCAAAACAGTATTCACGCATGACTAGTATTTTGTCCATTCGGCACATTGCATGTTAAGTACACTTGCTGAACTTAACAAGGTAAAAAATTGTGTTTTAGACAATACTTCCACTCTTCAGGGAATGAATATTCAGTTTCTATGCGCTTTCAGTACTTAATATATTTACTTCAGACCAGCAATTAAATGGCGTATACATGTTGTATTTGTTTATTTCGTGCAGTTATTTTATCCAATATGGTAATGTATGTTGATTCAATTTTTCCAACTCCTGTTATGTCACCTGATATGTTGGAATTCAACCGTAAATGTTAAGTAAATAATAAAGCTCTATAAATTCACGCTTCGGCAAATTTTCGGCCTTAACTCTGCTGATGATTTGTAAGGTAGTCTGCTGCAGTGAAGGAAACACAAGGCAGGGTAAATGTAGTGAGGTCAGCAAGTTCTGAATTACCGGTATGCCTTTTTAGGCTTCTGAAAAATTCCGCTGTTTAAAAGACGGAAGCGTAAATAAAATGACTCAGAGAGAGATAGACGGTGAGAGAGAGAGAAGACACATACAAGTTCTAGTTGGAGCTAGAGTAAGTCTTGTGCGTTGTTTGACATTCTTGTTATACTATTACCGCTTGTGAAAATTGTCTGCCTTTCAAAACTTAAACAATGTTGTGGTCACCTGTGTTTGCAATGTCTCTTCTGGAAGAAGTGGTTACTACCAACGTCGGCCTGTGCTAAAAGTGAGCTACGGCAATATCAAGTGGTTATATCTACTGATTGCAATGAGGACAGACGAAGAAACAATGCAGAAGAAAAACTATAAAGCAGAGGAGTGTAGTCCTCGCTTCATTTCAAGCTTTCTTTTTCAGACGGTTATTGCCAGCAGGTACACACGCCACTACCAGGATGTGATGTCACTACTAACCCCCTTAAAACTAACACGCCAAGAATGACAAGGAACCTTTGACAAAGATAGGTCCTCCTATCAAAATGTCAGCCAGCCTTCTGGGGCACTTCCACTGTTCACCTTTATTATCCCACTACGTGTTTTCATCGGTCGGCTTCCATCTTGATTTTGGACTACGTTATATTTTGTATGATTACTCGAACTTTGCTAGCAGCATCGTTGATAGGAATATATCTTCCTTGCCTTGAAGAGCTGACCCAGTGGCATCAATGGTGTGTTTGTTCTTTAACACGCTGCATGGACATGATAGCTGCCAAAATGTCGCGCAGTGCCTTTTCTCAAGTGAGGTGTGGATAACGCGTCTAATCTCGAATATTATTTGTTTACGTGGTACATGAATAACGACTGTTAGCAAATATTGTAGGGTTGTCTTTTTAGAAGTGTGGCAGCTTGGGCTAGTTGTTATCATGACGATAGTTATAGCGCGAGAACAACACGACGACACAGAGACAAGGAGGACTTTCGTGTCCATCTTGTCTCTGTGTCGTCGTGTTGTTCTCGCGCTATAACTATCGTTGCCTTTTTGTTACTGACTAAAGATCATTGTTCAGGTTGCTAGTGGTTAACGAAAATCGTGTCGCGAAGATGTGTACATCCCGGAGGTGTCGATATTGCTGCTTAATCCTCAATCTCGAATAGTACAAGACTTTAGCTCTGTGGCTTACTTATCAAGAATTACTCTGCGCACATAGTAATATTTGTCTCGAGAAATTATTTTTTGTATACGAATATTACTTGCTGACAACGCAGTATGTGAGAACCTCGGAAACCTTACTTACCCCCACTTTTTGTAACGTTGCAATGCAATCCATGGCGCTGTTGCAGCACCTGAAGCCTTCTACTTTGCATAACCTCTGATAAATATTCACTAGGTACACATTATGCAAGTTACTATTGAAATCGCTCAAGCAAGTGGTGCAGCTTTAAGTAGTGGTACGTGTCCGCAAGAAAGAAACAGCCTAAACTGCATCCAAACAGATTATGTACAGGACTTTCATTAACAATCATTTCTAGCGAGAAAATATTTTGCAGCCTCGTTTTACTAATGTTATTCTAACTAGGTACCTGGAAACCGTTCGTTAGAACCAGCCTTACATCGCTCGACCAAGCAATATTGTAGCTCTTGTAATGTGTGCTTTAATGTGTCCGTTGTGGCTTTCTTTAGCTACATTATGATTTTTAGCAAGCACGAAGCAGCCCAAGAACAAGTTCATCTTCAGTGATACTTATTTTTTTTGGGGGGGGGGGGGAGGGGAAGACTCTGCCATTCAACTTTGTTGATAGTATACTTCAAGCAATAGTATATCTGGTGTAAGATCACCCCCCCCCCCCCTTCATGTGCATATGATAAGTCAAAATAGGGTTCACAATTATCTTACCGAGGTAAGAAACAAACAAGCCTACCCCTAAATCTCCGCCTTAATTTTGAGAGCAAGTTGCCCAAAAATCTTTCCGATAATAACAACGACCATAAATAGAGCATGGCAGCTGTTGTACATTAAGAATTACAAAGCCTGCGATGGCTCATTGATTGATCATGCGTGTGCAATACTTAGACTGAGCTTTTAACCTTATGTGTATGCTTCATTTAGTAAGATCACTCCCGGTCCGTTAAGCAAGGAATAAAGAGCCACATTAAGTAATTCACCAGAAACGTCTCCCCAGTTTGGCATGTGGACACTATCAGAATAAGGACAGCATTTCTTTGTCGCAAACAATACGGAAAAATGAAAAAAAAGAAAAGGGAGGTGAGAAAAGGGAGGTGAAAACAGATTGTCGCCGATCTATTAGGGCCGCGGTAATACTTATTGAGCAAAAAAGAGCCAATGCAACCACTATCAAACGCATTTGTTTCAAGATCGAAAGCTCTACCCATTCGCTAAGAGGCAACGAGAAATCAGGCAGGACAACCTGATTCGTACTATCCACGCATTTATGCTATGCCACCTCACTTATTCGGCGGCTATGTCGAACTGGCTCATTTAATACCGGAGCAAGATCAATGCCCTAATCAGAAGTCTCCAAGCTCACGCTTCGCATTGCCGATAAAACGCACATTGAAGACCTCTTCAAGTGGTGAATCCGCAACATGCTCGAAGATATTGTCGTACCCCAACATTTTGCCGTTTGTTAGTCTGTCTGGCTCTCTAGCGGGCACAGCTATATCCAATATGTTGGTACCTCTTACCCGATGAAGTAAAGTTCAAGACGTTCATAAACCGGATGTCGCGCAACATGCATCCAACCTACAAGGAAGCACGTAGACGAGCCTGACGTAAGCTCTGCTCGCCCCTGCTCGCTCGGACCTGCCCTTAACTTCTTTTAGCCATTCTCTGTGAATTTCACTCTTGCTATATATTCTTTTTTCTCACTCTGAAATCTTGTTATGTCTATAATTGCACCCATATCTTGGCTTAGACTATGGCTAACGACGTCGACAACGAGGCCAGTGCACACGTGCAACCGTGCGGGAAATTTCCTTCTCCGAGCACACCGCCTAAGCCGTGTACGTGAACAATCGATTCAATACGCAACGGACCATCGTAAGCGAGCGGAGATCCAGGGATTCGATGACCGAGGATCTCGTTCTAGAACCACGAAAGCTTATGGCAGTATATGGCAGGGTTAGCGAAGTAAGCGAACCATATCTGCTTCATTAACGACGGCTGGAACGTTGATCACCGCACACAGGGGCAACAGCGAAGAAGGATGGCGATATTGAGTGCATGCTCGATCATATCGACTGCGCTATAGCAACCATAGAAAGAAAGCAAGCAAGCTTCAGAACCAGATCAATAAAAAAGGACAAAGAACAAAAATGAAATCAGAATGGAACGTCGTGACTATGCATTCAAGCATATTTGATGATAGTACAAACACGTGTGGCTTTAGACGAATAGAAGCCAAATTGATACATACCATTTTTATGTGGTCAAGTGCGCACAGTTTCCAGTAGAGGAACATATCGGTATAGGTAAGATGGGGTATTCAACAACGATCTTACTTGCGAAATGGAGACAAATTTCATAATAGTTTCCTCGAGTGCACCTATCGTGGTTGCAATGTCGAATGCTTTGTTAGGTCGGACACCTTTTGTGTATTGCGAAAGTTTCTCTGAACGAAAAAACAGGGGGCACAAAATCAAACAAAAAGACAAAATAAGCTCACGAGCTGCGTAGTAGCTATGTTTTTCAAAACCATGAAGCTGAAGCTATCCAAAAGTAAGTGCCATGAACTCCACATGCATAAATAAATGTAACAAGAACACTTCGTGTGCATCTTTAATAAATATCAAGGCGTATTACACTTCTACCACCAAGTCTATCTAGACGAGGGATAACAGTCCCTATAAGCTTATTCCGGGAACTTTTTGAAATTACAATATTTCTATCCTAAATTTAAAAGATCATTGAGCTTTGCTTTATTGAGGAAACGCGGAGAGATATTTATTAAGATACGTTTTATTTTTATTGTTCTTTTTTATTTTTGCTTTGCTAGTTTATCATATTTAGTCTATATGTCTATCTGGCATCTATGCAATGGCAGCATGAAAAGTATGAATGAACTATAGATTTAATAAAAAGTAACTGTACAATATGCGTGGTAATGAAGTCCTTGTCCTGCCTGCCCCCATCAAATAACACTGTTACCGTCATGCTCTCTCCATTGGACTCGAAGTTCGCTGGATCTAGACCTGGCAGCGGGGGCGGCATATTGATGGAGATGAATCATTAGATGCCCATGTACTTAGATTTAGGAACACGTTCCAGAACACCATAATATCCATATTTCCGAAGAGCTCCATTACGGCATCTTTCGTAAACATATTGTGGCTTTAGCTAATAAAACGGCTACAGCTAATACGCTGTCTAAAAATCCAAGCACGAGCTCGACTCGCTCGTTGAAGGCTAGAAAGTGCAAACAGACACACACTAAGTTCGGCTGAAAATGCGATGAATGCAAACGATGCATTGCATGCTGCTCTATTTGACTGTAATAGAAGGCGAATATAATCGGTTGAGTGCGTGCTGGCTTTCGTCCAAGTTAGCTAATCTCCTAAATGCGTTTTTTTAATTACCATCACGTTGTTTGTCTGAAAAAATCGCTCCTGGCTGTCACTTTTAAAGGCAGCCGATTTCGTTCGAAAAGAAAAAGGAGTGAGGCGTTTATATTACGAGAAACAAAGCGGCACTATAAAAAAGTGTACTATTGCCTAAATAATGGACTAAAAATAAAAAAACGAACCATTCCGACAAGAATGTGTTGCATGATCACTCATATTGTCATTAAATGGACGAATTGTGAGAGTGTCTCAGATAACCTGCAGAACTTACTTGAAAACAGGAGCTGTAGAAGCTATAGTGTTGATTGATTGATTTGTGGGGTTTAACGTCCCAAAACCACCATATGATTATGAGAGACGCCGTAGTGGAGGGCTCTGGAAATTTCGACCACCTGGGGTTCTTTAATGTGCACCCAAATCTGAGCACACGGGCCTACAACATTTCCGCCTCCATCGGAAATGCAGCCGCCGCAGCGGGATTTGAACCCGCGACCTGCGGGTCAGCAGCCGAGTACCTTAGCCACTAGACCACTGCGACGGGGCCAAGCTATAGTGTGTCCTGAATATCCTTCCACTTGCTATTTCGAAGTGGAAATGAATAACTAAATAAAGAAATTTTATTTTGGTATATATGTACATATACAAAACTCTATAACACAGGAAGTGTGGGAAATTGGCATGTATAAATGAATTATGGCTGCCGGAGTGCCTACTTACATCAAAGAAAAAAGAAATAACTACAAATAAAGTTTTGAAACATGACAAAAGAGTTCGTAAAGTTTTGCCACATATCATTTAAAGTTATCTGTCTGTGTTACACCACCAGCACAAACAGGTAAAAACAGCGACATGAAATGAAGTAATCGACGCCATTATTTATTATTTTGTTGCCAACCACTTGCATAGATCCTTTTTTGTTATGCTGGTAATATCAATTCTTTGTTGAAAGAACATATTTACCAATACAGGAAGGGTATATCGAAGGCTTCGTTCACCGTATTTCTTTCTTGAGAATTGTGCGCGCCAGACTTTAATGTTACGCGTGGCCTGTAAAGGGGTTCTGGTTTTTGACTCCGCTAGGGCGAGTACTATTTTTTATTATTGCTAGAACACTGTATCTCGCAGGGATCATGTACGAGTAAAGATTCCACATGGAGATAAAGTTGAACCTGATGAACAGTTCCTTCGTATGTGCATCGCGTGGTACGCCGGCTGTTCGTACCAAGTCACGGTATAGAAAGAAGGCACACGCATAGAGCGAGGAAAAAGAACTGTGTTTTTTTTTTTCTAACTTTGAGCCAGACAAGTTTCCGTGTCGCAACGTCGGCTCGGCGACACAACCTCTGTTTACGAATTTTGAATCGCAAGCGCCAGCGTCCAGGCAGAAATCAAACCCTAGCATTCCGTGTGGAAATGAAATATTCAACCATGGGGCCACGCCAGGCTTCAGATATACTTTTCAAACGGACCCTAATGTTTGTGTAACCTCATTAGTAGTTGCAGTACTAGCTATCCGATTTCATAAACATTACATAGGAATTCCTAAGATACAGCCATCATGTCGGGTTCATGTAAATTGCAGTTAGGCGCCATCCGCTGAAGTTGATTTGTGTAGCAATATTGAGGGCTACTATCCTCGCGTGCACAAGCGCTTCATGTCAGCTTACCGCTTCTGGTGTAGCAAATATTCATGTTGCTGTTAGTATCGTTACGAAACTGTAAACAACTTCTAATATAAAACATACTCGGCTGCTTAACCCAGGTGTTTGCACAGATTTGTACATATACTTACCACCACTTCCTATTGTCTCGCCCAATAAAATAAAAAATAAAAGAGTTTCACCGTATACTTCGCATAACATCAATTCCCAAGGTACGTAGGATCTGCCGAATTTTTCTGCTTTAGGGCATCGCACAGATAAAGCATCAGACAGCATGAAACCTGTTAATGCAAGTAGCTTGTCTCAAAATCAAGACGTCAAACTCACATGCCTTAACACCCGCACGCTCAATAAGCGCTATATTGCCAGAAAAAAATAATACAGTAATGCTATCCTCTACTCTACACAGGAAGGTTTGACCGCAGCCTCCTTTTCTATGCTTACATAAAATGATGCGCTGCTCTAGCCAGTCATAAAAAAGTCACGCCTGGCTGATTTACCGGGATGTGCCAGTACAGCCAGTATAAATGTGCAAGAAGTATCGTTATAAGCAGATAACCGCGTAGTTTCTAGCCCATATTTATATTCGTTTCTTTGTTTCCGAACCATTCCTCGTGGTTCGGATACTGAAAAAGTAGAAATGCATAACTAAAAATGTGATCAAATGAAGCTGTGTTCTTTATTGCACAAGGCAATTCAGATTTCTTGTCCCGTATGGCATTACTTAGCGTCTTGGCTGCGAAAGCATGGTCTGC
Source organism: Rhipicephalus microplus (assembly GCF_043290135.1). Lineage (NCBI taxonomy): Eukaryota > Metazoa > Arthropoda > Arachnida > Ixodida > Ixodidae > Rhipicephalus > Rhipicephalus microplus. Next base: position 184,376,645 of record NC_134701.1, read on the forward strand.
ATTTTCTTGAGCTAGCAGATGTGGGTGTGCTGGAATCTTTCATTCTGGCACCCGTTTCCAAATGACAGGGTATGCTTGATAACCAGTGAAAGTACTCACACCAACGCAAACAAAAATCTTGCTCACCAAAACATTTCATCAAATAATTTGTTTTCTTGTAGCCAAAGCATAGATTACCATAGATAAAGTTGCAACATCTGAAACGTGAGGCTGCCACGTTCGACAAAAAAATCGCAACCATTTGTCAATGCACGCCAGGGGCTTGCAAGAGGGGCCGAAGTAAAGATGGTATCTTAATGTGATATGAAAACTGAATTCCTTGGAGCGTTGTAACTGAACTAGCTGGTGCAACGCCTGAATAAAACATGGCACCCGTCGCAAATATACTGATTATCAATGCACATGGCAATGCATATGCGAGGATCAGACGAGCGTCTTCCGCCTCAAACACGTGCCAGCATCTCTGACGTAGCTAAGCCCTGAATGTTCCACACCGCGTGTGGCAAGATAATTGTTCTAGTGTATGTGATGAGCAAGGCAACAGGAAAATAACATTCATGAAGTTGTATACAATGCACTTGGAGATTCTCCAAAATGACATTTACAACAAGCCACAGTCCGTGCGAGCATCGCTGTTCAAGACCAGCCCATGGCTTATGTAAAGAAAAACCAATAGAACTAAGAATCCCTAAACAGATTTTAATAGTTAAATTAACGTTTTTGATCGCATGAGTATCTGTCAACGCATCCGTGCAACGTTAGTTTGTCGTTTTCGACAAAACTTTTTACTAAGACCGCTGTCATTATTAAACCTACCATCGTTAGCTTTCTGAAACTATAGTGGCCCGCAAATGTACAAAATTATTAGGAGCATTATGCCACTGGAACCTCTCTGATTTTATTATTATTATTAAAAATAAAACAAGTAGCATATTTATGGTGCTATAGTCTACCTTTCGTAACACGGAATTCCATATCAGTATCTATGGCTTGCTTTTCCCAGAGGCTCTCGTGATCATGCCATGCTCTTTTTGTAAGGCATAACGTTAGGAAAGGTGCTCCACCATCCTTTCACTTTTTCAAGAACCCGGCAACACACTCTCCCAGTTTTTTTTCAACTACGAGATGGAATACTACTGATTTATTAATTTTAGCACACGATAGCTGCAAAACTCGCTGGTATTTTCGAGATTAGGTATGCGGTAAAACATGGCAGTGATAGCATTGAAGTCAGTGGGAAAATGCACAAGAGCTCGAACTTTTCGAGATGGCTGGAGGAGCGGATGTTCTCGATGTAAGAAACTGTTGTTGAGCAAGAGGAAACCTTATGGGTGAGCGTTGATCACGAAGCATTTTGTGGTCGTTAAGCAAAGTGGACTTGTCATGTCCTTAGGTAAATAGAGGCAAGATGAAATTAGATAAATAGGAAGCAACATGCAAGCGAATGCTGACAGAGGCCGCTATTGCAACGAGAAAGCTGGTACTGCTGTTGCTTCCTTCACTGAGCTTTAATCTCAATTATTGTAGCTGACGAACGTAGACGTAGAGGACGTTTACGGTGGTTTGTGGAGCATTATACACAATAAAAAATTAACTGCAACCACATGCACTGTACACATGTAAACAAGTGCTGATTTCTTTTTTTCAATCGTTGTCGTTTGCAGACGCCTGTACGTGGAAAGGTTCTGAAGCATGCCCCCCTCACCTACACCTTCTTGCCTACGACGGCTTTAAAAAGTGAGTACTTGCAAGCGTTACATACTGAAGTTCAGAAAACGTCTTCAAATACAATGCAGCTCTTGGAATTACAAAAATGAATGAGCCATATAGTGTTTGCATGAAACAGTATGCCTATATACGAGTGCAAGTGAAAAATTATCTACACTTTTCACTCTACAGTTTTTTAACCATATGCCGAGGTTACACTACGCGCATCATTTTACTACGTAATCTCAATCCTTATCAATGCACTTCACTCAACGACCAACGAGCGAACAATTTTTTTTCAAATAAAAGTATTTCGGTTGGTCGTGAAGGCACTTCTGCAACACATTTCGCACGTCTAAATCTGAGGCAACAGCCGTCACTCAAAACATCTTTGGGTGGCCCAGGTGAGCGAAAGTTGCATGAAACTAGATGTCGCGACAAGATGTCGCCCGGCTCGTTTCATCTGAGCCAGCGGGATTGACACGCGAAGTGGGGCACTGGGTGTGTGAGGCCCAAAAACACGACCTTTCATTTCACACATGAAAACGAAAACAACTACGCAGAAAAGACTGACAAAATTCGCAACCTAGGTGTCCCCAAAACACGGTAATTAAGTGCTACCTCAACCACGCGCTACGCGCTTCCTATTAGTCACACTCAGCGGGTAACGGCTCCCGGACGAACGGCATGTGCAGTGTCGGCCGCTTACGACGAATATCAGTCGCGATCACACCCGAGCGTAGCTAACCGCGTGCGTCCGTGCTTGTTGATTCTGCAGATGTTGAAAGGTACGCTGCAAACGCTCCGAGGTGCGAGGACGTCCTTCTCATGCAGTGGTTGGACTGGTCAGGCAGGTATTTCAGGAACGTCCCACGCCCTTCTGGCTCGTGCGCCGTTAACGTGGCGCACGGTCGTCTGCGAGCCCGGGCTCGTTCAAGGTATGCGGCGTGACGCTGACCGGTCCCGGCCGCTCTCTACACCACCCACCAGCTAGGAGACCAGAGCCACGAAGACAGTACCTCGCTGAGGTAGTAACTTCGGCGGCTCTCGTAGGGTACCAGTCCTGGGGCTGAACCCAAGCTGCCTCAAACACCTGTTGTCCTCTCCGTCGTCGCTGCCACGCTCTCCATCGCGCGCGCTCTTGCAATCTGGTCTGCCTACGTGCACGTCTTTTATTTTCTTCTTCTCTATCAATTTTTCGAGTTCCTTGTCATCCTTGACACTAAGTCTGAGCTCTAAGGAGGGTGTTCATCGAAACAAATTTTATGTTTTTCATTGTTCCAATACTGTGATGAGCCGTGTGCGACAGTGCATTTTCATTCAACAACAAAACTTCCTTCGATAAAAAAAACCTCGTGGTGTGTTGTGCATTTTTTGTCGCGTTTGTCACGAAATACGAATTCTAGCTCTCCGAAAACCATCTTTTACGTGATAGTGCAATCTCTAATTCTGCGAGGGTATTCTGCGATGAATATCTATACTCTTGGCACCCTCCAACTACAGAAATAGGTTCACTTCTCAATTTTACACTTTCGTGGGAGCTTATGGTGGAGCAGCCAGAATATATCAATAACAGAAGGAAGAAAATGGAGTGATTAGGGTCAATTTTACGTAGCATCACCACAACAGTATAAAAATAAAATATGCTATGACGGAGGCGCAATGTCTAAAACTTCATGATAAAAGTGTAGCTCATTGCAAAATAGCTGTCATAAGTTGCAGCACAACAGAAATATCTCGCCGGTGACCCTTTAAAATGTAACGTGTATTGACGTGCAGCAAAAGAGTTATAGTGGATGTTTCCCACACACCACACCAGAATAACGAGCAGGAATGTGAAACCGAGCGTATTGTTGTTTTTTATGCGTTACCATTTTATCCAATGTTCAATCATCCCGTAAGGCAAGAATAGCAAGCCTGTCCAGTCAAATTTTCGCTTGCTACACCTTAATGAATGGTACCGTGATCTTTCGAGTACACATCGCACGAAATTGTTACACTGGGTATTCGTACTTCCTACTACACGAAAGAAACAAGTGTAACTTTGAGGGCTTGTTGTCTTTGTTAGACACAGTAATAAAAACACTAACAGGGAATGCATGTGAGATTTTAAAAAGTAATTCTATCGTAAATGCGACGACATTTACATTTAGATGACAATTACTTCTTACCTTCCCCCACACATCCTTGACATTGTTGTTGTCATCAATACCATTTCCACTTTTCAGTATGTCAGATCCCAATATTATCATTTGCACTTTATGTTTACTAAGAACTAATCTAGCACCAAATGCGTTAAAAGCAACTTCCAGATGCAAGACGTATCTTGTTGCTAGAGCAGTTAAAAAAACATGTCGGTAACGCTGCACGATTGATTTGGGGCATGCATGTCTAAAGTAAGGAACTTAAGAAGTAGGCAATCATAAAGACGAATCAGTATTGCAAATAATATCTGGGGTATTACAACTGAAACCACGATATGATGTTGAGGGACGCCGTAGTGGAGGACACCAGAAATTTGGATCATCTGGTGCTGTAACGTTCACTGACAGCACAGTAGACGGGCTTCTAATACTTTGCATCCATTGAAATGCCCCTGCCGTAGCCGGGATACAATCCGTGAACTTCAGATGAGTAGCCAATCACTGTAACTGCAACACCACCGTGTTGGACCTGGAGTGGGATGAAATCGCGTAGTACTGTGTGAGGAAAAGATAGTTTGGAAATGCCTTCATCCTGAAGTGGAGATAAGTTTTGTTCAGGATGATGTGGATGTTGATGATGTGTGCTGATCAAACCTATATGTTTTTAATAATTCTGATCGATAATTATTTGAGCCATCCTGCGGCTGACTGAATTTATGCAGGCCTTTTTCTTCGGAGTATTGAACCAGTCGCACCCAGATGGAAGAATTGTTAACCTTATTACATTTGTTTGATTTCAAATAAGTACTGATATATATTTCACATAAGCGCGACGTACTAATGACCAAGACGATTCACGGGAGCGTGCGGTGAAAATGAGAGTTTCGCTCGATTACTAAACATTAGGCAGAAATGACTGCCCAAGGCTCCATTAGTAACCTATACTCATCAGACTTCCCCTCCAATCCTCTTTTGTTTTGAAATCGCTAACTCTCACCAGTCATGCAATTCACTCAATATCCCGAACTTGTGGTCAGGTCCCTTCTCATTCAAAGCAACGTTAATTAGAATCACCAAAAACTGTGCTCTTTCTTCACGAATAATCATACGAGTTTTACTCGTTGCTTTAAAAGAAGCCAATTTCCGGTGGTAGTCATTTACGTTGTAATATTTTAGTTTTTGAATACTTTATTTTTCGCTTTATACATTTATATCGGCGAGGTTGTACAATTCAGAGCGTGAAACGCATAAAATAGTGAACTGGTTCAGAAAAAAAAAGAAAACACTAAACACAACTTTATTGATTTTACAATTTGCCAGAAGAATGAAAGGCTTTACCGGCAAGGAGTGTTCAGGGTAGATTTGAAAAGCTGGTAAATTTAACAAATATAAGAACGCGTACAGAAAATGATTGATTAACCGCTGATGCTGAAATTATTCTTCTATTCTGAATTGTGTCTTTCCACTATTAGGATTCTCTCCAGTGGCGCTTTTCTCACTAACTAGGCTTCGATTACGTTTATCAATAACAATACGTATTTTCTTTCTCTCTAGTTGGCTTTTCTTTTACATGGGTGATGATGGCGCTGATCGATACCTGCGTGTTTTGAAAAACGTCAACATAGTTTTTGGCTGCTGGCACTGAATGGTATATGGGTGGCAGCATAAAGACACTGTGTCGGTAATCATTATTTTAAAAGATCAAATGAAAATTCTCTCGATTAGGCACGCTCGTTAGGACTATCTACAAAAGCAGACTAAGCATGAATACTGATGCGTGTGTCAAAAAGATGCACCTGAACAGCACTGCTCACTTATCACTCAAGTTTACTTCGACGAAACGCGAGCTGTTACAACAGAATTCTAAAGATTTTCTTTTTAGACTTATTCTAAGCTACAAAAAAACAGAATTTGGCCTATTCGCTAAACTGCTAAATCATGTTTTTGCTATAAACAATGGCTAAACAATTGCAGATACCACACGTATCACGAAAGTCAACCATGGGTAAAGCTAATACTCCTTTAATATTTATCAAATAAGTGTCTAAAAAATACAGCTTTTTCATTTTCCAGAAGCAACTGAGTGTCTCTAATAAAAATATCCAGCAATACGCTTAAAAAGAAAAAACTACTTTTACGTTTCAAACTTGATTGCATAGGTAGTGGCTGCCCAGAAAAAGAGTTGCGCATTCCAAAAACGTTTGGCGACAAATTCTAATTGGCAACTCCAGGGTGCGTGAAAACAGGTCTGCTAGTTGAGATTTCATCATCAATGACGTTCACACGTTTACAAAGCTCGTCCGCATGTAAGACACGGCAAAACATTCAAACTTTGCACCTTTGGGGCAAAGAATTATTGTCGTAATGACGGCCATTACAGTCGTCACCTACGTTTTTTTTTCAAAAACTGATGCCTTACAACTGAAAGATTGTAAACATTTTTTACTGTCACTGTTATTTCCACCTTTGCATGATCCTTGGCAGCTAGGATTGGTGTGCCCTGATTGCTTCCGGCTGAATATGCAAATAGGTTATGGATTGGCCTCCAGGAGGTATCTAATAGGATGACATTCATCTGCGACGTTTATCCATGACAACCATCTGGCATGGCCTTATCACAGCAAAAAAAAAAAAAAACGACGGGTAAAGTCCAGGCATTGACGACTTTCGAACCAGCTGAGGTCTTTACGCTTTACGTAGTTTCTTTCTCTTTATTTCGCAAGTATAACGACGGCTCGTGATGGCTGTCTTGGTGGGTCAACGTGGACTTCATTTTGTGCATGCCAGCCCATGGGAGCTTTTATGGTGCTTCTCGAATAGGGCGTGCCGGTTGGGTCGTGTTGATCTATAGCCCCGCTAAAGCAATCGTTCTCTTTGCTCTAAGAGACGTTTATGTTGTTGTATCGTGCATTGGCTGTGTTTAGATAAAGTACAACGTGTTTGAATGTGAGAACATCTATTCTCAACCGCTTCCGTCGCAGGCACCCATAGGCTGCGCATATGAGTATATCATTTATCGTTCGCTTCGACATGTGATGCACAAACAATGAAACGAATACATTTTTCTTTATATTATGAGTCTGGTGGGAATCGGAGCTGACGTGCACGCTAAGTGGCTTGTTTTTGCACTGGAGGATTTCCTTCCCAATATATTGTGCCGATATTATTACGCGCATGGTGTCTCGTACCTCTAATGCAGTTGGATTGAGAGACTATATGCTCACAAGATTCGGGAATGAAGTGACAGGCTTGGCAGAAATGAAAGGTTGCTCGCAATAATGGTACCAGGCCTGAAGGAAGCTGGGTACCCTGTTTTGCTCTCCCGTTTTCTCTTTATTTCTTGCTCTCGTTGTCACTATTTTTCCTGATTTTTAGGGGTGAACCTCCTTAAAGCGTGGGTACGTAGCCACCGGTGGCACATGCCAACGCTAGAGTGGGTAACAGTTGCCTAGTCGGAGCACAACATCCTCGAGTTCTAGGCTCTGAGATTATCGGACTCTAATAGCCGTAATCATAGAATAGGGAACATCCGCGTCCTGCGAGGCCAGGAACTTCCTATACGCCGGATATATAAATAAAGGATATTTTTCTCCTTCTCTCTAAAGTGGGTATGTACCACAGGGGATGCGAGATGGGAGATGACGGTACTTGGAGAGTTCACTAGACGAACGCATGGACGAACGGACAGACAAACTACCAGATGGATGGACGGATGGATAGACGTGTGGACGTACGGACGGATGGACGCACGAACAGACAGACAGATGGATGGATGACTCACGGACGGCCGCATGGACAGACGGGCACAGATGGTCATGCGGACGGACGGAACCAAGAACGAACGGATGGATGGAAGCACGGATGGGCTGACGGATGCTTCGCCCCACTCATCATCATTCACTGCGGGGATATGCTGTGATTTTCTAGGGGCGAAGCACCTTATAGCGGCATCCGCTCGTCCCTCGTAGCCGTTGTAGTATGTAACAAGTATAACATTTTAACCTCCAAGGTGGTGCCGGTGAGAGATTTATTCTGTGCGTTGTTGAACATTAAAAAAAATAGTTTTCAGTGTACATGCCAATGGCTGCTGATGGGGAATGAAAGACAGGAGCATTCGGCTTTTAGTTAACGCACACGCTGCAATCCCCATCAGCACCCATTGGCATGTACATTGAGCACTACCTGACAAAAAGGGTTGCTACGTTATACTCGCTGGGTGTACCCTCCTTAGTTATAGAATGGTTTAGCGAGCGTTGAGCCGCAGTGCCATGAATACAATGAACTAGTATATACCATGAACTCGAGGTGGTTAAAGGTGGGAAGTAGATACAAAGCGCAAGCCGTAAGAAAATTTGCGTATGCCACCTCTCATTTAGTCTTCGAATGTCCGCTGGATGGCGGTGCTTCTATATGGTGAATATATGATGAAAAGATGCGAGATGGTGGTACTTGTAGTGCGAACTCACGGACGAGCGGATGGACGGCCACAGAGACGGACGCATGGATGGACGGAAGCAAGAATGAATGGACGGAGCACTCTTCGCCCCACTCTCCATCATTCACTCCATGAATATGCTGCCTTTTTTTTATTCTCTTTGTTCCTGTTCATTTTTATTATTATCAACACGCTATAAGAACAAGATGAAGAAGATTTCTTATCAGCGTGAGTGTGCACCTGATTATGGTATATCTGGTTTAAACGGTGAAACTATGACTACGGGGTAATTATTGTAAATTTTCGTGAGTTTAACGTCGAATGGAAGTCTTCATATATGCAATTTCACAGTGCAATTACTATATGTGTCTCTCTGTGCTGAGGATTTACACGCAATTTTACCCTCAAGGAATCAGACCGAAAAAGACTTTCATTACAAATACATAAAAGCTAACTGTTACAAAAGAAACATCACGTATCTTATAGGTGTCACAACAAAGTACACACACTGGAATTGGGTTGACAATGTGCAGTTCTTGATATTTTCTTAGACAACATGTGCCAAGTGTTTTTCTCACAGTTTGTTTCATAGCGTGCCCATCCTACATTTAGTTTCATGCCAAGATATACTTGAACTATGATGCAAGAAAACAGTCGTTACTCGCATAAATGCGATTGTTGAAATTCAGCTATACAATATTTGAAAACAAAAATCTCGAAGGGCCAAAAGGCTTGCATTCTTTCATGAAAGTTCCAACTTGTGTGCGATTTTTGTAACATATATTCCACAATCATTCACAATGTCCGCCCAGTAGCGATAGGAATAATCCAGAAACGCACCTCAGTGGCAAGTACGTTATCAGGAAAACATGTTGAGACAGAAGAAATCTCGAATGCATCAGTGAGCGTAAACAAACGAACACGCCGAAAGAGTACAGGGTCAACAACTGGGCTAGCTGGTGTGGCTTCGAAGTATTTAAAGAAGCGCGAAAGACAGGACAAGAAGGGGACACTATGAACGCTTCGGAATTTGCACTTACTTTGCGCTGCTTTAAATATTACGCAAGCAGTTCGTCTGGAAACAATAACGAACAATTTATAGCGAATTACGTTCTTTGCTGGTCAAAAACGTCCTCTGGATAGAACTTCTAAAAATCTTGCATACACATGCCCGTGGGTCTTAATGCGAGACTTTATATTTCACGAAGCATTCACTCATTTTTTCGCAGTTTTCGTGTTGTTCTATTCTAATATATTTGCCTGCATACATAGCTTACATATATAAAAAAATTGATACGCACGACTCGAGGCTGTCATCTAGGCCGGGGTGCTTGTAGCCCCACCCCGCTCAATGACGCCGGACATGTTCAATAAAGTTTTTACTCACTCACTCACGCACAGCCTACTTCTACCTTTTTTTTCATATTTTCTATTGTCCCATTTGTTCTCGCGGCTTCTCAGCTACGGCGCGTTGAAGTGCTGCGTCGGCAGCCGCAAAATTGCGTCGTTAAATTGATGTCGTGTGAGTGCATTGAAGCCGAGCTCAGCTGCTTATAAACTGGCACCAGAAAAAGCAGTATTGCAAATGGATCAATGTGGTTGGGAATGCAGCATTCTCTTCTCTCAAATTTAGGCCCTTTGATTTAAACTATGACAGGGCAACGAGGTTTTTGTGTTTTGTTTTCATCGTTTTGAAAATATGCAAACAAAAAGTTAATAATATGAGGTACGCTTTTTTAGGAAAACGATGGAAAGACATAATTAAGTAATAAACATATTGGGAAACATATGGGAGACCTGGTTGAAAGAAAATTCGTCTACTGAACAAAGACGACTGCTATGCCACTGCAAAGTGATGAAGTTGGAAGACGAGCCTTCTAATAACGCTGATGACAGTTTAACAATGCGCAGTATCAGAGGACGCTGAAGACAGGAAACAGACAGGGTAGTTCACAACGACACCTAGAAGTTCTTTTTTTCATATTTATGCGAAACTTTTCCAACTCGCACATTTTGGTGGCGCCGTCATATGCGAAAAGTCTGTTATGCGTGAGCGTACAGAATAGCGGTCCTTGAAGTTGCACGTCATCTCCGTTTTTTCTCCAATAACTAGGTCTATCGGTTGCAGCAATGTCATTGATGAGCCCATTTGGTATTTCAATTGAATGAAGCATCACGAGACTTGCCATTTCGCTTTGCCGCTGTTTGTTGTTACCGATTTCTCATTACCATTGTACTTTCTCATAAGAGCTGAATTCTACAGGTTTTCCCGCTCAATTTAATCCAAGCGCCAGCCAAATTAATCTAGGCGCCAGTCAATTTAATCCAGCCGCCACTGAAATTAATCCAGGTGCCATTCATTTTAATCCAAGCGCCACTGAAATTAATCCAACCACCAGCCGATTTAATCCGGACGCCAGCGAATTTAATCCTGATGACATTGTGACTTCAAAACGACCCAGAATTTTCGGGAATGCGTGGACTGAATAGCTTTGGAGTGAATTTAACAGGGAAAAACCATGATTGAGTCACTCGTGACACAATGTGACTCGCGCGACATTATCTCGCCTATCACCCGCGTAAGCACTATTCACACCTTCGACATGCATACCAAAGGAAAAGCCGTCCACACAGTAATAACTTGATAATTATTAACCAGGCTAATGATCTCATCACGAGTGACTTAGGTGACGTCCTCACGCATATCACCCACGCACGCACTGCCTTAACCTTCCGTCATGCATATCAAATGAAACGTCTTTGAAAGGTGGGATCTTGATACCTAAAACTCGGCCAAGTCACCTGATAACCAGTTCCTCAGGGGACGTCATCACAAATATCACCCGCGCACGTTATTTCCTCGCCTGCCGACATGCATACCAAACGAAACGTGTTTGAGAGAGCACTAATGTGTTAACTATGACTCGGCCAACTGACTTGATCACTAGTGACTCAGGTGACGTATCACGCCTATCGCCCACACACGCAATGTCTAACCTGTCATCATGTATACCAAACGAAACGTCTTCGAGAGGCTAGTAAATTGAACACTGTCAATCGGCAGCGTGACGTGATCACTAGTGGCTCGTGTGACGTCATCGCGTTTGACACCCACGCACGCAGCGTCTAACCTGAGTTCATACATATCAAATGAAACGTGTTTGACAGAGTAATAACTTGAACGCTGTCACAAGGCCCGGTGACGTCATCACTAGTGACTGGCGTGAAGTCATCTCGCCTAAGACTCACGCAAGCACTCTATAATGTGCCTTCATGCATATCAAACAAAACGTCTTTCAAAGGGTAATAACTTGAATGCTGGCACTAGGCCGCGTGACGTCATCACTAGTGACTCACGTGACGTCATCATGCCTATCACACACGCACGCAGTGTCCAAACCTGTCTTCATGCATATCAAACGAAATGTCTTTGAGAGAGTAATAACTTGAACGTGTCACAAGGCCCAGTGACGTCATCACTAGTGACTGGCGTGACGTCATCACGCCTATCACACACGCACGCAGAGTCCAAACCTGTCTTCATGCATATCAAACGAAATGTCTTTGAGAGAGTAATAACTTGAACGCTGTCACAAGGCCCAGTGACGTCATCACATGTGACTGGCGTGACGTCATCACGCCTATCCCACACGCACGCAGTGTCCAAACCTGTCTTCATGCATATCAAACGAAATGTCTTTGAGAGAGTAATAACTTGAACGCTGTCACAAGGCCCAGTGACGTCATAACTAGTGACTGGCGTGACGTCATCTCGCCTAAGACTCACGCAAGCACTCTATAATGTGCCTTCATGCATATCAAACGAAACGTCTTTGAAAGGGTAATAACTTGAACACTGTCATAAGGCCCAGTGACGTCATCACTAGTGACTCAAGTGACGTCATCACGCCTATCACACACGCACGCAGTGTCCAAACCTGTCATCATGCATATCAAACGAAATGTCTTTGAGAGAGTAATAACTTGAACGCTGTCACAAAGCCCAGTGACGTAATCCCTAGTGACTGGCGTGACGTCATCACGCCTATCCTACACGCACGCAGTGTCCAAACCTGTCTTCATGCATATCAAACGAAATGTCTTTGAGAGAGTAATAACTTGAACGCTGTCACAAGGCCCAGTGACGTCATCACTAGTGACTGGCATGACGTCATCACGCCTATCCCACACGCACGCAGTGTCCAAACCTGTCTTCATGCATATCAAACGAAATGTCTTTGAGAGAGTAATAACTTGAACGCTGTCACAAGGCCCAGTGACATCATCACTAGTGACTCGCGTGACGCCCTCACGCCTGACACCCACGCAAGCACTCTGTAACCTGCCTTCATGCATATCAAACGAAACGTCTTAGAGAGAGTAATAAATTGAATGCGCTCACTAGGCCTAGCGACGTGAATACTAGTGACTCATGTGACGTCATCACGTCTATCACACACGCACGCGCTGTCCTAACCTGTTTTCATGCATATCGAACGAAACGTCTGTGAGAGAGCAATAATGTTATACTTATGACTCGGCCAACCGACTTGATCACTATTGACTCACGTGACGTCATCACGACTAACAGTCATGCAAGCACTCTCTAACGTGCTTTCATGAATATCAAACGAAACGTCATTGAGAGAACATTAACTTGTAGGCCGTTGCAGGCAGCGTCTGCTAGTAAAAAACTAACTTCTCGCGCTGCACAGCCGTTCCCCAGCTAACCGGTATACGTAGGCACCAGATCGCGCGTTTCGAATTCAGTCAAAGGCGTCTTTACATGGCTTTTGTTTGACTTTACGCTTTTGTCGACTCGTGTAGATGCGATGGAAGCAACAGTACCTTCAAGCAGCAGTGTGGTACAACCGAACAACAGTGTCACATCGCTCGTTGAGGGCAGCGCTTCTCCTTCATTCAATAAATAGAAATAATGAAGTCGAAACGACAATTAAGCATTTTACAAACCATTCTCAATTACGCAACATTCAACCGATACCCTCACCTCCCTGCGACACGTTTACTCCAGCTCGTCGTGTGGGTAGATGTACGCGTCTTTTTTGTTGCTTCTCGTGTTTCGTAGAATGCCTTGAAAATGCGGGCAGCCAGGCCGCAATACTGTGAACGGACAGGCGTTCTACACTAAACAGGCACGCTTATTCCAAGCACACTAACCTATAAGAAACGGCGTGGCGTAGAATGTAGAAAGGAAGGCACGAGTCAGCCACAGCATCGAATGGCGCATTAGCAAATGGCCAGTTCCAAATAGCAATAGTATGTATCTCAAGTATGGGGACTGCCCTCTATTACAATGGATTTGTTTCACAGGATAACCAGATGAAATAATTGTTGAGCCCAAGGAGTGGTAGAAAAATGTTTTTGTAGCAAGCTTTGGAGCAGGCAGAACGTGCGTCTTATGCTTGATTACGGATATACAGTGTTATGACTATAGCCGGATTATATGCAAACGCCTGTTTCGTTTCTTGCGCTCCTATCGTGTCATTTTGACACGTGAGCACAAATTAGAGGGCGAGGAGAGCTTTTATAGTGCTTCTATAGTGCCTATATAAGCCTATTTCGGGCGTTGTAGCCTCAATTCGTATAGGTGCCTGTAAATGTCTGTTTTCAAAATCGATGCCTATATAAACGCTATTTAACCTGAAAATTTGCTTTCAAGTACCACTGAGCCCGGTATTCATGTTACCGGGCAAAATATAGGTTTCGGGACACTGTGGGGTGCAAACTACTCTTTATTCCACGAGTTACGTGTAGAACTGTCAAACTCGGAAGGCATTTTAGCCAAGAGGGAGGTAGACTAGCCTCTACACATGTATACCATCCATGTCGCGTCGTCTGCTCAGCCTCTTTCCTGTGTGCGCTCAGATGCGTAGGGAGCAGGAGGTGCCTCTGTGCAGCGGCAGGAAGATGAAGAATGATTGCGAAACTGTGGAGAGTCATCAGGGGAAGTAAGGAAGTAGAGTGCAGATAAAAAAGGCAATATCTATGTAGTTTTTGTTTTTTGTTTGTCATTTACATGTGGTGCTTCACTGGGTCACCTGAAAATATTTATTTAGGCAGTGGAAATTGTTGCCTGCCCAATGAAAAGGTTTGTGTCACTAGGAATTTTAATTTGATCATTAGAAGCGGCGAAAGCATAATCTCAGGAGGTGAGCTTGAAACCTTCGCCACTAACTCTAAGAAGACTCCGTAAGTCCAATTCCTTCCCCGCTATTGGTATGAAATTCACTCGGAGCTGAGCATCACAAGACGTGCATGAGCACGTCATGCGCGCGTAACCTACACTCGCATGAGATGCCCATGTCAGCCCGTGCGTGCAAGCGGTGTTCTGCCGTCTCGATGTTCTTTTGTATTGTACTGCGAGTTTTTGTGGGATAGATCCCTATCTGCGCGCACGTTTGGAGAGGCTGGCATGGATAACGTATCCTTACCCCGATACACAGCGGCACACCGCTGCATCTTCTGCTAGGGACGATGCACCAAAACCACGCCAAGCGTTGTGAATGCTGGCCCCGACACAATGCGCAAACTGCGAGAACACCAACGCAAACAAAATGGAGGCAACTTAGTCTCGCGTCTCTCATGATATGAAATAAATAAATAAGGCGAATAGATTTCGCCTGTGTATTCTAACATTTTTGTAAACTTTCATGCTTCTATTTAGGCAACAGTTTGTAGAAATTACACACGTTGTCTCAAATAGTTCTCGCAGTGTCACGTACTACTTTGACATAGGCAAGACCATTCTATCACCTTCACCATGTTGGGGCGTACGCCCATGAGATGAAGGTGAAGCCGTGTTCAGTTTGGCCTATCACCTCATTGTGCCACGCGTAGTACTGGAAATCTTGGTAAATGAGATCTTGAGCGCTCAGTGCATTCATTCCTTTACGCTTCTCAAAACTCTTAAGTTTGTGTAACGACCCTTAAGGTGTTGACAGACAGAAGAAAAATTGAGCCTGTGTGGTTAGGCCAAGTTAATACGCCGCAAAAAAAAAAAAATCCTTCTGGCGCCTGGCACTCTGACTATTTGCGCATGTATAGCCCTTCTTAGCTATGGCACACAGAAAGAGACCCAGAAGCATATTTCTACGATGGTGCACACTTAACTGACCATGCTGAACTAGAAATGGAGAGACCGTATTCTGCGAACCCCGCGGAAAAACGCATGTTTATGCTAAATCATTACCCGTTTGTACAATTACAAACTAGAACATTTTTGCTTGCTTTCATGTCGTAGAGACAGATACCACACCTGTTTATTGGAAAAATTGAGTTTTGTCAAAGCTTATTCTGCCTATAATCACAATTTTGGAAGCCTGAAAGAGTGTTTTGGCCACCTAATATTGGTGCCTAAATCCCGGTTTTTTAGTGCCTATAGAGCTGGCCTCTCTAATTACGACCTACCTGACATGTTTTCGCAACGCCGAAGCAAAGATGATGCCCGTTTAAAACATCTACCGTACCTCAAGAAAAAAATTGTTGTTCTGATAACGTCGAGCTCGTCAAATTGGTTATGAAATGGGTGATGAAAGAGAACTTGGGCAAGTCCGTGAGAAACAAAATTTATTATTATACAGGCAAAGCAATTCGCATAAACACGCACCCATAGATGTGCTGCTGAGCAGTGTTCTACATATCAAGGCAGTCGAGGGCAGCTTGTACAAAAGTGTATTTGTGCCTATCATAAGCGGCACAGTCTACACGCTGGATGTGCTGCATAGAGCGTCCCGCGGCCTCAACCAGCAGAGCACGGCGATGTTCTTTCTTGGAGATCCCTTCCGGTGTCGTCAGGATATCATCCCTCCGCTCGCTTAGGAATCCCTTTACACCTGCCTTGAACTTTGAGAAGAGCTCCTTAATCGGATTGAAGAAAGGGCTGTATGGCGGTAGCCACTTGACTGTGTGGTCGCTTGCCGCGAGGACAGCCTGTTCGGCGCGGCGGTGCGCTGGTGCGTTGTCAAACAGGAACACTGCCTGTATTCCTGTTTCCTGCTGTGAAACTTTACTCGACACTTCTGCAAGAAAGTCGTTGAAGACAGCGCAGTGGACCTTGTGGGCAATTGTCCAGTGGAGAAGGCCATTTGCTGACACGCAGGCTATAACATTTACATTCGCCCCTTTCGCACTAGTTGACAAACGGCATGCTGGAGCACCTCGTTTCGCCCTACCGAAACTGCGCGAGACCATACGTTGAAGTTGGTCTCGTCGATGTAGTATCGTGTTAGCGTAGTTCCCTCGCTCTGAAGCTACTGGGCATATCGGCACCGCAGCTGTTTCACGTCGGCGCGATTTCTATCTACTGTGCTCGGGGTCAGCAGCTTCACCGAATAACCATGGCCATCGAGAAGCCGATCAATCGTCGACGTGCTCACTTCAATGTTAGACATCTCATCTTTGAGAGCTCTCTTTATTTGTTGCAGTGTGAAGGATGGGTTTCCCTGTACGATTCGTTGCAGGGCGTCCACCACGTCCGGTCCAAATTTCCTCGACGAACCACCACGTGTTTTAGATGTGTCACGATCACTAGCGGCAATAGAACGCACGGTCTTTATAGTGATTTTGAGTGTTTCGGATGGCACTTTTAAATCACCTCCGTACCTGATAACATCAATTATACGGCAACGATCTACAGGAGAAACGCGAGCGTACTTTTTCTTCGGTTCATCAGGCGCCTTCCGTGGCCTTCCGGGCCGCCGAGAGTCTCGGTCTTCCATAGCACCAGTAGTCGAAGCGCAAACTTTCACTTATTCTCAGGACTGCAAAAGCGCTCACCTAACGATGACTTGGCCGGAAACTTGAAACTACGCTGTCTTGTCGCTTACGTCGCACAACGTCGTCCTGTCGTCTGCGCGAAAGAGACTCGCCGAAAACAGCTACGACACAATGTCGTCTGCTTCAGTTTTACTTAGAGCAATTGCTTAATTTCATAAATAACCAGCATTAGGGTATTCTAACACGAATTAAAACGTATCTTCAATTCTTCGATTCATTATTTCGTGGGATTGTCATCTGCATTGTAGAACGTCTGCCCGTCGTCTGCATGACGACGGGCAGTCATGCAGACGACGGTGCAGACGACGAGACCAACTTCAACGTATGGTGCTCGCGCAGTTTCGGTAGGGCGAAACGAGGTGCTCCAGCGTGCCGTTTGTCAACTAGTGCGAAAGGGGCTAATGTAAATGTTATAGCCTGCGTGTCAGCAAATGGCCTTCTCCACTGGACAATTGCCGACAAGGTCCACTGGGCTGTCTTCAACGACTTTCTTGCAGAAGTGTCGAGTAAAGTTTCACAGCAGGAACCAGGAATACAGGCAGTGTTCCTGTTTGACAACGCACCAGCGCACCGCCGTGCCGAACAGGCTGTCCTCGCGGCAAGCGACCACACAGTCAAGTGGCTACCGCCATACAGCCCTTTCTTCAATCCGATTAAGGAGCTCTTCTCAAAGTTCAAGGCAGGTGTAAAGGGATTCCTAAGCGAGCGGAGGGATGATATCCTGACGACACCGGAAGGGATCTCCAAGAAAGAACATCGCCGTGCTCTGCTGGTTGAGGCCGCGGGACGCTCTATGCAGCACATCCAGCGTGTAGACTGTGCCGCTTATGATAGGCACAAATACACTTTTGTACAAGCTGCCCTCGACTGCCTTGATATGTAGAACACTGCTCAGCAGCACATCTATGGGTGCGTGTTTATGCAAATTGCTTTGCCTGTATAATAATAAATTTTGTTTCTCACGGACTTGCCCCAGTTCTCTTTCATCACGCATTTCATAACCAATTTGACGAGCTCGACGTTATCAGAACAACAATTTTTTTTTTGAGGTACGGTAGATGTTTTAAACGGGCATCATCTTTGCTTCGGCGTTGCGAAAACATGTCATGTAGGTCGTAATTAGAGAGGCAGCTCTATAGGCACTAAAAAACCAGGATTTAGGCACCAATAATAGGTGGCCAAAACACTCTTTCAGGCTTCCAAAATTGTGAATATAGGCAGAATAAGCTTTGACAAAACTCAATTTTTCCAATAAACAGGTGTGGTATCTGTCTCTACGACATGAAAGCAAGCAAAAATGTTCTAGTTTGTAATTGTACAAACGGGTAATGATTTAGCGCAAACATGCGTTTTTTCGCGGGGTTCGCAGGATACGGTCTCTCCATTTCTAGTTCAGCATGGTCAGTTAAGTGTGAACCATCGTAGAAATATGCTTCTGGGTCTCTTTCTGTGTGCCATAGCTAAGAAGGGCTATACATGCGCAAATAGTCAGAGTGCCAGGCGCCAGAAGGATTTTTTTTTTTGCGGCGTATTAACTTGGCCTAACCACACAGGCTCAATTTTTCTTCTGTCTGTGAACACCTTAAGGGTCGTTACACAAACTTAAGAGTTTTGAGAAGCGTAAAGGAATGAATGCACTGAGCGCTCAAGATCTCATTTACCAAGATTTCCAGTACTACGCGTGGCATAAAGAGGTGATAGGCCAAACTGAACACGGCTTCACCTTCATCTCATGGGCGTGCGCCCAAACATGGTGAAGGTGATAGAATGGTCCTGCTTATGTCAAAGTAGTACGTGACACTGCGAGAACTATTTGAGACAACGTGTGTAATTTGTACAAACTGTTGCCTAAATAGAAGCATGAAAGTTTACAAAAAAGGTTAGAACACACAGGCGAAATCTATTCGCCTTATTTATTTAATTTCATATCAAGAGAGACGCGAGACCAAGGTGCCTCCATTTTGTTTGCGTTGGTGTTCTCGCAGTTTGCGCATTGTGTCGGGGCCAGCATTCACAACGCTGGGCGTGGTTTGGTGTATCGTCCCTAGCAGAAGATGCAGCGGTGTGACGCTGTGTATCGGGGTAAGGATACGTTATCCAAGCCAGCCTCTCCAAACGTGCGCGAAGATAGGGATCCATCCCACAAAAACTCGCAGTACAATACAAAAGAACATCGAGACGGCAGAACACCGCTTGCACGCACGGGCTGACATGGGCATCTCATGCGAGTGTAGGTTACGCGCGCATGACGTGCTTATGCACGTCTTGTGATGCTCAGCTCCGAGTGAATTTCATACCAATAGCGGGGAAGGAATTGGACTTACGAAGTCTTTTTAGAGTTAGTGGCGAAGGTTTCAAGCTCACCTCCTGAGATTATGCTTTCGCCGCTTCTAATGATCAAATTAAAATTTCTAGTGACACAAACCTTTTCATTGGGCAGGCAACATTTTCCACTGCCTAAATAAATATTTTCAGGTGACCCAGTGAAGCACCACATGTAAATGACAAACAAAAAACAAAAACTACATAGATATTGCCTTTTTTATCTGCACTCTACTTCCTTACTTCCCCTGATGACTCTCCACAGTTTCGCAATCATTCTTCATCTTCCTGCCGCTGCACAGAGGCACCTCCTGCTCCCTACGCATCTGAGCGCACACAGGAAAGAGGCTGAGCAGACGACGCGACATGGATGGTATACATGTGTAGAGGCTAGTCTACCTCCCTCTTGGCTAAAATGCCTTCCGAGTTTGACAGTTCTACACGTAACTCGTGGAATAAAGAGTAGTTTGCTCCCCACAGTGTCCCGAAACCTATATTTTGCCCGGTAACATGAATACCGAGCGCAGTGTTACTTGAAAGCAAAATTTCAGGTTAAATAGCGTTTATATAGGCATCGATTTAGAAAACAGACATTTACAGGCACTTATACGAATTGAGGCTACAACGCCCGAAATAGGCATATATAGGCACTATAGAAGCACTATAAAAGCTCTCCTCGCCCTCTAATTTGTGCTCACGTGTCAAAATGACACGATAGGAGCGCAAGAAACGAAACAGGCGTTTGCATATAATCCGGCTATAGTCATAACACTGCATATCCGTAATCAAGCATAAGACGCACGTTCTGCCTGCTCCAAGGCTTGCTACAAAAAGATTTGTCTACCACTCCTTCGGCTCAACAATTATTTCATCTGGTTATCCTGTGAAACAAATCCGTTGTAATAGAGGGCAGTCCCCATACTTGAGATACATACTATTGCTATTTGCAACTGGCCATTTGCTGATGCGCCATTCAATGCTGTGGCTGGCTCGTGCCTTCCTTTCTACATTCTACGCCACGCCGTTTCCCATAGGTTAGTGTGCTTGGAATAAGCGTGCCTGTTTAGTGTAGAACGCCTGTCCGTTCACAGTATTGCGGCCTGGCTGCCCGCATTTTCAAGGCATTCTACGAAACACGAGAAGCAACAAAAAAGACGCGTACATCTACCCACACGACGAGCTGGAGTAAACGTGTCGCAGGGAGGTGAGGGTATCGGTTGAATGTTGCGTAATTGAGAATGGTTTGTAAAATGCTTAATTGTCGTTTCGACTTCATTATTTCTATTTATTGAATGAAGGAGAAGCGCTGCCCTCAACGAGCGATGTGACACTGTTGTTCGGTTGTACCACACTGCTGCTTGAAGGTACTGTTGCTTCCATCGCATCTACACGAGTCAACAAAAGCGTCAAGTCAAACAAAAGCCATGTAAAGACGCCTTTGATTGAATTTGAAACGCGCGATCTGGTGCCTACGTATACCTGTTAGCTGGTGAACGGCTGTGCAGCGCGAGAAGTTAGTTTTTTACTAGCAGACGCGGCCTGCAACGGCCTTCAAGTTAATGTTCTCTCAATGACGTTTCGTTTGATATTCATGAAAGCACGTTAGAGAGTGCTTGCATGACTGTTAGTCGTGATGACGTCACGTGAGTCAATAGTGATCAAGTCAGTTGGCCGAGTCATAAGTATAACATTATTGCTCTCTCACAGACGTTTCGTTCGATATGCATGAAAACAGGTTAGGACAGCGCGTGCGTGTGTGATAGACGTAATGACGTCACATGAGTCACTAGTATTCAAGTCGCTAGGCCTAGTGAGAGCATTCAAGTTATTACTCTCTCTATGACGTTTCGTTTGATATGCATGAAAGCAGGTTACAGAGTGCTTGCGTGGGTGTCAGGCGTGATGGCGTCACGCGAGTCACTAGTGATGACGTCACTGGGCCTTGTGACAGCGTTTAAGTTATTACTCTCTCAAAGACATTTCGTTTGATATGCATGAAGACAGGTTAGGACACCGCTTGCGTGTGTGATAGGCATGATGACGTCACGCCAGTCACTAGTGATGACCTCACTTGGCCTTGTGACAGCGTTCAAGTTATTACTCTCTCAAAGACATTTCGTTTGATATGCATGAAGACAGGTTTGGACACTGCGTGCGTGTGTGATAGGCATGATGACGTCACTCGAGTCACTAGTGATGACGTCACTGAGCCTTGTGACAGCGTTCAAGTTATTACTTTCTCAAAGACATTTCGTTTGATATGCATGAAGACAGGTTTGGACACTGCGTTCGTGTGTGACAGGCGTGATGACGTCACGCCAGTCACTAGTGATGACGTCACTGGGCCTTGTGACAGCGTTCAAGTTATTACTCTCTCAAAGACATTTCGTTTGATATGCATGAAGACAGGTTTGGACTCTGCGTGCGTGTGTGATAGGCGTGATGACGTCACGCCAGTCACTAGTGATGACGTCACTGGGCCTTGTGACACGTTCAAGTTATTACTCTCTCAAAGACATTTCGTTTGATATGCATGAAGACAGGTTTGGACACTGCGTGCGTGTGTGATAGGCATGATGACGTCACGTGAGTCACTAGTGATGACGTCACGCGGCCTAGTGCCAGCATTCAAGTTATTACCCTTTGAAAGACGTTTTGTTTGATATGCATGAAGGCACATTATAGAGTGCTTGCGTGAGTCTTAGGCGAGATGACTTCACGCCAGTCACTAGTGATGACGTCACCGGGCCTTGTGACAGCGTTCAAGTTATTACTCTGTCAAACACGTTTCATTTGATATGTATGAACTCAGGTTAGACGCTGCGTGCGTGGGTGTCAAACGTGATGACGTCACACGAGCCACTAGTGATCACGTCACGCTGCCGATTGACAGCGTTCAATTTACTAGCCTCTCGAAGACGTTTCGTTTGGTATACATGATGACAGGTTAGACATTGCGTGTGTGGGCGATAGGCGTGATGACGTCACCTGAGTCACTAGTGATCAAGTCAGTTGGCCGAGTCATAGTTAACACGTTAGTGCTCTCTCAAACACGTTTCGTTTGGTATGCATGTCGGCAGGCGAGTAAATAACGTGCGCGGGTGATATTTGTGATGACGTCCCCTGAGGAACTGGTTATCAGGTGACTTGGCCGAGTTTTAGGTATCAAGATCCCGCCCTTTCAAAGACGTCTCATTTGATATGCATGACGGAAGGTTAAGACAGTGCGTGCGTGGGTGATATGCGTGAGGACGTCACCTAAGTCACTCGTGATGAGATCATTGGCCTGGTTAATAATTATCAAGTTATTACTGTGTGGACGGCTTTTCCTTTGATATGCATGTCGAAGGTGTGAATAGTGCTTACGCGGGTGATAGGCGAGATAATGTCGCGCGAGTCACATTGTGTCACGAGTGACTCATTCATGGTTTTTCCCTGTTAAATTCACTCCAAAGCTATTCACTCCACGCATTCCCGAAAATTCTAGGTCGTTTTGAAGTCACAATGTCATCAGGATTAAATTCGCTGGCGTCCGGATTAAATCGGCTGGCGGTTGGATTAATTTCAGTGGCGCTTGGATTAAAATGAATGGCACCTGGATTAATTTCAGTGGCGGCTGGATTAAATTGACTGGCGCCTAGATTAATTTGGCTGGCGCTTGGATTAAATTGAGCGGGAAAACCTGTAGCACTGCTCAGCATGTATTGACTGTTCGACTCCTCGCATGACGAGGAAAGTTAGGAGAAAGCATTGCTCAATGCGGGTGAAGAAAGAAAGAAAGAAAGAGAGAAACAAAGAAAGAACGAAAGAAAGAAAGAAAGAAAGAGGAAAAGGCCCCGCCGCAGTGGTCTAGTGGCTAAGGTACTCGGCTGCTGACCCGCAGGTCACAGTTTCGAATCCCGGCTGCGGCGGTTGCATTTCCGATGGAGGCGGAAATGTTGTAGGCCCGTGTGCTCAGATTTGGGTGCACGTTAAAGAACCCAGGTGGTCCAAATTTCCGGAGCCCTCCAATTCGGCGTCTCTCATAATCATATGGTGGTTTTGGGACGTTAAACCCCACATATCAATCAATCAAGAAAGAAAGAAAGAAAGAAGAAAATCGAGTCTGCTTGACACCGTAATAATTGTAGAAAAGATGCAGCAAAGCGAAGAATACGCCTGCCCGTGGTGACACTCCGGTTCTGTTGGCCTGAAGCGAAACTGTTGGTTTGCCTGCCTGTGCTTGAGTGGCTGATTGTAAATGAACTGAAACTATATACAAAAAACAAAATATGGCTGATACTGCCATCGTATTAATATACGATGGCAGTATCCAGCGCCAGTATCCAGTATCCGATGGCAGTATCCAGTAGCCAGCGCGCGGATTCGAACGTGGGACCTCCGCGTCGTGAATTCGAGGTGTTAACTAAGAGCCACTGTAATGGAAATATCATTTATCAGGGCCAAGGCTCGCCATAATATTGTAAGGAAAACATTCTTTATCGGGGCCAAGGTTCGTCAACGCTTGTTTTGCGTGTCGTGCGAGGAGAAACGAACTTTGAGATGACGTGGTAACAATACATGCCACGTTTATGACAAAACACAGAAACTTAACATGGAAAACAATGAGGCACAAAAGGTACGTACAACCAACACAGAGAATTAAGGTTGATTTCAAAAAAGACCAATTAGCGTTCAAGTAGGAACGTTCAAAAACCTAAGAGCCAGATCGACGGTCCGACAGACGCCGATAAGGTGCAGGGCAGGAGGCGGTGGAAAGGCGCTGTAGAATGCGCTCACTTGCCGATGTGCGACGCTCTGGTGACGACGGTGTTTGACGGCGTAGGTGCGACTACAGAGCAGTCAAGCGCATCGGAGACGCGATGCTCCATGCGGGGAATGGCCAGCCCGTCCAGCGAACAGCTTGCGTCGAAACACGATGCTCGGCGCAACCGTGACCATTAGCCAGGCCACGTTCATCATTGTGCCAAACGGCTGACCGTGGAGACGCCTCGCCGAGATCCGCGATGCCCTCGGCAAGGCAAATAACAGCAGGCCAGGACGCGCCCCGAGATGCAGTACTCGTGCCGGCAACATCACTCCAGCTGGTAGTTGGACGGCAGTAGCGTGGTTAGCCGCGTTCCCTGGCCGGAACCTGGATCGCCTGCGTCCAACGCTTCAGCCCGCTGTCTCCCGTCTGCCGCTGCTTCGGCTCGTCCCCAGCCATAAAGCTTACCGCCACGTAATGGCACACGTGGCCCAATCGTGGCACGCCACCTCTATGGGCCACCACAGGTCATCAGCTGATTTGCTGACACTCACGCGCACATTACACGCGCCTTTCCCCGCACTTCCATAGTCGTTTTCTTCACTCATCACACCGACACATGTTTACATTCTAAAACGTGTCTTCATATTGCTAGTACACGTGATTATTTCTTGTTGCCTATTTGCTGCAGGCGAGCGTGCATGAAATATTCAATTGTTTTGAAGCTATTGTCATCCCCCCCCCCCTGATATTTTAAAGCATTCATCTTGGTTGTGCAAACTTTCTTTCGCTGAAGCAGCAGGAAGCAGTTACACAGCAACCTTGCTTATGTTTTCAAACCTGCATTGCGGCGTTATACATTTATCCTACAACTAGCGTCATGGTTCTCTACAAAAACAAAATTTGAAGAGCTGTGCACGTTTTATCCAAACTGTAGCCTTTTCCCATTATTATCAAAGCATGAACGACGTTTAGGTGTTCTGTCTGTCGACGCAAAACAGGAAATACACGCTTAGCTGGTTAGGCAGCACTTAAACACAGACGTTTGCAATAGGCGTCAAAAACAGGTTAACCGAGCCACTATAACGTATGCACCGAACTATAGGGAGGGAACTTATTTTATTATTACTGCAGTAGTAAAACCGCTGAGGCTGTATTTTGAAAGAATGTTCGCATAAAGCAGCACAGTAACACGCATTGACGTCGAGTAAGTTTAGTTGACACATTTACAATGATAGGTGATGCTCTATTTCTACAAAGGAAATCGAAATCTCGGATCCAAATCTCCTTTACCGTACGGATAGTTCTTGGGCGGATTTCATCTCTGTCTGTATCCTGAAAGCATACGCACTGGCGCTAAAGATAATGCGCTCTTCGAACTCGTTCTGAAAGCTTAACGACGCTTCACGGCAGCCGACTTTCACGTCACTCTTCGTTCTGATCTTATGCCGGCAATTTTATGCGTCCTAGAAAATGATGCGGCCGAATAATACTAATAACAATTGTGGTGGGTATATAACGCGTTACAACTATGCTTTCGTTGTGAGAAAAGCCGCAGTGGGTGGCTCCGAAAATTTCACAGCCTGCGGTGATTTAATGTGCACCTAAATTTAACTAAAAAGGCTCTAAGGACCATAACCATCAGACCACCGTGGCGCATATGCGCAAGACTAGGTTTACAAGTACGCTACAATTACCTACATGTAACATGGATCGTCGTACCTGATTCTCTTGCACATGCTTTTGCGTCGAAATCATTGCCGTAATGTCGTGATTTATTGCTCAGAACCATCTCTATGTGCTCCTATAGTGAATTTCCAGTACTTTTCCAACACTGTGTCTTCACGGATTTAACGACAGTTCAAGGCATACTCTCGAACGTATTGGTAACTTGCGCACTTAGAAAATACGCGAGGATTGACCGATCTTGATAAACAAGAACATACTACCTAAAGCTAGACTTCTAATGTTCTTTTTATTGCTTCTGTTCAGCTCTATCCGTTATTCAGTGGTCGTGACGAAGTGCATTTTAATCTGAACCCCGGCGGCCTCATTTCTAAGAAAGCGACCTGTCAAATACCCGTGCGCGTGCAACTACTAATATGTATAAGTGCACGTTAAATAACGTAAAATGGTCGGCCATTTCAGGGTCTTTTATTACGGCACCGCTGATAATCAAATTCTAGTTTTAGAACCCAAATCAACAACATATAATATTATAATATACGCAACATATTTCTTTAGCACTAATGACGATGTAAAGTGGACCTATAGAGCTATCTGTGGAATGGACCACACCACTATGGAGGTGCTTTCTGATTTGTGTCAAGGAAGCTTTGCTCAAACGCAGATCCATATTTCACTCACAGCGCACGCACCACAGGGATCATATATGGACTGACGGACTGGAGGGAAACTACTTACACACGCTGAAATACTCATTCATGTTTATAGCAGTATAATTAGACTTTGTATACAAGAACGCTCGTCTTCAGAAAATGAATAACGATACTGTTTGATAAATGTATCCTGCATATGTGCACCAAAGCAACAATCATGGCATACTCCATACGCTTTATTCGAGCTAGGCCACAGGCACTTTGACCGCAACTCTCGCAAAGGTAAAAAATCTTTTTTTAACCTAACCGACTCGCCACTACATACAATGTTTTCGCCCACATCAATTATGAAACTTCCTACTGTTATGTGATGTTCTCATGCTGTTTTTTTGCAAATGTGCGGGTTACTGTTATGAAACAAGCACCTACTCTAACGGCAAGAAAATTTAACGTCACTCAGCGATAGTCATAATCGCTTTTTTTTTCTTTCGCCTATTGTTTTGGTTCACACTGCACATTTTCACGACCCAGATGAACCAACTAGATTCAAGCGCCATGTTATTGTCAGTGAAAGTCTTATTTCTTGATGCAACTTCTGAAATCTTCTTGAACAACATGGCTCAATATAATATTTTTATGTTCAAGAACGTTGATTTCGCTGTGATCGCGGTATTAAGGAGGCTTGTTTTAATGATAGGTGTATGTAAGACAGTTTTTTTTTGCACACAGTGACTATATTCACTATAAAAAAGACTACTAAGTGTTTGAGCATAAATTCTTTGTTGCAAATATTCCTCTGACTTGACAATAATTAGGCATGTATTAAGATATTTTTGACAAGTCTACGTTCATGTGCTCGGGCAATCGCCTACCACGTGTAATTTTAAGAAACGAAAAAGCGACTAACAATATACAGCGCTACTAGATATTTCAAGCTGTTTCGATGACCATCGTCGGCCACCTGAGTGCATTCAGAATACAATTTTTATGCGCAATCATCACTGCCATTTTCACTTCTAAAAATTTTAATCTACATGAGAATATGTGAGTGTGAATGTTGTGACAAACACACGCTGGTATTTCATCGTAAGGTGTTGTTGCGTGAAATATATTATGCACGTCTGCCGAACTCTATCCAAGAATGCTTGGCGTGCAAACCAAGATTAGCAAGATTTCGAAGCGCCTTACTGCCAGAATTATATTTCACCTAAGTCCCTTCCGTGCCATTGGTATTACTTTGGTTCAGACACCAGCCGCCACATCGGTCATAACAGCTGCGTGTTTAATGAGTCAAGCCGTTACACGGTGGATCCGTACGACGCGGCACGTCGGGTTTCGCGAATCGTGAGGCGCGAAATTCGGCACTCGCGTGCTCGACTTAACGCGTACACCGCAATCGATTACGCGGAGAGCTCAAAAAGTCGTGCCTCCAGTCCCTCCTGCGAGAATCGATGGGAGCGGCGATGCACAGAACGAAGCCTTGTCTCTGGCATCCGAGTGAAGCAGACTATGAATATGAAGCAGCGCTTTCACCGACGACGAAAGCGCGTAGCCCCGAAAATGCAGGCGGGAGCGGGAAGGCTTTTTGAATCTCCCATGAATAAGCCATGCGCTGATCGAAGCGTCGCAGAAAGGGGGTGCGGAAGACGAGCGCGTGCCCTGCAATATTGAAGTAGCCTGGTGGTTTGGTGCGACCCGAATGAAGTGGGTGCCCGAGTTCTAGTCGAAAGTATAGGGAGGCGTTGGTTCGGAGTTTTTTAGGACTTAATCCGTCCTTTGAATGCAGTTTTGGTCCCGTGTTTTGTAAAGGCGGGTGCAGTTCAAAAGTGAGTACTTCAAGCTGGAGGAGTACAGGAATTCGCGCGGGTAGGTCAATGCGGAGAGCGGCTGCGAACATTTGTGCCAGATGGTTGAGCATGTGTGCTGAGAGTAATGTTTCGACAATAAAAAGAGATAAGGGAGTCACTGGAGGAGCGTATCTCTAGCCTTCTAAGCATCGCCACAGTAGGTTAAAAGCACCGAAGCAGGACTGATAGTTGGGCTAGTTGGTGATACATTAGTTGGTGATCACAAGAGAACTAGTGGAAGCATTCTATATCAAAAAGAAAGGGGAGACTTGTGTCAGTCAGACATCAATATCTTTACATGAAAAAAAAAAAGAAATCCTAATCAGTAGCTTGTTTGTTTGAATGGAATATGCCGCGCCTGCGCAGTTATCAGTAACGCAAAATTGTTAATGACGTCGACACGATCCTTTGCTGGCCCTCTGCGCATGTTCTGTGCGTTTTTATCTCATGTGTTCAGATAACATGTATATTTCAATAAATTCTTCAGTAGAGAGTCAGCACTTGTTTGTGTCTCTTCTCTTCGTCCCGTGAGTTTGTGCGCTGGTACTGCCCACAAAGCACCGAAACAGAAAATACAGAACACAATGCGAATGCCCCGTTTCCTGCCATTAGGAATGCACACATACTTTGCCTAGTAAGTTATATGTTGCTCAGTTTTAAAGTCTACAAAAGATCGTACGAAATACAGAAAGCTCTATAAAATGGTATTTTCTATAGTGCTGGCAACGACCTTGACTCTCCCATGTTGCTTGTAGTGATCTCATTTTCATCTCAATCTTCATTGCATTCAGTTCCCTAAAACCAGGCTACGATTTATTTCGACCATACAATATGGTACGCTTCTGAAGACACACAAGATGACGTTTAGATGTGTCGACCATTAGACATATGACAGGTAGACATGTACAATTTTTTTCTTCGATTGGCCAAATAGAGTGTAGTGCTTTTTTCTTCGATTGACCAAATAGAGTGTCTGAACGTACATTTCTCTTAAAGTTGTGTGGCTTCAGTGACAAGTGGATGTAGCACCCGCCACAATAAACAAAGTTTTTTCGGTCTTTCTTGCCACAACGACATGGCTTGCTGGGACCCTTTCTTTCTTTCTGAAGTACTGTTTGATTCTGTGTTGGGCGGCTATGCACCTGTGCTGGATCTATCGCAAGAGTTTTTACTTATATATATAAGAATATCAATTACCCACATTTTTTTTCTTACAGTGTGGCCTATCGTACTCCAGTGCGGGAACAGCATCCTTCACAGGCTTGGCGACGCATCATACCCAGCAGCGTTTAGCGCAAAACATAGACTAAAATAGCAGCCATGAAAGCAGATTCAGACAGTGCTCACCACAGTGCCAGTGTTGCAACGAGTGTTCACTGCGGCTGCTGCTACGGGTTCCGGGTGCTGTGTCTTAGCCATCGTCTCCTCCTTACCACAGCGTTTGTCAGCCTTCAGTTTCCTGCGGGTAAGTGAAGCTCACTCATGTTTTATGCATAGTAGAAAGAATATTTTTATTTCCCGCTCTAAATTGTCGTCGTCAGGCAAAGCAAAAGCCGGTGAGTTCTTCCAGGCTAATGACACAAATGGCAATATCAGATTTGCGCGTAATATACCAATTGGCTTGCTCTTCAGATAATTCTTATGAGGAAAACACACATGTCAACTTACAGAGACACAAATACAGCCGTTTCTTACCAAATAGTGCCAAATCGCACAGCGAACGACGAATGGGAAACAGAGATTTCCACGCATGTGTAATTTGCATCACCTACACATTTTATTTTTTGTTAAAATTTTTTAACTCAGACAAATGAACTTTTTGCAAAGTCATAGAACACGTGATAGCACTATTTTCAGTAGAAAATGGTGGAATGCATTGGTACAAGCGTGAAGAAATTCACTTCTGCTTTGCAAAGAATATGAAGAATGTGAAAATACTTTCGCATCGCTGGCTAAGAAAGAGAGCATTCTTTGAAAAACGTGATATTTGGTCTTGAAGGTTGATGTAATCTCTTAGTTATCTACGTAGGACTGACATAGTGGGCTTGTTGTTTTACCATACTTGAAGTTTAGGGCACGAATACGACATGGAGGAAGAGTGACAATACGCACAAACGACGCGCTCTGCGGGTGTGTGCAGTCTCTCTTCGTCCGTGTCGTATTGATGCCTTAACCTTCAAGTTTCGTAATGTTCAATACGACGCAAATTAAAACAGCAACTAAGTTTTCTAGTCAAATGTATCTTGGTTTACTTAATAACTGCATTATTACTACCTAGCTTTTTCTGAAAGGCCGTTCTCGAATTGGTACTAGACCTGAACGAGTCTTTCTGGCCTCAGTATTCACACTGATGCCATAAGTCACCGGAGGTGGTACCATTTTTCTTTTAATGTCATCAAACAATGTGATGCCTCTGTCTGCAGCCGTCACATCAATAAAAATACATGGAACACCTTTTCGCTCAGACCAGCAAGGAACAAGTACAGCCGTCACGCCATTCAATACTTTGAATTTTTCAGAACGACGACGTCTTAAGAAATAGCGCATAATATGCGCACGCAATCCCTGAATCATGGACTCGTTCATCCTAAAGCGCTTATTTATTGGCGCTGAAACACCAAGGCGCTCGCGCTTGATATTTTTTTGGAATGCGCTTGCTTGCTCACAGCGTATCGTATGTATTGAGAAGCACACACGCATGATAAACACACAGTAAAGCGAACACTAACGCACCATCTTGGGACAATGCAGTCGCTGGTTCTCGTACTTTTTTCTATACTCAGCCGGCGCTCTATTCACAGTGGCCTACGAAATTCGCCGGTCTGCGCGACGTAGTTTAGGCGAAGTTTATGACCGTATCAGCATAATACAACTCAGGATTGGAAATCGACCTGAACTCTATGCAGCGTTTCTCTATGCTTTTCGTCTTTTTGAGAACATTCACCATGGTCGAAGTTAGACGGCACAATACTTCACTTCCTCCAGCCCAGCAGGCCAGGCATCCATTGTTTGCGAAAGAGTCGGTGCCGGGTATTTACATATCCTTATGCGCGCACCGGGAATTCGTGTGTACTCGTATCTCCCTTTGGTGGAGGAGGGTGGTCTGTTGGAGAGCGGTAGACCGTCTGCCTCCGTGGCTCCAGAGTGCAGTAGGCGGGTACCGAGAAGCTCCCGCGCCGGAGCATCTTTCTTGTTTCGGGTCGCGGACATGCTGCGCTCCGGCTCGCAGATATAGGTGTGTGTGTGTGTGTGTGTGTGTGTGTGTGCGAGTCAATGCGCGCGCGTGTGTTTGCGCGTCTGCTTTGTTGCGTATATGTGAGTCCAATGATGCTTTTATTGCGCGTGGGATCTTGTTTATTCGTGTGTTTGTGTAGCGTGTACGCATGTTCTTTAGAGGACTCTAGAGATCACAAGTTGCCCTGGGGGGATTAGGGGGATGGCTGTCGGCAGTCGCAACCTGGATGCAGCTTCGGAAGCTAGAGTATAGGGATGAAAGCAGGCCGCCGGATGGTGACGACGACGTCGTCGAAGCACTCAGAGCCACTTGTAACCGGGGAGACGAGAACAGGAGTAGAGGAAGGAGGGTTAGTGTGGAGAAAAATATCTTAGGCATCAGAACATCGGCAGAACAAGACAACGCAGCTCAAAAATATCGAAACTGTCTCGAAAGTAAAGCGAAGGAGAATACACTCGGGAATCGAGGCAGTCGAGTGACGAGGCCGGATTTGCCGGCGATTTTCTCCTGGCGTTCCCGTCGTTTCGCCGCTTCCCTCGATGCCGTGGGATGACGCTGTGCCATTTGAAGCGCGACTCGAGCGTTTTCCGACGGCTATACTATAAGATGCCCCGAGCGGTGACGACATTCCAGATATATTGATGGTGCAGGGGCCGTTCGTTTTGAAACCTTCGGAGCCCTTTTGAAAAACGGCGGATAGCTTTCATGGTTATCATTTCGGTGTTCCGACTATTTTCCAAGTGCTCTTCTTACCCTGGCTTGTCACTTGAATTTGTCACTGGACATGTTTGCAGATAAATAGAGGAATAGCGATCGACGAAACGTTGGCACCGCCTTGGGCGGTAATTTTAAAATTTAAATTCAGCGCATGACGAGTCGATTGGTACGCAGATATAGTAAAACGCAGAGTTGAACATTCGCGATGAGCTGAGCGTTTTTCTACAAGCAAAATCAATAAAAAGACGCAGTTGCTGGACACACTTGTTTCAAGTTATACAGAACAAATTGAACAATATCTACGAAGGCTTCAATTAAACTTATTTTTTCGGAGCTAGGTGTTCCTATTATTGAGTCATGAACATTGCACATATCTGTATGAAAGGTTTCTATGTAAGAATGTGCACTGGTTAGTGTGGGTATTACGAATGCAAACGTGACATAACAGGTTTTACAATCATCACTGGTATACGTCATTTCTCGAGATGACCACGCAATGTCGTGACAAATCTAGTCTACAAATACAGTATTGGCTGTGGTTAGTATTCGATTCAAAATTACGCCTGTGTGGCCCAAGCTGAAGAGGGGGAAAACAAAAGTGTGCGCGTGATCTAGCCCTAAATAACCCTGTTTGGATCAGTGTGTACAGTAAGTAAAGACAAAATCCTAAACTTGGCAGACACGGCTTGACGCAGCGCTTGCTTTCACTTCTAATTGATCATAGTATTTATTGTCCTTCGCTCAATTCAACCATGCGAATTTGTTTTACCATTGGCGTTGTAACGAGAACCCAGTTGACTGTTCCTTCCCTTATCATGGTGCACAGCTTTAGCTCGCTATTCGCCCGTCAAGTGGTGAACATATCGACAAGCAGTTTTCAGGCACAAGCATTGCGTTTTGCTGTAACTTTGTCAGTACTGTTTGTAATAACCAGATTTTTAATAACCAATCATCAAGCAATTCCTAATATTGATAAGTCGTTCGTAACGATGCAAAACAATGGTTATAACTACAGCTGAGTGACATTTTCATACTGACGTTCTAAAATAAAACACATGCACAAGGTTCTTTGAGTTTTTTCAAAGATTTTTTATGTCTTTTTGCATCGGATAATTTTTGTACTTACCTCTGTGTCAGATGACGCAGTATTTTGAGGAAAACTCCTTCTTTTAGCCACAAAACCCTGTGGGGATACCAATGCCGAAAGAACCACAAGCGTGCGATTAGACTGGGAACGAGTTCTACAGAACAACCGAAAGAAATGCGCGCATACGAAGCCAAACACATGAGACTCCTGACAGCAGAGCAAATAAACTACCAGAATAAAGCATACATCACTTCGGGATCGTGCAGTAATAAATCTGTGGCCTTCGGAGAGAAGCCCGTGTCGTTTCGCGCACCTCTATACCGCAACCGCTCGCGTGAAACGGAGGATGTGGGGTAGAAGCTGGCGCACGGGACCCCCGTAGCTCTGGGCTACTTGGAAAAAGCCGGCCTTGCCCTGGTGGGGTCCATTTTTAATTAAGCGAGCTCTAGAGCAGCAGCCATTTCGCGCCGCGTCGCACTAATCTTCGCCGGCGACGATTACTTTGTCCGGAGATGAAGCGGAGGGGATGATGTTATAGCGCGCATGAAGAAGCTGAAATTGCCCAGCTGGGTTTATCGTCCCAGCGTGAGGATCGTCTTTTCGTTGTCTTTGTAGCCTCGTGCCACGAGCTGAGGCTGCCTCGTCTTATCAGTGTAGGAAAAGAGATAGTTTAATGCACGTGGAATCTTTTTTTCTGAAGCGCACGGTGAGGCAACCTTAAGCTCCGTCTTGGCGGCTACAGCCTGTGACGCGTTGACGGCTCCGAGAAGATTTCGGAAGCTTCCAGAAAGAGTTGGCTTTCTTCTGTAATGCTTAAAGTTGACAATGCTAAGCTTGCTTCATCTGGTTAGCTAGTTGAAGCCAAATAATTAGAAACTTGAGCATCGCGTTACCTTGAGAAGGTGTAGAAAGCGAATAACCAAGTTCTTTGCACTAAATGGCTTTTCGCAGCTGATGAGTCGGGCCATGCAGAGCAAAGCACTTTGAGAAAACGAAAGAGAGGGGAGATTAAAGTGAACACCCTTTATCGCCTGGCATTGTCGTCAGAGCAAAACATACTAGTGGCGGACATAAAATAATCTTACTGAATATACATTTTTGAAAGAAGTTTTTTATACTTCTTAGCGCCAAGCTAATGAGTGGCGAATGTTCAAGGAATGCTTGCGCATCTCTGCAGTCTGAAAATCAGTTATAAATTTCTCTTTCATTACAAAAAATCAATTTATGGTAGTGAAAACAGTCTTACCAGAATTGTCTAAAACACTCTGGACGTTTTCCCAAGTAATGCAGCGGAGCCCACGACGAGTGGCGCTATGAATGTTTGTGGGGAAGGGCGATCAAAAGAATATTAAGGCAGCTTCGCATTATAGCAGGACCAAGTGTGAAAGAACTCCGGAGCTGTGCAGCCATTATTCTTTCTTTTATTCTGCTGTCTGTCGTTTGATTTATCCCAATTCGTTATTTTCTGTGTTTTCTTTTCCGTTTATTCTATATAGTTGGGCCTATCTATTTATTTGTTTATCTTGTTCTTTCTCAATTTGTTCCTGATGTTTTCTTTTTGTTCTTTTTTTCATATTTGCTTCCTCTTTCTTTTCATTTTATATGAGTTTTTCGTTGCTTTACGGTGGGTGCACAATTTTTTTTTCTTCACGCATGACAATAAGTAATAGTCATTAAGGTGCTCGGAGAACAAGAAAGTACAGTGCACACTGAATATATTGCACATGCAGCATTACACCAAGCGAAGACGACAGCACACAGCAACATATGACAGCATGGCACCCCTCAAGCGCTCCGCTAGCAACCCATTGGCTTCAGTGCTCTTCGCAGCCGATTCCACCTGGTATTCCGGGGAAAAATTTTCAAACTCGCTACCGACATGGATGGGCGCAGCTATACTGTAATAAAATCCACAACGTACGCAAAAAAAAAAACCAACTTTGTTTTCTTCGCTTTAAATTACTTGACTACATCAGGTGATTCAGTATGATTTTGATGTGTGAAAAAGTATAAAGAACCCGGGCGTGCAAATATGAACGTCACATTATTCACACTCCCATCGACTCTCGGACTTTTAGCAATGTGCCTCGCAAACTAAGCAAACTCCCAATATATTTTGCTGGACTTTGTTTACTAGGATGTGGCGAAAGAAATGAGCCCACTCATTCGGCGGCTTGTAGGCTCATTGGTAAAGCACGGCGCCACGTTTGTTTAAAGTTTTTTTTTCGGAAGCTTCGGAAATGCACAGCGTGTCCACGGAGTGAATGATTATGAATAAGGCAAAGCATTACGCCGTCCATCCATCCGTGTGTCCGTCCGTCTGTGCATGCGTCTATGCTTCCGCTCGCGTTCGAAAATGCAGACGGCACGCGGGTAACACTGACGAGACGCGAGCCAAGGAAGCCCAGGGCAATCGTCTTCAACGCGACTGCCGCTGTGCTTCGTCCATAGCCCACCAACAATTGGCCACGTACTTCGACTATTCAGGTGACTGATAGAGGCACTCGTTGGCAAAGCGCGTGCAGCAGCCAATCGGAGAGTAGCTGCACTTCAGAGAGAAGCGGCAGAGTAGCGTCATCTAGGAAATGAGACGAGAAATGGGCAGCCATTTCTTCTGCCTTCCTTTCTTTCGCGTCTCTTCTTTTCTAGAGTACGCGTGACTAGTCACAACATTAGACTATAAGGAGCTTCGCCCCTAAAAGCCAGGAGACTGCACCTTTTGTCGCTAAATAAAAAGCAAAACACACTAAAAACAGCTAAAACATGAATAACTATGTTCATCTAGCGGATAATAAACCAAGCAAAGAGGAAACACAAATTACTGTGCTGCCATCTATGAAATATTGTCGAAAATAAATATTTTTAGGCGGGCGACGATTCGCGGGTCAACTGAGCGCTTTTGGTCTCGCCAACCTGGGAGGCGGATTGCCGGTTGCGGAAGCCAATGGCTCAGAAAACATGCGCGCGGGGCACTACCATCACATGACGGCATGTGCTGCAAAATTAGTTGTGGATCTTTTAAAACTGCCGTTTTTTTCATGCGTGCAAGTAAGAGGCATATTGAAAGACCACCAGCATATATAAAATGGCCTATCTTTTTGTCTTCTTACTTTTTTCCGCCTGCAATTGCCTACTTCTCCTTGTCCGCATGTCTCAGCTTGCCCGCCATGCTAATTTAGTGCCTATGGTAATGAACGTCTGACATAGTAATGGCTCTAATTTTTCCTGTCCGAAATTCCGAAACCACACTGCGATTATGATAGGTGGCACAGTGCAGGGCTCCGGAAATTTCGACCACCTGGGGGTCTGTAACGCGCACCTAAATAAAAAAATCACAAGGTCCTGGAACATTTGCACCTTCACAGCGAATTGGGCCGCCGCAGCCGGGATGCAATCGTGTGACCTCCGGTTCAGCATTCGAGTCAACTTCGAGGACGTTGGTTTCATCTCGATTCACAGCAGCTGCCTTTCACTGTAGGCGTAACCAAAAGATGCCGTTAACCTATATCCAGGTGTGCATCAAACAATCGAAGTTATTCTGGGCATCCCACTGTGGTGTGCCTCGAAATTATATTTTGTTCTTCTAACGTAAAACCACTCAAATTTAACTTCTCGATACGTAACTTCAACTAACGCGCATGCATAAATTGCATTCGGCATAATTTGGTTGAGAAGCACTTCCTCGACAAAAGCGCATTGTCAGCGACCACTGCTGACACGCGCTTGAAAACCCGCAATGAAACCGAGTTTCGAAAGTTCCTCCTACACGTCTACGCTTTTATTTTGTGAGCATTGCATGGCAACAACTTGGTCATAAAACGTGCACGGGTACGTTTTATGGCAGATATAGAGGTATAAAATTCAACGGGTTCAACTTTTGCTATTGGTGTTTCATTCTACCGGTTGCCTTGAAGCATTTATGCGAGGTGAATGTCCCAGTTCATTGGAATTACTAAGGTTGTATTGATCGCTTAAGTCTATGCTTTCTCTGGGACGATGGCGGCTGAGAGAAGCACGTCTGTCGCCAGCTTTGACAAAGTAACTTGGTCCGCATTGATCCGCATGGGTGCGCAATACTGCTTAGCATTGTTGCCTCATGAATATTATGTGCACAATAATTCCAACGTATTTCGTGACAGATATGTACAATTTTTCGTTTCAAACATAATTTTTGCTATGTACAATATAAACTGCGTTGAAAATGCTAATAAATTTTCGTTATTTAAAATATGTGTTTGTAGACAAATACCATAGTTCCCTTTTAGTTGCATGCATAATAAGTGTTTGTATCTTCTCCTGAATAGCAAGAACCCATGGAGTATGAAAATTATCAAACGCACTAGTACATACGATATGCCTTTGGGCAGAGTTTGCTGGAATTGCAAGACAATCTGAGGGGAAGGCTGAATTGCAATTTGATTAGGTATAATAAGCTCAATGTAAAGGCACGTACGTGTTTGCGTGCCATCGTATAAACTAATCAATAAACAATAAAGAGAAGCAAGCCACGAACACACCTGATCAGGCACTCATTAGACCTCCATGCATTTTGTTCTCATTTCTGAAAAAAACTGCTTTTCTCTAGTATTTTAAGCTTAGAAATCTGTGGTTTTAATATTAGCACAGTATATTCGCCCCGTTGGTGCAGCAATTTTGGGTCTCGGCTGCTGATCCGCAGGTTGCAGGATCGAATCCTGGCTGCGGCAGTCGCACTTTTGGCAGAGGTGAAAATGCTTGAGGCTCATGTATTTGAACTAGATTCACGGTAAAGGAACCTTAGGTAGTCGTTATTTTTGGAGGCCTCCACTACGGCGTATCTCATAATCCTATGTCAGTTTTGGGTGTTAAAGTTTAATAAATAATATTATTTGGTAAACACCTCTAGTTATGCCTTCTTTTACCTTTCAACGTGTAACCTCAGTTTGTGAAAGCACAGCGCCTGATTTTATTTTTTGTTTTCTCTTTGCTCTTTCTCTCTTATTTTTATACTCCCTCTTCCCAATCCGCCAGCGTAGGATAGCAAACTGGGCATGTACCTAGTTTACCTCTCTGCCTTTTTTTTTTTGCTGTTCTTGTCGTCCTCCTCCTTGCTAGATTTTCTCAACTTTGATATAAATGTTGCAAAGTCCTTCAAGACTCCATGCACTGGTTGATGACTCTTAAGTTCTTCACAATGTCAAACCTATTAGCGTTATCAACTAGCAGTCTACAGCAAGAAAACTGTTACTTTATATTTTTATTTGTATTTTTTGTTGATAATAATCTTCAAAACGTCGAGCAGTTGCATATTACAACCAAAAAACAACTAGTTTACCAACACACTATACATGAAGCCCTTCGATACAGAAAAAAAACTCTAATGTGACGATGTATGAAAACCTAAGCTCGAGTATTATATACCACCACCGCTACTCTGATAATCATGGTTTGCGGGCAGGGAACGCTTGAACCATGGACCTTATCTGATTGACCGTAGAGTTTTGAAGAGGTAACCCCGGTGATGAGAAAACTGTCGTGGGTTAAATATTTATTCACATTGATCATACCATGCTCCTTTATTGGAGCGTGGGTAGGATTGTTTACAGTAAGCTTGAAGTCGAAACCAGATTTTTTAAAACAAAAGAAGAGGCCTGTGTATTTTCGAATTTTAAGTGACGTAAGAACGCTAAATCGAATATAAACCATTCGCAATCTTTGTGTTACTAGCGTTTTTTGTTGTTAATAATCAATAGTTTTCATACAAATAAACAAATACAAATAAAATAAACAATAGCAGGTATGTCACAGTTGATTGTGATTCAGGATTTTAATAAAATTGTGAGAATGCACAAGTTGATCTTTTTTTCAATCTGCGCAATAGAACAA
Source organism: Rhipicephalus microplus (assembly GCF_043290135.1). Lineage (NCBI taxonomy): Eukaryota > Metazoa > Arthropoda > Arachnida > Ixodida > Ixodidae > Rhipicephalus > Rhipicephalus microplus. The sequence continues at coordinate 184,415,886 of NC_134701.1, forward strand.
GACTCCCCCCCCCCCCAAAAAAAAAGGCACAGACAGAGAAGTGCAAATTCAAGAATAATAACTATGACCGTTAACGCGACCACAATTTTTGCGCAACTCGGATGTGTCGAGCCTCACACACAGTGCAAAGCTGCGTGGTACGACGTTGAAGGAGAAACTCTGAACACCGTGTTAAGTATCATTGCGTAGAATGGTTTATTTGTTACACATAAAAAAGAAGAGCTGCTTGTTAATTCACGTTTTCCCTGATTGCTGACCCTTTTTTTTTAATTTTCGATCACACAAATTTGCGATAGTTCAATGCTACTATACGCGTTTGTCGTGTGATAAGCTCAATTATTACCACTACTCTAACTATCGGGCAAATGTTAGAACATTGTGGCTTTATGTATCTGGATCACCATTCTCTTCCCAGTGATTAGATGTACTCAGTTTTATATGCGTGCAAAAATACAACAAAGCACACTTAAGAAAGGTATACATCATATAAAAAGACGAGACATCAGGATTATAATACAATATACATATCAATTGTATATGAAAAAATTTAATAATGAAAATCAGCATACAAGCCATAAGCAGTAATAAATAACACTATGCCTCATGTTTTTTTCAGTAATACGGTACCGGAGCATTCCATCGGAGCTTAGCACTGCATGACAATATGGGGTATTCATGTCCGATATAAAACACATAATTCTCGTACTTTTTGTACGCTTTGAGTACCACCAAAACATTAAATATTATTGCATCTTTAGGTTCTTGTAGCAATAGAAGAAAGAGTGTGGACAGGAGATTACCAAAAACTGACACGCACTTGCTGCTGCTTTGTGTACTCCTGAGTAATATGTTAACTTTGCTACTGTTTAGTCTTAGCCTATGCTGCCCTGACAGGCCAAACTCAAAAGCTTTGAGCGAGGTCACGCCTTACCTCTGTTGGAAAAGGAATTGTGTGTCTAGTGAAAATCTCTTTGAATTCGTTGTTCTTGTTGTTTTCTGTGAGATAGCTTCTCATTACTTCACTTCTTAACCGTGCTGCTAGGGCTGTTGATTCACGTGCACAGAAAGGAACCATCTAGCCCCCAAGAATGGCCTTCTTCGAGAGAAAACTTGCAAGCAAGTGATGACGTCCGATGTAGTGCAAAGCTGCTTGTGACCAGCAGGAAGTGGCAAGCCGTCTTCACGAGAAGCGGAAAGATTCGAGAGGGGAATCTGTTCGCCAGGTCTGGATGAAAGTAAAGCTCGTGGATTACGTGCTGCTTTCCACCGTCAAGCGTCCGCTCGCTCAATAGCCTAAGCTGCTTGTGGTAGTTTCGGTCTCTTTTTTGATAAAGACAGTATTTCTTTCTACTCTTTCTGAGTAGCCTTCTTAGATGGAAAGGAGAGAGCTTCTCATGATATACAAATCACTCGCAGTACACATTACGGCGGGGTGGAAATGAACAGCAAGAGAAAAAAAAATCTGCAATGTAAGTGATTGTCAAGTAATGCAATTCAGAGCGATAACTCAAAAGAGCAGCTGACAACAAGAAGACGACCGAAAAAGAAGGCAAACCTACGAAGAGTGGTGTGCCAGAGCAACAAAGGCTAGCGCGTTTGACGATTTCTGTTTGTTGCGTTAAGTCCGCCTGTGAGCAGCTTATAGTTGGGACCTGTAGGCACGGTGAAAGGTGTCAGGTCAGCGTCTTTTCGAGGGCGCCTGTGAATGGCAGATATGGCAATCAATAGAACAACTTTGTGGCTGTGGAAACGGCTGAATGGCATCGCGTCTTGGTGGCCGTTTCGGGCCATGCACTGCATCCCCTTTTTATTCTTTGCATGCATGTGTTGCCCTGCACTCCGAATATGCGGAAGAGCCCTGAACTGCCATAATGTTCAGCAAGTGCATATACATCCGTACAAAGACGTAGCAATGAGAGAATCTAGCCGTTATGTATTCTGCATGCTCAGAGTCGAAAGCACTTTTATTTTATTGCCGAGTTTTTATGGCTTTATAGTTGAGGCCAATTTTTTTTATTTTTGGCAATTGTCGCAAAGTCAATAGGGCACGTTTTTAAAAAGAAATGCACAGCTTTGCCTCAGAGGCGAAGCAATGAACGCAATAGCAACCAATTGGAAGGTTACGCGCAGAATGGAAAGCAGATCCAAACGTGCCCCGCGGTTCTCACGCACAAATGACGCACGAAACGTACTCACAAGTACAGATGAACGTGAATTAGTGTCTCAGTTGTTACTTCGCTGTGTCTGAAAAGCACACTCTTTTCGGAAATAGAGGCTGTGAAATGATCGCAGTGACCTTTATGCGCCCGCTAACTACAACAGAATCGTTCCGGCGAAGTACCCAGGCTAGCCAAGTCATAAGATCCTTCCCCCTGCAAGATAGGAGCGCGCGATTGAGCGTAAATTACCTTATTCTCTAAGCCGGACAAAGTACGCGTGAGAGATGAGAGCCGCCACGCGCTAACTGCGTGATCTTGCTGATAATGCTCAAACACAATAGTCCTCCCCTACCCCCCCCCCCAAGATGCCTGCCAATGGCGGTAAGTGGTAGATATAAATAGCTGCCGTTTGAACGTCGAAGGAGGTACCCCACAGTGACTCAGAGGTTAACGTCTCACATTCGTGACGCAGAGATCCCACGTTCGATTCCGCGTCGGGGTCCTTTTTCTGGATTGTTTTTCTTTCTTGTGTTTTCATATATATAGATAGGTATACATATACGGTGCATGACATCGACGCCGAAGTCAACGCCGACGCCAACGCCGACGCCGACGCCGACGCCAACGCTGATGCCAGCGGAGAAATCCAGCCGAGAGTGCCCATATAATTGCTATCACAATAAAAGTACACTCAAGAAGGTAACGTAAACGGGAAGTGATTGATGCCCCAAAAACCAAACATCGCAAAATAAAAATATATCGAAATATACCGCAAAGGAGGCTAGTTGGTCGGCATTGGTCGTATAGACTTTTCCACTGTGCTCCTTAAGTGAGAGTAACGTATAGGAGCGTCACCAATCCGGCAAACTAGGGGACGTCCAACAAACATCAGGTGAAAAGGCAACGTCATCGTTGCGAAATAACGTCTGGAAGAGGCGCTTTGATGCCTAATGGTCAAACGAATGCTGGAATTGTTATTACAAAACTTTGATTGCCTCACGAAGCCATTATTGCTCTAATCACCAGATATAGTCTCTCGTTTGAAATGAACGATTAAACTGCCGCGTGAAGCTTTCGCTGAGTTTTTGGGTTATGTTTTTATTATAGAGCGAAATGTATACGCTCTGACATTCGATGTAGCCTTATCGTCAACAATTGCGAATGAAAATTTTTCTATGAGGCAACTTCTGTTATTCCCTGTGTTTTGATTAGAAACACGGAGCAGCAATGATGAGTGAAGCCATCAACGTGAGTAGAAAGTATGATGCGGCTTGGGTTCCATGAGTGTAATGACTTTCGTCATTACAATTTGTCTTTGCTGCAGCACCATCTTTAGTTTTTATTTGAGCACCTTTGCTGGCGTCTCGATAGGGCAATTGTGGTTCTTTTATGTTCTTTCTAGCTCAAATAGAAGGACGTTGGCCTTTTTGAAACTGTAATATCCTCATGTCGAGCGAGTCGCATTAAACGTTACACAAGACTCTGATGGTGATCACATCACGTAATAAAACACCCGCTAAACTTTTCAGGCATTTTTGTACGTTGCAAGTAATATCTTCGAAAATTCTTTTGTGTCAGAGATAGTCGTACTCAGAAGGCGAAGCTTTTCAGTCCTATATTTTTTATTACTCTATTTCTAAACAAACGAAAAAACGGCTTTTGTCGACCGGTGATGCTCATATTGCAGAAATAATTGGCTACTAACCTTAAGGGCATGACCTCCTTCTTCTTATTAGATAATATTGCTAAATGAAAAGTAAAAAATTGCTGCTAATAAATTTTAGATTTCTAAGAAAATTATTTTTTCAGAATGCAAGAACTGATAGAAAATGTTTGCACGGTGTATACGAAAATATTCACTTGTACTGTTTTGCACAACATATCAGTTTCATTTATATCATCAGACTGTCAATAGCTGGAAATGTGACCGTCATCAAGGTGCGAAAAAATACAGGCACTTGTCTACCGTAGTTTGACTTCTCCTTTGAAAAACCTTACTTTACAGCAAAACACGCTTTACAGCTGCATTTACGTAGAATAGCATTGATTCGACAAAAGTGGCGGTTTGAATTATATCACATTAGTGGTGGAATTTCAATACATCTTATCAGTGGAAAAAAGTAGTACACCTGACAAGTCAAATGCTGTTTCAGACAAGTGATAAGGCAATAAAGGGAAAATTTGTAGTCTGGAGCACCGTTTCGAGGAGAGTGCTCCGCCTGCTCCGAGTCACTTCCACTATTGCAGTAGTCGTTGGCGCCACCAAGTTCAAGATCCATTGGACATGAAAGGCTAACGAAAAGTGAGTGCCGAGCACTGAGCGGAAAAATGACAGTTGTACCAAAAAGAGTTAGAGGCAAATAGCGGTGGTTGAATCAACTAAAATTAGAAAGGAAAGCAAAGAAGGAGAGTAGCATTCGAAGAAACACGCCAAAGGATTAACTGGCGTCTAACCGCCACGGCTGAAGGGTTGCACAAGAAACAATGCAGTAGCCCCTTGGTCATTGACAATGTCGATGCCCGTCATTCTACACTTTGTGTTTTCTTCAGAGTGCGTGATGCAACAACTAGCAATGCCTCTACCTCTGCTGCGAGTCAACCATCCCAACAATCGTGGTTCAATACATTGTCCAATGTTTATTATATACCCTCAAACAATGCTTTAATACGGAAAATAATTAGAAGTATTAAGAATGGCCTAAAATGTCTCCCTGTACAAAGTATTCAAATGTTTTGTTTTCACCAGAACTCATTTAAATCTATTATACAAGCTCTTCAACGCTCTGATTTCAACAATTTGTTTGTATAAGGGATTCTGGATTGGTTACGCAATAGAAGTGTGTTTATCATTTTTATTTGCATTCTTTATTTTGATATATACAGCATGTTCCGCGAGCGAACTTGAAGCGCACTCGTCATGGTTACTTTGTACGCTTCCGTTACCTTACTAGAACTCATTCGAAACTGCGGCGCCCCGCCGTGGTGGTCTAGTGGCTAAGGCATAGAGTTTCTCAATATACACTAGAGGGAACTCTGGCGCTAGTGTCTATGGTAGCTGCAACACACGGCGCTTCAGCGAGTATGGGAATGATGGGTAGTACACACATTTGTCTAATTTTCGTACTTCTGGCCTGCTTCTGGCTCCGTGTGTGTCCGTGTGGCTTGAAGCTGTTTTTTCATTAAAACATAAATTAGCAAATGTTCACCGTTTGCGCTTCACAACCTTATTCTTTTAGGCTCACCATTTCGAATCAAGTTACTAAGTTGAAAAGGGTTTGTTTTTTCTTTCAAAACAAAACTGAAACACAGCTATAAACGAAGCCGCAAGTATGATTCGCCTACCGCATGTACGAAGACTAGGCAAATGTGTGTACTACCCATCATTCCCATTGTCGCTGAACGATCGCAGCGCCAGAGTGCCCTCTAGTTAATATTGGGAAACTCTATGGGCTAAGGTACTCGGCTGCTGGCCCGCAGGTCGCGGGTTCAAATCCTGGCTATGGCGGCTGCATTTTCGATGGAGGCGGAATTGATGTAGGCCCGTGTGCTCAGATTTGGGCGCACGTTAAAGAACCACAGGTGGTCAGAATTTCTGGAGCCCTCCACTACGGCGTTTCTCATAATCATATGGTGGTTTTGGGACGTTAAATTCTATATATCGTCATCATCAAAACTGCGGCAACGGGCTCGTTGCAAAAAGGTTTCAGGTGTTGAGGAAGAGGTACGCTAACGAGAATATTAAGGAGTCAATGAAAGCAAAGAAGAAGATAACGTGTGAGTCGCCATCAAGTTGACACATGAGAAAAGTGCGGGAAGTCCCTCAAAGCTTGACACGTCGAAACTGGTCGAAGCCCAAGTCTTCGGTCAGCTACTTTTTTTCTATCTCGTTCTTCCTCAGTCTCTGTTCAGTTGTTTCTGTCTAATATTATTGTTTTGTCTCTTTCTTTCTGTCCCCATTATTCTGTCCAGCTTCGTCTTGAGTTTTCTCTTTATCTGTCTTTTTTTTTGATTCTGCGTCTTCCTTTCTTTTTTAGCTTATTTCCTCTTTCTACGATTTACTCCTTCCACTCCTCATTTTCTCTCTCTCACTTCCTTTTCTCTCCTACTCACTATAGTATTCTCCTAAAAGCTGTGATAGGCTCTGCTAATGTGCAATAATGACGCAGGCCCTACACTATTTTGACAGTTTATTAAATATTTTCTCAATTAAAGTTAGCAGATGTCAAGAAATGTTTAAATGTGTTAGCCGCCAGATTGTTGCCTCGTTCGTTAATAATTATCATTCGCCCATTTTCAGCGGTGATAATAGTGGTCCGTCTTACCTCCAGCTTCAGCTTTACCTCAAGTTTTAGTTTGTTATATGCTTCAATCTTCAAGAGCACAACAGTCCAGGCTGAATACAGGTACTTGTAGCAAAATATAAGCTGTAGCAAAATGAAAGGACGATTTTATGGGACAACACACTTCTACACAAAATTGACAAGACCAATCCGCACTTCTTCTGAAAGCAAGCTATGAAATAATAGACTAAGAGATTGACCTTCTGAAATGTAGAAATTGCTCCCCTGGATTCAACGTGAGTTGTATAATACGAGTGCTTATTATATAGCGAAACGCAAGTTTGCCGCATCTGACGTAGCATAAATGAACGATCATTGGTGAAAGTCTAAATATCCCCTAAAATGTACTTTTTTCTTCATTTCAAGAAATCAACGCTGTAGTATTCCTGAATCATGGTTGCGTGAAAGCAGTGCTGCAGGTAGGGGCGAATAAAGTGCGCAGGTGTTGCGCGTTTAACGGGCTAGTTGTCACGGCAACGAGACACAGCTGCTACACGCTCGTTTACGGGCCGTATAACGACGCCAGTAATCAAGCGCCAACGAATTCGCGTTGTTGTATGGGATAGAACGAGAGCTTAAAAGCTGCAGAGGGAGCACAACTACTTTAAAATTACGAAGCCATAGGTATGTTCCTAATATCTCATCTTTTTACACCTCCAGGAAAGCAATTCGGTGTTGCTGGCTTTCCTGAAAATTGCATTGGGCGTTGATGAAAACGAAAAAAACATGCTTGGCGCCTTTAGTAGTCCTTCATGCACAAGCGAAAATAAAAATTTGGTGTACCCAAAGCGCATTTGCTATAGCTGAAAACGGAGACTTGTGGTCTCCGTGTTTCGGCATTGACTGACGAGAATGTGCGAGAGCAAAAATATGACTTAGACGGAGAAATCTGTAGCCAGTGAGTATTTACCAATTTTTAAAGTGAAGGCCATAAGTTTACGCTTTATAGAATAAACGTACTGCAAAAAATGCACGCTTTTTTAAAAAAATATATAGTAAGATGTGCGTTATGACAACTTGGCAGCGCAAGCAAACTGGACACGCAAAGATCCGGACACAAACAAGCGTATACTGATAATGTGGTTCTACATAAAAGAAGCATGTGAAAAAAACATAAAAAATATAGAGCTTGCAAGAATAAAGGCCAAAAAATCAAGTTTCATCCTCAAACAAAATCTCACAATCTAAATATAATACGGAGGGGGGATTAGTAAAGTTCTGAATGTCATGTGCGGGCGTTCATCTAGTTAAACCTTGCACAGAAATATCACGCATTGCGGTTTACTTTTAAGATGCAGCTGTCCTTAAAAGACTCAAAGAAACTTTTTGTTTCCTCGTCCAAAATTTGTGATCATTTGGCTTTCTTATCCGAGTATGCAAATCAAATAAATAAATAAACAAAACCTGTGTTCAGTGCGGCCATCATTTGACGAATTACTGCTGCGCAATGGATCAAGCAAGCGAATTTCGAAATTCTTCTCGCCGACATAAAGTTGTAATCATTTGTCAAGTATACACCCTAAAGAGAGCTTTCTTATACTATATGGTGGTACATAGAGTATAATACTGTTATTGATTAATGAAAGACGAATGTGCGAAGATGAAAGACGAAGGCTGTTTCGGTGGCTTACCATGAATGTTTATAATTTACTTCCATGGAGTCTGTCAGTGAGTCTTGGGTATACTTTCGACATCCCTGCAAGATATCTATGGAAGTGAGGTTAGCACACGAGCAAGTGCGGTGGGCCAGGTGCTTGTAACATATGAGCCGATACGGTAGCTCACAACACTAGTCAGCGTTCACTACTTTTTGCGAAAAGTGAGGTGGGATTGCGAAGCACAATGTATGTGAAGGTACACTCTCACACTGTGCCGTTAGCTGTGGCGGCAAAGTTTTCGAAAACAATTCAGTCCAGAAAAAAAAATTGGCATCGCCTGCTTTATCCCCAGGTCTAAATCATTTCATGACGTTTCAATTGTTTCTCATTTACGATGAGAATAAAGTTCTCTTCCTAACATGAGAGCGCTAAAGAGCTTGTTTTGCAGTAATTCTGGCGTTGTCGTCTTTGGTTGTGAGCAAAAGATCCTCATCTTGTCCATGGCCAAAAAATCGAGTAAGATACAATATAATAACTAATAAACATTTCCGTGTCCTAGGAACAATCGAACCCAGACTATGTTTTGGACAAGCAGGTGTTCAACAGCAAAGCTACGCATCTTCTTGGAAATGCAGTGAAAATAACTACGTCTGCTTGGAAATGCACTGAGAACAACATTTTTGCTTTACAAACACACGCATCTTGTATGCAGGCTTCACATTGCAAGATGTACAATCGCAGTAATATTGCGTGGTACAAGCTTACATTGCCATCTGGTGTCAGCACATGTGATTATCATAACAACTTCGCAGTTTAAAGCTGACCACTCATTGAAAACCCGCAAACGTTACTCTCGTACACCCCTAAGACCACGCAGTGGGTGTACAGCAAGTTCGAAAATATTTCACGGCCATAATTGTTCGTGGTTTAAAACACGCCACTGGTGTTGACAGGGGCTGGCACTTCAGGCCCGTGACCACCCTTCCGAAGTTTTTTCGTCATTCATACATATAGCGTTAAATGACCATTTGCCTGCCCTGCCCGCACTTTAAAAATCTTCCTCTCATACACACGGATGCCAGCACGCAAGCAGACGCATAAACACACCCACCCACCCACACACAAACACACACACACACACACACACACACACATGCACACACACACACACACACACACACACACACACACACATGCACACACACACACACACCCACACACAAACAAAACACACACATGCACCCACACACAACAGGCTACGAAAAAACCATGTTTTGGTGATGAACCTTGTCTTTAGTTAAGAGGTCGTCATCCAGAAAAAAAATAACTTACATCGTAAGTCATTGGCCTTTATTCTTGTAACCTCCATTTTCTTTATGTTTGTTTTTCATATGTTTCTTCTCTGAAGAACCACATTATCAGTATACGCTTGTTTGTGTCCGTATCTTTGCGTGTTCAGTTTGCTTGCGCTGCCAAGTTGTCATAACGCACCAATACAGGGATCAGCTATATTACATGCCTCGCCTGTGTTTATGTTCTGCACCATCTCGCGTTATTAATTCTTATCATACCACTAAAGAGCATTTAGATTGTTAGACTCGGTACCTTGCTGTCCGAAACATAGGAAAGCGTCTTTAGGAAGATTTATAGTGGAAGAGTTTTTGCCATTGCACAAATATACAGACGTGTTTCTGACATCTCATCTTCTAGCTCATAATCTCCACAGAGTCGCCTCTATATCCTTATATTTTTCAGCCGTCTTCATATATCCCGGTAACCACAGCCTCGTCTTTGTGTTGACCATGGCAAACCTCCCCCCCCCCCCAGATTCCAATTTTCTTCGCAATCGGCTGGTCCATAGCTACACTGTTGTTTTTGCTTGCCCTTGCAACCCCCATTCGCGTTTTTCGCAGTGCCATCATTTACTCCGCCAACAACAAGAAACGTGTTGTAACAAAAACCACTGTGGCGTGCCTTCTGTAGGGCAGAGCAAACCGGAAGACAACGAACCTCACCGAGTTCCACAGAAAAGTGGTGAAGATCAAGCTGGGTGCAACGGGGCACCGAGGATGAAGCTGCCTGCGGATAGCCAAACGTGTTCTCTTCGAAGATGAGCCAGAGAATGAGATCGGCTTTTTTTCCGCTCATTTTCTCTCTGTTGTTCCTCCTCTTGTTGGTCTCGGTGTTACCCTTGTTTCTGGAAATGTGTACCTGAGTGAAACCCTGGGCCGGTTATCCCTTTATCTCTCAGCAACAAAATTAGAACGCGTAGCTTCCTGTAGCAGAGAACGACATGACGAAGCTTTTTGGTTAAAAAAATGGCAGAAATTAAGGCGATAGACAAATAGGGGCGAAAAACGTTTATTACGTGGCCCTATCTTGGTTCTGCAGATCTCGTTGTGCATGGACAGAGACAAGACGCACAGCTCGGATGTACTTTCGCAGCTGCCATAGCTTGAGATATCGCGCGACCATTTCATCGGTCGTCGGCTTAGTTTGCCTCAACGTTTGCTGTTTCTCCGGTCGATTGTTGGGCAGCCACAAAACATGAATCGTAGAGACGGGGAAGAACAAAATATCATAGAAGTAAACAGAATGGAAGGGAACGAAAATGAAATGTGACAGAGGAAGAGAGAGGGAGATGAAAAGGCAGCTCTGCCTAGCTGACTCGTCCTTCCTGATGAGGGATGTGATGACGGTGCTGAGTTTCTGCCTTACATGGCCCTTTTGCCCTTAGCGTGCGCCTGCCTGCATCTCAGGCAAAAGTAATATTCTGTGGAGGGATTCACTCTTTCCTTACTTTGTTCCTTTCCTGAAAGGAGGCTCAGGTTGCTGCTGGCAGCAGGAAAATGACGGAATAAGTACATGACTGAAAGTAAAATAAAATAAAAAGAAGCCCGATACTCCGACTAAAGAACGACAAGCGAATTACCGTAATTGGGTCTGACCGCCGCATGAAGGCGAAACCCGGTTGGCTTGATGCGTGCTTACCCGAGCGCGTGAAGTGCACTGTTGTGGTTCAGCTTTTCTGTTTCGCTGTGACGTCCGCGGCAGTCAGCTGAATCGACATACAATGATAATACGTCAGAAGATATATACTTAAGAGAAAGCTGTACAAGGTAGAAAACTACTGTCCGGAAACATGGAAGCGTAAATATTGTTTTCTTGAGCAAGCACACCGACTATATGATGATCTTTGGTTCAGAGAAGAACCGTGTTTCTTATATGATGACCGAAATCAGAATATTGATTTTGCAGACATTATACTTTTTTCTTCTTTTTTGCATAACTATATAACAAAAATTATGTGTGTGATTCAGGTGAAACAAAATATTCTTGTTCTGTAAAGTGTTCCGAATAATGTATAAAAATAGAACTAAGTAATCAGTAACAGGTATCTTTTTTTTTCTTTATTACAAGAAAGCAGAGTAATTTTTTTTTCGAGAAGCTCGTTTTTCCTCTTGCACCGCTGCACTGGTCGAGTAGCTAAGATTCTCGGTTGCGGACTGGCAGGTCGCGGGATCAAATCCCGACGGCGGCGGCGGCTGCATTTTCGATGGAGACCAAAATACTGTAGGCCCTTGTGCTCTGATTTGGGTGCACGTTAACAAGCCACAGGTGGTCAAAATTTTTGGAGCTCTCCACAACGGCTTGTGTCATATTCATAGGTGGTTTTGGGATGTTAAGCCTCACTTATCAATCAATCAATCAATCAATCAATCAAACAATCGCTTCTCTTCAAAAAGCACCAGGACAGGAGGCACATTGACTTGGACAGAAATGTTATTTTGTTTTATGGGTAGTACATTGTCTTATAGCTATGTAGGCGTTCTATGAATATTCGTAGGAAACGAATTTTTTCAGAAATTTCGCTTTCAGATAACTTAAAGTATGCTGGTGAGAAGGCTATATTTCCTTGGTGCTTGGGTACTGTAAAGTAGTAACCCTACTTGTCGCACAAGTAATTCGAAGAAAATGGTGTGACGGACGTTGTAATGAAAATATTTGTGCATTGACGTAACTACGTCACCGTAGTGTTTTTTAGCCATATGAATTCGCTATCTTCACCCTATTCATTAGAGTGCATGCCAAGCGCAGAACGTTAGTAATTCTATATTTTGGGGCTGATGAGCGTCAGGCGTTTATTGGCTATATAGATAAGACACATTGAGTTTTCTTGCAATAATTTTTATGAGCCCCTAATTGCACTCCAACGACTTTAAGGGGGCCCAAGTTATTAGCTTGTGAAGTTTTCCAGGCTGAGTAACTTGAAAACTACGAAAGGCCTCCTGAAAAAAATAGTTCCTTTTTTCAATAATGTTTGCCTATTGCATATTACTAGGTTGTAATTTGATGTCTTACGGCTACTGGTAAATAGGTACGAGTCTTCTTCTAAGGAAGTGCATCCAGCTGCGTGCATCCACGTAGAAATAACTATTATTTAGGGAACTTGAAAACTGAACCTACAATACTAACTCGTTGTAGTCGAGGTCTGCGGATCGATTTGGTCTGCTTAAGGATTTTTATCATATACCTACCTCGAATTACAGCGAGGTCTCTGAATTCCAGCTAATCGAAATGTGATCACCGTAAACTGAATGGAACCCTGCTTCTCGGGTAAGTAGGCAGACATTTCGACTGTCAAGATGGCATAATTGGTCTATGGCGTAATCGCACATGCTGAAGTCTAGCAGCCTTCATGAAAATACTAAGACATAGGACGTGTTAGACTGTTATAGGTTCTTATTATTTGTTTCTTATCCTCTCGTTCTTGTTCATGTAGTATTAGCATGGCTGACAGACCACTGTGAAACCTCTCCGGCTTTAGCTAAGCAATCACGCACCTTTTATGTTATTTACCTCACTTTTACTCCAAAACAGCAACCCTCGTAATGCAAATAGGCCAGCTCTCAATCCCCTTCTGAGAAACACAACATCATGGGGCACACGCCAACGCGGACAACCAACACCAACCCTGAAGCTCGCCGCTCAAATATATGACTAGACTTCGTTATGTGACCGTTAACGAACTACGTTCATCCGCATCACCTGGAGAGTTCCATTGTGAGTGAGTTTCATTACAGATACGCCAGTCCATATTCCTTTTGTCACACCTTGCCTCTTTCCAGGTACAGGGTAACCACCCGGATGCTTTCCCTGGGTAACTCTCCTGTCTTTCCTTTGCCACTCTCTCTCTATCTGCTCTCTATTATGTATGTATAACTGTCCATCACACCCTCCACGTTCAGGGTATCTAACCAACCACGCACGTCGTTACCTTGTCTGCGTTTCTGCTTCGCTTCGCCCATTGTCTCATTCCTTACGCTCATATGAATCTTAAGATGTATTCATTCAATCATAGAATGAACACATCATACCCCGCCATTACATTGCACGACTTGTTTAGTTGGTTAAGAGACACCAAACGACGTAGTTGAAATTTTTTCTCCCATCATAAAACTCGCTTTCCGAGCTACACCACCAGGTGTTGACTAGTGCTTTGTCTCGTTTCCCGCCATACGAAATCCCGACTACATAACCTACTTGTAGCACATGTATGCAGACCCAGTAACACTGACACCAGAACGGTAGAGGCCTTGGAATACGATTGCGCCGATCCTCCGCAGACATCTTGAAGCACCTTCCTCAAAGTAGGCGGCAAATACTCAGTCGTAAGAAGAGACGAGAAGACCTCGTTGAGATGGGTCGCAGTCGTTTTACATTTACGGCGGCTTTCCGATCAGCAGGCTCCGCCAGCCGGTTCCGATGACTGTGTCCCAAAGATCCGAGAGGGCTGATGCAGAGGTAGTACGATCGCACGCTTTCCCTTTCTCTCGGCCTCGCATCCTTTCGTTTTCATCTTGCCCGTTCAGAGCGCTAATCAAAGCACGACGGAGTGCTCAGATCTCTCTTGTGATCGCCGGCCGCTCGCCGTCTGGAATGCCTTAGCGCTGGTACTCAGCGAGCCTCCGCCTCGTTGCGAGGACTCCTGTGGATTCCTTCCTTTCTGCGCACTTATGTACGGTTCTGGATGTCGTACAGCTTTACGTTGTACTGCTTTTTCTTCTGCTGCTACCACGTCATGCTTTCATTATATATCGCATTTTGCTCTTTCTAAAGGTCCATCACAAAAGGCTCGTCCAGGAATCACTTCTCATGCAATGTATCGTAGGTACAGAGAAAAAGCTTTGAAGCTTTGTTCGTGATAGCTTCCTGAATGTACCCTCATTTGTCGTCGCCGTGTTGCTTCTGCACCTTTCCAGATGTTTTGCGCTGTCGTCTTCGTAATTTTTTGGTCCTTTATACGAAATATAACTTGAGCAAATAGAACTGGTGCAGCGTTTTTAAATTTCTTGCTTTGTCACACCGATTCTTCTAAACTGAGAAAGAGAGCTGAGGCAGAGAGAGTACGATTGTCAGCTTTCCTTTTTTCTCAGCCCGTAGCCTTTTGTTTTCATCCTGCCCGAGCAAGCCAGCAAGAGGGGTAAAGCAGATGTTCATTTCGTTTTGTTGTGGATAGCAAAAATCTTTAAGCTTAATTTGTTTTCACAACGTTACGATTGTAACTGCCTGTTTTTCTTCACAGCACAATATTTATTACTTCTAAATTACTAAAGAAGCCTGTGTCGGCAACGCTAAGCTTGGAGTCACGTTTACTGTATTTCCAACTGAAGTACAGAACTTTTGTATCATTTGTAGTTAGGTTTCAGTCGTTCACCAAAAGTTGCCATCACGTTTGTAAATACTATTGTAATTCTAGTGAACGATATAGCTTTATAAACAATGTAGACAGGCAAATGTTCATTTGGCGTCCACGTACTGGGATCAAAGGCAGTTTGCGTGTGCACCTGTTATTTGTTTGCGTGTACCATTTTTATCAACAGAAGACCGTTGAAGTATTCGTTCCGAAGCAATTTCGAAAACCAACTGGATTCTACCGAAGAAGCGTCATTCTGCTATGACGCTAATTGCTAATAGTGGCTTTCCCGTCAATTCTTTTTGGAGAAGGATAGCCTACAACGCTTTTTGCGACGCCTGTGGCCCCAAGGAGACTTTGCGGCATATCTGCTGCGACTAACTTCCCTACGCTGTGCAGATACGATCTGCCTCATTCACTTTCGATCGTCTTGACAACAGAACGATGAAACTAGCAACGATTATCGAATGCCATCATGAAAAGTAATTGAGAGTTGAAGCAACAAAGGCATTGCTAAGAATCGTAAAAAAACCAGGCTTGCACAAGCGGATGTAGACTCGTATGATGCCATATACCTCACAAGACTCCCGCGCTGCGTGGGGACGTTATGTGTGTGCATGTGTGGTTTTCCTCTCTTTATTTACTTTTGTTTCAATCTCAACCATCACTTCTCCCTGCGCACTGCAGCATACCAGTTATGGTGCACTGATTAAAATGCTTGCCTTTTCCCTCTCTCATTTCCCTTCCTCATTGGTTTGCTCATTATGTGTATTCATGACATGGGTAGGTGCCGCAATACATACTGTCATTTTCAATTTCACTTCGAGTGTCGAATACATGTAGTTCACATTATCTAAGCAAATTCTGATGAATCGCATGTATCAGTTATGAGTGATGCTCAAACAGAGAAGTACGCATGAGAACCTCCGAGAAAATTTTCCCCTTTTTTGTGCAATGAAGTTTTCCTGCATAGATATTTTCAAGCCAGGATGACAGGCGTACTTTGTTCATTGAATTTCAGAAAGATTCATGGTTCGTTCAGTGTCAATCACGGAATTCATGAACTTAGGGACAAAGTTTCATTAAACTTAGTTTTTTTTTTGCTTATCTTGCGTTCTTTGAGCAGCATATTTTAAAAAAGGATGTATTTTTGAGAGCGTATCTTAAAAAAGTATTTTCGAAATAACTACGTAATTACTGATGTCAGTTGGTCACTTTTTTGTGAACTGTAATATTTATTTCTCTCTCTATGTTCTTCCTGGAGGAGGAGAGGGGTCGTAATAAGTTAGGGGAATATAAGTATATTCTTTCCAACTCTCAATCAACTCTCAATCAATGCTTAGAATAAACGTGAGCTTATTTTTATTCTAAACTAAAATATTCTACTCTCATAGCCAAGGGCACCGGAGAGCAGAATACTAACTACTGGCTGTAGAAATAAACACTGTGCTAAGCCTCAGCATAGTTGCTATGCTAACATTGACTTACCTGCTAAGGTGGCTACAAGATTATAATATTAGACGTAGGTGTTGGTTTGAAAGTCCTGCTCTGTTATCAAAATGGCTTCTGGAGTAAATTTGCAGCTAGATAGGCAAGAATATTACAATATAATACTTGCTTTTTTTATTTCCGGGTAAAAGACTCGTCCGAAAAGCAAGAAAAAGCAGCATGTTACTGAAAATTTTCAACGTCTCACATGGGTGCGTGTGAATGAAACGCAAGAAAAATTTTTAATTGCCCATAAACTTTTATATTGCATTGGCAATGTCACTGTTTCAATGTTACTTCAAAACATACGCGAACACGCCGAAACCAAAGCACCTGAGATGCTCCGAAATAAAATACACACCTCTGAGTCAAAGTGAACAGGGTTCACATCAATAATATATATATATATATATATATATATATATATATATATATATATATATATATATAGAAAGAGAGAGAGAGAGAGAGAGAGAGCAAAACAAAACAACAGACAACAGAGCAGGTACCAAAACTGACCAGCTAGCTCCGTTTTTATTATACGTGTTCTGTTATCTACAAACTGAATCGGTTGCCAGGGTGGAGTTTATATTCCTCAATTCTTTACCCCTCCTTGCGATCGACCCCTCTCTTGCAATAGCATCTCTTTATGCTTTTCTGTGACATCGAACTTGAAGTCTTCGATGAGCCGTGAAGAGATTATACGGCACTTCAAGATTTTGGACGCGTCCCCTAGGCGTAGAAGCCATGCAGCCGTCACTTCGCGTGTTCGATTCCTTTTTCACTTCATAATTTACTTTGTTGGGTCAGTCGAATTACACCCAACAGCGTGGTTCCTTTTGTATACTCTATGTATATCGAAAAACCTGGAGCATATACTTTTTTTATTTCGTGTTCACTCGCCAGTACCCGTGGCGTCCTAAATCAATGAGACACGTGTCGAAAACAGCTACTGAGATTTTTTATTCAGGAAACTTGACGCCTGCCTTCTTTGTCACGTAGTACACGATTCAAGTCACCACGGTGCACTAAGTAGGCCCGGGGTAAGCAAGGAATATTCGATTTTTGTCGCAGATTTATTTCACAGCTTTGCAGCAGCATGTTTATTATTTGGTTTGATATTCTATTTGGCATTCTTTTTGGGCCGCTATTGACATATCTTTCTTCGTAGGTATTTTAGCATACTCCGAGCCTAATAATGTTGATTTGCATAAATTTTACATTGGGGCGACAGAGCTACTCAACAATTCTGAGAACGATGGTGTGATATCAGATCAACTTTTTCAAAACTCAATGTGCCTGCATTTATTACGTATTACACGTTGAATACATGATAACTTCGAAGAAAATATATTTTATTCTCTCTGCTCTGTACCGATTTGCTTCGCACCCTTTCCAGTGACTTTTCAGTTCATTATCGTTTCTTTAAAGAGGGAGAATCTCTGCTAGTTGGTTTACATTTGCACAAACGTAATATGCCACAATTTTGATATGAGTCTTGAGCGAAGCACCATCAGTACACAATGCAAAGCGGATGAAAGATACTGTTTATTAAGCACGCGCAGCCCCACAAGCCTCACAGTTGAGTGTCATTGGTCCTGATTTAGCAGCCAGCAAGCACCAGCCAACAGATAGGGCCCTAGGGCCTTTCCTTCAGCACGAGGAACCTTTCCGGCCATTGTGCCGGGCGCTTGCCGCAGCTCGAGCATTGCGGGCTCGTGGCTGCACACGTGGTAAGGATAATGATGATGGCTTCGCGAATGTTGTGGAGGTGATGGCACCAGAGAAGGGGGCGCCGCCGGAGATTGAAATTAGGGGTCCCACCTAAATCGCTTCCGGTGGCCGCCGCTGGAGAGCCTGCACGGGGAGGATGAGGAGTGGAAGGTGCGTCGCGCACCGGACCTGAAGACGCTGCGCCTCGTTCCAACACTCATCTACCACCTCGCGTATAGGTGCCTGTGGGCAACGAATATGCACGAAGGAAAATAGATTTGGATGATGGGAGAGGCTTCTGGGGGAGGCTGCCTAATCGTAGATGGCGCGAGATCGCGTTGAATGGCTTCCGTGGTAAAAGTGTGGGTATGTAGGAGGCCGGGCGAGGGGTTTTCGCGTGCGCCTGGCCGGAGATGATGACTTGAGGCAGCGAACGCGCTTTTCATACACCCTCTACTTAAGAGTTAGGGATACCGCACTCTATTTTTTTTCTTTGGTATTGCTCTTAAGGATCGTTCTCGGGAGATTGTTTAGGTTTTCATGGTGCGAATACTGTGCTTCGTCCCTATCGGCTTGCTTCTGTTCTATACTGGGTTATTTAACTACGTTGCCTATTTCGCTCTTTATTGCGATAAGTGTAGGTGGTTTTATCAAAACTATAGTGCCATTTCCTGAACCCGTAGGCTAATCTAGATGAACTATAATCATATTTCTAAAGCAAATGGAGCTGCACCATATATCAAAACGTAGAGAAATGTTTTGCTTCTGCCTGGTCCACAAGATATATTATGGCGATTGCGTCCCAAAGATTACATTGATAACACCTGTTTCATACGTATCGCCCGCATCGACCGTCGTCGTGAGGTTGGTATTTCCTCATGCCGCACCAACCATTTTTTCAATTCAATCATCCCCCGTTCTACAGCAAGCTGGAATCACCTTCCCCGATCGGTAGTCGAGATTGCTGATTATACTAAGTGCAAGGCTGCTTTACCTTAGCTGTTATCGTTTTGAAGCTATAATTTTTGTGCCATTGCATTCATTTACCTTTATAAGTGTCCTCTTAGTTTCTCTCTTTCGTTTGCACCCATATTTTCACATGTATTCCTGGGTTCATGAGCTCGTTCTGGTGCTTTGAGTGCTATTTCATTTGTACTGTAAAGTACGTGTTTTATGCTTTGTACGTTTTCAATGTTCTTGTTATATTTATACAGTGCGCTCTTTATTGTCAATTGTGTTCATAATTTTTTGTGTAACTACGCTCGCTTTTTTTTCTTTACTACGAATGTAACCCACTCTCCTCTACAATGCCCTCGGACCCTGTCGGTACTGCAATAAATCAAAAATTCGACACATACCACGTCCCTGAGAATCGACGTTATGCGAAGCTTGCGGAGGGAAGGTGACCGTGTTGCAGTTTTTTATTGAGCGACACGTCTGAAAATGACGCTAAACATGTGTACAAATGTTGCAACCACAGACATATGTTGAAGAGTTGCTGATGTTTATATAACCAGTTAGTTGCACATGCGCAATAATGTCAACTCAAACATGCACATTAGCAACACAAACACTTGATATGAAGCACTGCTGCTCGCGAGGATGCTGGCCCTGGACACTGCTACATAATCAACTTCAGCGCATGGCACGTTACTATTATTGACGTTAACCAGGCGTGATGGCTGTGTCAGAGGAGTACATATGTAATGTTTTTAAAGTTGTGCAGGCAGCACATCTACCACTACTGACATTTTATGAAGATTAGCGTCTATTTGAAACGTAGTTCGAAGATGTGGCATAGCTCTGTGGTAAAATGCTTCATTGCCTCTCAGAACGTTTGGGTTTGATTTCAGCAGGGACCCTAACGTTTATTCTTTGCATTCGTCAGGTCGACGCTACAGAGGTCGGGTATTTTTTAACGCTCATGCCTCAAAATTGCCCATGTGTGTTCTCGCCGTTCCTGGGCAGATACTAAGTGTCAATCACACACACAAGCACATACTTGCCTACCAGTGGCACGTACTTACTCACCCGTGGGTATGTGCTACTGTCGGTGGGAAGTGTTTCACATACTTGCCTACCAGTGGCACGTACCCACCCGTGGGTATGTGCTACTGTCTGGCGGGAAGTGTTTGACGACGTACGCGTTGTGATTGTGACGTTATTCATGTTTTGACCAGCGCGTCATATTCGTGATATCATCTTAGCCTCCCATGCTAATTTTGGTTCATGCCAAATGAACGGGTGACCGCGAGAGCATGCAAACGTAAGCGGCAAGATAGATAGATAGATAGATAGATAGATAGATAGATAGATAGATAGATAGATAGATAGATAGATAGATAGATAGATAGATAGATAGATAGATAGATAGATAGATAGATAGATAGATAGATAGATAGATAGATAGATAGATAGATAGATAGATAGATAGATAGATAGATAGATAGATAGATACGCTCAAAGTCAAAAATATATCTGTTAGTACTCAGTCTATATAAAAAGCGCATTTGCTAAACATCGGATGTCGTAAGCCAAACATAGCTTATGACACCATTTGGTGAAGAACGACAGATTTGTAGCTCAGTTTGAAACTTGATAGTAAATTGCATGCAGTGTGCGGCGCGCTAATGTTTGCCTGACTTGTACGAAGGAGCCTCGGCAAGCGATAAGAATGCATTTTTGTACGTGTTCAAAAAGTTTGCAGGAATCATTCAGGCTAATTTGCAGCAGCTACTAGCACCAATCGCTCTTGCACTTCTGACTGGCACACAAAAAGAGAGACAAGAATGGTCTATAATCAC
Source organism: Rhipicephalus microplus (assembly GCF_043290135.1). Lineage (NCBI taxonomy): Eukaryota > Metazoa > Arthropoda > Arachnida > Ixodida > Ixodidae > Rhipicephalus > Rhipicephalus microplus. The sequence continues at coordinate 184,436,685 of NC_134701.1, forward strand.
CCATTGCGTGCTACTTTATTCTCGGTACAACCAACGTGTATCTGCTGTAGTATTTTTATTGTACTGTTACAGTAGCTGAGGTCCATTGACCGAGACGGTCTCTGCTAAAAGGTTTTCGTGTGTCATAATGCTACTGAAAAACAGAGTTGCGAGATACTGAGCTAAAGCTCTCGCTATGCAACGAAGGCGGCCATTTACGACCAGTATATATGCGAAATCGCGGCCACGTTGGTCACGCTACTGGTGCCTGCCGTAAGTGTGAATGACATTGTAAAGCTCTCACCCTAATATACCTAAAAAATAAACGCTGAGTTCGTGAAAGAAATAATGGAGAAATAAGGTAGACACAACAATTACGCAATGAGCACTGCATGATAATTGCGCTGACCATCTTGTTGTTTCAAAATAGCAATGCCCGCGTCCGAAAATTCAACTAAGGTGCTAATGTTCCTGGAAACATTGGAAGTGCTATGAAAATTCAAACATCCGAGTGCTACACTTTTGTTTGCGTCATGAAATTGCCACGAAATACGTCGGTTAATATGCTCAACTTTGTGAGGATCCTATATAAGGTTATCCGTTCTTCGCAGCGCGTAAGTTTCGGTAGGAATAATCCTTTTCTCATGGGGCTGTGGTAGGAAAGCGGGCTTTTGATTTTTCATGCAAAAGAGTATTCTAGAATATCACTTGTATCGATTACAGTTTCCAACAATTATGGCAAGCGCCTGCCTCTACTTACTATCATGCTGGCGCATTTACCCCGAAGCATGCCCTACTTTCAGTCGGCTCACCAAGCCACCAGGCCGGTTGACTTCGTCGGCACCCCGCTCGCTGCCGAAGGGCGTCTGCGTGATTACGCTTCCCGTACCGTCTCTCTACAACGCTGTTCTCCATGTATCTTTCTCCTCGCGCTCATTTTTCTATCACGATTCGCCTCATTATGCACACTCTGCGGCGGGGGAAATCAACCTGAAAGTACGAAAAATACAACCAACCAAAGCATGAAAAACATCTTCACGACTATACTTTGACTCGGTTTCTTTCCTGCCCTTTCCCATCCAACTTTTCTGCGCTGCCTCCGTTTTTCCTCTCAACGTTCATCATCACCGGCGGCGGCTGCGGTCGCATCGGCTTGGCCGTTCATTAATGGTTTCCGGGGAGCACGTAGTGGGATGGAACCACGCTGCCACGCTTCTTCCCAACGCCCTCTACAACGCTCCTGCCCTTTTCGCCAGGCTTCGCTGCCTTTCGCTTTTGCTTCATTTTTTTCTACTCCTTTTATTTTTGTTTGCGAATAAGAATAGCCTTCTTTGCCTAGTTCTTTTTTTTTTGTTTCGTCACAACTTCGCACACACATCTTGTTCCGGCGCCTACGGGCTAGTCCGGGCCGTTAGGCACACAGGCCTTCTTCTAGCTCTGCTACCGTGCCTGACGGCGCAAATGACTGCGTGTATCGTAGTCAGTGTGGCTTCACCGACAGCGCCACTACGAGGTGAGCGATATTGGAATCGACTACAGAAAAAAAAAGTCTCATAAAATGATGGGTACGAGACATGCGAAAACGAAAAGCGGAGCAGTCTTACGCCGTAATATTTCAATCGAAGTTTGATATAAATGAGCGTATGTACAAAAACATGCAGAAATATAGGTACGTGGGGTAACAAAAAGTAGAGGTGAGGGCAAAAGGAATTAGTGTACACGAAAGTATTTATAGAAGTGGGCAGTCTAATTTATGACGTACACAAGCGAATGTGCTAGGATGGTTACGGTGTGGCTTAGAAGGGTAAGTAAGTCAAGCAGTCTCTAATGCCATCGCTAACCATAAGAACAGCAAAAAATCATGTTACGGAGAAATATGAGTAGATGAAGAATAATGAGAGGAATATCTTAAGCATCAGGTACACCCACTGATGCCCTAACTAAGAAGTTGAAAAAGTTATGACAGATAAGAAAAATTGGTCGCTTTCAAGATGTACAACTTGTGGAGGATGGACAGGCAAAAACTATCGAAATGGAATATTGTAAACCTATAAACTAAATATGGTAAGTGACCGTGAGAAAAACTATAGTAGCATGGAATTATGTGGTTAGCCGTTGCGTCGTGAAATTCACATCAACAGACCTTAGCCATTGCCATACCAAGTGTGCATGTCATGTGAAAAAAACACACCAGTTCCATCACAATAGCGAAGTTGTTGTTTAATATACCAAGTCTCATATCTTTCTCTCCTTAATTAGATTCACCATCATACTCTATACGTACACATATAAAAATCTGGTCTAAACAGGTAAATTTTTTGCCTGTGTATATATTCGGGGGCTATATATCAGTGCATTAGATTATTGCAATTTTTTTTCACAATTCCATGTGAGAACTTCAAGGCGTCTTATTGGCAGACTACTCAAATGCTCTGTCAACGACACTTTCTGAAACTTTATTCGTAAATTTCATCGGTATATCGGAAAGGGGCCAGTTCTTTATATGGCTGATTGTGATCTCTTCTGCTCAATTATTGGTCAATTATAAAAGAACTGATTTGTTCATTTGGTTACCTGTAAATTTCCTTTGGAAGAGCTAGTGCTGCTAAACTATCTACGTATCGTGGTAAAGTTTGAAGCATGAAATATTTTGCCTAAGTTCCCTTTTGTCCTTCCTTCTTTTTGAATTAACAGTATTGAACTAACTCGGCCGTATTGTATGAGTCCTGGATTCCTTATTCAGAGTACCTCGGACTTACTGTTATATGATCATCATCATCATCATCATCATCATCATCATCATCATCATCATCATCATCAGCCTGACTACGTCCACTGCAGGACAAAGGCCTCTCCCATGTTCTGCCAGGCAACTCGGTCCTGTGGTTGCTGCTGCCATTTTGCACCAGCAAACTTCTTAATCTCATCTTGCCACCTAACCCTCTGTCTCCCCCTAACTAGGTTGCCTTCTCTTGGAAACCTGTTAGTTACCCTTAATGACCAGCGGTTATCCTGTCTACGCGCTACATGCCCGGCCCATGTCCATTTCCTCTTCTTTATTTCAACTATGATATCCTTAACCCCCGTTTGTCCCCTAATCCACTCTGCTCTCTTCTTGTCTCTTAAGGTTACACCTACCATTTTTCTTTCCATTGCTCGCTGCGTCGTCCTCAATTTAAGCTGAACCCTCTTTGTAAGTCTCCAGGTTTCTGCTCCGTAGCTAAGTACCGGATACAGCTGTTATATACCTTCCTCTTGAGGGATAGTGGCAATTTACCTGTCATAATTTGAGAGTGCTTGCCGAATGTACTCCACCCCATTCTTATTCTTCTAGTTACTTCAATCTCGTGTTTAGGCTCTGCGGTTATTACCTGCCCTAAGTAGACATAGTCTTTTACAACTTCAAGTGCACTATTACCTATCTCGAAGCGCTGCTCCTTGCCGAGGTTGTTGTACATTACTTTCGTTTTGTGCAGATTAATTTTAAGACACACCTTTCTGCTCTCTTTGTCTAACTCCGTAATCATGAGTTGCAATTCGTCCCCCGAGTTACTCAGCAATGCAATGTCATCGGCGAAGCGCAGGTTACTAAGGTATTCTCCATTGACTCTTATCCCTAACTGTTCCCATTCTAGGCTTCTGAAAACCTCCTGTAAGCACGCGGTAAATAGCATTGGGGAAATTGTGTCCCCCTGCCTTACACCCTTCTTGATTGGTATTCTGTTGCTTTCTTTATGAAGCACTATGGTAGCAGCTGATCCCCTGTAGATTTCTTCCAGAATGTTTATATATACTTCATCTACACCTGATTCCGCAGTGTTTGCATGACGGCTGATATTTCTACTGAATCAAACGCCTTCTCGTAATCTATGAAGGCTATGTATAGTGGTTGGTTATACTCTGAGCATTTCTCTATTACCTGATTGATAGTATGAATGTGGTCAATTGTTGAGTAGCCTGTTCGAAATCCTGCTTGTTCCTTTGGTTGATTGAATTCTAATGTTTTCTTTACTCTGTTAGCAATTACCTTTGTAAATAGCTTGTATACTACAGAGAGCAAGCTGATCAGCCTGTAATTCTTCAAGTCCTTGTCATCTCCTTTCTTATGTATTAAGATGATGTTAGCGTTCTTCCAAGACTCTGGTACTCTTCCCGTCAGGAGACACCACGTAAACAGGGTGGCTAGTTTTTCTAACACAATCTGTCCTTCATCTTTCAGCAGATCTGATGTTACCTGATCCTCACCAGCAGCTTTGCCTCTTTGCATGCTCTCCAAAGCTTTTCTGACTTCTTCTATCATTACTGGTGGGGTGTCATCTGGGTTACCTCTAGGTCTTATAGTATTAAGGTCGTGGTTGTCTCGGCTACGGTACAGATCTCAGTAAAACTCCTCCGCTATTTTAACTATCCTATCCATATTGGTAGTTATTTTGCCTTCTTTGTCCCTTAGTGCATACATCCTATTTTTGCCTATCCCAAGTTTCCTCTTCACTGCTTTGACGCTTCCTCCGTTTTTCAGAGCGTGTTCAATTCTCTCCATGTTATACCTTCTTACATCGCATACTTTACGCCTATTAATCAACTTTGAAAGCTCTGCCAGTTCTATTTTGTCTGTTGTACTTGACACTTTCATGCTTTGACGCTTCTTAATTAGGTTCTTCGTTTCCCGGGAAAGCTTGCCAGTGTCCTGTCTAACTGCCCTGCCTCCAACTTCCACTGCACACTCCGTAATGATACTCGTTAGATTATCATTCATTGTATCTACGCTAAGGTTGGTTTCCTCACTAAGAGCCGAGTACCTGTTCTGCAGCGACACTCTGAATTCCTGTACTTTCCCTCTCAGTTATAGCTCATTGATTGGCTTCTTGCATATCAGTTTCTGTCGTTCCTTCTTCAAGTCTAGGCGAATTCGAGACCGTACCATTCTGTGGTCACTGCATCGTACCTTGCCAACCACTTCCACATCCTGCACGATTCCTGGCTGTGCAGTCATTATAAAGTCTATTTCGTTCTTTCGCCATTAGGGCTCCTCCATGTCCACTTGCGGTTTTCTCGTTTTCGGTAGAAAGCATTCAAAATCCGCAAATTATTGCGTTCTACGAATTCTACTAGTAGCTCTCCTCTGGCGTTTCTAGTTCCGATGCCATAACCTCCTACTGCCTGGTGTCCAGCCTGCTTCTTCCCTACCTTTGCATTAAAGTCGCCCATCACTATAGTATACTGTGTTTTTACCTTACTCATTGCCGATTCCACGTCTTCATAGAGGCTTTCAACTGAAGCGTCATCATGGCTGGATGTAGGCGCGTAGGCCTGTACTACCTTCATCTTGTATCTTTTATTCAGTTTAATTACAATACCTACCACCCTTTCATTAATGCTATAAGTATTCCTCTACGTTTCCAGCTATGTTTCTGTAAATTAGGAACCCCACTCCCAGTTCTCTTCTGTCTGCCAAGCCCCGTTAGCAAAGGACGTGCCCATTCTGTAGCACAGTATAGGCCTCATCTGTCCTCCTAACCTCACTGAGCCTTATTATATCCCATTTAACACCCTCTAGCTCCTCGAATAGTACAGCTAGACTTCCCTCACTAGATAAGGTTCTAGCGTTAAACGTTGCCAAGTTCAAGTTCCAAAGGCGGCCTGTAGTCCAGAGATTCTTAGCACCCTCTGCTGCATTGCAGATCTGACCACCGCCATGGTCAGTTGCTTCGCAGCTGCTGGGAACTGAGGGCCGTGAGTTATTTGACGTATGCATGTGGGAGGTAGTGGCCAGATACTGCACCAGGGTGGCCAATCCTTCTCTGGTGAGGGAGTGCGTTCCCGGCGGTGGTTACCGGTGAGGCCGCACCTCAGGCCTCTTAATACAGTACCATCAACACGCGGATTTTTTTTCCCGGTTGGGAACTGCGCGGCACCGGGATTTGAACCACGAACCTCTTGCATGCGAGGCGGATGCTCTAGCCACTATGCCATCGCCGCACCCGGATTAATATGCTCTAAATGTAGGTTTCAGCGGTGTATCAGTCAAGTTTGTGGTTGTTTTTATAAAAATGTTTTATTGAAATGAGATTTCTGCTGATTGCCCCCTTAATTAAGGGTCTAGAGAGTACGGAGTTGGGCCTCCGATTTGCCTATGGGGTGCTGTTTATTGATATATTAAGCAGACAAAATTTAAATTCGTTTGTAAGGTGATGTTACCAAATTATTCTTTTTTAGTGATTAGGATTAATTTTGGTCACGAAATAGTTCCGGTACTATTACTCCTGTCCTGATGAAACCTGAGCGGCGACAAGTCTACAATTAGGGCTTTGCTCTGTATGAGTTAGAAGTTTCCCGGTAGGTTATTAGCAAAGTTAAAAGCGATCGTAAGGAAAAAAAAACACGTGGTTCAAGACTTTGATCTGACGGGCGTACCTTTCTCCCGAGCAGTGAGCCACCCTCCTCCTCTGAGCGAGGGAAGACGCGGGCGCCACAGGTTTATTAGCGGTTTTCGTTATATTCTTTTTATATTCTTTCTAACTGTGTATCTTCCGGTTACCTTAGGCTATCAAAATTATTTTTTCACGGAAAAAACCGGACTGTTGTGTTCTAAAAGAAGATATTAGCTATTTTTCGGTGGCGTTTGTAGCTCCTTTTGAAAATTTGTTTAATAAATGAGCTTTTTGCTAATTACCACCTTAATTAAGGGCCTAGAGTGTACGGAATTGGGCCTCCTGGTAGCCTATGGCGTGTGGTTTATTATTATATTAAGCGGACAAAATTTAAATGCGTTTGCGAGGTGCTATTACCAATTTAATCTTTTTAGTGATTAGGCTTACTTTTGATTGCGGAATAACTCTGGAACTATTAAATCTAGCCTGATCAAACTTCAGTAGCGTCAGGTCTACTCTAAGGACTTTCAACTTTATAAGTAAGAAGTTTCCCGGTAGAATATTAACGAAGCTACAAGTGATCGTAAAAAAACACGTGGTCTGACTGTTGTTGTTTTCACAGATTCACACTGTTTTCCGCTCCTAAAATTCAAAATTTTCGTTTGTAATAGCAGTATTTGTAGCGGTTGAACTCCTTGTATCTTCACGAACAAATATACACCACTCTGACCCTCTTAGAACCAAAATTGCTAACGTTATAGGCAGATATGTGCCGAGCTCACACGTGCTGCTGAAGCGGCCGCTCCCGTGGCTCCATCACAGGTTATATGATATATATGAACAGGTTATATGATAAAACGTGTTAAATAACTTTGAGGCACGGGAAAAAACTTTTCTTATGCAGCCATTTGAGTTTTATATTACCATAGTAACATCAGCATTTCGATTGATTACGATATCGCCATAGTTAAGAGTTTAAATAAATTTCATTCGGAGGTAAAGAGAGAGAGCGAAAGAACTGAGAAATGTTTTCGAAGCTATCCAAATGCGTTTTGTGAGTTCTCGCAGTTTTGACTATAGAAAAGCAGTTTTGTTTTGGCACAGAACAGGTTCGCCATGTCTGCAAGGTGCAGAGTTTGAGGTGCATTGTAGGAGGCCAAAAAAAAGAATTTCGAGAGAAAATGCCTTTCTTATTTTGTAATCTGATGGCGCGTTTTTCCAGAAGGCGGACACAAAGCGCTCTTTCCTGCAATGCAGTTAATGACACGAACAGAGGGTCGACGTTGCTGAAAGCTCCTTTTTTCCCCTCTTTTCTTGCATACGTGCTCGCATCTGAAAGGAACGGCGGTGTTTGCTAGAAAAGCCTTGCATCCGAGTAAAAAAAGTGAGACAGGGCACCACTGGTAATGGTGAAATGATTTGGTACGTGTCATAATGCCTGGAGTGCAGCCTAGTGGTGAAGTCTATTTGTTGTGGAAGTATATATAATTTTTTTTGTCGGCAGCTCTTATATGCAATGCAAAGCAAGTCAAGATCAAGCATCGCTCACCAAGGTAAATTCACTTTTGATGTTCGAGGCTTGAAGACCTATTTCTTCTGAAATGTGGGAAAAGAAAAAAAAATTGAGATCAATCCCCAACTTGCACTCGCTTAACGTTAGACTGCACTTTCTCGGATTCAAAATAAACTCGATAAATGTAACGCCCGAGAAGTCTTACTTTTTTTGCTGGTGCTTTTTTATATTTCTTTCTGAATTTCTTCAACGACGACGACAGCAAGAAACGCAAAGTTTGGGCGGGGCACCGGAAATGTGCATCTCAGGATTTCTTTTTCCTTCACGTGCTGCAATGGTAAATGGACGGATTTCAAAGAGTCCACTTTATTCTTGAGGGTATGTTTTGTGCTTTTATGCTGCAATGCAAATTTCTAACTCAATTTAAAAAAATGGTTCCTGTCAAAAATAAACAACATTGATACTACTAAGATATCGAAAACAGAGGAGTTGAGTTGAACATCTCTACCATTTTTTCCTTGTTTTTGCAAGAAATTTGGCATTATACAAGAATAGAGTAGTATTTGTTTCCCTTTTCAATTTAGGCAACCAACTTCCCTATAACTGAGAGAAACGAGGAAGGAGAAGGAAGAAAACAACATGGAAGGTAACCAGAAAGGGCTCTGGTTGGCTACCCTACACTGGGTGATTAGGAAAATGGTACAGATAGCTGAGCAAGAGAGAGGAGGAGGGAAAGGGTGGAAAAAAGAACGGGAGAGAGAGACGAAAAATTTCCTTTATTATGTAGATTTCCTCCACAAGTCAGAGGCGTTCACACTAACCCATCGTCCTCAAGAAGCACAAAAATGTTTTCACTGCATTGTGGGCTGTCGGAAGATGTGAATGGTACTGTAACAACACCTGCACACAAAATGGCCGATTATTCAGTTGCCGCAATGTGTTGGCAAGTACTTCATTCGCTGAGGCGAATCGAAGACAGTAACACATCAAGTACTCGATATTTCCGTAGGTGCCGCAAACATCGCAAGCGGCACTGTCAGCCACATCGATTACGTGATGTATGGTTTCATGAAAGCAACGCCCAACCAAAAGCGATAGAAAAGCACAGGAATGAAGCAATGTATTAAACCATCAAGCTACTCAAGCTACAAGCGTCAGCAAATCACATTTGGGAAAAGCACCTACAAGACAATGGGAAGGAAAATAGCCCAGCACGAATATGTCGCTGTTTTTTGCAGCGTGGCCGGCTGAATTTGAATATGTAGCAAATTATTTAGTTTGCGCTTAACCACACAAATAATTAACAACAATGAAAAGACATGAATGAAGGCAAGAAAGCAAGCAGGGCAAGGCTGTCAAAAAACTGATAAGGCACACTTCTGTTTCCGCCTATTTTCATTGCACCTTTGCTCGTGATATTTGACCAGGACAAATCTAACGAGTTTTTAGTCATGCTGGAAGCACCTTCTTTAGTACGCGACTGGTCAACGTAAGCATAGCTGCCGGTGCATATCTTTAAAAGCGGACCTGTTAAATTCAGCTCTAAACTGTAAACGCGACGAAAACTTTCTGCGCTATGACCGCGCGTTGCATCGCGTCCTGCTGCACAGCTGTGTGCCTGCTTCACTAGCCCCTACCTTTTCTGCCATCAGCCCACCTTCCTGCACACTGAGCTCAACCACTCGATCATGCAAGGCATGACGTCATGGTGATCTGCTGATGTTTTCCTTCATTCTGCATAAATCCAGTGCGTTGCGGCGGCGCGAGACACCAGTGGAAGACAGGGAGGAATGGTCGTACTGCTGATGAGAAAGTGGTTTACTAGGAATCTCACCGTGCTGCCAAACATCAATGGTGTGCTCGAATTGTTTGAAGTATTTCACGACATATTAGATGCGAAGCAGCTCTTCGACTCACGTGTGTACCGCCGTACCAGCGCCTCCTCTATTTTTTCAGTGCCCCGGCGAAGGAGTAGGAAGCGGCCGTAGCTGTAAGTGGGGCGTTTCTCCGCCAGGCTCCACCACCAGAGTAGACATGTCGCCACGTTGTTTCTCGCGCAAACGAATACCGCGGCTGTATTTGAAGCTGCTATTTGATTCGGTTTTCGGCTGCCTTTGCGTTGCTTAAGGTATAATGACAACTTGTAGACGAGAATCGTGAACCACTAGTTCTTCTCGACAACCAGTTGATTTCAAAGGCATGTCTCGTTCGGGACTACTAGATCGAGGCGATCGCGCGTCGTCTGCTGGGCCGATACCAGATAGCTCATGCCAGTTACAGTTACGTTCACTTGACTGAGAATTCTTTTTTCGATTCCCTGAAAGTCAATTTTTGCGAGAAGCATTTGCCACAAGTTATTACTAAAAGCTTGGGTGCCTAACTTTCAGTGGCGTTGCACATTATACGCAAGCCTAAAGTTCATGTGCTGAATAGAACAAGATGCCACTAGACTGCTTCCAGGGATATAGACGATCACCCGTTCCCTTCGCAAAGCTTTTCAGCGTTATATGTGTTGCCACCGAGAGAAAACGTGTGTCATATATTCAGGAACTCTGCTGGGTGACTTCACCACTTGAGAGCTTCAACAACGAAGTCATCATGAAACAAAACAAAAAACAACTGCATATGTGGCGCGAATTTTACTACATTGGCTAATGTTTTCAATAGGCACTGTTCAAGTCTAAATTATAATGGTGACTATCAGCTTGAGCCAAGCTGACAGGTGTGAAAAACCGCCAGGCCTGCGTGGAACGCACAGCACAGTCATAGCGAAAGCATAATAGCGGCCTTGCAGATTCTTTTTAAGCATTCTTCGGGTAACTGTTACGAGCACTATTGCTGGGCACCCACTACGCCTATAATAACCATAAGTTATGGGTAGTAGGCCGGCATTCACCATGCTATCCTTCGTCATTCTTCGGAGAAGCGTTGTATCCACCAAACACTTGCAAGAAATTTTGTGCGAATTCTTCATGCAGTGGCTGACGACGAGGAAACATGCCTAAAGTAAAAATGCACCATACTTAATAGGTGATCAACTACAAGCTGTTATAATGGGTTGAAGCATCAAAGGACCCACTTGTTACGCTATTTGGAATTGTGACGCCTTGTTGTTCCTTTGTTCTTCTAAAACACTTTATTGCTAATAATAACGTGAATTGTTTCCCGACATCAGACCTGCCTTAGGCAAGTATGCGAACAAGCCCCAAGCACCGGCGTGGCTCAGTGGCTGAATACTGGGCTGGCACGCAGCAGGCACGGCTCCGAACCCACTGTGTCCAAGGTGTTTACATGCGAAGCAGCTCTTTGAGCAGCCTGTGTAACGCTCTCCCTCCGACCGCACCGCTTCTTTCGCCACAGGCATTGTAGCGGTGCCAAAGTATCTCACGCCCTCCAAGGACCACGACGCGCTCCCCTCGACGGAGGTATTGGAGTTGTTAAATATTGTGTAAACGACGAAGATAGTCACTATCATCATTAGGGGATGAGACCAGTCTTCACAATAAACAGGGCAACGGGTGGGCTTCGCCATGAGCACGGCGGCTCATCCTTTCCTCAAAATTATGTGGTGAGAAGACTTCGATCGGGTGGGCTTCCCCATGCGCGCTGCGGCTCGTCCTTTCCTCGACATTTTGGTGCCGTGAAACCCGGGAGGAAGGACATTCGGTAGGTGAGACGGAGCGGACTTCACAAATTTCGACCACAGTCGTAGCCTCGAGGACTTTTGTGAAGCTGCCGTGGCTGAAGCTGATGTGCGAGGCCTAACTACCACCGTGACCTGATAGCACGACTCCGGTTGCCACTAAGACTACTAGGAGAACCCATGGACTGACGTCAGTGCAGGCATCGTCTGGAGGTTCGCGAGACGGGAGACCTCACGTCTACTTCGGCTCCATCATGACTCGCGCTTGTTGACGACGGCTCGATATTCGCAAGATCACGAAGAACGACAGCCCGACCACTTACGGATATTCGTTGTGCGAACCGTCTGCGATGGACGCCGAGTTGACTCCGACTTCGCCTCGTGACACGGCCGGCCAGTGACTTCTCACGTTTTCGACACTGGACCGGATCATGGAGGCCCTCTAGAAAAGGCGTAATCAAACACGCAAGGCCGTCACCCAGGTGATTGCAGATTTCGGACAGCTTTGGCATTTGAACCACCCATCAAAAGGTGAGTTGAAGAAGTTTCACCGAATTTTGACTGAACAGTACGAGCTTCTCAGAGGAATCGATGAGGAGATTGAAAATACAGTTGACATTGATCATTTGGAAGCGAAAATGGAAGAAGCCGAAGTTTATGAACGCCAGATTATTCTAGCGAGGGTGAGAGCGGAGTATAAGATTGAAGATGCACAGAAGGCTCGGCAAAGTCACGTGGAAGCGATAAAACAACGGATGAGAGCTGAATCAGAAGGAAAAATACTCTCTTCGTCTCCGTCACCACCATCTAGCCATTACCTAGTAATCCTGTCGCACAGAAGCTAGATGAGTCGGCCTCAGGACAAAAGGAGGAATATAACAGCAGCATACAAGCCAGGGTTCCCACGACAGAAAAGCCAAACCAAGACCTCAACACCGAAAAACGACCTCCAAGTCTAAAGACACCTTGCACGACTTTAGAATTCACGCCAACGGGCTGTACCCACGAAGGTAATGACAGACTATCTACAACTGCTCAGCTGATCATGGTGGAAGACGTTTCTTTGATAGGAAACTGGGAAGCCTTTGAAGATCACAAAGGTAAACCGCCAGGTCTTAAAGGTGAATGCACGCCGAAGACGACAACTCCAGACCAAATAATGTCACCACCAATATGCTTAGAAGCGCCTGGCGGAAGCTAGAAAAGACCACTTCTTAAAGCGTGTGGAAACAGAAAGAATACCGCGAGGACACAGATGCAAGTCCCTTGTACTGCATTTAGGTTCTTTTTTAGGAGGCTACAAACTTCAAGGTTGAGGGTAATACAGAGGACCCATCTTATTTCAGCAAAGAATGCCGGAATAGCATCACAGCCACGTATAAGACAGAGTAGACCAAAACACAAAACAGAAAGAGACGGCTGGTGCTTCTGAGGTGAACAAAGGCAAAACGAGAAAATCAAGAAAACTGTCCAAAGCGATCTACAATAAAACATCGTGGAAGAGACTGCATCATTGTTGTTCATGTGAACCTAGAGTGTTCATCGAAAGTCCACCCTGGGGAACACGTTCAAGAGTACGCATTTGGAACAAGCATCGGAAACACCGCTGGAAGAACCGGCACAGGAGAAAACTTGGATTGTCCCGTATGGACTGACTTGGAACTCGATTAACCACCGACTAGTATTGTGTACTAAGAACCGGGGGGGGGGGGGGTTTAGTGTTCTTCGTCAAACGTCATTATGGGGGCGTGGAGGATGTTAAATATTGTGTAAACGACGAAGATAGTCACTATCATCATTAGGGGATGAGACCGGTGTTCGAAATAAAGAAGAGGTCAATGGGTGGACTTCGTCATGGGCACAGCGGCTCGTCCTTTCCTTAACAGGAGTGATGCCATGTAGCTGACGCCGCAGTTGCGCGTTGACGTCGTGCTCCCTTTGCACACTACCCACGAAGGTGTGCGCCGACGTCACTCTCTCCGTAACCCTAGAACACGCTTCCTGCAGCGCCCGCAGCTGCCACTTTGACATCGCTTGACTGCAGGAACTTCTTAGCGTGCACTTCACCGATCACAAGGCCATGGTAGTCAAGGTGAAACGCGCGCCTGCTCCGCTCCAGCGCCCGTATACAGACTCTGAAGAAACGACAACTACGAAGTCTCGCCCAACGCTTCAATGAAACATACATGAATATTAACCCGTCTATCTGTACCTTTGAGTTTCAAACAAACGCTTATTTGAGTATAAACGCTACACCGAGTTTCGCTTGGAACCGCTCTTCAAGCACCTGCGTCAACGCCTGTTTTAACCGGGTCAATGCCGTACACCACTGCTTCTTTGTATCCCATCAGAGTGCCCTTCGGAGAGATGGTCCATAATTTTATAGTTCAAATGACAAGAGGAGACATTACTGTACATTCAAGAATTTAGGATCAGTTGGCATTTTTTCGTACGATTTAGCATGACTAGACAATACCAGCTAGGAACAAACCATAAGTGCTCGCCCCACTATTAAAAGCTAAACACGGCTTTTTATTCTATTTTTGCTTTCTTCGTACGTGTCTTCACGTTGGTTGCTCATTCCGGACCCAGCAGTGCCTAATGTTTTATCCATCAAAGGTCACTTTTATTAGTATTTCTCCTATAAGTTATTTGATATATTATTATAATGATTGGTGAACTGTTTTCTATCGCGAACGTCATGCTCTCTGAACCCGCCATATCACATAACTGAATACCAAAAAATAAATGTACGAACTATTTTCTAGGAGTCTATGTTGTCCTGTCTTTCTTTTTTGTGTATGTGCACAGGTAGCGGAAAAGGCCAAATAGTGGTTGTCCCCTTGGAGTCATATTCACGAACACTTGCTCACTGAGCCAAAGCCAACATTTTAGTTTACATTGATTCTGTTTTTAGCTTATCCATAGAGATTCAGTATGAATCGACTTTGTCTTAATCTTCAGAGGTTTACGCAAGCTTATGAATGCAATATGACCCGCCGCCTACAAATGTACTATCAGCGATTCAGAACAGTTGCACCTACATCTTCGGTTTGTACTCGTTTTAAGCAGACTAGTATCACTTCAGTAGTAGTGCATTCAATCAATATGCTCTAAATCACGAGCTTTCATTAGAGAAAGAGGACAGACGAAGATAGCTCAGGATCTGCAGCAATTTATACGGAAAGATGTAAACACGGTGAAATAAATAGACCTCACCTAACGCAACGTTTTTTTTTTCATTATTAAAGGGGCATTCGAATTGGGGGAGACAAGAGCAGAGAATCTAGTCCCCGTTCTTCCAAAGAAAACATCTCAATCAATCTTTCTAGATCTAACTTGAGAGATAATGAAGAGAGACGCGGACACCCGCAACGTCAGACTCAAGAAAACAATAAAAAGAGGTTACTGCCTTAAAAAAACGCTCAAAATGTACATTCCTTCAAAAAACGTGCCCTGGGAACACGATACCGTGCAGCCCTTCCCTCTTGAAAGATGGAGAAAGATTGTTTGAAACGCTGGGCATGACAGTTCGTGCCGCTTAATGGCGATCACCTTGACAGAGTCTCGGTATCTCTCACACAAGAAGCCACTAGCGAAAACCCCTGCAACTGAATAGAACAAATAAAACACGAGAGAAGTAGGTGTGACAGTAAAGTACGAAAACGATGCACCAAAATGATATTTGTCCGCTCAAGAAATACACAAAATATTCCTTCAGAACATAACCGTTAACATCTTCAACGACCAATTCTTTTCGGCATCACACTTATAAATTTATTTACTTTGCACAATCAAGTGGATAATTTCAGTCACTTCCTCATTTATTATGCCCTAATGATTTCTTTGTTTTCGGCTATACAATGTAAGATTTTATGTTTATCCTGAAAAAAAAGAAAACTTTGTTTTCGATCCGCCCCATCTCTCCGACTGTGAGCTGTAACTTTTGAAAAATAACTTTTCTTTTTTTGAGTAACCCACAAGAGTCACACTTTATTGTGTCATTAGTCACAGAGAATGCATTGCAAAAAGCTTGGTTCTAGATTAACAATTATTAACACAGGCTTGTTACCAAATAGACAACTTCCTGTGGAAGTGGAAATACATGACCATGGTCTTATTATTATGCGTGCGTGCGTGCGTGTGTGTGCGCGCGCACGTGCAACCTTGCAGTGACAGGAATGATGTCCAAACTTTGTCTTTCCACACCGTTTATCTGGATCAACATAAGGTGCAATCGACCTTCCTGCCTATGCTCGCTCAAGCGAAATGAGCAAAGATTTGTCACTTGAGCGTCACCCTATTCTTTCTTTTGTGAAGGGATGGATGGAAACCGAAGCGAAGCCCGGCTTTAATGGTGCTATGGGAACCCTCTTTTTGAGAAAAAACTCTTTCTTATCTCGAGAACAACTTGAATCGTGGAGGTGAAATAAGACATTCTGAAGAAAGTAGAGAGTAGGTTTAAGTTCGTGTCACATACACAAGCGCGTAGGATCACCGAGGCGGAAAAGGGAGTGTAGAGCATTGTGTTCTTTCTTTAATATTTTTATGAGACCTTTTCCCAATCTACGCTTTGGGCGAAGAAAGTTCTGCGGCATTTTTTGTTTGAATATGACGTTCGGAAGTAACGAATCATTGAAACTTGATATATCTATATCTTCAATAGAAAAAAACCACGAGTAAACGAGTTTTAGCATACTTTGTTTTCCTCAATGTAAGGGCTGTAAAAAACATTTTATTATTTGTAGGCGAGGTTTTTTATGGGAAGGAATTGGTACACTTTATGGCTTTGTGCGCTAGAAGTGTACTTTATATTTATGTGTACCTTTATATTATTATTTAAGAAGTATTTTAAGCAGCACTGAAAGTTGGGTTGTTCTATACCTTACGAAGGAGCCTGAACACGACAAACCAAAGTCGAGAAACTAGATTACACAAAAACTGCAATAACAAATATGCTACATTAAAATCAAGACGATTTTAATGAACAAAACAGGAGTGCTTCGAAGCTTAGTACTCGGTAGGATAACCCCTTGGAAAGCCTCCAAGAAGCAGTGAATTCCTTGAGGCTAGTTCCGTGCAGTTCTGCAGTGAACGGAAACGAGATGTAATAGCTATGTGGGTCGGTCTGGTAGCTGCGTAGTGGATCTGGCAATTGGGTATTCAGAGCACGCGATACAATCACCCGCCGTCAGTGCCGTCTACGTGGGTTCAGCGCTGAGCAGGTGTGAGCATGTAACGGGAAAGCAGACGCCGTTGTAATACGTTTTAGTCGTACTGCAGAGCGCCCTTCTCCGACTAATTAAGTGAAAGACCAAATTGATGCCGGTAATTATTATCTCAGTGGCTTTATTCTGGTTCAGCATTTTTCAACCCCACGCAAAATGTCGGTTTTTCGGCAGTAAAACTGAAGTTTGGGTTAGGTGGTTATTATTATTCGCTAAGCGACTTCAGCACGCACAACAAGTACGGTCACTGGGAAATGAATAGGCGAGCACTGATATTTCAGCTGTTTAATAAAAGTAGAAATGGAAAGGGACATTCTCGTTTCTCTTCGAAACGCTTTCGATCAAGCACTTGTTTCAGTCTTTCTGAACAATTTTTGCGGTGTTTCAAAGTACGAAATGTTTGTTTTTTGTTGAAGTTCACAGTTACGTTGGATAACTATGATATCGGAGCCTCAGTTTACTGAAAATAAATTTCGGATAGCTTTTGGGGTAATATTGCAAAATCAGGTGATGTAACCGAAAAAAAGCAGAAATGTTTCTTCTGAGCAGCATAAGGTGCCTAAATGCACACGCATCGGGGGACACTAGAGCATTTTAAAATCACTGAAACGTGGAAAGTACTGCATTCCTTTTTTTTTTCGCCACCGCAGGCAGTCGGTGGGCTTTGCCACAGGTTTGCCAGTCCCTTCCGACCAACGGAGTTCGGCTCATTGGCAGGTGATGCTTTTTAGGGCCTCAAAAAAAGCACATTGATTACACACTTGATTAAGTGCTGATTACACACTTAATCGCACGCTTGTAGAGACATAAAAAATGTCCGGGTGCTGCGCTTTTGGCTGCCGCAACTGGCAGGAAATGGGCAAAGCCCTTTTGACTATTCCCCGAGGGAAAAATTACGCCAAGTGGCGAGATGTGTGGCTGCACAGAATACGGCGGGAAAAGTTCCCTCCCACCGCTTATACCAGGCTTCGTTTAAGGTGGGCTCGGTGGCTGTGCCACGACGCAGTCTAATCCACTTCTGTTCATGATGCAGGATTTCGTACGCGCTACCAGCTGCGTGCTCGTACCCGTTCTTCTGGGCCCGGTATCATGCATCGATGCGAGCAACCCTTTCCCGTCAAGGTCCGTCAACGCAGATGACTGGCGCCTACTTCCAGCATTGGCCACCACTGCCCTATCGACGCTGCAGTCCGGAAACTGGACGCTCGAAAGAGCTCTCACAGCTTCACCGTCATCGACTTCAACAAGCGCACGGCGTATAAATCCCCCCCACCAGCCGGCCGCGCTCTGTGGGCTCGGTGGCTGTGCCACGACGCAGTCTAATCCACTTCTGTTCGTGATGCAGGATTTCGTACGCGCTATCAGCTGCGTGCTCGTACCCGTTCTTCTGGGCCCAATATCATGCATCGATGCGAGCAACCCTTTCCCGTCAAGGTCCGTCAACGCAGATGACTGGCGCCTACTTCCAGCATTGGCCACCACTGCCCTATCGACGCTGCAGTCCGGAAACTGGACGCTCGAAAGAGCTCTCACAGCTTCACCGTCATCGACTTCAACAAGCGCACGGCGTATAAATCCCCCCCACCAGCCGGCCGCGCTCTGTGGGCTCGGTGGCTGTGCCACGACGCAGTCTAATCCACTTCTGTTCGTGATGCAGGATTTCGTACGCGCTATCAGCTGCGTGCTCGTACCCGTTCTTCTGGGCCCAATATCATGCATCGATGCGAGCAACCCTTTCCCGTCAAGGTCCGTCAACGCAGATGACTGGCGCCTACTTCCAGCATTGGCCACCACTGCCCTATCGACGCTGCAGTCCGGAAACTGGACGCTCGAAAGAGCTCTCACAGCTTCACCGTCATCGACTTCAACAAGCGCACGGCGTATTAATCCCCCCCACCAGCCGGCCGCGCTCTGTGGGCTCGGTGGCTGTGCCACGACGCAGTCTAATCCACTTCTGTTCGTGATGCAGGATTTCGTACGCGCTATCAGCTGCGTGCTCGTACCCGTTCTTCTGGGCCCGGTATCATGCATCGATGCGAGCAACCCTTTCCCGTCAAGGTCCGTCAACGCAGATGACTGGCGCCTACTTCCAGCATTGGCCATCACTGCCCTATCGACGCTGCAGTCCGGAAACTGGACGCTCGAAAGAGCTCTCACAGCTTTACCGTCATCGACTTCAACAAGCGCACGGCGTATAAATCCCCCCCACCAGCCGGCCGCGCTCTGTGGGCTCGGTGGCTGTGCCACGACGCAGTCTAATCCACTTCTGTTCGTGATGCAGGTCAGTAATCATCACTGTATTTTTGCTAAAAAAAACAAGCAACCGATGCCTTGTTCAGCTACCGAGCCCCCAGTGCTGTGTTTGCATTATTTCTGATTGTATGAACATTGTGTTTTCTCTGCTGTTGCTGTTGGGTGGAGATATTGAAACTAACCCTGGTCCGACCACCCTTGAGCAAATAATGACTGAACTAAAAAGCTTGTCTTCCGGTCAATCCCAGCTCATTAGCGACGTACAAATCCTAAAAAGCCAGCTCTCTACCACTGATAAAGCCATTCCTGAACTTGGCAAGAGAATCGACAGTCTAGAATCCCACTACAGTAGTGTCGATACACTCCGATCCGATCTTGACGCCATGGCCAACGCCACCTCCCAGACAGCTACCCAGGGCTCTGTACTGGAGGCTCGACTGGACGACGCGGAGAATCGTTCCAGACGAAACAACTTGTTGTTTTACGGCCTAGCGGACGACAAGCCATCCGAAACGTATGCGCAGTCTGAGGAGCGTATTACTGGGTTTTGTAGGGACCACCTAAAAATAACTGTCGAATCCAAGGATGTCGAGCGTGCCCACCGTCTTGGCCGCCACTCGCAAGGCCGGTGTCGGCCTATTATAGTGCAGTTTACACCCTTCAAAACCAAGGAAGCCGTCCTTGCTAAGGGCCCCCAGCTTAAACATACAGATTTTAGCATCGGGGAGGATTTCTCGCATCGGGTCCGGAACGCACGGAAGCACCTACTGGCTTTTGCTTAAGTAAAATCAGGTCCCTTCCTTTTACGGTATAAGACCCTTTTTATGGGCTCCAAACGGTACGTATTTAACGAGGCAACTGAAAATGTAGAAGAAAGCTCGTAGCAGTTGCCTTCACGCCCCAGATCTTCTAATTGTCCCGTCTTTGGTCACAAAGCCAATCTTTCTTTTTCGGTCATTTTCACCAACATACGTAGCTATCTTTCCAAACGCGACCACGTGTCCGACCTTGTATCTTCATCTAATAGCAGCCTACTTATACTAACTGAAACGTGGTTGACCTCTGACGTCACCGACAGCGAAATTTTGACGGACTTGCCTCACTTTATTCTTTTTCGAAAAGATCGTCCCGGCACCCGGGGCGGCGGCGTCCTGATTGCTACTAACGAACAACTTTCATGCTCCCTTATAAACATTGATTCCGACCTAGAAATATTGTGGTTGCTTTTTCGTTCCGTACCACATTCCGTAGTATTAGGTGTTTGTTATAGGCCTCCCAAAAGTAGCCCGGATTTCGCGCGCCAGCTTAATGGTATTTTAGCCGAACTTACGACCAAATACCCAAATGCTCACGTCCTCCTCCTGGGGGACTTCAATTTTCCTAACATTGATTGGTGTAATCTAACTTCATCAGCACCCAATGCTAAGGAGGCCAACGATCTCCTTGATGTTTGCCTCAACTTTAATCTCACTCAGTTGATAACACAACCTACACGTGTTTCTCGAGATACTGCTAACATTCTTGACCTAATCTTAACAACTGATCCTGAAAGCCTTTCTTCTATAACATATCTTGATGAAATAAGTGACCATAAAGTCATTCACGCTAATTTTACCTTCGTTCCTCAAATGCGCCAAGCCTGCACTAAAACTATTAGGTTATATGACAAGGGTAACTACGCGGCCATCACCCGAGAACTTGAAGTTTTTCTTCCGACGTTCCGTGATGGCTTCTGGGAGCGACCCATTAACGATAGCTGGTTAATATTCAAAAACAAGTTAAACCAGCCAGCTGTCCAATTTATCCCTAAAATAAGCTTTCGTCCCACCCGCCAAAAACCTTGGTTTACTAAAACATTAAAAAGGCTTGAAAATAAGAAGAAACGCCTCTTTCGGGCTGCGAAG
Organism: Rhipicephalus microplus; assembly: GCF_043290135.1. Classification (NCBI taxonomy): domain Eukaryota; kingdom Metazoa; phylum Arthropoda; class Arachnida; order Ixodida; family Ixodidae; genus Rhipicephalus; species Rhipicephalus microplus. Next base: position 184,457,576 of record NC_134701.1, read on the forward strand.
AATAAAAACACTGATTCTGCATGGTAAAAATACAAGGTTGCCGAGAAAGCATATTCAAGTGAAGTGCGCAACGCCAAGTACTCATTTTTTCATACGGAACTTCCGAAAATTCTTGCTGATTCACCGAAACGTTTCTGGCAAATAATAAACCCTCCCAACACGCCCCCCATCACCCTTACTAATGATACTGGTCAAGAATTAAGTTGTTCAGAATGTGCCAATATATTCAATGCCGCCTTTTCGTCTGTGTTTACGAATGAATCTGACCCCGTTGAAACAGAATTAGTCTCTGCTAATCTGCCTGAAATGCCACCCTTTAACATAGCTTTCAATGGTATCCTGTCTTTAATAGAAAAAATGAAACTGTCATCCTCGGCGGGTACCGACGAAATTACATCCAAGCTGTTAAAGAACACAAAGCACATATCAGCCGAGTTTTTGTTTTTGCTGTTTTCCCAGTCACTTTCCTCAGGTATTCTGCCTCTCGACTGGAAGTGTGGGAAGGTCATTCCGGTTCACAAGACAGGTAAAAGAGACTGCCCGTTAAATTATCGCCCCATATCATTAACCAGTGTATGTTGCAAACTCATGGAACATGTCATATACACTCATATCATGCATTTTCTTGATTCTAACAATTTCTTTCATTCCTCTCAACACGGATTTCGAAAAGGCCGCTCATGCGAAACCCAACTAGCCCTTTTCCTTCACGACCTGCATGCTAACCTCGATGGTAACCTCCAAACTGATGCTATTTTTCTTGACTTCACTAAAGCTTTCGACAAAGTTCCACACCAGCGCCTACTAAAAAAACTTTCTCAAATAAATCTACCGGCTGAACTTCTTAATTGGATTGCTCAATTTCTGACTAACCGCTCTCAGTTTGTTTTCGTTAACAACGTCAAATCTAACTCGCATCCTGTTAGGTCTGGAGTGCCACAGGGATCTATCCTTGGCCCGCTTTTGTTCCTAATCTACATTAACGACTTACCTAACAATTTATCCTGCAACCTTCGTATGTTTGCAGATGATTGTGTCATCTACCGCAAAATAACCAACACTTTTGATCAAGCAGCACTACAGAATGACCTTAATGAAGTATTAAACTGGTGTGACCATTGGCTTATGACCCTTAATCCTAACAAATGCAAATTAGTTTCCTTCCACCGCCGCAAAAACCCACTCCAATTTTCCTATGAAATTGCTAACATGCCAGTCGAAACAGCCGTATCCTATAAGTATCTTGGTGTAACATTAACCCCTGATCTTTCCTGGCGAACGCATATCACTAACATGATTTCATCAGCCAACCGATCATTAGGATTCCTAAAACGTCACCTACGTCACTCACCGTATCACGTTCGTCTTGTGGCCTATCAGTCGCTGATTCGGTCCAAACTTGAATACGCATCACCCATCTGGAGCCCTCACCAAGTTTATCTGATCAACGCTATCGAAGCAGTTCAAAATCGTGCCGCTCGCTTCATTCATTCTTCTTATTCTTACGATGTCAGTGTTTCATCCCTTAAAAATGAATCCGGTTTATTAAGTCTTTCCCTTCGCCGCAGAATTGCTACGTTGTCACTGTACCACAAGTTGTATCACAGCTCACTCCACCAACCACCTTACATCGCTCCCGCCGCACGCATTTCTCCCCGCACTGGCCATCCACTTCAAGTCTTCCGACCCATATCTGGCACCTCAACATTTTCTGCATCATTTCTCTGCCGCGCCGCCAAAGAATGGAATGACCTTCCCCACGATGTTGTTTCAATCACCTGTCCATCACGTTTTATTCAAAGTGTGTCAATGCATCTGCAATGTTAACCTGTGGCTTTTGTATCTTTGTTGTACAACCCACCCCTTATGTAACACCCCCCTGTGGGGTCTTTAAGGAAATAAAGTGAAAGTGAAAGTACCTTTTTGAGAATTTGCAAATGTATTCTCAGAAAAATGTTGCGTTTGCCCCGTGGTAGACCGACGTGAATCTATTGCCGTGGAGGTTCATTTGCTATAACATTGCCATCTGTAATTAGGTTGGTCGTAAAATCGACGCTTTAGGCCTGGCATGTAGCGTTTGGCGCGTCATGAAAGCTGGCTGCTACAGCCATAGCTTTTCATTGGGTTCGCTTTTGATTTTTGGTGTTGTTTTACATGCATGCTGTTGTTTTTTTTATTTAGACGTCGTATCGCTTCCTTCACAAACAATGAAAGTACTAATGCTTGACGCTCCTGTATGGGTCATAACTCACACGTGGTATCAAGAGAATCATGACATACCTGCCATAATAATGCACAACCCCGGTCATAATGCATAATGCACAAGATCAGTTTGGAAGCTTGCTATATATCAGGACTTGAATTGCGTGACACGACTGTAAAATTGGAAGATGGAAGTGACGCGCAATATGTAACACGGACTGAAGGAAAGAAGAAAGACCTTCGTGTGAAGTGCAGTCTCAGAACTACTTTTCGAATAGATTGTAATATTAGTGAAACGTCAATTGTAGTTGCAGTGCTGGGGGATGGGGGCTATCCAGTTTTATAAACAATACATACGTAGCCGTCACGTCGCGCTGAAGTCAATGGAAGTTATTGGACATTTCCTGAAGTTCATTTATGTAGCAGTGTTCAGGGCTACCATCTTCGTGAGCACAGGCGCTTCGTAAGGTGCTTACGTAAGCAGCTGTTTGCACTTCGTGAGTGCAAACAACAGCTTACGCAAGCATCCTAATGTGCTTCACATATGTCTATGCGTGCAACATTTGTACATTATGCTTTGCTTCATTTTACGACGTGTTAGTCCTTAAGAAATTTACAACACGGTCACCTTCCCTCTGCATGCTTCGCATTATGTTAATTCTCATGGTACGCAGGACATGCCGAAATTTTTCACCTGTATGTGAGCAAAAATTTCACATTCTTGCTGATTTAGTTTGGGGATGCCGACATATATTGTAAGGCTTAAACATTCAAGAACTGCATCTTGTGGAAGGCTATGCGTCCTCTTTTCGTGGCTTGGTATCAGCTATTATGCCGATGCCGGATAAAACAACACATAAATGCCAAAAAGATGCCGGGAAACAAGGCACACAAGGAATGGCGTGCATATGCACTGTGCATTGAGTATTTATGTCATACAGCTGCTATAAAAGAGTCCTTCGTGCAGACTGCTAAGTTTAATTATAAAGAAGTGATAGTGACCGCTGAGCACCCGCTGTCCCAACTGACGTGATCAACCTGCATTGATAGATGATGTGCTGTCATGATTACTTTACATTTGAGGCGACAGATGGTAGGAAAAAAACCACGTTTCTCGCTGAAGCGCCCATATTCACTAAAAGTAGCTTTTTTGTAGAGTTATGTCAGTTCTGATCCAAAAGAAATAGCGGCTAATGATTTTTTGTATAAAAGTCGAACCTGCTGCTACCGCAATCATTGCTTCACGCTTGGGACGAAAACAATGAATTTTAACTCGTTACAGTGATTAACATATTGTGATTAACATATTAGTCATACCCAGCACCTCCACCACTTGTGATGTAACGGTGAAGGCAACCTTTATTAGGCCCAGAAGACACGATGAAGCGACCACGCCCAAGGCACAGAACTCAGACAAGCCAAATCCCCACAGCAGAAGAAGATGACGACCACTCATGATGATGAATATGTGTAAAGATAGATGATGTGCTTAATGAATGCCTACAATATTACCTCCTCTCAAAATAGTAGGCAGGCGTTGTGCCATTCTAGAGAACAGTTGTCAGCCTACCCCTTCACTTTTTTGCTTTGGCCGTTGTTTATTATTACACAAAGATGAGGTTCTATAAAAAAATATTTTAAAATATAGTTGATGCGAACCCGAAATTTACCAGAGAAAAACGGCTCACATCAACAGGCAGTGAATAATGGATGGAGTTAAGTGAAGAACAGAAATACACACAAAAAAACACAGGCAAGTCTCGCGTGCTTACGAAAGCGCTCGGCAGACGCGAAGGCACCAAAATAAACGGCAATAGAGCCATTTCCGGAAAGGGAGATTGCAATCGCTGGAGCGTGGACAATAACTCAATCGGGTGCATCGCAAACGTGCGGGGCTGGAAAGGCCGCTGCCGCCACAATGTGCGGTCGCTGCCGAGAACAAACGGCACATTTAATGCGACAGCAAGATAAACACGAACGACACAGCTTCTACATGGCGAATGGCCGAGAGTAACTTGCACCGTGGGAGAAGAAAAGCCTCGCAGGAACGCTATTGTCTCGTCACTCTTCCCTCGTTCCTTCCTTGCACCGTTGCGGCTAATACACGAGATTTATGCAGCTTGAGCGTGCCCTTCTTTTTTTCACAGAAGACGGCTTTTTCCTATTCCTTCTCTCTCATTCGATCTAGGGGAATGCATTAGTTCAAACATGGAAAGAAACGAGTACGCATCTTTGAATATTACCATAATATTGTAATGGAGCCCAGCTGCGCCACCGGACACAATGAGCACAATGCGTCTCGAGTTATGCAGATGTCCAATCACTCAAACGGGACTAATTTCTCTGTGCCTTGCGAAGAAGCAGGTTTTCTGTATTTTCAGTCCCTAGTCCTAAACGTGAAAAATTTTAGGGACAGTCGGCGACATTGGAGTATCAATGTATGACACATACAAATGATAGGTCACAATATATATGTACCTGCCATAACTAGCACGAACAACATGACGAGGATGTCGTATACATCACGTAACCTTTCCTAACAGTTAGGTGTGTCACATACCCGTAAAAAACAGCCCCTAAAGTGAAAATACGTGCCATAGGTGATTTCTCTTCATATCAACTCCATAACAGCAATAATGATTATTGTTAAGATGACAGTTTTCCGGAGCTCTTGTCGTAGTGACTCGATGGCTGAATCAGTGGTGTTTATGTAACCGAGAAACCCCGATGAATGTAATGAATAAAATCGCAGTTCGAGGTGGTTTTGAAAGTGCACTCCATTGCATAAATGCAGGGGTAGCTGGAAATGTGGTTGCATTGTAGGCTATCCCAGTTGATAACAATTTACCAAGCATTACATGCGTACAATAATGACTCAGCAAGCTAGAGTCAGCTGTTGCTATAGCCCACCTATGGTGCAATACGTCAACGACAACCTTTCATGGTACGCACATAAGAGCGTTTGAATAAAAGCGATCAACGTCTCCGTCTCCGTTGTAGCGTGAGCGCCTAGGTTACACAAAACTAAATCAGGCTAGTAGCCGCAAATTTTTTTCCTATAAAATTGTTCCTCCCAATGCGTGAAAAATGACAGATTTTTTAGAGCACAATACCAGAGTTGATTACCATCCTAATTCGTCTGTCACGGCAACGCAAAAGGAGAAATTGAATTTTTGATTGATTGATATGTGGGGTTTAACGTCCGAAAACCACTATATGATTATGAGAGACGCCGTAGAGGAGGGCTCCGGAAATTTCGACCACCTGGGGTTCTTTAACGTGCACCCAAATCTGAGCACACGGGCCTACAACATTTCCGCCTCCATCGGAAATGCAGCAGCTGCAGCCGGGATTCGAACCCGTGCCCTGCGGGTCAGCAGCCGAGTACCTTAGCCACTAGACCACCGCGGTGGGGCAAAATTGAATTTTTGCAGGTAAACACTGGAGGAAACTTCGTGGTAAAGCGATGTGCGCAAATGAAAGTGATGATACAGAAAGACCGGACAGAGACAGGTGCAAACTTTCAAGTGACTTCAATATTTCGTGAACCCCAGAGATATATAGCCACGAAAGAGACTTAGTCACGTGATCACACGAGTTTGCGCACACCGGCTTACCTTACATTATGAACCAACTCGGCCAGCTGTAACATTTACTGCAGGGAACACAGTGCAAAAGAAGACGAGAACAAGAAAGGGCGACGCTTTGTGTCTGTCTCGCTTTTAATTGCACCTGTCTTCTTTTGTACCGTGTTCCTTGCACTGCAATGTTCCCTCCAGTGCCATAACCCAGAAATAATTAAAAGGTTTATGACCATGTGGTATAATACGTGGATTACCACGAGCTGTGAATGTGCGTTGAAAAGTAGAAGACATGTGGTGGCATGACCGCTGTTTTGGTCACGATGTGAAGCAGAATATATGACTTGTGGCACATAAGTTTCAATAGAGTATCATACCCCTTCCTGTGGACCTCCGGCCCTGTTTCTTTATCACAAAAAAACATACGGCAGCATGGCACAAGATTTCCTTTCCAGATGAAAGAGCCACAAGTTTCCCGTTTCTTTATGTTTATTGGTTGTATTGTTTTATTTGTTGTGCGTAATTTTTGTCGCAGTACATTGCCTTAGAGTATTGTAAAGCAGTAGTGTTACAAGTGGTATGAGTTCTAAAAGATTCAACTTTTTCAAACTAAAGAATAAGAAGATGCCTGAGAGTACAGGTGAGCGTGATAGGCTTTCGAGTGCTTTCGATTGCAACAGATAAATATAATACATAATTGCGACATGCGTTTGTCGATTTCGACCCAAGCAGGTTGCACGCATTTGACGACACTGCTTGGCAGCTGAAGAAGGAAGATTGGACGAATTCTCGTGCCTTCATTTGCCTCGCTTCCTTCCACGTGACATATGCTGTCTTGTGTTCGCAAATTACATATGTTTATCTAATGAGGTTCCTAAAGTTACAACCATTTAATAATAGTCCAAGTTCACTTGAACCGTGGTTTTTGTGAAAGGCTTCTATTGAGGGACAATTGTATACATTTTAACGTACATGCTTAAACAAATTTTTGACAAAACAAAAAACCAAAATTTGTTACTTTTAAAACGAGTAGAGATGAGATGCCAGAGACAAGAAAATGTCACAGAAATGTCAAAGATGTTTGGCTGGAACCGTGAGGCAGTCTTTGTCGACGTAGAACGCTACCAGGAACGTCACCCCTTCGTGGCTGCTGTCGTAGACCACACACAATATTGCAATAGCAGCGCGTCAATCATCACACGAAACGTAGAAACGGCAGAGGAAGTGCCTATTGCAATGGCCATAGCTCACACTAACGCCTCATGTGTAATCAGCGACTCGCAGACAGTCGTTTGAAAGCCCCGCAGTGGTGGTCTAGTGACTAAGGTACTCGGCTGCTGACTCGCAGGTCGCGGGATCAAATCCCGGCTGTGGCGGCTGCATATCCGATGGAGGCGGAAATGTTGTAGGCCCGTGTGCTCAGATTTGGGTGCATGTTAAAGAACCCCAGTTGGTCGAAATTTCTGGAGCCCTCCACTACGGCGTCTCTCATAATCATATGGTGGTTTTGTGACGTTAAATCCCACATATCAATCAATCAACATTCGTTCGTAACTACTCCAGCGGCAGAATCTCCCCCGAGGCATTGCGGACTCTTAGTACCGGCAAAACTCACGAGGCGGACGAATATGTGCACATTCTGTGGTTTCCTGTCCACGCACCACTAAGTAACCCGGAGGACAGTCCGAATGATGTGGCCCACAACGTGGCTCGAGGTCTTACGTTCCTAGTTGCGTCAGATGAAGTGGCCATCCAAACGAACTTTTCTGCGCCGGTGTCGATAAGGGACGATCGGCTCACTAAATTTATCGACATAACTCAACACTATCGACTGCAAAGGCGGGAGTACGCTCCGCCTTACCCCAAGCTAAATCGGGCCGAGTCCGTTCAGTGGCGGCAGCTACTAAAACACGCCCATACTCGAACCCTGTCATCATGCACCACATATATCCCGACGTCTACAGTTCCAGTCTATACCAGTACTGTACCAGCAGAGCCAATCTTGACCATATACTAAGGGAATGTCCAGCATTAGTCAGAAATTCTGGGGTCGCGGCCACCAATGAAGACCTTCGGGTGCGTTGGCGGACTGCGCTGCTCAGTTCGGGCTTGGACAAGCAACTTTGGGCAATCCAGCAGGCCAAGGAAGCTACCGGGAGACACGGTCTCTCCGTTGGCCCCTAGGGGGGGGAGGCCATTCCAGCAATTTGCCAGAAATTAATAATGTCTACATCGCTCTAAAGCCTCCAAAATACGTTGTGATTTACATTTACGGGTGGTGCAAATCGAGAACGTATGTACGAAGTTACAGGCAAACCATTTCAGTTACTGCTGTTTGGCGCATTTAAACCTCCGCCGAGAGAGAAAGCAGCTCTCGCCACACCAAAATGTCGGAAGGAATTGAATTACGGAGGCGTTGAGAGAGCGACCGAAGGCCTCACTTCTAGACTGATCTTCAGTGAAAGAAAGGAATAAGGAAAGCAGGGAACATAGCGCGCTATTGAAGAAAAAAAGAGCTGTGGATAAATGTCAATTGGCATTGTCTAAAGCATGACTGAGGCTACACGAGCAAGCGTGATATGATGTGTTTGAGGTTACCAATATATTACAAGAAATACAGTTAAATATCAACGTTTGCACGATGTGTCAAATACGCCCTTTCACGAAGATAGACGCCACAATGTCTCCGAATTTCCGCTCGCGTGCTGCGCACTTTTGGTGTTACTTTCTTAATCATTACTGCAATGAACGAGCAGGCATAAAGTTGAGAAGAAAGACTTATGAAGATACGCTGAAGTGCGAAAAAGAATGCCATCTTAAGATTCTGCTATTCAGATTTGGGTGCACGTTAAAGAACCCCAAGTGGTCGAAATCTCCGGAGCCCTCCTTTACGGCGTCTCTCATAATCATATGGTGGTATTGGGACGTTAAACGCCACACATCAATCAATCAATCAATCAATCAATCAATCAATCAATCAATGAATCAATGAATCAATCAATCAATCAATTAATCAATCAATCAAGATCCTGCGATTGCACACTATTCTGAACGTGTGAACGCTATCTGCGTATGCAGCTCACTGTTAGAAAATCTCGAAATAATGCAAAAAAGCGTGAATGCGTGTTTCGAAAACGAAAACTGCCAACGAGACATTCCCTTTTTCAGAGCTAAAAGAGCCATGCACCGATAGAGGTGAAGAAATAGTGTGACCTAAATTGTTGAACTCCGGCGAAACGTGGTGAAGGGGCGGTGTTTGCACGCACCTCCAAAAAATGTAGAGGAAGGGGGCATGAGGAGAGCATTCGGCGCTCGGCTGCAGTTCAAACTGCCTGGCGAAGCGCAGATCGTCGCAACGCCTCTTCTATGCCACCACGTTACGCTGAAGAAAAGAAGAACAAGATACAAAAGACAGTTCTGAAAAAAAAAAAAGGCAAATGCAACAATGAAAGGTCACACGCCATCCCCGACCCATGCTCCTTTTTTTTTCGTGCTGTTCTACGCAAAGAGCGTCTAGTAGAAGCCGAAAAAAAAGGTATTTGCCAAAAAGCAACGTGAGATAAAAACGTTTCCGGTGTTTCAAAAGTTTTTGCGCTTGAAGGCATTTATTCCGTCTTCCTTCTTTAAACTTCTTATTTCTTTTGCTGCTTGGAATCAGCCTTTGTAGCGCACCTCTACCTTTCAGCTGGGGGAAAGGTGTGCTTCAAGGTAGGCGTATAAAACCGGTATATTCTTTTAATTTTAAATCTAACACTATCGTGACTCAAAAGGGCTCAGGCTTTTGTTTGCCCAGCATATTTTGGCGTCACCGGCTCAACCTAGAGGACATCACGTGTTTGAGAAAGGTACGAAAAAGGCTTAGCCTTAGGTGTCTTTGTGGTTTGGCTTTGCCATAATTTTTACTTAAGATGGCTTTCAGTTTTATTACCGCCGACTAAAAGCATGACGCTCACCAATCTTCCCCACCCCCTCACCTTATTTCTTCGAGGTAAAGAAAATGAGTAGGCTAATGGAAAGTTTGCGCTTATGGAAGCAACGTGACATCTATTTCTTTATTGCCACTTCAGCCTATTATCGTTTTGTTTCCGGCTTCAATTATTTCTTTTGTAACACGTATGACTGTCAAGCGTGTAATAACGTGGCCTCGCGCTACGCTGGAAATACGCTCAGGCCAAAAAATATAACCGTGCCTTTGCCGCTGATGCCCACAAACGTGGACGTGTTTTTTTTTTGTTACTTCTTGTTCCTTATTTTGTCGTGAGGGGATGTTTACGCTTAAAACTTTAAAACAAGAATTATGATTACATAGCAATTGGGCATGCAATTTATTTTAACCAGAATGACGGCGGCACTTCAAGAATGCTATAGCGCAATAGCGTGTATATGTTGCGACATTGAATAGTTAAATAAAATAGATGGAATTTTCACTATATGAAAAATTATATCAGAAAATACACCCCACATTCATCAATTTTCCTTCGCTCCGCCTGTACTGTCATTATACGGCGCTGGAAGTCTCCATACTGTATGATGTCAGTGCCCGCTAAAAAAATGTCACATGTTCAGAAGTTCCCAGTATTCCCACTATGGCGTACTTGTCAATCTTATTACACGTTCGAAACATAGTAACTAAGTCACTCTTATCATTATTTTTACCGTTCTTATACATTTCCACCCCGTGGTCATCATGTAGTATATGAGACAATTGCTAACTATATACTTTTTTACAATGTTAGGCTCTTTCAATGTTGATATGCCCGACCCTAAATTTTGTCAATTGTTTTCAATAATCACGTCAAGTCAATAATTGTGTCAATAATCACGATGCTGCCTAATAGAAATTATGAACGCAACCATTTATGTTTTTTTCATTATTTGATCAATTAAGCCGCGACTGCGTAGCTAGATGGGAGACCACAGAAGGCAATGCGTAGGTGCACTCCGCAACCACCAATGCGGATAAACGTCCCTTCACGTAACGCTCCATTTCCACCTATACATGTATTGGTGGGTGCCCTCAACGTATACCTTAGTGACTATGTCGTCGGCAGCCGCATGATTGTGCCCACTACTGTGGCGCTGCAGCGGGCAACAACAGACCGTGTCATCTCGCAACAGCATGTGTAATTAGGCTTGTAGGTATTGAGTCATGTTTATACTGAATAAACCGTTGCTCAGAGTAGGCGCCCACGATTTTAACGGTTTTTTCTCCTTCTTGTGTTCGTGTTTCTGTGCGTGCTTTATCCAGTCTCAACACGTCGTATCCCCAACTGGTTCCATCGTTCTTGCGCCCTCCCAACTATCGCCGTCTTTCGACATCCTCTGTGATCCCCGATCATTCTGCCGGTTACGATGACGATGAAGCCGCTCAACGCAAAAACAATCACCCGAATGCAGCACTCCAGAAAATTTCCAAGGCAGTTCTCCTCGATGAACTCGCACCGACGTGTCTGCAGCGTGGCGGCGCGTTGAGTACGTGCGGCCACGCTGCAGACAAAGGGATAAAAGGGATAGCTTTAGCGGAACGCTTTTCACGCTGAATAAAAAAAAATGGCAGCATATCCACGGGGTGAATGGTGGAAGGTGGGGCGAAGCATCCGTCCGTCCATTCGTTCTTGCTTCCGTTCATCCATGCGTGCGTCTGTGTGGCCGCTCTTGCATCCATCCGCCCGTCCATGCGTGCGTCTGTTCGTGCGTCCGCACGTTCATCTGTGCCTCCGTCTCTGCTTTCGTCTATGCATCCGCTCCTGCGTCCGTCCATGCGTCCATCCGTCCGCGCAGCCATCCGTGCATCCGTCCATGCGTCTGTCTGTGTGTCCGTTCGTCCACCTATTCAACACTCCAAGTGCCACCATCTCGCATCTTTTCATCATATATTCCTCATATAGAAGCATCGCCATCGAGCGGACATTTCAAGGACTGAACGAGAGGAGGCACACGCACACTATCTTACGGCTTGCTCTTCGTGTCTACTTCCCACGTTTAACCACCTCGAGTTCATGGTAACATAGTAAAATTATATTATTATTATTATCATTATTATTATTATTATTATTATTATTATTATTATTATTCGTTTTGTGTACATAAAAAATGAATACGCAGAGGAAGTAGACAGGGAACAAATAAAACAGAGGTATACAGAATGACGCGTACTTCGCGGATCATATTGAATCTACCGACGGTGGCAGAGGCCTATAGAGTGTAATTATTCAGTAACGTTGCAAGATCTGGGCACATATACACAGCCCACGCTTCTTGGCTCCAGGAAGTGGTCTCATGGGCATTTGGTCGGGAAAAACTCATAGGGGTATCGCTGGGTGGTGAAGTGTCACTGCAGCTGCAGAAGACGTGCTCTAATATCTCGTCGATTCACCAGGAGTCACACGTGTACAGGTGCCCGTTGTGCCAATGTGAAACGAGCTCCATCTTGTGCACAAACCTCATCCATTGGGTCTGTAATAACGTCGCATATGAGTGCAAAACATTGAGGACAGTGCCATCTTGAAAGAATGATCAACGCACTGTAGGTGACACGTTTGAAACCTAGAAGACTACCGAAATTGATTGATATGTGAGGTTTAACGTCCCGAAACCACCATTTGATTATGAGAGATGCCGTAGTGGAGGGTACCGGAAATTTCGACCACCCGTCGTTCTTTAACGTGCACCCAAATCTGAGTACACGGTCCTACAGCATTTTCGCCTCCAACGAAAATGCAGCCGAAATTATATCCCGCGACCTGTGGGTCAGCAGCCGATTCCCTTAGCCACTAGACCACCGCGGCGGGGTGAGACTACTGAAATACACGTGTACGATTCCAAGCAAGCAAGTAAAGATGTCTTTCCGCATCTTTACTTGATTGAGCAATCAGAATCACTCGAGTATTCACTCGCTAGCGAATAGTTAGAGTCAGTTGGTAGAATAGAATAGTTAGTTGGTAGCAAATAGTTAGAGTTGGCTGCTTTGTTGACTTGACTGATTCGCTACCAGTAATAATTTTACCAGTAACTGTTTGGCTCGTCCGTGACGTGTAATATTGTTTATTTTTTGCGAATTATCCCGACGACTTCTGTTTATGAACAGATTACTCGCGAACAATTGCTATCACCTGGAAGACTGCTAACTGGTGAGTGAAAGTTACGTTACACTGGAAATTTGACCCTGCGAAAGCTTTGCTCACAAACAAATTTACAACGCTATGTTTTCGGAGAAGAAAAAGAACCAATCAACTGGTTTTTGTTAAATATTTCGTCCGATTGCACGTTCTTGCTAATTGATATTCATTGCTCAGGTGAAATGTTTCGTGACGTATATTTCGATATTTCGTGTAGGTCACAAGGCAAAGACGTGATAAGCAACAGGTGGCCACTGTTTTCATTACACTCCGCGAAAGAGGAAGGCCTTGCCTGGCGATTCACTAGCACTTGTGCACCCTCAAGATTACGTAGAGAAGCACACCGAATTGTCTTAGCATGACTAAACAAGCTGTTTCTCCAATGACCGTTGCATGACTCAACGAAAGCTGTCTTCTCGCATACTTATGGAAATTATTGGTACTGGCTAGGAAAACATGATTAATAAATAATAAGCAACCTCTTCTTTCAAATATAAAGATCTAGCCGACAAATAAATAAAGAGACCAGATTGATCTAGCTTTCTATTTTTCATGTCTTCAGATTGTAATCTGATTAAATCCAGGTATTCTCACCATGACATCCATAACCACTATTAAACAACAGTGCTTATAACCTGGTGATGGTAGATTCGTATGCGAAGTTAATGTTCTGAAGGCCTCTGGGAAAATGATCATACAGTAATTAGCGCTCCATATCGTCTACAACAGCTGAAACTACTCACTTGAAGAACTAAAAAATGTGAAACTTTGGAATGTGTAGCTCATAATAGGCGCCCTCTCGCAACACCATGAGAACTGGCGCGTCTTTAAAGAGTATCGCTTTAGTGAATTGCATTCGCTGATGTTGACAAGCTAAGCGTATTCATCGAAACATACGTAGCGACCTTTTTTTTCCCCGCATTAGTGTTTCCTTCCGAGGCACGCAGACTTTCAATCATTTCGTGCAGTTATATATGCAGATAGTTGTGTCAGGCTGATTCCAATGAACGCTTATTAAGAGGGGAAAAAAACCTGCACAAATGAAAGGCACCGTGCATCTTGTTACAAAGGGGAAGAAAAAACATCGATAACACATTCGCTCTTTAGTTTCGCAATCAGATGGAAATTACGCAAACTCATTACTGAGCTGCACGTCAGGAAGCATCTGCTGCCTCGAGAGACAAGAATGACTTCTCTTAAACCGTAATTAGGAAGAAGGCGGAAAAAAGTGCTCAAAGGGCTCTAACCACCCGCAAGGGAAAGCATAAAGTCCCAAAGGATGTCTGACTTGTCCGTAAGCAGTGGTGGAGGCGCACTCTCATCGCTGAAAGCTATAGAGGAGGATGCATGAAAGTCGTTGAGGAGCAAATGCGTAAAATGTGTGGAACGCGTTAATTTTGCTGCTGCTCAACGGCACGCTGTGCTCTTAAGAGAACAAAGACCCACATTGAAATAAAAAAGAGGTTTCCAAAAGAGGTTGAATACACGTTGAGGTAATGAGGGACTGATCTTGTAAAAGAATGGGCTTACAGAGAGAACAGATAATGTATGGGTTTGATATGCTGCCTTGTCAATGTGTCCGATGTCACTCAAATTATTAAGGTCGTATTTTGATGCCGCCATGATCCCGGAGGATGGGAATGGTAGCAGCATCACGCGACATGTGGAAGTGGTTGTGGAATAATGAAACTAGCACTTTCTTTAAGTGAGTAATCCTTGCAAGCGCCTCCATAATTTTTGTTCCTTTTGTGAGCTTCAAAGTGCAGTGCCTGGGTATAAACTTGGATGTCGGAAAGAAGAATTATCATAATGCAGCAAGGTGAGAAAAATGGAGACGATCTTGTGACTTCGAAATGTTGCGAGAGATGTTGAGCATGTGGCAACACGTAGGCATTGTAGGAAAACGTATGCAAGCGTTCAATTAACGAATGTTGCCCTCTAAGCAGCTAAATGTAATGAAAGAGTGCATGATTTTATATCTCGAAAGTACAAGTAGCCTTCTTTATTTTTGGAAACGCCAAATCCTTTCTTTCCTGCTGATTTTCTACTTATTTAGCTTGGTTGATCAATCAGTCTTTGAAACCAGCAAAAACGGCAACACCTTTAGAAGAAGAAGCATCAGAGAAATTTGAAGATCAAAAGCAGCTCTTATAGATGTCTTGATATGAAAACAAAATGCTTGTGTGCTAAATGTGTCATATATATAATATCATAAAGCAAACGCCATTCAAGAGTAGCAGAATTTCAATGCGCTATAATGTGCTTTTCACTAGTTAGGTGCATTCCAACCTAAATTTGTATTGCAAACATTGGGACTAAGGGAGTGTCTAGATTGAATTTTACAATATCAAAATGCCGTGCCTCTGCAGCACAGACTACCCAGTCAAAGCGATAGCTAAAAGGGCGGCCTTTCAGAGCGCTTAGTAAGCTATATTGAGGGCGACTGCTACAGGCGTAGTTGCAAGGGACCCACTACGCTATACATCCTCATAGTACTGGGAAGTTGCGAAATACTCAATGTACCTCTCTTCACCATTCTGCGGAGAAAACCGCTATTTGCCGTTAAGAACTGAAGTCACATTTACAAAAGTGTAGCCTTCATTAGAGCAGAAACACGTGATGGGATTTCGTGGGTAAAAGCAAGTCGCTTATTTACTCTGTTTCCCGCATTTTTTTCACCGCTCTCACTTTAGTGTACAGTATCTTAGCAATGCGGTGGTTCTCCAGGGACCAGCGGTGTTCTTGTTGTGCCTGTTCTAACGATGCCATTATTCAATGGTAATTTCTCACATAAGCTGTGCTATTTTGAGAGGTCCTAAGCAAACTGAAAATAATAACGGGGCACTGAGAAGCTTTTAAAAACAGCGCTGTAATATTCAGGTTGCGTGTACTAATCAAACTCAGAAATAGAAACGAGGAACGAGGATTTTGTTACTGGTTGTACACTTTCAGTTTCGAACAGATAATTCATTGGGTTTGAAGGAGTTTCAAGCACATATATGATCATCAATCGATAATTCTAAGCACTGTACCGCGAAACATGTAGACGGATTTACTTGAATCTACATCTGTCCACTTTTAGAATGGGAAACTTATTCTTTTGTGGAGAAATCTTTGCAATTATTATTGTGCCTATAGATACGGGAACCTTTGTATGTAGACTCAATGAGGCAGGGGTTTGTTTGTTCGTCAGTCTGTCGCTTGGTAACGCAACAAGAATCATCGTAGAAAAATGATAGCATAATAAACATGTTTTTGTGGTGCTTCGTTTCAAGCCCAGAGGCTCATTACAACTCCAAGGTCAGATCACCCTAATAAGTTGGCGAAATTCAGTGTGCCTAAAGAAAGTCATAGCTTTGCCGCAAAGGCGAAGCAATGAACGTGATAGCAACAAACTGTAAGGTCACGCGCAGAATGGCAAGCAGATCGAAACGTGCCCCGTGTTTCTCACGCACAAATGACGCACGGAACGTAATCACAGGTACAGATGAACACGAATAAGCGTCTCAGTTTTTACTTCGCTGTGTCTCAAAAGCACACCCTTTTCGCAAATGGAGGCTGTGCAACGATTGCAGGGACCTTTGTGCGCCCCTCAACTACAACAGAATCGTTCCAATGCAAGCCAGCCAAGACGAATGATCCTCCTCACGGGTGATAAGAGCGCGCGAGAGATGGTACATTCCCCTCCTCTTCGCCGCGGCACGCTCATCGCGCCATCTTGCTGATAATGCTGATAACACGATATCTTCCCCCCTCCCCCCCCCCCCCCCCCCCGAGATGTCCGCCAACAGCGGTAAGTGGTAGATATGAATGCTTGCCGTTTGAACGTCCATGGAGGTATTCCTCTGTGGCTCAGTAGTTAACACCTCTCATTCACGACGTGGAGGTTACACGTTCGGTTCCGCGTGCAGCAGTCTTTTTTTCCTGATTTTTTTTCTTTCTTGCGTTTTCATATATTTAGACACGTATACATATATGGTGCATGACATCGACGCCGACGATAATGGTGAAATCCTGCGAAGAGTGTCCATATAATTGCTATCACAATGAAAGTAACACTTGGTGTATTTTACTTTAACCCTCGAAATTTATTTAACTTTTTTCTGAATTAACAATTTGACCTCTTTCTATTCGTACCGCTTTTACTTATTCTTTGTCATACCCATCTGACCAAGCCTTGTGTCACACTTATGCGGATGTCGGTTTACACTCCCCAATGGAACTAAAAACTAACGAGAAATGGAAATAAACCTAGGATAATTGTTTATTCTTGATATCGTTATTATGGGGTTATGTAAAAGTAAATTGAAAATTTTGGATATCGTATATATGGGGGATAAACAACAAGAGGGAAGGCAGGGAGGTTAACCAAGCACATGCCCGGTTTGCTACCCTACGCTGGAGGAATAGGAAGGGGGCACAAAGATGAGAGAGTGGGGGGAAAGAGAAGAGAAAGAGAGAGAGAGAGAAAACAAAAAGAAGGATTGTCTGTCAATCGGCTGGCGCGTATGCAGCGGTGGCACTACACAAAAGTTAAAGGTGGTCCTCAAAAAAGCACATGACAGCTTTGACTGCTTTTTGAGCCGACGAAAGGCGATGACGGTGTTTCAGTAGCATCTGCACAGACAGTGGCCAATCGTCCAATTGTCGCAATGCGTCCGAAAGCTTCTGTCTTTCAGAGGCAAATCGAGGGCAATGGCATATCAGATGGTCGATGTCTTCTTTGATGCAGTAGACGTCGCATTCCGCATTGTCGGTCAATCCGATGAGGTCTCTATATGCTTTTCTGAAGGCAACCCCCAACCAAAGGCGACAAAGAAGTGAAGCTTCACCTCGACGAAGTCATAGCTCCGTGGGATGGATATAGCTCAGCAAGGGCTAATAATGGACATGTTGAGACACACACATTTCTCTTCCAGGCCTAATGATGACACTAGGAAAACTCCACTCATGCAGTCATTTGTAATATTTTGACGGTTTTCACGTGCGTATTGTTCTGTATACATATCTTCGCTTCCTTTATTTTCTAGAGCCTCATTTATCTAAAGCGTGTTTAAGGCACCCAAACCACCTTTATAATTTTCATGCGATACCTTTGGCGTGTTCGACGTTCATTACGAAGCCGTGAAATATCACTGTGGGGCCGGAGCTAATTAACCTAATTGCGAATCTCCCCCCTCCCCCCCTCTGTTTCTGTCGTCGTCGAGTGCAGTTGGGCTCGATAGTTGCGGGAGTGCGGAGGGTCGGAGACACGCAAAAGCACGACAAATTTTCGAAGTAACTCATTTCCTTTCCTGCGAAACTGCAAGGACCAAACGAACAATGCCCATTTTCTGTAGGAGCTCCACGATGCATTCGGAATTAGTTCGGTGAGACAGCGTTCGAGAACAGATGCTCGTGTGTCTTTTCTTTATGAAAATTTTTAGAAGATTAGTGTGAGAGATAATCAGTTATTTATCGTCAATAATTTGTGAACAATCCTATAGAGCCAAACGGTGTTCAATTTTCTTAATGCAGGTAGACTAATCTTAAGCTATGTGGCTAGCCTAGTGATGGTGATGACGTCAAATGACATGTGTTTTCCATTGTGGTGATGACTGAGCGTCTGACAGCATGCTGAAAATAATGAAACTCTGCTATTTTACTGAAATCAGCAATTTTGATTTACGTAATCTGTGATTTGTTTCAGCCTCCCTAATCATTTTCTGTAGTACTTAGAAAGGGCGTGCCTCAAATAACGTGTTTTGCACTGCGCTTCTTGTCGGGTTGAGCAATATGGAAAACCAAACACTGACCTAAGACACTGTCCCTGCAAATTTTTAACTGGGCATGTACTGCTCTTCTGTGACGAAAAAATGAATAAATTGAGATAAAAAAAGTTTTCTCGGTGAGTATGTTTACAGAGTCACGTTACACCTATTTTGGCAGTACTACGAGATCAACAAATGTATATATGCAAAGAAGCATACAGTTATAATTTATGAGCATTCAATGGCACAGAAGCACGTAATCAGGGAATCTTAGGAAAGACTGAATTTCTACGTACACTTCATTTAACACAAATTAGAGGGACTTCCATTTTTTCTCTCTATTCCTCACACGTTTTCCCTGTACTAACACTTTTCCTTTTGCCTGAAATCGAAGAACAGTTGTAGCCTTGTCGTTCTAGTGCTACGCACAATTTAGTTTTTCATCAGTTTGCAGAGTACTGACCATGAGGACTGCGGCTGTATGATCGTAATGCGCAAGTTGGTTTCTTTTGCAGGTATGCCAATGCAAATGCGAAACTGAATTCAGAATTTTTCAAAACAATTAGTTATCAGATATTTTTATAAGATTGTCGAGTTGACAGAGCGGTTATTTTCTAGCAAATATGTACGAATATGTTCCTTGGCTTTCGTTATAAAAGAAAACAGCGCATGTTTAAGAACGAAAGCCTGGTGAATGTTCTCTAATATATTTTTCCATTTCAAAACGTCAATTTTAACTATACAAATGTAATTGACATCGCTGAAATTAACATTTTCTCACTACTGCTAACTCGACATGTATCCCTTTTGCAGATGGCGCAATTGGAACACGTTTTACCTCGGCTTCTGACTGAGCGAGACATAATACAAACGTAAAATCTGCCGGTTTTCTTATACCTAGCTGATCTCTTTCCGTCGATAAGTTGTTTGTCTTTTCAGTATCAGTGTTACAGCCTAACATATGAAGTAACCTAAGGTTCATTTCGTTTTTGAGACATAACCTTTATACAGTCTGCTTCGCGGAATATATGCCTGCAACAGGAAAAATGGGACTTTCTGCCCGCTGAATAATAGTGTTATTAAAACAGCAAAACAGACAAGGCAAGTAAAAAATAAACATCAGAAAAGAAAGATCGACACGCAATTGCAATTGACCAAGATGACCAATTACAGAACTATGAAGCTCAAATAAAATATTATAAAGTTGAATACTAATAAATTGAAAAAGACGACGCAAGCAAACATGCACTATATACCACAGCTTGCGTCTGAATATACATTCAGTAATGTTTTTTTTATTTCCATTTGCAGGTGCGCGAGCCGATCTCCCACCACCCACGTCTGGTGGTATGGCTGCACCGGCGTTCCTTCATGAGCCACCGGTGCAGGTTGTATTTTCCAACATGACCGGGGCTCTGGTTTCCTGCTCTGCCTCCGGTCAACCCCGACCCGTTATCAGCTGGACAAATGAGACTGGCTCACCTATCGACCATATTCCTGGTCTGCGCCGTGGAAGACCGGACGGCACGCTGGAATTCTTCCCTTTCCGCGGAGAGGACTACCGCCAGGAGGTTCATGCGTCCCGATACCGATGCAGGGCCTCAAACACTCTCGGTTCTGTGTTCAGCCGAAGCGTCCATGTCAAAGCGGGTAAGTGGAAACGCCGTTTACTATTCCTCCACCGGCCGCACAACGTCCCAGTGCTTACGTATATGATGACGCATTAGCTTCGTCTGATTTTAGTGAAATAAGTATCGTAGTTAAAACTTTGGGATAATGACAGTGCACTGAAGTACAAGAACAAATGCAGGTATAGACGTTGCACAAACTGAAAGCTTTTCATATATTATATATTTCGAATAGTTGAGTTAGATATACACAACTAAGCTGACACCGAGCGACATGGCCGGTTTTCTGGCTTCTTCAACTTTCTTCAGTTGTATCAGTGTAGCCCCTCAGTGTCATGACAAGCGTATTTATACCATAGGCGGAATCCAGGACTTCCTTGAGAACATCCATATACGTCTGCGTTTGAAAAACTACGTTCAAAATTAAATCATAGTTTCGCTGCAAGGCGGATGAGGGAATGCGATAGCAACGCATGAGAATTGTATGCGATCTGAAACTAGCCGCTAACGTTTTGGGATCCCACCTCCCGTAACTCTACAGAATGATGGAGCAAGGAAATACGGCCGCGCCCAGGCGAGAAGCAGTTTTTGTGTTGTGTGTCGTCATCACGTGAAGAAATAAGGGAGAGCGTGGCGCGCACGAGCCGGCTCTTGATGTCTGTCGAGATAGTGCGTGCACCAGTGCACGCGACCTTACACTTTGGAATAAAGGTCGCAGTTTCTCCTGGGACAAACCAGTCGCGCCCTCCTCTCCCCAGTGCTGGTGCGGCTGCTTTTTCGCTCGCCAATGGTCGTGCGGGGCGTTTCCTCTGGGCTTCAGGAGGCATCGACGGCAAGTCCCGAGCTAGGGTGCTTTTTTCACATGTGCCCTTCGCGAGGTGATGGTGGCCGGCACGTTTCATCTCTGCTTAAGCTGCGTATATCACCAGTGTTTACGTGTTTCTTATTACAAGACCAAAACATACGATGCGCCGGATGAAGTTTTACATTTGGACTCTATGTGAAACATGATGGTGAAGGGGGTGTTGAAAACCCGCCAAAAGTGTTCAAATAAACGCTGCGCTAATCATCCTTTGGCATAATGTTATCACTGGATGGCACGGCAACATTTCAACAGAAATGTTACTTTTCAAGTCTAACGCTCACCGCAAATGAAAATTGCGAACCGAGACACAACTGAAGTAGTTGCAACACCACTGCAGCTTGCTAAGAAAAACAGCTTCGTATGTGATTCAAACTGTTATTTAAGGAACAAAACGTTGAGTTGTGAGCAGCATGATGCGTCATGCGCTGTTAGCCTAATTACCCTAACCACTCTCCTACATTTAAGCACACGGGAGATATCGTTCACCGAAAGAAGTCACAATACCGAAGTAAAAAAAAAATGCATGTCCCAGAACTTTTTCTCCTCAAAGACCATAAACCCAGTTGAAAAAGAAAGGCTATATAAAATGTCAGTTGTTGGCTGCAGGCGAGGACACACGTAAAGCGGAAACGTTTCTTTTGGCCGAGTGGTGCCATTTACACTGCAACTCATTGCGGGGGGGTCTATTACGTTCCGGCTGAGTGGAAGCAGTCACGTTCGTAGACAACGCCCACACTGCCGCACTCACCATTCCGAATACTAGTCCACAATCGTTTTTATTTCTTTATTCCTAAACGGCCCAGTCAGTGACTTTTTCCTCCTCTGCTATAACTTTCTTTCCCCTCTCCCCTTCCCCAGTGCAGGGTCGCCTCCCGAGGCTAAGCCCTGGTTAACCTCACCACCTTCCACCTTATTTTATCTCTCTCTCTTTCTCTCTCTCCTGTTAAAGAGCCTCGAACACGAGTTATAAGATGCCTTCTCTGATTGACAAAGCTTGCATCTGCAGTTTGAGAGGCAATAGAAAAATTGGCTGCATGTCCACGGAGTGAATGATGGAGAGTGGGGCGAAGCATTCGTCCGTCCATTCGTTCTTGCTTCCGTCCGTCCATGCTTCCGTCTGTGTGACCGTCCATGCGTCCATCCTACCGTCCACGCGTGCGTCTGTTCGTGCGTTCGTCCCTGCGTTCGTCCACGCATCCACCCTTGCGTCCGTTCATACGTTCATCCATGCATCTGTTTGTGTGTCCATTCGTCCATCTATTCAACACTCCAAGTACCACCATCTCGCATCTTTTCATCATATATTCCCCATATAGAAGCACCGCCATCCAACGGACATTCGAAAGACTAAACGACAGATGGCACACGCAAACTTTCTTACGGCTTGCGCTTCGTATCTACTTTCCCCCTTTAGCCACCTTGAGTTCATTCATGGTATATACTAGTTCATTGTAATTATAGCACTGCGGCTCAACGTTCGTTAACCTTTCGAAAGCTAAGGAGGTTACACCCAGCGAGTATAACGTAGCAACCGTTTCTTGTCAGATAGTGCTCAAGTTACATGCCGATGACTGCTAATGGGGATCGCAGCGTGCGCGTTAACTAAAAGCCGAATGTTCCTGTCTCTCATTCCCCAATAGCAGCCATTGGCATGTACATTGAGCACTGTTTTTTATTGTTCAACAATGCAAAGAAGAAATATCTCACCGGCACTACCTTGGAGGTCAAAATGTTATGCTATTTACACACTACAACGGCTACGAGGGATGAATGGGTGCCACTATAAAAAGCTTCGCCCCTAAAATGATTAAAGTTATGTACGAACACTCTCAAAGGAACCATGATAAGATGCGAAGCAGGAATGGTGAGCATGGCGTTTATCCGGTTGAAACGGGAGTCGATGCTGGTGCTGGAAGAACGACTTGAAGCAAAGCAAGATGTAGTATTTACTCGAGTTAATTTTTGTTTGAAACGCAGACACAGGAGGCTGTTTGGGTTTCCTGCAAGTTTCATTAAAGCGTTTGGCAAGACTTCGTAGGCGTCGTTTCTTCACATTCTAGACACGGACGCTGGAGCGGACAGGGACGCGTTTAGCCTCGACAACCGCTGCTTTGTGATTGGTGAAGTGCACGCTGAGAGGTTCTTGCAAACACGCGACGTCGAAGTGGCAGCCGTGAGCGCTGCGAGGAGCGTGCTGCGAGTGAGGGGGAGGGTGACGTCATCGTGCACCTTTGAGGAAACCATGTGAGGGGAACTGACGTCAACGCGAAACTTCGGCGTGACCAGCTTGGCACCAATCCAACACCACCTGCAGCGAGGGGAATGCGTTGCGCGCGTTCGTATGGACGCACGTAAGTACGGCGTTACACACCTGAGTTAAAGAGCTGCTTTACATTTAAAAAAAAAATGAGAAGGCATAAGTTGAACGAGACTGCAAGGTACTTTTTTTAGAAAAGCCTACAATTTATCCCAGCTTAATACCTCAACGCAAAAAATATAAATGCATAAGTAATAATCATAGATAATTATAGCAGCTTGCCTCAGCGGGTAAAATAATGTTTATTTAAGCATAATTGCCTCAATATTGAATTCAAAGCTCATAATAGTGCATTTAAATATAAAAAGCAACATATCTAAATATACTACAAGGGAAACGCTCCAGAGAAAAAAATTTAAAGAGCCCAGACGTGCTTGCTGACATTCACACTAATGGACTTCTGTTTTCCTAAGCGGCCTTGTCATCCTTGACGTGTTAGTTTTACAAAGGCAAGTCTGAAAACGTCAGAACTTTTTTATACTACGCAGATTATCTCCTATCTCTGCATGCTTTATTGTTTTCTACTGTGGTAATGCTCAGAAAGTTTGACGTACATTCCTCAATTTATCTCCCTTCTGTGAGTGATATATCCTGGCTGCCCGATTAGAAGTTTGCAGCAAAGAGGAACAATGACCCATGATTTGTTCACTGGGGTCAGAGGGTGCCACTGTTTGAGACATTCATCACAGACTATTCTCGCAATATGGGAGAAGTGCACTGTCCCGTAAGACTGTGTTTCGGTGGATCGAGAACACGTAATTCTCAATAAACGCAACAAGAAATTTGCCACAAATGGCCAGGTTTGTTGTCGAAAAAAGTTTTGCTGTTGCATGACATTGCACAGCCAAACACTGCGAATCACACAACTGAAATCATAAAAAAAAATGGTTGTTGGAGCACGTTTCTTACGTCTCTGGGCTAGTTTCATGTAATTTTTACTTGTTGAGCCAGTCAAGATTGATTTTCGTCGTAGAATTAGGTCCTATAAATTATGGTTCAAAAGTTGCTTCACGACCAACCGATGACCCTTTATTTGTAAAAAAATGCGTAAATTCGTTGACCGTTGTGCCAAGTTTATTATTAAGGGGGAAGATTACGTAGAAAAATGGCGTTCATTGTACATTTTAAGCTTCAAGCTAATAATCTGTCCAGTGAAAGTTATGGGTAAATATTGCTTTTCTGTGGCGTTCTTTTGAAAAAGATTACACTGAAAAAATGCAATGGCTCTATTGCCGCAGTGATGCAGCCAACCACGGATTTAGGAGGAGGGAAAGAACCAAAGGAAGAAGGAAGGAGTAGAGGAAGTCACGAAGTTAGAGAAGTGGGCTAGTTAACCAGATCGGCATTGTGTAGGATATTTTACGATGGTAGAAGGGTCCCAAGAGAATAAATAAAAAAACTTTTGCGAGAAGGTTAAAAGAAAAACCGCTGATGTGTAACATGCACAGCACGCAGAAGACACTTTTTTTTTCGAATTTAGAGCGATCATTTAAGACTTCTGCTTGGTTTGACAGACTTCTGTCCCGTCAGTAAAACAAGCATGACCCGTCCCCCCCCCCCCTATCCCAGCTTGAGCAGGAGGAGTTATAATTTTTTTTTGTTTCCTCGTGGTCCTCAGTCAGCCATAAAGGAGAGTTTGAGTGGCACCCGAGACGTCGAGATTTTTCATTTTACGAAAGAAAGGTTTTTACTTTGAATACATTTTGTCTGTATTGTTTGTACTGAATCATGGAACACAGACAAATAAAGAGGTCACAGCATGCCGTGTGTTTCATAAAACATTCTTTTACTATCTTGTTCTGGCTTGCTATGTTTAAAAAACACATGCAGGGCAAATATCATAAAACATGGAGGTGGACTTTGCTCTGTCAGATATTTAGTGGCTTTTGAGCCCCACTGAATACATTGTAGTAACCGACGCAAATAAACAATGCAGTTTTGTGTGTGCGTGTGTTTGTTTCTACTGTTAGCTAAGAAATTTTGAAACCTCTGCTGCTTTCCTACACAAAATAGTAATTGTGATGAATTAATTGTCAAGCTAAGGAACTTATAGAGAAGTTTATTTGTTGTAAATACGTAGTCATGTTTACTATATTTACACCCCCCATAATTCCCTTGCTTGATTGTGCAGTGGTTGTAATAAGAGTCATGGGTGTCTAAACACCTTGAACAAAAGTTTGGTTTGTAAAACAACCAGCTTTTAAAAATACATTAAATACAAATCAATTTTGTTGTATGCCTGTCGAATGAGCGCTAAATTTTATAAAATATGGCAACTGGACCTCAAGAGCAGGCCATTGGCAATAAAGGGAGCTGCAACGCCGGAAGCTTTAGGAAGCGACATACAATAATGCATAAGATGCACGCAGAATATTTATTGACAGATGGAGAAATAACCGCAGCTTGCTGCGCAACACAGAAATAAAATTACCCCCGGGTGACTCAATACCTCCAATATTTTAAGATGAAAAATTGAGCTTTATGCTCTAGAAGGAAGAAGAACAGCAAGAGAGAAGGCAGGTATGTTAACCGGGCACAGGGCTGGTTTGCTACCCTAGGCTGGGGGAATGAAAAAGGGGAGTATAGAAATGAGAGAGATGGGAGAGTGAAGGAAAGAGACGAAAAAACTGCCAGTAAATGGGCTGACACGTACGCAGTGCTTGGTACTCTACAAAAGTCAAAGGCATTCACATCAGCTCGTTGTCCTCGGAAAGCTCCCGCTGCACAGTGGACCAAGGGGAGGAGGGGGTATGAGCTAAAATTTCCAAGCAGCACATGATTTTCAGAGATAATGCAGATACCTCTGATATATAAAAATTTGGACAATGTGGCACCCTTGCACAATTAACTAGCGTGGTTACATTTTATCGTATAGGAAAAATAATCCCAAAGAATACGTATGCGTAAAAGGTGTTGAGTTGATTTAGTGGTGTTTTATCGTTTTATTCTGCAGGCATCGCGCGCTCTTTGGCGCCTTGTATTGGTCGCGATATAGTGACATATTACGCATTACCATTTGCTTAGTTTCAACATCAGCTTTACGCAAGACGTCGCAGTCAAGCAGAGTGATGTATATTTGCATTACTATGTCCACTCTCGCTTGATTTCGTGTCTTGTGCGTGCCACAATCAGTGTCCTTCATGTCTTTTCACTCATTTAGTCTTGCTCCTCCTTCTTCGATTTCGGACATTTACTAAACTGTGCAACTCTCTTCCTTTTAGTACTTACAGAAGCAACAAATGTGCTTATCATATGTGACAGTGGCGAACACTTCACAGCAACAGGAGTAAAAACTTTGATAAGCTAACTCATGTGCACGCAATTTATTGTGTCACTTTGGGAAGCTAAAAACACACAGACTGCATAGATCTGGATGTATTGAATAAGTTGCTTGAAGTTATCGCAATTCGTATGCTACTTTTCATCTCGTCGGAAACGCAGAAGGTTTCTCTGTGGTAAACCACAGAGAAGGAAGTGCCGGCTATTATGTGTATTTCTCTCGTTTATGTTCCAGGGCTTTGTAGAAAATCACTCCGCACGTAGTTACAACCAATGATTTTGAAACTATGCCAGATGTCGGCATCCCCAGTGTGCTTTTTGTGTTTTGTTATAATAGCAATAAAAAAGGTGCGCTTACATAAGTATATTCATATCCGTGAGCAAGGCTCCCTCAGACTTTAAGGGGAAGATGGTTGTTACCAACTAGGTAAAACATTCACTCCACGAGTGCGTCACTGCATTTGATGCAACGACTGGTCATTAAAGATCAGTGCTTCTTTGAGCTTGCCGATGAACACTGATAAAACATTACAGAGAGAGATGCTCACATGTACTTCATGACTCTTTCTTCGTCACTTTCGATTTTACCGCGCAGAGGACGCGAGTGCGTATTACACATGCCACAATCCACTGCTGTTTTACCATCCCGCCGGAAACTGTAATGCCTGTATAAAGAATATGCGTTCTTTAAGAATCATAATTTAGCTAGAGGGTCATGCCTCAGAGTGATTCTAATACTTGCATTGCAACTGTTTCTACGATCACGTTTTAAAGAAATCGCCTCTACAGTAATAGTTGAACATCTGTTTACTGCACATACATATAAATTCAGGCCTTTGTATTTTCATGGAAACCATGGACAAAAAGCCAATATGCGTATAGTCAGGCAGATGAATCAAGTAGACGTGTTTCTGGCTGGCTTCCATGTTAGCAGGAGCAGTCAGTATAAGATGAGTACACATAAATCACTTAAGACACTTAGATGAAACCACGCACATGTACCAAGGTGTTGAATATTTAAAAAAAGAAAGCTTCTTAAGCTTAAACATTTGTTGGTGACGTTTACATTCTGATTTCTATTTTCACTATTTCACTACATATCTATGCCTTCGTCCGTACTTACTTGTTCAAGATTATTGTTTTTACTATTAACTATTACTTTTCGACTGCTAATCCTGTAGGACATGCTGTTTTAAATTTGGAAGATGTCTAACGCCCGCGTAAAGCACAATATGTGGTAAACTGATATACAGTGACTGCGCGCTCTCAAGGTTCACCGACAGTTTATGAACGCTTTGTAGAAACCAATGCAGCAATGTTTCGATGTACTCATTGAAAATATCCGGCCAATAATTCCCGGCTTTAACTATTTTTCTAAGCCTGAAAAAACTTGCTACCATATGTTCAAAAACGCATGTGAATAGCTTGGATCGAAAGCTACCGTACCTGACACAAATATTCTGCTCTAAAAGCGAGTGATAAACCAAGTATATATATAAGGGAAACAAGTGTATACTTAAGGGCTCGTTTTTCGCGTTTTACACAATATTAATGAGATCTAACAGACAATAATGCCAAGGAAGATATAGGGGAAGTTATTAGGCCAATTGTAATGTAAGTGAGAAGAAAGAAAAGTGGGTGAAAAGATAACTTGCCGTGGGCAGGATCCGAATCTGCGACCTTCGAATAACGCGTTCGATGCTCTACCACTGAGCTACCACGACAGCTATCCGCCCAGCCATTTTATTGGGTATCCATGTCAATTTAAACGTGGGAGTGTCAGTCAGCGCCACTAGTAGCCATGGCGAAGAGTGTGGTACACTCTTTATGAGCCTGTTTGGCGTCACGTAGCACGTGAACTTATTACTAACTGGCAGCTGACCAATAGTCCCCCGTATACCATCTAGAGGCACCAAGACTGCCAGTACGAGACCCTCGTTAATGAATAAGAGAAACAAGTGTATACTTAAGGGCTCGTTGTAATTTACATAACAATTGGCCTAATAACTTTTCCTATACCTTCCTTGGCATTATTGTCTGTTAGATATCATTAATATTGTGTAAAACACGAAAAAGCAGCCCTTAAATATACGCTTGTTTCCCTTATTCAGTAACGAGGGTCTCGTAGTGGTAGACTTGGTGCCTCTAGGTGTTATACGGGAGACTATTGGTCAGCTGCCAGTTAGTAATAAGTTCACGTGCTATGTGATGCCAAACAGGCTCATAAAGAGTGTACCACAATAGCCGTCATGGCTACTAGCGGCGCTGACTGGCACTCCCACGTTTAAATTGACATAGATACCCAATTAAGTGGCTGGGGGGATAGCTGTCGTGGTAGCTCAGTGGTACAGCATCGAATGCGTTATTCGAAGTTCGCAGGTTCGGATCCTGCCCACGGCAAGTGATCTTTTCACCCACTTTTCTTTCTTCTCATTTACATTACAATTTGCCTAATAACTTCCACTATATTTTCCTTGGCATTATTGTCTGTTAGTTCACGTTAATATTGTGTAAAACACAAAAAACGAGCCCTGAAGTATACACTTGTTTCCCTTATTCATTAAGGAGGGTCTCGTACTGGCAGACTTGGTGCCTCTAGGTTGTATATGGGGGACTATTGGTCAGCTGCCAGTTAGTAATAAGTTCACGTGCTACGTGATGCCAAACAGGCTCATAAAGAGTGTACCACAATAGCCGTCATGGCTACTAGCGGCGCTGACTGGCACTCCCACGTTTAAATTGACTTAGATACCCAATTAAGTGGCTGGGGGGATAGCTGTCGTGGTAGCTCAGTGGTACAGCATCGAATGCGTTATTCGAAGTTCGCAGGTTCGGATCCTGCCCACGGCAAGTGAACTTTTCACCCACTTTTCTTTCTTCTCATTTACATTACAATTTGCCTGATAACTTCCACTATATCTTCCTTGGCATTATTGTCTGTTAGTTCACGTTAATATTGTGTAAAACACGAAAAACGAGCCCTGAAGTATACACTTGTTTCCCTTATTCATTAAGGAGGGTCTCGTACTGGCAGACTTGGTGCCTCTAGGTTGTATATGGGGGACTATTGGTCAGCTGCCAGTTAGTAATAAGTTCACGTGCTACGTAACACCAAACAGGCGCATAAAGAGTGTACCACACTCGCCGCCATGGCTACTAGTGGCGCTGACTGACACTCCCACGTTTATATTGACATAGATATCCAATAAAGTGGCTGGGGGGATAGCAGTCGTGGTAGCTTAGTGGTAGAGAGAGCATCGAACGCGTTATTCGAAGGTCGCAGGTTCGGATCCGGCCCACGGTAAGTAATCTTTTCACCCAGTTTTCTTTCTCTTCATTTACATTACAATTGGCCTAATAGCTTCCCCTATACCTTCTTTGGCATTATTGTCTGGTAGATCTCAATAATATTGTGTAAAACACGAAAAACGAGTCCTTAAGTGTACACTTGTTTCCCTTATTCATTAACGAGGGCCTCGTACTGGCAGACTTGGTGCCTCTAGGTTGTATACGGGGGACTATTGGTCAGCTGCCAGTTAGTAACAAGGTCACGTGCTACGTGACACCAAACAAGCTCATAAAGAGTGTACCACACTCGCCGCCATGGCTACTAGTGGCGCTGACTGACACTTCCACGTTTAAATTGACATAGATACCCAATAAAGTGGCTGGGGGGATAGCTGTCGTGGTAGCTCAGTGGTAGAGCATCAAACGCGTTATTTGAAGGTCGCAGGTTCGGATCCTGCCCATGGCAAGTTATCTTTTCACCCAATTTTCTTTCTTCTCATTTACATTTCAATTGGCCTAATAACTTCCCCTATACCTTCCTTGGCATTATTGTCTGTTTGATCTCCTATATATATATATATATATATATATATATATATATATATATATATATATATATATATATATATATATATATAATGTCGGCGACAAAGCAGCGCACAAATTTTTGCGGCACAGGAACAAACGACGACAGCCCAACAACAAGCTTCACGCTTGAGAAAAAGCTGTAAGTGATGCGTTCGCTTCACATTCTGATATATGACAGGATTTGCTCTTCGCCGAGTCTGATCACATTTGCGCATGAACAAGTCTGTGTCGCAGAGAGCTAAAACCAGCATATAAGCGCCGAATACCTCGAACACCGAAACAAATTCTAGCATCCGGTGAAATATGGACAAATAGCACCACACACTTTTTTTAGTACAACTTCTTTGTAGCCGTGCTTCCGTGACAGCTTATATGAGAAAGCAAAAACAGCAGAACGGCATAAGCAACTTGTGCACCACCGTGCTTTAGCTGATAATGTACACAGGTATTTTTGCACCTGTCACCGGATTGTCTCTACCCTCCTGTATGTTATGCTACGTCTGCACTACTGCAATCCGTGCACGGCAAGCTGAAACCAGGTGGGATGCTGGCACTTCTGTTTTATTTTTCTCTGTGTATAGGAGTAAAAAGTTTGATTAAGCAATGTGAATAGCAGCGTAAAGTAAATTTACGGTGATAACACGCGCAATAAACGTACTCAACGTCGCAGTCAAAAAACCGCTTGAAGATGAAAAGCTTCATGCTGTCTGCCCCAGCTGGGTTTCCTAAAACGTCGAGTTTGTGGTCCACAGCAGATAAAAAACATGTGTATTTTCAGTTACCTGAACAAGCCTTATTATCACTACATTTCCGCAAACGCAAACAAAACACATCAACTTCTGTATTGGGAAGACAAAGAAAAGGTAACTCTGAAGTTTTTGTAAATTTCCATTGATCAAGGCTTTCACTGTCCTTATATTACGCGTAAACTTCCATACACTGTGTTTCGTTAGGCGTTGTCTAGTTGTTATCTCATTTCACTTGGTATATAGGAGACACTTCGAATATAGCAACGCGATAATAATTCGATTCTTGGAAATACACTGCCATTAGATGGGTTAACTAAACACAACACCGTTTTTTTGTCATTTTAGGTTTGAACTTATGATTAAACACGTTTCATGTTTGAAAATTTTAACATTTACATTGTCGTTAGATGACAAAAAATGTATCAGAAAATTCTTCCTCATCTGCTTTGCTTTATGAAGACTGCATTTTCAAATGACGCAGCTTACTAATCCCTTCAATATTATCATTTGTATGCTCAGCAAGTGGGCAACTCTGTTATTAGGAACGGATAACTAGGAACCATTGCCTTTAATGTGTGTTTGCATGTGAGATCTCTGAAAGCACGAGTACGTTTTTCTTGTCACTGATGTTTGGGAACTTCAGGGGTAGATGTATGCCAATGCATCGCGGTCTTTTGGAAGCTGTGAACTTGCTTAACCAGCACTTGATGGTATAATTGAAAGTTTGCACTGCACCACAGTAACATAGCCAGGAGGTAGCACTGCAGGCCCGTCTTCTCCTCCCTTCCCCCAAACTTTTTTCCTCATGGCATACAGAGCAAAAAATGACCCCCTTTAGGAGTGCCCTCCACGAAATCGAAAAGGTGCCCTCCCCCCCCCCCCCCCCAAAAAAAATGTAAGGCTACGCTCCTGCTACGCTGTTTCTACATACTTAGAGCAGTACGTGACCCTGGAGTACGTCCTCTTCTACATTATCCGGAATAAAACTCAACCAATATGCTAAGAAAACATTGCTAGAGTTATTAGGTGCGTGCATAAAGGCCTTTTTTTTTTGCTTTTTTCTGAACAGCTTCAGCCATGTATACAGTTCATTTAATGCGAACAGTGTGCCACGGTCGAAAGTAGGTACATGCTTTCTGCTCGTGAACAGGCTCATTCCTTACTGCACCTTAGCGGAAACTAGTGTTTCTACGCTCTAATAAAAGAAAAATGAGGTACGGTGAACCTTTGCCACGAAACTCACAATTCAATCTAAGCAGAGAACGAACGGAACAATTTTGCTCCTTTCATTCATTGCAGCGGCACTGAGTACATTGTTACAGCCGCCTCGGCGTTCCTATCAACACTTTGAACTTTTCTTGGCAGGGGCATATATATGTTACTGCGTGTTAAGTATTTAGAATACTGAGGTGTCCTTGTTCAAAATCATCTAGGAGGCGCCTGGTCGTCCCGCTTCTCTCTCTCTCTTTTCGCTCTGAAAGGAGGAACAGTTATGATAGCATTAGGTTCTGCGTAGGGTGCTAGACGAGAAGTAGCTACCGGAAGGAAGGTCCTTTGCATGCTTAATGCTGGTGCAAGAGATTCTTTCTATCTCTCTTTCTTTCTTTCGGTCTTTCTTTCTTTCCTTCTTTCTTTCTTTCTTTCTTTATAGATTCAGCAGGGAACCTCGAGTATTTCCGGCATTACACGCTGCTGTTTTCATTCTGAACTTCATTTTCTTTTTTGTTACTTGAAGGATTTCAACCCTTCACCCAACTTGCAGCTCGGCATCTCGCTCGACCCGGTTTATGCCCGTATATCCGAGTGCCGAGAGAAAAAGAGATAGAGAGAGAAAGAGAAGTAATGCAGGGTTCCCAAGTGAATGGTAGTAAAACCTTGCAGTCCCGCATAATTCAGACTCCTCGCTAGAGCAAAACTGCAGCTATACTCTGCCTGAGACCCACGAGCGGAAAAATGACGAACCGAGCTCGAAAATAGAAGCACAGTCGACGGAATGCGCTCTTTTTGAGCCACGTGTGCTTTGAAAGGAAGCAACGCTATGTGTTTCAAATCTCGCTTTCTCTGCAAGCGTGAGAGTGCACGAATAAATAGCAGAGACGCAGGCTTTTTTGCGCCCTACACTTTTCTAGAAGTCACTGTTTGCTGTTTTTTTTTCTTTTTGTTTTATTGTTGTTAAAACTGCAGTAGCCTGTATGGAGCATCAGCAAACACCGTCAATGTATTTAGCCGAGTGAAAAGCTGCATACCACCAGCGTTTATTCACAGTTCAGAGTCTCACGCAGGAGGAAGTGAAAACTAAAACTATCTATAAATGTTAAGATGGGAAGAACAATTAGATAAAAACTAGGCCCATGTTTTCTGTTGTTAATAGAACATTTTAAAATATGTTTTGCATATATCTATAAACCGAACAAGGTTGGCAGACGAAGAAAAAAAAGAACGTCAGTCTCAGTAAACTCGTAAAAAAGTAGGAAGAAATACTTTTTTCGTTAAAGAAAACATTCAGCAGGAACAATTAGATAATATCTACAACGGCAGCACACATTGTGAACCCGAAGCAAATCAACATCTACTTTACGATTCCTTAGACTTCTGGTTGTTCAAAGTACATTTCTCCTTCCGGTTTTTTCGAAGTGGCTTCTTTTTCGCTCTCTCGGAGCGTACTTCTGCTATTGCCTTTGAGCTTTTACAGCATCTTTGTGGCCTTTGTCACAATGTCGCGTCTATCAGACGCTTTCGTGTGATGTAATAACACTATCTCACTTTGACCTTTTCCAGAAAAATATTGCCGTTTGCTACAATAAAATTCACCAGTATTGCGCAGTGGAAAAACTGCTGAATACTCCAGGCTCCAGAGATTTTGCAAGTAGGTTGAACGTGTCTAAAAAAACACAACCACAGAGTTAAACTAGTGAATAATTGCGAATAACAATTTTTTTCATACGGTGAGTTTTCGAGCTTACTCAGCTATAGTCGTTGCGTTGTATATCACACGAAACTGTAGTATACATACCAATAAATAGTGGTCATTGGAAGCCTAGTTTAAATTGCAGTGTAGTTGAAATTGCATATTGAGAATAATAGACCTTTTGTAATTTCTGTGATGGGCACACTAATGGCGCAACGTGCTCAATAAAGAAAAAAAAATAGTATCATATATAAGCAATATTTGAACTGTTGCGTTCGAGGCATCTAGAACGATGTTTATTGAATACTGATGGGGACACAGCGCATGCGGAACTCACAGTTTCTATCATATTTCAGCATAGTTGTACATCGGCTCTCTCGATCAGTGCTGATTTATGTGCTGTGATACCCATAGAAGTAGGACGCCACTCTTCGATATGATCCCGTCACGAGAAAAAGAATAGGTATTTGCTCGGAGGTGGCGATGCGCGATGAGAGGGGAGCAGAATGAGCGTTTGTGTTTTTGTCTATGTGGTATCACATCTAATCAGAGGTATTAGGTACCATGAACGCACAAAGCGCTTTCGTAAACTAGACAGTCGCTTCAAAGGCCCACCATAGCGTAAGCTTGCTTGCTTGCTTTCTTGCTTTGCTTGTGTGCTTGTTTCTATATGCTTTGGCTGGTACCAGCTATGGGATATTGGCCATTAAACCAGTGACTATTTTAATGGGGGAAAACGAGTTTTTTAAAATATTGATAAAGAAAGCTTAACTATTCAGTCATGTGGGAAATATAACAGTGCATATTCACTCGGTGACATGAATAAAGTAGATAAATATCTAATATCTGAAAGGAATAAATGAATGATACTAATGAAAATCTAGCTCCAAAGAGCTAGATTTTCATTAGTTAAAAAAAGGAAACAAGAAAATTTAACAAGCAAACGTTTCTGTGTCCCTCAGAAGTTAGACGCTCCTTTTGCTGTGGCCTAGAGAAGAAGCCCCAATGGAAAGGATATTTTCAGAATTAAGGGTAATGTTTAATGTTTGGAATATACTTTTTAAATTATTCTTACTGTGGCTTGCGAAACGTGGGCAAATAAGTAAATCATTATCGATGTTTTGCGGCTCCTGTCAGTAAATGCAAAAAGGAGATGGCATGTGATCAGACCTCTAAAATAGAAATGTATAGGTGGAATTCGGCACTAAAAGTTTGTGATGCACACTTTTAATTTGTGAGAGGGGCACTATTTAATATTCCAAGGAAAAAAATCTTACCGTATTTTTGAACTGGTTATATAATTTCTGAATAGTGATTTCTGAATACTGAATATTGCTGTTCCGAATAGTGATATAAACGAGACCCCGTTCTTATTCATTCACGAGCGCCAAACAATCTCATCTGCCGAAGCAATGAATGAGGTCCACCACATTATGATTTACCACGTTTTATTCAACGGCAGAGTTTTCTTTAGGTGTGTGCTCCAGCAAATTCCCTCCTTTGCATTCTCCCACGCAAGGACAAAGTGTAATTTCTCACTACGCCGCTTGTTCGTGGCTCCGTTGTACACAAAGGTCCAAATGAGAATCTGAATAGTTTCACATAAGTACATCTGCGTCTACGTCGACCTAATAAGGCTAACAGTGTTGTAAGAGTAACACAATAATAGTGGAAATGAACTCACAAACACGAATTATTTTTCTTAAGCAGCGAAATTAACATTAGGCACGTAGTGTCTGAGCCTTTCAAAAATATTCAGTAGAAGGAATCGGGAAGTCCTTCCGCAAAGTAGTACAATAATTTGTTAAACAAAACAAGGCAGAAGAAATACGCAACGTCTCATTACTCTAGAATTCATCATTCTGTTTTAAAGCCACGTGCATAATTTTTTTTTCCATGAGCTACAACGCACAAGACGACTACTGAGCTTTCGAAGGAACACGTTAAACGGATACGCAATTACGACTGCATATCCGGCGACATTAAATCGAGGGACGGCCATAAAAAAACTCCGTATATCGCAGCTGCGTGACGAACACATGAGAGAAAGTTGTGAAAACACTCTCTGTGATAGGATACAGCGTGCGACGAAATGAAGGCGTTGAAGACAAACGCACGCAAGCTGAAACGGGAGCGTTCGACTCCTATATACCGGGCGCTCGGATCGATGCCAGCGAGGATGCTGGTGCTTTGATGAGGGAGGTGGATATCGACTTTGTATTATCGGCAGGGACTTCCGTGCATGAGGCCGCAGCTTTCACTTCTTGCTTCCTGTTCTTCCTGGTAGTCATCGTTCTTTTCTCTTTTTTTTTTCAGCAAGCCACGTTCGCTTTTTTCTACATCTTCTCTGCGGTCGGAGAGCAGCCGGTGTGCTCGGTTTCATGCTATGTCCTCCTTTTCTCTATATCTTGTTCTTGACTTCTATAACAGCAGCCCTCGCAAACACGGGCAGCGATGGCTTGTCCGGGCACGCTGACCTTGCCATCTGTCGCCTTCGAAGGAGGCTCCCGTGGCTGCTCAGACAGTTGGCACGACACGGTTTCCCGTCACACGCTGTTGTTCACTCGGCTTCTGCCACTTGCTCCTCTGTCATCAGCCGTTGCATATTGAAACGAACAGGCTGCAACGCAGAGTAGGCGGTTCGCGTGAAGCAGGGAATTGTCAAAGCAGGCACGCATGGCGCTGCAACAAAGAGCGTCACGTGCGAGGAGCAAAGTCCGCGTTAACCAAGTCGTGGCTGCAAAAAAGTGGCAAATAAATGCTAGTCAATAGAAGATATTAGAAAGAAACAATAAAAGAAAATTCAAAAAGGAAATAACGTTAGATGATTCATACATATCTCTCATGATAGGCACATCTGCCGTTGCTCTAGTTTATTTTGCCGTGATGGGAACACGGTTGCCTAGTTTAATAAATATTTTGAGCGATATGTTTCTTGGCTGAAAACGAGAGTAAATCATTAGCTCAGCAGCACAGGCAAGTAAACTGCATATAAACAGAAAACATTGTCGCCGTCTTTACACATATACACAATGCTACCTCTTACCAATTTATAAGCTGATTGTTTGCGTAGTGCTTAAGGTATATCACTCCAACGTACCGCGAAGTGGTCATGAATTACCGCACCGCAATTCTGCACGTAGGCATACGTATAGAATGCAACTTCTAGCTACATCTAGTGCAAACACAGTAGGCCTCAATGTTTCAAAAATAGGTACATTTTACTTTTGGGGCTTTTATATGGCTTGCATTTCTAATGTATTAAACGTGCGATTTCTTTCGACAGTCTAAGGAGTTCTCTGTGTTCATATTCTTCCGGAGCTGAGCGAATTTTCCGTTTTAGCCCTCAAATGAAGGGCGCAGTTATTGTGCGATGATTTCCCCAAAACTTTTACGTCAGCATCTGATAGGCACTCTCTTAATGTATAGCAGCCATTTGATTTCTTCACAAGTAACATGTTTGGGAAATTTGGTCGGGCCACATGAGAGGTTCACAATATAGCTTCACACTAGGACACTCATTTTCCCGGAATATTCAGAACAGTTACGCACACTTGCTAGCCGGAGAATTCGTTGCACTTGAGGGTCCACCAGATAAAAAATTTTAGAAAATTAGTCCTTCCACTTGTGAACTTGGAATATCATCAAAGCTTTAAGCGGCTGTTTTCAAATTGTCTTATCCTAGCGAGGTCATGGGATATCTTTTGATGCCACACTGACCACGGCCGAGCCCCAAGTGGCGTATATGCGCATGATCGGAAGGCGTGGCCGCACCAGCCTTTCTTCAACGAGGAGGATGGGAAGCAAACGTTTATTTATCTAAACAGTGTAGCGGTGTAGGTTTCGCGTCCACCTTAGGTGGGAGGTCCCCTCATTCCGAGGACCCTCTGGCCTTCGCTCCCTCCTTGGCCTTGGCGACGAGACGTCCTTGTTGGTCCAGGTCGTCCAAGGCGACCTTGGCCTCCCACGTTTCGAGAAGGTGTTTGTTTCCTTGAACAGCGTCGCAGGTATTCGGAGGAGACGATAGGATAACGAGCACCAGTGCTGGTCTGTTTGGGTGAAAACTGCGGATGTATAGCTTGCTGTACATACGAGCTATTAGGGTGGTCCGAAGATGATGATTAGAGGCGCGCGACTATAGCAGGCACGGAGACACCACAGAGTGGCTCATCGGCTATGTGTGTCAACTGGGAAACGGGGTTGTGGGGCTGCTGGGGCGGAGGTTGCTCCGCTTTGTGTAGGTACGCGCAGCTGTTGCAGGTGGCCAACAAGAGCACAACCCTCTGAAGCAACGAGTCTCAGCGCATCCCACACCGGAAGTTGTTAACGGCAATTAGACACTGCCATATTAGGAGCGAAGCTCCTTAAGGCGTGGGTTGTGCGTCCCCTGTATGTAGCCACCTCTCGTTCAGTTCTAAGTATTACGCTAGCCACCGCCCGATCTAAAGGGTACAGCCATATCCATCCATCCATCCGTCCGTCCATCCATCCATCCATCCATCCATCCATCCATCCATCCATCCATCCATCCATCCGTCCGTCCGTCCGTCCGTCCGTCCGTCCGTCCGTCCGTCCGTCCATCCGTCCATCCATCCATCCGTCCATCCGTCCGTCCATCCGTCCATCCGTCCATCCATCCGTGCGTCCGTCCGTCCGTCCGTCCGTCCGTCCGTCCATCCATCCATCCGTCCATCCGTCCATCCGTCCGTCCGTCCGTCCGTCCGTCCATCCGTCCGTCCGTCCATCCATCCGTCCGTCCGTCTGTCCGTCCATCCGTCCGTCCATCCGTCCGTCCGTCCGTCCAAAAGATGCAAGATGTTATAAACTAGACGGCGGTACGTGTAGTTGATTATGAAAGATGCGAGGTGTTATAAAATGGGAATGATGCCACATATGGCGCGTGTCATCGTTCGATATAGTGCGGCGACGTACGCTAGGGGAAGCGTTGCAATAAAATCGAGTGGGCAAAATGTACAGAGGATTCATGGTTTACCAGGTTTACCTCCAGAGCTTCGCCCACTCATCATCATTCACTTCGTGGATATGGCGGCATTTTTTTTCTCTACTAACCACTGACGATCACACACTGCACCGGTACCCAAATAAATTGCAGACCCTATTCCCGTTAAAACTTGCAGTATCTCGGAATGAACTGGTCCAGTTTGTAAGCAACTTTCTTTTTGGAATTCTCGGCCTCGTGATATCGTGAAGATTCTGGTGAGCATCGCGTTCGTAACAACATCATCGAACTGATCTTCTTTCAGTCATTTTAGATCCGGGATGTCGACTGAACTGGCGTTTGTCTTGTCGTTGGCGCTCTAGATGGCCGTCCAGTGTGGTTACGCCCTGTCTGGAAGGCGGCGAGAAACTTGAGCGTGGCGCCACTTGCGTGCTGCCTCTAAGAAATGACTCGACGACCTGGAGCGTATTGGTAAACATATATGCCACAGTTTTAAATGCGAAGCATTTCTTAGCGAACTCCCGCGACTTTGAGCTTATCTATCTACCTAGCAGCCAACGACTTTTAGCTCTCCTGGCCGTTTCGATAATGCTATCGATACCAAACTTGGTATGGCATAAGATGACTGTATGAAAAACATATTTCACTAGCCATAACAATAAAATCATGATTTGTATATCATGAATATCATGATTTACATTTCGTGATCCTGCAGCTCCTACGGTGGTTTCGTTACATGGCATGTTGCAAAACCTGTATGTTAGGACGTGATTGCATGGCGAACACAATCGACAGACCCTAACATGAAAATCATGATATTCGTGTCACGTAACAACATGACTACGTGCCGTGCTTATGATGCACTGGTGGCCGTTTCGCTAGCGTCCCGTATACCTAATTTGGTATTACGGGACGTGAATGGGTGACGAAGGTATGATGCGAGTGCCAACATAATAAACATGAGATGCTTGTCATGTAACAACATGACTACAAGTCATGCTCATGATGCGCTCGCAGCCATTTCGCTAGCTTCACATGTACCAAACTTGGTATTACGCGACGCGAACGGACGACATAGGTAAAAGACATATACAAACAGGATAATCACGACATGCGTGTCATGCAACAACATGACTACATGCCACATTTATGATGCGCTCACGGCCGTTTCTCTAGCTTCACACATGCCAAATTTGGTATTACGTGACGTCGATGGATGAAGAAGGTATGTGACTGGTTCAGACATGATAATCATGAGATGTTTGTCATGTGAGAACATGACGACATGCTGGAGTCAAGGCAGCAATACATTTTGACGTGACGCGGTGCGCGTGCTCGCCGGCGTTCATTTTGTCGCGTCACGCCGGCGTTGCGACGCCAGGCGCCGGTCCTGCCATATTCTTGCAGGCCCGCGCCGCGCTGCGTTGCTTTGACGATTGCGCGTTTCAGCGCGTCCGGCGTCCCTCCATCACGAAAACAGGGAGACGCAGTGTTGTCTGGGTAACGCATCGGCGCAAAATGCACCATATCGCATTTCAGACCGGTTGGCGGCGGGCCGCGGCAACGGACGTTGTCGCGTGGTCGCGCCTGGCTTGATACTATAGCGTGCTCGCGTTTGGATAACGTAGCGTTTGGCTAACGTAGTTTGGCTAACCCAGCGTGCGCGCGCGTCAACACCAGATTGGAGTATATTGGCTCGTTCATGAAGCGCTTGCGGCCGTTTCGCTAGCTGCACATATAGCAAATTTTGTGGTAAGTGAGGTCAATGAATAACGAAAGTATACAACTAGTGCAAATATGATAATCCAGACACGCGTGTCATGCCAGAACATGACAACATACCACTGTCATACCGCATTCACGATCGATTCGCTAGCTCTACATATACTGAAATTGGTATCACGTGACGTGAATAGTTGACGAAGGTAGACGACACGCCCAAACAAGATAATCATGACACAGAAGGCATGTACTGCATCATTTCCTTCTACCTCGTAACGTTGTGCTGATTTTAAAATGACATATGAACCTTTCTCACTCGTGCTTCGCATATCATCGATTCCCACTGTAGGTGGATGGGATCTGCCGATTTTTTAGATGTCAATCGTTCACAGCCTCATTGTAAAATCATATTCTGGCTTGCGTATTGAAGAGAACAAGTTGGTATGTCTCGATCTTCCTTCCGCCTTTTGTGACGACGTAGGATGTATGTGTGTCGGCGTCGGATTTCCTGTCGCAATGAAGAACAGTAAGAGGAAAATAAACTAAAAAATATAAATAATTTAGATATAAAACAATCCACGCAATTACTGCTCATAACGCAATTGACTTCTTGCCCTCTGTTAACTCTTAATCTCTACTTTCGGGCAATAACTTAATGCCCAGTTTTCACTTCTAATATCATGATTCGCTTTCATTATCCGATTCTAGTATGCTTACAAATACGATCAAAAAGAACTGAAAATAGTTTAACGCTGTCTTCCTGCAATCTGAGTCGAATGATTTAGCCGTATGACAAATTTCCTTCTTCCAACGTCATTCAAGCAATACTTCACAATTCAAAGGAAGACAAAAGCATTGAAAGTATTCAGGCAATGGTTACGATTGAAATGTCAGGAAGAGATAATTTTTTTTTTTGTATTCTAAATCGACATGGTGTGTTGCTTGCGAATGTTTTCATATTTGTAATGGTTACATTCAATTCAGACAGCTGATGTCTAGTTCATCGCAAGCTGTGTATTTGCTGCGCTTTTTTGTGCAGTGTGTGTGTGTGTGTGTGTGTGTTTTTACAACTGAAATATGAGGAGCGCTGACGGTGAAACTTTGAA
This sequence comes from Rhipicephalus microplus, assembly GCF_043290135.1. NCBI lineage: Eukaryota > Metazoa > Arthropoda > Arachnida > Ixodida > Ixodidae > Rhipicephalus > Rhipicephalus microplus. Next base: position 184,499,637 of record NC_134701.1, read on the forward strand.
AGCCATAGCTTCCTTTCCGTGATCTCGGTGCGTGCATTTGTTCTCACTGAGAATGGAACGACTGGCTTCTGTTTCCAAGTGCCATGCTTTATCGAGCTTATTTGGAAGGCCTAGTTTCTTCTTTCCCCGCTGCTTTCGACTCCAAGTACAACTTGCCGCAGGGTTCTCTTGCTTGAAGTAGAACAAATTTCCGAAAAAATAATCAGAACCATATCAGCACAGTTGTGATTAGCAAATTATCATTCCTATAGTGAACACCAGCGCCGAACTATCCAGTGTGCCTAGGGGAGACTTCTTGATCGGATTTTCACAGAAGAAAGCTTTGGGAGCTTGGTCTCACAGCGCATCAATTTAGCAAGCCACCTGAGCCCTACTTCAGTTCTTGGAAGCAAATAATCGATCGATCGTTTGTGGTATGGTGCAGTGTGTGTATGCGTGCGTTTCGAAATGTTTGCATTTTTGTTTTTTTTCCATAACATCTCTTTTACTCTTATTTTTCTCTTTGTTTGTAGTCTAGTTAACCTCGCAGCGTTTCCTGTATTCTTTATCTCTGTCTAGTTTTTATGGAGGCACTTTTTCAAGATATTTGAGATGACAGATCTCTTTCGGAGGCACACTCCTTGTCTTTCAGACTATTTTGTTTTCCACTGAGCAACCTGGTTACTGGGACATTTAATTCGCTCCCTCGCTAATCTATGTCACGCTCACAGAGGCATTCTGAAGCACAACCGCGAAGGGCTATAGACGACTGAGCTCTTACGTTAAATGGTAATGACCGCAATAGAGACAACAGTGGATCACTAACCCGAATCACTTCTCGTCGGTAGCTTTATTTTACAAGACCTTACTCAGCTGCCCGGAATCCTCTAGACGAGTTTGCCAAGCAGTCAGGTCTTCGCTCTCTGTCATTTTAAACACCGTGAACTTGGCCCTCTAGATTGCATGCCATTGCTAGTAGTTTTATTTACTTCAAGTAGGTGTAAAATTTTTTATTAAACCTCCTTGATTTCAACTCACGTCACAGAACCACACACTTGAGCTTAGACAACATGTTCAAATAAATAAAATAAATAAATAAATAAATACGAGTAAGTTCGGTGCGTAAATAAATTGAGTGCTTTCGGCTGCCCATTTCACAGAATATAGAACACTTGTAATCAAGCTGCATGCTTAAAGTTCCTCGAACATATCGTAATAATGATTGACCGTCGTTTTTGTAACGACGAAGCCAACACACTTTATTACCTTCGTGTCCAATTGGTTTTAAAAGTTATCTACGAGGCACATCGTAGAGGTATTTCCTGTATAGTTCATAACGTGCTCTGCTAACAACTTTGTAAATATCCAGCGTTGTTGAGGGTAACCAAAACCTATTCCAAACCCACCTTAATAGAAAAAAATAATGAAGGAAGCAAAACTTGAATGACGCGTTTGCACCGCTTTCAAGAGTAAAACGCAACAGTCACATCGGACCATGTTCGTACCACCTACCGAATCCCTCACGTGGCTTCGCTTATTGGTGTACACTGAAACCTTGTCGCTATGAAATAAAAGTGCGAATGCTGTCTAGAGTCAAACATCAATTCATACGGCGCGACGAAACGTAGCACCCGGAAGGCGAGGTCGCCTAAATGCTCACCGTGAGCTCGTTGCCCGTTTGTTTGGTGGTAAGTCAAACCGCTGAAGAACCTCCGAGATTTGCGTACTGCTAGAGCTACATGGTGTACATAAAAAGCTTCTTGTAGTGTACTGAAGGGTGTATGAGTGGCGGCCTAGCGGCTAAATCCTTGTCTCTGTGGAGCTTGTGGCCACAGGTTCGAATACATTGTTCGACTACAGTAGAAAATGTTTTACTATTTGCTTATTTGCATGTGGTTGTATGTGTTACGTGATTATTATTGTATATGTGACAATTATCCACCAGCTCCTCGATTTGCATGTCCGGCGAATAGCCAGGATAACATCTTAAGCTTCCCACTGAGATATTTTTTTGCTCTCTAATTTATTCTTTTTATTAGACATCATAAAATATACATCGCTTTTGTATGCTACCTCGAAATTTTGTCGATTTGTGTATACCAATTGACTGGTACTATTGCCCACTGTAAATGCTTTTTACAAGTACTTTTTATATTTCTGACATTTAACTTTTGAAAGTGAAGTTGTTAGCACGACATCAAAGTCTGCCGTGTTTTTGCGCCACGCAGTCGCGCGCAGGAGTAGTTATTGTTGTTTTTACATAAAAAATAGCGTCAGACTTCAGGCGTGACAACTTTTACTTGGGCAGAAAAAGTGTAAATTCTTTGCGGACGCAACCCGACAAAGCGAAGCAGCGTTCAAGATAAGAAAAAGATCTAACGCGACAGAAGCATCCTGCATTGTGAGATGCCGGCAATTTGACACCCGCCATTACACTGTGAACCGTTAATGGGAGCAGAACTATATAGCTCCATGGAGAAAACAGAGTTAGGAAATGGCCGTATATATCGCCAGTGAGTAAGGCGTGGCGCAATCGTACACATAACCATGTACCAAGCGTTAAATCGGCAGGGTGGCAGTTATCACTACGAAAAAAAAAGTGAGCGCAGGCTTCTTGGTATTGGCGAGAACTATGAGGAAATAGATAAAAGACTGAATGAAGAGGCCTTCGTCATATAACGCACGGCACCGAATTTCGGATTCCTCCAGCGTTGTTGCAACTCCCGCCACTTCACCTCTCACACGATTGCGATGCGTCGAGATTCTAGAATTGAACTGGAAAGCGTTCCTTCCCGTCTTGTGTTGCCATTGGTGCCATTGGTCAATGGTTACGTATACGAGGCAGACAAATGTAAACGCTGCTGATTCTGTGTCGTTTCCAACGCAGCAAAAAGCGGACATGTGTTTGACAGAACAAAACATCATTAGGAAGAATTTGCTAAGGCCAAAATCGCAAAATGGAAAATGAAGGCCTGTGAAAAAAAAAGACATCTCTGCTGCTTCCATTGCAGATCTGGTGCCGCAGAGTCTTCCATCTTGTTTCTCACTTCAGCTTTGTGCGAGTTTTTCTGGAGCTGAAGGCAGAGACATCAATTTGAGGACTGAAGTAAATGAAAAATTTTGTGATAATAGTACTATTGAATATGATAAAATACATCATTTTTGTAGGGTATTGACTAGAAGGCATGGAGTCATTACATTACCCTTCGTAAAATTATTAAGTGTTCGACACATGTTGTTTCGAGCCAGTCTCCATAAACAGAGCTTGATAAAGGTACATCGCTCCTAATACACATACACAGTCATAATGACGGCAATACAGTTTGTCTGAAATTAGGCATAGCCTGTATAATAGCCAGTTTATGCATTTACCAGTCCCGCCTAGCGAGTGTACATGGTTCTCACATAGCTACATTGTTTATGGGGAAAAGAGCTAAGTAGCAAAATGTTCAATCCTTCTGTTACGAACGCAGTAAAATAAAAGCTTCAGTGCGCTCATTTGCAGTGAAAGATGATCATGCGAACAAATACGCATAATCCACAATGTAACAAGTAAGCTTAAACACAAAAACAGGCAGATGTGGATATGAAAGTCATTCCTTGTCAGGTTATAACGGAGAATTCATGACTATGCATCGTTGCACACACGCGCCGCATTTCGAATTGTCAAGCCTAGCTTCCTCTACGGAACGCGCTCTATTTTTTTCTCTTCACGCCGTATACCTCTCTCTTTCCACGACTGGTATAGCGAGGAATGGATTGAAATCTTCACGCAGCGCTGCTTGCAAAACGGGAAAATGACACTCGCTTCGTTGGAGGTGCTTTTTTCGCTCTTGTGCTAATTTCTTAAGGGCAGATCAATTGTACGGCGTACTCCATTCCCCCAACTGTACGCTGGACTCGCAGACAACAAAAGCAGGAATGCACCATAAACACTTTGCCTTTCCTGTATTTTATCGTTACGTTCCGTGCAAGCCCTTGAATTTACTATATTCAATTTTAAGATTTTTGTTCAGCTATTCGCGTTCACTGTGTGTGTGAGGTGAACCGAAAATTATGCAAGTGATATTATCCAATCCTTTGGCCAGAATCAAAAGAAAGCAAAGGTGAGGCGTTATAAATGTAGAATACGGAGCTGGTATTTTTTTTTACAGGCAGAGATGCGTGTGGACTAAATGCATAAGAATGGGTATGGATCGGTGGTTTATGTAATGCGTTTTCAATATATTCTTGAATTGGCTGAAACTGATGATTATTATTCTTTTCGCACATGCGGCCTTCTCTTATTAGGTTCAAATTGTTTTCTTCCACAATGAAATAGAATACGCAATAGAACACGACAAAGAGTCCATCATTTTTTCAAATATTACTTGGTATTTCTGTACTGCTACTCTTACCTCCCACTTGGCAAGATGATAGAGGAAAAAACCTTGTTTAATTAATGAGCTAACACAAGTAGTCACCCTCAGAAGAGCAAGTGAGCAGCTCAGGATGTCTTGGCGAGAAAAAGAAATTAGAGATGCAAGTCGATGAGACTGAAAGTAAACGGAGGTATAGCCACCATGGTAGCTCAGTGCGTAGATCATCAGACGCGTTATATGAAATTCGCATGTTCAGTTCCCACCCTTGGCAAGTTACCTTTTCGTGCACTTTTCTTTCTTCAAATTCACTTCACGATTACTTTTAATACCATCCGCTATACTTTCCCTGGTAACACTCTCTTGTTTCTCATTAATATTGCACCTAAAAAAAGAAACGAGGCCTTATCACTACACTGTCCCTGACCTCATTTAGGTGCCACATGATTCGGTTGCGGAGAGTGGAAGAGATAAGAAAAATAGAGAAAGGTTAGCCGCAGGAAGTCTCCTGTTTGCTATTCTCCACTTGAGGAGTTTAGAAGAGGTTTAAAGCAATACAAGAAGAAGCCAGTGACGAAATTAGGTCATGAAACAAACAGCATGATATAAGCGTGCCTAGTTGCGGCACCCGCACAATGTTTGAGAATAGTCCTAATTTTTTTTTTTCATCGAGTCCAGGTTTCTCATAAAAACCGCAAAATGGCTCCCAGAACGAGGCATGCGGAATAGCGGGTAGGCCTATATTTAATTAAAAACCTTGTCGTCATATCTGGATGTCTTTCTGGTTAACCTCCCTGCCTTCTCCCTTTTGTTGCTACTTCCTCCTTCCATTGTCGTCATATAATTTCCGTGCGATCACATAGCTGAAACAGCAATCTCATGCTTCCCAGCATTCTTGTTTAGGTGACGGATGGCTATGTGATTTGACACCTGTTTGATCAAATTTGGAAAAGATCAAGATGTGTTTGAGGAATAATGAAGCACTTACAGATATCTTCAAGACACAATACATAAGTACCTCGTTTTGCGCGTAAATTTGTATGATGTATTTCACATGTGACGTATGTACACCCCGCTCATAGTTTCGGCATAGGCTTACAGTTATGGTTCCTAATAAGTTATACCATATAACTTTGCTACTAAATTGGACAACCGTTTGCTTTGTCAATATAGTCTTCAACCTTCACACCATTCGTAAGTTTTACTTGCTTTCTCAAACACCCGAAAACAACTCAAAGCCTCACAGCAAACGTGAATTAGGTTGCCCTTTCTTAGTAATTTGTTATTTTGTATTCACATCGCCTATATTGTTTTCACCTGAATTGTTACATTCTGGTACGCTGAGATAAAGTATCTTTCATTTTTAAGCGTCACTGCATGAAACAGCTGTGCCATACAGAAGAAATATAGAGGTGCAATCGCAAAAAAAGTGCACTACGTAGGTTTGATGCGACGCAAGAAAACAAATCTACTCATATTATGCAGCCCGCACGGTAGGCTCTGGGACGTTTATTCGCACGAGGTGATTTGTTCTGGGAAACAGGAGCCCGAACTCAGCTACACGAATCTGTGTCAGCGAAATGGCAGTTAGAAGGCTAATGCTGTTGGGATGTTTGAGTATACCAGCACCGCTTGCAGCATCGCTAAACAGCGACGGACCTCTTGTTGCTCGGAGAAAGGAACGCGCATAATAAGCGAGAAGGTTTGCAGCCGCATGGGAAGAGAAACAGCCCGTGTACTTGAGGTCTCGGTGCCACCCTCCCTACACTAAGCTTCTTAATTTCCTTTTCGTTGGGAGTCTTGACCGTGGCAGATGCAGGAACGACTTAGGTTACACTGCTTTATTTTTGTACATGTCGTACAAGCCAAGTGCTTGCTTTTCCAATTCCTGATAATAAACACCGGTGCTTAGTTTGTTCATTTTTGTTGGCAAGCAACTTGCTTACCCTTCGGCTGTTGCTTTTCCGGCTGGAGCCTCGTCGTCGATTCATTTAACATTTACTTACGTTGCATCAACTTGATAGCGAGTGTGTCACTCACGCCGAGTTTGCTATTGCGACTAGATTATGGCAAACATGTTTTGTATGTTGCCCTTCCCTTGAAAAATAAAGGCAGCCTTTGACGGTCGAATCAGACTGAGTGGGTGAGTCAGTGTTTGCGAAAGGAAGTGTTTTGGGTCGTTGCATTATTCATCTTAGGAAGCACCAAACAATAAGCAAAACGGCGTTACTTCTTTTATTTGAAGACATTGTGAAACTAGCAAAAATAAGATAACAGGTTTGCACTTTAGCTGCGAAAACCTTAGAGGCTAACACTTGTAGGCATCTGGTGTCGTCATGATGTGTCAGAGTAGTGGTTCATTAGAAAAAACGGGTTTGTGCTAGTATGGGTTAATCCCACTTTTGATAGCAGCCAAATAAAAAGCAAAGAAGGAAATATTTACCAATACTTAGCGCAACAAATAGCCGACGACGTTCGTGGAGGGTGCCGTTGCTTACATGCCACAGTGAACCGAAACCCGGCATGTGAACAAGAAGACCAATAAAGGAACACCACTTCAGGCTAAACTGCATTTCGACGTAGTTTCTCGATGGCGTTAGTGGAGCGCAGACGCCATCCCACATGCCACTCTCAGACTTGGGGTCAGTATTTGCTCATCAAATAGAGCTCCCTCAAAACACTGCGTACTTTGCCTCTGCTAAGTTTTCTCATTATCAAAGCTGATACCCCTATCTCTATATACAATACCCCTCCCCAGTTCTGCTTCCTTTCATATTTCTTTTGTACTCACTCCTGCTACTCCATGTATAGGACATCCAAGCTGTAAAATTTGGTTGAGCCATACCCCCTTCTTTTTTTAGTTCATTCCTCTGATTTCCGTCATTCTACTGTTCTACTTTTAAATACACATCGAGGTTTAAAAGAAAAGCATTTGGAGACAATGTTGATGTTCTTGTCAATGTTTCCGGTAAGTCGCCAATGAAGACCTTAGCGAATATTGCAGTATCTATGAACAATAATGAATCTTTGCCTCAGTATAAGAAAGCAGAACAACAGGATTGGTCGCTTGGCCACATCCTGACTTAGCGCAAAATGCAACTGATAAGAACTTGAAGATATGTTTTTCCTTTTGCACCTTCCAACGATCAACAGTAAACTTCTAAGTTAGTGAATTCTTGTCGTTTTTTTTTCAAAAGAATAACCACTTGCATGAATTTTCATTATTGCAGACACGTCATTTTTTGAATTTTTGTTCCTTACTGTCAGAAAAAAATGTTAACATAGCTGATTTCTTCCACCCCGTCGGTCTTCAGTAAATGTGTGTTTTTGCTGGTGCATCTGTTTTGCCAAAACGTGTGCACTCTTGTCTATATGAAATACTGTAACAACTAAACTACCAATATATATCTTTTGCCTGTCCTTTCAAAATCTCCCTCGGATGATTAATAATTGTTCTATGTGCATTCAGTGAACTTTTTACAGGATGTACTGAGGCCGTCGAGAAGTCCCAGGCCACGCTGCCACAGGAATATCTTGCATAGCAGCGTGGAAATGTTTGACGGCACCTGTACATTTACTGCTGCAGTCACTTGTATTCCACTTTAAATATTGCATAGTAACACAAGTATACGTGCTTGGTTACTCCTGAAACCTCTGTTTATTATTCAAAGAAATAATATATTTGGGGGAGGAGGAGAAATAAGCTTTATTGTAAGGTGACCGGCCTTCGGCCTCCCATGAAGGGACGTCAAGGGCTTGCCTCGACGCCGCCTCATGGGTGTGCTGGGTCACCCAGGTTTCGTCGGGAAGAGCGGGGCTCCGCAGAGCCTCATGGAGCTTCGACGAAAGGGTCGTGTTGTTAGTGTGTCTGTGCTGTGCCGGGCACTCCCACAGTATACATGCGGAAGCGTAGCCGGGTGAGTGCCACAGCACCGGCAGTGGGAAGTTGTGGACACGTCCGTGAATATGAGGTGAAGGCGGGCAGGCGAGAGATACGTGTTTGTTTGAGGTAGACGCAAAGTAGTGGACTGTGCCCGGTTGAGCTTGGGGAGAGGTGGGGGAAAGGCTTGACGTCTGAGGTAAAAGTTCTTAACGAAATCATTGTAGGTAGTCAGGTTGTCCTTGGTGTCCATTTCGTCTCCAGTAGCTCCAGTGTGGTTTACAAGACCTCGCGCAAGGGAGTGGGTGACCTCGTTGAGGTTGGGGAGGCGTGGGCGAGCTGGACCCGCGTGGGCGGTGATCCGTGTCAAGGTGGTCATGTTGTCTGTGGAGTGTCGGACCTGGCAGAGGAGGCGAAGTGCTCGAGGAGAAATGCGGCCTTTGCTGTAGTTGGTGACGGCAGAGCGAGAGTCACTTAATAATATTATCTGGTGTTTAACGTCACAAAACTACCATTTGATTATGAGAGACGCCGTAGTGGAGGGCTCCGGAAATTTCCCCCACTGAGCACTCTAATCTTCAACGAGTACCCTATTATGAGCACACGAGCTTACAGCATCTTCCCCTCCATAGAAAATGCAGCCGCAGCAGCCGGGATTTAGTGCCGCCACCTGCGCGTCAGCAGCTGAGTATACCTTAGCCACTAGATCAGGATAATGGGGCAGGGAGGACCCTTTAGCTTCGCTTTTAGGAATTTAACGCCATAGCAATGTCATGTTCCTAGTGCCTAATTCAAACACTCATTAGACGCAGTCTTTTTGAACTTGTTATGCATGCACTACGTGGCCTTATGGGTGCAGTAGCCTATGTACTTTTTGTAGTGTGTGACTGGCTTTAAAGCTGTTTGATGTCATAATAATTCCCTGTTCTGACGCCCGATGGCAATGTACGCTTGCACCACGCATTATTTTATCTTGTCCCATGGCCATATTTTATGTTGTATTGAGAAACAAGTACACAGTACGCGTGTGTTTGTAACGTATGAAAGATATTTTCACTACATTTCCAAGCAAGGAGGTTGTTTTCAATGTATTCACAGGCAGAGACGTGGCTGTGTAGTAGAACACCCGCTTCTCACGCAAACAAGCTCCATGGGTTTGATTCACACTCAGACTCGGAATTTCAAACTCGATAGCAGTAAAGAGCTTGTTTCGCAGAAATTATGGTGTTGGGTTTGGTGGTTGTGAGCAAAAAATCATTTTAGCTTCCTCGCAAACTCAGCCACTTTGCGGAACGAGAAAATTGAGAGAGATGGAAATAAAACAAAAAGCATTTTGGGTCATAGTGGGAATAAAACCTGAACTCGGTTCGTTTGCCTGACGAACGGGTGATCTACCACAGCCAGGCCTCCTCTTGCGATTACAGTGAAAATAGCTTCCTCCGCTTGTAAATGCTGTGAAAGTGTGATTTACGGTTTACAAACACTCACGTCTTGTGTACATGTTTTGCAATAGAGCATGAAAAACGACCGTAATAATGCGTGGGGCAAACATAGCTTGCCACCTAGAGTCAGAACAATAGAATTATCATGACTTCATAGTTTAAAGCCAGCAATCCACTATACAGAAGGCACACACGCTACTGCACCATCAAGGCCACGTAGTCGGTACATAGCAAGCTCGAAAAAATTTCATACACTAAGACCTTGAGGTCCGCACTAAGAACAAAATATCGCTGCCGCGTTGAACCCCTAAAGAAGAGGCTTGAGGTTTGCCGGATGTTTTAATTTTTATTTCATTTGCATCTTTCTCGATTTTTGGTGATGCGAAAACGGCCGACTTTGGTTTCACGCAAACATGTCCGATTTTTACAGCGAAAGCTTTTATGACATCACGACATGGGTCTCGCACAGCGCCATAGTTGTCCGCCGCCGCCGCTGGTGTCTGTAACCACATCGCGCGAAATTAGAAAAATTTTGTACCAATGGCACAGTGAGGTACAAACCCGGGTCTGCTGGGTGCTACATCAGTATTCTACACTGAGCCACGCCGGTGCTTGGGACTTGTTGGCAAACTTGTCTTAGGCAGTCTTGATGTCGGGAAAGCAATCGCGTTAATACGATTTATAAAGCGTTTTAAAACAGCAAAATGACAAACAGTCGTCACACGATGTGAATAGCGTAACGAGTGTGTCGTCCAATGCTTGAACCCATCACAAAGTCCTGTTTTTGTTCAGCTAATAACTGTGGCGCATACCCATTTCAGCCATAATTCCTCATTGTCGTCAGTAACTGCATGAACAATTGGCACAAAATTCCTCGCAATAGTTTAGCCAATACCATGCTTCTCAGAAGAATGACGTGAAATAGCATAGCGAATGCCAGCCTACAACCACAATTTTTTTATTAATGCCGTAGTAGGCATTAATGAAGTGTTCTTGCAGCAGTTACCCAATGAGTATTTAGAAAAGGCTCTGAAATGCCACTCTTCTAGCTTTCGCTGTTACTGTGTTGCGCCTTCCGCGCAGGCCTGGCGTTTTTTGGTCACGCAATAATTATGATTGTCTTGCTCACAACCACAGACGCCGTAATTTCTGCGAGACGAGTTCTTTACCGCAATCGCATTAAAAATTGAGTATCCCGGTATACACAGAAAACACGAAGACGCAGACAAATACGTAAGGAGAGAAATTCTTACAGGAATGGGGCAGAAAACGTGACGTGACTCAGCGTTTCTCGCAAAGCGCGCTGCAGCAACAACAGATGCGCGGGCGAAATTGCATTTGCATTCTCCTTAGATAAAGCAAGCGCCGCACGCAATAAGGACTGACTGAATTTCTTGCAAGAACTAAAGCATATCGCAACTCGCAAATGCGGCAAACGCGGAGACCTTATTTTTCATTTGCAAAGTAAGACACAAAAATACGTTGTCTTCTTTTTTTTTTTTTGAAAAATCTGTTCACTGCGGCTTTCTAGTGAAGGCGAGCAATGGTGTGACTCCTTCAAAAAGTGGATCTGCTGCTTGCCAGGTAAAGGCTGCATAATTGAAATTTTGGTGGCAGAATTTTAAGCGCAAGTCTCCCATATCGGTATCCAGGGCATCGAACGCCTTTCTGCGGATATGAGTAGACATATCAAAATCATTATTGCAGCAGCATTCCATCCGAAACCATCGAGCACTGCATGCTATGCCGAAACAAGTGATATGAACACGAATGGTATTCCATTTCCTGCTGCTATATTGTTCGTTATCTAGGTTTAAGCAAAACAAACAAGTAATAAGTAGTTGCCCAGAAACATATTAGTATTCTAGGCGCGCATGTAAACGCAGAAAAGCAGTTCCCGTGCCGAACACAGCTCTCCGCTTGCACGATCGATAACTGCGACCGCAGTCTGGAGGAAGTACCTTTCAGGTTTTGTTTCCTCTGTACGAGAATGCTCATGACGACCGACACAAACATCTTTTAGAAAGTAAGGGTTGTAGCTCGCGCTTTTGTTTATTGAAGTAAATATGCGGAGATGTTCTCTATATTTTTGTTTGTTAAACTGCCGCCACGGTTGCTGCTAATTGCGAAACGTGACAGTCTTTGTATCATTTGACGCGTAATAAACAAACACTGTGCCTGAAATAGAAAGTTGGACGTAAACTTGTCCAGTCAGGAACAAACATGAAGAGAATGAAAGCTAGACACTGACCAAGATACCAGCAAAAAGCAAGATGTTTTGGATTGTTCACGAATGGAAATTCGGTGCGGAAGCAGTCCGTTCATGTATCAAAAATTTGACGCACTGAATGCATTACCAGACTGCTCACGCACTGAATGTTCGTTTGTAAACTAGCGGAAACATCTTGCTTTTTGCTTTTATCTTGGTCACCGTCTTCTTGTATTGTATTGTGAGATGTAAATGCAACATTTTCAGTTTCCCGGCTTCTGTAGCTATTACAAAAACCACTTGTCTATGTTTCCCTTTTGCAGCGATTGGTGCTGGTATTTGTTAACCTTTTCATGTGCGAAAATGGATAATTTCTCACAGCATTGGCGGGGGAAAAATTACGGGGCTGGTGTCAGTGTCTTCTTGAACCTTAAAAAAAAGGGGGGGGGGGCGAAATCCTGCTCAGCGAAATTTTCGAATCAATGCATGAAGCGACTCTCGCATGAGTACAGCAACGTGAATATTTATTTTACGACTTTATACAACGAGCTACACAACACCAAAATTTTAGTTCGTCTGGAGGCCGCATACAAAGTCAATTTTTATTTTCTTTACTTCTGGCATGTTAGAGAAGCTATACGCGACAAAAAGGCATCCAGTTGCCTCAAAGAGCGTCCTATATGATAAACCAATAATGTACACTTTTTGTACATGATAATTTTTTTTTGTTTGGGAGTTTTTAGACCTGCAACATGATATCATATGGAGCTTTCTGAGAGGAGAACAACATAAAAGAGCACTGCTTGCCGTTCAAGACTTGACTTCCTTCATTTGCGCTGCATCAAAGTTTTTCCTTGTTCCCAATGATGTCCCCAAGAGACGCATAAAAAACGTCAGACGTCATGTCATCTACAAACATTTATTGAGATTGAGTTCTATTGTCGCTCTTTCAATACACCAAACTAAAAAAACAAGCGCTAGAAAATCTGAATATAGCGCTTTTAAATTCATTGCCTCCTTAAGCCCAGCGGATGAAGTTGAAAGCCATCAAACACCTCAGTAGTTCTGCATCAAAACGAAACAGTGGTGAAAAAGATACGTCAAAACATCTCTAGTACCTAATTAATAAATATTTCAATGAGGCGTAAGCGTTCAACAAAAGACAACATTGGCGCAAACGAAGACTGACTGTGTTTTATCTGCGAGGAGTTTCATGCCTACACAACTGCGCGTTCTCTGTAGATAAAGTTTGTGAAGTCCAAGGACCGGGCTCCTTAAGACTATGTAAAAGCCCAAAGAATAAATTTCAATTCTTTTTGCTGCATAAAATGAAGGAACGAATTTTTCACACTGTCTTTTTTTGTCTCCCGCAGCGCATTGTTTTCCACAAAGGTTGGGACAAAATTTAAATTTATGTTCAAAATAGTATTTTGAACGGTAGTAGCATGGCAGTATTCATGTAGCACATACCTTTTACCCAACGGAAAGTTTCAGCATGGAACTTTATTTGTAAGAAATTAAGTAAAAAGAAATGTTCACTATCTAAATACTTTTCTAGCATTTTACCCCACCCTACAGTATATGATGTAACACTTTACAAGCTCATGCACCTAAGATGTCTTTTATCAACGCCCTGCTTAATTTTTCCCAAGGCAGTTACGAAAAAAATTATCCACCATAATTTTTTTCTTTCATGTCATTGTTTTAATTTCTTTTTAACTTCTCCGTGATTACTTATTGGTGTATCTCGCACATAAGAAGACAATTGATTCGTATTATGCAAAACTTTATGAGATCATGCCTACTTTTTCTTTAGGAGGCAATACAATCACCCCTATGTGTTAGTCGCCCTTTCTTTATGTTTTCTTGAATCTAGTTTTAAATTGTTCATAACGGAATTCTGCAAGTGCTATAGGTCTAATGCGAAAGGACTCTTACGCTTAGCGTCGACGATTGTAGGTAGTTAGAATAGCCACTAGCATTTTCATTATCATCATCATCAGCAGCAGCAGCATGACTACGTCCACTGCAGGACAAAGGCCTCTCCCATGTTCCACCAGTTAACCCGGTCCTGTGCTTGCTGCTGCCAATTTATACCCGCAAACTTCTTAATCTCATCTGCCCACCTAACCTTCTGTCTCCCCCTAGCCCGCTTCCCTTCTCTGGGAATCCAGTCAGTTACCCTTAATGACCAGCGGTTATCCTGTCTACGCGCTACATGCCCTGCCCATGTCCATTTCTTCATCTTGATTTCAGCTATGATATCCTTAACCCCCGTTTGTTCTCTAATCCACTCTGCTCTCTTCTTGTCTCTTAAGGTTACACCTACCATTTTTCTTTCCATTGCTCGCTGCGTCGTCCTCAATTTAAGCTGAACCCTCTTTGTAAGTCTCCAGGTTTCTGCTCCGTAGCTAAGTACCGGCAAGATACAGCTGTTATATACCTTCCTCTTGAGGGATAGTGGCAATCTACCTGTCATAATTTGAGAGTGCTTGCCGAATGTGCTCCACCCCATTCTTATTCTTCTAGTTACTTCAATCTCGTGGTTCGGCTCTGCGGTTATTACCTGCCCTTAGTAGACATAGTCTTTTACAACTTCAAGTGCACTATTACCTATCTCGAAGCGCTGCTCCTTGCCGAGGTTGTTGTACATTACTTTCGTTTTCTGCAGATTAATTTTAAGACCCACCTTTCTGCTCTCCTTGTCTAACTCCGTAATCATGAGTTGCAATTCGTCCCCCAAGTTACTCATCAATGCAATGTCATCGGCGAAGCACAGGTTACTAAGGTATTCTCCATTGACTCTTATCCCTAACTGCTCCCATTCTAGGCTTCTGAAAACCTCCTGTAAGCACGCGGTAAATAGCATTGGGGAAATTGTGTCCCCCTGCCTTACACCCTTCTTGATTGGTATTCTGTTGCTTTCTTCATGAACCACTATGGTAGCAGTTGATCCCCTGGAGATTTCTTCCAGAATGTTTATATATACTTCATCTACGCCCTGATTCCGCAGTGTTTGCATGACGGCTGATATTTCTACTGAATCAAACGCCTTCTCGTAATCTATGAAGGCTATGTATAGTGGTTGGTTATACTCTGAGCATTTCTCTATTACCTGATTGATAGTATGAATGTGGTCAATTGTTGAGTAGCCTGTTCGAAATCCTGCTTGTTCCTTTGGTTGATTGAATTCTAATGTTTTCTTTACTCTGTTAGCAATTACCTTTGTAAATATCTTGTATACTACAGAGAGCAAGCTGATCGGCCTGTAATTCTTCAAGTCCTTGTCATCTCCTTTCTTATGTATTAAGATGATGTTAGCGTTCTTCCAAGACTCTGGTACTCTTCCCGTCAGGAGACACCTCGTAAACAGGGTGGCTAGTTTTTCTAACACAATCTGTCCTCCATCTTTCAGCAAATCTGATGTTACCTGATCCTCACCAGCAGCTTTGCCCCTTTGCATGCCCTCCAAAGCTTTTCTGACTTCTTCTATTATTACTGGTGGGGTGTAATCTGGGTTACTGCTAGTTCTTATAGTATTAAGGTCGTGGTTGTCTCGGCTACTGTACAGATCTCTGTAAAACTTCTCCGCTATTTTAACTATCCTATCCGTATTGGTAGTTATTTTGCCTTCTTTGTCCTTTAGTGCATACATCCGACTTTTGCCTATCCCAAGTTTCCTCTTCAATGCTTTGACACTTCCTCCGTTTTTCAGAGCGTGTTCAATTCTCTCCATGTTATACCTTCTTACATCGCATACCTTACGTCTATTAATCAACTTCGAAAGCTCTGCCAGTTCTATTTTGTCTGTTGCACTTGACACTTTCATGATTTGACGCTTCTTAATTAGGTTCTTCGTTTCTTGGGAAAGCTTGCCCGTGTCCTGTCTAACTACCCGGCCTCCAACTTCCACTGCACACTCCGTAATAATACTCGTGAGATTATCATTCATTGTATCTACGCTAAGGTTGGTTTCCTCACTGAGAGCCGAGTACCTGTTCTGCAGCGACACTCTGAATTCCTGTACTTTCCCTCTCAGTGCTAGCATATTTCTTGACACCAAATTGAAAAAACAGCAAAATTGCTACAAAAAAAAACTCCAGGACTGCGCGATAGGCGCAGCACAGTCACAGCGAAAGCTGGGAGAGTGAGCTGCCTTTCAGAGCCTTTTTAAAACACTTATTTGGTAACTGCTGCAAGCACACTTGCTTGATACCCACTAGGGCATTATTAATAAACTTTTGGGTAGTAGGCCGGCATTCGCTATGCTATTTTTCGTCATTCTTCTGATAAGCGTGGTATCCGCTAAACACTTGCAAGGAATTTTGTGCCGATCGTCCATGCAGTGGCTTACAACGATGATAAATTATGGCTGAAGTGGGTATGCGCCACAGTTAATAGGTAACCACTCCATGTTCTATACCCTTTTACTTCTGCTCTTAACTGCCATACCATGTTTCATCAACATAAAGGTAGTCATATTCTCCGGTTAAGCTTGATATGTCTGGTTTGTTTATCACTCTTATCAAGCTTTCTGAAAATCAATGAAACTTATTACCTTAAGACCTTTTTACAGCTGCCACTCGCAAGTCGGTGAAATTTCGATAAGAGGCAGCAGCGGTTGCTAATGGTAGCAAGGCCTTCGCTATCGTTTATCAGACAAAAAATTATACGCCTAGACTACGCGTAAGGCCCAGCAATACAAACGGATTCATACTGCCGCCCTTATGCAGTAAAAATAAAACCGCTTCGCGAATAATACGAAGGATAAGATGTGTTTCGAGGATCTACACGTAAATAATGCATACTAATCTAGACGCTTTAGAGTTTTTATCATTGCATAAATAAAACTTGACGTGAGCAATAATGCAGAAATATAATGACAGCAGTTGTTTTATAATATATAGACATATATAAACGGGCAGATAAACCGATACGTAATTTCCATTTTATGACATGATCTCAAAGCATACATGCATGTTTTCTAAGATCGTTATGGAACTCAACAAAGTTCTGCAAACATGAGAATGAAAAGAGAAATATTTCTTGTAGGCATACTGCAACGTAAGTGTACAATACTATGAATAGCCTAAGCACGTAAGCCAAGCTTTGAGTGTATACGGCATGCTACGCATGAAAAGAGATAGACACAATGTTTTGTAGCACCGCTTTCTATAGTGTATACGTACGTACAAGAAAATCGAAAGTTCCCGCGTCCTTTTCGTGGGGACCATTACCGGGAGAAACAGCAATTCTAATTTTTCCCGTCTGTTGAGCAGGAGTTTGTTCTTTTGTTACCTTACATTGGAACCTATGTAATTTTAGCCTTCGACAGCAATACTTATATGCCTGTTACAAGCTGAAAATAAGTGTATGCCTTCTCAAAGTAGTGTATGTACTACCCAGAAAGAATTTACAATAATCCTTTATCCAGTAGTATTTGCTCATTTCGATGATTTCAGGCACAATTAGTGCGTTTCAAATGGGTGTTTTTCATTTGGGTACATATTGAAGCTGCTTGTTTACGTTTGAAAGCTAAATTGGCAAGGTATAAAGCAAGACTGCGGTAGCACTGCTTAGCGAAGCTGAACAGTATATAGGCAGCGACCACTAGCTACAAATTCTTAACATTCGTAGACTTAGCTTTATAAGAAGCAAGTAATTGCAATTGGAATGGGAACCACCTTTTGCGGCTATCTTGCGCAAATTATATGAAGACGTACTGTAGATCAGGGAGTGTATTTTTTCATTTATGCTTAGGTTGTAACCGACTGTACGTTTCTTCCTCAGTCCCACCGATGGTAAATTTGCTCAATATATAGGACAATGGAAGACAGCACGCAATGCCTTTCAAAGTGCTTGGCTCCTCACAGAATATTTTACAGCGAAAAAGTTTAGAAATGGACTGAAAATGAACACAGCACTCTGTCTCTTTTGTGACTGTCTCTCACCCGTAGCGCTGTAAAATATTCTACGATGAACATCCACTAACTTGCCCAACTCACGATTCTGCTTGGCTCCTCCTCAGAAGCACTTTTTTGGCCGCTACTGTGACTTGTACTGCCATTTAGCGAATTCGGTCAAAGTTTGCCGCTTCTCTCGTTTCAAAAAGCATAGAAAATAGTGGGATCCAGCACTACCGACATGCACAGCTGCTGTCTAGAAAGTTGGTCGATTTTTGTTCGAAGCCGTGCATTTGTTAACACGCGCTTAAGCATTATTTTATTGCTTTAGAACTGAAGATGGATGTATGAATGAAAAACTTTTATTTAGAACTGAAGAAACAAAGAAAAATACACATATGGGTAATCCATAGCCTTTGTTTCGCAAAAAATTACTCCTAAATACTATTGTTCACTATATTGGACAACGTCCCATGGCTGAGTGACATAAAGATGCAGAAGAACTACCTCACACATTTCCCCGCTGTATTCATAAATGTGCACTTTTCAAGACAATTCATGACAGTAAGGTTACTCTGAGTCTGAGGAGGTATAAGTGAAGTGCATGTTTTCGTGAAACGTTCCTTGATGCGCATAACAAAATTTGACCTGCCAAGGTGAATTATTGTTTGAATTGTGTGAAGTATGTGTAAAAAATTTGCCGCAGACAAAATCAGTGGTGTTATACTCAAAATTATCTGCAGCTGATTTTACACAAGGCTTCAAAAAACTCTTACATGGATAGCTAATCTATTTATAAGACAGAACGTGTCCCTAGCAGAGCTATGAGTACAGTTTTAGCTGAGTACTTGTGGCCTGGCTGTTCTAGCACATCAATTCCTAAGTAAACAGTTGCTCTAAAAAGAAGAGCTTGGATCTGTAAATAGAACTTTCAAAATGAATGTATGAGGAGTTCGATTGATTGATTGATTTGTAGGGTTTAACGTCCCAAAACCACGATATGATTATGAGAGACGCCGTAGTGGAGGGCTCCGGAAATTTTGACCACCTGGGGTTCTTTAACGTGCACCCAAATCTGAGCACACGGGCCTACAACATTTCCGCCTCCATCGGAAATGGTATGAGGAGTTCGAGTTTTAATGAAATAGATTTTTTACGACAAAATCACCTAACAAGACAGAAGCTACCTTTAAGATGAGTGACTTTTTAAAAAGGGCACAATTGTCGTAACGAGGGGGATTCATGATTTCAATCTAACAAGAACTACACGCAATATTTACCTAGCTGTAACAAAAAGCTCAAATTTGAGTTGTCAATAAGGCCATAATCACGAGAAATCCACTCGGCGCATTGAAGCCTTAAAAGCCACTCTTTGGCAATTAGGCGACATAATGCAATGCCTAGCGGCAATTTTTACTGGTAAGGAAGAAACAGTATAGTTTGCATTTTCAGTGACAGCATCCGCGGTTTCCAAACACAATTGAGAGAACGTGACTATGATAAAAGGATAATTAGTAAACAACCTGCTGCCCCTTCGCTGCATATAGGCACCTGCACAGTCTTCCCGTACCTCTCTTGGCAGGTATTCAATAACGAGCCATTTAACACGCGCAATTTCTAATGAAAGGGCAGCTCCACACTAGGAGTACCAACCATAAAGAGAGCGTGGTTCTGGGCGGCCTTCTTAGTTGCTATTCTGTTATATCTTTCTTTCCTACTCTCTTTCTGTCCTTTTCTTCCTTTCCGTCTTCTTTTTTTCGTCTCTTTCTTTTCTATTGTTTCCTTTCATTCTCTATTTTTCTATCTCTCGCGGGCTTCCTCCCTTTTTTCGTTATTTTTAAACATTGTATTGCCTAGGCTTTGCCAAGTGGTGACACCGTACGACAGTCCGGGTCACTGAGGTGCTTCGCACTTATCTTTATCTAGGCTCCCGAAGAACAAGATGAAGAAGACTTCTCCTTGGTGCTAAGCGCGCACGATATATTCTACACATTACAATACTAATCGTGTTTTAAGCCCCGCCACGGTTGTCTAGTGGCTAAGGTACTCGGCTGCTGACCTGCAGGTCGCGGGATCAAATCTTGACTATGGCGGCTGTGTTTTCGATGGATGCGGAAATGCTGTACGCTCGTGTGCTCAAATTTGGGTGCATGTTAAAGAACTCCAGGTGGACTAAATTTCCGAAGTCCTACACTACGGCCTCTTTCATCATCATATGGTGATTTCGGGACGTTAAACCACACATGTAGACATGCAGTGGGTCCTATCCTCACACGTTTTCAAAAAAGTTTTTATCTCGAAACAATGTTAAAATTCTGCTTAGTGTTAGGCATTACTTTTGAATATGCCAATATTTAGAGGCCCTGTAGTCAAGCAATCCCAAAGTAGGCCTTGAAAATTAGTGATATGGCAAATACGTACGTCATCTGTTTACTGGTACTGTGTTAATGCCCTGTGCTGTTGCCTAGTCCTTATGCCGTCGCAATGCAGCGGCTGACGTGGTGGCATTACGATGAAAGCTAAATGCAGAAAGGCTTTTGTATTTAGACTTCCATATTGTTAGAGAGCTCCAGCGGGTTAAAAACACTTGACAATTACTCAACCATACGCCATGTCACATCCTCAGACCGGTGTGTATGCACGTAAACCTCCGGAAATTTTATCTTAATTAGAGCTGTAGAAAAAGGAGGAATAAACGCGTGCATGCGAGCACTGTACAAGAAGAGAAGACGTAGTTGGAAACAAGAAATGGTGTTCGGTCCGGTTTCCTCGCCAATCGATAGTTTTTCTTTACATTGTGGAAACCCATCGTGCGCACACGTCTTCTCCATCGCACGACTTCAGGGAACTTCTACTCGACCGCGTCGTGCTGCGAGCGGCGAGGAATGCAACGGATCGTTACTAATCGGCGTAGACCAGACTCGGCTTCGAACACCGGATCCGATGTATTGCCTCAAGACCAAGCGCTCCGCTTGACAAGCCCAAAACACCAAGCTCCTGCAGGTAGCCAAGTCTCTCATAACAGATCTTACCACAGGCAAGCGTAAGCTCACAGGTATTTACGACCGTTTGTCAGCTAGCAACAGCGGGCTCTCGAAGATTATTGATGCGCTCGAGGAGCACCTAGCTGACGAGGAGCTCGAAGCAGAGTATGCAGTGGCAGCAAGTTATAGCGACGACGCTATCAGCATGCTCGCCGAGATTCGCTGCAATATAGACGGTTTGAGACGCGTGAAGAGTACAGCGGTGACTGCTCCTACGAACGCGACAGAAACTGTTCTTGACGCTATGACCAGAATTGGCCCAATGCTGCCGAACCTTGACTTGCCAACATTTAGAGGTGATATTCACGAGTTGTCGGCTTTCTGGGAGCAGTTTGAACAGACTGTTCATCTTAACAACGCATTATCAACGACGACAAAGTTTTTCTACCTGCAGCATTATTTTGCTGGTGAAGCGGGAGCTGCGATCTCTGGATTCCTGACTTCCAAATCGTGTCACGCCGACGTTATAGATCTACTGAAAGAATGGTTCGGCGATCGTACCAAAATTGTGCAGCACCATCTGTCAGTGATTCGAAATCTTTCGCATGTCAAGTCAAGAAACGACATCCGAAGCCTAAGGCAACTATACGATACTGTGCAGCTCAACGTGCGATGTCTCACTGCAATAAATGTACCAACGGTAACTTTCTTGGCAATGTTGGTCGACATTCTACGACAGGCTTTGCCGTACATTAACGTTCAAGCATATATCACAGCAAAGCGCAGCGAGATTTTAGGACAACATGAGTCTTCTACAAACACGTGAGATCCAGCATTGACAGCTGCAAACTTAGATTCAGAACTAAAATTGCTGCTCATGTTCATACGTATTGAGTTGGAAAGCCGGAATCATCGTCAGCATTTTTCAGGATGACCTCTTATCAAACACGCTCTTGGTCATGAGAGAGGACGAGACGGCAACACAAGCACTGCTTCGGTACTACACAGTGCGTTGTACAAGACAAACGAATGCTTTTTTGCAAATTTACGGAACATGTTACACGCGCCGTAGACGCCAACCTCTTCATCGTTTATAAGAAAAAGAAGTTAGCTGAAGCCAACCGCTGCTACAGATTTAAATCACAAGGTCACCTGGCTCAATCTTGCAAAGTGAAACTCACGTGCTCAACTTGTCATGGAAGGCACGCAACGAGTACGTGTGACTAAATATGTAAGAAACCTGGCTACATCGAAAACGCAACTAGCAGAAGCTTCAGACTGCACATCAGGGACGTCACACTCAGTGATGATATGCAGTAATAATTCCTCAAGTAGTTGGGCAAAGACAGACACAGGAGTGCACCTGCAGATCTTTCGCACCTTTGTCGTCAACGGTAGCAGGTCAAGATACGTTAGAAGGATTTTCGATGGAGGAAGCTGGCGACCATACATCACAGAAGATCTAGCTGGAAAAATGCAACTTGAGCTGCTGGGAGAAACTCGAGTTTCATTTACGACCTGCAACAGCGTTTCCCTAAGTTCTGCAAAAAGACGAAAAAAAGTTGAAGTCTACTGCGGAGCTTACACCATTCTCAAATTGACATTATTCGAGCCATTGTCGTACCAGTTATCTGTGACGACATTCTTTCGCCGACATGTGATGGCTACCTCATACAGTAGTTGCGTCGCGAAAGGAAGGTTATTGCAGACGAAGAGAATATTCTTGAGGTGGAGACTGAGACTGGCATCAGCTTGTTGATTGGAGCTGGCCATCCGTGGAAAGTTACTACAGGAGGAGTCATAAGAAGTACATAAATTCCAGGATTGGTCGCAATCAACACAGTGTTTGGATGGACGCTGCAAGGGCCCAGTCGTCAAAGTGACTCGCTCGGCTGTGACACTAACATCACACTCTGTGTTCTGCAAGTAGAAGCGATCAGCGTAAGCGACGCAGTCTCGCATATTCCCCAATCATTCCGGCAGTTTGAAGCAGCAGCTATCACAGATCCTGGTGAAGCACACTTACATGAGTCGATTGCGAGCTTCCGAGGAACGGCTGACGAGCGAAATGAGAGACACGAAATCACTTAGAAGAAAGATCAGAAACAGCTACTCATAAATGACCGTGTTTTGCAAAATTCAACGGAAGAAAGGTATATTGAAGCGATAGGCCAATTCGTCCGGCAATGCATGGGGCAAGGTCAAGCTGAGATGCTACCTGAGAATGCTACGGTCTATCAGGCTAACTGTCATGCGTCACATCAAGAAGTTGTAAGAGAACACTGACTTCTGAGCTCCAAGTCGTGTTTCACACTTCGTCACCCACTCAAGGCATACCACCCCTCAACTACAGTTTCGATAAAAAGGTGAACCACAAGCCAGAGAGGAGCATCAAGGCGAGCTCTTCATTCACACCATCAACGCATCGAAGACATTTTTAGTTTATTTCACGTGGAGCCCTTTGGTTGTGTGGTTCGTGGGGCAGTTTTGCCAGAAAAGTGAAGTGTTCGTTGCTCAATGTACTTTGAAAGAGCAAGCACAGCTGCGAAGAAACGGAGAAGGGGCAAGTGGAAGCAAATGTGAATGACAAATCAGGACAGCTCACCTACACGCATAGGGACATCAAAGAGCCCTCTCCGATGTTTCCGGTGCAATTTCCTGTAAGACGTTCATCGCAGTCGAAACAACTACGAAGCTTGAAGCCCTCAGGACACTCGCCGTGACAGCAAGAACTTAAGATACCATCAGAAGCAGGTAGCTTACAGGCTGATTTAAGAAAGCACCAATCAAAACTACGGGCGGTTCACCCTGACTAAGCAGTCCGTAGCAGCAGCCTCCAAGTATACGATGCGGTGATTTTCTAGGAACTTTACACTTGCAAGAGCGTTTGACCGTTAAGGCGAATCATACACGTCGACCCTGGTCAAGATGACATAACACGGGCTTGCAGAAGCTTTTAAGATGACCAGTGCAGAAGTATTTCGCGCAAGCATTGTTCAAGCTAAAGCTGTGCAGCTCTGCTGGGGGGCGGGAGTATGTAGAAAAAGGAGGAATAAACGCTTGCAGGCGAGCACTGTACGAGAAGAGAAGTAGTTGAAAACAAGAAATGGTTTTCGGTCTGGTTTCTTCACTGTTCAATAGTTTTCCTTTACAAGAGCAAGGCATCTCTCTCACACTTGTTACAATTTCATTATGCTGAATGGCGTCGGTATTAAATAAACTGCGTTTGGTAGGGAAGCATTTCACTGGCATTTTTAGCGTTCTTCTTCAATCACTTTGATGCTCTCGTGCCACGAGTATTCCCTGTTATGAATAAAACAAAAGAGCTGTGTGAAACGCACCTAGATTGAGTGTTTTTATTTCTGAGATATCTGCCACATTTATAGAAAAAAAGAGATAATTTTAGACTCAATATATGATGCTTCACTGCAAAGCTTTTTTTTTGCAATGTATGTGTTAATGGAGAGAGAGTTATTTTATTAGGCAGCTGCAGAAGTTTGCCTGGCTTTTCACCTCACACGTTACTCCAGGTACCGGGTGATGACTATGATAACTACAATGATAAACACATAATGCATACGGTAACACAAACGCACACCACTATTTACAAAGTTTTATTCAGACATGTGTCCCTAGAGAATGTCAGTAGTGGTTTTGTGGCGCGGAAAGCACTGGAGCTGTTCTGCCATGCACTTATAATATCTCTCAAATCCAAGCTTGTGTTCTGGAGTAGTTCGAAGGCCTGAATCAGGGACTCTCTTTCTCATGCGTATATCGTGCACTAACAGACGACGTCATTTATGTCTCCTGTGACCCTACGTTGCACATGCAATATTGAGTCTGACAGTCTAACTTTATTCCAGAAGTAATTGGTATATGCGAAATTTATTCGGATCTGGTGTAAACGTGTTTTGTCTTGCCTGTCGAGATTTCTGTATTGATACAGAAACACCCAGGAAGAAATTCTTTTGCAAATACGCGTGACTAAAATTTACGAGACTTTTATGGAATAGGCTGTGAGCGCAAATGTACTGGTTTGTGTGTTCATGCATGTATCTGCGGTTGTCTGTGCATGTTTTATGGTGTAAAACGTAACGCATAAAGGCGACACACAAAAGAGGGAGGACACAGGACACGCGCTGATTTAGTCTTTTTCCTGGCTTCTATTTTGGTGTGTTCCCTTTATGCACATCATTTGATACCATGAAGCTAAACCAACTCGCTCAGTTTTGTACGCTGCTGCAGTCTGTACGTGTGTGTGTGAGTGGGTGTGTAAATCTGTGATTAAATGCAAACGCACATCAGTTTCAGACAGGATGAGACAGTGTTAACAAGAAGCATATTAGAGCTCACGTTCTTACCCATACACTGAATGAGGTAGTACCAACCAATAAATGAAGAGCAATATCAAATAAAGCGATCCGATTTCCGATTGCTTAGAAGAAGACAACGCAGCTTATTCGTCCTGGTCACGTGCGCTTCCTCTCAATTATAGTATTTTAAACAACTATAGGACTATCACTTTGAATGATTCGACGAAAGTATATATACTTACGCACTGTAAGCACAAATCTGACTGTCCTTACACCGTGATCGTTCAAAAGCAAAAACAGCATAAGAGTATCATTAGAGCGCCACCATACACCTTTGTTTTGCCACTGGGCGTTATATTCGGTAAATGACAAAGTACGCTCTTGAGCGGGCAGCCACAGAGGTCGTCTTTAATGGTCCGTGCGAAGACATTTTCGAGAGGAAAGGTAATCGAGAAAATGAACGTAACATACTTGAAAAAGCGCTTTCAGACGTTGCCCAAGATGGAGTGCGGCCGAGTGCCCATTATCCGATAAACCACAGTGGCCTTTTCGGAAGTCCACCGCTCTTCTTTATATGTACAATTTCCTATGTGAGTTAGTTCTTGGTTTAGTATTTGTGTTCTCTATTTCACTGTAGTTTGCTTGCCCTGGAAATTCGAGGTCTTTTGTGGGGTCCTTCCTGAGTGAGTTTTCATTATTAACGGTCTCTTGTGCACTTCACGGCATCTGCGCGTTGTGAAAGAGGCATGTTTTCTCTCTTTGGTTTGCGACAGTGTACAGCTGTTCCGGAAGTGTTCTCGAATTCATGAATCAGTCCTTGCATAAACAAAAGCTTTCTTTTTATGCGAAGCTCTTGCAATCACATTAAGGCGCAGAAAACTGCAGTTTTTCGTTGCGTATATGCGTGTGCGTGCTTCACTGTGTTCGTGAGCACACTACCTTGTTTTGGCGTGTGACGTATTCGATATTTGCAATGTATTTCGTCCAATGACGTCATGCGGAAACTTTGTTTACAAAAATGTATGTCTTAAATAATAGAGAGTCCGTGAAGTCAAAAAGAGGGTAGGGGAGAGTCCACATAAGGCTGAAAATAGGCGACCACAGAAAATGCTCAGAATAGCCAGAGCACAAACGAAACCATTTCAAATCATACACTCTTAGTCGTTAGAGTATGTTAAAATTTCAACGTGCTATAATAATTCTGGACTGTCAGCTGATTATCGTGTTAACACAATTCAAGGGCTTTACTCATAATGTCCCGGAATCGTGGCGCCTACGATTCTTCTGAAGAAATTTTTTTGCCGTGTTGTTGTAGATTGCACTACATGAGAAAGACGCAACTGGATATTTGGAAGCACCATGGAAACAAGCGAAAAACCATGGCTCTCAACAAGTATTTGTAGCTATATGTTGCTAGCTGACTATAGTCAGTAGTATTACTATATACATGCGAATATATCTCCTTATATATGCGTTTCTGTGGACCCACAGCAAGCGGATATCTAGCGGTAATATACTATAATTAAAAAGTTTAAAAAGTGCACTGCTCTTGTTCTGGACCACGACAAAAAGCATATCTTAAGCCACTTTACCTTGTTTTGCTGGACTTGATAAATAAACACGTTTCAACCAAGAAGTTCTTGTAATATGGGATGTGTATTTTCTATTTTCTATGTTTAACACTTACTAAAGAAGATGAGACGTGGTACCTGTGCACCTAAAAGAATTAGAAGAATTGTATACATACATACATATATATATATATATATATATATATATATATATATATATATATATATATATATATATAATAAATCCACTCTTTTGTTCTTCCTTTTAGTGAATTTTAAAGAGGCGGGCACAGGACAGGATTTGATACTAGCTTGGACTATTGCATGGAAGCGAATGGGTTCTGTTGGCTGTTTCGGAAACAAAATTAAGAAGGCTGAATCACTATAAACAAGGCATGGCTGTAATCTCCAGCACAAGCTTAGAGTAATCAGGTTGAAAACGCGCTAAATACTGGAAATATTGTGTGGTGGTTCTCGTGCTTCTGCAAGAAAATGAAGCGCCAAAGCAACTTTAAATTGTAGGTCTACAGAACACAAGAGGAATACACACCGCCGAACACTCAATTTTGGGTGGAATGATTACTTTAATAGACAGCACACCAAATATTGAAGAACGAAGATATTTTATGCGGTCTTTTTAGGAGTACAGCGCATACCTTGCTCAAGTGTTTGCGAAGAAAAAAAAACATTTAGAGACAGCGCTTTCAAGGAGGCACCAAGCGTACTGGAATTCAAGGCATTTCTACGTTGACACTACGAATTCGGCTATAGAGCCAGGCATGACAAAATTTTCAATGTAGAAAAAAGATTCTTGAAATACTATTAGCACTAGGTCTAGCTGGCAGGAAAACGCGTTTCCAAAGCGTTGAGAACAAGAAAAGGTGATATAAGGCGGCCTTTTTTCTCGGCCTTATTCTTTCGTTTATGTAATCTTTAATATTCGCTGCAGGGTGGGCCGCCTCGGGCGTTTAGAGCGGGAGTTCTGCATGCACCGTCCCACAGAGCGCAGTGCTTGTGAACTATGTGCATATACTGAGTGTTCTCGGCACCCCGCGTTATATACATAAAATATACCATGTTCCCTCATCATTCTTTTCAGTTTGTTTGCTTTTAAAAAATGTTGTTTTTGTTGGTGCCTGAGCTTTTGCTTAAAAAAAAAATAAACTCTCCGGCGTGACGGAACGAACCTGGCTGTCGCTATCAAAGCGAAAAAAAAAAACACGAATTGCGAAGTTGTTCACGTTGAATGAACGAAATTGTGAATGCCGGAGAAGGACAGAACCTGATGCGGGCTACAGATAATCATTTCCTTCGTGCCCGCAAGGCATGACCAAATGAGAGCGACAGCAGAAAATGTTAGAATGGGGGAGGAGAAAAAAATAAAATGACGAGGGAGTAATTGAAGTCAACTAAGCCTGGTTCCACGCGAAGGACACGAAAACAGTATCCAACGGTGACTTTCTAAAGGAAGTCTAGCAAGAGCGGAGACTCTTTCAACCACTTTAGAAAGATTGCCGTTGAAAAACTGAAGTTGCAGCGCTGTGCTCGGAAGAAGCTGCGTCTCTTACACTTTTCTTGTTTTGTTTAGTAAAGCTTAGCGTTTTTAAATGCGTAGCTGCGTACCACTGTAGTGGAATCTCAGCGCACTGTAACAGAGTAGCTGTCAGATAGACAACGCAAAAAAATATTTCCAGGCCTTATCAATCTTGAGTGCATCCTCGAGTTGAGCATGGATAAAGGAACGAGGGTTGTCATGGAGATGTATCCTTCTTTTCGTTGGACCGCCGGAATGTTTGCATTATTTTCGTTGCGTATTTTTACATTCGCTTTCGTGTGGTTTCAAAGTGCTTTTTTTGAAATATAAGTAGAACCTCTGTAGGAAACCAATAATTGTAGGGACTGCTAACGTGGCAGCAAGAATTAATGTCACTATACAAAGCCCGCTGAGGTTGCAGCGCCCTGCAGGTGACATGCAGTGGGGATATCGGTCTTCTCTTTTAGAGGCGAAACTTTTTATAGAAGCACCCGTTCGTCCCTCGTAGCCGTTGTAGTGTGTAACAAGTATAAAATTTTGACCTCCATGGTGGTGCCGGTGGGAGATTTCCTCTGTGCGTTGTGGAACAATAAAAAATAGCGCTCAATGTACATGCCAATGGCTGCTAATGGGGAATGAGAGACAGCAGCATTTGGCTTTTAGTTGACGCACACGCTGCAATCCCTATTAGCAGTCATTGGCTTGTACATTGAGCACTATCTGACAAGAAAGGGTTGCTACGTTATACGCGCTGGGTGTAACCTCCTTAGTTTTAGAGAGGTTTAGAGAGCGTTGATACGCAGTGCCATGAATCCGATGAACTAGTATATACCACGAGCTCGAGGTGGTTAAAGGTGGGAAGTAGATACGAAGCGCAAGCCGTAAGAAAGTAAAAGTCGAATTCTCCTGTCTCTCATTTCCCATTAGCAGCCATTGGCATGCACATTGAGCACTATCTGACAGGAAAAGGTTGCTACGTTATACTCGCTGGGCGTAACGTTCTTGGTTTTAGAAAGGTTTAGCGAGCGTTGGGCCGCAGTGCCATGAATACAGTGAACTAGATATACCATGAACTCGAGGTGCTTTAAGGTGGGAAGTAGACCCGAAGCACAAGCCGTAAGAAAGTGTGCGTGTGCCACCTCTTGTTTAGTCCTTGGAAAGTCCGCTGGATGGCGGTGCTTCTATATGGGGAATATATGATGAAAAGATGCGAGATGGTGGTACTTGGAGTGTTGAATAGATGGACGAACGAACACACAGACAGATGCATGGATGGACGCATGAACGGACGCAGGGTCGGATACATGGACGAACGCAGGGACAGACGCACGAACAGACGCACGCACGGACGGGCGGATGGACGCATGGATGGACGGAAGCAAGAACGAATGGACGGACGAATGCTTTGCCCCACTCTCCATCATTCACTCCGTGGATATGCTGCCATTTTTTTCTTTTGCTGATCACTGACTGCACCGTTTGTCTTGGTAAACGTTCTGCATAGGAAGTCCAGGAATGAAATTCGCGCCATGTTAACAATGAAATGTACACACCGGCGAAACCCTTTAGCGTTTCGCAGTGTCCTTTTCGCAGCTCATGCTTGAACATGATTAAAAGGTAAAAGCCATCCTTCAGAAGGAAACCACCTCATGCTCCTGGCTCAGAGTGTCAATTCGTCGTCTTGGTGCGTCATAAAATGGTATACGCCTAAAAATTCGGCAACTCCCAGCACTCGCCACTGCTCATAATAAGTGCACTATGAGTAATTGTTTGTCGTCACTGCCTAAAATATTGTGTTTGGTTTAGCAGTTGCGTCAGAACCTCCAACAGAATTTACCAGGACAGTCAATTTTCTAGTCTAAAGCCAGAAATACAACCACAGAACTCTAGGGCAAACCCATCTATATGAAACGTGATCTCTTGAAACATATCTGCAAATTTTTCGTGCTTTCCATACCTCCAGTTTACGAAAAGTGATAAAGGCAACAGTGAGGCCAACGTGCAGACGACGCCGTTAATATAGATAAAACACTTTTCCCTACATGCCGTAGGGAGCGTAAATCCGGCAAACAGGGATAGAGAAGCACCGTAGGGTAAGCTACATTTTCATGCAGTTTTTCGATGACATCAGGCGTGCCAAAACACCCTTCTCTACAGCCTAGTCCTCATAAATGGTATCTATGTAAAACTAATGTGGAGAAACATCTCAGTCAGGTCCTTCTTGTTCTTTCTTTTCTTCTTCTTAATCTCTCTCCAATTGTTTTTTAACAGTAGTTTTGCTGTGGGAAACACCGTCGCAAATTTATTATTTCACTCATCTCTAGCTTTTTCGTAAGTGGAACTCAAACAACCTTTTCTCATACTTCGCCCTTCTTTATGTTCAATTTCTGTCTGGCTTTCTTTTTTTTCCTTCTCAGGACACGGCTTTGATGCGTACGCTTCACAATGCTTTGATTGATTGATTGATATGTGGGGTTTAGCGTCCCAAAACCACTATATGATTATGAGAGACGCCGTAGTGGAGGACTCCGGAAATTTCGACCACCTGGGGTTCTTTACCATGCACCCAAATCTGAGCACACGGGCCTACAACTTTTCCGCCTCCATCGGAATTGCAGCCGCCGCAGCCGGGATTCAAACCCACGACCTGCGGGTCAGCAGCCGAGTACCTTAGCCACTAGACCGCCGCGGCGGGGCACGCTTCACAATGCTGGCTACATTGCACCATACCACCTGTCAGATCTACAAGCACCTTTTTCCTTCGTGTCCTTGCCTTGTTCTCGCGACCTATTTTACATACTCCGAACAAAACAAACCGGACTATTTTTCCTCGAGGCTACATGACCGAAATTCTGCACAACCGAGGTACTTGCTTTTGCGACTGTGCAGCGCCTCTGTCTCGCCTGCCAAGCACCGGTAGCTCCTGCGCGTTCGTTTATATCGCCGAGATTTACTGCGCCGTAAAGCGAGTCCTTCCTACAGGGAACGACGCTGCAGAAAGTAAGGGCGGTATAAGAATAGGCGCCTTGGCCTTGTTTGTGTCTATGGGACACCAGGGACACGCCAGCCCGTTCTCCTTCAGGGTCGTTCTTTCCCTCCAACGCCATCTGCCACTGATAGTCGCGATTCGGGTAGGAACTACATGTGTGGGTCTCACGATGACACTAAGAGACTTGCCGTGTTGGAGAGGTGAGGACAGTGAAAGGAAGGCAAGCCGTCCAACATAGGTACCGGCTGCTTTTTTCAAGGAGTCCCGTTGCCAGCGTACGCCAATCAAGAAGCGCGATAGGAACAATGAAGAGTAATGGCCTCATTGGGGGTCGTATTCGAGAGTACGGGTAAACTAAGCCTGTTTTGGGCCATATTGTGTTTTCTTGCGTCTGCGTGATTCATGGCCTCCGTACGAAAGCATGAGCCAAAACCTCGAAAAGATTGTGGTTTAAGCATGTAGCATATTTATTTATTTATTTATTTATTTATTTGTTTGTTTGTTTATCTATTTATTTGATTAGTATACAGAGATACACAAGGACACGGAGGAAAGAGGGAGAGAGCAAGCTGAAAACTGCCTCCTAAAGGGGCACAACGAAAGACAAGTAAAACAAGGCTTAGGATGCCTAACGCATTGTGGTTTACCATCTCATGGTTTCCACAAACCATTTGTCATTTTTCTTTGTAATAAAATTGAACGACTTTAACTTGCTGAGGTCCACCTTCCCATTGTTCCGTTTTCTGTTTCGTTTTAAGTTTTGTAGCTTCACCATTTTTGTTAGGAGATCTTTTATTTTTCAGCAGGAGGTGTTTCTCGATTCTCCACATCCGTTATGGTAGCCCCCCAGGCAGTTTCGGGATTAATCTTGTGAATAATGCTGTGATCTGAAAAGGCCTTTCGACAACATTCACCTCAAAGCGCGGGTTCCTAGAATCCATGACATTAATAAAGTAAAGGTGCCTTCACTTTTATATAAAGCGCAAATATATGTGCAAGCTTTTGCAAGACCAACAATAACTTACAAGCATGCCACATTTCAAAGTGTTCTTGCCGTATCGCCTCTTCACTGATTGCACCGTATTTCAGTTACGTCCCCCCGAACGGTTCCTAAGCGTGCGCAAGCATTGAATGATATTGGCGTACTCAACAACGAGACACAAATATGTAGAGTAAGCATTGTTGCAACAGATAAGTTCACGATGACTGCCCCAAAAAGCTTGTGCATTCCTGCCGCCGTACGTACCTTCCTACTTGCCTCCATTCATCATCACTGTTCTACATAATGCAGCCTTAAATGAGGCTGGCTTTCTCGCATAACCTAAATGAGTGCTAACACATGTACAATCGCAGTAAAAATCTTGAAGACGACCGGAACGCGGGGCAAATAGTATCATGGAAAAGCGTTAACTGCGCACACGTGTCCTCGTTGCCTTCCCGGCCTCCTCGTTCGCTCGCTTCAGCTACGCGCGAAGGAGAACTTTAACTGCAGGCTGCCGCTTCTGCAGTCACAGTAGAAGCAGCGAGTGATTTGCTCGTAAGAAAAATTAGCGCCGCTTTCTTTAGGTCGAACCACTCGGTCACAGCAATGCTGGTAGGCACCAATCTGGTCCTGTAGCTGTGCAAGGTTTTTCTAAGTTATGTCCAGTGTTCTGTTCTTTTGCAAGTTTTATCCAGGACCTGTACTTAAGCGAGTAAATTATTAACAAATGTAGAAAATTACGTGGCGTAGTCACAGCTGCAAGAACATGTCACCAAGGTGAGCGGAGAAGCATGACCTGGTAACGCGGAAGCGCGAAGAATGGCAAACTAGTGATACTATTGTACAGCCAAGGACGTGTGGAGTGGTGGTTTGCAATTCTCTCCTTCCTGCTCATTGGGCGGTGTGGTAAGACTACCCGCTTTTCGAAGTAAAGCATCTTTTTTGTTCACGTGCGTAAATCCATACGTATGTGCGTCCCTATACGAACGCACCGCAACGCACTCCCCTCGCCGCATGTGTTGAAGCGGTGCCAAGTAGGTCATGCCGCAACTGCGGGTTCACACAACGCCGACTAAATTTCAAGGCGGAAAGGCTGCCGCAGTGACGTCAGAGGGTGGGGGCCCAGTTGCACCGCGAACGCGGCGGAAAGCCTGCGTTTCGTTCACGTTTTAGGAGAACCAACGCTCCCGCTCTCGCAGCTGCTGCGGCTTGATTGGGCCAAATAAAAGATGTGGAAAAATGTCTTACTGAGCATGCTCAGTTGGGCAACTGGGTCCCCAACCTCTGACGTCACCGCGGCAGCCTTTCGGCCTTGAAATTTAGTCGGCGTTGGTTCACATCGATCTCCCCTCGCACGCTTTCCTCGCAGGTGCGCGCTGACATGATTCTCTCCCTCACCCGCAGCACACTCGCCGCTTCGCTCGCAGCTGCCGGCTCCTTGATCCGCTCGCAATATACTTCCCACTCGCTTCACCCTCTCCAACGCCCGCAACACTCGACCACACATCCAGTGAAAACAAGCTTTCGGCTCGTTTATCGGCGATAAAATTTACACAAAACCCAACCCGCCTGCCATGTTTTTGTGTTTCTAACAAACGTTTACTCGAGTAAACGCTACATCGAATTTCACTTCAAGCCATTCTTCCAGCACCCGCATCGACGCCCGTTTCAACTGGGTCAACGCCGTGCGCACCGCTGCTCCTTCGCATCCCATCCTTTCGGAGAGATTGTCCGCATTGTTTCTTTGAAGTCTACTGGTCTGGTGTAAATTCGTTGTTTACGGCAAGCTGTTGAGCTCATAAGCACGCAATGAATGCCCCCTGTGGAGGTTCTCACTGAATGACCATGACACTCATATGTTTTTATACCAAGGGGTTAGTATTTATGTGACCAATTTTCCCCTGCTTTTGTTTGTCCTTAATATTTACTCTTTTTATTTTTTCCCCCAGGTGTTTCTTTCTCCAGTGCAGGGTTACCCACTGAGCATTTATCTTCCAGTTAACCTCCATTTTCTCTCTCTCTTTAAAGATGCAATTAGTGTCAGTCTATGTCTCTATTTATCCCCATTGCATAAATATTAGTATTGGCGATTGCAAGTAAAAACAAAGCTCCTCTTAGAATTTGGAGCGATAGCTACATTTCACAAGATGTACGCTCACGAAAAGCCTTGTTCCGCAAACGTGGCCTTCGTGCTCATCCGAGGTGAAACCAGCATTCTTGAGTTGTGTAAACTCTGCGGGATATCATTCACATATTGATAGAGAATATTGATTTTGATAGAGACATATTGATAGAGAATATTCACATATTGATAGAGAAGTGATTGATGCGTTCGCGCTGGTGTTTATGCTGCGTTTCAGCCCGCTGATCACACGCTTCATTTTACCTCAGTCGCGTTAAGCGAAACATTATAGCCGCAGAGAAAACAAAAAGCGCGCTCCAAGTATGGCTGCAAGTAGGCAGGCACGACGTGCATCGGCGCCTTAGACTTACTTCTAATAAAGAGTGCAGGTGTGTTGATTCCTCCCTTCGTGAGCGCAGAAGTTGGTTTTTGCCTAAGCCCACGCTTGATGTAAAGTTAAATTCACCTCTTCTTTTTCCAAAGTGAGCTAAACTGAGCTACCACTTGACAAACTTGGTATAACCATTTTCAAGCACTGGAAATAATATATGTTTATGCATTTACTTTATGTATTACTTTTTAAATCAAGAGATATTTTGTGATAGCAGATACATCTACATTTGCTACATCTTTTTTGTTTATATTTGACTGTTGTGTGAGTACCACATTTCAAAAGTGTTTTCGACAGGTTCCAACCATACGAGACAATGATCTGTTTGACTACACACGCGTAAATATCAAGCTGTTTCTTATTTATTTGTGTACTTCTATTGGTACATCAGCTCAATTTATATTTATCTGGTTGTCACCTACGTTTGAGAGTTTTCATTACTTTTCTCATTCATATGCGGTGCATAAAATGGCTCGTCTTGCGCGAATGCTGTCTCGGAGAAAAATAATTCCGCGACCTCCTTCATCCCAGAGTGACAATATAATTGAAGGTGCGTCGTCTACGTGTGACGCGCTCACGCCTTCTCGCAGCGCAAACGTATCACTATTTTCAGGATTCGGAGCACGCCTCGCTCCCGGCTATAGTTGGATCGCATTTCGGGAAGCCCTCGGGGACCGAGACCAACACCAATAGCCAAAAGGCTGGTGTAATAAGGTTGTTCGATTGAAAAATGGCCGGCACAACATGCCTGCTCTCTGCATGACCCTCTATTGTGTGTCGCTGTTCTAGCGTGCTCGAAGTAATTGCGCTGTAGGCTGGAACCCTTTTTCATTAACCCCCGTAGAAAACACACCTCCTATATCAATTTACGTCAAGCGGTGGTGAAAAGGGTAAGAACGGAAAGGATGTAAATGACTACAGAAACTGCTGATCACGCCGTTGCGGTAGTGATAACAGTATACTGATATCTTTCTATTGTCACCTCCGTAATTACCTTTTGTAGCTTTGCGAT
This sequence comes from Rhipicephalus microplus, assembly GCF_043290135.1. Taxonomy (NCBI): domain Eukaryota; kingdom Metazoa; phylum Arthropoda; class Arachnida; order Ixodida; family Ixodidae; genus Rhipicephalus; species Rhipicephalus microplus. The sequence goes on from NC_134701.1 coordinate 184,535,306, forward strand.
GTTGAGCTTTTATGGCACAGCACTTTCAGCATCAGATGTTTTGGCAACATCTTCTATGCACGTTAGCCTTGACTTCAGCCGTTGTGACGAGCCGACTCCACTTTGTGGTAAAGACGTCCGCTTCTAACCGTGATTGAATATTTGCAGCGACCAATTGAGAATCTAGCTTTTTAAATAGGCCCCGTTTATAGAGTTAGCTTAGCACACTTAAGACTAAAGCACGCAGGATTGTTCATCATTTCTGATATACTCTTTTTTTTATAGCAAGTTCTTTAATATCTTCTTCGGAGAGCTTAAGCTCTGTTTTTAAAGAAGACTTTTGAGGTGTATTTATAGAGTTAGCTTTTTGTTTTAGTGTCAATAAATTATTGTACGCCTAAGCGTTTTGAAATCGTAACTAAGTTCGTAAATGAGTAGTGTTTCATGTCCATATTTTTTAAAAGGCATCCGTCCACAACACAGAAATAAACATTTGTTTTGTACACAATGCGTTACCACTCTCGGATAAGCTTTGTTGTGTGCGGTTGCACATTTATTGTTGCTATCTTGCGCGCTACCTCCCAAACAATTCATAGTATTTTGTCATTACTTCAAATATATAGCTTCGCCAGTGTGAATCACGATAAAAATGGCATGAAACTGGAACCTATGTATTTCCAACTTTAACACTAAAACGCAAATATTTCTTGAACTCGCGGTGCCCCGTCAGAGTTGCGGGCTGCAGACTACTGGCGCCATACTACACGGTTCATATTCAATGTGTTCCGACATGTATCCTAGTTGCCTGTGATGTATGCATATTCTATCTCATTTCGTCAATATCTAGAATGACTTGCTAGACGTATAGCAAGACAAACACCATGAGTATTCATTGAACAGTATTTTTTTCGTTCTGACTCTTTCTCTTTCCTTTCATGCGTGCTCAAGTACTGGTGTTTTATCTGTCCGTGCATTTTGTTTATATATGTTACTGTAGACAAGATTAAATTGCACTACACAATGAACTGTGGATATATAGACGACCATACAGAAATCGTGCATCACTATATAGATCAACAAATTGATTCCTTCCTATGATGCCCCACCTGCAGTATGCTCCATCAATCGAGTAAATAACGTAAAAGTATTGTTTTAGCGTAAAAGTCAGAATTATTATACACGGCTAGGTTGCCGCATAAAAATGACCTGCCTTATCTAACGGTAGTGTTTTTCTTTTCTTGGTTTTTGCAGTGGTGCAGCAGCAATACGAGATTCGCGTTTACGACGACTTCGTAATCCGCATGAACACTGGCGTGCTTCGGTGTCATGTCCCGAACTACGTGAAAGAATGCGTTGTCGTAACGTCATGGGTTCGCAGCGACGGCTTCATCATTTCTGTGCAAGCCATTCCAGGTAAACGAAGTTGTTTACGAAAGGCTAGTAATAATCTAGAGCGAAAACTTAGGTTACTTTTGTCAACAGTGGAAATCTACTTTCAATACTGATGCATGTATTTGGCTCTCTAATCAATTATTTGCACAAAAGGTTATTTTCTCGTTGGAACTGTCGTCGTGTGTTGTGTTTCACCGAGCATGCCTGGTAATTATCTGTATGAATTCTTTAAGAAAGAGTTAACAGCGCATTGATGATAAAGAGAAGCGACTGTATAAGTAGAGGCGGAAGGGGCCCTTTTGCTCTGGTCTTTTTGTACATTTTTTTATCGTCTACGTTGCGCTAACACGTAATACTGAGATCTTTAATCTGAAGCTTCAGTTCTTACCAGCTAATTTTTGCGATTGGGAGCTGAATAACCAAGCGTTTCTTATCTCTTTGAGCTTATAAACTAGGACTATGTATTTCTGATCGCCAGAATCAAATATATCAATAATGAAGTAAATGTGCAGAAAACCAAGAAAAATTATAATAGGAACAAATACTAATACATTTTTGGTGTAACACTACTGTGAATGTACCACAACTAAATTCCGTTGCACAATTTGATCAATTAGTGACCTCTCGATCAGTTATCTCGCCTAAAAGCATTGCAGTAAGAACAAGTCTGGCTCCTGCTTTCAGGCTTACTGGTGCGAGAAGCAGACACCAATGCTGAAATCAATATAAAGTGCAGTTGATATTGAGTTTCTATAGTTCTGGGGCATATTTCCCCTATAAGTCTACCTTTTCGTACAGTTATTCTCATCGAACGACTTTTTTCGGATATCAGTAACTGTCAGGTTGGTTTCTTAACGAATGAATTGACCGAAGAACACATAAAGTAAAAACGAAGTTAATAGTTAAGGTATAAGCACGAAGTTTGGAAGTTGAGATGATATTGAGGCCACATAATTTCACTTGGTAAACAATGTTGCCAATAATGTTCCCAGATCTTGCGCAGGATTCTGAACTCTGCCCATTGATAACTATCGGCTAATCTTTGCAGCAGCTTTTATATGAACCATGTTACATTATTGGTAGAAAACGATATAATATTTAGAGTCTACCAAGTACTCTTACGAGCCTTCATAAAAAAACACGAGAACCCGACATTCATTTAGGCAGCTTGCGAATGATTACACATGAACAGAATTCTCTAATTATTTGGGTGCTGAAGAAATCAGCGTAAGTCGCGCTTGCCTGCGCATCGATTTCAGTTAGCAGTCGCAACTTCCGGCTCGCTTCGATAAAGACGCAGAAGAGTCCATTTCTGTAATTGCTCTGCATCGAAAAAAAAAGAAAATGCTGGCGCTATAGCTTTGGAGAAGAAAGCGGGAATGCCCCAGAATTAATTATAAATCAGGCTAACAGTCCGAGTGAAGCAGCCAGCCCCATTATAATTATTGCCTACGTATGTTGCGTTCATGGTAAGAATAAATGGCTATTTAGTTTCCTGTAGCACAAACTAAAGTTTTTATGAGGCTCCCACACGTTAACGACACGCATGATGAAGCGTGATTCATTTCTGTCTTTGTTGCAGAAATTATTGGGAACGTGAGCATCCACGTTTGTTCAAACTGTGCTTCTCTTTTTTGCGTGTGTTTGCTGGTGCAGATGAGAATTCGAAGTACGTAGCCTTCACGTCGGGTGAGCTGCACGTTCGGCGTGCAGGACCTGAAGACAGCCACCACTCGTTCCAGTGCCAGACCAAAGACACTCTCACCGGGGCAGTGGTTAGCAGCATCACGGCTGGAAAACTTGTGATAACTGGTACGAGCAGGTGTTCACTATAAAAAGGCAATTCAAGCATGGTGTGCTTGTCTGCCACTATTCATTTTAGAGCTAAAGTGTTAGAGCTAAATACTAGAGCAAGTATCTACGCTCTCAAATGAAAATGTCGGCGAATAGCAGCGAGAATAAGAATGAGATCATCCAGCCACCTTGTCAGTATCGTGGTAAACGTATAAGCAGTAAAATATGAAAACGTCTATGTGTGTTCTTCCATTTCTTCTACACACAGTGTCTCAAGTCAGGCTGGGGTAGCGGCACAATGCCACGACAGGAGCCATTCATAAGTTATGCGTACGCTGTTTCCGAGGAAATGCAGACGGATGAACCGGTCACCTCCACCAATAATGTAACAAGAAAATGTCTACTGACATACATTCTCCGGAAGGAGTAATGACGATTGTCAAACTGGCTCAAAGTGGAGCCTGTCTATTGATCGTTGCGTTCGTTTTGACCCGTGTCTGGCTCATAGAGAGTCCCGCTATGGTCTCGCATGACTTATCTACTATTGCTTGGTGACGATATATATATATTCGAGCGGGAGACACATTAAACAAATGAACGCATTGATATTACTACGCTCAAGAATTCCTTTTTGAAGTAGTTGTAGCTGACATTTGCAGCAGTATTCATATTCTTCCGTTTAGCTTTCTTTAGCGCAGTGTACGATTAGTAAAGATTGGTAATGTTGCCATATTGTAAATGATAATGCCTTACGTCGGACCACTGAATTGCTAGTGCGGATAAAAGCACCACTACAAAACCTATTTTCCCAGATTTCTGATGTACGGTTCTACACACGCTTCGAATGGCAAGCTTTTTTTTCGCATCGGACTGTGTGAGTTCTCCCTTGACTCCCCCCCCCCCCCTTTTTTTTTCGGCAGAGCCACACTCCAGCATTCCTGCCAAGGTGATCCACTGGAGCCGACAGGTAGAAGGGCCGCAAGGATCAGCGCTTTTCGTGCCGTGCGAAGCCCAGGGCCACCCACAGCCTTCGTATCGCTGGTACCGCCAGTACGGTGCCCGACTACGACCGCTGCTGCCCCTCACCGAGCCAGGAATCGTGCTGGTCGGCGGCACTCTCGTGTTCAGGCGGGCGTCGGTCCAAGACAGCGCCACCTACGTGTGTGTTGTTAGCAACGGAGCAGGTGCCGAGGAGAAGAACGAGATACAGGTCCTGATCACTGGTGAGTGACCATTATTCGCTGCCATGAGGGCATCAGTGTGAATGATCTTATTTTGTGCATCAAAAGTGCGCTCACGTTCTGCTGCCAGTCGAGAGGTTGCTGGTTCAATCCCAAATACGGCAGTTGGATTTGAGTAAAGGTGAAGTGCTAGAGGCCCGCTTATTGTGTGATATCTGTGCACGTCATAGCACCTAATGAATAAAATTTTTGGAAACTTCCCTTTGGGCGTGTCTCGTTATCATACTATACTTTTGGCATGAAAAACACCAGAAATTATATTTATTAAACATTCGCCGACATCTACAGAAGCACAGCGATGATTGCTAAAAAAGAAGGAACCGGAGTTTTTATTCTCTCTAACCATCTTCAGTTATATCAATACGAAACGACCAATAAAAAGAAGGCAACCTAATGGTAGGAACCTAAATTATAGTTTTACAAGGTTGGTATTATTAACTGTTGGAGTTTAACATTCTAAAGCTACGATATCAATATGAGAGACGCCGTACTGGGAGGCTCCGGAAAGTTCAACTACTTGGGGTTCTTGAACATGCACCTAAATCTAAGCACACGGGCCACACTTTCGCCTCCATCTAAAAATGCGGCCGTCGCGGCCTCAATTTGATCCCGCAACCTGCGGGTGAACAGCCGACTGCTTTAGCCACTTGACCACGATGGCGGTTATTGACAAGGGCGATAACGCCATAGCTTGACAAAGCTCTTTTATAAGAGAGATAGAGAGAAAAACAAATTGGCCTCTTATCTGCATGCCATCTGCGAATGTCATAGAAAAACGATAGTCTTGCATGTGGAGAGAGTAAACAAAAATATTTATTTGATGTGCACAAGAAAATAGGCGAATAGCATTCCGGAGGCGCTGCGTTAGAGTGCCTCGAGCGTGCAGCGGAGGCGAACGAGCGCATCAAGTCACGTCACACGTGAGACATGAGCGCCTTCTGGCAGTTTTTTTTTTTTGGAAAACAAAGCGCATGGCACTGAGACGTGCGTGCGTACCCGTCTCAGAGGTGATAAGGTGTAGAACGCAAGGCGACGGGTAGAGGCCACCACCGTGTAGTGTAGTCTTAGCAAAGCGTTGGAAACACTTGCCTTTTTGTGCAAGCGTTGAATTGTCAGCACAGCGTGATAAGCGCTACGTTACTTAGAATTACTTATGTATGCCTTTTCTAGTAAAAGACGAACATGCAGAATATATACGTGTTGTTATGGTGCCTCAGATATGTGCAATAATTGCTTTTTAATTGACAATCACACACGTATGAACGCTGATCCTTGAGCAACATTGGTGGGCACTGCGGATGTTGTTCGCCATTCAAGGTATCAGCTGGTGTTGTTTAGAGTACCCGGTTTGCGGTATCAATGAACAAACAGACAAATGTACAGACACACAGACAGACTATAGTTTTTGCGTCGAAGGTCCCCAAGAAAGACTATCGTCTTTAAAAGAAAGGCCGAGAGGTTAACCAGAGTCGTTCATAGGAAGCCTAAATTCAACATTTGCTGTTGTTAAAAATTGGAGATGAAGTCAGATGAATTAATATTAAAAGGCTCTAGTTCAAGAGGCAGTCAAAGCCAAATCATGTGCGTCGAAAGCTGGTGCTCTGGCACAGTGCTACGTTAATGCCCTAAACTGCTCTAAAGAGGAAAAATCACTAGCCAAGCACATTCTACGGATTGTTAACTATTGCACGTCAAATGTTCGACCACGAGTAATTGTACATGTCTTAAACGAATTTTCCACTGTCCCTCAGTGAGAATTCGAAATAATGTATATAAACAATATTAACCATAAAATAACAATATTGAAAATCTTTAAACTGAGTGACCACGGGACAAAGCGCTTTCGCGCGTCAAGCAGACGTTGTGCCATAGAACCATGCCACTGCTTAAAGCTAATTCGAAAAAAATCACCCAAATAACTCACGTAATGAAATGAGTCCGCTCAAGACGTGGTGTGGTTGCAGAAGCGCACGAAGGGTCAAAATGTGTGAATTCCTTAACAATTCGGTAGTTTAAGTTTGCCCACGTAATACGACGTGTGCAGCTGCGCAGGTGCGCGTGGCAACTTACGGACGCGCAGTTCAGACTCAGCCAGTTCACGATAGGAATATCCTTGCGTAAAAAAATGGCAGCATATCCACGGGATGAATGATAAAGTGGGGGGCAAAGCATCCGTCCGTCCATTCGCTCTTGCTTCCGTCCGTCCGCGCGTCCGCCTGTTTGACCGTCTGTGCGTCCATCCGCCCGTCAGTGCGTGCGTCTGTTCGTGCGTCCGCCCGTCCATCTGTGCGTCTATCCCTGCATTCGTCCATGCATCTACCCCTGCGTCCGTATATGCGTCCATTCATTGGTGCAGCCATCCGTAAGCCCCCCATGCATCTGTCTGTGTGTCCGTTCGTCCATCTATTTAACACTCCAAGTACCACCATCTCGCATCTTTTCATCATATATTCCGCATATGCACCGCCATCCAGCGGACATTCCAAGGACTAAACGAGAGGTGGCACACACACTTTCTTACGGCTTGCGCTTCGTGCCTATTTCCCACCTTTAACCACCTCGAGGTAGTGGTATATAATAGCTCCCTGCAATGATGGCACTGCGGCCCAACGCTCCCTAAACATTTCTAAAACCAAGGAGGTTACGCCTAGCGAGTATAACGTAGCAACCCTTTTTTGTCAGATAGTGCCTAATGTACATTCCAATGGCTGCTGATGGGAAATGAAAGACAGGAGAATTCGGCTTTTCGTTAACGCGCACGCTGCGAATTTTGTATTGTTCAAAAACGCACAGGAGAAATCCCCCACCGGCACCACCTTGCAGGTCAAAACGTAAGACTGGTTACGCACTGCGACTACGACGAGGGACGAATGGGTGCCGATTTAAGGAGCTTCGCCCCTAAAAGAAGTTTGCAACTGTAGTTGGGGCATGCGTTCAGGAAGAGTGTGAAAAGGTCAGGGATATACGAGTGCAAACGTTCCTTTTTCTGCGCCATGGCTGAGGCGTCCATCGATAAGCGACGTGTGGGTTAGCGATTGAGAAGCCAACGATGATGACTTGATATTTGGCGTTTAGCGTCCTAAAACTACCATATGATTATGAGAGACGCCGTAGTGAAGGGCTCCGAAAATAGAAGGCAATGACCATGCATGGCGCCAAAATACGTCATCGCATTCTACTCTTGACGACGAAGCTGAAGTTCGAGGCCTTAAGTAGCCTCCAAGTTTGTGTCTTTAAGCTATCAAAGTAAAGTGTTCCTGGGCAAAAGAATCTGCGCGTTTAAAGTCACCAAGTTTGTAGGATCTGCAGAGGCACGTAATAAATGAGAATACTTTCTTAGCGAAGCAAAGACACCTGGGCCCAACCGGGTGGTCTAGTGGTTACAGCACTCGACTGCAAACCCGGAGGTCATGGGATCGAACCCCTCCTACGAGAGTTGAGTTATCCAAGGACGCAAAAGTGTCCGAGGCTCCTGTACATAAATTTAGTGGCACGTCAAAGAACAAACACCAGATGGTCGAAATTCGTGAAGTGCTCCATTGTGGCGTCACTCATAATTATATCGTGGTTCCGGAAAGTTAAAATTTTGTCATTATTAGTAGGGGCATTTTAAGCATTTTATTTACATGCCTCTCTAGCCAGCTACGCCGCGGTGCTCTCGTGATCGTCATCACAGTATGATGCAGACTGAAATTGCGGAAGAGAGTAAGAGTGCTTCAGTAAATTACTCTCCCACTATGACTTGAATAACTATAAAATCCTTCCACATACGTCGTCAAACCTTTTTCTCCATACGATAGGGGCACATATGCGTGTAGCAAGGGCCGGGTTCTGAAAGTATGCACCAGTGGTAATTGAGTATGTCTGTCTAAGAAAGGCCAGAGTAAGCGATGAATATTTAAACGGTAGTGTTAAAAAACTGACCTCAGCAGCGTTGTCCTGGCGAATGCAAAGAATACAAAACACAACCTAAGCAGGAATCGAACTCGAAGCATTCTGCATGGCAGCCAAGTATTCTATCACAGAGTTACCCAATCTTATTGTTTTGTAAACTAACAAAAAACTGTGCACGTGTATTTTTGTGGTAACCTCAATTGTGCTTGCATTGCTGGCTATCTAAATTTATCAGAAAGCAATGAAGACATTACTTATGAACATCTACAATTTAGGCGTCATTTTGGCTTAAAATATTTGAGTTTCCAGTATTAGCTCCAATTTTATCGAAGTTTACAAAACATTACATTGTAAGTCCAAGATTGAGTAAGGTATTTTCAAGTGATTGCGTAAGCGCTGATGAAAACACTAACAATAGTTACGTAGATTATTCATATCATCGGAGGGTAATGTGAACTACGTCGTAATAACACTGGCGTATGTGCGCTAACGTGAGGGCTGACGTTACGTACTACTCTAATCACCCTTCGAATTGCAGTGTAGTCAGTGTGCCTGAAAATTGGATGATGTGCGCCCAACTGGTACACTTACGAAACACGTCGTCCCACCACGTAACGCCCGGCGCTCAAATCCAATAATGCTGATATACGACTGCTGGCTGGGTGACTGCTTCGCATGATGCCGATTCTCGGAAGGTGTGAGATGCATCGCACTTCTTTTTTATTGTTAACTACTCATTAGGTTTTGTTCATTCTGCCTTATTAAAAGATTCGCTTTTTTGCACGCTGTTCTTCCTAGTCTACGTTAATGACGGTTTGCTATTTTTCGTTCACCTAACTAATTCCCTGTGTAATGCCTATAGCTATATGTGTACAATAAGTGACAAGAAAAAAGTTTATGATAGGATTTCAAAGTACTGTGTGCCACAAAGTGTACAGGCCTCGAAAATCTACTATTTTTATCAGTTCTTTTTTTATATTGCTTTTTAGCTTTTAACTGGCCGCTGTAAGAAGTCGCTGCATGTGCCTAATTAGGACCGCTAGATTTTTGAATCGACCACTCAATCTTATCTAGTACTGTGAACGCATTATATCTCTACGTATTTGTGACCGCTATGTCTTTCATCACATAGGCACGTCTTATCTGACGCTTTTTATAACACACAACACATGGTGCTGAGTATTTAATGTGGTCTCTAGTAACTGTATATATATATATATATATATATATATATTTACCAAAATAAAACTATTTTGATCTGAACTGTCTCTAAATTGCTCCAAGTTTACTGTGCACGTACACGTTCCCCTACGCTTTTAAATACCCCCCAATCGAGCGACCATGACCGCTCCTTTTCACAGGCGTCGGAATTTCGTAAGTCATGATCACCCTTACCTAAATATTGTAGTGCTACATTTGACGAGGGTGAGTTTCGTAGCGCTGCACCTGACAAATCACCATTACCCGTAACAAATGTCTCAAGATTCCCATGCTATACCCTTTAGAGCTAATTCGGTAGTCATAGAACATGCGTGCGTCAATGTTTTTAGGCCCGTTTTATTCTGCTTTTATGTGTCCGCTCACGACAGTAAGTTTGTGTTTCGTTCTTTGCTTTATCGCACAATGGGTAAAATGGCAGAAAAACTTGCGACTCATCTTTAAGTATAACGGAGCCGGTGTGAGCGATACCAACTTTCATATTCCTTGATGACCTCTCAAACTTTACGTTGAGGATAAAAGCGCATGTTCGCTCATCGCCCTCATCTATTCCTTAACGTTCCCTACGTCGTCGTAATTCGACACTCCCGCCATTGATCAGGTGAAACGTGTTCGAAAAACAAAAATTTTCTACATGAAACTGGCCATAAACTACACGAGCAAATATGTTTAGTTCAAGCAGTTTTTTTTTTGTGTTTGTGCGGGGTGATACTGGTGTGGTAGCACTGATGATGGCAACATTGTGTACCTTTTTTTTTTCTCTTGTTCTTTCTTTAGCGGTCCAAGAGAATATAACGTTGATAATGCGTTAGTTTTTCAAGTCTACTCGGGCAACGAGAAAAAAAAGAATCGTCCATTTTCTTTTATCTTCACCTTATTTCTGCGTGATATACTTTCTCGTATTTGTCTCGGTGTGTCTTTTTTTTTTCATTTAGTGTTAAGTACCAGATTAATTGGCCAAAACTCTTGTGGAACTTTAGGAACATGAATGAGCAGCTGGCACCGACAACTTTCATTGCGATACTTTGCTGGTGGTTCAAGAAATAAAGAAAGCTTGTTAACTGTTTCTGTCGTGATGCCCCTGCACACCTGCACACCACGAGCAACATGCTGTTATTGAGCCTAACGCTGAATGCGGTTTGCATTTACGCATAAAGCTGCATTTGAAGTTAGGCACGTAAATTTAGAATCACGCAGACGGGACATCGTTCCTAAGGATATTACACGCACTACATTTTCCGCATTCACTGAGAGAGAGCCAGCTAAATTATGCTAGAAAGCCCACCAATGGTTACGTGAGTTAAAACGAGCGTTCAAGAGAAGTATGAAGTTGTCTATACTAATCAAAACCTCGCATCATGGTTTCTAAAGCTGGAGCGTCATTCATCGCAGTGACGAGTGAAAGTTTCACAGTACTTCAAAGTACGCTTAAATATACTCGCTGAGGCAGCATTGACGAGAACTGCTAGTATCATGGAAGTATTGAGAAAGTTAAACCATGTTGCCTTATTTTGATTTACGTCGATTCTACGAAACAAGCACGACTTCAATTGCTTTCCTTGTAATAGAGAGAGGAAGAAACAGCGAAGAATATTGAGAATAACGAAACTCAAGCAAGTTTGGCTTCCCTACATGAAGGGTGACGTCGAAAAGAAATAAACGTTATTATAGAGAAAAAGTAACGGTAAAGAAAGAATGAAAAAAAAAACAGTTGCTGTATACACGCACAACACGAACTCGTGCCCATAGCTCACAGATGCTCGAAAAGTCTGGTTGTCTTCAACTACCCCAACAGGGCTTTCATGATCTTCTCCTTCTGCGACAATCCTCACTGTGAAGCCATCGATCTAAAAGCAGTAATACGTAACGATAAATCTTAACTTCATTTAAATGCTGCTTTAACCTTCCTACTGTATTTGTTAGCCATAGCGTGAGCGCTTTGTTAGCGTTAGTAGAGAAGATGATTGCGTGGATTGCGCGAATCCATAGCTTTTGTCAGTGGCTGGACAGAGTGCAATGCACGGCTTATTCAGCTTTTGTCTCCAAGAGTGGGAACTCATATCGCACGAAATTTCATATGTTCCATATTTCAGCAGATTCATGCTGCTGTGTCTACCAGGAATATAACTGCAAGCTTACCCGGGCCCCACTAACTTGTTTCGAAAAAAAACGTTACAACGTTTTTTTCGCGAACCAATATAAAAGCGAAAGGAACCCTCAGGTTAACATTGTTTTTTTTTCTTCTTTCGTTCAAAGCGAAACGCATCCGCGACACAGCCTTCTTGACTAAGTAGTTCGCCCTTGTTTGCATGGAAAATGAATTCCTGGTGAAAGCATTTGACCAAGTAAAAATGACTGAAACTGTGTCACTTGTAGTAAAACAGGCACCGAAAAGCCGTGCTCCTTTATAAATTCAACCTACATCGATGGTCTTCTACAGAAAATTAATGTGGCCCTGACAGGAACGGCTGTGCGGCTGGGTAAAAAAACAATGACCACTTTAATTAATTCCGTCGCGTTGAAAATTAATGGCTAGGACACAGAATTGACTTCAACCTTAACGGGAAGAAATATCACTTGCAGGCTAGAACTAAGGCCAGTGAGGAGGAATAGGAGTATTAGAAAAAAATACAGTCCGGAGAAGCTTGTGAAGCTATGTCAACTGATCTGAGAGTGAATAAGAATGGATGAGAATGCAGCGATTACTACTTCGTTTTCCCGTGAAAAAGGAAGAATCAAATAATTATCTCTACAACCAGCAAGACTCTGTTTTTGATATCTATGAATATGTTATACGTGTCGACATAATGAAACAACCTGACATAAACAAGTTTATCAAGCGAGAACTGTATAGGTAGAAATAAATACCCCGTCAGGAAAGGCAGCGAGGGTTGATCATTATTAACACAACTGGTCTGCTTTCATGCGCAAGCGGAAGTGGTGGAAAGATAGGTGCAAAACAAGTGCAGAGAAAAACCACAGCGAAGAAAAAAAAGCCTGAACCCGAACGGAAGACGAGGAGCGGTAATACTATATAGTGTCAAATAGGCCGCTGTGACAGAGCAATTGTCTAGGGCTCTAATAAATTTGCATGTGAAGACAATTTTGAACTGTATTCTAACACTGTCTCCTTCAACATGGGTCTGTCCCCAAGCCGGTCTAACAGAGTCGCTAGCGGCAGTCCATGCGCCCTGTGGTGGGAGCTGCAACATACAACACGTTCGAGAGTTTCAACACTGCCACAGCGATTGCAAGCAGCTGTTACATACCTGCCGATTAAGAAGGCAAAATATTTGGTGAAAGATAAACCAAGCCGCTGTGGACAAAGCGCCTTTGTTTAAAAACAGGTGAGTCCAGACAGCGGCCAACAAAGTCGGAGATATGTTGATCTATACCATGGCTGGATAATCGCAAGTGGCTGTGCTTGTCGTATGCTACGTACAGCAAGGACAGAAAAAAACTGCTTGAGTGTTGCGGACAAAAGTTGCAATTTTTTCCATATTTGGTCATCAGTCGAATCTGTGCTTGAGCCATGCACCGTTTGGGGTGGGGGCGGAGTTGTTCTGGCTGGCGCTGACTTTGAAGAAGAGGGGGCACCATGTCACTCTGCCGACAATTTCGCAAAATGAAACTAGAGTATAACGAATGAGTTCGTCAGAATCCCAGATAGAGACAACCGCCTGTTTCTGTCAAAAAGCCACAAGGAGTCCGTGCAAATTTTTTATGTAGGAAATCATTTCATTTGAAAATATGGCTGATCCCCCTATATAAAAATTGGTATAACACAAAAGAGAAACATGCCTTTACAAAGGTAGTTGAGTGTCTATTGTGCATTGTTTCAGCAACAGCAACAAATTGCTAAGTCAGGTTAGGAACGAGAAGCAGCTGTAAACTTGAAGCACGCGCCTCAAGCAGAAAGCACGCACAAAATTAGCACACACTGGACGGACACGGACTAACAACTGTCACGATTCTTTCTTTATCGTCTGTCAGCAGTGTGCTTCTTTCGTAAACGTGGCCGTGGCAGCCTACAAAGTGACTTTTGTCTTCTCCTGATTACAAATCTGATAAGCGCGCGCGCAAGGAAGACCACGTTCCGTGGGACAGTGGGGTGGCGCTTCACGGAGGCGGCAACCATGAGAGAACGTTGAACGCGAGACCGTCAAGCCGTCTCGCCAGTGATAATAAAAACGTGCTAAAGTATTGACGGTCTGAGGACTTCCAAACGTTGTATGGCGTATATAAATGGCTTGCCGTAAGCACTCCTGACACGTTCGTTTTGTGGCGTAGTGGTTAGCGCCACGCGCTGAGAATCGAGATGTTGCTGGTTTGATTCCGCGCGACACTCTTTTGCCTTCTTTTTCTTTGCAATCTGCTAACATACGTTTCTCAAAGTCACCTCTGTGACAGAAGTGTGTCAGTGGAGTCGAGGTGGACTCCTGCATAAAACACTTTCGTGTTAAATAAACATCGTCAGTCACCAGGGATTCAACACGGTACAAAAGTGAACCCGCATTTAGGATCGAACTCGAGTGTTTGACAAACGCGCCCTCGCAATGCATTTTGCTAATATTCTTGTTATTTGAATTTTGTAGATGGACCACTCCTGGAAAGCGCTAGTCGTGTGTCACAGCCCAGATGTGGATACCTTTTTTTTCAACTAAGCTTTCTGTCTGATAGACTCTACGCATCTTTTGTGGCTTTGTGCTGCACATGATTCATTGCGAGAAAGCTTTTCGTGATGAGGAAGGATGTGCACAAGACACGCCATGTGTGCTCTGAGAGTTGCCATCACAGTGCATTTGTTTTTGCTTTGAAGCCGTGTTCGATCGTGATGGCCTTTTCTGTTGACAAATATCACGAAATTGGAATCAAGCGCTTGGCGCCGTATGGAAAACGCTTTCGAGCGTACGAGAAAGATTAAAAATTCTCCTCTGTCTTCGCTGCATACGGTGCCTATGACCAAATCAAACTAGAGGGAGCGAATTTCTCAATGAAGAGAACAGGAACTCTGCTTTTTAACGACATACACCATCCCTGCTAAAAAAAGAGGTAACCACTGCTAACCATGCACCAGTGATTATTTAATGAACTTAGCTTGTATTAGCGCAGCATTTATGAAAAAGAAAAAAGATGACACAAACGTCCACAGAGGTAGGCGCTAAACTTCCAACTGTTCATTTAGTGCCCTTCACATCCATTTATTGCCTGCGTAAAAACACAGCTTATCTTGCACGTGGTCTCATTCAAAGGTACGTCAATTTTTTTTCTGTCATTAGAATCTGTGGCCCACTCACACAAAAGTATCCCATATCTTCTATGGCTTTAGCTTCTTTTCACGTGTCAGCTGGTTCTAAAACCGGCCAATAACGATGCATCTGTACAGATTGGGGGAGCTATTACAACCCTTTCAGTGTGCTGCTGGCCACTCAAAGTCTATATAATATTGCGTTGTAGTCGTATTTCCGTAGTCTACCATTAAGCCATCACTTTGCCTGCCCTATGTAGCACTTGCCACACGATAATAAAACTTATAGACAATGCAGCACACACAATCTACACATCCGACCTGGTGTCTCGTATCACAGACTAAGCAAGGGACATTAACACTGTGAGAAGTCAACTTGCAAAGCTCCCGTAGTTTTGGGGGGACCGAAAACACTACGCGCACGTTAGTCCACTGGGCCACTTTCATAAAGTTATGGTAAATAGTGTGCATGTACGGGATCACACCTACTCTGCTACCCGAACACACCAACGCTTGTCGCCTATCGTTGCGTGAATCTTTTAGGCGGCGCTTATATAAGCTAAGTCCGTGGATAACCAACTCACCCGAGCCACAACACTTCGGTGGCTATAGACTTATGGCGTTATGATGATTGTGAAGTGTGCCTTTGTGTGTACGTTTTTCCTCTCCTCTCTGTTTCTCTTTCTTCATCTTTGAAACTAATCCAGGCATTTCACAAGTGTACGGTAGTATACCGGTCCTTCTAGACGCGTAAACATCCCCGCCTTTCCTTTCGATCGTGTTCCTCGTACGGTGCCTTTGCGAATATCTTGTGACATGCTGCTTGCTTTATAGTAACATTTAGTGTGCAAGTGGAAGGCTACTGACGGATAATCTGCTGTTGTAAATCTGATGCTAATACACCAGGCAATCAAAAAGGACATTGTCAATACACCTAGTATTTTACAGCTAAAGCTGTACATGGCTAAAAAAATGAAAACCGTCTGGTAGCGTTGTCACGAGCCATCTCCATTGCCTGTGTTATCAAGTACATCGTTCGCAGCGTCATACACAAGCACGCACGCCATTGGCTGCGTCATGAGTGACGTCATTCATTCTATCGAAGCCATGTCTTGAGCACGCACGCATGACTTTGTCTAGAAGCCGTCCACGTGAGTATGCTACAGACAACTCTAGAAGAGGGCCGAAAGTGGAAACGTAACCAGTCGCAGGCAATACGTTCTTCAGATGCCCGAAGCAGAAATATCTTTTAGCGGGACGGCTCAGTGCTCTCCCACAGTTGAGTACGAAGTACTCGAAATCATTAAACATTTTTTCTAAACACAAAGCTGAGATTATCCGAGCCGATGGTGCAATCCTGGCACAAAAACAGGCCCGGGAGGCCAAGTGCTGGTAACAACTGCGTACCGTTGATCCAGCTGTCTTCCAAGCCGCGCTTAATCTCGAACGAGAAAACCCCGGGTGGTGGGTGCATCCTGCAAACCACACCACCAAGTTAGATCACGAGGTCAAACGCTTGAAACAACGCGCCCTTGCGGCGTCATAGCGATGATTGCGGGAGCGCATTTGCCGCGGTGAACGCCCGCTTTCGATGGTAGTTTGCTACAGCGGCACGTCGGTTTCGGCGGTGACGTCTATGACCGCATATAGTTCGAGAACAACCACTGTGATAAGCACATTGCAAAAAATCATTTGACTGCTCTTTACACCCTTTCATGACCATGATCATGTCAGACACAATGAGCGGCATGTGAAATAAAGACTGAGGTAATCCCAAGCCAAACGTGTGTCTAATCTCATCAAGAAGCACTAACATGTCACCAGTGATTGTGAAAGGCTTCTGTGCCGCGTCGGTTGAATTCTATGGTGAACACTGTTGCCGCATGTTTCAGATTGTGTTGGTTAAACATTTGTACGAAGTGCTTGTGTGGTCATTTTTTATAAGCTCTTATAATGCATCCACTTGTATTTCATTCAGCCGTCTTCAGTGTCATAAAATGTGCTAATCATGTGTGTGTGTTTGTGTTTTTCTCTTTTGTACTTTCCTTCTGCTCCTCCTTTCACAGAACCATTGGAAGTACAAATGTGGCCCAGAACACGGGAGGTTCGCTCCGGCGACTCGGTCACTCTGAATTGCAGCGTGTCCGGATTTCCTGTACGTTTTGTCACCTGGTCCAAGGACGGAAGACCTATAGTAGGACCATCGGCCGCGGGCGCATCGACGTCGGCGAGCAGTGGCGGCGCTTCGGCACTGTCGCGGCGCGTGCTGATGCTGAACCGGTACGCGCTGAGGATTCAGGCAGCGCAGAGCGATGACTCGGGTGTATACCAGTGCCACGCTGCGAACGAGAGGGACTCCGCGCAGGCGCATGCCTACGTTCATGTCAAGTGTACGTGAGCATCTTGCAAGTTTTATATGAATACTTTAGCGGCCCAAGTGCCGCAACGTATGCGTTATACTTGCATGCTCGGTCACGCTCTGTTATGTTTATTAAGACAGCGTAGATTGCGCAATTAAATGTGCATTCACAATGCAGGCAGAGCCTATCAAAGCTATCAAAGCTATTTCATTAATACACTATCGTTTATGCTTTAATTCAACTTTTAAATATGGTTTGCTGTGCGAGTTGCTAATTTAGCTTGATGTGGCCAGCGTGAAACCTGCCAGTGTTCTGTTTGTATTTTGCTCTGTCTTTGCGGTTCTCATGTTGAATACGTCAAGATGCATGGGCATGCCTGTAAATTTTGTGACTTATCGCCGAAGACTTTCCGTCGCGCAGAATTTAACGAATACATTACAGGAATTGCACGAAAGAGAGCTGCTGGCTTCTTTAGACAAGCTTTGGTGACTTGAAATTGTGGCGGTCCCGCCATTCATCTCCTAAAGTTTGTGTGTGTGTGTGTGTGTGTGTGTGTGTGTGTGTGTGTGTGTGTGTGTGTGTGTGTGTGCGTGTGCGTGTGCGTGTGTGTGTGTGTGTGTGTGTGTGCGTGTGTGTGTGCGTGCGTGCGTGCGTGCGTGCGTCCGCGCGGTCATGACGAAAATATTTAGTGCAATGCCGTATTCAAGATATAGCTAACCTAATATGCACAGTACTGGGAAAGACAAGAATACTTCTTTTTCGGTAATGCTAGAAACAAACGTAAAAGAGGGAGCTGTACTTAGTTTCTGTCTGAATTTAGTGAAACGTGCGGTGCCTCATCTACGTGTATAGATGTCTATATCAATAGCTGGCGAACATTCAGAGCTATACCTAAATTTATTTATTTTTTATTTTCCATGCCCTCAAAATGCATATGCGCAGTTAGAAAGCACAAGTTGCAAATATATAATGCGCGCTACGCAGCCAGCTCCTCGACTTACAGTCTATACGGGTGTAGTTTTCCTTTCACATGGCCATGAGAAATGAACGGCCACATCATTTACGCTAAATGTAGGGCACTGTTCCGCCTATCTGCCTGCCATTAATGGGTTTGCAACTCTTCCTAATGACTGAACAGGAACATTTTTTCATGTGAGATAGGGCAGCGTCTAGTAATCGTACATCGTCATTGCCTAAGTATATCATACCATTTTTTCACCGAAGTACCCAAAGACCACTTGACCTAGTTGTCAACAGCCTCGCTCGATTAGTGATGGTGCTAGCTATATAGCTAGACATTTATTTATTGATTGTGATACGGAAACAGCGTGAATGACTATTCTCAACGCGCCTTTGGTTTGCACAGCGGAACCGCCGGTTCTCGTTTCACACTTCGAAGATAACGTTGTACGTCGAGATGAGCCGGTGTCTCTTCGATGCGCCGCCACAGGGACACCACTGCCCCAAATAACGTGGTCCATCTATGATATACAAGTGCAGGACTCCAGTCGAGTGAGTATCTCCTTACTTGAGCAAGTTGTACTGAGTGACGCTGCCTGTTTGTTTTGAATAAAGAGGCATTTTTACTGAATTAGCCCAAAATACAAAAAAAGAAAGTGATTCTAGTGTTTTCTTCAAGACAAGAATGTATAAACGTACTGCTGATTGCGGTTGTGGGTAGGTTTATGAAAAATAGCTATGTTACGTAAAAGCACTACAAATTCTGGTAACGACCACCTTTAAATGCAAATACATTTTTTAATCAGGCTATGTCAGGCATTCACCATTGTCCGCGGCGGTGACCGCGCACCGGCAGGTGTTCTCTATAAAGTCCCTTGATCTTGGGAAAGTAAGGCCATCCACTGTACTCGTCGCAATGCACTCGACCTCCTCTCTCCATCCTCGCACCCTTCGCGTCCTCCCAGTCTCCGACACTTCTGCAGAATTATTGGTCTCTTTGGCGGTTGCCCTTAGAAACGCGTGGGTCTTGCACTTAGCTTGTGTTTTAAATGCGAAGCATGTCTTAGCGAACTTCGGCGACATTGAGCGTATTATCTATCTATCTATCTATCTATCTATCTATCTATCTATCTATCTATCTATCTATCTATCTATCTATCTATCTATCTATCTATCTATCTATCTATCTATCTATCTATCTATCTATCTATCTATCTATCTATCTATCTAGCCGCCTACGACCTTCAGCTCTCCTGACCGTTTCCATAATAGTATTGATACCAAAATTGGTCTGGCATAGCATGACTGTGATAAGCATAAGTGACTAGACATAACATGACAATATTGATACGTACGTCATAAATAACATGATTTATATATCATGGTATGCCAGCTCTTGCGGTGGTTTCGTTCACTTGACATGTTTCAAAACTGGTATCGTATTACATGACCGCATGGTGAACCTATGCAAAAGACCATAACATGAAAATGATGACGTGCGTGTCAAACAACGTGACTACATGCCACGCTAATGATGCGCTCGTGGCCATTTCGCTAGCTTCACTTATACCAAATTCGGAATTACAGGACGTGAATGAATGACGCCGAATTCGGAACTACAGGACGTGAATGAATGACGAAGGTATGTGACTAGTGCAAACATGAGAATCGTCAGATGTGAGATGTAACAACATGACTACATGCCATGCTCATGACGCGCTCATGGCCGTTTCGCTAGATTCAGCTATAGCAATTTGGTATTACGGGACGTGAATGAATGGTGAAGGTATGCGACTGGTGGAAACGCGATAATAATCAGGTGCGTGTCATGTAACAAGATGACTACATGCCACACACTAGATGCGCTCGCGGCAGTTTCGTTAGCTTCACATATGCCAAATTCGGTATTACATGCAGTGAATAAATGACAAAAATATGTGACTGGTGCAAACATAATAATCATGAGATACGTGTCATGTGATAACATGACTACATGCCACAGTGAAGGCCCCGATAGACGTCGACGTGATCCGGCGTGCGTGCGCGCGGGCGTTCGTTTCTTATTGTCATGCCAGGGATTCCACGCCAGGCGCTGATCTGCCTCCCATATACTTGCAGGCGCGCGCTGCACTGCGTAGCTTTGACGCATGATCGTTTTAGTGCGCCCGGTGTCCTTCGTCACGAAGAGAGGCAGACGTGGAGCTTTCTGAATAACGTCGTCGGCGCGAAATGCAGCATGTCGTATTTCGAGCCAGTTGGCGCTGGGCCACGCCGACAGACGCCGGTCGCGCCACAGAGTTTCCTAAAATCAACTAGAAGGGACTCTGGTGCTGCGATCGTTCAGCGACCATGGGAATGACGGGTAGTACACACATTTCCCTTGTATTCGTACTTGCGGGTGGTGAATCATACTTGCGGCTTCGTTTACTGCAGGTTATGGTTTTGCATTGAAGGAAAGAACGAACCATTTTGAACTTTGTGACCCGATTCGAAATTGTAAGCCTAAAAGAATAAGGTTGAGAAACACAAACGCTGAACATTTGCTTTTGTTTTCGTGAAAAAACAGCTCCAAACCACACGAACACACGGATCCAGAAGCAGGCCAAAAGTGCGAAAATCAGGCAAATATGTGTACTACCCATTATTACCATGCTCGCTGAAGAACCGCGTGTTGCAGCGCCTATAGACACTATAGCGCCAGGGTTCCCTCTAGTGTGTATTAGGAAGCTCTATGGGTCGTGCCGGTCGCGCCTGGCGTCAGACTATAGAGTGCTTGCGTTGTGTTAGCGTAGTGTCGCTGGGCCCAGCGTGCGCGCGCATCAACGTTACGGCAAAATGTTCTGGGCCCTTCATGATGCACTCACCCCCGTTTCGCTTCTGATGCGCTCGCAGTCGTTTCGCTAGGTCTCCATGTAGCAAATTTGATATTGCATGACACGAACGGACGATGAAGGTAAATGACACGTCGAAACCTGACAATCATAGCATGCGTGTCCTGTAAAACTTCACTGCATACTACGCTCATAGCACACTCGCGGCATTTTCGCTAGCTCCAGATATACGAAGTTTGGTATCAGGTGACGTGAATAAATGACGGGGGTAAATAACAAGTCGAAACACGATAATCTTGGCATGAAGGTCGTGTACGACATAATTTACCTCCGCCCCGTAACGTTGTGCTGATTTTAAAGTGACATATCAACCTTCCTCATACGTGCTTCGCATATCATAGATTCTTACGGTACGTGGAATGCACCAATTTTTTTTTTCTTTTACGTTCACGCGATTTTTCGCTGATGCTTTGCGTAACAAACCTAGCGCACGCTTTGTTATCTGCGCTTTGCGCGGGCGCTAGGCCATGCTGTTGCGCCTATTGCTGCAACAACCAGAGTGAAAATGATTACATATTTTTTACAATACCCCAATGTAAATGCGATGGCTTGCGCAAGCAGCAGTGACTGCACAATTTCGGCCGAAAAAAAATTGTTCCGACAAAGAACAATGTACTTTGCGAGGTAAGGCGCCTTTCTTATTGCTCGTATCAAAGCATCACCATATGCTGCATTTGAAATATTGTTTCGGGCTGCTCATCAACATACGTGTTTTTTAGGCGCGAAGCTTTTTACGCGATGGGTCGGATGTCCTGTGTCGTCGTAATTGTCATAGTAGCCAGTTGCGAAGCATTGAATATCGATATAAACGGTGTCACAGTATATCCACGCAGTGAATGGTGAGGAGTGGGACGAAGCATCCGTCACTTCGTCCGTGCTTCTGTGCGTCCGTGTGTGAATCCATCCGTTCGTTCAAGCGCCCATCCGTAGGTCTGTGCGTACGTCTGTCCGCAAGCCTCGCCCCACTCGTCAACATTAACCTCGTGGATATGCCGTGATTTTTTTTTCTCGTCTATCCATGCGTTCCTTCAAAGTAGAGTTGTCATCAATATGCTGAATTTGAGAAACAAAAAAAATTTGGATCGTGTACCGTTTTTATACAAAATTGTGTCAGGGAAAGTTGCCCTAAATGTATTTTCTTGCGTTCAGCCAGCCACTGCTGGGAATACCTTCCGTAAACGTGATCGATTCTTGGCACTCAGGTTTTTATGAACTAATGCTCACAAACACAGTTATTTTGCCAGAACAGTTGATGAATGCAATCCACTGCCTCATGAGGTTTTTCAGGTGACAATTTTTAATGTCGCTGGAACGTTATCTACTTGGTAATTGGAATGTTCAAATAAGTTATAAATTTTGTTGCTGTTTCATAGAGATGTGACCTATGTTACCGTATGGATTCTTGTTGCTTTTTTTTTACTGTTACGAATAACTTGATGTTTTTTATGCCCCTCCTGCCTGGACCGAAATGCTGGCAAGCAGTATTACTAAATATCTAAATAAAAGAAATAAAAATATTCACCTCCTATTTCATCACCTCTCGCGCACTTCAGCAATCATCGAAAATGCACAACTGTAGTCTGTTTTCACTGCGAGCAATTACGTAGGATGATACACCTCCTGAATCGTGCTTTCTGTAACTGTTAGGATGC
The DNA here is from genome assembly GCF_043290135.1 of Rhipicephalus microplus. NCBI lineage: Eukaryota > Metazoa > Arthropoda > Arachnida > Ixodida > Ixodidae > Rhipicephalus > Rhipicephalus microplus. The sequence continues at coordinate 184,557,935 of NC_134701.1, forward strand.
GTTTACGCGAATGTTTGTTAGAGAAAACAAATTATTGGATGAATACAAATACGTCTAATTGGCGCTCGCTTTCGTAAGGTATTTATTTTTATTGTTTTTGGGAAAATCAACACACAAACTCAAGAAATATAGGTGGCCTATGAAAAAAAGTAAAGAAATACTGAGGTGCAACGAAAAAAAGCTATAGCACGTTAATAGTGAGTGACCCATTTTGTTTAGGAAACCGTGGCCGCAATAGTTTTGGTCCCACCTGCATTAGCATGTCTTCCATTCTCTAATAAGAAACTTTCTTATACTTTTTACGACGGTCACCTGAGTATTTCTGACTGGGAATAGTCACTCCGGATGGGACTTTTTTGGTCGCTATAGATGCGCAGATTATGATGACATTCCTGGTGCAGAGTTTCTCCTCTCACAAGTAACCCCATCGCTATTTTCTTTGACAAAACCGTGATAACAAAGTTTTAAATAATCATTTTTTTATGTTTCTGTTATTGTGGTAAATGAGTCACTATTGGTGACCCTAATCATACCGATATTGCTCAAAGGCCTTCTTACGTTTGCAGATCACTGCGCACAGCTACTCTCACGCCGAGGAGATGAACGCATGGCTAAACGATCCAACATCCACGAAGTAATTGCAATATGTGACGTTTTAAATACATGTGTCGTACACTGGCACAAAAGCACCAAAAAAAATTCTGAACACACACGGACATGCCACAAGCGGAACTACTTCAGATGCAAACCTACAGCCTGTTATCATGTGGCAGAAAAACTTCCGCATCATAGACTTCTCAATAATTACTTTTATTTATTTAGCATGCCCCATTTATACAATCTTTGGAAGAAGCTAATCCTTTATTTGACGGTTGCCTCAGTGTTTATAATTTTATTCTCACCATTTAAAAAATTTCCAGCACTAGTGTGGTGCGCAAGCTGCCGCAAAAACCGCGTCAATCGAATTGTGCGGCTCACCCGTGGGAACGTCGGCGAAAAATGGCGCCGCGCGCCACCCATACAGCAAGCGGGTGAGGAGAATTAAAGAGGAAACGCGCCCGTGGAGGAGAGTGTCGTTACTTTCCCAAGTTCAAGGGGTTTTAGTTCTCTATCCGCTCTCACCCCCTCTCTGATAGCTACAGCTGCGGGCGCGGGCGCCTGTCCTCGCCCCTATAGAAACCAGAGCATGTGGCACCGGAGAGTGTAGGAGAGGGTTGATACAGTTCTTCGCCACTTCTTCTCTCGCCGTTCGCTCTCTCTTCTCCCTGCAGTCCACTCGCGCCTCACTCTCTACTGTTCGCTGGCTGGGCGCCTATCAAAAACATCCGGAAATGCGGATTTGAGATGACACTGTGAAACGCCAACGCCGAGTCCAGAACGCTGGCGCCCCACTTTCCCGTCCGCTCTCTTGTCACTCTGGAACGTTCACCGACTGGGCGCATCTCAAGGCAATGGCTGAAGTTGGTAAAGGTGAATGGCTGGCGGCAACAGTACCCTATCTCGGCACAAGAAAGGCCTTCGCATTTCTTCACAGTTCTTTTCGGGGAGGTAGGGGCACTTCATGCCACGCTATTCCTTCAGAAAAGAAACGTCCTAGGGGAATGAGCCCTAACAGTCTGGCACCATTACAACGCAATAATCACGTAGCCCGTTTTAAGAAAGGCTCTCATATCTCGTCGTGACACGCTACGTCGCAAAAAGACATTATAAATAAGAAAAAAAACGTGCCATATTTAGTCAATGCATCCTTTATTATTTCTTCTCGACACAAGTCAGATCTGCCTGATAATAGTATTACTATTATTTCTACTACTACTACTACTACTACTATTAATAATATTATTATTAATAATAATAATAATAATAATAAAAATGTTGATTTTTCACAAATACGTTCGATGAGGCACAGATGCAGGTAAAAGCTGCTCTCCGAAAGAGGCAGCTTAGCAAGGGCCCCCAGCCACCTTTTCACCATTTTTTTTCCTCTCATTCATCACACCCTCCTGTCGTCCTTCCCTGCTCAGTCCCATCGCTTAGCCCTGACACCTGCTTTTAGTCCATGAGAGAAAGCAACTTCTATCTTGTGCAAGGTGACTAACTAAGGGAGTTTTGATTTCGTTTCCGACATATCCGTAGGGTGGCGTCTTGTATCCCTTAAGATCACAGTGTTGGTGGTCGCACTTGCTCCCTATGCGACATTCTCTTTTCAGATGGTGCGTCTCCGTTCGTCACATTATGCGGGCTGCCAAATGATATGCGTCACTGCGACGCTGCTGCATGCGCTGTTTTCAAGATGCTCGAGCACTGACACTAATATGTTTGCGGGCGTCAGCCTACAGTGCAGACGTCCGCGAAGTTTGGTACATGATGCAAGCTCTATTTTGAGTATTATAGGTGAGCCGCTTAACACAGAGAAAAAGAGTACTTTGAAGTCAAGCCATGCTTTTTTTCCTTTTTTTTGCAACAAAATTATAGCACTAAGAATTGCTAGAAATAGTGCATTTGCTTACTATCGATAAGTCGATATAACTTCCATGCTTACGCAATGAACACAGCGAGCCGGTTAATCATAAATAAAGGAATCAACTCAGACTATCAAGCTTGCACAAGTGAAGTAAGGGTTAGGCATATTGAATAATTAGTTAGCTGTCATTACTGAAGTTGGATACAGCACTCAAAGGAGAAATTACTTGGATGTTCAAAGGCAGCAGACGCCACAGTCTTCCAGGATTTCCATTATTCTACCTAGATTGTCAAGCCATTCAATAGTTTATGTCGCGTAATTTCCATGCTTTACTCTCACAAAAATTTATGAAGCAGCTGTTGCGGAGTTTCCATGAACTATTATGCTAATTGCAGGCGAGATGCGTGTAGGATCGTAGAAGCAATATTTCTGTACGTTTAAAGCCAGCCTATATGTATGATATAGAAGAATTTCAGATTTAATAGGAATTTCCCTCCAGATTCAAATACTTGTCTTTTCATCGATAGTGCTTTGACCTGATAAGAAAAGTTTTCTGATAGTAAGAGGGTGTTCAAGTGGCAGGTATTGCACTGTTAACATTGATAAAATTAAGTTACTGTGTTAACACATCTTGCGTCGCTTCAGAGAATCTCGCAAAGCGAGGAACGTTAGAAAGCACGCAAAATACAAAGACCTCAAAGAACAAGATTTGTGATCGGCGCGATGCGATAAATTAAGGGGGAGCCGTAACTCATCGTAGCTTCTACACAATAGCCCAAACCCTCTGATTAGGTCAAGTTCCGAGAAAGCTTTGCAGTCCTTATATCTTTTATCTCTCTAGCTTCATAAGTGAACTTAGGTATAAAGTTCTAATGGGTTAATTGTCATGAATTTGGTATGCGCAAATCAAGAAACAAGACGATTAGGTCGAGAAGCTGAGAAATGACAGGACACTCAAGCTACAGTATGTGTGTAGTCCTCAAGTAGTACACTGGCTAAAGTACACATAAAGTGACAACAAAAGAACACCAATATAAGCCGATACGTAAAAAGCAACGCCCCTGAGATCGCCGGTCCTTTCTCCCCAGTGAATAAATACACGTGAAGGCCCGACGTGAGGAGAACGCTTTGTGGCTTTGCTGTTTGCGGCGTCTCGCAGGTCCGTGTCGGTGACTACGTGAGCCGAGATGGGTCCGTGATCAGCTTCGTAAATATCACAAGGGTTAGGCCCGAAGATGGCGGCGCCTACCGCTGCGAAGCCTCCAACGAACACGGCTCGGACGCACACTCCGGTCGCCTGAAAGTGCTCGGTCCACCGGCGGTGCACACAATGCACAACCGCACAGTTGTTGCAGGAAGGAGGGCGATGCTGCACTGCCCCTACTCTGGCTTTCCGGTGACGAGAGTAATATGGCGTAAAGGTGAGTGCACGAAAATGCGTTTTACGTAGGGGATGGAAGATGTGACCAAAATACGACTGAGTGCTCCTATATTTGTGGCAAAATTCGTGTTTTGAGGCAGTGACTGTTTACCACAGGGTAGTTTTGTGTGGCTTAGAGTCTCGCTTATCCAATGACTAAAGAAACTAAGATTGCCCGACTTAACAAGGTAGACCGCGCGCTATGAACAGAATGTGAATATATCTTCAAATATATGCGTATTGAAATTCGGGCCCAGGTGATCGTTACGTACGTCCGGGAAAACAGCCAAAAAAGAAGATGTGATACATTGTGTCTTCCGAAATATGTGTCTTTCAGAAAATGTTTGAAAAGCCTAAAAGAGTAAAACACATTTCAAACAGCAATTAAGAATGTTAGACTAATCTATTTGCTAATTATTGAAGTTAGGTGGCTGGGCAAAGTAGGAGAACTGATGTTCTTCAAGCGAAGAACGAATCACAGATTTGTGATATGAAAGAAAAGACAACCTTCAGTACATGTTTTGGCGTAAAGAAATTCAAACGATTGATGGGTCGAAACCAAAACTAAGGTTTACCATAACAAAGGATGGCTCTGAACGGCTGCGGCACCAATGTACTGAAAGTGAATGCCACATCGGGTCATGTCACTAGTGGCGGTGAAAGGTGTCGTGGCTTAAGAGCTCCGTACGGCTATGCCAAATTGATGCTGGTTTAGAATGTACACTTCAAGCTCGGACCTCCTGGGCTTGAATGGTTGCTGTAGAGAGTGGACGTTTCTAGTGGCACTTGTTATAACTGCATTGGTTTTCCTTTATTCCTAAGTACCAGCATGATTTGCTTCATTTTGCTAAAACAAATTATTGTGAACGTGACCTCTCGTATCGATTTTTTCATTTACTGAAATGAAAATTAAACGAAAAAGTTACTGTCACCATTACCTTGCGACGGATTCTTCTATTCACTTGAGTGTTTGAAATAAAGAATATAAAAAACAAAATAGCATATATACACGTATGCAGTCCTACATAGGTGATAACAAAAGTTCTCATGAGGCCGGAACAAACACGCAGCGGCCACGCTTCCGGTTAAGTCTTATTCGCGAAAATCATGGAGTTCCTACTTTCAATTTTTGATCAAGCTCAATCGGTGGCCTTGAAAATAACTACGCCCACTACCAACTTTTTCTCTTTTAGACTTCATACTTCACGTTACTTTTTGTAGAAATACACAGCAACAGAAGCTAGCATTAAGAAATAAAGAAAAACTAATGCAGCTTTGATTGATATGTTGGGTTTAACGTCCCAAAACCACCATATGATTATGAAAGACGCCGTAGTGGAGGGCTCCCGGAAATTTCGACCACCTGGGGTTCTTTAACGTGCACCCAAATCTGGACACACGTGCCTACAACATTTTCGTCTCCATCGGAAATGCAGCTGCCGCAGCCGCGATTCGAACCCGCGACTTGAGAGTCAGCAGCCTAGTACATTAGCCACTAGACCACCGCGGCGGGGAAACTAATGTAGCTATGCCAAGTGAGCATAAAAGTGAAAACACACCCTCAGCTGCGATTCGAACAGAGGCTTTTCTAGCGGGATGCGGGTATTCCACATCTGCACCACGTTGGTGGAGCTGCGCACATCCATTATGCGAAGGTACATTGTGAGCTACCAATCACAGTGTCACAATGGGCTTCGGCCTTTTCTTGCTTCACTTCTTGAAGCTCATTCCGAGTACTCCCCTTCTCTAGTACCCCTACCGAAACCGAGACACGGCCGACTGCAGCAAGCAGGCGACCAGTGGGCTCACAACACATGACAACAATTACAATGTTGGCAGCATTTGTTAAAGTATGTGTGTCATGAGTGCTATAATTGCAAGCCACACGTCTTCACAATGAAGTCGGTTGATGACTGGTATAACCACGCGCACTCACTCCTGTCATTTTAGCGGAATAATGCAATAGCGCTCTTGCAGGCTGCGGTTTTGGTTTCACTGATGAATTCGGGAACAATATAACTACAGGCCTCCAGTTCGAAATCCCACAGCTGTACTGAGTTCTTCGCATGGAGTGTTTTAATGCTCGCATTTGGCATAACTGCCCAACTCTCCTAATTGAAAGTACGTTGTTTAACTTTCTTAACTATTATCTGAAATGATGCTTTCAACAATCCTGATACATGCGGCTGCAGACGAAGTAATCGTGAAAGCATTGAACACACACAGCATTTTTTCGAAGTTTTCGAATTTACGACTCATTGCGTGAAACACCCTGAATGTAGGAAATATACTCAATGAACGAGCAAGTACCAACACTCTATGAAGCATTCATTGAAAAAAATAATGGTCATATGCAGGGTCGGCAGTGTTATTAGTGGAGCAAGCTAAATAGGAGATCTAACTCCATGTTTTGCTAACAAATAAGAAAAAATAATCGGGATTGAATGAGGGAGCTTAATTTCATTAAAGTGGGATGGGATGCGCTAATACTGATCCTAACGCTGAATCAGGTTAATATAACTCAGAACATAGCCCACTGATACCGAAACAAGCTCAAATGAAGGAAATGAGAATTTTATCTCTGCGTTATGTGAGGCGCATATCGCTAATCATCTCCATCGCCTTTGCCCAAGAGTATACATTGCATTCATTGTGAGAAATGCAGGCAGGCCAGAGCCACAGCTTTGCATGTTGAGTACGGTAGTACAAAATGACAATTCATACAGACGTCGGGGAAGTGAAAAATTATTACCAACTAGAGCGGTGGCTTCAAACGCTCAACGCGCCATGAGGGGTAGACTAATGCGCAGAGACCGTATTTGTCGCAACACACACGCGTTGAGTGAAATATACCCTGATGTCATTAGGCCGGAATGCGCATGCTGTGAGGCAGTGGCAAATTTTGATCATATTGCGTGGGATTGTAGCATAGATATATATCCACCACCAGCAGATATTATGGGTGATCCGACTCTCGAGCATTGGGGGTAGGCCGCATTGGCACACTATAGCCCATTTGGCCAGATAAGCTTCATCTAGGTCACCGTGCAGCTTCGGTTAATGTACGACAAACTAAGAATCGTGTACATCTGCTGTCTTAAGAAATACCTTTTCATCCATCGAGTCTACCTTCAAAACTTCAGAGCAGCACGCACAGTAGTCATCTATACTGGTTAGGAAGGTACTGCTGACTTAAAGGTCCTGAGACCTAATCCCTACCTCGGCCACTGAATTTCAATGAAGACGAATTGCTGATGTCCCTCGTATTTATATTAGGGAGCACGTTAAAAACACCAGGTGGTGTAAACTTCCAGAACTCTCCACTATAACGCATCATATATTTCTATGGCGGATATGGGACGTGAAACACCGACATTAATTAGAGCTTCAGTGCAGCGTAAAGATTTTAGTTGAAATAAAGCTTTTTTTACACCGATGACATGTAAAACTTCACTACCATAAAATTAGTGGTTCTACAGCCCCTTAACTGCAACGATGACCATAGGTTTCCTATTGCCATGAGTATTTGCAAACGTCCAGGTATACTGATATTTGACGTGATATCGCAATACGTAATCATGTATCGAGAAGCGCATCCAGTATACCGAAGAGTGCATTCTGCGCGGTGCCCTGTCTGTTTTTCTGAGCGTGTACGCTGTAGTTCGTGGGAGAAGCAGTCTTTCGTCTTGCGAAACACCGCAGACGGGAAAAGCCTGCCCAGCAGCAAACGTGTGATGCCGTATCAGAACGGATCCCTCATTCTGGAGACGGTGAGCCGCAAGGACGACGAAGGACGCTACTCCTGCACCGTACGAAACGAGCACGGCAGCGAAGCCCGCAACCATCTTTACCTCAGGGTTCTCGGTGAGTTTGCATGTCGCATTAACTTTAAATTGGTTCATTTTCAAACGTCTAGAATCAGGAGTATCCCACTCATTAGGAGTGAGACTGCATACACTCGTGTCACTAAAGGATTCAAATTTCCGCACCCCTTCATCTGAACCCCCTCTCCACTAAAAGAAAAAAACATTCTGAAAACACAAGTGCTCACTACCACTATCCCGTACCGTAATTTGTATATTACACATTTGTTGTATCAAGCTATGAAAAGGAAGCAGTGAAAAGAGAATATCGCTAGAGGCTATGTCTCATGACGACTGCTTCTTTCGTACATTTATTTCACTTTCTTGACAAAACTGTGCCTACAGCAATATTTTCTGTTCAGTTACCTTTTAATCGCTTCAGTCTTTCATCATAGCTGAATATCTCTTATATTCGTCACTCTTGTTACGTAAAACGCAGTTCTACTGATTTTCTCGAGCAACATGAAGAGTAGGACACCTGCGTTTTGTATAGCTTCGTTACATATACGTAAATTGAAGCCAAAGAAAAGGTGTGTGATTTCAGCCTAACGATTGCTTTTCTTGCGAAAGCTGTCCATCCCTTACACGCGTGTTCTTCACCGTTAAAGAATTGTTGAGAAAAGTTACTGCGTGCAAGAAAAACGCAACACACACAGAAGATACAGAAGGAACGAGCGTGTGTGTGCATAGGTTTTTCTTGCACTGATTTTTTTCTCTGTATGTATCACACGGGTCTTTAAATTGTTCAAATAAATCAGAGTATTCTTTGTTCTTTTTTTAGCAGATAATGCAAACTTCACTGTGTCCAGAGGTTTTCTTATTGAATTATGATGCTTGCTCCCTCATGATATACGTTTTGCTGCTTTGTTTTTGGCTGTGCTTTCTGGTGTCCCCATAGGCTCCCAAAGCAACGCTTGGTGGCGGTGCGACTCTGCACAAGTAGCGCCATCTATGGCAGTAAACTAGGAATATACGTATCTCGTGCAATTTGTATTTTCTCCGCCGCCGCGCTGCAGCTCGCTTTCGTACACATGTAGGGCTCTCACGCTCTGCTAAGAGTGTTGTGCAATGCGGAGTTTGAAAGCAAAGTTTCCCAGCCAGACAGGTGCTACGAAAAGTGAACGTAATTGTGCAGCATTCGCACGTGGAGAACGCGTGCTGCACGTGTTTCGTCTGCAGTGAACCGCATTCAATCGCCTGCGCCCTATGCCGCGCCTGTCCCCGATTTCCCCGGCTTTTGCCGCCAGAGCTGCAGTGCGGCGTTGTCATCGCTCCGCAAACATGAGCTTTGGGTCCCTATATATATAGGGACCCAAAGTGATGGGCTAGTTACCTATATTACCTATAGTTACCTATATTTCCCTACATATGCCTATATATATATGTCTATATATGGTTATATTACATATATATGAGAACATCCAAGCGAACTTACACACCCTTCCTTTCTGTTTGCGTCCTCTCTCGGAACACAAAATTTCCTACAGTTCCACCATCGATCACACCATTCTCCTTTCCGGAGAAACCTCAGCTGGGCTCCCGTGCCAGCGTTACATGCAGCGTTCCCGATGGTGACCCACCAATACGTCTCTCATGGCTTCGCGATGGCGTGCCATTGGACTCATCGCCATCTACCGGAAAAGAAGGTGTCTCTTTCGGTCACGTGGATGACTTCATCTCCACGCTGGTGTTTAAGTCCCTGCGCGAGGAGCACACGGCCGTGTACACCTGCCTTGCGGCGAACGAAGCCGCTGCTGTCAACTACTCTGCGCCGCTTGTCGTCTACGGTAAGTACAAACGAGACGCTTTCGATTAAGGTCTGGATACTATGCAACAACATACCACTAAATGTGGTACGTGTGACAAGAGAAATTCAAAGCTCCTGGTACTACTCCTTCAGGAAAGTTTGCCGCGAACAGCTTTCGTGTTGAAAAACAAAAGACCGCACTCTTCAAAAGTTCTGTGTCACAGTTCATAGCTGGCATATCGTATAACACGCAGAAAATCTACGTATATTTATATTTAATTTATGTGTACGAGATAGTCGCACGCTAATGATTCTGTTCAATGCAGCTTGTTTACCTATGGTGATGTTTCTGTTTCACATTCGCAATTTTAGAACGATGAACCCGACTGACGTTATATACCACAATAGGCATTCGCAATTACTTCTCACAGTTTTTTTTTTGAAGTTTCTATATACTCTTTATTGACTTATGCAGTAATAAATAAAGTTTTATCACTCGATGCTCGGTCTTTCTGTGGCAGCCCCACCAAGATGGCGGCTGGAGCCCGCAGATACGACTGTTACTACCGGTGAGCGAGTGATCCTGGACTGTCAGGCCGATGGCACCCCGGAACCCAGGGTTCGTTGGAAGAAGTCGGCAGGTTTGAAGGTTTCCCTCTCGCACCACTCTTTCGCCACTATAGGATGCCTAGACAGTGTTCTTAGCTGCTCCCGAGTTTGCAAGGTTGAGTTGACGGTTACTAGTACTAAAGGCAAACGTTGAACATGACTTCAGTTTTCCCTCTGCGCGTGCCTTTACACTCCCGTAATCTGCCATGTTCACAACTCGCCAACTAAGTTAATTAACTTGGGCTTAAGGGTGAAATTTCGCGTTCATCTTTTTTCTCTAATTATCACCAGCATATGAATTGTTTGTGACAAACTCATACTAATAATCGCACATAGATGAGCCTAAAATAAATCTGTTAGTTCAGCCAGCCTACTACAAAAACGTAAGCCATAGTAAAGCAAATAAACGCACTAAAAACGTTGCTCCCTCGTGCCTGAAATTCCCGGTACACTCGACACACTGCGCTTTGCAAACTCAAAGTTTTAATTGCTTGATTATGCAAGCACGTTTTGTAACAAGCAGTTCACTCGAAACCAGTTCGTAGTTCATAGGCCTTTTTTTTTTCATGAAACCGAATTCAGCAGCTTCTTTTCTGTCATGGTTGGCCTGATAGAAACGGTGCTAGACTGGCGATGCGAAACTCGCATATGCGATTCCGACCCTCGCTGTCGCATTTCGAATCACTGCAAGTTAAATAGTAGAGAGTGAAGGACTGTAGCCTTTCGCTTCAACTTAACTAACCTGAGGTGGTTGAAATTAGCCGGAGCCTTTCACTGTGGTGTCTTGGTAACACGGGTCTCTTTTGGACGTTCAACCCAACAAACTAACCTAACTATGCAATCAACGCTCACTTATTCAAATCGAAAATCGCGCCGCTAGTAAATTGCAAGGGCTTTTCAAAAAATACATAATAGACCGTGTCTAAAATAAAAGCTCGTTCATAATGTCTCGTTATATTGGATGGCGCATAGCGTCTGTTTATCAGAACAGCTAGACCTCGACCTATACCAATCACTGGAAACACGACTTCGTGTATTTCTACACTTGATTTTTCTCTACATTGTTTCACTGTGGCACATGTGTGCCGATCAATAATGAACCCGAATAGCGTGATCTCTTCCCATACTCGTGGCAATATTGATTGTGCACTTGTACTATTGTGTATTTTAGCAATTTTACCGTACAAACAAATAGGTGCACGCAATGCTAATTCTAGTACCATTAAGACTAGCATTTTACTATATAATCGTCTTGTATTGTCCTAAAGAATGCTTTTTCTCAAATTTGAAGTTTTTTTTTCTAGCTTTCACGTGGCATATTCGCGCTATTCTTGCGTTTCGTCAGGACCTCAGAGCACGGAATTCCGCACCGTTATCAGCAGCTCTCGCATGCAAGCACTGGTGAACGGATCGCTAGTGATTCAAGAAGTGGAGACCGCGGATGCAGGCGGTTATATGTGCGAGGCCTCGAACGGCGTTGGTCTACCCCTGTACACTGTCGTGCAGGTTAACGTCCATGGTAAGCAATTCAGTATTATAAAAAATGACAAATAGTGCTAAAAAGGGCGTTGTAATTAGGCATGCGATCTGTAATGTTAGGATAAACCATGCTTGTGTTTCAACAGTGAATAAAGAACTTGTATGAAGTAAAACTAGCGTACCGAATAATCAGTTATTTTGATCAGGACAGCTAACGTACCTAAAAAGCACTGTATTTTGATCAGGAGGTGTAGCTGTAGCTGAAGTTGTGCAAACCACCGTGAGTAATTTTCATCTTAAAAAGATGTCATCACTAAAAAAACAGATATGTAACCTAACAATTCGATAATGATATGAGTCTTAGAATGGTTTCACTTCACTGCTCGACAAACACAAGCTTCAGTGATAGCTGGGCGTTTTTTATGAAAGGTCTGCACTGAAAAACAATCGAAGAGAATAACACGGTTTCAGCTCTCACTAAAGTGTTCATTGTTTGTTTTAGGATACTTAGCTTATTTCTTTTGCCCGCAAGAATAACATTATTTATTTTACCGTTTTTTTTTTTCATTTCAGCCCCCGCCAAAGTAAGGCAGCGTTTTATGTCCCACATGGCTGGGAGAGGGCAAGTGGTGAAGCTACGCTGCGAAGCTACAGGAGATGAACCTATCAGCTTTTTTTGGTCGAAGGACAGCAAACCAATCAAGGCATTCTCTAATCCTAGGTAGGGACAATAATGTGTGACCAAATACAGAAGCTTACTTCATCTGTTAATTTAGAACAGTTTGAGCTTTCTGTTTTTCCTGTTACTGCTCTACAATATGCCATTCAGTTAATTAAGCTCAGCGACATACTGTTTCGTACCTTCGTCATTGTGAAATAAAACGCGAAATTGAGACTTGCCAGTGAAATTTGTTTGACATTGTATACGGGAGTGAACACGCATGCAAGACCTTAGCATTGCCTTTTAGGTTTTGATGAATGACTACGGTTAGAAAGAAGTTTCAAAAAAATTTTAAGAATGATTTACAAATAAGAAAATGCTCGGAAATTTCTGAAACTGAAAAAAAATCAACGTGCACGCAATTATTAGTTTTTTTAGAGAACATGAACACATATTGATGCAGTAAAGTTATTTTGTGGCAGTCAGTGCATCTTTTGATTAGGCACGATTTGAACAAGTCAAGTTTCATGGTTTCAAACGCTACCGAGCTCAAGCAGCATGACAGTCAGATCGGGTTCGTCGTCGTGTGCAGGCTACCCGTAGCTATAAATCAAGCCCATTCAGGACGTTTCGAACACTTGGGCTGCTCGTTAATGGCTTTCTCAAAGCGTGGGTCTCGAAGTGTTGGAAAAGGTCAGAAGCAGGCGCGGTCATCGTCCGAGAGGCGACGTCATAGTGCTCTCGCCCCCGGACTCCGTCCACCTTCGACCATCGTCGCTCTTACACTGGACGCACAGGTGTACGATGGCGTGCCTACTCGGGTGCAGGTACACCGTCAAAGACCACTCCCGCGAGGAGTCACCCTGGTCCGAGCTGATGATACTGCTCGCCGAGAAGAACGACACAGGCACCGTCAAATGCGAGGTTTCCAATGCCTACGGACACGACGAGCAGGTGACACACCTCTCCATACAAGGTAGGCCTCATCATATTATCGTTGTTTTTTTTTGCCAGATGCGTAGTTTCTATTTTGTGCCTTAATGCTTTAGGCGTAATAAATTTAAGAAGTCGCACTTCGAAGAACAAAGAGAGCCTTCAGTTCAGCCAGTTTTGTCGTGTTTCCATGATAAAGAAGAGTGTCAGATTTCGTACTTGTAAACAACGTATATTTTCTTCCAGCTTTGTTCTTGGAAATGGCCGTTGTTCACCCGGTTGTTTTTCGTTTAAATGTCATATACATAGCCAATTAGTGAACGCTGTTGTGTTTGTCTAATCAGAACTTCCACGGAAGCCCGTCTGCTCAGGATCAAACATTATAACAAAGAACCAGCACATGCTAAAAAAACTTTGTAAAAGAAATAGGCTTCGGCTTGTTCATATCTTATCACGAACAAGCCTTCTAGAAAAAATACAAAACATATTTTCTCATTGTTTATATTGGCAAGCAAATGAATCTGCTGGCATTTTATTTTGTCATAATTGTGTTTACACACAACAATACACAGTTGAATCATACCCCATCTTTGAATAATGGTATGGTCTTTTCTCCGTAAAGTTCTTGCTGCGTCAAATGGAGGTGACAACTGTGCTGAGTAATTGACACGTCAGAGATATTTTACGAAGAGTAAAGTAGCTCTTTCTCAGTTGCCGGCTTGAATTGCAAGTGATTAACGTTAGGCTGCAGTACCCATAAGCGGATGCCGGTCACTCTATCTGTCATTGATATTGGCCACACGTATATCCGCCGTATCGTAATTATGCCAAGTTTCACTGATGCGATGTATTTTTGTTGTTATCAATTTTCTAGTCTCTATTTATGCACGCTGTACATTGGTTATAACCATAATGGTGTACAAGAAGCACGTTCAAAGAAAGTGGTATTTCCAACGTTTATCTCATATTTGACGGTCAAATGGAAGAGTCGTTTTCATTCAAAAGAGTTATTACGCACGCACCACGCATTATTATTGCAATGCTACATCTTGTATTGTGAAGCATGTATAGGAGACGCGTGTGTTTGTGAAGCCTAAAAGTTATTTTCTCTGTATTTGCATGCAGAGGAAGTTATTTTCCCTGTATTCACAAGCAGACGTGTGGCTCTGTGGTGAAACACCCGCATGCCACGCAAACGAACCGAGTTCGATCCCCACAAATACCCAGAATTTATTTTATCTGCTTCTTTCTCAATTTTTAGGACACGCGCAACATGTTTCGCTCACAACAAACGAAGATGACGCCGACGCCGGAATTTCTTCAAAACGAGCTCTTCAACAATATCACATTAAAACTGGATCCAGAAAAAAAAAAGGTTGGGGGTGAACGTGAGCTCAGGCATGCCGCGCACGCAGTGCAGATTTCTTTGCGCGTAAAGTGTTTGCTGGGCCCATATATTCTCATAGTTGCGTGCAATGTGTTGAACAGACTGGGCATCGATCGGTCTTCGCTTAGCCCTACCGCTCTTCACCTCCTTTCGGTCTCGCCTTTTCTATCGCGATTCTCGTGTTCCCTGGGTTTCCGCTGCGTTCCGCTTCTTTACTTTCCTTCCCTCTATGACAGAGGTTCTCTCATTTGGCACGTGGATAAATGGCGCACGTTGTCAGTTGAGCGATGCCTCAAAAATCTAAGTCGGCGGAGGATCGTCTTACTGGGGCCGGAAATACATATACATGTTTCTTGCGAAGCGTTTTCGAAAGAAAAGCGACACTTGTGGCACTTTTTGAGGGGAATAGCGGCAATGAAAGACTTTCATGCTGCATTACTTGCTTTGTATATTTGCCTATTGGTCTGGCTGTTGCGAATTGTCATGAATTATTTATATTACCTTGAACTGAATTCGATTCTTCTGCAGTGTGCACCCAAATTACTACTGACTGTAACAAACATTAAACTTCAGCGCCGGTAGCACAAAAGATAGCTGTTGCTAAACTTGCTCACAGTTAATTTCACTTCTATATGTTCTTATCGCGCAATATTTAAGAAAAACGAAAACACTCTTATAAGTATGCCAGTAAATAAAATGGTGCAGGTGTAAGTACCAGAGTACTGTGTTTTTACCTGCGTAGCAACACAAGTAGATTTCAGCTACATCAGTGCAGTTATGAATGTACTGGAA
The DNA here is from genome assembly GCF_043290135.1 of Rhipicephalus microplus. Taxonomy (NCBI): domain Eukaryota; kingdom Metazoa; phylum Arthropoda; class Arachnida; order Ixodida; family Ixodidae; genus Rhipicephalus; species Rhipicephalus microplus. The sequence continues at coordinate 184,573,290 of NC_134701.1, forward strand.
CTTCTTGTCAACAGTTTGAATACATTATTTAAGAGCAAGACAATCACACAGCTCAACTTCACCTTGAATTTAGTAAATTCAAGAACATGAAGTGCAGTTTAATGCAGGTGCTGTAAAGGCCGCTTTTAAACCAAATGTCCGTAAGTCGTTTTCAGTGTTCCGGTTAGTTTCTTGTAAACTTCACGCCTCTAGTCAAAAGTTCGCGGTCTGCCTTTGTCCCTGCATCCGTAATGAATGAGAGGTGTCCGCCACAGACGTAGAGATGCGGCACATCTGGCGCTGCGCACTCTTCAAATGTAGTTAACCCATTGTTGAAAGGATGGATGGTGTATACGAACCAGCCAGGCCAGGCGTCAAGAGAGTGGGTTCCTGTTCGCATGAGTAACTGACAGATTTTTGGGGACGGAGTAAATAATATATGAAAGTATGAGGCTAAAATAAGAGCGTGCATGTACCACCGAAGGGAAAGTATTGAGCAATAAGCGGAGGCCTAACAGTTGATATCAAGTTATAACATCCGCATTAAACTGTCATACATCAGTGCCGGTAGCGGTGCTGACGAGAAATAGTGAACGAAGCCGGCAGAAGCACAATAAGTGCATTGTAAAACTCTGGCATCCAAGATATATCTCTTCCAGCGTTCGAAGACAACATGCTAGGCTTTTTTCTGTGTGCACTTGACTACTCACGCACTCTCCGGAGAAGCTTACAAGTTACGCGGGGTAACACGAGGAAGGCGAAGTGGCTTCCGGTCTCAAAAAGCGGAAAGGAATATTACATCAGAAAACCCCTGCACGTTTTAGAAGCCAGCACGATTTAGTAGTCACTAGACCGCTTTAATGAAACATATTTAGATATACTGTCTCGTGGCCTCATTCAGGGTGCATTATCGTACTATTTGCTCATTTTGTTGAGAAATAAAATTTAACTATTATGCACAAAAGAAAAACAACTTTCAGCTCATGCGAATGACTCCTACCTGTGAACCAAGCCGCCATGCTTGTGTTTTCCTCCAAGACAGGCCCGATGAGCCTCCCAGACCGGAAGCGCTGAACGTGCTCAGCCGATCTGTGACCATTCTGTGGAAAAGCCCGAACGATGGGAACTCGCCCATCACTAAGTACATCGTGCAGTACAAGAGGAGCATCGGTATGTTTTCTAGTTCTTCTGCATGTTATTATTATTAATATTATTATTATTATTATTATTAATGTTAATTACTTCAAGTATTGTGACAGGGTTATGTGCATGCATAAGTGCGGAACAATTCTTGGGAACCTCAGTTTATTTGGGCATTTTTTAAATGTCGGACTCGGTATACTGACCCGACGCATTTTTGCTGTAACGCTGCTCATTGGTCGGTTAAAAACGACATACACGCCCTTTTGATAACGATGGATAATCTTGGATGTATAAGTAAGCAAAAGAAGACCTCATCAGCCAGAACATATACAACAATGAAGTGTGGAAGATTTCAGGCACCGAGAAAGACCGTCTCCTGCTCCTTGCACTTCAATGTGAACGTTGGAGCAAATGACAAAGAGAAAGAAGCGCAGTGTTTCTTTTTTATCGCACCGAAAGCTGTGTTGCTGTTGAAAATAAGCTTCGGGAAATTGGCAACTAAATGGACTCTACTTGTGTAAGAACAATGTGATCAACGTTCATGTAGTTGTAGTTTTATTTGCGGTTGTTCACCACAGGTACGAACCTTGTCATTTACTTGCCGGCCATTTCTAGTGATAGGAGAACAGTATGAGCAAGTCAGCTACTGTAAATGGCTAAGAGAAGAATTACTAAAACAGGAACCAATCGAACACTGGGCGTGTCCTTGTGCTCGTCTTTCCATGTCCCTTTATTTTCGATTTTAACAATGAACCTACAAAAGAATACCACTTTAGGTATTTTTTTGAACGATTTTTCAGGTGCTAGAAAATCTGTGATTCACCAGTACACGTACATACACAATTGTTGTTATTGTAATGGCAATTATACGAAAACTCTCGGTCGTTTGATATATCGTCACCGTCATGTCCCGTAAGCAGTATACGTTACTTAAACAAATTGAATAAACAAAATGAACAGTATATATATATATATTTATATAGTCTAGTAGATCCTCCGTGAGCGGTCACAACGTGGTTTATTTCGACGTTTCGGCCTAGAGTCTGGCCTTCATCATATATATGATGAAGGCCAGTTATTTATTCATTATTTATATATATATATATATCTATATACATATATATATATAGTGAAGGCCGCTGTGGTAGCTCAGTGGTTAGATCATCGAACGCGTTATTCGAAGGTCGTAGGTTCGATTCCTGCTCACGGCTGGTTATTTTTCATCCACTTTTCTTTCTTTTTATTTACATTCTATTGGTTCTAATAACTTCCCCTGTACATTCCTTGGCATTACTGTCTGTTAGATCTCAATAATATTGTGTTAAAACACGGAAAAACGAGCCCTTAGGTATACACTTCTTTCCCTTATATATATATATATATATATATATATATATATATATATATATATATATATATATATATTCTGCGAGATGAAAAATACATAAAAATTATTCAAAGCGTGTGGCCAGCGACTGCATGTGTCATCCCTCACTCCGCAGCGCACCCCGCGTTGCACAATTTTGCTACCTGCCATGCATCCACCATCATAATACGGCCGAGCTATCTTAGAAAATCCTTTGCCGCTCGCCAGCAGGGCGCAGATACGAATATATTTAGGGCATTGTTTATGACCCTCAATATGGCTGAAAGTGTGCCTTTAAAGCAACAATCCTAGATTTTCTTTTATTTTTTTCAGACGCGCACGAAACAGTGGTTAATTTCAGCACCAACTCGCTACGTGGCACGCCGAGCACCCGATGCGTCGGATGCCAGCATGAGGCAGTAAAAGTTTATGGCTCACTTCCAGTGCCACAGCTAAAAAAAAGCAATAGGGGCGCTTGCTCGTGTGTTGTCGATCCTTAAAACATGGTTTCCAAACACGACGTAACAACTGTGATCAACTGTTCCCACATGTCCTGAGTAGTGTTATTTTTGTGCGTGCTTTGTGCATGAGTGGTGCTCTGCAAGTTCCTAGCTGCTTGTTGAAACTTTTGTGACAATAAAATGTGTTACTATCACAGTCATTTCTCCCCTCTTACGGTTTAGCTGTTATTTTATTCTTATGAATTTTCTGGGCGCTATGTTTTAAGAGGTAAGAATTTTACGTGAAGTTAAATAAAGCCATTCAATATTTCTTTTCATTTAAGTAGACACCTAAAAACACAATGGTTTGTTAATATTTCATCAATATCGTTCTTCCAACCTATTGCCACCGTCTTAGAAGCATTCAAAAGTTCTGAAACCGGTATTAATTGAGAGTTCTCGCATTCACTATTTGTCCCCATTAATCGCTGCAGAGTCGTGGGAGAAGCAACTCAGCGAAATGGTGGCCGAGGCCGACCAGAGCCAGGTTACTGTGCAAGACCTGCATCCACTCACCGAATACAACTTCAGAGTGCTCGCTGAGAACGTCATTGGTATCGGACCACCTAGTGAGGCGTTGACGGTCATCACCGATGGAGAAGGTGAAAGCCGGAGCAGATTGCATTCGCTATGAATGATGCAGAAAAAATAAGTTATTATTTACGGTTGCTCGGAGGAGCCTCTTTGTGACATCCAGCGCAAATTAGCACTAACCCATTGATCATAACTATATCACTAAGGCGTATGAATGCGGTACATCATTTAATTTTTTTTGCATCACAGGCCCGTCAGATGGCGGTAGTTGAAATCAATATATTGAAGGCAACTTTTTGTGTGCACTAAGACATGACCACAGTTTTCAATGCAGTATTGCAATTAGAACATTGTGTGGCAGTTCTGCAATCAACATCAAAACATAGAACGAAATAGAAGGAGTCAGTGCTGACAACAAATGAGAAATATACAACATCGCAGAACCTGATAGTTTTTGTAGACAAAGAGTGGAAAACACTCAGGTGGTAATAGAATTTGAAGGTACTACGGATGGTTATAAAAATAAATAACTCAATGTGATCATCGCATGTACATGCTGCCATTCTAGAGAGAGAAAATACTAAAAAAATGTTTCATCTCGTGATATTTCACAGTACCTGCAACTCCTCCTCAGAGCGTGAAGGTGACAGCAGTCAGCTCAAGAAAAGTACAAGTGTCATGGAAGGTGAGGCTCTTCAATGGGTAACTGCAACGCGTGATCAGTGATAATAATCTAGCACACAGGCCAGCTACTTCCAATAGAAGATTAACGATCTTACGTATCGCTTTGAAAGTATCTTGTACTCCAAATATTTGAAACGGAAAATACCAAATGTGTTACCGAAGGCATCTCTATAGTTATGAACAAGCTCATTCTGAAAATGATCAGCTGTCTTTGATGTATCTGCGTAGTTTGCTGTCATTTTGTGTCACTTGTATTCATTTTTTATGACTTTCTCAAAAATATATAACAGCTGTGTGCTACGCACTTGATGTTCTTTGAACTACGATGTGAGTAGAGTTAACCAGAACGCAATATTATAAATGGCAACTGCATGGTATACCAAGAAGTGTAGAATTTCCAATTACTGCATTCATGACTCTAAATTCTGCACTTCGCACTCTTCTTTTCAATCTGCGCAACACCATGCCACAGCCACCACCAGTGCACCTTCAGTATGGCGAAATCCAGGGTTAATATGTTGGCTATCGTGTACACGGCTCCACCGAGCCATACGTCTTCAAGACCGTCACGGGATCTTCATCTTCGCCGGGCAACCCCTTCACGCGATGTGTCGTGGATAACCTACAGCGGGCCACTGCCTACGCCGTAGTAGTGCAAGCGTACAACGACAAAGGAGCAGGACCGCTCTCCGACGAGATCATGGTGCAGACGCACGAGCAAGGTCAGTGCGTCGTTTTTAAGAGGTGAACTGCGATAAACAGCCCGGTGAAACCGCAGGGGCCAAACAATGAAGAATACAGCAATAAACTGTAACGCTATACAAAGTAAGGCTAGCCACTAGCTCTTTTGTATTCCGTCTATGTAACTCTGCAAAACACAGGTTCCGCACAGTCGCTTAGAATTGAGAAAACAACAGTTCAGGAGTAACGTGAGCCATCTGTTGTTGCCGTTGCCTACCAAAACAGCTCACGTCCCAGCGATGGCAACCGCGCACTTATAATCAAAATTCACAGCTGCCGCTCGAGCGATGCATTCTCCACAAGGCCATGCCACTTTTTTTAATGCTCGCTCAAGACGGGTGAATCGTTTCCTATCTGCTTCGGTACTCATCAATATCAGGGCTCATGAGCGCTCATTTAGCGTACGCACCCGCCGTGAGGTGGAGGTAGGTCGGCTTCTTTGATCTCTGCTTCAGCCACTTTCGTAGCTTTGTCGCCCCCGTTCGCTTTACCCAGGAGCAGAACATACGATGCACGGGGGATATTATTGATCTGCTTTTAATACGGGTCAGCAACGGCGACGACAAAAGCTTGTTGATACTGCCCTTATACCTCCTATTGCAAGAAAAAAAAAACTATGCACTCAGTGCTCTGTAGCGACGTATATCGAATCACAGGGCGTTTCAAGAAATGGGTCCAACTTTATTATAATGAAAATTAAAGAAAGAAGGTAGTCACATGCTGTTCGTGGTGATACTTTATTGACGCATAGGACATCTGAAGATGGGTAGGAACATTATTACGACAGCAATTATAAAATTAAAAAATTAACTTTTCAACTAAAGAAAATAAGCTGTCGAATAAAACGGGTGAGTTTAAGGTCTTGCTGAAAGTAGTCCATAGCCAATTTATAATCTCTGAAACGCAGCCACTCTTAATCACCCCGGAGCGATGAAATCTTCCCAAATTAGCTGGCGAAACAGCAACCGGTGCACTAAACAGCGCATCTGCCATTCCCTTTAAGAACACTCTCGATGTCAGCACTATTTCTGTCGGATTGTGGGGGGAATATAAGCTAGCGTCGATAAGCAGCCATGTGGCAAAAAAGCTTTGCCACAAAACGAAGTATCTAGATTAATGGTCGATAAGGGTGAGGAAACAGTGTCATCATTGAAGGCGTTTTTGAAGTAAATGGTAAATGGGCTGTTTCCTACGTCTGTTTCGATTTTCGCTGCTAAATTAGCGAGACTTCATTGATTCGCCGTGTATACCAGTGACCGTATTTCAGAAATTTTAAAGTGGTTATGGACTGAGTGCAGGAAGAACATATTTGACTCTTTCGACTCGGCAACTTACTTCCACCGATTAAAAAGTTTATTTTTACTTTTTTCAATTCCTATTGTAATTAGCTTTTGTGCGCATTTTAAGACTCCTTATGCCACAGCAAAGGTATCGCCGCAGGTAGCACGCGAATACCTCCTTTCTTTATAATTTTTTAACACTACTGGACATTTTTTTTAGACATGAGCGAGAGCTGTAGGCTTACCTCGAAATGTAGCTCGCATATTGTCCCGGTACCTTTGACGCACAATATTTTCTAAGGTTTTTGATTCTACATCCTTGTAAATGGTCCTCCTAAAGGGTTAAAAATATTTTCATTCGAGGTATGGGGGCGAATACCTGCAGCACTTCAAGAAAGTGGGCCGGACGTATTTTTATGGTCGATATATTATTTTGTGTATTAAATGAACTAGATGACTTATTATATGATTGTGCCTTATTATACTTGCGCATGCGCATATTCTATGAATGTATATTTATACCCATTTTGTCACACTGGCCAAAAATCATAACTATTGAGACTGTGGCAGTTTTTTAAATATAATGAAATATTTTGCTGAAAAAAATAGCTTGACTTGACTAGTTAAATAAGAGTAAAGGCAGACACAAACAAACTCTATTGCTGGTCTTATATATTTTAACTTTTCTTTGTACAATGATCAAAATATGCGATAAAGTACATAAATTGAGCTTTTTGTGTACTGTTGGGTTGTTGTAGCATTATACCAATTATATAACGACCTTTCTGTATATTCTCTTTCTGATTACTCGCGCGGTGTAACAGTAGAAGCCCTTGATGTTTTCAAGAGTTACGGCAGTGCTGTCGCAATGGTTACAATATCTGGGAGCGCGTTTGCGCATCCCTCATCAATTGAGTGGCAGCAAACATGATTGTTTTATACAGATCCACCACCACCACCTCTGGTGACCGTGACGACTAGAACGAAAGATTCAATTGAACTTTCTTGGACGCCACAAGACGAAGGAAAAGAAGTCGTCGAAGGTTAGTCTGGCTAAGTCGCTTGATAACCTTTGCGCGCAGTGCATTACCCAAAAAATATTCGCTTTCCTGCTCGCAGCAAGTATACTTATCGATGTTCAAAGAGAGCCAACTCGGTGTTGAGATAAAGTGTTATATATTTTTGTGGCCCAGTTTTTGGCTTACGCCATCATGCTGTGAATTGTTTAAATGAAGAGCATTCTAGAGGTCTGGCCTCTCGGCATCATCTAATGTGTCATATACACGCTGGCAATTCTCTAAATAGCAATGTCAATGTATTGTTAAATATTGCAAAGGGATGGGTGAAGGAATTAAGTGTGTAGAGGAGAAAAGTGCATGGTGCGAAAGTAACGCACGACATATCAACATATTGGAGGCTGCAGGTAAACTATATATAGCGTGTTCTGTTATAGCACAGCACAGGAAGATAGAAAAGCGAGGGTGAAAAAGAAGGATTTGTAGATGAGTTGGAGGGTTGGGTAGAATCTGCCAGCCAAGTTTAGTACAGTAGAGAAGGCTTAAAGTGGGAAGTGAGGAAGAGTAAAAGTAATTTGTAGATAAGGAGGGAAATGCGCAGTGGTCAGAATAGGGCGTAGCATGGGCATGTGTATAGTACGATACAGCATTGGCTGGAAATGGGACGTCAGAAAGCATACAAGTGATGCAATGGCAAAGAGTAGAGAAAGGAGGAGCGGGAGGGTAAACATGTTATAGCACTGTATCGCGTAATCGATCAAGGGGCGCGAACAAAAAGTGAGGGTAAGGGCAAGGAAGATGGCGAGCGTTTGTCGTATGCGTGAATGAAGTTATCATAGCCTGGAGATGTAGAAAAAGAACTGATGCGGAGGGGAAGATTTGTGAGGCTAAGCATAAGTGAAAGGAGGAGACGGTAAATGAGGACAGCCGCAAGCGCTTGCCCGTAAATACCAGCGCCGATGAAGCGCAGGCGTATAACTGTTCTGCGCTTTCTATCGCTTTCACGTCAACTAATACTGCACCGAACCTTTTTACCGTTACTTCGACGGGAACCGCACGCTGAACTATACATCTGTAGCAAAATATAGTTTTTTTTCTAGTGGAATGCTTTACGCAAAAGCGCATGACTGAAGTAAGTGAAGGAATTGAGACAAAGGAACAATGTATAGATGCATGGAAAAAGTTGTTCATAGTGTCTGAGTATTGAAGAGGAGTGCATCTGCTTCTCACGTTTTAATTTAGTTAGCATAAAACCATTACCTAAATACACAGTAAACCGAAACTAAAAACAAGTATATATATATATATATATATATAAGGGAAAGAGGTGTATACCTAAGGGCTCGTTTTTCCGTGTTTTGACACAATATTAATGAGATCTAACAGACAGTAATGCCAAGGAATGTACAGGGGAAGTTATTAGAACAAATGTAATGTAAAATTTACATTACATTTGTTCTAATAACTTCCCCTATACATTTCTTGGCATTATTGTCTCTTAGATATATATATATATATATATATAATATAAGCTAGGTCGAGCTTCTTTTTTCCGGTTAGTCCTTGCCAAATCTGTGCACTTGGTAATTAGAGCGCCTCAGAGTACGCCCACTGAAAGATTGGTCAAATGGACAATAACGTGAGATATTTCAATGCGTTCATATTTAGAAAACAATGGCGAGAATTATTCGCATGGTGAAAATTTGGCGCGTTCTCTCTTGACATGGAGTCTCTTAGCTCGTGATATCGCGAATAATATGTTTAGGCGAGTAGAAACCCGGAAGTGTGAATACGGGTCAGGCACCCGGGAGTCGAGATTATGCCCTAGATACTGGCTTACGAGTTGTCTTTCACATCGTATACGACGCCCGAGTGTGAGTCGCTGCTCTCTCGTTTCGGCAGCGTCGACGGCATCGAGCGGTTGTGCGGCGTGACACCCCTTCAGTACGGCGCGCTGCAGCTGCGCTCGCATATTCGCGGATGCTACGTGGCAAAGGCGCACTGGCCCGTTTGCTCTCTGTATGCATACTCGTTCGGGGAAGTGCAACGCATAGGTTCGATGACGAGACTATTGGAGATGTTCACAATGAGAACAAAACGATAAAGAGAATGAGACCAGAAAGAGGGGCGCAGTCCCTTTGATGTGTTGAGAACTAATAATGTTTCTTCCTTGAGCATACAGTGATGCATAGCTTTAGTGGCACCAGTGGCACGCATCACAACGAGATTTTTTCTTGAAAAAAAAACTGTTTTCTTTTTGTTCTTCTGCCTTTAAAGATCTGTTTTTTGTTTACCTCTTAGTTCTAACGTGGTTCATTAAATGTATTTTCTGCAGATTTCGAATAATGACCAGTACGCCATCGTTTACATGCTGAAACGATTCCATTGCTCACTTATAAAAGCTTCTAAAATGCAAGACCGAAAGACCTAGAGCACGTACAAGATATGCTTGACAAGAAAAACGGCATCCACCTCGTGTGATTCTTTTGGCAGGGAATGGCGTCTGGTAGGCAAGTCTAATAACTAGTTCATTCGATACGTGAGAGCTTCATCCTATCCCAAGAGCAAGAACACTGAGATGTACAAAAATAGCTTTGATCTATAAAACAATATACTTCCTACCTGTCAGTGAAAGACCGTGTGGCTTACAAAAAAAAAACGCATCTAGTTGAGGAGTGTGTGCTAACTCATATCTTCTATGATTGCATTTACTTCCTGTCGAATACAGTACTACGCAAGCTTGTTCAACGTTTCGTTTTGAATTGCTACGCAGGCTACGTTGCCCGCTACCGCACGCTGGAGGGTCTTGAGTGGAGCGAGGTTCCTCTAACTCCCGACAAGGGGAGCTACCTGTTTGAAGGTCTCCAATGCGGTAGCACCTATTCACTGTCTGTGCTCAGCTTCAATCGCAACGGACGTAGCGAGCCCGAAGAGCTGCTGCAAGTTAAAACAGAGGGAACAGGTACGTGAGCGATGAGTACGATGGTTCGACTGTCTAATTGCACACTGATAAAAACTGGTGTTTGTACTCTTTCGCATGGGCGTGATTGATCGTATTGCTGCCCCTTGTTGTCGGAGCATTGTAAACCCCTGGTATTTTGACTCTTGTACTGGCATAGCTAACAGTTGGACCAGGATAAAAAAATACAGTTGCGCATCCGTGCGTGGGCACGCCCGTCAACTCGCGTTGGTGCAGCCCTTGTGAAAAAGTTGACTTTGGGTGTGATCTCAAAAAAGCACAAAGTTGCTGAGCAAGACAGAGAGAGAAGGAGAAACGAGAAAAAAGGAAGGCAGGGAGGTTAACCAGATGCTAGTATCCGCTATGCTACCCTACACTGGGGTTGGGAATAGGGGGTTGAAAGAGAAAGGGAGAGTTAAAAAATAAATAAGTGAAAAACACCGACACACACGCACACACAAAATCAGTCCACTCAGAGGCGTTCCGACAGGCCAGTAGTTCGTAAGAATCCCAGTAGCGCTTGCAAATGCTCGTTAACACAAACGCGGTAACCGTATAAATAATATTTTTGTACCCAAATATAATTAGTCGGGATCGAGTATCACGAGTGTCCAACGTCCGCTCACGGACCGGAAAGTACACGTAGGTATCTTACAAAGTTTAGATGAAATACTGCAAAAAAATATTATAGATGCCTCACTTTTGAGCTTTGTAACCACAGTTGTTTTGTTGCTGCAGTTTGCTGAAGTTATCCTTTAATTTTGTTTTAATGGTTGCTTGATCGTTATGGCAGCGATATTATCGTGTAATCTTACGGGTAAAGTATTGAAAGAGAATGCTGGAACTCTATTCATATCGTGCGTTTCAATATGTTGTATGCGGCACACTTGCTTGCAAACGCCCACTTTACCTTGCTCGCTGGCGTTTTCTCTTACCTTAGATCATTTACTTCTTCACGTTGCAACAACTGTTATGTTACGAGCTTTTTTTTTATTGTAGAGCTTGGCTTACGGTGCTTGGTGCCATAGGCGTCTTGCTTCTATGACCTTCACTGGTGCTCTATATTGGCAATACTTGGACTCATTGCATGTCGTTTAACAACGAAACATTATAGGCCTGCTCAAAAGTTTGAAAACGCTTGGCAAAGATATAGGTATACCAAAGGCTTCAAAAATGATATGTCATTCGCTACTTAGTGACTGAAAGAGCTGTAGCGTGTAAGCTTCATTTAGCTGCACCAGGACAACGTGCCATCAGTGAAGCATTACTACCCTGCTATCCCTGGCAGCCCCCCAGGCTCCCTCGCCAAAGGCGGCAATACTCCCCAACGTGACCAGTCTTGGCCTCGTGCTGGCCGCCTGGCGGGATGGTGGCTGCCCTATTAGCCACTTCCTGGTTCAATACCGGCCCCGTGACGAATTGGATTGGACGCTGCTGTCGTCGCGTGTACTTCCTGACCGAGACGTGGTGATCCTCGGTGACTTGGCGCCTGGAACCTGGTACCAGGTGCTCGTGGTTGCCTATAACAGCGCAGGCTCCACAAAGGCAGAGTACACTGTCGCCACACTGACCCTCGCAGGAAGTGAGTAAAATAATTCACACAGTTTCATCTTGATGTCAGAGTTTTCGCTCTGTTTCTTTGTTAAGAATACTGGTCACTTTTTGGCAAATGTCACAGTGCTCATCCTGTTATGCCCGTGCTGAGAATTACGCGTGTTTCTTAGCGATTGTTGCATAGTATGCGACACGTGTTTTGTTGATAGATTAGGCTTATACGTCATATACTTCATTATAGTCTCTAAGCAAGGCCAAGTGTGTCTGCTCTACGCAGGAAGTACAAGGGAGTGCCTGGGTCAGTGCGTTTTGTTTCTACTCGTATTCTTTCTTTTTGCGTTCATTGGAGTAAGTCAGCGATTCCAGTTACTCAAGCTCCTTCAGCACTCTTGGTACGACGGACAAACAATACAGAAATATTTGTTACATCTGAATACAAAGCCGCAGGTCATTATCTTTTCTGTATACTTTCGTTCCTCAAGTTCCGCATAGGAATGGCCAACACCGCTACATGTGACCATTGCGGTAGTGACGAAACAAGTTGGCACATTCTGTGTGAATACCCACAATACTGCTCGCAGAGACAGCCACTCTGCAATGCACTAGACTAACTGGACAACCAGACTATTTCGGAAGAAAGAATTCTGCGCTACCGACAGGACTTTTATGCCACAGAAGAAGGCTGTGAAGGCGCTCCTGCGCTTCTTGCGTACAACCGGCCTGTCCAAACGACTGTGATCGTAACTTCCTGACTGTGTGCGCATGTGAATTTTTTTCTAATTTATTTTATATATCTCGATTACTATCCTCTTTCCTACCCTTTTTCTCTCTCCTGTACTAGGTAGCAAACTAGTTCTTTTAGGTTAACTTCCCTTTCTCTTCTTTTTATTTATTTCTCTCCCTCTTAGTTCCTCAAAGGCACCTAAACAGACGTAGTGGCCTGTTCAAAGTCGTACATATTATCTGCCATATTCTTGTTCAACACATGCTTTACTTATTCTAAGCGTGTTTTCTAGATCCTTTGGAGCCGGATAAAATATCTGAGGCTGGACGGGACAGTGCTAGCCCACGGTATCGAAGCTTATCTATCATCGTGCCTATTTGCTGCTCCATCATTGTCCTGATGGCCGTCACTGTGGCCATCATGGTGCTCGTTTGCCGGAGAAGGTCTTCCGGGACCCCACCATCAGCCATCAGCACTTATGAAGGCATGCCTGTTTCACTGTTTCCTCTATTCGCTTTTTATGCGTGCTTGATAACGCTAGATAACAGTGAGACCGACTTGGTTCGCGTATAAAATAAATATTGGTGCTTTTGCTGCGTTAGAGTTGTAAGATATGGCGATTTTCTACACAACAAATTAAGAAGCAAACAGATGAGGACGCAAAGCTGTATGAATAATTGAAATGAACGTTTTCTTTGTAGAGTTCTAAAAACTGCAGTAACAGTGACGACCGAACAAAATGTAAAATGTGGAAGGGTTAAAATAGATGAATGGAAATAAAATAAAAGTCAGATCAATTACAGGGCTTGCTCGTTTGAGAAGGAAAAGAGCCGCGATGATTGCATACACGCACTCTTGAACTGTCTCATACGTGCTAACCCGGAGCTTTTAACACGGGTTTTTTTATATCTCAATAATGTGGAGAAATTCTTTTTATCCATTCCCTTTGTGGACAGGCGTGCGCATGTGCGAGGACCTGAAAATGGACTCGCTCATCATGTCTGAACTAGAAAAGCCCCACGGAGGCTGTGGCGGGGGAGATGCTGGCAGCCGCGAATACTACCCTTCACCGTACGCGTCGTCCAAGCTGCCCGACATCTCTCGACGTGGCAGCGAAGGTGACGACGGCGATGAGCCTTGTCCTCGCGCCATGGCCGCGGCTGGAGTCTCCATGTCTCCCTACGCATCGGCTAGGATGGTAGAACACACGTATGACGTGCCGCAGCACCCGCGGGATGGCTCGGTAAGAGTTCTTGTAAATGAGGGTTACATTTAATGGGGTATCTTGTCGTTCCAGCATCAATAGCTGGACACAAGAACACAGTGAAATACGACAGGGAAAGGCCATCGCCTTCTAGTGTGGCCCGTTTGCGCCTGGTTCTTTATTCACTCTGCTCTTGTGTTGTGCCCTGCAATAAATGCTGAAATGATATACCAGCACGCCCAAACTCAGGTCATTTTATTTATTTTTAATAAAGAAAATATATTCACGCAATATAGTCTTCGCTGAAACCGAAATAACAGAACCGAATGTGGTAGCGACACAATGAGACGCTTTGACTTTAACCACTGGTTGAAATCGACATTTTTCGTCCGGCCTTTTTAGGTCAATCAAGAAAACTGGATTGACGTATAAATTGGCATAAAGTATCCTCGATTATTAGATAAGCTGCCCATTTAAGTGCTGTCGCCCCTTACAAAACACTGGCCCATTGTCTGGTAACACCAGTATGAGGCTACTACGTTACAGCAAGTGGCAGTTCAAAATCCACCTTTGTTCTGAGAGAATCAATTGAGCCCTTTTAATGATAATTTGTTGGTTTTAACAAGGAATGCGTGGTTTATGGATGCATGCTAAAGGGTAAAGTATTTATTGCTATTAGAGGCTGGTCGAACGTAGCGCAACATGACAAAAAGTAATGCTAGTCTAGCAAGATTTTAATTAGCAATTCATTTGCTGTTTGTTTTTCTTTTCTTCAGAAATTACATGCATTTAAAAGTGAGCGTAAGCATTCTTCATGTAACGACAAGCTCCAAAATCACATAGGTGAGTACAATTCTTCCTAAGTGATTGGCCTTGAAATTGACGTTTACGTGAACTCAAATCTAATAAAAATACCTGAATACGAATGTATACCATTTATTGTAATTGCTATTAATATATGATTACCATTGACGCGTAGAGTATGCATATATATGTTCTTCTGCTTTTTCGAACTTATGAGTATAAGAAGAAATATCTAGATGAAAAAAAAACATGAAAAAACGTGCATTCGCAGAAGTACATGAGTGTTAGTTCGACATTGCTATGTGAGAGCTTGCGCTACATCTATTGGTGTTTGACAGTTATAACACCACTGCACCACTTGATATAGACGCACCCAGGTTGACGCCTGATGACAAATTTTATTGCGATATCAATTATATGGACAATCTTGGCTGAATTTTGCTGCCGGCGTCGGCGCCGCCGTTACTCACCGTATATGTATACGTATATATATATGAAAATGCAAGAAAGAAAAAAAATCTAGAAAAAGACTACGGCGCGTGGAATCAAATGTGGGACCTCCGCGACGTGAATGCGAGGCGTTAACCACTCAGCCACCGAGAGGTACCTCCTTGAACGTTCAAACGGCAAGCTGTTTATATCTACCACTTACTGCTGTGGGCGCGAATCTCTGGGAGAACTATCATGTTTTCGGCGTTATCAGCAAGATGACGCAATGAGCGCACGGCTGCTCTCATCTCTCACGCGTTCATTGGCCCGCAGAGAGGAGGGGAGTGGGCGATCTTTCACGCTCCCTCATCTCCCGGTGGGGAGTATCATACTTCTTGACTGGCGGTGGGCTTGCACTGGAACGATTCTGTTGTAGTTATGGGGCACACAAAAGTCACTGCAATCGTAGTACAGCCTCCGCTGGCGAACAGGGGGTGCTTTTCAGACACAACGAAGTAACAACTGAGACGCTTATTCACAATCATCTGTGCCTGTGAGTACGTTTTGTGCGTCATTTGTGCGTGAAAAACGTGGGGTACGTTTCGATCTGCTTCCCATCATGCGCGTGACCTTCCAGTTTGTCGCTATTGCCTTCATTGCTTCGCTTTTGCGAGAAAGATGTGTCTTTTTTGTCCCAACGACTAACGTACACGAGCATGTTTAAACATTTTTGGCAGTTGTAACGCTTAACATACCCTTCGAAACAGCTTATTGTGAATTCCTTGCAAAGATGACTTCAACCTGTACATAATGAGTGGTTGCACCCTATTGATATGTCGTTTTTTGAGGCACGAAAGGGGATGTGCACTCTCTGGTAATAGGGTAATCTGCACACTGTTCATGAATTTAGTACCCAAGAAAAATATTCAGGAATGCGAAAGGCAGAGTTCGTCGTGGGAGCTGTAAAAGTGCGAAGACGTTCTACTTCGCGTTGACGTGCCGCTAACTGTGCCAAAAACCCACTTGCACACTAATTGCTCGTGGACGCGTTGCCCTTCTGCGGAGCTTATTGCGACTGCTTTATTTGTCAGTGCTAGTGCAATTGAAGCAGTATATAGGCGTTGCAGAATATTCATTTCACTCCTCCGAAGTGGTCACAAGCTGACGCAAAGAGCGAATAGCGCAACTTCTTCGTCATCAATTGCAGTTACTATTTCGAAATTTCTCCAGTAACACACTATTCTACAGTATTGCAGTGAAAGCTTTCATCCCGCTGATGGTACAGAAACGCTCGCAGTCGTTACTCGTCGTCATGAGGTATTAGACATGACCTATGAAATAGGCTCCGGCTACGCGCCATTGCTAGCATTGCTGAGGCCGTTATGTTTTCATGGGAAGGTGCATTAAGATATAGTGGTTTTACAGCAAGAATAGTGCCGGTGAAGAGCTAACAGAGGGGCCCAACCACAGCCATGCTAGAAACATGAAGAGAAACACATGGACAATCCCGTCTCGTCTCTATTAGACACGTGGTACCTCACAGTTCAAGCGGAAAACACGAAATGACAACTAAGCAAGAAGCGATGGGCTATGTTTTAATAGGAAGGGGTGTTATTAGCAACGCTTCGGCTACCACCTCGCTGGGTGTTAAGGCGCTGACATAATTACATTGTGATCTCCACCACCGCCACACGCAGGCTGCAAGCGGTGCCAATCACGGAGACCACGATTACACTTCTTTGGGAAAATCCTCGAATTGGGGGGGGGGGGGGAGGAGCTGTAGAAATGGTGCTAATGCTTGTTTCTTGAGTTTATCACAAAGACCATGAATTACTTCACTCCACCACTGGGTGATGAGATCACCACGCGAGCCTAAAACCTTGCGAAAGATAAGTGTGACAGATAAAAAACGCGTTTGGCAAGTCTCCTTCAGTCGTGACGGTGGGTTTGACTTCCGTTAACTATAATCGCGTACAGACAGTTTGTGGCTCATCTCCTGTGTACAAAACTTTTTTTTTTCATTTTTTTTTTACCGTCTGAACGCGTGTAATTTTTCCTGACCTATTTCTCAGACGTAAATACGTTATCCACGTCTTGGTTGACTCCGGCATCGAACGCTTCCACGTTAAAGGTGGTTTGCGGCGCTAGAAGTGTGCTATTCACTGGTACAAATAGGAAATACACCACTTCATTGATATTTCGGCTAGATCATGGCTTCGCGAGAGAGATAACACTTCATATGTGAACTTTAACCCGTCGTAGCGTGTGCCTTTGCTCTAGCTCTCGCCATCGTGTTACGGCCTTTCTTTATTTTTTTCAGAAATGTGCAAAAAGGAGCAATACTATCAGCGGCTCGCTGGTAAAGGACGCCCGTCGGCGTATGGTTATAGCGGCTGTCAAGAACCTCCCAATCACTCGACGGGCACCGCTTATCGCTGGTCCGAGCCCGGCGAGTCCGACCGGCCGGACAGGTAAATACTCGCCCTCCTGTAGACCCCGCTAGGTAGGTCTGCCAACCCTCTTGATCTCTTTTTCCTCCTCTTTGACTCCATCAATCTCCCTTCGCACGCATTTCCCGCTTTTTCCTTCCGTTAAGCCGTGACGCATGCAGTACTGGATTGACTGTTGTCTCCAACATGGAGTTGGTGTTCGCGGTACCGTGCGTTGAATGTGTATCGTTAATGCTATAATCTCTACGAGTGGTAACGTAGAGGCACAAAAGATTGTTACAAAAAGATTGAAAAGGGAATTGGTATTATACTTTACGAATGTTTTCATGAAGCTGCATTGGTTGTAAAGCAAACTTGAGCATTACGGTACATGCACAAAGTTCTTTGATAATAATTTTGCAAATGAAATAAGTTTTCAGTTTAAATTTGATAAATGCGCTCATTACACAGAACTTTTGTTTTTGATGATTTTTTATTGGAAATATTTGCATTTAATAAATGGCATCAAGCAATATATAGATGCATGCTACTGATCGTCAACTGGCTAATAGGCCATCGAAATGACTCACGGTGGTCGTATATGGCCATTGCTTATCTCCCATATAAGGAGTTTCAGACTGGCTACGGTACGAATCAATGGGAACCTTGACTTCAAGAAAATTTTGTGTGATTTGTCTAAAAGTCTGTTTTTTTAGTTCTGCGTGAACTGCATTTGATATGACGTAGAAGTTAAGTATACTTACGTCGTGTCGTTTCATGCATATCTGCTTGTATTAGCATCAAATCCATTCATAAGCGCCATTAGTCAAGATGTAACCGGACCAGGTACACTTCAGAAATGTGGTGGTTGCTTGTTGGAAGGCGTACTCTACGGCGTCATCCAATAGTATTTACATCTCTCCCAACCAAAACTTACACGGTTATTGACCGCAAACGGGTATACGTTTGAAAAAGAAATGCGCATAAGCACCGTACATCATTCAGCGAGAACAGTATTTTATGTGTCATATTTTCTGAAGGAAAATGATAAGCTTATCGAGTTATGGTTGTTTTCCTTTATTTTCCAGTCCTATTGATTGCTTTTCGCACCAGACTAGTTCATATGCACTATGCACACTCTCAACTGATGCGTCCAGAGACACCAAGGCTGAAGTGAATATTCAGTTCTTAAACTCGTGACCGAAATTGCGCGTTTTTCTACACGAAATCACAACACTACTCAATCTGCCTACAGACCATATTCTTTGAAAATGCCACCTCTTTTCACGGTTACAATATTTCTTCATTTCTTCCTACTCTTTCATCAGGTGGTGTTTAAGTGAACGGGACTTGCACTTGAGCGCATTTCACACGCCTTGTACTGGAGGAAATTTGCCGGAGTTTATCGAAATATCGGACACAGAGTGCGACAGGGACCTGGAGCGACTTGAGCAGGGTGCGTACATGACGAATAACTATTACGTGATACCATTTTTTTAATTTGGCGACTTTTGCGCATTCGTAAAAAAAAGAAGCAGCGTTCTTTTTAATCTTCTTGGGAACATTATGGGCATGTCACAGCAAGAAAATTACCAATACATCAGTGTTCATAGTTATACCATAATTTTTTGAGTGACATTATTTGTACCTTTCGTGCATTGGCTGTGTGCTTCTACCTGGAAGCATAAGTAGGTGATTTTTGAAATGACATGCTTTTAGTAGTTGCATTAGTGTTGATAACCTTATGCCCCAGTTTTTCTGCGTGTGGCATGTTAACAAGCGAAATATTGCTGCCTATTACGCGAGCATGGAAACCATATGAGCATAATTTATTCTTTCTACTGATTGCTACATTCCTTCGGCTGTTTGTTCCTTCCCACAGCAGAGATGAATTATCGTTCGTCGCTCCAACGGCACAGCTTGTACGCATCTGTCCAGTAGAAACGCAGCGGAAGGAACAGGAAGACCACCGACGGGGCCTCAATGTTTTTTTCATATCAACGTGACTTCTCCATTGCCTTGACAGCAGCGAGATAATCAAACAAAAAAATTCTTCCCACCCGCTGAGGAAATGCGCATCTTTTTACAGCTTCAAATTGCCGTTTAATATCTGCATACTTGTACAAATTATTCACTTTTTTTTGTCGCCAGAGTACAAGCCACTGAGTACGCCACTTCACCCGTATACCTTCCGGATGCATGCGCAAAACAGCACATTGCTACTTTAGAAAGCAAGTGCGGTAATAGACCTTGGGGCGTAAAACTCTTTGCATGCTTGATTTTAAAACGTAACAGTGGGTGGCAAAAAGAAAGAATGAAGGGTCTTTGTATTTGTATGGGGTCAGATTAACAGCACGCCTCCAAGTTGCACCACCTAAGTTTCTTTCTATGTTTTTGTTGTCGACATATGGTGTTTGCATACGGACGCGAGATGACCAATATACAGTCGCTCCAGGCTCACATGTTGAAAGGCATGAGTCGGAGGCGAACAACTATGCTCTCTAACTGGACAATGAAAAGGGCAAGAAATAAAATTGCGGAGGAGTTTGTCGACTCCTTCATTTCTAGAATTTGAGTCACATACAAATAAACAATAGGATTCTCTATATATTCAAATTTTATGTAATAAAGTCGAAGATATAAACAGAGAAGTGTCTGAAAGTGCAGTGGCCTGTACTTTTTCGGCAGCGATTGAGCGTACCAACATTGTGTGTACATTGAAGTGAGTGAACAAGCACATGTACATATAGACCAAGGATCCTCAATTGGAGGATGGCACAGCACGTATGCCTGCCGAAGATGACTTGTTTTGTACAGTAAGAAAAATTCTATATGAATGAATAACGAATGATTACGCACGCGTGGCAAGAAGTTGAATAGAAAAACTCAATCACCCTGGATTAAAGTGTGGCTGAGGCATATCTAAGCTGGTGCAAAGATCATTCCGTCGCGTACATAGTGTAAAATTCTCTATTTCGTTTCATAGGTTTAAAAAAAAAACATTTATACTATGATTGAAGGGTTCAAATTTGTACACTCACTTTCTTGCCAAAGCTCCAGCAGCAAGGGTGAAGTATCATAGTTTTTTTCTTACTATTTAGAGTTTCCGTTCATTAGAAACACCTACCTGCAGCGCGCATGACTCGCGAAATGCTGTGTAAAACTGCCAGTGAATGGAGAAGGTCAAAGATATATTTGTACATATTGACAATATGCGGAATAGATTTGAAATAAAAAAGCACAAGCGACTTCGTCTCATGTCTCTGTCTCTTCTTATTATATTTTAGTGTCCAGTATTCAATTACTGGTCTTGTGATGAGTCCGCACTTGCATTTCAGTGCGCTAGGAGCATGCAAGCTCTTATGGAGCTTGTAGTACACCACCTTGTGGTAAGGTCTTATTTGTGAATTAATTGGTCCAGTATCTTTTACACAACGCTGTGAATTTTTTCTGCAAGGGACAAATAAAAAATTTCACTAGAAAAATCAAAGTAGTAGTAGCGTTCACCTATTCTAGCCAATTTTTTTTTGCAATGCTCAGCGTGGTTGTCTGCCAGTAAGATTCAATAGTTAAACTGAAAGGAAGTAAAAGAGAACAGTGTGTTTTCATTAGGATAATACAAAAATATAAGAACTCTGCATAAATGCCAATAACCATTGACTCTAATAAAAATTAAAAACGTTCTTTTGTGAAAACTCAAAGTCTCAAAGGTTCCTCATGTAGTGTGCCCACTGTGTCACCGTGGGGCAACTTGTTTATGTTGCGCTGCGAAGCCGACGGACGGAAGTTCTTTTTTGTCTACTGTGGCAACAATTCTTTAGGTATAAATGCGCATTAGAGAGGCCCAGAAGGCCCAATTGCTTCGAAATTTCGAGCTATATCACCTCATATTGCACATTGCGGTTATGGTGCGTACAGCGTTGGTATTTATTATACAGAGATCTGTCGAGACCGCTTCATTTTCGTAGTTCTTAATGGGTCGTCCGCTTGGAACGACGAAATAAAATCAATATCCTTAAGCTTTGTTTTTAGGACTCAGCATACGAAATTTGCTTAAGCGGCCTTTTTGTATGGCTAAAGACATGAGGAACACATGGGTTCTAAACCGTCGATTTACCTCACGGAGAGAAACAATGCAATAGAAATCTATCGCAAGCGCAAACTTACGTCGCAGTATGAAATAAGTAACATTGCCCCCAAAATTGGCGAAGCTGAAAGTAAGCCTAGGAAGCCTTGAAACCCCGAAACTGGATGATTCTAGAGACTAATATGGTGACATCTAGATTGTTATTAGGCCTTTTCTAGAAGATACCATTGATTCTGAATTGCTTCTACATCGTTGCTAGGCTTTCTACAGTGAATGCTATAGGCTGTTTTTATACGTTGATTTCCAGCGCCTGCAGGTTTGAGTTAAACCGCAGACAGACACAGACACCACACGGGCCCGTCGCCGTTGGCGCATGCCTTCCATCGCTTCATGGTCTTCTCGCAGTCGGTGTTGCCCTTTAACTTTCCCCAGTATTATCATTGTGTACGTTCTCGGCCTCTTCGTTTCACGGGCGTCGCTTCGCCGCCCTTTGTTTTGTGAATCGGGGCACCTACTTGTTAATGACGATGATGGTTTTCCGATAGGCCACATAACTTTATGTTGCACATACCCATTTGTTGAGCTGTGTGTCACCTTTCTTTCTTTTTTACTTTTTAATAGGACAAAATGGAAGAGGCTGGTGTCATTATGGTGGCACCAGCTACTCCTTTTCTATTAGTAGGCAAGATATGCCGTAAGTTCAACAAAAACTTTCAGATAGCAGGCCTTTCACAGGGAACGAAGATACAAGGTCCAAGGCCAACTGCAGGTCTTCAGGAAAGAGCACTTGTCGCCTTCAAGAAGTTTTTTGAAAAATCAATTATTTTATGTCGGTCACCTTGTTTATTTTATTCGGCCAGTGGCGACTACTGGGGTTAGCCCAATTTCTGGGGATCATGCCAATTTACGATGACCCGCCACGGTGGTCTTCTAGCTAATGTATTTGGCTGCTGGCCTGCAGGTCGCAGCAATAAATTCCCGCTGCGGCGGCTTCATTTTCGATGGAGGCGAAAATGCTGCAGTCCGGTGTGCTCAGATTTTGGCGTACGTTCAAGTACTTTATCCATGTGGTCGACATTTCTGAAGCCCTCTACTACGGTGGCTCGTATGGTTGTTTTGGGACGTTAAAACCGCACATATCAATTAATCAAATTGAACTTTTCATAACGATATGTTATGGTACGGGTGAATAGAAAAAATTTTATAAACAGCTTTGCTGTTAGTATGTGCCTTATCAAGCATGTAATCACGTCAGGCATTAGCACAACGCGAAAAAAAGCCGGTACCATTTGATTGTTTATAGAAAAAGTAATGTCAAATATTACTCGGTTATGAAGCTGAACGCATAAGAATTAAGTAAAACACATTCTTCAATAAACAGCAGGAAAAAACCTGATTGAGCTTGCGTTTACTTCATAAGCACGCCAAATAATGCAATTTAATTGTATTGTATTGATTATTCTGTACACCCCATTACAACTGACTCCCCTTTCTCTACTTTTTTTTAATTGTCAATGTACACCCAGCTATTTCATTAGAGCAAAAAAAAAAAAAGGCAGTCGCTGATCTCTGCCTGCAGTCGTTTAGTGGCACAAACGTTCGTATATGGGCACTATGCAATGAAGTAGTGCTTCGAAATAGAGCACATGAACCGATTTGAAAATAAGAAAGCAAAATTAACTCGCAGTTTTTTGATAGACTTCATTTATGGAGCCCTCAACTGCTATGGTATTATTGTGAGTGCATGCAGTTGTTCACTTCAATTCCATTTGGTCGCATCGGTGCTAGGAACAGATGGTTAATGTAGATCCCCAAATTCGAGAAAATTTTTGCTGTTGTAGCCGAAAAATTGTAATGGCTCCGGCTTGTAGGGTTTCGGTAATATTCAGAGATAAAATTATGAAATAATAAAAATGAAAAAATGAGGTTTTGAAAAAAATGAAATGGGGGAAAAGATGCATGTTGCGCAAGCAGTCATAACAAGGAAATGGTAAGTGGGATTCAAATGAAACTTGGCAGGTGCATAGAGGGGACAATATTCTGTGCATCTAAGTTCAAAAATTACTACATATTCAAGCTGAGGTACGTTAGCATAAAAATACTGAAATATTGATACTTGGCAGGCTCGCTTTGCACACAATTGGCCATAGGACAAAAAGTAATCACTTGCTCAGTGACAAAGAGAGAGATACTTTTTATTAGAATGCACAGATCAACCAAGCGAAATACAGCACGCAATGAGCACTCAAAAACATTTATTAGAAGCAAAAGTTATCACTGTTCGCTCAACTGCAGACTCCCGAAAATTGTGTTTCGAGACAAATGATTTTAAAGGTTTGAACTGAATGACCACGCAAGAAAAAATATTGTTTATGTCAGAAATTCACCAGGGTCATAGCTTGGGACTCCTTTGAAGCTGCATGTTCTGCTTTTGAGTGAGCTAAAGAATGTTTTTTTTTCTAGCTTGTTTTGCGTCTCGAGCTGACTCACATCTGCCTGCTGCACAGAGGGTGCACGTTTGGTATATTGATTCCCTAACTTGAAGTCCTTTAGGTCCTTCAAGCATTAGGATATACCTAGACAAGTTAGCAATGCGTAATATGTACACCATGAGATATTTATGATCACATGGCAGGTTTCTGCGAAATGGTAACTTTCATGCACGGTGTCGGATGCGTCTAAGAATGGTTGGACAAATTATCATAGGTTTTAAATGGCTCGAAATATCTATACGTAACTCTTTTTGTAAATAGAATTGAACAGCCACTGGTAGTAAAAGAAAATTTCAAAATATTTTTTTCTGAAATTACCTTTTTTTGCCTTAACTGAAATATTCTGCCTCTAGCAACAGCAAAAAGAAAAGAACAAGAGCACCGAACGAGGTATTTTAACATAAGGCTGTAATAAAAAAATGAAGTTTTCCATCTGCATGTTTATACCCAATACTGCCAACAAGGAAGCCACCGTATCCACAATAATATACCGCAGGAAGTGCCATTTCATGTATATTTCACAGAAAATGTTTTATTCAGAAGACGGGGCTTCGCGCAAAGCCGCGGCCGGACGAGACAGTTGTCTGTAAAGGTCTAAGGTTGAAGCTCACAGCTTCGTTGAGAATTGCTGCCGTTGCCGCTGTAAAGGTGGCTTCTTGCCGGATCCTTCAACGTGGTGCCGACCAAGATGGTCAACTTTTAGATACGGAAGTCTTGGGAAAATTAGGTAAGGTGGCTAGGGCGATTAGAATCTCTTTATACAAGTTTTTAAAGAAAAATAACCTTGCTGCAGTTTTTTTTGCGAGACACATGTACATAAGCAATCTTGCGTACTTTGTCTAGTTTGTCCTCTTTTTTTTTCCCCCGAACATTCCGGAAGAATGTTTTTCCACGCAGAGCGTAGCAATGAACGAACGTGTCAACGTTATGAATGAACCAAACCATCACAAGCAACTGATATCCGCACTTCCACAAGAACACCTAACCTGTGTTTGGTTGTGTTTGGTGTCATGTTTCAAGTACTTCCCCTAATTTTAAAAGAATGGAAGTATGCTTCAGGCGCATATCTATGAGTTTCTCACGCAAACAAAAAAATAATGGCAGTCACTGTTCTAGTCGAGTAATATGACCTACAGCCGGTACCACAAAAACTGAAGTTGTCAAGAGAGACATTCGGCTGGAGTTTTTTTCGCGTATAGTAGCTCGTTCTCTCAAACAAAGTGAACATCTTGATCATTTTATTCACGTTACTTTGCGGTCTTCTACGCTAAGCACTGTAACCAAGAAGACTGAGATGAACATCTAGAATACAGCTACTCGTGCAGGGTATGCTGGTGTTGACGCTGAGTATGAGTGCTTTCGGGCAATACGATGCCGATCTGAAAGAAGATAGCGCAGGTCTAGAAGTTTAGAAGATTTCAAGGTTGCACAGAAAGTACATTATGCAATGCAGAACCAACTGCAGAAGCTTTCAACAAAAAGGTGGCAAGAGTTATGTGCCTCACTTCTCCATTTACCATGGCGCCTCACCTGCGGAACATGGTACGTACCCTCTGACAGCCAGTAGTCCACTAGAGACCACTACAGGCTCTAGCGCTGTCTCAAGGAGTTAGCGAACGTGTGATTGCCAAAACATTTTGTGATCTTATATTGAGAAATGGAGAGACCGTCCAAACTAGCGAATATAAATCCTCAGCAGAATCAGCTTCGGTGGTTGTAATGAAGTTCTCTGTGGTCAGTTCATCAGACCTGGATGATAGCTTCACACTAAAGTAGCTGTCATCGTTTCACTGCTGTATGCAGTAAAGCGAACAAGTTCACCACGACCAGATGGAGTTACATAGGCTGCACTTGCTAATTTGCGCGAGAAAGGGAAATTACACCCCTTGGTCATTTACAATAAAAGTTTGCAAAAACAAAAGGTTCCGGAAAGTTGGAAGATATTAGGAGTAGTACCGTTGCTATATCCAGGGCAGAGCCTTATGACGTTGGATTTGTTTAGACCGGTTAGTTTGACAAGTTGTATTTCGAAAGTGATGGAGAAAATGATTAATGAACGAATTTCATGACGGTAAGACATGAAAAATCTACTACCAGGAAGCATAGCCGGCTTCAGAAGAGGTAGATGCACAATAGACTGCATTATGGACTTGGACACAGATGTTGAAAACCAACGTATGCAAGAAAACATTACTGTCGCTGTATTTTTTCATGTCCAACGAGCATACGACACAGTGAGTCACGTTCACGTTCTGGAAGGCCTGGCGTTGAAGCTATTCAAGGGCAAAATATTGTGTTGGATCGCTGACTTCCTGAATCACCAGCAAATTTTTGTGGTTACGCAGGAGGGCCCAACGTCAGAACATGTCGTTAACCACGGAGTGCCACAGGGCAGAGTGCTAAGCTCTACTCTCTTTAATGCAGCCATGGCGCAGCTCCCGTATAATATTCCACCTAACGTCAGATGTTCAGTATATGCTGCTGATATAAGTATATGGACGTCTGGCCCATTGGTTTGGATGTCCAGCAAACTTTACAAAAAGGATTGGATTATGCCGACACCTTTTAAGAAAAAGAGGTATGGCACTGAGTCTGGCTAAAACAGCCATTCTACCGTTTACATTAAAAAGACCTGGAGATTTTTGGTTTATTCTGCAAAACCAGCCTATTCAAATCGTAAAAACTCACAGATTCTTGGAAGTGATTTTAACCGAAGACTAACATGGTCACCTCATGTCCAGTTCCTTGAACAAAAAGTGAATTAGGCTATTCGAATCCTCCGGCATCTCTGGGGGGCTAAGTGGGGCGGTACTACAGAGTCGTTATTAGCCCTACATGTTGCGTGGATACGCCTCATCGTAAGTTACTCACTGCCTCTGCTGCACAGACTTCCAGCCTCCACCGAAAGGAGACTTCACTTGTTTTTGGCAAGGAGCTTGAGGGTATGTCTGAGGTTTCCACGGTCAACTTCCAGTGTTTAGTGTATGCAGAGGCTCGACAGCCACCTTTGGCAGTACTCCGAGCTAAGGAATCATCTCGAAATTCATTTAGAATTTTCACGCAACATGAAAGTCGTTCTTTACCTGGTGCACTAACATAAAGGACGGCAACGAGACTACAGGGTAGTGTATCATCATTTCAAACAGTAGTACAAGGATTTAAACAATGAAAACCTTCAAAACCACCTTAAACGCTGCCGCTTCTCAACGTTATCTGTGAAATAGACGGCATAGAGAAGAAAGCAGACAGCACCTCTAGTAGTGGTACAGATGGTACTTCATCATTTTCATATATTGCATGATTAAAAAACGAAAATATATACAGATGAATCATACACTGAAGAAGCGGCAGCCTGTGCCGTCTTTATACACGAAATTTAGAAAAAGACAATGTACAAATTATCGCACAAACTTTCATCGCCGACAGCGGAATGGGTGGCTATCTTTGAAGCAGTTAAGCTTATCTGCGAGAATCCTGAGCCACGAAAGTGGGTGATATGCAGGGATAACAAACCTGCTCCTCGGATTATGAGAAATGCGAGATCACTTTACAAAACTGGTAAAATAGCACAATGTATTGCAGAAACTGTAGAATGTCCCTCAGCGCAGGGTCACAACATCGTATTTCAATGAATACCCAGCCACATTGGAATAAAGGTAAATAAAGAGGCTGACAGCCTCGCCAAGAAAGCATTGAACGAAGGACGAGATTTCGCAATCCCTATGTCTGGGGTGAATATTCGACATTTTATCACGCAAGGAGCTAACCATTGTTCCACGGAGAAGTGTTTGGATAGCCCTAACTTTATGAAGTTATCCACACAGAAAATTTTTCATAGCGAAAGATCTTTCACGACACTTAGAGATATTATACCACAGACTTCGACTGAAAGTAGCATACACAAACAGCTTCGCGCACGAAATACATCGATGCAACTCTCCGGAAAGCCATTGTGGTCATGCAGAAGAAAATGTTTGCCATATTCTTTTGAAGTGCGTTAAATAAGCGAATGAAGGAGAAAAATTAAAGAAAAAATTAGCAACTTTGGACAGACGGCCTCTCACATTAAAGAAATTACTTGGGCCATGGCCTGAGATGCATCTTCAGAAAAAGGCAAACATCTTCCTGACAGACTTTTTAGTAGATAAGCGCCTGTATTAGACAGCCAGGGATTGATATATATGAAATGTGTTAGCGCATATACTGACAGTAGAAAAAAATGGTGTGCGTGTGAACAGTTTATGACAGAGTGATCTGCTGCAAGCAAACTGTGTATTGGCATGATATTTGAGCTGATTTCAGTGTGATATTATGTTTTTTATTGTTCTTTTTCTCCTTTTTTTTGCTGCAGAACTTCGGGATATAGAGCAGCCGAGGTAATTTGGACCTCAACTTCTCCACAGCAAAACAGTTAGAACAGAACAGAAGAAAACAGCAAAAGTACTCAAGGCTCTCTGTTCGCCAACAAGCGAAGATTCAAGAGAGACGCGATCTTTTTTTGTGCCTTGTTGTTTTCGTATCTTATTTTCGGCGCCCGTCGCTGATCATGCACCTCTGGTGCTTACACGGCAGCGAATGACGTCCGCACGATGACTGGCTTAGTTTGCCGAATTTTTTTCAGTACCATTTTTTTCACATACGCTCGTCAAGTGTCGGTTGACCCTAGGGAATTGTGCCATGGTGACACCAAGCATAACATGCAAATCAGAAACCATTGAAGTAGAAATAAAGACTGAAACAGAGAAGGCCATGGGAAGGGGGCGGCTGAACATGTCAATGCTGTTGAAAGATAGGACGTCAATGTCGTGTTCCGGGGTTGATAAGTTGTGTTGAAGCATATTTTTTTTATTTTTCACCTAGCTAAAGATGAGTGCGAAATCAACTCTCATGCCATTTTATTTTTCTTGCGGTGTAATGAATGGGTACATTGGGTAGATTGCTGTTTTAGTAGCTAACTAGCAAAATTAGAGAGGTCCAAAGCACAGAAAACTAACAAAAGGTTCTCAAAATATTCGTAAGTATGGGCATTCATTGCAATATGTTCAAGGGGTTTTGCTATCGGCCACAAAATCCGTAACCGTTGTGACTGCTTATTGCTGTCATCAACCGGTGCGAGGGAAGCGTGTAGTTCGTGCGCGGAATGTTAAGGAGCGCTAGAATCAACCTGCACACTGACAAGCGAGCAGGTTTGTCACGTGGTATTTTTTAGGCGCGAAGCTCCTTATAGCGGCACCCGTTCGTCCCTCGTAGTCGTAGTAGTAGTGTGTAAGCAGCCTTACGTTTTGACCTCCAAGGTGGTGCCGGTGGGAGATTTTTTCTGTGCGTTGTTGAACAATTTGTGAGGTTTATCGTCCCAAAACCACCTAATGATAATGAGAGACACCGCCGTGGAGGAGTATGGAAGTTTCGACCACGTGGGGTTCATTTACGCGCACCCAAACCTGAGCACATGGGCCTACAACATATTCGTCGTAATTCAAAATGCAGCCGCTGAGGCCGGGATTCATTCAGGCGACCAGCAGGCCAGCCGCCGAAGGTCTTGGCCATTAGACAACTAAGGCGGGGCCATCTCTTATTGGCGTAATATTCACTTTACGCCTGCATAAGGGCGAAAAACTTGTTTCGTGACCTTATTCGTAGTGATGCTTCCAATCCTTCATCGATAGCAAGCATCACTACGATAAGAAGCATGAATGCTTCCTATCATTCATCGAATCAAGAATTAACGTCTCGGTAGCAATAGTCATCCCTTCGCGGCCAGCACCATTACAGTGGCATGATTTTTTTTCATTCGTAGAAAAGCGTTATCAACGCACGTACAATACTTTTACGGGAGGGACACATGCTCGCAAGGCGCGGACGTGAAGTTATAAGTGTGCATGTATTTACAACTGGTTAGGCGAACAGCGCGGCAAATATGATGATGACGATGATGCTCCTTGGCATATTGGCACTTAACCACACAGCGGGATTGATCAAGAGTCAGGAGGATCATACATACAAATTCTATTAGTAGTATTTAGTAAAAGTTGAAACAATTTGGACAGCTTGCATCATATTTGGCCATTCACTCTTCGTTTTGTGGATTGCGATGCCACTCGTACGTAGCAATGTCAATGACAAAACCAACTAGAGCCACACGCACTCAGGTTTACATTTTTTCCCAGTTTGAGATTTTCCGTTGGAAGTACTAAATACGTTTTGTTTTCTTTGATGCACTTTCGAAACACAAAGCTTTTTTCTATGCTATAAAGGGTGTCCCACATAACTTTAGCCAGAGTTTAAAAATAAGCGACCAGATGCATGTTACTCACCGTTGCCTTGAGTTAGTCAGACTGTCCTTGCGTTCTCATGTATTGTTTATTTGGATATGTTTAATTACCTTACTTTTCAAAAACAAAGATATATAAAAATTTCAATGAGAAAGTTCAGATCGGTTTGCGAAACGTCCCATTATACAGCTTTAAACATTATATCTGTTAGGTATTAGTGTTTTTCTGCTAATTACCAATGCCCGCAAAATGCAAAAAAAGACCACGTGACAAACCCTCTCATGTGCCAGTGCGTGCATTGATTCTAGTGCTCGCGTACGAACGACCATAGCATTTGCCCCATTGTGCTGTATCGGCAGGGCTGCAACGATGGGGTTGGCTTTACGATGAACACGTTTTGCTATCGGCCACAAAATCGGTAACCATTGTGACTGCTTATCGCTGTCATAAACCGGTGCGAGGGAAGCGTGTAGTTCATGAGCCGAATGTAAAGGAGCACTAGAATCAACCTGCACACTGACGCGCAAGCGGGTTTGTCACGTGGTATTTTTTAGGGGCGAAGCTCTTAATAGCGGCACCCGTTCGTCCCTCGTAGTCGTAGTAGTAGTGTGTAACCAGTCTTACATTTTGACCTCCAAGGTAGTGCTGGTGGTAGATTTCTTCTGTGCGTTGTTGAACAATAAAAAATTCGCAGCGTGCGCGTTAAATGAAAGCTGAATTCTCCTGTCTCTCATTTCCCCTTAGCAGCCATTGGCACGTACATTGAGCGCAATCTGACAAGAAAGGGTTGCTACGTTATACTCGCTGGGCGTAACCTCCTTAGTTTTAGAAAGGTTTAGCGAGCGTTGGGCAGCAGTGCCATGAAGACAGTGAACTAGTATATATCATGAACTCGAGGTGGTTAAAGTTGGGAAGTAGACACGAAGCGCAAGTCGTAAGAAAGTGTGCGTGTGCCTCCTCTCGTTCAGTCCTTGGAATGTGCGCTGGATGGCAGTGCTTCAATATGAGGAATATATGATGAAAAGATGCGAGATGGTGGTACTCGGAGTGTTGAATAGGTTGACGAACGAACACGCAGACAGACGCATGGACGGACGCACGGATGGCTGCACGGACGGATGGACGCATGGACGGACGCAGGAGCGGATGCATGGACGAACGCAGGGATGGACGCACAGATGAACGTGTGGACGCACGAACAACGCACGCACGGACAGCGGATGGACGCACGGGTAGCCACACAGACGCACGCATGGATGGACGGGAGCAAGAACGAATGGACGGACGGATGCTTCGCCCCACTCTCCATCATTCACTCCGTGGATATGCTGTCATTTTTTTGTATTTCGCGGGCATTTAAAATTAGCAGAAACAAACTAATACTTAACAGATATAAAGTTCAAAACTATCTATTTGGATGTTTTGCAAACTGATGTACAACTTTCTCATTAAAATTTGGTACCCATCTTCATTACTTTAAATGTCAGTTAATTAAAAAGATCTAATTAGACAATATTCGAGAACAAAAAAAAATGTCTGACTGACTCCACGCAATGGTAAGCAACATGCATTTGGTCGCTTCGTAATTCCGTGTTTCGGGATATTTTTAAAGTCTGGTTAAAATTACGTGCGACGCCATATGTATAATGCACTTGGCATTTTCGTTGATAGATTAGGAGGCTTGAGGGAAAAGTCAGTATAAAAATTTATCACACTTGCTTATTCAGTCAGTTTTATTCATTAACAAACCTTGCATACTAACATTACATGAGTTTTATTGGAAGAGTGGAATCGCAAAGGTGTGATTGTTCTCATGCATGACATCTTACTGTGGCTTCTTCAAGTAAGCCATACACTTCAGTGGTAGCGAAAACTAAACAAAAACTCCTCGTGCAATGTTCATAAAATAAATTCCTGAGGTAATAGCGTAGAAATGAAGGACTTCATTAGAGCATAAAGGCACTAATGACGTCCCATGTACAACGTTCAGGTGTTCAGGAATGAAGATTTTCTAATTATTATTTCTTCCAGTTGCATAGAGTGTGCTCAGAACTTCGTTTCCCTATAGATAGCACATTCTGTACGAACACATTTATTAACATTTAACTGTGATGTATTCTTTTATTGTGCTCACGAAGCTTTTTTATTTCGGGAGGCTTGAACATACTTATTTTTTTTTTCAGATGCTACGAAAAATTGTTTGGTTAGGTAAGTCCTTATTTGTTCGCATTCAATTATGCATCACAACTTGGTAATCAGTTTTGGAGCAGTGTAATAAAATAGTGGCTCTTTATATAAAAGTACATCATAATCCAGCAGGAGAATTAGACTTTTACTTTATTTAGTTTTACATTATCTATCATAATCTTTTAAATTACCACCGTATTGATATTCATAGTAGTGTTCTTCTATTCCACGCCTTACGTAAGACACTATGAGGCTGCAGTATCAGTGCAGCCCGCGAGGCTGATGTAGTGGTTCGGAGAAATGCTAGAGCCTCATGTGCTTTATTTACGTGCAAGTTAAAAAACTGCCGCTCGACAACATTTGTGGGGAAGTGTCAAAGAACGACTGAGCGTGCGCGCATACATGCAAGCCTGCTTCTACCTTTAGAATGGCACTGAAGCAGTAAACAGCAGCAGCTATTCAGCATTTACTTTCTCGTGATCACAAGTGGTTCCTCAAAAGTTATATCAGATTGAATGCCTCATTCTTATGAAGCAACATCTTGCACACGTGAGCTCGAATTCATCAATTTTATTCGTAATCGGTAAACATTACCAGAGCAGTGCCCGCATTGGTCATACTTACAGATGTTTATTATTGCCCGGGCCATGCTTGTTCACATACTCAAGTTTAAGTCTGTGTCTTTTGGCTGGAAATTTTCCTAACTGAATTCTACTGACAGCTGGTGTTCCATCAAACTGGAAAAAGAAATGCATGAGAATGACTTTTTGCGGGGACGGTATATTTCTTGGATGCGGAAATAGTACGCATATATTCGTTGCATGTCAAAGCTAAACATGGGATGCCTATTTTCATTTCTACAGCTCCTAGAACTGCTGTGTTGTATTCCTTCCATCTTTCCCCGCACTCCTACCTCACCCTAACTTCACGTCACACGCCACTCATTCTAGTCATAGAGTCTGAACTCTGTGTGCGTGCGCAAACAGAATAGCCACAGTGCAATGCACCATGCGTAAATTTTAAACTCTAATGTGTGCTCCGGAAAGAGGAGTGGTACTAAGTGCTGCAAAGGGGGCGGTAATCTTACGAACACGTTCCCAACACGTGCGCACCAAATAAAGAATCACTATTGTCGAAGAGAACAGCCACGTGCTCAAAAGAGCCATTCGGCTAGACGACCAGTAGTAATGATGTAGGAAATAATTAGGGAGGAGTATTCTAGCTATTACACGCCAGAAACTAAGGCAGAGAAAAGGGGCTAAACAAAATGAACAAATGCATGCATGAAAGCAATGTAGTGATCGGCGAGCGAAGCCATTTGAGTGTACTAATGAACGCCAATTTACATAATTACACACTGTGGCGCCCTCTTCATCGCGTGTTCAGCCCCATCTATCGGGCTTCATTTACCCAGGCATTAATTTTAAGCAATGAAACACGCACTAGTATGAGAGACACGTGTGAAAAAAAAAATAGCGCTTAAATAACACCAAAAGCAGAGCTCCGTCCTCGCGGTCTTGACATTTTTGAATGAAAATACCACAAAAATGTTCGTCTTATTGAGAGCACTCCTCTCATAATAGGGAAGTATGCCAGCGAAAACAAATAAAAGGAACAGCGCCTCTTGAATAAGCCACTGCAGAATCAGTATGAGAATCAGTATGTTGTTCTAATGCTCGCGAGAAAATTTGTGCGGCAGTAAAAGGCGTCCCATACAAGTATCTTGAATCATTTGTATCGTCACCTTTCTGTATAAGTAGTTATTCAACGAATTAAAGCGAAATACATTAACTGACCTTAAAGTCAGCTGTGAGTACGTTATTTTCGACATGCCCGAAACGAATCCACTTTTTCATAAAGCTGAATTCATTCCATCCATTTGTTCTTCTCATAGGCACGTTAAAGTCTCTAGCACGCATCATTGACTCATTCATCCGCATTTTATTTTATCCCACTTAACCTCAACCTGCTTGCCTGTGCAACAAAATTATGCCTCGTTGGGATCCGTAGCTAGAGTGTTTGGCTGCTGACCCGAAGGTCACGGCTTCGATTTTAGCCGCAGCAGTCGCATTTATTTGATTGCTAAGAAATGTTAGAGGCCCGCGTAATGTGCAATGTCCGCGCACGTTAAAAACAACAAATGGTCAGAATTTCTGGAGCGCTTCAGTACGGTGTCTTTCACGATAAAGACTTGGTTTAACTTGAATGAACATGAGTTAACACGATAGGCGCGTTCGTACGAGGCATTCTATACAATTGATCAAACACTTTTTGTCACTACCTCATGTAGTGCATGGTATAAGACCTTTAGAATATATATAATATTTAAGCGCCGATACTTTAAATACTTTATATGCAGTATAAAAGTTAGTTCGGTGTCCAAGATTAGGCCTAATATTTTATGTTCTGTGTTTAGAGAAAGACGCTAACCATGTTGTTCAATGTCAGGTTCGGAATGAATGCCCCTGATTCTAGAAAATCAGATTGCACGTGCTTTTTGTTGATTAAGTCGGAACTTGTTTCTATCTACCCATTTTGAAATTCTATTCGAACCGAGCTGAGCCTCCCACTCAATAGGGCGTTGCGCTAATGCCACTTCTTGCTAGGTCACAAAAGTTAAAGCCAACCTGGTCATCATCAAGGTGCAGTAAAATATTTTGTGAGAGATGGACAAGCGCGATGAATTCAGTCTGACAATAAAAAGACTACAATTCAGTAAACCACTCAGAGGTTTACCTCTCTCCTGGACAAATGTTTGGGACAAGAAAGTGCCTACTCGAACACGGAAGGTCTGATTGGACATGTAACTTTAAATTGTGGGGAGCATTCTACCCCGTACACCTAAATCTGAGAGGTATCACAATGGGCCAAAGCGTCCGCCACGTGCTGTCACAACCCTTTTTATTATCGAGGAACCGAGAAAGAAAACCATGTTTGTAGACGAAAGCATCGCGAATCTGTGCCTCCATACATATCAGATCGTTGGTGGTGGATCTTCCTTCTAGAAAACAGCGCTGCTACGGGTCAAGAGGACTGTTAGTTTCGAAGAAGTGTCTAAGTCAGCGATTTATTATATCTTCTAAGAACTTACATAGGCAGCTTGTCATTGCGATGGGCCTGTAGCATCTAACAGAAGATGAATCCTTGCTCTGTTTCAATATAGGAATAGCAATGGCCTATTTCCAAGAAAAGGGGATGTTGCCGGAAAACTAGATTGCCATTTTCAGAGAAAGTAAGGTTTTTTGCATTTGAAGTGGCAAGTTTTTCAACATTTGATAAACCATATGCATGGTCAAATCCTCAAGTGTAATTGCTGCAGCAGTTTAGAGATGCTTGCCTGTAGCTCAGTGAAGCAGAAAAGTTGGTTTTACGCTTCGAATTTTCTTCTATTTGGTGTCTAGTTTTTTTTTCTCCACTCTTGCTTTGTATTGTTGGAACACTCGAGAGTAGTGTGACGAGCTCGAAACTTGCTCAAAGTGTGCGCCTTGATAGTTTGCCTGGTCCTCAAAGCTGTCGTCTTGGGTGCCAACTAGAGGGAGTGAATACGCTTGTTTTCTTTCTGCGCTTCTCACCCTAGTACATACTTTACCCTGTTGCGTATATAAAGTTTTTCTTGATAAAATTGAATGCCGACCTTCCTTCCTCGTCTGTGGGCACGTCCTCCTGCCTTGAGATTTTGTATATTTAAAGTTTGCAAGATTCCCGGCTATGGGTGAGTCTCGAAGCAACCACCATGTCTTGTTTTGTTTTTTTGCGTGCATTACAGCGCTCATTTTTACACTATGGGACACGCTGTTTCCCTGGCAGTCTAAGGAATACATATGGTGCAGCGTCAGTCAAAGAAGCCACAAAGTAGTCTACAGCAATCTCTGTGCTTAGCACTCCCATGACAGCGCGTGTTAAAAAATAAAACTTTTTGAAACTATTGCCTATAGCTTTTTCCAGTCAGCCGTTTGGGCAACTGTGGAGGGCAATCAATTGCTATTGGTGTGCTCAGAGCTACAGGAAAATGATCAGTTCCATAAGGATTCCAAAGACTTTCCTTTTGAATAAAAGAAAAGGCGTTGGAGGTGTAATGCTAAGCTTCATGGACGATTACGTGTTGTTAGCAATGCATGCTGTGATATGTAGTGTTCTTTTTTCGCAATTAAGCGACATGCGCTTCCAGAGGAATCGTTCGACGAGTCTTGTCACCAGTCGCATCTGGTGTCGCCCAATGGACTGCTGCGTGCGTGGAATTCTCCAAGCAGAAGACATGGTTATGGAAATCAATATAATATTGACTGGAATTCTTTGTTGATCACTTGATGGGGGGGGGCGGCTATGTAAATTGAGAAAATTGTAGGAGATAACAGCGCGGACGGCCACTGTCCCAAAGGATGTCTAAAATGGGAGATGAGCACAGACGGTTCCTTGAATAACTATATTGGCAACACCACCACATGATGTAACAGCATTATCCTGGTGCTTCCGAATAATAATGTGACTGCGTAGGAAGTTAGTGTTGCGATTTTAGGTGTGCGTTTTGTGCGCACAGCACCTCCGGCGTATTTTTGTGTAAAAGTTTTTTGACATCTACAAGCTTTTTCTGCAGCCCTATGACATTCCATTGTAGTATCCGTGTCCTCATTTTGATGTACATTCGTGCTGTTTGTACAAACAGTGTTGCCTTATGTTACAAGGTCCTTTGAGGGCCCTGTGATGCAGAGTGTTTTTATGTATTTTTGGTGCGCTCCAAATAGCTGCGGCTCTCTTTCGGCGTCTAAGGTACAGGAGAATGGTGACTTGTATCCCTAACCACTTCGGAGGAGGTGAATGGTAAAAGACAATCGCTGTGGTTTCCAACCCTGACTGCAATTGTAGCGGCCCAGGGTCCAGAAGACATGAGAATCTACCTGCCCTATTTATTTATTTATTTATTTGCAATACCCTCAGGGCCAAACGGCATTACAGAGGGGAGTGGTTGCGAAAGAAAAGACAAACATTTTTACAAATGCAGCGGCGAATCGGAATGAATGCCCCTGATTCAGCACTCCCACGGTGTTCAATACTATCTATCTATCTATCTATCTATCTATCTATCTATCTATCTATCTATCTATCTATCTATCTATCTATCTATCTATCTATCTATCTATCTATCTATCTATCTATCTATCTATCTATCTATCTGCCTAAAACTTTATGCTCTCCTAGCAGATTTATTAACGACATGTATAACAGAATTGGTATGACATAACATACATGTAATGGACGGCATGACTTACATACAAAGGTCATGATGATCTTGCGCCTACTTCATTAGGTTTATGACGAACTGGACTAAACTGAATGATGAAAGTTTGATCAGTGTACAATGTCAAATAAATGAAAGGTCCTAACGTAGAATACATAGCACGGTTCCCATGTACAACATGATTTACATGCTGTGGCCTCTGGTCTATGGTGATCACTTGATTGAACGGACATATCCCAGTATTAGTATGACGAGACATTTTGTTTGATGAAAATAAATGACTGGCCTGAACATGGCAAAAACGACGAACATGACAATTACGGAACGATGCGCCTGCCATGATTATGTTGCACTGGCAGCTAGTTCACTAGGTTGATACACGCCACAACTGGTATTGCGAGAAGTGACTGTAAGACAAGCTCAAGTTACAGTATGAAGCATGAAAACATGATTTAAATATTATCTATGGTATGAAGTAAACACCGCGCAGATGGTATCTTCGAGGTCGTTTTGCTAGCTTGTGTTATGTCACTGTATTATAAACATGAATGGGAGATCATTTACACTCAACTCATGATTACGTGCCAAGTGCGCCATCATTTTAATGGCACTTAACACTACTAAGATTAGTAGGATATGATACCAGTGCGTTACGAACGCATATTTTCAGGTGATGCATACTGTAAACCAAAACGTATGTTTCATTGGCATGATATCTGCCCTATTATAGATGTATGCATGCATGACTAACATGCGCTATATAGTGAACTAAACATCACGGCATGAATGACTTCATTTGGCTTTAAGACAAACGGTGTCGTGTATAGTTCTCTTTTCTGACTGCTTTGCATCGTTTCTATTCGAACAGTGCTGGGGATCTGCCGCATTTTTGAAAAACCTTTTTGTCTATCTTCAGTGTTTTCATTGTGTCTTCACTTCTCCCATTACAACCCTTCCCCGAAGGAGAAGGTAGGAGTTCTTCTCCTCCGGGGAGCAATGGCTAGTCTGCCTTCGCGCTACTTCCTCGGTGTTCTTCCATGTTTGTAAATGCTTATGAAAACACGAAGAATAGTAACCTGTGTTGTTATACGCACGCGCACTCACACCAGCCTGATTCGAAGACTTATTAAAAGGATATTGAGCGATTTACACAGCGAAGTGAAACAAAGAAAACAATATATAAAGAAAAAAAAGAAATAAATGTGCTTGAAGAGTTTGGTTGAGCACTATTGGTTTTCTTGGCGCCAGGTGCAGTCTCCAAGCTTTACGACTCGGGAAGCAAACTAGGCCGACTGGAGAACAAAAAAAAAAAACTGTTTTTTTTGTCCGCACACCATCATTACCAATCAGTACCTATCCATAGATTAAGTTAAGGCAAACTTTTAATGAAATGAAGACATGTAAAGTAATTAGATGCTGTTATAAGAAATCGAAAAAAAAAATAATGACCCAATACTTGGAATATTAGTAAAAGCTTAAAAAAAGCTAAGCTAGTAATAGAGGAGGTGGCCGTATGCAGAAAGGTTGGTGCAGTAATAATAATCATTTGATATGGTCCAGCCCTAAATACACGGTGTTGATGCGGCCATCTGTTTTCCGGACCAAACTGTATAACTGCTCCAGCCTAAATGGGGCTCATTATATTTAACCCTATTTTTCATCTCAGTTTCACTTTGTTTGACTTGATTGAAATCTTTTATTTTTATATAGAATCTCACCACATGTCAGCTTCGATATTCCAGAGCACAGTGAAATCACCATGCAGTGAAGAAATATGGGAGATTACGTTACCTGTCGGTTATTTATTCCCATCTGGCATAGAAGGGCTCGTAGTTTTTGAACTAGGAATAAAGGCTTCTGCGTTGCGGTCAAACGAAAAAAAAAATATTATTGATCACTTTAACATAGGAGGGCTAGCCGCCGCATACTTGGAAGCACGTTCCTTTGCCATGGCGGTCGCATTTCCATGGAGGGTAAATGTTTGATGCCCATGTAAGGTGTAATATCAGTGCACGCTAAAAAACATAAAATGGTCGAAATTTCTGAAGTCTGTCCCCCCGCCATCCTCATGCTGATATTGTGCTTTTGGGAGGTTAATGTTCAGAAATTATATTATTATTATTATTATTATTATTATTATTATTATTATTATTATTATTATTATTATTATTATTATTATTATTATTATTATTATTATTATTATTATTATTATACGTACATGGTAAACGTCAGTTATTCTTCGACGGAAGAAACGTAATGCCTAGACACCTACCACGGGACAGAAAATCGGCAAATAACGAAAAATTGGCTTCAGACTCTCGAAGCGTGTGCATATCGTGTCTGATGTCTAGACTGTGCAAGACAAGCCACGCCTTACGCTCGGTAAAACTCTTCCGGAGTATTCACTTCAACTTGAAACATAATGAAGAATCCTAGGTTTCTAAGCGGAGGTCTCCCATTTCCTATTGCAAGCGTACTCATAATTCCTTGTCAGAATCACCACCGATCCTGATGTGAATGACAACTGATAACTAAAAAAACTAGTATATACGCCACATAGCACAGGCCTTACAGCACCCAAAACATCAAAGTGATGCTTTAGCTCAAAAACAATGAAATAAAGCAAAATAAATCAAACTTTTTATCTTTCTTTTAGGAACAATTCTCATTCCTAGCCGCTGACGAATGCGTCTCGTTTCAGGGACGTGTGCGCGGTCACGTTCGAAGGCAACGCCCTTCCCGTTGGGCTGACGGTTGCGAACACCAAAGCACTAAGCACGTCTTGACGCGTCGGGCTGGCTCGTCTAACAATACTGGATGTCGACTACCTTTGTCACGTCGTGCTGCTTTTCGTTAAAAATGAAACTTTCAAAAGTGGGTGAAAGTATCGCGTGATGCTTTTTCTGGCATGTAACCTGCATGGTAGTAAAAGTTATGGGAGAGACATGATAAGTGCAAGATTGAAATGAAAGGTCGATCTGTCGTGCATGAAAAGGGTCGATATGTCGTGCGTTCACTTGTTAGGAAAAATGAAACACCCCGTGGACCGGCCGTTCACATCCCCCTCCCCCCCCCCCCCCCCCTGTTTCGAGTCTTCGACCTATTCACCTACACGCTCAGTTGCGCTTCAGCTATCTACTCTGCATTCCTAGTCTAGCAGCTCTGGTTCTCATCAGCTTAGAAAATACAAATAAAGCGTCTTTGCCGTCACTTTGAGGTAGCTTAGTACTGATTTTACTAGCTAGCTCTTACACAAGTCAGTTTACTGTAAGCTTTTCCTCAAAGAATTTTGAATATTTGGAAGGGACCCTTTTTTGTTTTGTACAGTGACTAACAACAGCCGAAAAATTTCAGCGGGGCCGCAAAGAACAGAACAAACAGGAAGAGGTAACGTTCACCGCAAGAATGACTGAAGCAAAAAAATAGCTTTTAGTATCACTATCAACGGAACGTTTTTTGACGTCAGCTAGCAAATATGTGTCTTATGGACTCAATTCTCTAATGCGCAGAAATTTCAAAGAACTAACGACTTTTAATAATTTTGCAGTGGTCTGAAGTTATGAGGTTCAAAGAAAGTTTTTCCCAAGTGAAAACTGCACGAACTACAGAACGTTCTTTCGGAATGAATCGGAAGAAACGTAGAAATTAATCGAGTAAAAAAAAAAAATAGAAAAGAAAGGAGAGGAGGAAAGAAGTACAAAACCAAAGAGAAACAATGAAGGCTGTCAGCTTCACAGTTCGTTCAGGCATGGAATCGATAGTGCAAAGCTGTCACAAGTTTTGAAGAACTCTATCCTGGAGCGCTTCTGTTCCAGGACAAAGACTTCTCAACCGCTCAACTTAATCACAATAAAATGCACTTGTCTCGGTACGGCGTCAAGTCTGACAATGAAATTGCAGTGCACGTGATAGGAAAGGAAAACAAGCGGTTACTCCTTCTTGTCAGCCGAGAACGAGATAACTGCTGTTATTAGTATACCCCAACTTCAACACCATGTATCGCAATTAGTAAACTAAGGTGCAACTTGTAAAAGAATCTAACTTTGCGATTCCTATTATTCTACAATCACCATAAAGCACACTTCTCCGAGACACTCTTTTTTATATATGTTACACAGTGCATCTTCAAGTTTCCTGTTTGCTTTCTGAATGCCTTGCGAGTGCTGCAGCACTCGGGTGTAACAAAAACTGAGATATACTGAAGTTACGTTAGGGCATTCGCGGTGCGTCTAACCCTAAAACCTCAACGAAGTTGCAAGTTAACTCGTGTAAAAAAAGCTTGAGTACTCATCTCCATTACAGTAAGGTATGTGGATAAGCCTTGTGATAGTTGCAGCACCCTGGTATAAAAATAACTGAGTGGTATGAAAGCTGTGTTAGAAAATGACGGTACGTGTAAATGGTCTTGGTAGTAACGCGTTACAAGTAACGGGCACCAAAATGAGATGCCAGACAGGAAAATGAATAGGGGAAAAAGAGGAAGCCAGAAAGACAGAGAGATGAGAGAGGCTAGACACAAATTGAAATACAGAAAGAGCGTGAGAGAGTCATATATAAAAATTGGCAGATCCCACGTACAGTGGGAATCGATATTATGCGAAGCACGATTGAGAAAGGTTGATATATCACTTTAACAGCCCCGTCGCGGTGGTCTAGTAACTAAGGTAGTCGGCTGCTGACCCGCAGGTCGCGGGTTGAAATCCCGGCTGCGGCGGCTGCATTTCCGATGGAGGCGGAAATGTTGTAGGCCCGTGCACGTTAAAGAACCCCAGGTGGTCGAAATTTCCAGAGCCCTCTACTACGGCGTCTCTCATAATCATATGGTGGATTTGGGACGTTAAAGCCCCCATATCAATCAATATATCACTTGAACATCAGCTAAACGTTACTAGGTGGAGGTAAATGATGCCGCACATGACTTCCGTGTCATGAATATCATGTCTATACGTGTCGTTTACTTGCGTCATCTATTCACGTCACGTGATACCAAATTTAGTATCTGTGAAGCTAGCGAAACAGCCGCGAGCACGCTATGAGCGTGCTTTGTTGTCATGTTCTTACATGACACCATGACACGCGTGTCAGGATTATCATGTTGACACCAGTTCTATATTTTGTCAGCTATTGATGTCACGTAACACCAAATTTGGTATATGTGAAGATAGCCTGACGCAAGGCGCGACCAGCGTGACCAGCGTACGTCGGCACGGCCCGACCGCAACAGGCGTGAAATGCGACATGCTACATTTCGTGCCGATGCGTTACCCAGACAACACTGAATCTCCCTCTTTTCGTAACGGAGGGACGCCGGACGCACTGAAACACGCATGCGTCAAAGCAACGCAGTGCGTCGCGCGCCTGCGCGTATATGCCAGAACCAGTGCCGGCGTGGCAACGCCGGCGTAACACGATGAAATGAACGCCGGCAAGCACACGCATCGCGTCACGTCAAAATTTATTGACGCCTTTACTGTGAAATGTAGT
Source organism: Rhipicephalus microplus (assembly GCF_043290135.1). NCBI lineage: Eukaryota > Metazoa > Arthropoda > Arachnida > Ixodida > Ixodidae > Rhipicephalus > Rhipicephalus microplus. Next base: position 184,616,394 of record NC_134701.1, read on the forward strand.
CATGTTCTCACATGACACGCATCTCATTATTATCATGTTTGCACCAGTCACATACCTTCGTAATTCATTGACGTCATATAAAATCAAATTTAGCATATGTGAAGATAGCGAAACGGCCGCCAGCGCATGATGAGTGTGGCATGTGGTCATGTTGTTACATGACACGCATCTCACGATTGTCATGTTTGCACCAGTCACATACTTTTGACATCTATTCACGTACCGTAATACCAAATTCCGTATATGTGACGCTAGCGAAATGGCCCTGAGCATACCATGAGCGTGACGCGTAGTCATGTTGTTGCATGACACGCATGTCCTGATTTTCATGTTAGGGTCTGTCGCTTGTGTTCGCCATGCAATCATGTCTTACCATACCAGTTTTGCACCATGTCATGTGAACGGAACCACCGCAAGAGCTGCAGGACCTAGTATTGTAAATCAAGACATTCATGACATACGTGTCATAATTTTCGTGTTATGACTAGTCAAATATGTTCTTCATACAGTCGTGTTATGCCATGCCAAATTTGGTATCGATACGATCATCGAAACGGCCAGGAGAGCTAAATGTCGTAGCTGGATAGATAGATAGATAGATAGATAGATAGATAGATAGATAGACAGATAGATAGATAGATAGATAGATAGATAGATAGATAGATAGATAGATAGATAGATAAACGCCCAAAGTCGCCGAAGTTCGCAAAGAAGTGGATTGGATTGGATAAACTTTTATTTGGTCCTCCAAAACACAGATCACTGTGTTGCGGGCAGCTCCCACGTGGGGACTGAGATGCTAAGCTCCTCAGCCGCCTCTCGGGCTTGGTGGACAGCCCAGAGCTGATCTGCCAAGGACGAGCTGCGGATTGCCGCCTCCCATCTGGCAGAGGTGATGTGCGATAAATGAGCGAATTTGGTGCACTGCCAGAGCATGTGTTCTAATGAAGCTATTTCCCCACAATGTGGACAAAGATTACTTGGGTATAGGTCAGGGTACATGATGTGTAACATTTTCAAAGTAGGGTAGGTCCGCGTTTGCAAAAGCCCTAATGTAAGTGCTTGGGGCCGGGTTAGATTTTTGTGAGGTGGAGGGAAAATCCTTCTAGACAGGTAGAAATGTTTAGTGAGCTTGTTATATGTTGTAAGAATTTCCCGGTTATCCCCTTCACCGGTAGAACGCATCCCCGGGGAGGCGCGGTTGGAGAGTTCTCGCGCCGCCTCGTGTGCTGCTTCGTTGAGATTGGGAGGGGAATCGTTGATTTGTCCAAGGTGAGCTGGGAACCAACTGAGAAGATGATGTGTTATGTTCTTGCCTTGCAGTATTTTCAGCGTTGTTTCACAGACCGTCCCCTTGGCGAACGTCCGTAGTGCTGCCATGGAATCACTGTAGACGACTTCAATGTTATTCATCTTGAGTGCTAAGGCGATGGCCACTTGTTCCGCAATGATTGGGTCTTTCGTCCTGACCGTCGCTGAGTTGACGACATGGCCAGCCCCATCGACTACCACTGCCACAAACGCTTTCACATTGGCGTAGGAAGCCGCGTCAAGAAATACGACCCCTCGTTCCTCGTTTGAGACTTGACGAAGTATAGTCCTGGCCCTCGCTACTCTTCTTCCGACGTTGTGTTCTGGATGCATGTTTCTCGGTATAGGAGATACCGTGATAGTCTCCCTGATGTTGTCAGGGATATCATTGTAATTGCGTCTGATTGCTATTGGGTGTTGGCCCAGCTCCTGCAGGATCATTCTCCCCGACCTTGTAGTAGATAACCTTGCAAACTGTGCTCTCTCTTGGGCTTCTGCTATTTTTTCGAGCGTGTTGTGTATGCCAAGCTCAAGCAGACGCTCGGTGCTGGTATGTATGGGTAGGCCCAGGACCTTCTTGATAACTTTCCTGAGGAGCACATTCAGTGTCTCGGACTCTGCATTTGACCAGTTGGGCATTGCTGCCTCGTATGTGAAGTGACTTAGAGCAAACGCATACATCAACCTGATGAGGTTGTCTTCCTTGATCCCATTTCTTTTGTTGGCCACTCTGCGTATGAGGTGCACCGCACTGTCTGTTTTCCGAGTTAACTTGGCTATAGATTTGCTGTTGGCGCCGGTAGACTCTATCAGCATTCCCAGGACTTTGATGGAGTCGACCCTCTGGATGGCATCCCCTTGATTTGAACGGAGATGGATGTCTATCTGGTTTAACGGCTTCCATCCCCTGGGCTTCGGTCCCCGGCGTGCAGTCCGATAAAGCAAAAGTTCTGACTTACTCGAGGAGCACTTGAGCTCGGAAGGGCGAAGGTAGTCTTCTACGGTGTCAATCGCCTCTTGCAGAGCACTCTCAATCTGCCCCTCGCTTCCACCTGTGCACCAGATGGTAATATCATCTGCGTAGATGCTGTGCTTCAATCCTTCAATGCTCGATAATTTCTTTGACAGTCCAATCATGGCAATGTTGAACAGCATTGGATAAATCACTGCCCCTTGTGGCGTGCCCCTTGCTTCTAGTTCGATTGCTGCGGTCTCGATATCTGCAATCTTCATCACGGCTTTCCGATCTGTAAGAAAGGACCATACGTAGTCATAGAAGGCTTTCCCTAGACCATGCTTGGAAATTGCTTCGAGTATGAATGAGTGGTGGATGTTGTCAAACGCTTTTTCTAGATCTAGGCACAGAATGGCTCTCACGTCCCTGGTTTCATTGTCAATGACCTGGTGTTTGATAAGCTTCATTGCATCTTGTGTGGATAGCCCTGCCCTGAATCCAACCATATTGTGTGTATATATGTTGTTATCTTCCAAGTACTTGTTTATCCTGTGCATTATGGCATGTTCTGTGACCTTGCCGATACATGATGTCAAGGATATTGGCCTCATGTTGTCCAAGTTAGGGGGCTTTCCTGGCTTAGGAATAAGGATCGTGCTGGCCAGCTTCCACTGCTCTGGCACCCGCCTTCTTTCCATGCTGAATTGATCATATCCCTCAGGGTTTCAATTGAATCGTCATCAAGGTTACGCAGGGCCTTGTTTGATATACCGTCCGGGCCAAAGGCCGACCTGCCGTTGAGATCATGCAAGGCTCTTCTGATCTCTTCGATGTTAAAGTCGCCCTCAAGACCTGGATTTGGCGTGCCCTGGTAATGTCTACTTGGTGGTGCCAATCCTCTTTTGATTGGGAGGTACTTATGCACGAGCTGCTGGACAACTTGCTGTTCTGTAGTGCGCCCTATCTCTTTATGCAAAATTCGAGAGATTACATGCTTTTGATTTGTTTTGGTGGTGTTTTCGTTGAGGAGATGCTTTAACATATTCCATGTCTTGCCATTGCGCATCTGACCATCGACGGAGTTGCAGATTTCGTCCCATTGCTGCCTCGATAGTGCGCGACAATGTTCCTCGACTGATCTGTTTACTTCAGCTATCTTCTTCCTCAGTCTTCGGTTCAGGTGCTGACCCTTCCAACGATTCAGTAGTGCTTGCTTTGCCTCAAGAAGATGAGCGAGCCGGCTATCCATTCTTTCAACCGGAAAATCTGTGGTAATGGTGGAGGAGACGGATTTGATGTCATCTTTATACTGTTTGACCCACTGCTCCAAGCCTTGTCTGTGGCCATCTTGTTCCCTTTCCATCCTTATCTTCCTGAACTTATCCCAGTCTTTGAAGTGAAATTCTCTCTGCTTTTTACGCTCCACGGAGAAGGTAGTGGCAAGAATGCAGTGGTCACTCCCTAGGTCTGCAGCAAGGTTCATCCACTGGGCCTTCTTGATGTTCCTTACAAATGTAAGGTCCGGGGTGGAATCCCTGCAGCAAGATGTACCAAGCCTTGTTGGTAGGCTGGGGTCTCTTATTAGGGTGAGATCAAGTTCACTGGCACTTTGCCAAAGTCGATTTCCTTTCCCAGTGTTGTACTTGTAACCCCATGTATGATGAGGGGCGTTGAAATCACCTGCTATGACGAGTTGACATTCCCCGGTGATATTAACAGCTTTCTTTAGAACCGTCTTGAACCCTTGCTTTTGTTCCTTTGGACTGCTGTATATATTCAGAATGAAAATGCTCTGACGGTTGCTGGTACCCGGCACGATCTCTACCAAGACGTGTTCCAACCCGCCTGCTTCTATCTTGAGGTCGTAGGTTACGTGCGTTAGTTTGTTGCATACGAAGGTGCAGACTCCCCTCCCTTCAGTATCCCCTATTACAGGCCGGAATCCGGGCAACGTTGCTTGCGGTGAAAGGGTCTCTTGTAATAATATAATATGAGGCTTTTCTTCGCTGCTCCTGATATACTGCTGCAGAGTTGCCTTCTTTTTAAGGTAACCTCTACAGTTCCATTGCCATATACGAAATGCTTCACGTAGCGCTGCCATCATGGTTATTACATGGGCGGCCAGAGCCTGATGCTGCACCTGTCGACAGGTTTGGTACCACTAGTATTGGTGGCCGAAGGGGTGAGCTTGGTGCATGAGGAGGCCTTGCTGTGTTGTGCAGATCTGCTTCGAGCTTTGTAATGCGCAAAGTCATATGCTCTTCCAGTGCCGCCACGCTTGATTGTAGCCTACCCATCTGCTCGCTAAGATTGGCTACTACTTTGCTGAGCGTGTCAAACACCTCTTTCATATCTGACATGGTCGTTTGGTTGGCTTCCACGTGCTCTGCCATGACTGCCCTCTTTTTCGCGGTTCTCGAGTCCCCCACGTTTTCAGCCACAGGGACATCAACTGGCTGAGGCATTGGCTGTGAAGATTGCGCGCTAGTTAGCTTAGTGAGAAGAATTTTTATTTCCTTTAACTCAGCTGATAGCCTCTCATTCAATTTTGTAAGTCTCGCGTTTTCTTGCTCTAGCTGTGCAATTCTATCATGCTCTGGCAGCTTACCTGTCATCACCTCTGCCCTGCCGTTGCGCACTCGCTCAGCCCAGCTGCCTTTCGAAGTAACTGCAGGCGTCCTCCCCGGGTGTGAAGCTGTGATCTCGAACTGAACGCCAGGCAGCTGGCCATTCGGGTGCCGCCCAGGCTGATCCCTACCCTGATGGTGACCTTGAGAATTCGAGCGCCCCCGTGATTGGGAGCGGGCCTTGGGTCTAGAACCTCTTCTGGAACGCGACCTCCCCCTGGAGTGGGGCCACCTTTCCTGTTCTTGTGTAGTCTGGATGCTCTGGGTCCCGTAGGCTGGAGCAAGCTGCTTGTTGTTGATGTCTGGACTCGATGTGATTGATGCATCCCGGGCTTCTGCGGCTGCTCGTGATCTTTCCCAACGTCTGTGTCTGACGACGTATAGCACTAAGAACCTGTTCTTGCACTCCTTGTCTGCCGTGGGATGGTGACCGTCGCACAGCCTGCATCTTGGATTGCACTGGTGCAGGCTATCTGGTTCTTGATCTCGCAGCCTCTGCAGATTGTTTCAGCTGGGTTCGGACAGACGTCAGACCGATGTCCCAGCTTTCCGCAGACGTAACAAATATCGATGTTCTTGCGGTAAAGGAGCACTGCAAAAGTGAAGGTCCATATCTCACGAATCTGGGCACCTTGTGTCCTTCGAACGCTATGATGATTGTCCCGGTGTCCTTGATTCTCTTCGCCTGCAGCGCGAGCGGGTTGTTCGCGTTCACAATCTTTTGGGTAAAATGTCCTGAGTATCGCTTACGGGGATCCCGCGAATCACTCCTTTGCAAGTGTCGTGGGGTGCCGCGGCGTACGCGCTAACCTCGAAAACTTTGCCTCCAATGTCAATTTGCTTGACCTTGAGGTATCTTGAAGCTCTGTCTTGGTCCGGAGTGCTTGCCACCATAATGTTCTGCTGCAAGTTGGAACAGATGATGTCCTGCATGGCCTCTTCCTCTTTGACGCCGGCCGCCAGTACTATCGCGTCTGCCACGGCTCCAGTGCCAATTCTCGAGATATTTAATCCTCCACGTGGTCGTAGCACAATTTTGCTGAAGTCCTTAGGTAGTGGCGGCATGCGTCCAGCTCGCACGATTGTATGCTTGGTGTCATACCTACTACGACTGGCTCGAGCGCCTCCCGCAACGCCGGCCTCGGTCGAACCCTTGGCAGCAGGAACGCTAACCGCGGCTTGCTTATTCCTTGAGCGTCTCGTTTCGGCTTCCTTCCAACCCATTTCTTCCGTGCAATCCTCTGGAGAGATGTCCTCTCCATCTACTTGGTATTCCATTCTCAGTTGCCGATACTGGAACGCGCAGAGCGTTGAGTCGCGTTGGCGCCGGGCCGGCGCATCGGCGACAATCGCCTCCTTGGTTAGGCCTAAATCCCCCGGTGGCGTTGCCGTGTAAAAATGTCCCAAAAAACGGTTTAAAAGTCCACTCACCGGCACAAAGGTGGTATCTGCTGATTTCTTGAGAACTTAGGCACACGATGAGAGTAAAAACTCGGCGACCAATTTGTGAATACCACAGGAAAGCATTCTTGAAAGCAGGAGCCGATCTTCGCGCGTCCGCACTGGTCGGCACCTAGAGCGTCTCCTCGCAAAGAAGTGCTTCGCATTTAAAAAAGTCACAGCTTTGCCGCTAAGGCGAAGCAACGAACGCAATAGCAACAAATTGGAAGGTCAAGCGCAGAATAGCAGGCAGATCGAAACGTGCCCCGCGTTTCTCACGTAAAAAGGACGCGCGAAATCTACTCACTGGTACAGAAGAACGCGAATAAGCGTCTCAGTGTTTACATCGCTGTGTCTGAAAAGCGCGCTCTTTTCGCAAACGGAGGCTGTGCAACGATGGCAGTGACTTTCGTGCGCTCGGAAACTACAACAGAGCTGTCCCGACGAAACCCAAAGGCTAGCCAAGACATACGATTCTCCCAACTGCAAGATGAGGCGCGCGATCGAGCTAACACACATTTATTCTCAACGCGGGCCAAAGTTCGCGTGAGAGATGAGAGCCGCTGCGTGCTTATTGTGCCATCTTGCTGATAATGCTGAAAACACGATTGCTCCCCCCCCCTCCCCTGAGAGGCCCGCTAACAGCGGTAAGTGGTAGATATGAATGAATTGCCGTTTCAACGTTCACAGAAGTACCCTTCGGTGGCTCACTGATTAACGACTCGCATTCACGACGTGGAGGTCCCACGTTCGGTTCAGCCCGCTGGAGTCTTTTAACTGCGATTTTTTTTTCTTGCGTTTTCATATATACAGATACGTATACATATACGGTGCATGACATCGACGCCGACGCCGGCGCCGGCGGCAAAATCTACTGAAGTACATTGTGGAATTGGGCTAGTTGGTAATTCATCATTAAACTTCTCAGCCCGAAAAACTTCCGACAACGAACAGAAGAGACGAAGACGAGCGCTCTTTTTATTCTTTTTAGTTCGTTGTCGGAAGTTTGTTGCGCTGAGAAGTTTAATAAAGGTGCAATTCAGCCGAGAGTGTCCATATAATTGCTATCAAAGTAAACAAGAACTGATTACGTAACAATCAGTAGAGACAGAAAAAAAGAGACAGAAACATACAGACTGCAAATGGATAGAAATGGAAAAAAAATAGAAAATATTCACGAAGTGAATGATGATGATAAGTGAAGCAATGGGATCTTTCAGAGTTACAGTAAATCATGCGTGACAGTAACCCCTCCTGCATGTAAGTGCGTGCCGAGTGGTGTGCAGTTATATACGTTTCATGGTCATAACTGGTACGTTTTGTTTAGTTGGGTATTTTTTTGCCTTCATTATTACAGCTTTGTGATACCAGATTCAGCCTGAAGTTGGCAAAGATGACATCAGGGCACGCTCTCTTTGTGGTTAGGTGTGGTTTCAAGTCCTCAAAAATTGATCGTAGGGCATATCAAGAAGTTATCTACTGCACAAGCCAGCCACTGTCCATGGTCGTCATAGTCATCACCTTACTCGTCATCTGTGTAATCGTGATCGTCATGCTGTGTAGTCGGTGCATTTTATGTTCTGTGCCATGATGGCAGAAAGGGAATCCGTGGTCTGGAATGCGCTTGTTCTTCATCGTTATCAGCATCATCGTCGTTGTCTGCGGTGGCATGCAGGTAGGTAAGCAACTTTATTGATCCACGATAGAATCATGTGAAAAGGGGTGTGGCAGTGACTCCGGACAGTGGGCTGGGCCTGAAGGGTCGCTAAAACACAGCAGTATCCGGCCAGCTAGAGCGGCCTAAGGGCTCGTCGTCACCCTGCGGTGGACACGGCACGAAACGCCCACTGCCACAGACCCACCTCGACTATGAGGAATTTCGCCCCTAAAGATTGAGAAAAGAAAGAGAGAAATAAAAAAACGCTACGTCAGCCAGCTCCGCGCTTTCTTCTGGCTTGGCATCACCAGGTTGAAACTGCGGCAATTTACAGTGGTGAAGCTTCTTGTGGTCGGGGCTTGTCCGTTGGCGTTGGCGTTGTGAGCTGTAGCCGCCACTGGCGATGACGATGATGACGAAGTATATTCAATATTCACTGAAGGGCTAAGTAGCAGTTGGGTACTACTTAGCCTTTGTGGGACATGTGCGACATCTTCTTATATATGATATGAATAAAAAAAGCGCGTGCCATACCACACATTCTCTTTCCACCATCACAGGACAGCACATGCAAGGTACGCATTATACGTCATGACGATGATGATGACGCGGATGACGATGAATATGATGACAATCATGATCACGGACGACGACTGGCTTGTGCAGTAAATGAGCTCTTAATAAGCTCTACGATGGATTTCGTACGACTGAAAACAACCGACACCTACTAGTGTCGGTTGTGTCGGTTGTGCCCAGACCTCGCCCTTGCCAACTTCAAGTAGATTCGATACCAAAAGCACTAAATATGAAGATGAAATGAAATACCCAACTGAACACAACATACCAGTAATGATCAATAAACATTGTTTATATATGTAAAACGCTTCACACTCATTTATATGCGTGACTGATCAATGTCACGGGTGATTTGTGGTAACACCAAATGACTAGACTGCTTCATTCACTCATCCTGATTCACTTTGTGGATATACCGCCACTTTTTGCAGTTCCTTTTGAAATATGCATAACGAACAAGCAGCGCAAAAAATGAATGCTGCGTAGCGGAAACGGATTACCTGAAATGTTTAAAAGTATTTTTCATTGTTAGCCTACGGATACTTAGTAAATGCCGTAAAGTTTCGTACCTATGGCTTCTTTGCTACTAAACTGGTAAGGTCACGCCAAAAAAAGTGCTCTTTCAACAAGCATTTCCAGGTAGTTTAGCGTAGTAAAATCATCGAGGACAAAAAAAACGCACTTTCCAATTGACAGACTCCACTTCCTAGCAAAGCGGTGGTCGAGACGTGAGTGTCAATTGCAGAGAACACAGGTTCACTGCCACACCCCTATAACTCTGCAGTCGCCCACTTCCTCAGTAAGTAACGGCTTTTGCGTGGGCTACTCCCTCTGACTTTGAAGTTCACGACAAACACTCTCTCCGATCTCCTCCGGTCACGTACTTTGAGAGGGCGAGTTGTCGTGAAGATATATCTACGACCGAGCCTATATAGCATCCGGGTTCGCTCCCGTGCACTGGCCAGCCGAGGCCCCGCTTGGTATTCCCGAAACAGCCGCCCGCGTTACATGGGCTTAGGCGCAAGCTTTCATTCGGGGAGTTGCTCAGTGGTAAACTACGCATCTTGGAGGAAGCTTCAGCAGAGCTCGAGTGCAAATACTTGATGCATTCATATATGCTAAGCATGATCAGACTACCAGCTGTAGCTAGATTACGGTGCTTTGCAACACCCGTGCCCGTGTGTTGGGGCCGTAGTATCACCTTTCTCATATATACTCCTCTGAGATGATCAGTAACAATTTTACAGCAAAGTTTTCTGTGCTCTGCAAATACGATACTGTGTCTTCTCGCAAAATCAGAGTATTAGCTCAAATAAGAAAAGCTCTTGCTCAGATTTCAGTCAGCAAGAAAGACATATGGTTTTTCCGCGTCCATGTTATTGAGACCTCGGACTTGGTTATTAGCGGATTTGTTCTTAGGATTCCCATACTGCGCAGAACTCTGATTCAGCTCCATGTGGCAGGACGAGATTTTTGAGGGATAGCTGAGAATGCAGACAGTGTTCTCACGCTAATTCACGGGCGTGTGTTCTGATGTAGCTTAGTCAATACGATTTTTTTTCTAATGAATCATAAAAAAGTTTGTGACGCGAAATGTTTATTAGAGATAGTTTTCGACATTTCGGTGGCAGGGGGAAGGCGATAAAATAGGATAGGCGTAAGAACTCACAGCAGCCTAAGATACTCTTGAACAACGAAGAAGCAAAGTAGAAGGACGCCCTTAAAAAACAATGTTGCAGCAGATTAAACTAAATCAAAATATTGTATATGACAAACAAACACAGCAGCTCAAGCTTGTTGATACGTAAAGTGAATGAATTAGTGCACACTTAGCCAGGGAAAAGATTAGCAAGACGGCATAAGTACATGTGTCGACTGCTGTATTTGATCGTCGTCCTCATCATCATCATCATTATCATCATCATTTTTAGCCAATTGTAGCCCACTTCAAAATGATGACGCCTCCCAATGATCTCCAGTTTATCCTATGCTGTGCGTGCCAGTTCCAATTTATCCCTGCTAACTTCCATATTTCGTTGCATATTTCGTCCTTCTGTACAGCGAAGCTGAGCAACTGAATATTACTCGAGCTTGTAAAAACAAAACCATGGGCTAGTCATTTCACCATTTGATTTATTTTAACCACCATCTTGCATAATACAAGACTTTGCAGGTTGGTGGGTAAGTACAAAAGCAGGTGATCAACCTATAGTTAAGGTGGCTGCTTGAGATATATAGTGCGGCAAATTTCACGTAAAAACAGCACAAGAAGACAGAGGACCAAGGAAAAGACAGCTGGCAACCATGACTTACAACAAGCTTTGTTTAAAACAAACACATGATATACATGTATGCAGTATCGAACAAAAAAGAAAGATAAGATAATTATTCACAACCATATATCATAATGGCAGCGGGCCATGAACCTCACAGTTGGAAACATTCTCGAAAAAAACAGATTTCTTTAAATGAGGGTATAGAAGGCCTGCTGGCACATGCTTCATAGCCTAGCTATTTCTGAGGCCTCATAAATTTTGCTTATCAACTGGTACCGAAGATGCATGACCACAGCACAACGCTGGTAGTCGGGAATTCAGCATCAGTCTCAGCAGTGAATTCCAATGTGGGCCATCATTTTTTAGGAGATACTGCGAGCGTGCTCAATCAGTGACTCGTGCAAACACCACTCTGTTTAGCCGATCTATTAATTGCCACAGGACACTGGTAAGAAGTACACCACCACCTCAAAGCAAGATGAATCAGGACAACTTTGTTCCTTGCATTGAAGGGTTGGTGGGCTTCTTACCCATGTTCAGTGGCAAGAAGTACATCGACTGAAGAGGCCTATGCTTAAACGAGCAGCTGAAGGAGCCAGATCACAGTGTCTCCTCAGAGGCTTTGGGCCACCTCGTCATTTACTGTCGAGACTGCGGCTGTGTTCCCGACATCCAGCGTTGTGCTGTGGTCAAGAATCATCGGTAGAAGTTGACATACAAAATTTACGAGGCTTCGCCAATGCCTAGACTAGGCTACATATATGTCAGAAAGCATTTTATTGCCTTATCACTCAAATAACTTGATTTTATTCGAAATGTTTCTACCCGTTACGTTCTGTTCTGTTAATTACGCGTGGTAACTGTCGTGATGATGTATGGAAGTAACGTTTTATTGTATTTTTTTGGCATACCAAGAAAGTGCCTAACAGCGCAAACGACAGGAGGGAATAGAAGATACCAGAACAGAGTGCTACGAAACATTGCCTACAAAACATCGCGTTTTCTTGCTTTTGTTATATACTGCGCAAATAGATATTGTGCGATAGTGACAATTACGGCTTGCTTCAAGTCAAACTTTCCGTCTGCGTCCTGCTTTTACTGGTACACTGTGTTCTTGCGCTGGCTTTATGTCAAATAAAATCAACCTTGTTTTCCGACCTCGTATAAAATTGACATTAATTAAGAAGCATTTATTAGCGAACTTCGGATCTATCTATCTATCTATCTATCTATCTATCTATCTATCTATCTATCTATCTATCTATCTATCTATCTATCTATCTATCTATCTATCTATCTATCTATCTATCTATCTACCTGGCCGATTACGTTTGGGTGCCCTCGTGATCACCTCCTAACTTAGCGTGAACCAAAATTAGCATGGGAGGGTAAGAAGGTTTGACGAATATGACGCGCAGGTGAAGACATGAATAAAGTCCCAACCACGTCGCGTACGTCATCAAACACTTCCCGCCAGACATTGGCACATACCTATGGGCAGGTATGTGCCGCTCATATGTGGGTATGTGCCACAGGTGATTCACACTTGGTATTTACCCAGATACGACAAGAACACACATGGGCAGTTTGAAGGCTTAAGCATAAAGCAATACCCGACATCGGTAACGTCGACCCAACGAAGGCATAGAATAAATGTCAGTGTTAAGAAAAACCTGATATAGGCAGCGTTGACCCCCCGACGAATGCAAATGATAAATTTTGCACTCAAGCATTTGGCACTCAAGCAAATGAAAAATAGGTGGCACTCAATCATTCTACCACAGAGCTAAGCCAGGTATCGGAACTACTCTTCAAATCGACGCTAATCATGAAACGTCAACAGTGGTTGCAGTGCTGCCTACCCAACCTTATAAACATTACATATGCACTCCTTTGCTACACCGGTCATGTCGGGTTAACGTCAATTGTGGGTAGATACCATGCGCTGGGGTTGATTTATGTAGCACTGTCCAGGGCCAGCATGTTCGCGAGGATCACAGCTTCATATGCGCTTCTGGTGTTGCTAATACGCAGGTTTCATTTGACATCGTTGCGCAAGTGTAAACAACTGGTTATATAAACATCAGCAACTCTTCAACATATGTCTGCGCGTGCAACATTTGTACTTATATTTAGCGTCATCATCATCATAATCATCATCATCATCATCAGCCTGACTACGTCCACCGCAGGACAAAGACCTCCCATGTTCCGCCAGTGAACTCGGTCCTGTGCTTGCTGCTGCCAATTTATACCCGCAAACTTCTTTATCTCATCTGCCCACCCAACCTTTTGTCTCCCTCTAACCCGGTTGCCTTCTCTGGGAATCCAGTCAGTTACCCTTAATGACCAGCAGTTATCCTGTTTACGTGCTACATGCCCGGCCCATGCCCATTTCCTCCTCTTGATTTCAACTATGATACCCTTAACTCTCATTTGTTCCCTATTCCACTCTGCTCTCTGCTTGCCTTTTAATGTTACACCTACCATTTTTCTTTCCACTGCAACACAGTCACCTTCCCTCCAAATGCTTCGCATAACGTCGATTCCCAGGTACGTGGGATCTGCCTAATTTTTTTATGCATGGTTATAATGCTCGCCTCGAAGGTCACAGATTTGATCCCGCTAGTGGTGGTCACATTTTGATGGAAAGGGTATTAGGACACTGGCCGAGACTGTCCTCTACACGCAAGGCATTGAGAGCGTTGTTGCGCTTTCTGCGGGCAAGTGGTCTTAGAGACAGACTGTAAACAGCACCGTGGATCGTCTGATGACCTTCTCTCTTTTTTTTACAACGTCTCTTTTCTTTCATCCTTTATTCCCCTTAACCCCTTCCCCAGTACAGGGTAGCCAGCCGGTCTAAGAACTGGCTAACCTCCCTGTCCTTCCTCAATCCTTCCTCCTCCTCCTCCTTGATGGAGGCAGAACGCCAGAGGCCCGAATATTATCAGTATCAGTACACTTTAAAGAACACCAGATGGTCAAAATTCTCAGAGCCCTTTACTACGGCGCCTCGTATTGATATAATGGTTTGGGGGACAATAATGTCAGATAATATATATTGTTGTGAGCGTATCAATTGTAATAGGCTCTTGTGGGTATAGCAAATACTTGAGAAGTTAGATCGTAAATTAGCTCTGAAAATATTAACCTATAGGTAACCCTAGTTGCTGCTACAGAATAAAGCTGTTTATCTGATTTGTATTGGATCTAATGTTCCTTAAACTAGTACCGGAATTTCTGCAAATAGCAAGCTCGCACGCATGCAAGCCCTAAACGGTGGTTCGCGAAATTAGAGTTGAAAAAACGTTCCAACCGAGTAAAATTCTTCATTTCAACCTATGTGGGATCGTGGTGGCAGAGAAATCTTGGAAGGATAGCCCATCTACTCAAGATCAACGTATACAGCTTCGGCATATCCACTTGCTCCTAGGCATACCTTGGCTTAAGAACCTCAGCAAAAGGAAATGTTTTTCCTACGCATTTTAAATCAATCCATATACAACCTGTTTGCTTAGATACGAGACTCACTATAGACAAGAGAATCAAAATGTCCAACGTGCATTTGATATTGTGTGTCGCCGAGGTAGAAGAGAACACCGAAGGCCAGGGAGACCATCAAAGCCGACAAATACGAGATGGGTTCTTGAGTGGTTTTTTTCTTCTATGACACTTCTTTGAAGTTGGGACTGGTGCCCTAAGTTTCAGTGAGTGGTGAGGTGTGTGCGAGTGCTATTTGGTGGTGGGCCGGTTGAGGCGCTCAAGGCAAAGAAGAAATTAGAACTCTGAGTGGCCGATCACGGCCTGCCGCGGCAATGGTGCGTATAATGAGTGCGGCTTAAGTGGCGGTGGGCAATCGATATACAGTGGATGGCCTGACCACCCTCCGGAATTTAAATGAGGTCTCCTGCCTAAGTCACTTCCGGGCAGCGTGTCCTTTAGACGTGCGTAAGGGAGGCCTCTGCCCTCAAGAGCGACGGTGGTGCTGGTCTAGCTCCTCAATTGCCACTCGAGTCGAAATGATCACCGCGGTCATCATTAATTGATATGGGCAAACAAAGTACGGCTGTAAGAAATGCGATAACGCGTAGTGCAGCAGCTTCCCTACAGTATCATCAAAGGTAACATGTCAGTGCATATTATAACTGCAATAAAAAAAGTACACAAAGAAAAAAACTTGCAGGTAACTTTCGCTTTTTGCGAGATGACGACGATTCAGCTAGGGTACCAACTATTCGCTGTGATCTTTAAAAAAAGTATGTAAATCTCTCGGCACGGTATTCATAGAGCGCACAACGTTTGATGATGCACTCATTCACAAGCTAATAAGTATATACTTATTATAATGCAACTATATCTCCACTGAAATTCATAAATGAAATTGCGCGAATAATTGAGCCTTTTATATTCCAGTCACCCAACTGGAGGAGCTTGCATGGATGCCTAAAGGTTCATGAAACCAGTCTTAAGAACGCACAGACGATGGATTTGAAATACGTCTTAAACGATCATGCTCATATTTCTTGATTCAACGTATGAAAGGATTGTTCGCACAGCGTTTGCTCAAGATTATTCGAAGCAAGCAGCATGTTTTTGTGTTTATATCTACAGCATGCAAATTTGAGCACCCATCTGCTCCTACGAGCAGGCATTGTATTTATGATGTTGAAATTATATTGCATTGAAATGAAATGTTTAAATATGCGCAGGCTAACCTCTAGTAGTTCTTTATTCTGCATAACTTGTCCAGCAGAAGTTGTTAAGCACGAACTTCCAGTGGTGCTGTTTTCTGCAATGCTGACTGGCCGTTCAACATATTAGTCAATCGTGCACCCACAACACTCTTAGAAGTAAGGAAGGAAAACTATACCTTTTTTTCGATGGGGGGTACTACGAAAATATTTTTCTCGTAATTGTACCCAAACAGACGAGAATTCAGGCTTAATGGTTTCGCATTTTTTCAGTGGTGGTTCTTTTATTGGTAGGATTTCACAAATGATTCAAACGCCGAACTACTACCAATACTCCGATCTGTCAATAATCCGAGCCACCGGATTTTCTGCCGGACTATTTGCATAACCTTCTTTGTCATTCAGCACTTGGAGAAAATTGTGAGCAGTGGAGTCGGAGGGCTGGGCAATCTGTCTGAATCCATGAGCGACAATGGAGTTCAGTAGGGCTCCAGAAGAGGACAAAACTAACAGCGCCCTGTTTTAGCCCCGGCTACGTTTTTAGTGCCGCTTATTCTTTTCGTGACAAATGTATTCCTATATTGAGAAAGGCGCCTATAGAAGAAGGAAGGGCGCGGTAGAAATGCTTGAACTCAGCTGTCGAAAGGCGATACCTTGCCGACGCACTCCGTTACAACGAAACGGCGCCAAAGCCTTTGAAAGTGCATTCAACGCTTGGAAGCGTGCGGAACTACAAGCCGATGTACGCGAGAGCCCATCTCTTGTTACATAGGGCAGTAAAAAAGAAATAAGTCACAAAAGAAAAAATCTGTCTACACAACCATTTAAAATAAAACAAAACATGAAAAGAATGCCTGCGAATGGCAGACACGACTGTCGATCCTGCAAACGCGGCCCACGAAGCGAGACTGCGTGTCGGAGGTAAGAAAAAGGAGAATGTAGGAGAAGATGGCGCGAGAATATTTCCAGAATCGCATGTTCGACGTTGATAACTTCTTTCACCATTTTGTTTTTCACGTTTTATGCAGTGTTCTTTGTCCCTCCTGCTTGTGAGTGCAAGCTATCTCGTACCTTTCTCTGTGAAAACAGCATCACCCTAAAAGGCGGAGGAGCGAAAAACACCGACGCACTACGCAGTCACCTTCCGCTTCCTCGTTTCTGCTTGGCTTGTCATGGTTTTTCTCTCAGCATGGGCTCACACATTGTGGTGTACGTGTCAGGCACGCCATACGGGCATGACAGGTAGTATGGCTTTTGGACATGACACTCACATTTCCTGGTACCATTTTAAATATTTCATTTTTTTCGGCAGCAGACCATAGGCTATACTCGTAAAGAAGGCGCTTGTTTCTATAGAGGAACACCGCAATTATAGAGTCACGGAAAAACTTCTTCAGCGCAATTTCTGGAAGAGAGAACTTTTTAAAATATCACAATATACTGCTTGCATTACGCGTACATTACAAATATACCATTTTCTCGTTAGCGGCGAGAGTACAAAGACATGAGACGGCGTTGAAGGCGGCCGACGGGGCCCTGCCTATCTCGCCGCTATATTCCAAGGCTGAAACAGAGTCGTGGCGACTGCCAGCGTCCGACGTGCCAGGTGCGTGAACTCCTTCTGTTTGCTCGATGAGCTGCGCCAGGGTCACGGCGTGGTGGCTATAAGTGATGATGATGATGACACTACACCACGACCTTCTCTAAGTTTATAGAGGAGGTCGTACGCTACACCCTGCTTTTATTTCCCTTTAATTGACATGTTAATCTTCAGCCACTCTTGCTTTTCCAAATTTATTCTATAAACCCTGCCAAAGGCTCAGCCACTGATTTCCCCGACCAGAAGAAAGAAGATTGAAGCCACACAGTAACTCATATTATGTATTATTGTACGTACTAGTGAAAAAGCAGGTATGAAACAATGTAAGAAATCTCAACTTTTAAATAATGTCTCTGTAAATATGACAAGACGGGAAGGAATAAAACAGCCAGTGTTCTGTTGATCTTTCTTTTAAAATTACCTTGATGTATTCTGAACGTTGCGGTAGTACTTCAGTTACATTTTATCTATGCCTTTCTTTTTGACGCTGACCTTGCTGCTCTTGCTGTTAGCCGCCTGCTAGTCGAATTCAAAAGCGTCCGGCTTCGATAAGACACACACTCGCCGACACAGGACATACCCTGGAACGAGATGCTTGAGTAACAGATACTGCCATTCTCTTCCTCAACGACGTTTCCTGGAACGGGTGTCTCCAGTTTCTTCTGCGCTTCTGCAGGGCGACACAACGTACACGCTTGCGTCACGTCGCACTCCACCGAGCAAGGATGTTTCAGGGGGTAGACGAAGCGTGCATGCTCCACTTCGTAGGCCTTCTGATAGAAAAACAGCCTGCCACCGTCTTCGCCCCGTAGCACGCACTCATCTTCCAAACTGTGTACGTCACCGTACGAGAACCTCAGCTGCTGGTTTGCGCACCACTATACAGAGCTCCTTCACAGCGCTCAGGCTTTTTTGTCGCATTCATTGGCGAGAAACAGCTTGCGAGGGTTTGACGACTTATTCAGAGTGGTTACCGAACCCCGCCAGAACCGGTGCGCGTAAAACAACTCGCCTGACGTGGTTTCGTAAATGTACATGACTCGGGCTATGTCCAAAGGCATATACCGGGATGTGCGAAGTCACGAGCACGAAGTCGCATTAATGCAGTTCATGGCCGTTCACTAAAGCGCGTGAGTAGTAAAGCTTCTTGTTGAGCTTCGCTACTGGCTCATCGTCGGCCCATCTGACGTTGCTGGCTCCACGCCACGCCGTCTTGCGCATCGAGAAACGAGCCTCAGCCTGCCTGGGCTTGCGGTCGAGCTTGGCCTCTATCTCTTCCGTGTCGCCGTCGTCTTCTCCCGCCTCCTGGAAGACCTTGTTGAGGCAAGGCCTATCCACCCAACACTGTTTCTGACGGCCCACGCCGCTAAACTTGACCATGTCCTTGCAGACCATACACTTGCCGCAGTGGCCGGCTGGCAGGCTTCGCAGACTCCACACCGCTTGCGCCGGACGGTGCTGAAAGCCTTGTCGTCGATCTGGCTGTGGAAGAGAACCTCGGTGGCGTCTCGCACTAACAGAGTCGTCATCGCCAGCGTTCCGACGGGCTTCTTGGGCAACACTTCGCGTTGACCGCGGCGCATCACTTGTCGCAGACCCAACATCACTCCCGCCAGTTAAACCAGGGTGCGCAGGCACGGGGTCGCGACGAGGGGCGCTGTTACGCCTGGGAGTCCACACCGAACGTCGATGCCTTTGCAAATACAATCTGTGTCAAGGCCAGCGATCGAGCCCACCTGACGCATTTAACTCAACGACGTCATCAAGTGCGCAGCGCCGGTCTGTACCTCCTCCTGTCCTCGTCTTTTTCTGCGGTCACGAGGTCGAGCAGTAAGCGCCAACTATGCCGAACTCAAAATTCTTCTGCAGTAACTTGCACGCGAGAGTCAGGCTCTCCATCGCATGGAAGGTTTCAATCATCTCTTTGAACTTTGTAGAACGTCAATTGTGAACATTTCATAACACAGCATAAGTTGTGAACAGCTATTCTGCCCGTTTATTCTGCTATTCTGCCCGTTTAGATTAACACAAGCAGGTGGCGTTAGTGGTGGCATAAATGCTTGGGAAAGACGTGCACGAGAGCGAAATCCTTCACGTGTTCTCGTATGTGGTAATCAAGCACGCAGAGGATAGCTAATATCGTGTATTAATCCGGAAAATCCGTAATAGAGATAATATAATAAAACGAAAGAGACAACTACAATTAGGGTGATCCTAAAACTGTTTTTCTTATCATTTCATTTATTATTAGCAGACTCGAACAGGTTATTTGCACAAATTGCAAGATCACACATGTCTGTAGCCACAAGAAAAGAAATTAAGAGCCCCCTTACATTTAGTTAAGTGGGCCGGAATGAAAAAGGAAGAGAGATCTCTACAAGTCGATGATGAGAATTTTAAGTAGGCGTGAACGGCGGGAGTGTTCACGCCAGAGGCATCATAAATAATGAAATTCCAGTGATCTTGTTAATTTGAACAGGTTTGTACACAGGTTTTCCGGCTGGGGCGTTGAATGCTTTAAGTTACATAGTGCTTGCTCCTAGCTCGTAACTAACAATGTTCTTTTATAACACTGCCTTCTTCAGAAATTTTTTTTAAAATCTCCAACTGGCGCGATGAAGTGAACAAAGGCTACTCAGACATGTTATTCATATAATGATGCCGTTGGCGCAGGACCTTTACGCTTATACGCGGCGACGTATCATACTTTACCATGAAACTAAACAATTTATTAAGTGGTTTAGTTAAATCAGCTTACACCGCATCAATACCCCTCATCACAACGTGCACAACTACCTGTGCCCCAAGTTTCGATGAAGCCTTAGATGAGCGTGCCCAGGTAAAAAAGAGAACTTACCAGTGCTATAAAATGTAGGACAGCTACACGACCAGCAGATGGGTTCTCTAGTCACATGTTCTCTTCTTACATGGGCTCAAGGTTATTAAACTTATGTGTATATTAGAAAGAAGAAAACGTTCGATGAAAAGAGAATCAAAAAAGCGTGCTCACCTGGGACATCTCGAGGTGAAAAGGCAGAAATAAAAAAAAGCCGTTTCATGAACCAGGGCAGGAAGACATAGAAACAATTATGTGGTATTCACTAGTTGCTTGAAGGCAGTCGAAATAGTGGCAAGCTGCTTCATCTCTTACTTCACACTTGACACTCCTTAATCTTCTCTCGTTTCAAGGCGTTGCTAATTGAGCCAGTCTGGGAGCGCTTGGTATTGCTCAAAAAGCTGTACAGAGACTGGTGTGGAGATGTGTTGCCTTTACTCTTTTCTCTCCCGAAAACATGAATATTAACGAAACCACTATCGTGTTTATTTCTCTACAGTGACCTATTGTCCCCCAATTTTAGTTTCTCATGGTCCACAGAAGACAGTATGTACCACGGTGTAGTAAGACATATCACGTATATTTCATTCCGGGTCTGCAAACTGAATTATAATGTTCTTGTATGAATGAATGAACGAATTGAATGAATGAATGAATGAATGGACTTTATTTAAATTCCAGCAGTTCTACTGGGCGAGGGGGGGAGAGGGGATTAACCCCTGTTCTTTCCCACTCTCATTTTCGCAGTGTTTGAAAATGGTTCACGTGATTTAAGCACTATGCACGCAGCCTGCATATACTTGATCTATGTGTACTGCGCAGTAGAAAACATGAACAATTAGCATACAAGGACAAGCACAGTAACAGAAACTTTATTCATCACGCCCCACATATATATGACAAACAAAAGAAACAAGGAAAGAACAGATGGTATTTATAGAATAACGAAATTCGTACTCTCGAAGCACCAGCCAGATTAGTAGATTCATTAGCCACATGCGCCATTACTGAATCTCTTCATCTTAAGAGAGCAATCCGTGGTTTGCTAACACAGTTGTCAGGTTCTTGCACCATCTTCTCTGCTTCAGTTATCATCCGGGTACGATCATCTTTGTGGTTATGCAATACAGCTGTCCTTTTCAACTGTGCATGAATATTACACCTACTGACTTGCTTACCCAAGGAATTATTGTAGCCGTTGTGCACATTACGTGCGAGCTCAAGCAGGTAACAGCTTGAGGCCTCTGCAACGTGCGAAAGAAAGTTACAAGTCTATGATTTTTTTGTAGACACAGCATGAACGCTTCATATAGGCAATGTCAGAGGCGTAACATGACTTCTTCAACCAGCGTGTAGGAAATTTATAGATTTTCAGCATTACTGAACATAGTCAATTCCAAGTGTATAGTTCATGGTAGCTTGAATTTAGCGAAATTGTGGCCCTAGGTGTGCATAGTTTACGCAAAAATAAATACGCGTTTGCAAAGGAGTAATAACTTACAGTGTACCTGGAGCAACCAGTCACGTTGGTCTAGTGATTATAGTGCTCGCCTGCCCACCCGTATTTCGTGGGATCTAATAACGGTCATGAGAGCCAAATTTTTGATGGAGGCGAGGATGCTAGAAGTCCTTGTACATGGTTCAGGTGCACGTTAAAGAACCCCAGAAAGACGAAATTTCTGGAGCGTTTAACGAAGATGTCTATCATAATGATATTGTGTGTTTGCAGTGTAACACTCAAACAATTATCAATATTATACAACTGCAGCGTGCAGTTTATTCCTTATAAAAGTATTCAATATTGCTGTGGATTCAGTCATTTACGAAGCACCAGCACTTTACATTTGCTGGTCGTCTTATATGTTTGACAGGGTGATACAAAAAAAAATTGGCGGCATATCCACGGAGTGAATGATGAGGAGTGGGGCGAAGCATTCGTCCGTCCATTCATTCTTGCTTCCGTGGGTTCCTGCGTACGTCTGTGTAACCGTCGATGCATCCATCTACCCGTCCGTGCATGCGTCTGTTCGTGCGTCCGTCCCTGCGTTTGTCCATGCATCCGCGCCTGCGTCCATCCATGTATCTGTCTGTGTGTCCGTTCGTCCATCTATTCAGCACTCCAAGTACCACCATCTCGCATCTTTTCATCATATATTCTCCATACAGAAGCACCGCCATCCAGCGGACATTTCAAGAACTAAACGGGAGGTGGCACACGCACACTTTCTTACGGCTTGCGCTTCGGGTCTACTTCCCACCTTTAGCCACCTCGAGTTCTTGATATATACTAGTTCACTGTATTCATGGCACTGCGACCCAACGCTCGTTAAACCTTTCTAAAACCAAGGAGGTTACGCCCAGCGAGTATAACGTAAAAACCTTTTCCTGTCAGATAGCGCTTAATGTGCATGCCAATGGCTGCTAATGGGGATCGCAACGTGCGCGTTACCTAAAGGCCGAATGCTCCTGTCTCTCATTCCCTCTTAGCAGCCATTAACATGTGCATTGAGCACTATCTTTTATTGTTCAACAACGCACAGAAGAAATCTCCCTCCGGAACCACCTTGGAGGTCAAAATCATAAGGACCGCTATTTCGGGTGTGTACCACTGGTGGTTACGTACTACGAGAAACGCACAAGCCACGCCATAAGGAGCTTCGTGTTACCAAGGGTTCTGTGTTGACGTCCCTGCGTGTTCCACGTCAGGGACGTCCTCCTCATCTAGCCATGGCGCCATCGACGTCGTGGACGCCTTCGAAGGCGCAAGCCTTCGACGTTGTCGTCCCTGCGGGGACTAGTCCGGAGACCGTCGTCGACGCGACGGCCTCAATAGTTGGCCTCTCAGAGGTACACTGCGTTCAGCACATGGGAGGCATGAACTTCCAAGTAACTGTCAAGAGCATGGCTTCCATGACTCTCATCGTCGACGCTGGCTACCTGACCATCGGTGGCGAGCGTATCCCTGTCGTTCCCGTCGGCCCGCAGGTAACTAACGTCGCCTGCTTGTTTTTACCAGCCTTCGTCTCCAACGAGGTACTAGTCCAGGCTTTGTCCCCATACGGCAAGGTATTGACTGTGACCGCTGGCGTCATGAGCGCAAGACGCGGAGTTCTCACAGGCACACGCTATATCCGGATGGAAATGAGTCCCACAAATCGCGTCCCCAACTATCTTCGCGTTTCTGGTCATCGAGTCACCTTCGACTACCGCGGTCTGCAACGTGTTTGTCGTCGGTGTGGCTCTAGTGGTCATTATCGAGCACAGTGCACAGCACCATTCTGTGGTCGCTGTGGTGTGCATGGACACGAAAGCGAAGGTTGCGACCGCCCCTGCCGACGTTGTGGAGATAACCACCCTACCACCGTCTGCCCTGTGCGTCGTTCATATTCTGATGCTACTGCAGGGACCTTTCCTGCCCTACCGTCCGTGTCACCAACGGCAACAGAAGAACGAGAACCAGGAGCTGTACTAGAAGAACGCCAGAATCCGATTCTGAGAGCTCCATTAAACGATGAAGAAGTGTGCAGCTTGGCCAACTCGAGCGTGCCACGTCTGCCAATCTCAGCGACAGAAACAGCCACCGCGATTGACCTCGCGTCTGTCCCAGGAAAACATGTCATGCCATGTTCGACGCCGGCGCAAGCCGAGAAAGAAACGCCGGTAGGCACTGAGGCACCAGACTCATCGTTAAACCTAGCAGTTGATTGCCCAGAAGACGCCGACGTTGCGAGATCTACGGACGCTGGTGTCTCGCCAGGAGCAGAATTGAAACCGAATGAGCAAAGCCCATTGGATCATTCCGAAAGCCAGGCTCGTGACTCTCTTGAACAAGTAGCAAGACGCCATGAGAGTTCTTTACTGACGCGTCTCGACAAGCAATCCGTGATCAAGTTCGTTGGAGGCGGCGACAACATTAACGCTGCAGCCCTACCACCATCTGATTCGTCCGACAGCAGCTTCAGCCTCGAAGTCGACAGTAGCATCGGACTCCCTTCTAGCCCAGACGTATGTGACGTGGAAATGCAAGCCCCGCGAGAGGTCAAGCGTGCTCACAAGTCTGGCACCAGCTCGGACGGCACCCAAGATAGCCGCTCCGAGTTCCAGCAACCAAAGAAACCTCGACCCTCTTCTAGAGGGTCGAATTGTGCTGTGTAGTGTACGTAATCCAGTTCCCCCGGACAGATCCCCGGGGTACACCGAATCGAAAAACACGACCAGGTCAGTCACCCACCTTTTTTCAATATGGCTGACACCCTGAAAATTCTTTCTTTAAATGTTCAAGGGTTCCGTAACCCAGTAAAGCAAGCCGAGGTTATCAGCATAGCCCGCGCAGAACATTGTGATATTCTGTGTTTACAAGAAACAAATTTTTTCACCATTGGCCACGTTCGTGCATTCAAACGCGCTTTTAATTTAGACTGTTATTTTTCCTTCGCTACATCTCGCTCCTCTGGAGTTGGAATTATTATTTTTAACCGTGCTCTTCTGCGCAATCATCATGTTTTCTATGACGGGAATGGGCGGGTATTGGCTTTTGACTGCGTCTTATCATCCTTCAAGCTGCGTGTTTTGTGTATTTATGGGCCAGCTCAATCAGCGATGTCTAACGATTTTTTCCGTGACCTGGACGTGTATTTTCTAGACGGTCGTCATGTCATACTCACTGGAGACTTTAATTGTGTATTAGACACGCGAGCTGACGTGCAAGGTCCAGGATGGGGTCGCTCTGATTGGAACGCGCGAGAGCTGCGTCGCCTAGTGCACCATTTCTCTTTGACAGATACGTACAGACTAGTGCATGGACCACAGTATTCATTTTCATTTCATTTTATTATATTATACCCCTCAGGGCCAGAGGCATTACAGAGGGGGAGTGGTAAAAGCACAAAAAGGTAACAAAATAAAAGGAACAAAATATGCAAGTACAATAGAGACGCACTATAAGTTAGAAAGAGCCTGAGTATACAATATTAGCTACAGAATTGCGAAAATGTTTACAGTTATTAATGTTTACAATGACAGCGGGAAGGCCATTCCAATCGCGAGAGGTTCGTGGTAGAAATGATTGATAAAAGTACTCAGTATTACATGAAGCGAATCCAACTTTGTGACGATGATCAGTGCGATGGGATACATAAGATGGTTGAGGGATGAGTCGATCGCGCAGATCAGGATGATGATACATTTTATGAAACAAGGCAATGCGTGACACTTTTCTGCGCAGTGATAATGATGGGAGGGAAAGGTCTGATTTCATAGAAGTTATGCTGGCGGTGCGACTGTAATTAGCGCGAATGAAACGTACAGAGTTGTTCTGAACCATCTCTAGAGCAGTAATTAAGTTGATATGGGTGGGATCCCACACCGATGTAGCATACTCTAATTTCGATCGGATTAGTGTTTTATAGAGCAGGAGTTTCAAGGAGGAAGGAACGTGATAAAAATTTCGACGAAGATAGCCTAACATGCGGTTAGCTTTGTTAATTAAGTGCTCGATATGAGCAGACCAGTTTAGGTTTGCAGTAATGTAAACACCGAGGTATTTATATGAAGTTACTGATTCTAAATGAATGTTATCAATGTGGTATGGTGGTGGACGGGAAGATTTTCTGGAAACACGCATGACTTTACATTTATTAATATTTAGTTGCATTAGCCATTCACTGCACCAGTCTGCGATTGCGCCAAGATCAGACTGAAGTGAGGCAACATCATTAGAGTTCGTTATCTCTCTAAAAACAACACAGTCATCCGCGAATAGGAGAATATTAGAGTTAACAACGGAAGGAAGATCATTAATATAAATTAGGAATAATAAAGGCCCAAGGACTGAACCTTGAGGAACTCCCGAATAGACATCTGTAAACTCTGAGTTAAAGCCATTAAAAGAAACAAATTGTGAGCGGTTTAAAAGGAAGCACTCAATCCATTTCAGTAAATTAATACCAATATTAAGCGTGTTTAGTTTAAGCAGTAGCAATTTATGACAAACCTTGTCGAATGCCTTAGAAAAATCTAAAAATATGCAGTCAATGATCGATGATCGATCTAGTACTTGATGTAGCGCATGAGTAAAGGTTATTAGCTGAGTTTCACATGAGTAATGTTTTCTAAAACCGTGTTGTGCTGAACAGAAAAAAGAGTTGGATTCTAGAAAACCGACAAGGTTAGTGAAAATAATATGCTCAAACATTTTACAACATGTGCTGGTTAAGGAAATGGGGCGATAGTTAAGTGGAGATGTCTTGCTTCCAGACTTGTGAATTGGAATGACCTTCCCAATTTTCCACTCATTTGGAAGAATGGACTGATCAAGAGACTGTTGAAAAAGTTTAGTTAAGATTAACGCAGCGTAGGCCGAAGTGTTTTTCAAGAACTTGTTACTAATATTATCACAGCCGGGAGCTGAATGAAGGCTAAGTCCACCAATGAGCTCAAGAACACCAAGTGTACTGATTAGTATAGGTGGCATACTTTCAAAGGTATGGCTGTTTGTTGTGGGGTTATTAACAGCAGAATGGACAGAAAAGTTCTCAGCAAATGTACGGTTAAAAACTGAGGCACAAATATCAGATGAAATGGGGTCGCCAGAGGAATCGGTCAGTGTGATAGCGTCATCGGTTGAGGGATTAAAAGTTCGCCAGAATTTCTTAACATTTGTGGTTAACATGGAAGGTAGTACATGGGAATGAAAATGTTTTTTTGCATCTCGAAGGGCTTGAATGTACAACGTAGACGCTGTTGCATATAAAGCCCAACGTTCATTAGAAGGCGAAAGTTTTGCGGCGCGAAAGAAACGCTTTTTCCTGTTTGACAAACGCCGGATATGGCTGTTGTACCAGGGTGCATTTGAGTTGTTGGTTACACTGCGGTGTGGGATGTACTGTTCAGTGAGTTGATTTATTTTATCTGAAAACATATTCCAATTAGTTTGTACACTGCGATCGTCAAAACCGTCAAGAAAAAGATCAGTGAAGGTAGAAAGGTCATTGTTGATTGCCTCAAAGTCACCTCTGTTATAGTCACGAATGATTTTCTTCTTTTTCTTTGTTTTCGGGTGGGCTAAGTTAATGGAAAAATGTAGAAGCAAATGATCGCTAAGACCCGGAAGGTACGTTATGGGCGATATTATATCGGAACTGTTTGTTAGAATTAAGTCTAATGTGTTTGCAGCGTGAGCTACTATTCTGGTTGCTTGTGTACACATTTGCTGTAAGGAAAATACCGAGCAAACGTCTAAAAATTCGCGAGCTTGGGACGAAAGCGGAAATATTAAAGGGGAATGGGAATTCCAGGTTATGTTGGGAAAATTGAAATCACCCAGCAAGAGCAACGGCGATGTAGGGAAACGCGTACTAACAACGTTTATGGCATCTTGAAGTTCGCTACTGAATGTAGGCGAGGGTGAGGGTGGGCGGTAGCATACCCCGATGACTACATTCTGGTGACTAAGCGTTACCACAGCCCATATCATTTCTAGATTAGTATGAACGTGTACAGATGATGATGGGATATCGCTGGAAATAGCCAGAAGTACGCCACCGCCTCTCTGTGTGCCACGGTCGCGACGAAAAAGTGAGAAGCGATGAGCGTTTAAAAATATCTCGGAGTCGCACACTTGCCCGCAGAGCCAAGTTTCAGTTAACGCGATAATTTTAGCGGAGCATGTGTCGATCGCTGATGATAGAGAGTTATACTTGTTAAGAACACTTCTGATATTAGTAAACAGGACCGATATGGAAGCTACAGTCACATGACCACTGCCCCTCGCGCTTTCCTAGGGCTTGGAAGTTGCAGGCGGGGCAATGGTTCGTGTACTACGATTTGGAATGTTGATGATTGCATCACTGTTTGGGTCGTACATGTAGCATTTTTGGTTCAGAAGCAGCTTGTTGTAGCTGAGTTTATGCTCTACGGGGCCTGGTTGACTCTTGGCAAAATCAAGTAGTTTTTTCCGAGCTGCACGTGTAGCGGGTGAAAAATCCTCTGCTACAGTGATGTTATGTTTCTTTAGGTGTATATGTGTCGCAAGTAACGCATCTTTTGTTTTATAGGATAGGCATTTAACTATGATTGGGCGACATTTGCCCTGGCTGAAGGTACCCAAGCGATGCGCGCGTTCAATGGCATCAGAGGAAAGGGGAGAAGAAAGGTGGCAATTGAGAGTGGAAATAACTTTTTCCTCTGTCATTGCCCAGGTTTCTTCAGAATCTGGGATGCCGTAGAAAATGAGGTTGTTGCGTCGCAGTCTGTCATCGTGATCCTGCACGCGTGTTTGCAATGAGCATACCTGAGCGGAAAGCTGATCTGTCTGAGTATGGATGCTACTAACTTCCTGGGTAAGTTCTTCTAGTTTTTTATAATTTTCCTCCAGTACTTCAAGCCGGTTCTGAATAGCAGTGATCTTGGTTTCGATGGATTTCTGTCCAGATTTAATTGCTTTAACATCAGCTGCTAATTCGGTCTGTACCTTCGAACTTTCCAGTGAGCGGGTGTGAACATCTTTGAGCATTTGGAAAATGACCCTCATCTGTTCCGCGGGATCTGCGGGTAAGGATGCTATGTCACCGAGCGTGTCCGAACGCTTGGTAGGGGGCCCGGGGTTGCTCTCAACATCGCCAGCGCGTAGCAGCAAAAAAGGTATGAAAAAACATTCACAAAACACTTCACACAACACCCGTGGACACGGGACCAGTATTAAGCAGAGGTTGTTATTTTTCTTTGCATATAAAGAAACGTTTGCACACACCTGCATTGCAAAAAGGAAGCGATTCAGTGCTTGTACAGAAGCACCGATCCCGTGTCCACTGAATTGGTTTGGGCTGCGCTGGCTTCTTAAACACTTGGTTGAAGTTGATGCTGCTGTCGATCCGGGGGGTTGCTTGAAGACGAGTTCATCAAGAATAGGCAGGGTAGGCATGGGCGCGAAATCACGAGGCGAAAAGATCACCACGTCAGACGCGCCGACGCCTAGATGTTCCAGCGTCGAGGGTAATGAAGGAGCGCATATCACGCCTAAGGATGCACTTGATAAGAAGGGCACGAGGAATGCCAGCTGAACCTGCATTGCAAAAGGGAAGCGATTCAGTGCTTGTACAGAAGCACCGATCCCGTGTCCACTGAATTGGTTTGGGCTGCGCTGGCTTCTTAAACACTTGGTTGAAGTTGATGCTGCTGTCGATCCGGGGGGTTGCTTGAAGACGAGTTCATCAAGAATAGGCAGGGTAGGCATGGGCGCGAAATCACGAGGCGAAAAGATCACCACGTCAGACGCGCCGACGCCTAGATGTTCCAGCGTCGAGGGTAATGAAGGAGCGCATATCACGCCTAAGGATGCACTTGATAAGAAGGGCACGAGGAATGCCAGCTGAACCTGCGTTGCAAAAGGGAAGCGATTCAGTGCTTGTACAGAAGCACCGATCCCGTGTCCCGTGTCCAGTATGCCTGGACTTGGCGGTGTAGCACGTCGTCTAGTCGTTTGGATCGTTTCTATGTGCCGAGCGCGCTAGCTTCTTACGTATCGCACTCTGACGTAGTAACATTACCATCATCGCCTGTTTATATATCAGACCACCGACCAGTGACGCTCGAGGCTCACTTTCCCTTTTCATCATCAGTGAAACCTTGGCGTCTTGACATCCGCATTCTGCACGACGCGCGTACACGCTCCAGTTTATCTAGAATCTTGCGCGCCTCTCTTTCGGGATGCGGTCCGGAGGTGTGGGACGCGCTCAAGACGCAGTGGCGTTTACACTGCTCAGTAGCAGGGCGGGCCCTTAGACGCCGTACGTCCGAAGAACTAGCGGACACTGCAACAAAGCTGCGTATTGCTCTTCGGGTTGATCGACTAACTCCCTTGATGCGCGCATGGCAGCGAGAGTTAAGGGGTCGTTTTCAACGCCTCATTGCAGCTTCGTCATTGACGGCGGCTGCTTGGCGTTGCAGACGTAATCCTTGTGCTCATCCTGAGGTTCTACGATTTGCGAAAAGCTCGCTTCTCAACCCGTCGAGTCGACTAGGAACTCCGGCGGCCAGATTCTTACACACTGCCTTACCGCCGACACGTGATCAATCAGTTTTCCTAGCTCACTTTGCCAACATGGCTCGTACGACAATGTCATCACATCGCGGTACCACCGAGACAGCCACAATGTTAAGTAGGCTCCCTCAAATTTCATCTGAAGTAGCTGAACAACTATGCACAAGTCCGTCAGCTGACGAAGTGAAAGAGGCACTGTCTTCCATGAAGCGTGGCTCGGCCCCCGGGCCGGATGGGTTGCCTGTTGAGTTTTATTTAACGTTTTGGGACGACATTGGTGCCCTTTTCACCTCTGGTATTTGCCGCTGCTTCGAGAATTTTGAATTTCCAGATAGCTTTCGCGATGGTCGAATTGTTTTAATACCTAAACATGACCCATCGTCAGTTCGCCCAGAGGAGTGGCGACCAATAACGCTCCTCAACGTTGATTATAAAACTTTCGCGGCAGTTATCACTCGGCGTTTGAGAAGCCTGATGCCCTCCTTAATAGGTCATCATCAGGCGTGCTCTATTCCTGGAAGAGAAATCCACAGTCTCTCCTTTGTTACGCGCGATATAGTTGCGTACACGTTAGCAAGATCAGCTCGGGGACTCTTGGTTTCACTTGACCAGGAAAAGGCATTCGATCGCCTCGAACATAGCTTTATATTTAGCGTAATGGCAGCATTTGGCTTCTCACAAAACTTCGTCGAGCTTCTCAGAAACACATACCGAAATATACGCAGCACGTTATTTCTTGATGGTTTAGAGAGTGCGCCATTTCCGGTTACCCGTGGTGTTCGCCAGGGGTGTCCTCTATCCCCTGCGCTTTTTGTATTCAGCCTCGAACCATTCCTTCAATCGCTAATCGCTGACCCTTACGTTAGAGGCCTTCCTCTTCCAGGTAGTGGTACCGTGACAGTGACAGCATTTGCTGATGACATCACGTTGTATTTGAAGAATGAGGACAGTTTATCCCGTAGCCTACGACTTTTTACTACGTATGGCACGATTTCAGGTACTGCGTTAAATTTTTCCAAATGTCGATATTTATTCATTGGTTCACCAGAAGCAAGTCTAAGTTCCTTTTTCGGTCTTCAAAAAAGTGACTCTATTCGCATTCTGGGGCTTGATTATACTTGCTACGGCATATCAGCCTCCTTGTGGAATTCAGTAGTCGAATATGTAAAACGACACGTCCGGGAAGCACAAGAGTATGATTTACCGATGCTCGAAAGAAGGTATCTAGCACAGACGGTGTTTTGCGGCCGTGCATGGTATATATCTCATGTCTTACAGCCCCCATTACAAATCACCAGGTCGTTGCAATCCCTCATTGGCTCCTTTTTCTGGTCGGGTGGAACAGAGCTGGTTTGCCGAGCAGCTCTTGGGCAACCGAGAAACTGCGGTGGATTCGCATTCCCATCCGTCTCTGTTCGCTGCCGTCTACTTGCCCTACGATTCTTACTTCGGTTGTTGCATGGGGATCAGTGCCCCGCGCGTGATCTCGCCTGCTATTTCTTAGGCACCAAGTTACGCTATTTACTACCAGATGCACGGCTTAATTCTGCACCACAAGCACTTCACGTACCTGCATTTTACTCAACGGCAGTATCTTTTTATCGACACGCGCAGCAGGTTTGTCCCGATGTGGACATTCTTGAAAGCCGCATTGTAGATACAACGGCGGCTCTTCTGCTTCCTCTGGTTCCTCCAGCCCGTCTAGCACGATCGAGACAAGTCTCGTGGAGCGCGATAACGGCATTGTTTTTGCCTGGTCACCTCCGTGACTTTATGTGGCGTCTTGGATGGAGAGTACTCCCAACACGGGACAGACTGGAGAGGTGGGGCATGGTCCCATCTTCCACTTGTCCTAACTGCCCGTTACAGGAGTCTAACCAGCATATGCTGCAGCAATGTGTCATTGCAAAGGTGTTTTGGAAGTCAGTTAACACTAGTTTTCGCGGCCTAGGTGTTAATCGCTTTGTAACATCTGGTCGCTGCCCGCGTAGTCGCTTTGCACGCCTTCTAATAGCTGCGGGAGCTTTTTGTTTATGGCGTAATAGGTGCGAAGCTGTTGCGGCAGATCATCGTCGTCGTGCTCTTTTTCCAATACTGGAACGCCTCTACTCTGAACTCATATCGTTTCTGTCGGAGGAATTGTTCTTCCTTGGGGAGGAAGAACTTCTGCGACAATGGTCGTGCCGCTTGCTTTCCGTAGTTGACAGACGCGTTCGATTAGTCTTCCACCTGGCCTGGTTCCTATAGCCAGGTCACCTGTCAATGTCTGATTGGTGCATGTATTCAGTAAGTTTTTACTATTTTTATGGGTTTGTGTATGTCCTATGTTGGTTTGAGCTCTTATATATATGTACTTCATTCTAACGCTGTAAGTTATGTAACTTTTATAAATATTGATACCTGCTGTACATATTTTCTAACATGTTCCCCAAGTCTTGTAAATTCTGCACGTATATCATCATGTACATTGTCCATATTGTGATTAGTGCATTTATGTAGTGTATGTATAGTTCTTAGTACTATGAACTATGGACATCCTACGGACTTGGACACCTTGTTTAAATGTGTAATGTATGTTGTGCTTTGTCTTTCGTTTGTTATTGTACCTGTTATACAGACGCTTGTCCCTTAGCTTTGTTGCGTCCCATGAGAGAATAAACTTTTTCTAAACAGGAGCTTCGCCCCTAAAACCAGCTTCGGTATACTAATATTATAAACGTTTTTTATTGCACAGGAGCACGTCGAGCGATCCCGCGCAGTTCCGAGCACAGCCCGCTAGCTCGAGCTTCTGCTACACACACGATGCTGCTCCTTGTAATGCGGCTTCAACCTTTGAAAATGGACGACCTCGCGGTTGCGACGTCGCATATCAGAAAGTGGTGTGATAGGCTAAGTAAGGTAGTTGACAGGAGATGTCTTTTCAAGAACTCGGTAAGGCCCATCGCACATCAGAAGAAGCTTGAAAGAGAGTCCTGGTGTGCGATGCGGCACTGACAACCATACGAAGGTATCGGGTAGAAAAGCGGGAGTGGAGTTATGAGCCTCGTGGATTGCTTTCTGGTGGTTCTGTTCGTCTGAGGTAAAGCGGCGGGGCAGCCGCTTACCTTGAACGAACTCCCACTTACAGCCCCGACGTGGTGGTCTAGGGGTTATGGCACTACAATGCTAACCTTAAGGTCACGGGATCGAATTCCTGTTGCGGTGCCTGCATTTACGACAAAGCAAAAATATTCAGGGCCCGTGTACATATCTTTAAGTGCACGCTAAAAAATTCCAGGTGGTCGAAATTTCCGGAGATCTGCACTACGGCGTCTAACGTAATCATATCTTCGTTTTGCTACGTTGAACCCTAGTTATGGTTAATAATACTGGACGCATTAATGATTTCAAATGTTTTTTGAAGCTAACGGGCTTTCGCGCTGCCTCCGTAAACTGAGTCATTAGAAGCTTTTTGCTCATCCTATGGTGTTTTCACAGTCTACGTGATCGGCCCTTCTTTGACCTAGTGATGGTTTCCTATGAAGACCTGTGACGTTATCATGTCAATGTAATGGCGATGCCATAGTGGCGTCTCCAGGACGTCAGAAATATTGTCATTGTGTGACGTGGGGCTGACGACATCCTACATGACGTATGTTACTTTTTGGTCAGACGAGTACACGTGAACACTATAACTAGAGCATCAGGTGACTGTTGACTGAATTTCATGACGGACGTATTTTTGGATCATTGACGTTGACGGCGAAGCCGGCCTCTTGCAAGATACCATTCAGGTCTCACAGAACCCCAAAGACGCCGACGTTCGCGGCAATTTTTTTTTCAATCATTATGTCAGCTTTGTTAAGTTGTAGTTTACTGAAACAGAAGCCTTTAGAACTATGGCCTCTTAAAAATAATGCCAGACACTGTATCTCTCTGTCTCTGTGCTAAAACTGAATCTATGACTTACAAGTTGCCAGAAGAAGACAAGCCAATCTTTGATCCTCGTAGCTTCCACCATGTACTGTTAGGCACACTTCTCGTCTCTCCCTCCCTCTACCCACACACACATGCACAAATATATATATATATATATATATATATATATATATATATATATATATATATCTTTTATTTCTTCTCATTGACTATACAATTCGGTTTATTAACTTCGCCTGTATTTTTTTGGAAATGTAGTCTCTTAGATCTCGATAACATTGTGCCAAACACGGAAAAAGAGCCCTTAAGTATACACTGCATTCCCTATTCATTGACGAGGGTCTCGTACTGGCAGACTTGGTGCCTTTAGGTTGTACACGAAGGACTAGTGGTCATCTGCCAGCTCTTAATAAGTTCACGTACTACGTGACGCCAAACTGGCTCATAAAGAGTGTGCCACACTCGCCGCCATGGTTACTGGTAGCGCTGACTGGTACTCCCACGTTTAAAATTCACATATATCCAATAAAGTGGCTGGGGGGATGGCCGCCGTGGTACCTCGGTGGTAGATCATCGAACGCGTTGTTCGAAGGTGGCAGGTTTGGTTCCTGCCCTAAAAAATTACAGCATCAGAAGAAAGGAAAGTGGATGAAAAAATTACTGCAAGTCATCTTTTCACCCACCTTTCTTTGTTCACAATTACTATGCGATTCTGTCTAATGACTTCCCCTATACTTTCCTTTTCAGAGTCCTAGAATGGGAACAGTTCGGAATAAGAGTTAATGAAGAGTACCTTAGTAACCTGCGCTTCGCCGATGACATTGCGTTGCTGAGTAACTCAGGGGACGAATTGCAACTTATGATTACGGAGTTAGACAAGGAGAGCAGAAAGGTAGGTCTTAAAATATTCTGCAGAAAACGAAAGTAATGTACATCAACCTCGGAAGAAAGCAGCGCTTCGAGCTAGATAATAGAGCACTTGAAGTTGTAAAAGACTATGTCTACTTAGGACAGGTAATAACGGCGCAGCTGAACTACGAGATGAAAGTAACTAGATTGAAGAATAAAAATTGAAGATTGAAGTAGAGATTCAACAATAAGAATAGGGTAAAACACATTTGGCAAGCACTCTCAAATCAACACAGGTAGATTGCCACTATCCCTTAAGAGGAAGGTATATACCAGCTGCATCCTGCCGGTACTTAGATGCGCAGCAGAGGCCTGGAGACTTACAAAGAAGGTTCAATTTAAATATAGAATGATGTAGTGAGCAATGGAAAGAAAAATGGTAGGTGTAACCTTAAGGGACAAGAAGAGAGCAGAGTGGATTAGGGAACAAACGGGGGTTAAGGATATGATAGTTGAAATGAAGAAAAGAAAATAGACATGGCATGTAGCACGTAGACAGGGTAACCACTGGTAATTAAGGGTAACTAACTGAATTCCCAGAGAAGTCAACTGAGTTAGGGGAAGACAGAAGGTTAGGTGGCAAGATGAGATTAAGAAGTTTGCTGGTTCAAAATGGCAGCAGCAACCACAGGACCGAGTTGACTAGCAGGACATGGGGGAGGCCTTTGTCCGGCAGTAGACGTAGTCAGGCTGATGATGGTGATGATGATACTTTCTATGGCATCATAGTCTGTTAGATCTCAATATAGTGTCAAACACAGGAAAACGAGGCCTTAAGCATACACTTCATTCCATATATATATATATATATACATATATATATATATATATATATATATATATATATTGTCACGAGCGGTTGCAATGCACGGCGCATACAGCGCGAATGGACATTCAGACAAAAGGTGAAGAAGGAAGACGACGTTGGGTGTGCTGTCTCGAGACCCCTTGTGGAAGTAAACGCGAACCATCCAGGCTCGCCTGTTTTTCAACCTTTTCGTGTACTTCTTGCGTGTAACATTTGGTGGAGCTGTGCTGGGTACCTCCCACGACCTACGACGGAGCCGTCAGCACCAGAACTTCGTAGAAGCCGTCGCCTTGCCGGACTTTCGCCATCGCGCCCCGACATGTCTCTGGAGCAAAATGACCCCCTCAGCAATGCCTCGGCAAGACCACCGCTGTATCAGCATTACCGAGAGCCACGGCCGTTCTCAGCAAAGCCAGGGGAAGACTTCGATGAATGGCTGACCCATTACGAAAGGGTAAGCCAATGCAACAACTGGAACCCGGCCAGCCAGCTCAGGCATGTCGTTTTTTATTTGACGGACACGGCCCTGGTTTGGTATGAAAACCACGCCGACACGCTTACTACATGGAGCAGTCTTATTGAAGAAATGAAGAAGTGCTTTAGCGACTCGGACACTAAGAAGAAACGAGCGGAAACAGCTTTAGCTCAGAGAGCTCAGGTGATCGGCGAGACTTGCACGACATATATTGAAGAACAAAAAGGAAGTTAACTTCTTTGGCGCAAACAATACGGAAAAAGGAAAAAAGAAGGCGAGGAAAGAAACAGATTGACGCCATATATTGAAGAAGTTCTCAAGCTGTGTAAGACCATCGACTCTCGAATGTCCGAGGAAGATAAAGTGGGACACCTTTTAAAAGGTATTGCGGAAGACGTCTATAACTTCCTCATTGGAAAAGACAACCTGAACACCGTATCAGACGTGATTCGGCACTGCCGCACATTCGAGGCGCTGAAAACTCGCCGAATCACGCCGAAGTTTGGACGGCTAGCCAATGTCACGACTGTGGCCAGCGTTGACGCGAGTCCGCAGACAGACCTCTCAGCTACCATTCGGCAGATTGTCCGTGAGGAGCTCCTGCGGCACGAAGAACAAACGCGTTATGCGGTGCCGCGTTGCGCCTCCGTCGCTTTCCGAGACGCCGTCTGCGCATCTCCTCCGGCTACTTGGCAGCATTCGGTGAATGCTGCGGATTGTAACAGCTACCGACACGACCCGCATTATGGCCAGACCGAACAACGCCATTACGACTCGATTGATCGGCGTTTTGATCAGCATCCACGCGACGTTCGCCCACGAAGACCCAGCACTGCCTACGACATCCAAGGGGAGGGGATGAGTTACTCTCAGCCTGTGGCCGCTGTGGAATATTTCAATCAGCGTCCGGAAGTTCGCCCTCTGCCCGTGTGTTACAACTGTGGCACGCCTGGCCACATAGCTAGGTATTGTAACCGACGTCGGGCATTCAGCAATGGACAGTCGGGATCGTTTATGCAACACGGTGGTCGTGCAATGGACACTAATAGGCCAGGAAACACCACTTTTGAAGGCTACTTCCGAGAAGAAAGAAGCCGTCACTTCCCTCTGGACAGCTATTCTGGAGAACAAGAAAGGTATCGAAACCGTTACCGCTCCCCTGCCTCCGAACGTACTCTGACACCACCACCAGCTTTCCGAGCGTCTCGATCTCCATCTCCCAGACGGCGTGTGACGTCATCATCTCCTCGACGCCGCTTCGCGTCACCACCGCCGGGAAACTAGCCAGCGCGGCCGATGGAGGTGAGGTCGCTGGAAAATCTTTGCTGCCGACTCGGATACCTCCACCTATCTTCATGCTGAAGAATAAGGTTAATGTACTTATTGATGGCGTTTCTACCATGGCTTTAGTCGACACGGGAGCAACTGTTTCTGTCATGAGTGTGGTGTTCAAAAATCTGCTGGGACGCAAGGTTATGTTTCATTGGGACCACAGCACAAGCTTTCGTGGAGTGAGTGGGGACTCATTATACCCGGTTGGTGTGTGTAACGTGGATGTCTCCTTGGGTGGTCAAACCTTTAACACTGAGTTTACCGTGCTTCCGCGTTCCACACACGATGTAATTCTCGGCATTGACTTTTTGAAATTGTGTGGCGCCAATGTTGACTGCCGAACAGGAGAACTCAGTATTTGCGGAAGTGTGTCCTCTGCGCTCTTAGAAGAATCATCCCAGCAAGAGAGTGTGTTTTGTGTTTCTGAAGACACTGTTGTGCCCGCTTTATCCGCGATGCGCGTTCCTGTTGTTTGTTCGTCTTCTGTTAGTACTTCGTTCGATGTTGCGGTGGAACCGGTCCATAGAAACTGTCTTAAGAAAAATGTGTTGGTTCCGTATTGTATGGTTTCAGTTACCGATGGATGCGCAGGGCTATGGACGCTAAATTGCTCCACTGAAGCCGTAGTGCTGTCTCAAGGCCTAAAACTTGCTACGTTTCAGGGAGAGTCATTTATACCTATGGCAGTGCTTACAGAACTACCGGATACAGCACAAACCAGTGTCTCGCACACCGCAAACGAACACATGCTCGGAATGGTAGCTACATCGCTCAGTGACCATGAACGTCGTGTTTTGATGGCCCTGCTCTCGAAACACTCTTCAATATTCGACTTTGCACAGCACGACGGCCCCACATCGATTCCTGCATCCCGTACTCGCCATCGCATCAACACAGGATCCGCTGAACCGATTCGTCAAAAACCATATCGTGTGTCCTCTGCGGAGCGAAAGATCATCAGCGCTCAAGTCGAAGAAATGATGGGTAAAGGAGTAATTCGGGAATCGTCTAG
Organism: Rhipicephalus microplus; assembly: GCF_043290135.1. Taxonomy (NCBI): domain Eukaryota; kingdom Metazoa; phylum Arthropoda; class Arachnida; order Ixodida; family Ixodidae; genus Rhipicephalus; species Rhipicephalus microplus. The sequence goes on from NC_134701.1 coordinate 184,654,856, forward strand.
CCCTTGGGCAGCTCCAGTGATACTGGTGAAGAAGAAAGACGGCACGTGGCGATTCTGTGTCGATTACCGTCGCCTAAATGCCGTTACTAGGAAAGACGTATACCCACTCCCACGAATTGACGACGCCATCGATTGCCTCTTTGCGGCTTCTTACTTCTCTTCTGTGGATTTACGATCAGGTTACTGGCAAATCCCTATGCACCCGGATGACAGAGAGAAGACCGCTTTTGTAACGCCCGATGGACTATTTGAATTCAACGTGATGCCTTTCGGGCTTTGTAACGCCCCCGCAACGTTTGAAAGGTTCATGGACACTATACTTCGCGGTTTGAAGTGGGAAGTTTGTATGTGCTACCTAGACGACGTTGTGATCTTCGGCCGAACATTTCGTGAGCATAACGAGCGCCTGGACTTGGTACTGAACTGCTTGAGGAAGGCCGGCCTTGTGCTTAATTCTAAAAAGTGCCATTTTGGTGAACGACAGACACTTGTGCTGGGACACCTGATCGACAAAGAAGGTATACGACCAGATCCACAAAAGACAACAGCTGTGGAGGCATTCGAGGCACCTCGCTCTGTGAAGCAGCTACGAAGTTTTTTAGGGTTATGCTCCTACTTTCGCCGTTTCATTCCCAAATTTGCTGACATAGCTCATCCGCTCACATGCCTTCTCCAAAAAGGTGTTCCTTTCGAGTGGAGCTCGGAATGCGACTCATCGTTTCGGCAGCTAAAGCTACTGTTGACGTCCCAGCCTATTCTTCGCCACTTCAATCCGTCATCACCGACAGAAGTTCATACCGATGCTAGTGGTGTTGGCATTGGCGCCGTACTAGTTCAGCGTGTCGGCGACAGCGAGCATGTGATATCGTACGCTAGCCGCTCATTGAGTCGCCCCGAGCGCAACTACACTGTCACCGAACAAGAGTGTCTGGCGGTCGTCTTCGCTGTGCAACGGTTTCGATCGTATCTCTACGGGCGCCCCTTTACTGTCGTCACGGATCATCACTCTCTATGCTGGCTTGTGAATCTTCGGGATCCCTCTGGTCGACTAGCACGCTGGGCGCTCCGTCTGCAGGAGTATGATTTCGTTGTTTCCTACAAGAGCGGCCGGCGACACGCTGATGCTGATTGTCTCTCTCGCCTGCCACTCCCAACGACTGAATGTGACGCGGACAACTTTGATGAATACATCGCTTTTGTGTCCACGGGATTTCCGGATATGGATACATTCATATCAGAGCAGAGGAAAGACGACAGCTTACAGCCGCTATTCGCGGCCGCGCGGGAGTCCGCTGCAGACAATCGTTTTCGCTTACGTGACGGCGCCCTATATAAGACGAACTTCTCGGCTACCGGTGCGCGCTACCTTTTGGTTGTCCCCAAGAGCCTTCGCAGTCACGTATTATCTGCCATGCACGACGAACCAACTTCCGGACATCTTGGATGCACAAGAACACTCTACCGTGCTCAGGAACGCTTTTATTGGCCCCGGATGCGCAATGATACCGAACGGTACGTCGCCAGCTGCACCCAATGTCAGCGTTACAAGCGACCAACTGACGCGCCGTCTGGTCGCCTTCAGCCTGTTTCGCCTCCTAGCACCCCCTTTGAGCAAGTTGGTATAGATCTTCTGGGCCCTTTTCCGCGATCCACAGACGGCAATCGTTGGGTCATCGTTTGCGTAGACCACTTAACCCGTTATTGTGAGACGGCAGCACTGCCGTCGGCCACAGCAAAAGACGTTTCCATCTTCTTGCTGTTTCAAGTTATCCTCAGACACGGACCTCCTCGCATCGTAATCAGCGACCGTGGGCGGCAATTTACCGCGGATGTTGTCGAAGAGACCCTTCGTCTGTGCTCATCAAGCTTCCGCCATTCCACTCCATACCATCCACAGACTAATGGTCTAGTAGAACGCACGAACCGAACGCTTGCCAACATGCTGTCCATGTACATCGACTCCGCGCACAAAAACTGGGACACAATTTTGCCTTTCATCACCTATGCTTTCAACACCGCAAGACATGAGACCACTGGTTACTCACCTTTCTTTCTCCTTTATGCTCGTCCACCACGCTATAATCTTGACACTATGCTTCCCTACTCTGCTCATCACAGTGAGCCGATCAACGAGATTCTCTGTAGAGCAGAAGAAGCGCGACGCCTCGCTCGGCTACGCACCGTCACCTCGCAAGACCGGTCAAAGATCCGTTATGACGACCGTCACCGACATGTTCACTTCAATCCTGGAGATCAGGTGTGGCTCTGGACGCCTTTACGGAAACGTGGCCTGTACCAGAAATTTCTCGCTCACTATGTCGGGCCCTACGTTATCCTCGAACGCCTCAGTGAGGTCAACTACCGCATAGCACGGCTCACAAGCACTGGACGGCGCTCGGCTAAAACAGAAGTGGCGCACGTCGCTCGCATGAAGCTATGCAATGCACGAACCACTGAGTGACTCGCCCGGCGGGCTTCGTCTGCCAACGGGGAAATGTCACGAGCGGTTGCAATGCACGGCGCATACAGCGCGAATGGACATTCAGACAAAAGGTGAAGAAGGAAGACGACGTTGGGTGTGCTGTCTCGAGACCCCTTGTGGAAGTAAACGCGAACCATCCAGGCTCGCCTGTTTTTCAACCTTTTCGTGTACTTCTTGCGTGTAACAATATATATATATATGAGATATAACAGACAGTAATGCCAAGGAATGTACAGGGGAAGTTATTAGAACCAATGGAATGTAAATAAGAAGAAAGAAGAAAGAAAAGTGGATTCGAAGGTCGTAGGTTCGATTCCTGCTCACAGTTGGTAATTTTTTCATCCACTTTTCTTTCTTCTTTCTTCCTATTTACATTCCATTGGTTCTAATAACTTCCCCTGTACATTCCCTGGCATTACTGTCTGTTATATCTCATTAATATTGTGTTAAAACACGGAAAAACGAGCCCTTAGGTATACACTTCTTTCCCTTATATATATATATATACATATAAATTTTTATATATATATATAGTGGGAGTAATAATTCAATGGGCCAGTTATTCTTCGTGAAGGTATGGGATATGGCACAACGGGAGCAACGGGAGCGTTGTCAACAAGGATAAATATATTTATATCCGAACAGTTTCGGGAGGGGTCCTCCCTTCATCAGGGGATGAGTATAACTCATCCCCTGATGAAGGGAGGACCCCTTCAAAACTGTCCGGAAATAAATATATTTATCCTTGTTGACAACGCTCCCGTTGTGCCATATCCCATATATATCGATAGGGGGTATCACTACCTGGAAAAACAAGGGAAGCGTGGATAGAGAAGGAAGACGATGTTGCCTTCAGTGCGATCCCCCTGAGCGGGTACGAGCCATGGCGGTGGAGATCATCATCATTATACTGTGATCGCGGACTCAGGGCCCATTAACCCCCCCCCTCCCCCATTAAGTTACCTTACCTTGTGTAAGAATTTGGTGGAGGTGCTGGGTAGGACGAACCCAAAGACGGGAGCTTCACTACCAGGACTTCGTCGCAGCCGCCGCCTCGCTGGGCTTCCACCTTCGCCGATCGTAATGGCCCAAAGCCATCCAACGCTTGGAGGCCAACTCCGATGGGTTCCGTGCCGTACTACAGAGTGCCACTAAACTTTGGCGGGACTTCAGGAGAAGACGTCGACGTGTGGCTCAAGAACTACAAGCGGATGAGCAGAAGCAATGGCTGGAACTCGAGCAAACAGCTCCATCATGTCGTATTCTCGTCAACTGACACCGCCCTCATGTGGTACGAGAACCACGAGGACATGTTCACGACTTGGGAACGTTTTGTTGAAGAAGTGCAGAAGTGCTTCGGTGATTCGGACGCAAAGAAGAAGCGCGTGGAGCAGACATTGTCTCAGAGGGCACAGCTTCCAGCAGAAACATGTACGACATACATTGAAGAAATATTGAAGCTGTGCAAGATCGTGAATGGGGGGATGTCTGAAGAAGACAAGGTTGCACACGTTCTCAAGGGTATAGCCGAAAACGTGTACAATTTCTTAATTAGGAAAGACTGCTTAAACTTTGTGTTCGACGTGATGAAGCACTGTCGTACTTTTGAATCTCTCGAGATGCGATGAATTTCTCCGAAATTCAGCCGCCTGTCCAACGTCCCCACTGTGGCTAGTGTTGAAACAGTGCCGCCTAACGACCTTGCTTTGACCATACGGCAGATCGTCAGAGAAAAGCTGCTTCGTTGTCAGCAGACCTATCATCGCCCCAGCGATTTTCAGGATGTGTACGTAAGCGAACCAGAACGTGTGTGGACTCCTGTTTCTCTTCCACCATGGCAACCATCGATCAACGCAGCAGACGCTTAAGAATACCAAGGCACATGGCAGGCTGGACTCCCCCGTCAACCACCTCCCAACTACGAACGAAGTTTTCGCCCGCCTGTTTACCCAACAATGCCTGCCTACAGTGCTCCCGAAGGGCGGCATCACTATCCCATGCCTTCCGAGAGGAGTCATTACTCTGAGCAGCCACGTGCCCCTCGACCAAGTCTGGTATGCTACAACTGTGGGGTCCCGGGTCACATCGCACGTTTTTGTGACCACCACGCATATCAGCCACAGTCTTGGCACATGTCTCACCAACCTTTCGACCATCCGCTCTCCACGTCACGAAAACCACGCCCACCCACCGGGTCACGCTACCTCTCGCCGGCCTCTGATCGAAGTGTGACACCACCCCCAGCTCCCCGTGCTCCACGATCGCCGTCGCCACGGCGACGCGCACGTACACCGCCGCCGGAAAACTAGTCGGTGCGGCCAGTGGGGGTGAGGCCACGAGATCACAGGTGCTATTTACAGATATACCCCTGTCAGCGTTTATGTGTAAGAACAAAGCTCATGTAGTTGTCGATGGAGTAGCTACTATGGCACTTGTGGATACAGGTGCGACAGTCTCGGTGATGAGTGTAAAGTTTAAGGACCTGCTAGGACCAAAAGCGTGGTTTTGCCTGAACCGTGGGGTGATATTTTGTGGTGTTAGTGGTGACGCATTGTGTCCGGAGGGATATTGTACTGTGGACGTCTCGCTGTGTGGCAAGGCTTTTTGCACCGAGTTTGCTGTTATTCCGCGGTCTATACATGACGTTATCTTGGGTTTTGACTTCTTGTGTGAGTGTGGGACAACTGTAGACTGCAGAAGTGGGCATCTTTCTATACACGGTACTTTCCTAACGGCGCTCTTGGAAAATTGCTGTCCGGAGGAACGCATCTTTTTCGTCTCCGTGGACACAGTCATTCCTGCATTTTCTGCTGTGTGTGTTCCCGTGACATGTTCCAGCAACAACTGTGGCACGTTTGACGCCACGGACGAACCGATTCCCTTGGCATGCCCGAAAAAGAATATTCCCATTCCCATTGTATAGTGTCAGACGTTGATGGACGAGCAGGTGGGGGGACAATGAACAGTTCCATGGAGCCTGCTATTCTGCCAGGCGGCATAAAATTTGCAGTATTTAGACCCGAAACATGTACGACGCTTGTTGCGCTTGTTGATGCTACAAGCCAAAATGAACATCTACGCTTAGAAGTTTCAGAAGATGCCTAATTGGTACAAATGGTCAGCAATTCACTTGACCAAAGCAAACGTCATACACTGCTCGACGTTCTATCTAAGCACTCGAAAGTGTTCGACAGCCAAAGGTCGTTAATCCCAGCGTCCTGGATACGTCATCAGATCCGCACTGAGTCGGCGCATCCCATTATGCAGAAACCTAACCGAGTGGCACCATCGGAGCGAAAGATCATCAACGAGCAAGTCAGAGAAATGCTGAAAATAGAATAGTACACGAATCGGCGAGTCCGTGGGCGGCTTCCGTCATTTAAGTGAGGAAAAAGGGTGGTACGTGGAGATTTTGCGTTGACTACCACCGACTGAATTCTGTTACCAAGAAAGACGTCTATACACTGCCGCGCATCGATGACGCTCTAGATTGCCTGCATTCCGCGTCCTACTTTTCATCTGTTTACCTGAGGTCAGGTTACTGGCAAATTCCGATGCACGTAGCTGACAAAGAAAAGACGTCATTCGTTACGACCGACGTACTTTACGAATTCAACGTTATGCCAATCGGATTATGCAATGCTCCTGCGACATTCGAAATATTTATGGGTTCTTCATTGCGGGGTTTAGAATGGCATATATGCATGTGTTCCCTTGATGATGTCGTAATTTTTCGACTTACGTTTGAGGAGCACAACACTCGCCTAGACCTCGTGCTCAGCTGCATTGAAAAAGCTAGCCTTATATTGAATTCAAAAAAGTGCCACTTTGGCGAGCGACAGACATTGGTGTTAGGACATCTCGTCGACAAAGATGGCATTAGACCTGACCCACAAAAGCCAGCGGCAGTTGAATCGTTCGAGCGTCCTAAATCTGTGAAACAACTGCGTAGCTTCATCGGGTTCTGCTCGTATTTCCGCCGGTTCATGCCCAAGTTTGCGGATGTCGTTCACCCCCTTACGAGCCTTCTACGCAAGAACAGCTTGTTTCAGTGGACCTTCGATTGTGATGCTGCTTTTCACAAGCTGAAGTGTTTTTTACCTTTGAAGCCAATACTTCGGCACTTCAATCCTTCGTCGCCCACAGAAATTCACACAAACGCAAGTGGCATCAGTATCGGTGCCGTTCTCGTTCAGCGTTCTCGCAAGAAGGAACACGTTGTGGCGTACGCAAGTCGTTTTTTAAGCAAGCCTGAACGCAACTGAACAGGAATGCCAAGCGGTAGTCTTTGCCGTGCAGTGGTTTCACTCATACAACTATGGTCGCCGGTTCACTATCGTCACAGATCACCATTCCCTGTTTTGGCTGGTAAACCTTCGTGACCCATCCGGCCGCCTCGCACGATGGGCCATTTGTTTCCAAGAACATGTCTTCACCATCTCATACAAGACTGGCCGTCTACACGCTGATGCGGATTGCCTCGTAAGAATGCGGCTACCATCGACAGATTGTGAAGCCGATAACTTTGACCACCTTGTCGCTTCTCTGTCGTCTGGCTTTCCCGATGCCATGAATTTCGCCGCTGAGCAGCGTAATGACCCAAGCTTAAAATCTTTCTTCCCTGGAGCGAGAAATTCATTAAGCGAAGGCAGATTCTGCGTCCGACATGGTCTTCTTTACCAGAGAAACTTGTCCACGACGGGCGCCCGCTTTCTTCTGGTTGTTCCTGCGTGCCCCCAAACGTCTGTTCTGCGTCTCGCGCATGATGACCCCACCTCTGGCCTTCTAGGCACCACACGAACACTTAGTCACACGAAAGATTGGTTCTATTGGCCGAAAATGAGCAAAACAATTCAGAACTACGTGGCCAGCTGTACGATGTGCCAGAGCCACAAGCGGCCCTCCTCGGGTCCAGTTGGTCACCTGCAACCGGTAAAGCCTCCCGGTTCCCCTTTTGAAAAGGTTAGCATTGATCTGATGGGACCATTTCCACGCTCCTCAAAAGGTAAACGGTGGATAATTGAATGCGCCGACTACCAGTCGTGGTACTGCGAGACGGCAGCAGTCGAGGTTTCGGAGTTCCTGTTGCATTCAGTCATCCTCCCACACGGACCTCCTCGTGTGATAATAAGTAACCATGGACGACAATTTACCGCTGATATTGTTGAATCATTGCTTCGTTTATGTGCCTCCAAGTTCAGACACTCAACTGCGTATCATCCACAAACTAACGGTCTCACCGAGCGCAAAAACCGAACGTTGATCAACATGTTGTCAATGTACGTACAAAAACTGGGATGAAGTGTTACCATTCGTCACGTACGCCTTAAACACAGCGAAACACGAAACGAAAGGCTACAGCCCTTTCTATATGCTCTACGCTCACTCGCCTCGACATACGCTGGACACTATCTTTCTTTTTGTCGTCCATGACGTTTTAACGATTGCGGGAACTTTGTGTCATGCGGAAGAGACACGTCGACCTGCCTGCTTACGTACACTGGTAGCGCAAGAGTCCTACAAAACTTGCTACGACAGTCAACACAGGCATGTAACCTATGCCCCCGGTGATCTAGTGTGGGTGTGGACCCCAATACGCAGACGTGGCTTGAGCCAAAAGCTACTGGCACACTATGCCGGTCTTTTAATGATACCCCGTATCAGAGGTGACGCAAGTTGCCCGCCTGAAGCCGTTATTGTTACAAATGTTACCTTACCTTGTGTAACAATATATATATATATATATATATATATATATATATATATATATTGTGTGTGTGCGTGTGTGGGTGGACAGCGCTGTGGTCTGCTCCTCTTTTGCTTTCGAGCAAGTTGTCATTGCACCGCGTGAAAAATGTTCAACTACTGTAGGGTTCAGTTGGGTCCATTGAGTGCTGCGTAACGTTGTCATGAACAGTGCATAGCAAAGGTACAACAATATGCACACAACATCGTTATTTCGTAAATATTCGTATTTCTCGATCCGGCTGCCTGAAATGGCACTGTTGTGAACGTACCATTAATATAAATAGGAACACATTTCCTCAAACGTAACCACGTTCAGAATAGCTCGCTATAACTGAAATTCTGTTGAACCCGTGAGTCACACGTTGCAGCTATGGAATGCCAAGAAGTCTCATGACCTCCCTTTGGTTACCGGCGTCGCTATGGTAACTTTTTGTCTCCTTTTGGAACGCACGCATGTCAACGTGTCGCTCACCGTGAAACTAGGCCACTGCACAACGTTAACGCAATCACCTAATGGCGGTTTCTACCCCTCGTGTTAGGCCCCGCCGTGGCGGTCTAGTGGCCAAGGCACTTGAATTCTGACCCGCAGGTCGCGGGATCGCATCTCGCCTGTGGCGGCTGCATTTTTGATGGAGGCGAAAATGCTGTAGGCCCGTTTGCTCAGATTCGGGTGCCCGTTAAAGAACCCCGGCTGGTCGAAATTTCCGGAGCCCTCCACTACGGCGTCTCTCATATTTATATGGTGGTTTAGGGACGTTAAACCCCACATATCAACCAAAGCCCTCGTGCTAGTGCTGCCCGTGCAGACTGTCTGGAAAGACCGCTCAGTCATGTAGCTTCATAATATAGTTTGCCTATTCCACAAGCCGTGACCACATCGTTAAATCACCCAAACACAATCAGTCCACCGCCAGCTCAAGTGACTACGCGGAAAGTGCGGGCTTTATATGAACTATCTTTCCCCAACGATCACTGCAGTTTAGCAGGCATTGTGCTAAGCGTTAATGTTTACGTGCGTTCTGCCATAAACGGTGCGTACCCTGTTTGCTCGTTAGCATTTTGTTCATGGATGAGTGGTACCGAACGCAGGCAGTGGCTGTCGGAGATTAGAACTTGCTGGAGCTAGGTTACATGAGGAAAGCAGAGAGAAGCAGAGAGAAGCAGGAGAGAGGTGCGTCAAGGTTGACCAGCTGTGCACATGTGATGGGATGACAAAATAGCGGTAGACCAAGTTGGAAAAGTCAGACAGTTCATGCAGTGTTGCGGGGACACTGAATAATTGAAAAGGTGCGAATGTTATCACTTTTTTTACACAGCGTCTTTATTTCTTTCATGGGTAGACAAATGCACGAGAGCAAGACATCTAGCTGAACACACACAAGGTGACTGAAAAGTCAATGTCATACGTGCTTACAAAAAAGAATACTTTGTTATAAGTTAGATTTATTGCGGGAACAGCACTACACATATAGCACGAGTTTACTGTTCATGAGGAATCGCTCGTTTCCTTCGTGTAAAGTTAGGCTCTATGCACGTCTCACTTTGGCCAAAAACAACGTTAATGTTGTTGTTGTATCATTACCATCAAAGTATGATGGTGGTGATGCTTATCCGCATTCATGCCTAATAGCCGCTAAGAAGACAATAATCGGAGATGTAGCTTATTTGCTATCCAGTGGGTGTATGTTTACTTGCTTTAATAATAATTGCGTACTAGCCACGTTATATGGATTCAAGATAATGCCACACAATGCAGTATCAATAGGCGGGTAAGTTGGACTGCATGCGTGAAATATCAGGTGGGCAAAGTTAGTTTAACGAACATTGTTTGTCTGTGAGACACCCAGCCTCATTCCGGAGCCCTACACAACAACGGCGTCCCTCACAATCACAGCGTGGTTTTCGGAAGTATAACCCCAAGGATTACTAAATATTAGTTGCCTCCGCTATCGTTTAAAGAATTTTTTTCTAGAAATAGTTGCTTTGCTTGTGTAATTAATAAATGAATAAACTTTATTTATAAAGTCCGGCAGTTTTCGCCGGGCAAGGTGGGGGAAGAAGGGATTAACCCCTGTGCCTTCCCACTATCCGTCGATTATGATGGCGGTGCCTCAGGTGACCGCTCGAAGTCCTTGGACCCGGGCGGCATCTCCAGCTTGCCGGATGGCCCAAAGCTGATCGGTCAGCTCTTCGCTGGTGAATGCCGCCTCCCTGCTGACGCCGCGGATCGGCAGCAGTGACCGCCGCTACGACGGAGGCCGGCCCCGACCCTCACGCGGTGGTAGCTGCAGCAATTGGCCTTGGAGTTCGCCCCTGCCTCTGTAGTTGCTTTACTTTGTAGTTGCTTTGTCTTGTGGCAGAAGTATCACCCGCCAGCATTCTTCCTATGTACCCCCCTTACTTTATGCTCCGTAATAGAGCCTGTAAGGTATTTTAAATAAATAAATAAATAAATAAATAAATAAATGCGTCGCGAAGGTAGCGGCGGCAGTGACGTTAAGTTTTCCAGTACACTCCCAAAGCATGTGCCGCATTGAGGCCGTTTCCCCGCACGCTTTACACGCGTCGGTCGGGTATAGATGAGGTTAACACAGGCGTAGGATAGCCGGGCTGGGGTACGTATTTATCTGTAATTCAATGTAACTATAATTTTAGTGCATTGAGAAAGCTTTAAGGACGTGGGTGATGCGTGAATGGATCGTATTCTTTGTCTGCTTCGTTTTCAATAGACGTACGCGCAAGCATTTATTCTGCCAGTCATGTCAACACACTCTTTGTTTTTACACTTCGAATCTAGTTTTTTTTCACTACTATACACTTCAGAGAGAAATCGCTTTGGGCTATACTCTGTCTTTGTCATGCGTGAATTTGCCGAAATCAGCTAAGCCGTAAAACCGCGAGGTATTCATCCACTCTACATTAAACCCCAGGACGCACCATCTCGAGAATTTACTGCGCCATCAAAGAATGTTCCTGTCGCACTTTCTGGTGCAAATAATAAATCTAGTTAGGTCGAAACTGCGGTGGAGGGTGGGAGGGTTTCGAAGCTCTAAATGACGTCGCTAAACATTAAGAAAATAGTTATTGTTTAAAAGCAGACGAAAGCAGGCGATGCAGAAGAATGTCATCATCGCAATTTTTGCAGATCGCCAGGCTTTTTGGCGCCTTTGAGAGAACGTTCTGAACCATAAAAGAGTGTTATTTACGGAATGCCAAGTGGTTTATTTATTTATTTATTTATTAGAATACCCTCAGGGCCCGTAGGGCATTACAGAGGGGGTGGGTACAACATTTCATTACACACAAGAAAAAAAAGATAAAGAAAAGAAACAAGTGTCAGATGCGCAAATCACGAAGGCAACATAAATCAACTAAAAATGTATGAGTAAGAATTCAAGCACATACAAGACAAAGATACATAATGGAAACTGCGTATAGTTACAAACATTGCTGAGAAATTGCAGTCTTGAATAACAAAGGGTCTGTTATTGTTACAACAGAAGAGGGAAGGTGGTTCCAATCGGCGGCTGTTTTCGGTAAGAAGGCTGATGAAAATAATTTGGTGAGGCAAAATGGAATGGCAACTTATGCTGGTGATCAATGCGCGATGAGTGGTATGACAGTTGTGAAATGAGGTCTCGCTTTATTGATGGATTGTGAAAAAATATCTTATGAAAAAATGCAGTCGCACCAGTTTCCTCCGGACAGTTAAATTGGGCAGGTCAAGGTTATATTTCATTTCTGATATGCTAGCAGTACGAGAATAATTAGAACAAATGAACCGAGCTGAGCGGTTCTGAACAGATTCTAACGCGTTTATTAAATTTTGCTGCACGGGATCCCATATAGCGGACGCGTAATCAAGCTTTGGGCGAATTAGTGATCGGTATAGTAGAATTTTTAGGGACAGCGGAGCGCGAGAAAAGTTGCGGCGTAAGTATCCTAGCGTTCGGTTAGCGTTATTACAGATGTAGGTAACATGCGCGTGCCAAGATAGATTGTTGGTAATGTAAACGCTGAGGTACTTATATGAAGAGATATGCTGGAGGGGAACTGCGTTATTTCTGTAGGTACAGGGGGGAGAAATAGATCGCCGGGTTATTGACATGCATTTAGATTTGTTAGAGTTGAGAGTCATAAGCCATTTATTGCACCAGGTTGAGACAGTGTCAAGGTCTGACTGTAGAAATTGGTTATCTGATTCATTGTTTATTTCGCGGTAAATTACACAATTGTCTGCAAATAGCCTTATAGTGGAGTTAATGCTGTCGGGGGGATCATTAATATATATAAGGAAAAGTAAAGGACCTAATACGGAACCTTGGGGTACGCCGGATGTTACTTTAGAAAGAGGTGAGTTATAGTCATTTGTTGTTACAAATTGAGTGCGATTAGTCAGAAAGCATTCAATCCATTTAAGCATGTTCGGGTCAATGTTTAAGGCACTAATTTTCAGGAGGAGTAATTGGTGAGGTACTTTATCGAAAGCTTTTTGAAAGTCAAGAAAAATGCAATGCACAAGTGAGCCGCGATCTAAAGTTGTTGCTATGTCATTAGTAAAATAAAGAAGTTGGGTTTCACATGAGTAACTTTTTCGGAATCCGTGCTGGTAGGGAGTAAAAAGAGAGTTTGATTCTAGTTACTTCAGTGTGTCGGGTAATGGGACACACCGTTAAAAAAATGTGGCAGTAAAACAGAACGCGAAGTATTCAGAGGGGCCCAGACGACGATGCAGAGAGTGTTGGCATTCATTGAAGGGGACTTTTTTAGTGGATTCTTAATTTTGATCACCTCTTCACTGTGGCCCATGCCTACTTCAGGCATGACTCCTCATCGTCGTCAGCCACTGAACGAGCAATTGGCACAAATTTCTTTGCAAATGTTCAGCAGATACCACACTTCTTAGAAGATTGACGAAGAATAGCCTAGCGAATGCCGGCCTACTACGCAGAAATATTATAATAATGTCGTAGTGGGTACCGAGCAAGTGTGTTTGCAGCCGTTACTCAATGAGTGCTTATAAAAGGCTCTGAAAAGCCGCTCTTCTAGCTTTCGTTGTGACTGTGCTGCACTTTTCACGCAGGCCTGGTGTTTCTTTACCTTGTTGTTTACCACCGTAGTTACCTATCTGTATGGAAGTTTGTTTGCATGAATAAACTCATAGTTTGGCCTGAATGTACCGTGAACCAAAATTTATGGCATTTGCGAATTTTTCGACCATGAAATAGTTTTACTTTTTGATACGTTTTTTAACGTTGCTTTTCGCCACTAATAGGAGAGATTTCACGTCTTCTAATGTACTGGGTGCTTCATTTCAGGTATTATTGGTATTTGTTCTTCCGAAGCTATCGGACACAGTATGGTAAAGTTGTCAGTCGGAAAAACAGAAAACATATGACACATGAGTTTTCGTTTGTAACTAAGTCCGGATATTCTCTCTTCGTTGTTATGGTACTTATCGTTTTTTCAGTGTCTACACTCATACGTTTAAGATAACAGTTTTAATCGCGTGTGGATTTCTCTGGGTTTCGTCACACCTGCCATGAACTCGTATCGTCACAAGCGATATATGGGCGTACGTTAACGCTTGCTAGGGCATGTGCTCTGCGAATGTACATGTTCTAAAGAAGCAGTTGATTTGCAGATATGGTCACTTTAGTACCAAAAGTCATTCTTTTTATGCCAATTGGCCTCACATGCGAGAAAAACGGCAAATATAAAATACTAGAATCGCGAGAGGTGTGCACAAGCGAACGGAATGAGGAAATTTAAATTACAGGAAAATTTTGCGTCATTCATACCGGTTATAGCGTGCTGTCTTGATTTAGATAATGGTAAGGTTATATATGACGCCACAAGGAGAACTGAATAACAAGAATAACCATAAACAATGCATAAGGTGATTTTGAGTAAGATGCATTCGCCCCCTCAGTAATGTGTTGACACTCATATTTCTCACCCTGTGTCCATGAAAGTTCAGTAGCCCATGAAAATAACTAGATTCGTAGAAAAGAAAATAAACACGGCAAGTCTCGCTTTCAGAGCAAGGCTCCTCCTTCTGTAAATACAAGACATAGTCAAAAAACATACTATGCGCCCCAAAAAATTCCTCTGAGTACACTACCTTAAAGACAAGATTTAATCATTGCATGTCGTTTGGCTCAAGCAGAGTCACATGCATCTAAAACATACTGAAAAGTACTATATTAACACGCTTCATAATATTATTCTGCTGTGCATTTTAAGGGCAAAGTTTTTTGAAGCGGTACCCGTTCGTTCCTCGTAGTAGTGCGTAACATCTCACGCTTTGACCTGCAAGGTGGTGCTGGTGGGAGATTTCTCCTGTGCTTGTTGAACAATGAAAAATTCGTAGCGTGCGCGTTAACTAAAAGCCAAATTCTCCTGTCTCTCATTCCTCATTAACAGCCATTGGAATGTACATTAAGCACTATATGACAAGAAAGGGTTGCTACGCTATACTCACTGGGTGTAACCTCCTTGGTTTTAGAAAGGTTTAGCGAGCGTGGGGCCGCGATGCCATGAATACACTGAACTAGCATATACCATGAACTCGAGGTGGTTAAAGGTGGGAAGTAGACACGAAGCGCAAGCCGTAAGAAAGTGTGCGTGTGCCACCTCTTGTTTAGTCCTTGAAATTTCCGCTGGATGGCGGTGCTTCTATATGCGTAATATATGATGAAAAGATGCGAGATGGTGGTACTTTGAGTGTTGAGTAGATGGACGAACGGACACACAGACAGATGCACGGACGGATGGATGCATGGACGGACGCAGGGGCGGATGCATTGACGAACGCAGGGATAGGCGCACGGATGGACGTGCGGACGCACCAAGAGACGCACGCATGGACGGGTGGATGGACGCACGGATGGTCACACAGACGGACGTACGCATGGACGGACGGAAGAGAGAACGAATGGACGGATGGATGCTTCGCCCCACTCTCCACCATTCAACCCGTGAATATGCTGCCATGTTTTGTAACACGCTGGCATGCCTTTAAGAAATAACAACCAAGGGAACGAATGTTGCGGATGGATTACTTTGACGGGAAAATTTGAGATTAGTTTCAGATTCGCTGTGCGCCGTAATGTTGTACACAAACTACGTTTAGTGCGTCGCAACTTTCATGCGCATAGCTATGCCGCTGAATATGGGAGTGGCAATGAAGTAGTAACAAGTTGCTTCCGCGTCCCTGCACCTTCTGGTCTTGATATACGCATATTAAGTAAGATATTTGAACACAGTATTCGTATCTTCACGGTCGAACTTTCATCTTTCGGCTTAGCTACATTAGCAATATATCGAGAATATGTCCAGGTGCTTTAGTTGTGTGCCACTTTCCATTCCCTACACACACCATAACTATGCAATGTGGCTCGATCACTCATTATGCGAAAATAACACACATTTTGTTGTTGTTGGGGTTGTTGTTGTCGTTGTTACGGATATTGTAGCTGTAATACTTGTTCTCCAAGCACTCCATTGTGAGAGTGCAGGGCTAACCCACAGAAACAAAGATATAGAACGTCCCTGTTTCGTTAAAAAATCCGTATTCCTATTTATTCATTTAGTTTTGTAGCAGCGCCGGGCAGTTGGGTTGCCACGTTTTTAGAGTATTTATTGGGATGCTTCTATATACTATAGGAAAACGCAATTCTCAAATTGCATTACTGATGAGGTCACGATGAGACTTTTTAATGCACTTCTGAAGTCCTCCTATTTATAAATATTGCTAACTATATTCTTGTCAGAAGATCTTGAGGCTCATAAAGGCTTCGAAAGTTTGAAGACTATACGTATACTTACTATGACAAGGTACTCGCTGATAATCACCTAAGACAACTTCCTTAGCAACTAACATGTCCTGCGTAGGCCTTTTAATGAGAGTTCTGCTGTAAATGTTAGTTTTTATTTACTTTTTTGCAGCACAACCCTATGTGCTAAATTCTGGTCGGTTCCTTTACGCACAGACGAACTGCGTAGACAAAAGAAAAATCAGGCATTTTCGTCTCAACGTTGGCCACTACGGCAGTGCTCCTATATGAGCATGCTGAAAACGGTGTAGTTGTGAAGCAGCTTGGCAATCACCAGTGAGGCCATCTCTTAGTGCGAAGCGCGAGTGTGTGCACGACCTGTAGACGCTGGACTGTTCCAGTATTTTTGTCCCTACCAGCTGTCTGCCTACTACCTGGCGTCGTTATTAAAGTCCCTTGCAAAGTGGTGGAGGTGCTGGGTACGCAAATCTGCAACTTCGTTAGCTGGAAGCTGCCCGCTGCATCAACAATGCCTGATCACAACTGCAAGGCGCCGCCCAGCAAAGCACGGCCCAATCTCAAGTGGTCATCGCGCCTACCACACTGCACCAAAGGGATCTCCCCTTTTTTAGCGGCACCGAGGACCAAGATGTGGAAGACTGGTTGCATCTGTTTCAAAAGACAAGCGCCACCTTGGTCGTGAGACGGTCCACGTCAGTCGCCTCAAGCCCTGCTACGAACATCCTGTTCTCTCGTCACCTTGAGTCGCCAGGATGGCTCGTCTTCATCGCCGGGGTATTGTAGTGGGGAATTCGCAAGGCAATGACTAGTGGGACAATCTCTGAGTGCGAAGCGCGAGCGTGTGCACGAGCTGTAGACGCTGGATTGTTCGAGTATTTTTGTCCATACCGGCTGTCTACCTAATACCTGGCGTCGATATGAAACTTCCTTGCACTGGCACTAAATACAAGTACTTGAATTGCAGCAACAATGAACTAAAATAAAGCCAGACAATTCTATGTCATGTCATCTGCATCACTTATCGTCAGGAAAAAAACACAATGTGTATGGGCTATTATACCCAGACTACCTTTGTATTCAACCCTCACCGGCAAGTGCACGAAGCATATTGTAGTAAAGGGACATCTTAGACAACAAACAGGGTCATTCGCAACATAACCCGAGGAGAAAATGAATACTTACACTATGAATGCAGATGACTTTTTAGGAGCCTGTACTTCACGACAACTGTATTTAACATAAAATAGTAAAGTATACCTAACTATTCCAAGCAAACTTGCAATAATATGTTTTTTCTTGTATTTGTTCAGCAGAATAAGGAATATCTTATTGCTTAATCAGTTTTTTTCGCACACTTTTGTCTCTCTGCGGCAGTCATCGATATAGTTCCTAATGACGTTGAGTAGGTGCGACTCAATATATATGCATGCAATTTAGTTTCATTCGAAGCATTGACGTTTCTCGTGAGTTATTTCTTCTGCTAAGACGACTTTCGTGTTTTCGACACCAACCATAACACGCATTATTTTCATATTAAAAGTCTAAACTGTGCTCCTCCCGTTGCACGCCTTTCACGGGAGTGGAATTGCATCTGAAAAAAAAAGTAAAGTTCCACGCAAGTTGACTATTTGAGCAAAACAATGTTGAATGGCTTTTTCATATACCTAAATGTACAATGAGCAAGGTGTTAAAAAAATATTAAACTTCCTGCTACCGCATATCCGCAATGCTGTAGTTTTTTGGCGCACACAAAAAACATGAAAGA
This sequence comes from Rhipicephalus microplus, assembly GCF_043290135.1. Lineage (NCBI taxonomy): Eukaryota > Metazoa > Arthropoda > Arachnida > Ixodida > Ixodidae > Rhipicephalus > Rhipicephalus microplus. Next base: position 184,672,650 of record NC_134701.1, read on the forward strand.
AATACCTGACACACAGGTGCTAGTACTCCTAAATAAGCGCCTTGTGTGTGTCATGTCTTTCTCTTTCCGTGTGTTTTTTGTGTGCGTGCTAAAAATAACAGTATATTATACCAACGCACTGAAATGCTGCGATAAATGCGAAGCACGTGGTTGTTCCTTTGTTCTGTGTTCTCACTGCTCCATAAACAAATCTAGGTAACTGCTGTTTCCCCAACTCACATGCTCACCTGTTACACTGGCTGAGAGTAAACCAAAGTGATGAAATCAACAACTGCACCAGCTTCTCGCTTCAGCAACTGCCTCCACGCGCCCTGGCTTCTTTCTTCCTGCCTGTTTACCTCACGACGTGGCCGGTTAAATTAGCTTAACGGCCACTCAAGACTGCACGAAAACCACTCAATCCCAAAGTGTTTCTCCTACAACCACTTCTTCCAGCAAGAACATCAGCTGTTGCGATCACTTCGAAAGTTGTAAACGCTTGGTCATTTTCCCCAATGACTACAGCACAGTCATTGTGTGGTTTTGGCAGCATATTTATTATAACTGCAAACGTTTAATTCAGTCTTCGTTTAGTGGCCAAACTGAAAAGGAAAGAGTCCTTTTAGTAGTTGCATCGGTTAAGGGAAACTCTTCCATCTGGTTTTTTGATAGTGGAGAGAAAGCTGTGGTGAGATTACAACAAGGGCCGTTTATGGCACTATAGTTGTCCGCCAGTTCACCGCTTTTTTTCGTAGGTGTGTGAGATCTCATTGCACGCAGCGCTCATTAAACGCAAATGAGCATCACCAAGAAATAAGGCAGGCCTGCGCGGAACGCCCCACACACTTACAGCGAAGGCTGGAAAGACGGCTTCTTTTAGTGTCCGTTCTAAACTCTCTCGGCACAACTAATGGCAAAGTATCCACGACGCCGCTTATCGCAATCATAATTTTGGGAAGTAGGGTAGCACCGACTATGCCGATAATGGTGATTTCGCAGGTAGACGAGATACAGCCGACACATGTGTAACGCATTACTCGTACTTAATTTCTCCCATGGCTGACGACAATTATATTTAGAGCTGAGCACTTCGTAGTTATTGCAAACGTTTAAACAAGACACTATAGAGCTATTCTAGTGTGAAGTTTCTTGTTATTTTATCCTGCTAAACCCTATATTCAAATGCTAACTTGGTTCCTTGCAGGATGACTTGCGAATAGGATATATTTGCACACGAGCTTCAAGCACCGGCATGGCCCCGTAGTATAACACTCGAATAACACACAGAAGGCCCAGATACGAATGCCTTCTGATCGTGGATTTTTTTTTGCTAGGTATAGATCTTTTCTCATTTTGAGTGATTGGTGTTACAGACACAGCCGGTATGGCGGGAAACGGGGGCGCAGTTGTTGTTATCGCATAATTTAGTTCGCTGTAACGGGTATTCAAGAGTAAAGCGTATTGATGCTGGGTTCTATTCAGGCATATACCTACCAAAAAGGATCTTTTAGCATACGCGGTTCCACTTCACAGCATCTTATTCGAAAAATACCTAAGACAATGTTCGGATGTTGGCTTGTTTGCTTCCTCAGCAGCTCCCGGGTGTCATTTGTCTTTTAGAAACTCCAGGCGGAAGGAAGACGAAGTGATTCTCTTGAGGAACACATCTTTCGGTCTGTGCTGTATTTTCTGCGTTCCACAGCGCAACAGCGGGGTCTCCAGCCCCCTACATCGCGGTCATGGATGTACAATCCCCGGAGATCCCGCCCGGTACCAGTTCATCCACGGGCATTGCTTCAAGAAAGCGTGGTAATCCATCTAGTGAGAGTGAGGACACCGAGCCGTACTCTGCATCAGACTACGAGTCCTCGGAAGACGGCTTCGAACCTTTGCTCTACCGCAAGGCCAAACGAAGAATCATGAACGCATCATCGGCATCAAGTACAGCCACTGTGAGGACAGCGCCTTGCGATGCCCCTCACTCCATTCTGTTTGTGCCGCAGACTACTACTGCCAATCTACGCTTCCTCAACAGGCAAGCACTGTCCTTGTACCTTTAAAACATTGTGCCTAACGAGATTAGGGACATCAGGATAAACACGAGGAAGAATATTTTGGCAATCGACGTGAGGAACCCGAGTGCACTGAACACGCTACAGCATGTGTCGGAGCTGGGAAACATCAAAGTCCGATTCATCATACCAGCGAATGGTGACACCGTAACAGGAGTTATCTCGGATATAGACACTTAAATCGCCAATGAGAATTTTCCTGTACTGATAAAACCAGTGAGTGAAAACAACGTCATTGTGCATGCTGGTCGCCTAGGCAACTCTCGTTGTGTGCGAATTACATTCAAGGGTGACTGTCTTCCCTGTAACATGAAGGTTGGCCATTTTCGTCACCAGGTTCGCCCATTTATTCCGAAGCCTAAGCAATGTTTCAAGTGCCAGAAGATTGGCCACGTGAAGGGCGTTTGCAGAAATTCCGCAGTGTGCCCCCGATTCGCTGAACACCACTCAGAAGACGACTGTAGTGCAACTACATTGAAATGCCCCAACTGCCACGACGCTCACAGTGCTTTCTCTAAGGACTGTCCTCAGATTAAAAAAGAGATTTATATTTTGAGGCAAATGGTGTGAGACAACTCGACTCACAGAAAAGCTGCGCAAAAAGTAAGGCGAAGGTGCCGTCATTGTCGAAGGTCCTAACGAAGGACAGTGCAAAATCTAACGAGAAAGTGAAATCGACAGGCGCGGCTCCTAGCACGACAAACAACTGCACTGAAAGAGATCCTGGGAGATCTCTCTCACCAAAGGAATGGCCACCACTTCAGCCTAGACGATCTGTTGCGCCTCAACAGGAGCCACCTACACGACCTATTGAGCCTCAACAGAAGCCGCCTCAAGAACAAGCACAAGATGCTGCAACGGCCGGGAAGCCAGATCATCACGTGATGGTGATGCTAAGATCATTAGTGGACACCATTCGCCTGTTGTTAAGCGACTTGAATACGCCATCAGCCAAAAGTGCCCTTTTAGTACTGTACACGCTTAGTCTAGTGCTAGCAGCCCTGGAATTGACCATGGATAACCTACCACTGTCTTTCAGGGATGAGGTTCGTAAAGCAGCAATACGGCAGTGGAATGCCAGGGGACTGAGATCGTGCATTGGTGACTTTCTTCGATTTGTTTACGTCAATATGTTTCCCGTAATCGTCATCTGTGAGCCGAACTTATCGAGTGCAATACGACTCTCGGGATACGAACCTTTTATGTCGTCTACTGTTACTGAAAGCAGCAAGGTTCTGGTGTACATTCGCCGAGACCTCACTTACATCTTTCAACCTGTACCACCTCATGACGGAAACCAATACGTATGCTTAAGAGTGAAAAAGAGGAGGCTCAACATCACGGTGGTTGGCGCATACCTATCACCATCAAGCCGTTTCGATCAAAAAAGACTACGAGACATCATAGCGTTAACTCCTGACCCGTGTGTTATCAACGGGGATTTTAACGCTCATCATACATTATGTTGAAGTCAGAATACCAACATGAAGGGCAGAAGCTTGGTGTCTTTTGCCTCCGACAATCAACTTTGGTTACTGAACGTTCGCAGTCCTACATTTTTACGTGGCTCAACATGCAATAGCTGTCTCGACTTGGCTTTTGTTTCGCGAAGCCTAGTGAAACATACTGAATGGTTCACGGAAATAGAAACGCACGGGAGTGATCACATTCCAACATACGTCAAGATCAGAGGATTGTCGCCTCCTAAAGTGCGCGACATGGTTAAAAGAGTGGACTGGAAAAAATTTCAGTCTCGTATGGAAGACCAATGCCAAGAACACATATCCGATTTACAAGAGGCCATCCAGAGCACTGTAAAAGAGACTGTGTGTACAATCCCATGCCCTGTAAGATTCATGGACATCGACATAGAGCTGGAGGGGCTTCGAGCCTTGCGACGACGAGCTGAAAGAAGGTACCGGCGCACGAAGGACATAGAAGATTTACGGACTGCTAGACGTATGCAGAAGAAGATCAAACGTCGGTTGGGCAAGCTAGCATTCCAACGCTGGATTACTTTCTAAGAGTCACTCGACCCTCGTAAGCCTTTATCGCAGATATGAACGACGGTTAGAGGTTTGCGGTCATCGCCCATTCCGAAGTCACCATTCAAGTCCTTAGCCTTTTACGAAAATCGACCAGACGTGGACGCTGCTGAAGAGTTCTGCGCCTGATTATCAGGCCAAACTACAGAACGTAGCAGCTAACCACTTTCGAGTAGTTGTCCGCGACCACTGAATTCCTCTATGGACTTCCCGTTCACCATTCAGGAGTTCAAAGCAGCACTAGCTTCATGCAAACGTACCTCTGCACCAGGACCTGACGGAATCTCCTACAGAGCCCTGTGTCATCTGGGTGAGCGCGCGAGAATAGCTCTACTTCAGCTATATAATGATTGTTGGCTAGAGGGCACTGTCCCCTTAAGTTGGAAAACTAGTCGTCTAGTACCATTACTGAAACCTGGCAAATCACCATTCGAACTCTCCTCCTATCACCCGATCGCATTGGCCAGTTGCGTGGGTAAAGTGATGGAGAGAATGATTCTCGGCCGACTCAAGTGGTACTTGGAGTATCATCAGATCTACCCAAATGCCATGGCTGGCTTTCGACGTGGTCGATCATCGATCGATAACGTCATCGACCTAGTCACGTACGTTGAACACGAGAAAGGCCATAAGCGTCTTTGCGCCTCTCTGTTCCTTGACGTCAAAGGAGCCTATGATAACGTGACGCATGAATCCGTCCTTGCTGCTCTAGAAGAGATTGGAGTGGGTGGCCGAATGTTTAAGTGGATACGCAGTTATCTCCAAATGCGATCCTATTTTGTGAGTACAGAGACTGGGAACACGTCTACACATTTCAGTTGTCATGGCGTCCCTCAGGGTGGTGTACTGAGCCCCGTGCTATTCAATATAACACTAATCGCTCTCCATACGCACCTACCAAACAATATTTATCTATCAACATACGCTGATGACATCTGCATATGGACATCTGCGGTAACTCGCCTGCAGTTACGAGCGAGAATACAGAGAGCTGCTACTTCAAATTCTTTGTATTTACGCAATCGAGGCCAGGAAATTTCCTCCGGAAAGTGCGCTCTTCTGGCATTTACGCGCAAACCCATGTCGAATTACAGAGTGTCAATTAACGGTCAAAATATACCATATCGTCAATCTCACAAATTTCTAGGTGTCATAGTCGACAGAGGCTTATCATGGAGCCCTCATGTGTCGTATTTGAAAAAGCGATTGACAGGCATATGCCATCTTTTCAAGTTTCTCGCTGGAAAGACTTGGGGAATGCAGCCTAATGCTATGTTACGACTGTACAGGGTGCTTTTCTTTGGCTTTTTACGATACAGTCTGCCTGCATTATCAAACGCCCTCAAAACAAGTCGACGCATGATACAAAGCGTTCAGGCACAGGCGCTTCGAATATGTCTAGGTCTGCCTCAGGGTACCTCAACAATGGCGACTATAGCTATAGCCAAATACCACCTCGTGCAGACCCATATTGAAATTGAAGCTTTGAGGATACACATAAGGCATGTGGGCCGTAATCCCCATCACCACCTAGCCTCTCTACCAGTGGATAGACCTCATACTTCCTTTTGTCGAACAATAACTACACATGGTGACTCCCTACCAACTGGTTTTACGCCCGCGGCGAGACCTTCAATTCCTCCATGGTGCCTCAGACAGCCAGTCATCTACCTGACAATACCAGGCATCCAGAAAAAAGGTGATTTCTCAATACCAGCCCTCAAGCAGCTCGCATTACTTCTGCTTTACGAGAAGTACCAAGACTGCACCCACGTCTACACCGACGGCTCCGTCCTGCCAAACAGCTCAACTGCGGCGGTCGTTATTCCAACGCACGCCACAACCATCAAATTCAGGACAGCTCATGCAACCACAACAACGGCAGCACAGCTTGCAGCGCTTCGCGCTGCGCTGCGTTTCATTAACGACCAAACCACGCAACGGTGGACGATTTTTTGCGACTGCAAGGCGGCACTGCAGTCACTTCTGTCAAATCTACGCTGTGGTCCACACGAGCAGTTGGTATTTGAAACCGCAGAAATGCTACACCACATAACAGAGAAAGGGCACCACGTTATATTTCAGTGGTTGCGAAGCCACTGTGGAATTATCGGTAACGAACGAGCTGATCAAGCAGCCCGTTCAGCCCATACAGAACACAACGACCAGTCAATACCTCTCTCAAGAACGGACGCTGCTAGGAGGCTCCGCATGCTTGCTCGCCAAGGCTCCATGGCTCTTTGGAATGAGCCTCTCTTTACGCATGCAAGATTACGATCCCTTGATCCAACGTTAAGCATGCAGCTTCCAACAAAAATTCGACGAGGCGACGCTACTGCTCTGTGCAGACTATGGTTGGGAGTCGCGTTTACCCGTGCGTACGCGTTCCGCATAGGTATGGCCGACACCGCCGACTGTGCACACTGTGGAGATGAAGAAACATATCAACATATACTGTGTGACTGCCCAAAATACAACCTGGAAAGACAGCACCTTTCTAATAAACTAAACAGGTTAGATGACCAGCCGCTGTCAGAGGAAAGTATACTGCACCATCGTCATGACTCATCGTCACAGAAGAAAGCCGTGCAAGCGCTACTGGGCTTCTTATGAACTACTGGACGGTCGGAACGCCTCTGAGTGGGCTGATTTTGTGTGTGCGTGTGTGTCGGTGTTTTTCCTCTTAATTATTTTTTTAACTCTTCCTTTCTCTTTCAACTCCCTATTTCCCAACCCCAGTGTAGGGTAGCATACCGGATACTAGCATCTGGTTAACCTCCCTGCCTTCCTCTTTTCTCGTTTCTCTCTTTAGAAACTCCATTGGTGTTTGTGAAGGGTGTCCTCGAATGTGTTTGTAAGCGATGGGCAATCTATCTAGAGCGATCGAAGCTGTTTTCTTTCAGAAATATCAATCAACTTCATCTGCAGTGTTTCTCGTGGATCTATATACCGACTCAAATTCAATGTAGCTTTGTTTCCTAATACGCTTTTTTATTTCACTCAATTTAGTGATATTATCTTTGAGTGACTATATCCAACCAGCATTTTGTGCAATAACCGATAGCGCATATTGCAATATAACAAAAATATTGTCAACTAATGTTTTAAATCTGTTCATATATGCTGGTCGAGTGCACACTGAGATATCAATTCAGACTATAATTCGATCAATGGCTTGTCAGACAATTGCAACAACCCGCTTTGAACGCACTTTGCTCGCGGAACCCCTCGAATGCGTACAATGATGAATTCGAACTTATTCAAAAAAAAAAGCACTGGCATGACTGAAATGTCTGTCCGCTCTTTTCGAGTATGCCTCATATAACAGCAAGTTCATAAGCAGGAACAAGTCTAGATATTCAGTTGTCAAAATTCAGACTCTTTGGTATTCTTATTGTCGTTAAACAAACATCGTCTAATTGCTCATATTTTGTGCTACTAATGTTATAAGACTACATTTTTATTGGTACAGTAGCGTAACAAACGTTGCGTGAGGAAACTCATAGTTGAACAAGAAGAGTTTTCATCGTTAGTATTAAGAAGAAACACGTCACACGTGATACATCGCTATCTGGCAGTTATCCTGAAAAACAGGGCGCGTGCCGTGTGCGCCCCTCTCTGAGGTGATAAGGTGTAGAACGCAAAGCGATGGGTAGGTGCCACGACCATGTCGTCTAAGCAAAGCGTTGGAAACACCTGCCGTTTCGTGCAAGCGTTGCGTGGCCAGCGCCGCGTTATAAAGACTACGATCACTAAAATTACTCATATATGCCATTTCTAGTAAAAATACCCAGACGTAATAGTGACTTCTTGTTAGGGTTACTCAGATATGCGCAATAATTGCTTTTTAATTGTCAATCGCGCAAGTAAGAACGCTGAACCTTAAGCAATGTTGGTGGGCGCTGCGGATGGGGTCGGCCGTTTGTTGTATCGTTTGGTCACTTTGGTGCCGTTTAGGGTACCGTTAAGGGCGGACAAATAGACAAATTCATGGACAGATAGAAAGACAAACAGACCAAACGTTTTCCGTCGAAGGTCCCCAAAAAAGAGTATCGCCTTTAAAAATTGTTTGTGCACTGGTTAGCAGTTTTCGCAGGCTGTAGTGATGACACAGTGATCTGCGACGGTGTTAAAGGGGCGGTGCCCTCAAATTTTGAGGCGAAAACAAGCCTCTTGGGGTTTTATTTTGTATGCTAGGACACACCACAGGAATGGTCTGACAGAGCGAACATTTAGCGTATATTTTATGTCACCTCCAAAATGTATCCAAATGCTCAATGTCTCGACTGAAGTCCATCGTAAGCGCGTCCAGAACTGTCATAGTTTTGTAGGAAGGGCAGCGAAAGTTGCAGTAACGTCACACCAGATCTGTAAGCGTAGGCGTGCGCCGGTTTCCCCGTCAGCGGGAACAGAGGTTCATTGCAGCGCACCCCTTTTCCTTTGTGTCAATTCATGTCTGACTTCGCACCCCCTTATGTCAATGTGTGGGGCCGTGTTTGCACAGCCCCACACATTCGCACACACGTGCCACACAAGCATCTTTGCAGGTGCTTGTGTGGCACGTGTGTGCGAGAAAACCGGCGAGAGCAGACGATAAGCAGCATGACGTGCGTCACATCCTTGTGTGACCATTTGACAAGGATGCACAGCTACGTCACATACCCATTCAGTGCCCAGAAACCGAAATCAAAAATTTTCCGTATAAGAAAGGCGATAATAATAAATTTAGCGAGAATGAATGAACCTCTGTGCGTGTATCATGATTACTGGAGTTATACGAAACACCTGTACCACAGAACGCGCCAGCCACAAAAATGGTGGTACCAGCCCTTTTAAGTGCAAAAATTTTTGCGCAGCGATTGTGTGGTCATGTTTCAAACAGTTCAAACTACGTCCGCAATGCAATTTCGCAGTGTTTAGAGAGCTTCCAGAAAACTCGGTACAGCCAGAAACAACGACCTTATATCGAGTGCGCAAATGCAGCAGCAATGTGCTGTAATACGTCTAGCCTGTGGAACATCGTTTGACGATTGTAGATTATTTCGTTCGTGCTTACCCTAAATTGCAGATTTATAAGTTATCGTACGTGAATACGCGGCATTTCTTTTTAAAAGGCATACTTCTGAATGCCCTTTAACGTGCTCTTTTGCATGTTCAGTGTCATTTATATTATGAAACTGAGGATCGTTAGAAGAAATCAAATGGTTTCCCTATAAGTCATCTGCATCTCCTTCGCTGTGAGCTCTTCTTGGACCAAATGACGCGGCGTTCCTCGGTCTGTTTCCATGACTCCACCGAGTGAATGTCTCATCGTTGTTTGGCTTTAGACGAGAGCGAATTGAATGTGTGGAAGGAACAAAAAGGGAAACTGAATGACCTCGCCACACTAACGTCGAAGAAAAGTGCGCGCTCGGATCGCTTAGCTCGGCGCTCTGTAGCGTGACGACCGTGGTATCGAACCGGACACGTAACGTGGCGGTCACGTCAAGTTCTTGCGGCCGTTATCGCTTCCACGAACATTGACTATCCTCTCTGCATTTCCTAGTTTTGGGGCCTCTTAGTGGCATTCTCCCAATTCTTTTTGTGTCATTTTCTTAGTTTTTAGATGCGGAAGCATCTTATACTCGCGCCTTGTAGTGCGCCGTCCGCGCCGTCCGCGCCGTCCGCACCGCTTCTCGAACATTCGACAGCTGACGCGCGCGCATGCGCCGTCGCCCACTCTTCCACCATCTGTGCGTCCCTTCCTCCTCTACACACCACGCGCGCTTCACTCCTCCACCATCTGTGCACCCTTCCTCCTCTACACACCGCGTTCGACATCTACAATTCTCCTGATTCTCCAGTGGACGCGCATGTGGCGTCGCGCTTCGAGAACATTCAACAGCTGACAGTGCATGCGCCGTCGTGCTGTATATAAACTCAAGGTCGGCGCTCGCTCGCTCAGTTGCCGCTCGTCGGTTGGTTTGTACGGCGCGTCGACGTCCAAGGTCGCGGTGAAATGAATTCCAACGAATCTACAAACACAATGATCGACGTCCCTTCGACCAGCGCCGCCCTTTCGCATACGTGTGTACGTGTTCACTCATTTAACACCCCCTCCTACAACCACGTTAACCAATTTAGCCATCGACCCAAGTAAGTCGCAATTTAACACCCCATTCCACAACCACGTTAACCAATTTAGCCATCGACCCAAGTAAGTCGCACTTTAACACCCAGTTAACCAATTATATGCTCCGCATCCTCCTCAGTGTTCCCCCGAGGGAAGCTGCGGGCAATTTTTTTGTTATTTTCTTTCAGCTGTGATGTCTCTTTCTTTAGTGTTTGAGCTGTTCTCTTAGTTTCTTAATTTACAGATTTTGGTGTGTTCATGCTAGTTCACTGAGGCTATTTAGGAGCACTGCTGGGAGAAAGCCCGAAAACAGAAATTTTTTTTTAAGTAAGCTCACCTCATGTGTTCGTTTCAGGAACAGTGCTGTTGTTATGTATTATTTTTTGTTTCCCACACCTGTGTATTTGTGCTCACATTTAGCCCCAAAAACAGTGTACTCGTAAATACAGATATTATAGAAAGAATTTCTAAATATTTCTGCATTATTACGCAGAAATTGCAACAGCTGCAAACAGGCCAAACTGAACTCATGTGCTCGTAGAAATGTCTTTTTAGGACCCTGTTACGACACAGTAGCCAATCTGGTGAGAGTGTAAATTTTGAATACATATTGGCAAATGTGTCTTACGCGAGAAATCACTCTTCGCATTAAACAGAAAATGCAGAAAATTACTTAAACATGGGACAACCTCCGTTCCTTGCAGGCTGTCTCCTCAACATTAACAAATGTGATGAATTTATTGTAGAGTTTTCATAGCATTTATCCTTAACGTTCAAACAGAAGAATGACGCTGCGAACTATTACACGCACAGCAAGGCTAGCAAGAAAAAATCACAGCACATACACATGGAGTCAATGATGATGAGTGGGGTGAAACTTCGAAGAATTTTATCGGTAAACCGTGAATCATCCACTGATCGGGTCCGTCCACCCGTCTGTCTGTCCGTTTGTCCATGTATGTATGTATGTATGTATGTATGTATGTATGTATGTATGTATGTATGTATGTATGTATGTATGTATGTATGTATGTATGTATGTATGTATGTATGTATGTATGTATGTATGTATGTATGTATGTATGTATGTATGTATGTATGTATGCATGTATGTATGTATGTATGTATGTATGTATGTATGTATGTATGTATGTATGTATGTACGTTTACCTGTCCGTCCGCCCATACAGTTAACACTCCAAGTACTTTCATCTCGCATCTTTCAGCATATATTCATCATATACAAGTACCGCTATCCAGCGGATATTCCCAGGGCTAAGACGAGAGGTGGGTACTAAATACAGGAGACGCACGATCCACGCCTTAAGGAGCTTCGCCCCTAAAAAGCCGTCCCGTGGGCCTCACACTTCATGAGGTCGTGTACTGCAGGCGTGTTAGGAAACGTTTTTAATGATTTAGAGTGCTTGGTACTCTACTATGTGAGGCAGAAGGCCGCCCGCATCTGATAACATCAACTGTGCTTAGAAAAAGTGCTTAACAATTTTAGTATACTTAACTATGGAGGAAAATAAAGCCATCCCAATGCAAAATGTGTTTAGAAACAAAACGATTTCGAGTACTTCGTACTTAACTATGGGACATAACAGCCCGACCAAGAATGATACTGTTTAAAAAAATAAAGTGTTTAGAAAAAGCGGCTAACAATTTAGAGTTCTTGGTACTCTTCGATAGGAGAGCTGAAAGACCTCTATGGCTCCTATGAAGATTCGAAATTAGCCCGCTCATGTTTTAGAGAATTTTATTTCTGAAAAAATCATACATACACAGAATACATTTATGTGTTACATTGTTCGTTCTCACGACAAGATAATTTATCCTAATATACATTCAAATGCAGAACAGGAATTGTTTGTACCTGTAAACAGAAATTCTAACGTGCATAACGAAAACTATGCTCTGGGGTACAAGTCATGAAAATAAACGAAAAACAACAATTAGGAAATGCGTATAAGAATAAATAAATACTTATACAATACTGAATGCAGATTCAGTGAATACACAAACACTAGACTACCTTCACAGTAATGAAGGCAAGGCATGTACACTTTGTTCTTTCTGAGAATAATAAATCGTGTTGACCACCGCAGGAGCAAAGCTTCCTCCCCCAGAATGAATAACCGTTCAGATGTGTCAGCATCATGGTTCTTAAGCGATGTAGCAGAGGAAACATGGCTCTCTGAGGGCGTCCCCGCAGGCATGCCAGTCCCCTCCACTTCCACAATACAAAAGCACCAAAGCACGTTATAAACTCAACAAAAATGTCTCTGTGCCGCGACTGCCATTGCATGCTGACTTGAAACATGCTTGTCACCAAACGCCAGAAAGTACGTGCCACAGGACATTAGTGAGGTACATGATTTAGAGTTTTCGGCCGGCCGAACTGCGGACATGAGGCGGAGGGCGCCACAGCCCACGCCGCAAGGCGGTAGACCGTTGGCAACGCCTGCCATTCTGTCAACCAAGTGAAGTCTCGGACTTCAGCGGGCAGAGTGGTGGTTTTCATGAACCAGCGTCGACTTTTGCGCCATCATTTAAATCATCATTTATATTTTTACATCATCATTAAAATTTTTTACAGCAAAACATTCACATATTTCAGTGGGTGACATATCCATTAGTTCACAGTCTGGCGTGTGTTTAGAAAAAGTGGAGCCGCAGCAGTGGACATGATTGCTTTGAGCTGGCAACCTGCTCAAGCGGTGTTCAATGCATCTACCAAAGAAGAACCTCCATGGTCAGTCAACACGTGGCTATGAGTTTGCGATCAATTACAATACAAATTTTGTTATTCACGTAATTTAAAATAGTACAATGATTGACCACTTCATTTTCAGCGAAGAACCTTTAGTCAAGCTCCGGACTTCCAAATATGTGGTGTATGAGAGGGAGATAAGTTATTTTCAAACTCGAGGGAATTAAAAGAAAAAAAAATTGGCTGCATATTAACGGAGTAAATGATGGAAAGTGGGGCGAAGCATTCGTCTGTCCATGCGTCCATCCGCGCGTGCGCCTGTTCGTGCGTTCGTCCCTGCGTTCGTCCATGCATTCTCCCCTGCGTCCGTTCATGCGTGTATCCATGCATCTGTCTGTGTGTCCGTTCGTCCATCTATTCAACACTCCAAGTACCACCATCTCGCATCTTTTCATTATATATTCCCCATATAAAGGCACCACCTTCCAGCGAACATTCCAAGGACTAAACGGGAGGTGGCACACACACACACTTGCTTACGGCTTGTGCTTGGGGTCTACTTCCCACCTTTAACCACCTCAAGCTCATGGTATATACTAGTTCACTGTATTCATGGCACTGCGGCCCAACGTTCGATAAACCTTTCTAAAACCAAGGAGGTTAAGCCCAGCGAGTATAACGTAGCAACGTTTTCCTGTCAGATAGTGCTCAATGTACATTCCAATGGCTGCTAATGGGGATCGCAGCGTGCGTGTTAGCTAAAAGCCAAATGCACCTGTCTTTCATTTCCCATTAGCAGCCAATGGCATGTACATTGAGCACTATTTTTTTTCAAACAGCGCACAGATGAAATCTCTAACCGGCACCACCTTGGAAGTCAAAATGCTATACTTGTTACACACTACAACGACTACGAGGGACGAACGGGTGCCGTTATAAGAAGCTTTCCCCCTAAAAATTGGCAGATCCCACGTACAGTGGAAATCGAAGATATGCGAAGCACGAATGAGAAATGTTGATATGTCACTTTAAAATCAGCACAACATTACGAGGTGGAGGTAAATGATGCCGTACATGACTTCCGTATCATGATTATCACGTTTGGATATGTCGTTTACCTTCGTCATCTATTCACGTCACGTGATACAATATTTAGTATATGTGGAGCTAAAAAAATGGCCGTGAGCACGCTACGAGCATGGTATATTGTCACGTTCTTACATGCCACGTGTCAGGATTATCATATTTGCACCAGTCATTTATTTCACCATCCTTTGACGTCACGTAACACGAAATGTGGTATATGTGGAGCTAGCAAAACGGCTACGAGCGCATCATGAAGGGCACAATATACTCCAATGTAGAGTTGAAGCACACGCGCACGCTAGGCACAGTAACGCTACGTTGGCTAAATGCGAACACTGTATAGTTTGACGCCAGGCGCGACCAGCGTGCGCCGGCGCGCCCCGACGGCAACCGGCGCGAAATGCGACATGCTGCATTTGGCGCCGATGCGTTACCCAGACAACACTGTGCCTCCCTCTTTTCGTGACGGAGAGATGCCGGACGCGCTGAAAGACGCATGCGTAAAAGCAACACAGCGCGGCGCGCGCCTGCGAGTATTTGGCAGGACCGGCGCCTGGCGTGGCAACGCCGGCGCGACACGACGAAATGAACGCTGGCGAGCACGCGCACTGCGTCACGTCGAAATGCATTGGCGCCTTGCCTGTGGCTTGTAGTCATGGTCTCACATGACACGCACATCATGATTATCATGTTTGCACCAGTCACAGCGCGTACCTTCGTCATCCATTGGCGTCTCGTAATACCAAATTTGATATACGTGAAGCTAGTGAAACGGCCGTGATGGCATCATCAGAGTGGCAGGTAGTCATGTTGTTACATGACATGCATGTCGTGATTATTATGTTCGGATGTGTCATTCACCAATATCGTCTGTTCACGTCGCGTAATACCGAGTTTCATACATGGGAAGCTAGCGAAACGGCCGCGAGCGCCTAATGAGCGTAGCATGTAGTCATGTTGTTAAATGACGCGCATCTTATGTTTATCATGTTTGCACTAGTTTCATACCTTCGTCTCGCCACGGTGGTCTAGTGGCTAAAGTACTCAGCGGCTGACCCGCAGGTCGCGGGATCAAATCCCGGCTGCAGCGGCTGCATTTCTGATGGAGGCGGAAATCTTGTAGGCCCGTGTGCTCAGATTTGGGCGCACGTTAAAGAACCCCAGGTGGTGAAAATTTCCGGAGCCCTCCACTACGGCGTCTCTCATTATCACATGGTGGTTTTGGGATGTTAAACCAAACGTATTATATCAATCAATATCTTCGTCATCCATTCACGTCCCGTAGTACGAAATTCGGTATTTGTGAAGCTAGCGAAACGGCCGCAAACGCATCATGAGCGTGTAATATAGTTATAATTTTGCATCACAGGCGTCTCATAAATCTTATTTGCACCAGTCACATACCTTAGTCATCCCCTCCCGTACCGTAATACCGAATTTCGTATATATGACGCTAACGAAATGGCCGCGAGCAGATCATGAGCTTGGCATGTAGTCTTGTTACATGACACGCATGTGATGATTTTCATGTTAGGGTTTGTCACTTGTGTTAGTCATGCAATCATGTCGTACCATACTAGTTTGGCAACAAGCCATGCGAATGAAACCACCGCAAGCGCTGCTGGACCATGAAATGTAAATCATGACATTCACGGCGCACATGTTATTATTTTCATGTTGTGAGTAGTCATTTATGCTCGTCTTGTAGTCATGTTATGTCATACCAAGTTTGGTAACGATACCATCATCATAACAGCCAGGAGAACAACTAAAAGTCGTCGGTGGATAGATAGATAGATAGATAGATAGATAGATAGATAGATAGATAGATAGATAGATAGACCCATTCAAAGTCGCTGAAGTTCGCTAAGAAGTGCTTCGCCTTTAAAAGAAACACCAAGCACACTGTTATAGAAGACGTTAAACTTCGGTTTTATTTGCTGGTCAAAATCTTCTTATTGTTAGGACTTGTTATCGTATCCACGTATGTAGTTTTTATGTTTTATTTTTATAGAATCAATTCACGAGGATTAGCGATTGCTTCATACGGCTTTCGCCTGGTTTTAGTGTTTTGCTTTGCGCTGATTTCTCACTGTTGCACAGTTCCGCATTCAAGTTAAGTTGCTCATGCAATGCAGCTTCCAAGCCAACACACACATGTAGGGCCTAGAAACTGTACACGAACACCTGAGCAGTGGGAGGCTGTGCTGTCCTGCTTCAAGCCTGAAGAACAGCTCAAGCTGATCAACAGAGGTTGCAAGAAGGCAAAGGTCACAGGGGCCCTGGACTGAGGGCTCCACCTTCACCGGAAAAAGATATTTGTAATAAAGTTTTGCGTTCATTCCAAGTCCTTCTTAACTCTGCTGTGTAACTTACTCCTGCTGCGTGCTTCGAGCTCTTTTTTATTGTTTTACTTTGAAGGTGAAAGCCTCAGATGACTCATCAAACGCCCAATTGTGTGTCTGCGTCCCGGGCCAGCAGCGTTAGTGTGACACAGAAATCACCTTCTCGAGTACATAAAGCATTGTTTGAAAATTGACTTCTCACGCATTGACAGCTTGCTCAAGTTTAGTATATATTTGGTGCATCCTCTCTTGCCCTGTCAACCTATAGCAAGCTGGAATTTGTAGGACTGAAATCCGTTTCAAGAAACGGATGTGTGCTTTAAATTTTTGAAGCTGTGAGGAAGGACTTCTAGCTTTTTAAGTAGCACATGCCGCGTCTACACTTATGGGTATCTCAGTTGCTGCATAAAAAAATGGCAGATCCCACGTAGAGTGGGAATCGATTATATGCGAAGCACGAATGAGAAATATTGATATGTCACTTTAAAATCAGCACAACATTAAAGATGTAGGTAAATGATGCCGTACATGACTTCCGCGTCATGATTATCATGTTTGGATGTTTTGTTTACCTTCGTCATCTATTCACGCTACGTGATACCACGTTTATTAAATGTGGAGCTAGCGAAACGGCCGCAAGCACCCTATGAGCGTCGTGTGTTGTCATGTTCTTACAATGTACGTGTCTCAGGATTATTATGTTTGCACCAGTCATATATTTTGTCATCCATTGACGTCACGTAACACCAAATATAGTATAGGTTGAGCTAGCAACACAGCCGTGAGCGCATAATGAAGAGCCTAATATACTCCTACGTAGCGTTGACGTGCGCGCACACTGGACACAGCGACGCTACGTTAGCGAAACGCGAGCACTCTATATAGTCTGACGCCAGGCACGACCAGCGTCCTTCGGCGCAGCCCGACGGCTAGCGGCGTGAAATCACGACAAGCTGCATTTCGCGCCGATGCATTACCCAGACAACACTGCTTCTCCCTCTTTTCTTGACGGAGGGATGCCGGACGCGCTGAAACGTGCATGCGTCAAAGCAACGTAGCGCGGCGCGCACCTGCTAGCATATGGCAGGACCGGCGCCTGGCATGGCAACGCCGGCGTGACGCGACGAAACGAACGCCGGAGAGCACGAGCACCACGTGATAAAGAAATATATTGGCGCCTTGACTCTGACGTTTAGTCATGTTCTAACATGACACGCATCTCTTGATTATCATTTTTACCAGTCACATACCTTCGTCATCCATCGTTGTCACGTAACACCAAATTTGGCATATGTGAGGCTAGAGGAATGTCCGTGAGCGCATCATCAGTGTGGCATGTAGTCATGTTGTTACATGGCAGGCATGTCATCATTATCATGTATGGATGTGTCATTAACCCATGTCGTCCATTCGTGTCGCTTAAAACCGAGTTTGGTACATGTGAAGCTAGCGAAATTGCCGCGAGCGCATCACGAGCATAGCATGTATACAGACATGTTGTTACATGACACGCATCTTATGTTTATCATGCTTGCACAAGTATAATATCTTCGTCATCCATTCACGTCCCGTAATCCCAAATTTGGTATAAGTGAAGCTAGCGAAACGGCTGCCAGCGCATCATGAGCGTGGCATGCAGTCATGTTTTTACTTAACACGCATCTCATGATTTTCATGTTTGGGTCTGTCGCTTGTGTTCGCCGTGCAATCATGTGATACCATATCAGTTTTGCAACATGCCATGCGAATGAAACCACCACAAGAGCTGCAGAATCTCGAAATGTAAATCTTGACATTCATGAAATAGATATCATGATTTTCATGTTATGACTAGTAGAATATGTTCTTCATACAGTCATGTTATGCCATACCAAGTTTCGTATTTATACCGTTATCGAAACGGCCAAGAGAGCTAAATGTCGTAGGCCGCTAGATAGATAAATAGATAAGTACGCTCAAAGTCGCCGAAGTTTGCTAAGAAATGCTTCGCATTTAAAATAGACTCATCGAGCTGATGTGTTACGGGCTTTCAACGAGGAAGAAGCGGTCAGTATGCTCACCTTCGTTAGCTGTGTCAAAGGCACTCGTGCGCAGTTTCGGTGCAACTTTAGTGGTCGCAAGAGAAGCTTATGGTTGCAGGCGACGCTTGGTAGGTGGGTGGGTTCTAGACCTCTGAGGCACTAGACAAATACACCAAGAGGCCGCAGGAAAACTTCTGCACAGCGTCCGGCAAACAACTCAAAGCGTCGTGCGGTGACTTCACAACTCCTCTGACCAGCCACTAGTCCATGCGAAAGATGTCTCTTATTCAAAAGATTTCGCACACAAGCACTTTAGCGCGCATGCAAGCAAGAGTAAAACCACCAGTTTCTTCTCACGTTATAGCGCGCTTCCACTTTTTACTCCGTTCACCGTCTCAGTGCAGTCAAAACATAGGCACTTTTTCATCATTTCCGTTGTTACCGAATCGACAAAAATGTACTGCGCTGAGCATTCCTAACGTGAGCGAGTGGGCAACAGCGCTGTCCGCGTCACGCAACACCCATCGTCGAAAATATTGCACATCCGCAGCATATGCTCTGTGATACAATCTTTCCATCGTGTGTACCACGTCACGAATACGATTGTTCGTCGTCTGCTGGCCGCATTTTTTGGCGCATCCAGCATATCAAGGTTCATCTGGTAAAAAATTGGTGCGTGAATGCAAAAATGAGTATAAAACAGTTTACAATTGAACCATTTGCTAAGGAAACTGCGAACAAGGAAATTACTGAAAATGCTGGATGATAGTGCTGTCGGCCACGCACTAGCGTGCCCATCCTGGCAGTATATACGGTACTACGCAGCAGGTACAAGGTATATGTAAACTGGTAGTGTAACATCCATAGAAGCCTACGGATTGAGCATTCGGCGGCTCGTGAGGAGGGACCGACTAACAGAAAACATAAATCAGAAAAAACATTGCCCGCAGCTTCCCTCGGGGGAACACTGAGGAGGATGCGGACCGTATAATTGGTTAATGGGGTGTTAAAGTGCGACTTACTTGGGTCGATGGCTAAATTGGTTAACGTGGTTGTGAAATGGGGTGTTAAATTGCGACTTACTTGGGTCGATGGCTAAATTGGTTAACGTGGTTGTAGGAGGGGGTGTTAAATGAGTGAACACGTATACACGTATGCGAAAGGGCGGCGCTGGTCGAAGGGACGTCGATCATTGTGTTTGTGGATTCGTTGGAATTCATTTCACCGCGACCTTGGACGTCGACGCGCCGTACAAACCAACCGACGAGCGGCAACTGAGCGAGCGAGCGCCGACCTTGAGTTTATATACAGCACGACGGCGCATGCACTGTCAGCTGTTGAATGTTCTCGAAGCGCGACGCCACATGCGCGTCCACTGGAGAATCAGGAGAATTGTAGATGTCGAACGCGGTGTGTAGAGGAGGAAGGGTGCACAGATGGTGGAGGAGTGAAGCGCGCGCGGTGTGTAGAGGAGGAAGGGATGCACAGATGGTGGAAGAGTGGGCGACGGCGCATGCGCGCGCGTCAGCTGTCGAATGTTCGAGAAGCGGTGCGGACGGCGCACTACAAGGCGCGAGTATAAGATGCTCCGCATCTAATAAATATGATGTCGCAACCGGAAGCGGTAGCGTTGTCTGACAATTGCCTGCACTTGGCGCAAAATTGAATTTTTACTAAATTGGTGACCTTTCACGTGCCGTTACGAATGTGCAGTTTTGTTGCGCTTTGTTGCTCGCTAATTGTATGCGGTAGAGAAAAGAAACAAAAAAACAAACGTTGTGGAAGCAAAGTTGTTTTATTAGCCAAATGACGAACTTAAAATGTGCACAAGACACTTCGAAGATGCTATAGTGAGAGAACTGTTCACGAGCACGGTAGCCTAATAGTTAGAAAAGTCTTGCTGCCCTATCCTCCAAAATCACTGCAGCTAGGCAGCAGCTTTGAAAATATAGCTCCAGCAGCCGTAGAGTACAGCTTCTCGTTGTTTAGCGTGATGCGTTCAGTCACCAAAGGCGAGGGCATGCCAATTGTGCGTCAGCGAAGGCAGCCGGCAGTCACAGTAACGGCTAACTACACGTTTTGTGGGCTAGTTGCGCTAGTTCAGCGCCGAAATGTCACATCAGAAAACAGCAGTTCAAAAGTAAGTAAACTACTGAAGGTATACGCACGAAACCACCACGGAAAAAGTGAGCGATGCCTTGTTAACCTGGCAATGCACTGAACTAACCACAAGCTCCCCGCCACTCTACACTTATAACACTCGACGAAAAATTGAGGCAATGAGCTATTTAGCCATCTAGGTGTGAGATACGCCGTACAGTATGTTTATATTAAACTTTCACATAAATTACGACTATAGAAATCATATTGAGTTCTTAGTTTTGGCTGTCTGTACCTTACTCACTGCGTCCCGCTTGAATCGTCGGTGGTCGTTGGTGCCGGTGGCGATAGGATTCCGGCACTTTCATTCCAAGCTTCGCGACCCACGCGATTTGACCATGGAAGGTTCGCTTCATGCTTTGTGATTTTCAGGCAAAGCGCTTTAGGCCCAATACTAGACATACGGTAAAAATTGCGTGTTGACATGCCAAGATGTTTGGTGGAGACTGGCACCTGCTGCAATCTGCCCGATGTCCACTGCTAAAATACCTAGATAAAACATATACACTGTGAGGACACAGTGCTACGCCGGGTTAACTTCAATTGTAGTTAGTTGCTTTGCGCTGAAGTTGATTTATGTAGCAGCGTGCAGGGCCAGCATCCTCGCTAGCATCAGCGCTTCAGCTCAGCTACTGGTGTTGCTTGCTAATACGCATGTTCCAGTTGGCATCTTTGCCCAAGTGCAAACAACTGGTTATAAAAATATCTGCAACTCTTCAACATATGTTTGTGCGTGCAACATTGATACATATATTTAGGGTCATTTTATGACGTGTCACTCAATAAAAAAATGCAACGTGGTCACCTTCCATGCTTCATACAACGTCGCTTTGCAGTTACGTAGGATCTGCCGAATATTTTTTGGTTAACAATAATTTTCAACTGGTTCGATGAACTAGCCCCCTTTCTTTCATTTTCTACATGAAAAAAACCTATTATCATTTTTTTACTTAACAATATTCATCAACTACATTGAATTCACTAGAACTGGTAACCACAACAGTCGTTTTTTTCTGGCCTTTTTAACTACACCTATCTCGTACATTAGACCGTGACAAATGAATACCATCTCGTATTGTATCACTCTGTTTCTCTCTATTTTTCGTCTTCTACACACATAACGAAAGGTCTTGACAGTAGTCACAATACTACACTGCACGACATAACACTAATCGATAGAAAGTCGGCTGAACTGGTAACAACAGTCATTTTTTTCTGGCCTTTTTAACTACGCCTATCTCGTACATTAGACCGTGACAAATGAATACCATCTCGTATTGTATCACTCCGTTTCTCTCTCTTTTTCGTCTTCTACACACATAACGAAAGGCCTTGACAGTAGTCACAATACTACATTGCGCGACATAAGACTAATCGATAGGAAGTCGGCTTATGCGTCTTTGAGTTGTGCGCTATCTGTTACCTAATTTCTCTCCTGTCTATTTCGGTACTCGAAAATGACATTTGGAGTTCCGCTCATTTTTTTTCGCTGCTCTATTTCCTGAGTGGGAAGCCTGTGGCAGCCCTACTTCGAAGCCTAAATACAGATATTCTTGTTGACTCTGCCTTCCTATTTGAATCCTGCTCACAGAGGGACGTGGGCTGGCTTTAGAATTTTGTAAGGAAGCCGCATTCGTGCAATGCTGAATGAAGTTGATTGTGTGCTTGTGGCGTGCTCCATACTGTTTACCTCGAACGCGTCTTGTGTTATGGTCGCAGCAAAAACAAATGTTCAGCCGAGAACAAAATACTATCCGAAATATCTGACGCATGAGAACAATTTAACTAAAACAAAAACCTTGCTGCTAAAGATGGAAATGCAGGACTACCAAAACAGATGACACTGATGCGTACAGCTACGATTCAATGGAGGATAACAGCAGTATTCAACGCAGGCCATGAACTCTTGAACTTTTTCTCAATTTATTTTGGAATAATTTCTTTTCTGTTCATTTCATTCTGTTTCTATGCCCCAATAAAAATCGATGTCAATGTTATCTAAAAAAAGCCGACAGTTTTTTTTTATGTCTGAAAGGTTTACGTATAAAAACTTTGCAAAAACACGCTGCTCCTTCGATCGATGAAAGGTATGTTGAAAGTTCTCACGAAGCAGATCGATGCGAACTGTTCGATGTTCACGTTTCCACTGATGGTGATCACCAAGAACATGAAGGTGAAGCAGGTAAATTTTTCAATATGGAGCGCCACTACCACCCCACCTTCTTTCGGGCAGATTGGTCGTAGACACGGTATAAAATAAAGCAGGGTAACAACGCGCAGGACGTTCAAGGGGAACAGGACAACCTAATTATTGCAGTGGCAAGAGCTCGTGTCAAGCAGTAAAGTTTAATGGTTTTACGTACCTCCACGGCTACAGAGGGAGAAGTCAATGGATGTGCAAGATGGCTGCCAGCGTTGACCATGACTGTAGATTTATAGCAAATCCATGAGAAGCAGGAATCTAAACGCAAGTGACCCAAGAAGACAAACAAAAGTGCATACACGCTTGCACACAGACGTCTCTGGTAGCAACATGGTACGTGGAAAGGTCACTTCATACGAAGATTGAAGGGTGAAAAAAAAGTGAGCTGCAGCAAAGCAGGAGGGTGTCCGATATTGTTTTTCATTCATCGTACATTGCGATAACGGCACGAATTCACGACAAGAACAAATTAACCATGGTGCCCTGTTTATTTTTCTCCTCTTTTTTTGCGCTTTGGAAAAAAAGCAAAGATAAGGTTAAAGCAAAGATAAGGATGTAAACTAAAGTATAAATCCAACTAAAACTGAGATTGAACGTACATTGCGCGCGCAATATCATGTCAAGTCCAAACAGTCAGTGATGCAATATACATTACAGCCAGTTTACCATCTTTCCTCCAAATGCGCCTTTTTTTCTGGCTAGCCCATGTGCACCCTAATGTGTAGCGTAGTGCAAAGTCATATTTAATGCATGACGGCGTAATGAAGCATTATATCGCTTTCGCACTCATTTCTGTGTGGAGGTCATGTTTTGCTTATTAAACCATTTTGTGATGTTGACGCACCTTTCATGTTCTTTATCAAACACAAAACACTATCGCTCAATCAACACATATTGCTAATTTATTATGTGAAAATTGGTATGAAATGCGAAGATAATATAGCTATCCGAAACTTGTGTGCTCTGCGGGTGCGTGCTATGCAGTCTACGCGAGACCTATCATTATCGTAAGCGGGTGTATGCCCCACCGAAACTTGTCAAGTCCCACTACTCCCGATTGGTCAGCTGCAAATGAACAAGGTAACAGTTGCCCAACGTACTGCGGTGATCCGAAGACTATGCTCGTGGGTGCCACGAGAGAATGCTAGGGAACGGGAAAGGCAACGGAGAGTGCGAGGACACACTGACATGATAGAACAACTGCCCCAATGACGACAATTGCGTAGATGGATGAGTGCTGCGAATGGTTGGTTTTAGTGTGAGATTGATCTCTAGGTTTCGGCAACTATGTCATGTCTCTGACTGTTTGTGGTTTAAGTCAAACCTTTCTGCGCTTGTAATAACGTAAAAACAACACCGCATGACCTACCTAAAGCCTAACAACACCCTAGAAGCAACCTGTAGAAACAACCTGCATCACCTAGGTAGAGCCCTGAAAAACCTTAATGCAACCTTGTTGTTCCTAATAATAATCACGTTTCACTATTTTAAGCTTCGAGAGACTCGGTGTAAACTTCGCAAAACTTTCTTTATTGAGTTTTGAATTTCCCATGGACAAACTATACCGAACATTCCTATACAGCCTGCTTTATAATCCTATAGCTTCGGTGAATCGAGGTTGTGGCACGTGACTTCCTCGTGATGAACTCCAAAAGTAAAACGAAGTGCACGAGCTGAAACCAAGCTACGTAAAAGTGAGTGTCTATGCGGTGCATCAGATAAGTGGTGCCTTATTTTTATGCGCAAAAGTGCCAGGAGGTAACCCTATCATTTCATTATAAAAATAAAGAACCAATTCATTGATGAAGAACGCTGTCATTCGATATTGCGTAACGTGGTCATAACACGCACGCCCCGTTTTACTTTTTGAGCAGCGGTACTTACGGTATTATACGACAGCCAATCGACGTCGAAATGGCCGACTCCGCTAATTGGTGACATAAACTCTTCTGAAAAAAAAAGGAGGGTCCATACTCTACCTCGCAACAGGAGTTCATCGCTATAGCTAGCCAGACGCTTGCGCATCAAGAAATAGCTCTAGGTATAAATTGCCTTACAATTGGCAGGGTTGGAACCTTTGCGCTTGTTTGGCACAAGATCATATCCCCTCACTTCGTGATACCTTCCTTTTACATAATCTATATGAGAGCCGACAGAAGGAAACACGTAGTGGGATAGTCAGGTTGAACAGTAGAAGTGCCTCAGACAGGCTGGCTGACGTTTTGATAGGAGGACCTGTCTTCGTCAAAGGCACCTTGTCATCCTTGGCGTGCTAGTTTCAAAAGGGTTAATAGTGACGTCATCTTATAGGTGTCACTATTATGGTTACGTCACCAATAAGACGTCTGCATTAACCCTCTTTTCATGCAGAACCGAGGGCCCACTTTCATTTTTAAGTATGCTTGCTATTCGCCCTGAAATTTACAGCAATAAATCAAAGGTACCACCTAGCGTCACTTAGTTACATCTCATGAAGAGCCCAAAGCATTATGCACATTATGTTATCATTTGCGAGGTAAGCTGTTTTAGTAGCGTTACTACGCGAGAAGTTGTAAATGGTTGGTGGGAATCTGTCAAAGAACGAGCGCTCAAAAAGGGCGCGCCGCCAAATTCTCGCGACGAAACGCCGGAGTGACGCCACGAGGTCAACGAAAAAAAAGGAAAACAAACATCTAAAGGCTCCCCGGGCGAGCGACTGTCTCCCCTCGGAAGCGTGGCTTCACCGACGAACCTCCTCACCCCACATCGGTGGCCGAGCAAGCACTCGAAATTTCTAGAAGGAGAGAAGCGTGGCGATGCCGGGTTGAGTCATCCATCGCGAACGGCCTTCCAGCCGTCTCGTCCTCTCCCCAGCCTTCCCTGCGTATCGCGCCGACGAAAGGATGAGAACTTTCTGGAATCTCGCGCGGAAGGTATTTAATCGAGCAGCCGAGACGAAAGATCAGGAGAAGACAGAAGTTAGCGCCAGAGCGCGTAGGGTATCCCGCCGTGTAGTCGGCGAAGGTTTTGTCCGTAGGGACAAAGCAGGAGAAGACGTGAGGTTTCCTGGAAGAGATACTTCGGAGGAGAAGACGGAAGTTAGCGCCAGAGCGCGTAGGGATTCCGCCATGTAGTCGGCGAAGGTTTTGTCCGTAGAGACAAAGCAGGAGAAGATGATTTCCACCTGACGGGTGACGACTCGAGCTACAGGAAAGAGTGTGTGTTTACCGCTATCGAGCGAAGACGCGTGGCAACAGCTGCGTGTGTGAAGCCGACGTGTTCCCGACGAAGAAGTTTGAAGCTTGGAGAGTGGCCAATTGAAGGCGCGAGGTTTCCTGGTTGAGAAACTTCGGTGAGGTTTCCTGGAAGAGAAACTTCGGGGGCCGCGGAACGACAACAATGCCGGACTTTGAGTGAGTGATTCTCAGAAGACTATCATCTAGACTTTTGTTCCAAGAACTTTGGACTAAATCGGTTTTCTATCTCTTTAGTCTTTAAGTGTCTTGGTTGTTCAATGCGTGCGACTGCATTGTAGTGCATATTGTTGTGTGTGTCCGTTGTCTGGAGTGTGGCTGATTGTACTGTGTAGTACGTTGTTTGATTGGTGACATATTGTATGCAACTATTGTGGAGTGTGCATTCTTGTGTATTGTTTTCGATCTGCCATTATTGAGAATATAATTTTGTTTATCAACTCTCGGCTCTGACTTGTTCTTTGGGCCACAGCTGGCGTCCGCTGGCGCGCCATAAAGGACCACTTCTAAATTGTCCACGCTTTCGTGGTGCGGTTCGGGGGGCCGATACTTCGGTCCTTGGAATTAGCCCGGCGATCGCCTCCCTAATTAACGGGACCTGTGTGACAATTAATCTGGCGTCCGCGACAGGACCTTTTGGTGCACAGTGTGTCCAAAGTAATGAGAAAGAGCCCCGAGTGTTGATAGTGCTATCGGAACGATTTTGTGTGTTGTTCAGTGTTCTCGTTAACGAGTGCAGGAGAGTGTTCCGATAGACTGATTTAGGCAGACACTTTTTGCACGCGGCAAGGTTTTATTTGCGAGACACAATGGATCTCGAAAAGTTAGTCACTCTTCGTGAGAAAATGGATCTTTATGGCGCCGAACTACGGAAGTTGGTAAGCCAGAAGGAGAAAGAGGCGGTGGAGAGAGAGAGGTTGGCAGCTGAGAGAGCCAAGGAAGAAAAAGCAGCTGAGTTGGAACGAGAGAGGTTGGTAGCTGAGAGAGCCAAGGAAGAAAAAGCAGCTGAGTTGGAACGAGAGAGTTTGGCAGCTGAAAGGGCCAAGGAAGAAAAGGCAGCTTAGTTGGATTGAGTGCGGTTGGCAGCTGAGAGGGCCAAGAAAAAAAAAGCAGCTGAGTTGGAGAGAGAAAAGCTGGCCGCTGAAAGGGCGAGAGAAGAAAGAGAAGCAAAGGAGCGACAGCTGAAAGAAGAAACAGAGGCAAAAGAGCGACAGCTGAAGGAAGAAAGAGAGCAGCAATTGAAGTTGGAGCTGGAGAGAGAAAAGTTGGCAGCCGAAAGGGCGAGAGAAGAAAAAGAGGCAAAGGAGCGACACCTGAAGGAAGAAAGAGAGCAACAAATGAGGTTGGAGATGGAGAGAGAAAGACTGGCAGCTGAGAGGGCGAAAGAAGAAAGAGAAGCGGAGATGGCTGAAAGGAAACGGCAGCGGCAGCACAAAATGGAACTCGAGCGCCTCCGTTTGCAACAGCGAAGTGAAACTCCCGTCCAAGCTCGAGTTGAAAGCAGCGAACGGGAAGATCATGGTTTCCGCTTGAACCCAAGCAAGCTACTTGTAGCGTTTGATGAAAGGAAGGACGACCTTGACGCGTACCTTCACCGGTTTGAGACAACTGCGAGGAGCCAGAATTGGCCGGAACATCAATGGGCATTTGCTTTGAGTACTTGCTTGAGTGGTGAAGCGCTCAGTGTGTACGGCAAGCTGACGCCGACCGATGCAGCCAACTATGCAAAGGTGAAAGCTTCTCTGTTGAAGCGATTTAGATTTACCGTTGAAGGATTCCGGGACAGATTTCGGACAGGAAAGCGAGCTGATGGTGAGACGGCTACGCAGTACGCCGCCCGACTTAGCCATTATTTCGACAGATGGATTGAACTTTCAGGGACAGCGCAGGAGTACGATGAGCTTAGAGAGCACCTAATTTGAGAACAATTTCTTACTAGTTGCCACCCAAGCCTGTCGCTGTACTTGAAAGAGAGGAAGGCTGAGTCACTTGAAGGAATGCTCGAATTGGCTGATCAATTCCTGGAAGCGCAAGGTGGAACTAATTTGGCCAAGGTCAAGAAGGAGTGTCCCGAAGATTCGAAGAATTCGGCACCCGAACAGAAGAAGCGTGCACCGGAGAGTGTTCCGCGATGTTTTCTGTGTAACCGAGTGGGACATCGCGCGAGCAACTGTCGTACTAACTTTACGAGTTCTACGGTAGTAAAATGTTTCAAGTGGGGTCAGACTGGGCACAAAGCAGACGCTTGTCGGAACGGAGTGAGTCAAACTCACCAGGTATCCTGTGTGCAAGCGGCACCGAAATCCGGTAATAATGCCGTCACAGATGGATTCGTAGAGTTGAAAAATGGGGAGAAAATTTTTATTGTGGGTGCTGTAAGGGCAAAACAGCCAAGCGGTGTTACGAAGGGAATGCCAACGCTGACTGGAAAAGTTTCGGGCAAAAAGGTTACGGTGGTAAGAGATACCGTTAGCTCAGCTGTTATCGCGCGAAGAAAATTGGTACGGGAAAGTGAGTTAACAGCCGAAACGAAACCGGTTTGCCTAATTGACCGTACGGTTCGGATGCTTCCCGAAGCAGAAATTGAGGTTGAAACCCCGTACTTCAGCGGGAAGGTTACTGCGTTATGCATGACGACCCACCTGTACGACCTTGTTATCGGAAACATCGACGGGGCGCGAGGACCGAATGATCCGGAATGTTTGGGAGAAGACCCTAAGATAGAGCCCTCACCAACCCAGCGACCACGAGATACAGTGGAGGAGCATCCCGTGACGGATCTCACTAGAGCCCAAGGTGAAGCTGTGGCGCAAGAGACAGAGAATGAGATGATGATCGTCTTGAATGAGTTCATGGGCCGAGCAGCTGGACTTACGTCGGCACGACCTCAACCGACCGACAGTGTAAAGGTGACGGAGTTGGCCAGCCAGGCCAAATGTCGGGACGTGAACGAGCGGGTGAGTAACCGGGCAGGATCGGTTGAGCGTCATGACCCGTTTGCAGTGTCGGAAGTGACAGCGATGGCTCAGACGCCGCCTCAGATACCGTCGTTGGAAAGGGCTCGCCGGAACAAAACGAGCAAAAACGAGAAGAAGAGATCGAGAGAGCACCGCAAGAAAGGGCGCAAGCGCCGCTCGAAATGCACAGGATAGGGGCTGAGGTCAAATCGGAATGTGTTTGGCATGGCTGAGTGCCATATGTTGTGATAATGTTCTTGTTGTCCTGTGTCACAACTGTATGTCGAGCAAGTCAAAATGTTTGTTACGGTGATGTGATGTACAGTATTGTATAATTGTTGTAATGAGAGAACTTTGTACGTTGGTATTGTCTGGAATATGTGATGGAGTGTTGCATTCATGAACCTGGGGCAATATTTCATGTGTTGTAGAATTGAATTACAATGTACAATTGTATTGAGTGATCTGTTGTGAATGTGACTGGTCATGAGCGACGGACTATGTTACAGTCTTTGAGAGTCTGTGAGTGAGAATTTATTAGAAGGCAGAGAGGTCGGCCTGAGCTAGTTCGCTCTAGCCTGCTACTCTACACAGGGGATAAGGGAAAGGGGAAGGAAAGAGGGATGAAGGGTGATGATGGGGACAAGAAGAGGTGGTGCGTATGTACAGTAGCCACTTAGCATAGTACCCTACAGTCTAGTTTCTAGTCCAGTGGTTTTTATAAAGTCTAGAACAGCCTTTGTAACAGTTTTTGACCCTGTTTGGTCGTTTATTGCAGACAATATGTGGCTTTCACTTAATGGTGTTCGTCCAATGCTTGCCAACGTTGCAGTTAGCATTTTTCTTTGCGCCACGTATGATGCACAGTCACAAAATATGTGAGCTATCATTTCGCACACTTGGCAGCGTTCACAATTTGGGCTGTCCACATGGCCGATTGGGTGGGTGTAGTGGCGAGTGAAGGCGACACCCAGGCCAATTCGGTGCAGTATATTAGCATGTCTTCGGCTGATTTTATCTGGAAGACGAAAATTCATACCGGGTGTGGGGACTGTTCGCGCTCGTTTGTGTGGTTTTGAATATTATGAGATAATATTCTTAAAGTGGGGGGCAGTGTCACAGAACGAGCGCTCAAAAAGGGTGCGCCGCCAAATTCTTGCGACGAAATGCCGGAGTGACGCCACGAGGTTAACGAAAAAAAGGAAAACAAACATCTAAAGGCTCCCCGGGCGCACAACTCTCTCCCCTCGGAAGCGTGGCTTCGCCGACGAACCTCCTCACCCCACATCGGTAACCGAGCAAGCACTCGAAATTTCTAGATGGAAAGAGGCGTGGCGATGCCGGGTTGAGTCATCCATCGCGAACGGCCTTCCAGCCGTCTCGTCCTCTCCCCAGCCTTCGCTGCGTATCGCGCCGACGAAAGGATGAGAACTTTCTGGAATCTCGCGCGGAAGGTATTTAATCGAGCAGCCGAGACGAAAGATCAGGAGAAGACGGACGTTAGCGCCAGAGCGCGTAGGGTATCCCGCCGTGTAGTCGGTGAAGGTTTTGTCCGAAGGGACAAAGCAGGAGAAGACGTGAGGTTTCTTGGAAGAAAAACTTCGGAGGAGAACACGGAAGTTAGCGCCAGAGCGCGTAGGAATTCCGCCGTGTAGTCGGCGAAGGTTTTGTTCGTAGAGACAAGGCAGGAGAAGATGATTTCCACCTGAGGGGTGACGACTCGAGCTACAGGCAAGAGTGTGTGTTTACCGCTATCGAGCGAAGACGCGTGGCAACAGCTGCGTGTGTGAAGCCGACGTGTTTCCGACGAAGAAGTTTGAAGCTTGGAGAGTGGCCAATTGAAGGCGCGAGGTCTCCTGGTAGAGAAACTTCGGCGAGGTTTCCTGGAAGAGAAACTTCGGGGGCCGCGGAACGACAACAACGCCGGACTTTGAGTGAGTGATTCTTGGAAGACTATCATCTAGACTTTTGTTTCAAGAACTTTGGACTAAATAGGTTTTCTATCTCTTTAGTCTTCAAGTGTCTTGGTTGTTCAATGCATGCGACTGCATTGTAGTGCGTATTGTTGTCTGTGTCTGTTGTCTGGAGTGTGGCTGATTGTACTGTGTAGTACGTTGTTTGATTGGTGACATATTGTATGCAACTATTGTGGAGTGTGCATTCTTGTGTATTGTTTTCGATCTGCCATTATTGAGAATATAATTTTGTTTTGGTTATCAACTCTTGGCTCTGACTTGTTCTTTGGGCCACAGCCGGCGTCCGCTGGCGCGCAAAAAAGGACCACTTCTAAATTGCCCACGCTTTCGTGGTGCGGTTCGGGAGGCCGATACTTCGGCCCTTGGAATTAGCCAGGCGATCACCTCCCTAATTAACAGGACTTGTGACAGAATCGGTGCAATATAGTCACACGAACACAATTTTATGGAAGCTCATCACATTAATGCAAAGCAAGCTTCAGTTGTGAACTTGCTTGTCCCGAAGTGCCCGATCACGACCTGATAATTTCAAGGCAGGGAACCAGCAGTGATGTGCGATGTCATTTTGTTTTTTGATGCTATCTGTTCGTCTTACACGCCCTGCGCATTCAAGCAAGTGCCGAGGAGACGACGTGATAGGAATGGTCATATGTGGAAGAGATAATCACCCTTCCCGTTGGCTAAGGGGCCACGTAGCCTTCAAAATGATGAAAGGAACTTCTGAGATGGAGTACAGTGGCTCTACAAGAAAGATAAAACTCTACATAGACGTCGTAAAGCTATACGGTAGTTCTTGTGGGAGGTTCTTGTGGTTAAGCTTTCACCGGAAATCTCGAGCAATTGCGCAAGTTGCGTCAGTGTAGGTGTGTCCACGCCATCTTAAGTAGCACGAGGCACACCACAGTGGCCAATACTCGTTTGTGGTTGAAAGTTTCCCTGGGCACCTTGTAGGTCTCATCGTAATAGTAGCTCTGACACAAAATTTCCTAAAAGAGAGTAAATGCGCATGGTGACTCAGTAATTAGGAAATTCAAGATGATGATGATCAACTAAGCTATGCTTCTGATACTTTGCTTCATGAAGATATGGGAGAAGTACGCTTTGAACAAGTGTTGACTTAGTGCTTATTCTCAAATAAAAGTATGACTGCTCCACCATCGCAAGCACTCTTAAATTTAGGCGTTTTCCAATGAAGCAGAATATTCTGCTGGAATTCATTATTGCGTTGTTGTTGTTGCTTTTTCGATAAAGTATCTTATTTTGTTGAATAAGCCGAAAACTTTAGAGGCCTCACTCAACCAAAAAATTGCGAAAAATAATCACTGCTCAATTACATCACCATAGGCTTCGATGCTGTCACAAGTAAACTAAATACCTGACACCTTGACACCATTGCGGCACAATGCATCCTCGTTGATGATGGCCCAGAGTGGTCATGAGGAAGAGGATGGCGGATGATGGTGATTATGATCAAGCAAGTTTGAGAACGATGTAAGTAAGAAACGTCCACACTAGTTATATTAGTAAATAATTTCATCTAATAAAGAACTTTTTATGGTAACTTGACGCGTTTTTTGTAGAATTTTGCCCCTCTGATATATCCGAGTTACAAAAATTTCTACTTTGGTCCCGGGCGCCAAATGAAATAAGGCCCGCTTTTGTGGTAACTAGCTAGAAGTATAATGTTACAAAATAAATACCCACCTTGTTGTATGGACGATGGAGCAGCTTCATACACACATAAAAAAGTTAGGTTCATCAGGATTTGACTCGTTTTGACGGGTCACTAACAAACGCTAACTAGCCGCGTAACTTTACCCACGCAAACGCTGAGAACTATCACCAACCAACGAAAAGGTAGGAAAAGGTCAGTACTCATCACTGGAAAAGAAAAACAAAAGGAGTAGTTTCTGTATTAGCTACAGAGGCCACAAAGCCAAAACGTCGCCTTTTGCCCTTTGTCTCATTTTACCTCACGTTCCCTACGCATAAAAATAATAATCCAAGCAAAGGTATGCAATATAGCTCCCCTGAAAGCATTTCAAGTTTTGTTAGATGGTTTTTCAACAATTGGGTTTGAATCTCAATACTGAGCACACGTGTCTCAATTTTGGTATTACATTTGCAAAATCCAAGTATGTACTGAGCGTTGTCGGTAAACTGAACCACGCTTGCCAAGTATACATAAACAGTGGCTTAAGATTAAAATACATTTCTTAATTAGGTTATGCTGAGTAATGTTTATATCTAATTCATTTTTGAACACCAATCAACACAGATCGTCATAAATTATTTCTTATCGCGTGTGCTATTGCTTCGCACCACTGCTTTCCAAAAGTACATATAGTCAATATAGCTATTGCAAATAATGTTTGACTGAACTGCTTACTCCTTATTATGGTGCCTATCATGTCATTATACTGAAAAGGAAGATAGAACGCCGTTTGAGTTTGCGATAGATCAATCAAACTTGATGTGTCTTAGTTAGAAACCTAATCGCGAAAAAATATATATGACGCAGCGCCTTTCTTATTGCTGTACTACTGAGCGCCTTCAATAAGGAGGCCAAAAAGCATTTTCGGTCGCTTTTTTCTATACTCTCGTCACCCAGCGCTGCGTAATTGCGTTCATTTCGAAAGCTCCAGAAATAGAACTCTCTACGCCCGATATATATTTTTGTAGCCCAGTATGGCATCAACCAAATAGTCGAAAGGCACGGTCGACTGCGAGAAATTGCACTGCAAAATAAACCTCCCGGGAGGAACCAATTTAGCACTCGGCTACCAATATAAATGTACCACAAAAGGTAGAAAGAAAGAAAAGCTGAACTGAAAGAAGCGCACTGCGTTATTGCGGTCAGGATTTAGAGACTAGCGAAGTACAGTTGACTCACTTTTCCAAATTCTTTATATCCTAGGAAACTAAGTTTTTGGCCAGCCACCTCGCACAAAGAAAGGCAAAGGCTCGGTAAAAGCAGACACAAAAAAAAGTTTATGCTAGTTGGAAGGTTATTATAAGAAGAAATGCGGGAAGCTCATATTTCTTTTTCAAAACAGTGCCTGCGATTATGTGAGGAGTTTTCCCACAAGCACATGGAGGTGTGTTAAAACCAGAGTAGTTCGTATAGCAGTTACACGGGCAAATGGTTTCAGGTGCTAGCTTAAAACAAAGCGCAGTCTTGAAAACACGTGCAGGAACTCGCAGTCGTTCGTGAATGTAAAACAGCTTCTCGCAAGCATATAAGTACAGTCTATGGCCAACGAGCATTATATGCATTCTAATCTATCTATCTATCTATCTATCTATCTATCTATCTATCTATCTATCTATCTATCTATCTATCTATCTATCTATCTATCTATCTATCTATCTATCTATCTATCTATCTATCTATCTATCTAACTATCTATCTATCTATCTATCTATCTATCTATTTATCTATCTATTTATCTATATCTATCTATCTATCTATCTATCTATCTATCAACCTAAGCATAGTCCACTGAAGTTGATCTATGTAGCATCGTCAAAGGCTTTTATTCTTGCGAGCCCCAGCACTTCATATCAGCTCAGCGCTTCAGGTGTTGCTAATTTTAATGTATTAGAAACACCCTGTATTGGCAACTGCAAACAACTGGTTGTATAAAACGTGTGCGGCTAACTAAGGCATGTCTGCGCGTGTATTTGTAGATATATTTAGCGCCACTTTGTAAGGTCTAGTACAACACATAATTTCAACAGTCACCTTCCATTCCCATGCATCGCATAACATCGATACCCAAGGTATACGAGATCAGCCTATCTTTTTTAATATGTGTGTGATGTTACAAGGTTCCCCAGAATGTGTCCACAACTACACTGTTGCCGTCCAGAATATATGTACCTCACTGCTACATAATGGATTTTATCTGAGATTTATGCCGTATGCATAACTGAACCAATTAAAATTTATTACAGGATGTGTGATGAAGTTTTTCATCTGTGTAAAGGGTCACCATCTACAGTGTCATCCAGGAAGCTAACCTATTCAAGGCAGTTGGCGGCAATTTTTTGTCTCTACGGGCATAGTGGCTTCAGCATTCATAAGGGCATGTGCATGACTACCACCGCAAACACGCCTAATTCGTTCGATGAGCTTCGTTAACGCCTCTGGCAGTTCGATTGCCTCGCCACTCTTGCCTCATGAACTCCTTGAAAGAAATATACTTCCTTAGTGCACAGGAACGTTTCAGAAGGAAGATATCTTCCTTCTGAAACGTTTCTGAGCCCTAAGAAAGTATATTTCTCTCAAAAATACAATACCAACTAGCTGAAGTAGCCACTCGTTTGCACTAGTTTTTTCTTTTTTTGTGCGTCTGGTATGTGACTGCATCGGTGACGATGAGTGGCGAATCGCAGAGGGAGAGTTGCTTAATATAGCTGGTCGTGGCATTGGTCACACAGGTGAAAGTAGGCTATACAATTAATGCCTGAAAACAAGTGACACTACTCGAGGCAACTGGACGTCACTGTAATAATATCACGTGATAGGCGTGGCCACATGCAAAGCAAATGGGCTGGTTGTCAGCTCTGTGAGACTGGTTCACCGGGGCAGGTCAAATCCATATCGCAGGGTGCGATTGAAGGAGCGTTTGCTGACAAACTTCATTGTAGGCAGCAGACGGGGTCTAACATGACTTCAGCGTAGGTCGCTGGCGCATCTGCTTCGAAGGATGAATGTATATCGCCTTCGGCGTAACTAAATGAGGCAGCCGCAGGAATCGCTTGGGGAGTCGTGGAGGGAACTTAAACTTAAGTCATCCTACAGTGTGCAAATGCCGCTGGTGACACTCTGGCATGACCACTGTGATTTTATACTTAATCGCTCAGCGAAGGGGAGGAACAAGAGAGGCCTCCGGGTATTGAAGCTCTGGCGGGTCAGCAAATGTCATAAAATAGAACTGCCGTACACTTTCCTGACGCACGAATGACTTAACTTTTGCAGCAACGACTCCAGATTGGATATAGCCCACAAGCCAGTGAGCTCTGCGTCACGTGATCGAGAGTGACAGGTCATCGAATTCTTCAGCCAAAGCTCCTGAGTGTTGGCACAGTGTGATGACCTTAGTCATTGCGCAAAAATTTTCCGCGACAAGCACGGTGAGTGAGAAAGAAGGAACTTTAAATAATTATCTGACGGGTGACTTTCTTAAGCCACCGTTTTCGATGCATTTGATAACTTTATGGACCTTGTAAGAATCAGACAAGATTCAGTTATCTTTGTACAATTTGTAAAAAATTCTCAGATTTTCTGGTCTGCTGCGCCCGTTTCCACAGGCTGTATTGCGCGCAACCTACAAATGGCAGTGTAGCCAAAAACGTTGATGATGGGGTTCTTGAAACCGGTGCAAGCCATAAGAACGAATGCGTGGTTGTCTTACGACAATCCTGCCCCACCCTATGTAGAATATTGAGTGGCTTAGCTTGCCTGCCTCATTCTGTTTTTTTCTTTGCTTTGTTCACATGATTGCAAATTGTGAGCCAGTCCTCCTCATCGCTGCAATCGGCCTTAGTAAATGTAGGTAGATTGTGAATACGACAAACACCAAGACATGTCGGCTTTGCCGGAGAGTGTGTTGGCTGCATGGCATCTTGAGACATGCCTGATGGCATGGTTTGTGATAGATGCAACGAGGGCATCGAATGGGACCTAAGCTGTTTGAAGTGCACAGTACTTCTAAATAGTTTGTAAATGCGTTCATTTGGCTCGGCCATCGGCACTCAGTGACAGTTCGTAATGACAATCATCAGGGTATAACACAAACTTCAAGATAGAGTGGCATTCTGTTCGAAAGAAGCCGCAAAGGACGACATACTGGAATGTGCAGAAGAGGGCAACCTATCACGAAATTTGAAGACCACCTGCCATTGAATGAAAATAAATAGATAGATAGATAGATAGATAGTATATGTATAGATAGATAGATAGATAGATAGATAGATAGATAGATAGATAGATAGATAGATAGATAGATAGATAGATAAATAGATAGATGATACTAAATATAAATATGTGTAAATAGGTAAATAACTTTCTGTTTCATTA
Source organism: Rhipicephalus microplus (assembly GCF_043290135.1). Classification (NCBI taxonomy): domain Eukaryota; kingdom Metazoa; phylum Arthropoda; class Arachnida; order Ixodida; family Ixodidae; genus Rhipicephalus; species Rhipicephalus microplus. Next base: position 184,709,637 of record NC_134701.1, read on the forward strand.
GGCCCTTAAATCAGGTCACTGTGACAGAGTCAATAAAATGATGATTTAATAAGGTGGAACTACTGCCTCTTGGTTTGGGCAACGAAAACGTACAGAAGCGCCAGTGAATTAGCTGTACAGCTGCGCAAAGAGGCTTTCATACATCGTTGTGGTGACTTGATTAATGACTTACGCTAGCACTCGTTATTGAGCCCAATGCAGCATTGCGTCGCTCTGTGTGTGTGACTGTTCTATTATCAGCAAGCATTGACGGCGCTGTGAATCAGCTACTGCTCTGGCGTAATTTGTGGAGATAAGAGACATCTGTTCATGCAGAAGGGCTCTATACACATGTGTGCGTCCTTTCGTGCATTTTCGCGTTTCTGGCCCAATGCATGCGTGAAACTCGTTTTTACAGGTAAGTCAGAGCAGAAAATGCGGAGAAATGTGCAGCTTGCGGTCTCTACGAATGAAGAGCAACTGGTCGCGGTACACTGGATTTGCGCTATGCGAAGCGTGAAACCTAAGCCATCAATCACTGGAGGAGGTTAGCGTGAAAGCTTTAGAGAACGCAATGATTCGTAGGATGACTTTTGATAGCTTAACGTACAAAAAACTTAATCCATATATTGAGTTATTACATGAATGTGAAACAATTTACTGGATACCCCCTCCTACCCCCCTCAAAAAAAAAGAGCCATGCCCCCAATTTGGCGTAGTTTCACTCAATTCTGATGGCCATCTTCATCAAAGTGCAGCGGTAACCTTATTAGAAGTTTTTCTACATAGGAACTTTAGGAACTTGTTAAGGTTGCCCTGTTTGACGAGGTTTTGCGAATTGCACGATGTGTGGAACCAACTGCAATAAACAGGACGACTCGACGTACAAATAAATCAATTCGTCGTTTTCTAAAGCCACTAATCAATCATGAGACGGTAAACAAGATATAAAAACAAACCAGTCGCACCACCAAATAGGCGTAGTTCTAATCAATGCTAACGGCTTTGAGAATGCCTCCTAGGAAACTTCCAGGAACATCCGACATATGGCTACCGCGCATCTTGCTTGGGAGCGAGGATTTCATTTCCGGCCACGAAGACCGCATTTAGATGAAAGCGGAACTGAAAAATATCGGTGTCCTTAGATAGACCTACACACTTGCGAACCGTGGGTGGTAAATGGTATTCTCACAACCACCCACTCCTTCCTCCCCTATGAGACGACTCATAAATACTGTGTCTTTTTGATAAGTTAAGCTACATAAATGATTCCTTGAATGAAGCCAAGGCCAGAGATAGTGTGGCAATTTGTGAAGTCTTACTAACGAGCCATTTCAAGTGATTGTTCATATATGTTGTGGGGACCCACTGGTATGTGAACAGTATCGAGAATGTATGCGACCTCGTAGGACTTCTGGCGTATTCTTATAGTCTTGAATATGTTTCGCGGCATTTATTTTTCAAACGCACCGTATATGGCTGACCTGACTACTTTCATGGCCGAGTACTGATAACCATCCCGATCAATGCCATAGAAATGGCGATTGCCTCAAGCGGACAGTTGTACTCTGCGTTCGCATTGGTTAATCCACTGGCTAAACAGAACATAACTTTTCTGCAATCCAACTTACAATAAAAAGTGTAGCTTTACGTCCCGAAACTATGATCTTTTTATGTCAACTACTGCATTTGAGTGTTCTACCCAACTGCCAGCAATTCTTTCATGCCAACTCCTACTTTTCATCACTAAAACCCGTTCTTTCAGGTTTAGCGCAAGGTACTATACTTGGTCTTTTCCTCTTCTTGAAATTGAACATTCACCATCCTTCTGATTTTTCGACATGCCATCTTTGCTTGTCGTTTAATATGTACTGTGTTTCGGTGTACGTTCAGATTCCTAAGTACCACAACGGATATATAAAAATTTTCAGTGTTTGTTGTTGACACAAGTCCTCTTTGATATGACCGTACAGACAGGTCCACTGTTCAAGGAACACCTGCAGGCACAACATGTTGAAATTCCACCGTACTGTACATGCGTTAGTAAAGTGTCAACTTCGATGCAATCTTTTTAAGCAGTGCTATAGTTGCGAAACGCTGATATACATGATGCAAACTCTTAGGCATCAATGCACAATAATGAATGACGCATACTCCCGTGAAGAAGCTGTTCTCTTTCGTGTGATACCAATTGATGTAATGGAGGGGCATGCCTTTTTCTTAGTGCCGAAGCTTCTTAAAGTGGGGGTCTGTCCGTCCTCCGTCATTGCCTTACGTAGTCACCGGGATGCGAGATGGGAGATGGCGGTACTCAGAGTGTTCACTAGATGTACGCACGGACGGATGCATGGACGGACGCGTTGAGTGGGTATGTACCACAGGCGATGCGAAATGCGATATGGTGGCACTTGGAGTGTTCACTATATTGACGCATATATGGATGGAGGAACAGGCCAGAAGACGGACGGACAGATGGACGGACGCGTGGACGCATGGACGGATGGACGCATGGACAGACGGATGGAAGCATGGATAGACGCACGGATGGTGTCGCAGACGGACGGAAGCAAGAACGAACGGACGGAAGCACGGACGGGCTGACAGACACTTAGGCCCACTCATCATCGTTCGCTCCGTGGATATGCTGTATTTTTTTTTTTAATCTACGACTTGTGTTCTAATGGCCTGCCGCAGAAATCAGCTTCGGACGTGCCGATTCAGGAAGGTTTACAGCTGCTGCTGAACTAGTTTGCGTACGTTCTACTCTCGACTGCGGAATCCTCAGTGTGAGTGCACACTTATAGGAACATCGCTCTGTGTGACTACTAGAGTAAAATCAAAAAGAACATATAACTTAAAAACAATATCTGAGTAGCATCTGCTGGAACTTCAAATATTTTGCAATTGAATAACGACATAGTTCCGCATCATCTAAATTTAACCAGTCATCTTCAAAATTTTTGCTTCAATTTTCAATTTTTGCATGTAATAAGGAGGTAATTCTATGAGTAACGTAGCAAAAAAGCACCAGTAAAATTATATGGCTGACACACAAACACACAAAACACACACACACACACACAAACAAACAAACAATTAGACTACCGTCTACGTTATCTCTGCGCATAAGTACCGAGGCAAAGTGAAAGATTCGCGAGCCGTATTAGGAGCATACAAATGAGACCGGACCTCGACGGTAAGGAAAAGCCGATCACACGGGCAGAAGTCCCACCCTGCGTTATTAAGGTAGCGAAGAACGTGGGCAAAATAGAAGAAAAAAACCACGCTTCCAGAAAGCAGGGCATTAACGAGGATCACCTCTCTGGGCGTTCAAGATGGCGAGATTTAGTGGGCCGAAAATAGATCCGGGTACTCCGTTCCTCCCTGATTAGGGCTCTCAATGAAAGGATAGAAAAGCGGACGTAGGAAGCGGGTCCAAAGGACAAAAGAAACGAGGAGGAATGCTTAGCCCGAGAGTTGCGCAGAGTCGTTAGGAGCTGAGAGGAATGGTGATTCAGTCTTGCAAGGGAATAGCTGTTGAACAACGTGATACCAAATAGAGTAATATCTGGCTATACTGGAATTGCAGGTACACGTACTTTTTATTGGACTTAGGCCGGTGAAAAAAAACGAGAAAGAACGATAATATATTACAGGCTAAAGCAGGATCTGAATTATCATTGCATCTGTATTCTCTATTGCCAACAAAAAACAATAATGAATCCATTCTGTAGGATCCACCTGACATTTAGCTGATTTCCCTTAGGGGAGGTGCAAATCATTCAAGAAGCATGATCATCGTGATCGTCGCCATTTTGTTAGTTTTGGAATGGGTGAATGATAGCCTGATAGCACCCTAATGATAACACTCTTAACGTATGCTAAAATAACACGTATATGCTACAAGTCCCGGTTCACGCAAAAAAAATTGGAATATTCCATGTACAGTGTGAATCGATGATATGCGAAGCACGAATGAGGAAGGTTGATATGTCACTTTAAAATAACCACAACGTTACCAAGTGAAGGTAAATTATGCCGTACATGACTTCCATATCATGATTATCATGTTTGGATGTGTCATTTACCTTCCTCATCTATTCACGTCACGAGATGCCAAATTTAGTATATGTGAAGCTAACGAAACAGCCGAGAACATGCTATGAACGTGGTATGTTGTCATGTTCTTGCATGACACGCGTGTCATTATTATCATGTTTGTATCAGTCATATACCATCGTCATCCATTTACGTCACGTAACACCAAATGTGGTATATGTGGAGCTAGCCAAAGGACCGCGAGTGCATCATGAATGGCCCAATATACTCAAACGTGACGTTGACGCGCACGCATGCTGGGCACAGCGACGCTATACGTTAGCTAAACCTGAGAGAGAGAGAGAGAGACCACTTTATTTATCTCATCTTAAGGAAAAAGGGCGGTGAGAAGCCGAGCAATCCTACTTGCTGTAGGCCTCTTCTACCACCCCAGTCCACCTCAGAATAGCTTCCTGAAGGTTGAGGTTGTAGCTACACATGGTTGCCTCCCTCAGAACTCTATAGTCTCGCGCCATGCGTGGCCGAGGCGACCAGTGTCCATCGGTGCGGCCTGATTGGATTGGATAAACTTTTATTTGGTCCTCCAAAACACAGATCACTGTGTTGCGGGCAGCTCCCACGTGGGGACTGAGATGCCGAGCTCCTCAGCCGCCTCGCGGGCCTGACGGCAATCAGCGCGAAAGGCGACGTGCTGCATTTCGCACCGATGCGTCGCCCAGCCAGCACCGCGTCTGCATTTTTTTGTGTGTGACAGAGGGACGCTGAACGCGCTAAAACGCGCATGCGTCAAAGCAATGCAACGTGGCGCGGCGTGCACCTGCAAGTATATGGCAGGACCGGCGCCTGGCGTGGCAACGCCGGCGTGACGCGACGAAATAAACGCCGGCAAGCACGCGCCCCACGTTATGTCGAAACGTATTGGCGTGCCTGGAATGTGGCATGTAGTCATGTTCTCACATGACACGCATCTCATGGATAGTAAATTTGCACCTGTCACATGCCTTCGTCATGCATTGCCATGATGTAATACCAAATTTGGCATATGTGAAGCTAGCGAAACGGCCGCGAGCGCATCAAGAGCGTAGCATGTAGTCAATGTAGTCATGTTATTACAAGACACGCATGTCATAGTTTTCTTTTTAGGGTCTGTCTATTGTGTTTATCATGCAATCATGCCATACCAGTTTTGCAACATGTCATGTGAACGAAACTACCACAAGAGCAGCAAGGCATCGAATTATAAATCAGGACACTAATAACGTACATATGATTTTCATGCTATGACTAGTCAAATATGCTCGTCATACAGTCATGTTATACCATACCAAGTTGAGTATTGATTGCATTATCCAAATGGCCAGGAGAGTCAAAAGCCTTAGACAGACAGACAGACAGACAGACTGACAGACAGACAGACAGACAGACAGACAGACAGACAGACAGACAGACAGACAGACAGACAGACAGACAGACAGACAGACAGACAGACAGACAGACAGACAGACAGACAGACAGATAGATAGATAGATAGATAGATAGATAGATAGATAGATAGATAGATAGATAGATAGATAGATAGATAGATAGATACGCTCAAAGTCGCCGAAGCTCGCTAAGAAATGCTTCGCATTTAAAAAAAAGAGCAGAGAGGAAACCAGGTAATGCAACACTGACAAACAGGAGTATCGGTTAGCTAGCGAGAGTTCATGAGCGGTATTATTGAATACAGAAAAAGACTGGAACAAGAACAAAAACAAAATCCAGCCCCTGGGTGTCAAAACACTCTACTGTTTCTCCAAGTGCCATGGTGGCCTAGTCGTTATGGCGCCATTTGCCGAAATTAAAGTCACTGGATTGAATCTCAGTCGCGTTAGCGGCATTCCGATGGACGAACAATGCTGGAGACCTATTTTTTACTTAACGTGCACCTAAACCTAAAATTTCCTGAGTCTTACACAAAACCGTGTTTGATAGGACATGTTTGTGTACGGCTCCTAACACTCCGACAATTAATACTGTTGTACTAATTTTGCAGACTGCCGAAAAAAAGGCAATATAGACTACCACTTTGAGAACGCCGTAGTTATGTTGTGGTACACGCTTGAATAGAATCCATTTTTTCTCGAGACACACACACACACGAAAACGCGAAATTGCAATCAGGTTACAAGTTGCACCGTAATCACCGTCAATGTGACCATGGCCGCAGAGCAGACAGCCTGACCCAGTAATCGCAGCAATCCACGGCGAGTTCAAGAAGACACATAAGAGACGAGAAGCACGGCCTTATGTGTGTTGTTATATTCTTCTGGTAGGCGGTGTTGCTGTGTCTCACACACAGCTCAAACTTATTTTCCTTCTCCATACAAATTCCCGAGAACAAGCACATCAGACGCAATTCATTTTCATTTCATATTGTTTTGCTTTTTTTTGCCGACACTGGTAGATCCCCCAGAGCAAAAGCTCATGGCAGCCACTTTCTTTATGTGGTGAGAAAATTCTCGTCAGTGAAATTTAAACTGTTGAGATCTATGTGTTATGTTTATACTTATACAGCGAGGAAAAACGATCGAAGAAGAACGAGCAGAAATGCATGTGTTGTGATAATAAATTATTTCATCAGCACAAGGACCACGGTGATAGGCAGCGCTAGAACGAATACGCGACTACTAGTTGTCTATTCATACATCCCAAAGCTTTATTTAGTTCTCTCTTTTTTCCCTTCGTATTTAGTAATGGATGATTCTCTGCTATAATTTTCATAGTTTATGAAGAGGACAAAGTGATTCTGGTGTAGAACACTGTTGGCAGTATCTGTAAATTTTACAAGTTTTTCTGTGGCTTTGTGGAAGACACTATTCCAATGAATGTTGCGATGGACGTGGATTCGCCTGGGCTACCACCCCAACCATCGACAACTTCTGCCGCTGCTACGAGAAAGCGTACGATCCACCCGAGTGATGCCGACAGCGAGGACACGCTGATTTACTCTATGGCCAGCGACGAAAGCTGTGACAAAGGTGACTTCATGCCTGTGACAAAGCGTCAGCCTAAAGGAAGACTAGTGATGCCGTCTCCATCAACAAGTAAGAATGCTACGAAGATGCGAGAGCCTCCGATTTTCTCAATTCACCTTGTGCCGGTCGATACGGCTCACAGTCTTAACCGACTCAATCGTCGAGCCATGTGTACGTCTCTTGAAACACTCGCTCAGGGACAGATCGCGGATGTGCGGATCAATGGCCTTAAGAATATTCTCGCCATAGACGTCAGTCAACGAAGCACATTGGAAGTGTGGAGCAACGTCAAGATGTTGGAGATCATCAACGATCGCTCATACACACCTGATGGCCATGACTCTACTGCAGGCGTTATTTAGGATGTCGAGACATTTCCCTCAGCGAAAGTAACTTCGCTTCTCTCATCAAACCAGTGTTTGCAGAACTTACCATACTACAAGCCCGTCACCTTGGCAAATAACGCTGCGTGAAGCTCGTGTTCAAAGGCGACAGCCTTCCATCGCTTGTCAAGGTTGGCCATTTTCGACACGCTGTGCGAGCCCTCGTACCGAAGACCCTGCAATGCCAGAAATGTTATAGTTTGGGACACGTCAGTGCTGTTTGTACAAGCCCTACTGGGTGCTTGCTACGCTCAGAATCACATAGCGCAGACGCTTGTTAGGCAGAACTTCGTAAGTGTCGAAACTGTCACGGCTCTCACGATGCATCGTCAAAAGATAGCCCAAGGATGAAAAAAATGGCAGCATATCCAAGGAGTGAACAATGGAGAGTGGGGCGAAGCATCCTTCTGTCCATTCGTTCTTGCTTCTGTCCGTCCCTGCGTGCGTCTGTGTGGCCGCCCATACGTCCATCCGCCCGTCCATGCGTGCGTCTGTTCGTGCGTCCGTACGTACATCTGTGCGTCCGTCCTTGCGTTCATCCATGCATCCGCTCCTGCGTCCGTCCATGCGTCCATCCGTCCGTGCAATCATCCGTGCGTCCATCCTTGAGTCTGTCAGTGTGTCCGTTCGTCCACCTATTCAACACTCCAAGTACCACCATGTCGCACATTTTCATCATATATTTCTAATATAGAAGCACCTCCATCCAGCGGACATTTCAAGGACTAAACGAGAGGTGGCACACGCACACTTTCTTACGGCTTGCACTTCCGGTCTACTTCCACCCTTAACCACCTCGAGTTCACGGTAATTACTAGTTCACTTTATTCTTGGCACTGCGGTCTAACGATCGCTAAACCTTTCTAAAACCAAGGAGGTTACGCCCAGCAAGTATAGTGTAGCAACCCTTTCTTGTCAGATAGTGCTCAATACACATGCCCATGGCTGCTAAGGGGGAATGAGAGACAAAAGAATTCGGATTTTGATTAACGCGGACACTGCGAATTAGGTATTCTTCAACAGAACACAGAAGAAATCTCACACCGGCAACACCTTGGAGGTAAAATAGTAAGACTGGTTATGCACTACTACTACGACTACGAGGGACGAACGGGTGCCGCTACAAGGAGCTTCGCTTCTAAAAGTAAATGCCAGTGTTCAGGGAAATGGTCCGGGATGGCTCAACTCACAGAAGAACACCGACAAAGTACGACGCCAGCTATCTCGTCGCTGCAGTGGCACCTGAGGTGGCCCAGCGCCAAAGCAAGAATTTCAGCTCACCAAATGATAGCCGGCATACCACCTCAAGCGTCCAGACACGCCGACGACAAACCATCCAAGGAAGACAAGAGCAACAGCGGCTCACCTGACGCATGGCCAGCGCTGCCGGTGACACACCCACCGTCTGAGCCACCGCATCGCTCGTCTACAATCACTTCCGACGGAACGAGAATACGGTGAGTAGACATAAGAAAATCGTAGCCATTGTAAAGGCCCTCATGAATATCACAAACACAGTGATAGCTGGGATAGCTTGGAATACTTCTTGGACATCTCAAAAACAGCGCGAAAACGAAGCGTACAAAAGAAGAAAATTCACACCATCTTTCCAAAGGGAACCCTGATGGGATACGAAGCAGCAGCGTTGCGCACCGATAACGTCTAGAAAAGAAGGAAGGAATCAACAAAAAGAAAGGAGGGTTGTTAATCAGAAAGACATGCGTTTGGCTACCATATACTGGGGGATTACGGAAGGAGACTAAAAGGAGAGAAAAAGGGAAGAAAAGGAAAGGAAAAACCTAGAGACAGACAGTAAATGCATTGCATCATGTAGAACTTAAGCGCAAGTCAGCGGCATTCACACAAACCCGTCATCCTCAAGAAACACAAGATGGCTTTCACTGCCTTGTGGGCTTTCAAGGGATGTGGACGGTGCTGTAATAGCACCTGCATAGAAAGAGGCCGATCATCCAGTCGCCGGAATGCGTTGGAAAATCGAGCGTTGAGCAGCGCAACGCGGGTAGTGCGCTGAGCGCTGGAAGCTTCGTTAGAAGCATTGTTCTTGTTCATCACAGATAAGCGAGCCGAAAGAGTGTTAGCAATTGATGTGGCCTCTTGTGTTGCGAGTGATAGAGTGGGTGAAGCGAGTTGACATGTACGGAAATGTTTAAACCTATACGTACATTAGGCACGCATCAGGTTTATTGAGAGTCGGCAGTGTGGCGAGGGGTGCTAGCGGTAGTGGTGTGCGGTGCGGTAGCGGCAGGTGCTGTGCGCGAACAGAAAAGCTGCGGGAGCTGTGGCGAGCGTGTGGCAGACGAGGGAGAAAGTGAGTTCAGCGTGAACTGCGAGGGGAGCGTGTCGTCAACGCGTAGCTGCGGCGTGACCTACTTAAAACCGGAATCACTCGGTGGATTTCAAGCTGGACGGTTGGGCCCTTGCGGTCTCTGACGCCAGCGTAGCTCCCGCCGACTGGTTCGCCCTCCGCAGTGTCCTGACGCCGTGCAGCTCTCGCATTGTGGTGCCCCGCCCTTAGACGGCTTCGACCGGATCACCACTTTCCCATCTCCTTCAACTTTCCGTCGCTTGCCTCTCTATTTCTTCATCTATCTCTTTCTAATCTTTTCATCCCACCTTACCCCCACCCCTATAAGGCACTGCGCCATGTCGCCTATAGGCAGACAGAAATTAGGTGCCTTCTTCCTTTCCTTACAACCACTACCACCACCTCTTAAGACCGTTCCGACACCGGCGGCGAGGGAAGCGCGTTGTGGTGCGTTCGTACGAACGCACGAATGAACAGCGTTACACAGGCCAGTCAGAGTGCTGCTTCACATCTCATTCAAAAGCATATCAACACTTTTCTTCTATCTTCTGCTGACGTCTCGTTTTTCGAGCTGTTCTTTGGTCGTTAAAGTGACATCTAGAGCATGCAGTCCTTATTAAAGCTTCTGTATAGGGTTGCGTTATTCTGAGGGAATTTGTGGTCGCTTCGTGCCATAAATACCTGGTGACAGTACACAGCGTATGCATAAGAAGAAGAGGAAAATGTAATATTTAGCGACAAGTATCTACCATTCAATAGATGAAGCAAAATGCATCTAAAGGAGTTGCTCGTGTGCGCGCATCGAAGTTACGTAGCAGCAGATGAACTGGTAAACAGGCTTATATTGAACATTGACATCTAACTATGTTCCAGAGTGGTCAACATATGCCAGCTATATTTAAAAGATACACGTGCTTTGCACAAAAATATGTCTGCCTAAGTGATAAAAAAGAAGAAAATATTTCTGCATTATAAATGACTTGGTATTCAATGTTTCAGGCATTGAAAAATAAAAATGATTATATCCCAAGCTGCACCGCTAAAAGCAGAGCTATTCCATTTGGAATGCGTATATAAGCAGATCAGAATTAAGCCCTAGAAGCTGGAATAATCAGTCTTGTGCACCTCGCCCAAAACGTGATCATTTCGGCAGCGGGGAAATAAAAGAAAGGCTGTTTGAAAGGCTGAGGACTGTTTGCAGAGGAAATGAACGATATTCATAGAGATTATGTAAAGACAACGTTTTCGAAAAAAAATAAAAAATTGTGCAGCTTGAGAACGTACGTTTCGTAACTGAGACAGCGGAAAATTTGTTGGCGGTAGAACTCAATTATATATCTAGTGCGCTCAGTTTGTAATGGTTCGCCGCAGGTTCGTATGCGACGTGAAAACTTAGGTTTGGAGCAGGTGTGTTGCGTAGTACGAAAGTCTATTTTATAGAACGGAGTGAATTTTATTCTACAATAATGCCTCCTCTGTGGAGCGCAGTGTGTTCAATACCAGTACGAAGGTAGTGAGTGTCTGCGAAAGTACCAACATATGCCGTTTTCTCAGGCACGTCTTAGGTTTCATTGTTTGATCTACTCCATTCCATAGCTATTGCATGATTGGAAATCCCGAGTGAAATATCTTCTCGCGCTTTGTTGAGAACTATGAGGCTTGGTTTATTACACCAAAAAATGGTCCTTTTTTCATACAATATTACTTGTATTGTACGAACGAACTATCGGATGGACGAGCGCATGAACAAACAGACAGACAGACAGACAGACAGACAGACAGACAGACAGCGAGAAAAACGGACTGATGGACAGATGGATGGACGGATGGACAAACAGACAGAGAGACAGGCGCACGGACAGATGGATCGATTAACGGACAAATAGACAGACAGAGAGACGGAAGGACGAACGCAACCATTGGATGGGATGGACGATTCAGGGTTTATTGATAAAACCCTCCGAAGCTTCGCCCCAATCATCATCACTCACTCCATGGCTATGCTGTGATATTTCGTTTAATTATTTTTTATTTATTTCTCACTCTCTCTTGGTATTGCTGCTCCAGTCTAGCGTAGCTATTGCATACCACACTGTACCAAATTAGGACGAAGAAAGAACGGGTAGTTCATAAAGACGATCACTTTTGTTGACGACTTGTAAGGTTCGGGCATAAGTATTTCCAATTTCAACATTACACTGCGATTGCGCGGGTTCAATGCGACACATTTTCAATTTTTGCCTGCTTCTGTACGGTGGTTCTATGACGTTCGGTATTTATGATATTATTATGAGTATACAATATATTATATTTACTTATTGATAGTTAGGGCATGGTTCGATAAACAACCAAAAAAGACTATAAATGCGCAAATGTATATCGGCCTCGTGCACTGTGCTTTTATACTTACTAGAGTGTACGACCTCGTTAAGTAGCACCAAGACTGAAGAAAAAACACGGGAAGAGAAGAGACAAAAATGTCGGCGTAAACAGCATACAATAAGAAGTCAAAGAAGCAGAAACAAGGCTATCTCAACGCATGGATCACGTTTTTCGCCTTAACCCGCAGCTCAGTATAAGCGGCAATTCACATCATAGAGATATCCGAGAGCCTACGAAACACATGGCTATCCAGAGACCGCTTAAAAGGAGCTCTGTCTCCTTGAGACGCTGTGTGACAACGTAAGCGCAAGGGTGTTAGCCAAGAGGGGTGAAGAAAAAAAGCGAAGCTCAGCCTCCGGCACGCTAACCCTGCCGGCGGGCATTCTTGTCTTGAATTGTATAGTCGAACTTTCGCTACGCATCTTGGACAAAGAAGACGTTTCTTCTGGTGGTATACGTTTCTGTGCTTCCCGGCCCTTTGTCATTTTGCACAAGTAAGTGGCTACGAAGACAAGTCGCAGAAAGTTTCGCCTTTGCGGTGAATGCGAAAGGCTGGCGCGATTTCCGCTCAGTGCATGGGATACACTTGATCTATACGCTCGTATCTCAGTGGTAGACAGATGAATGGACAACTCCCTCGTTCTGTGCAAAGAAGGGTGGGCGCTATTGTGCAGCTATTCACAACACGCATCTTACGCGTCATTCCTACCTCTAATGCTTAGTCACTCGTGTGATAATCTTTTTTTGTGCTTGTGGAGGACATTTGACCTAGACCGCAAAAGTTTCATAACAGTCTTGTTTCTGGTTGATATATGTCCCGTCATTTCAGATTGTGAACTGATCCTACAGGCTTTCTTCGCATTCGATGTATGCATCCTTCACTGCCTCCCCCACCAAATATTTAGGTACTTAATATTTTTTTCTGGGTACGCAATCAGAGGCACCGCAATATTTCGGTATACTTCGAATTTCGTATCACCTCCACGATCTTTCTAGTTTTATTTAAGCGACAATATTATGAAAGGTTGCCACCATGCGATTTCATAATATCGGCGCTAACTTTGGCGCTATGTAAAAAAACCCCGTGATGACGTAAAAGCCAAGCATGAATAATGCAAAAACGTATCGCCATGACACAACCACACTAGCCCTCTGCGAGATGGGGCAGAGGACATGCACAAGCGTACTGGGCTGCTCACACTAGCCGCCCATGCTGACAAATGTGTGGTAAGCCTCACGAGAAGAAAGGCTTACCTGACAAACAAATCCCACGTAAACTTCTTCACAGTACCGAAGTTAGGGGAGGGGGGGAATTAAAAAGAAGGAATGACAGAGATAATTGCAAGTACTCAGACTGGCTAGCTACCCTGTGCTGGGGAAAGTGGTAAATGGAATAAAAGGTGATGACAAAGCTAAGTTACAAAACAAAATGAAAAGTTGCAATCAGTGGTTTTCTTGAGCCACCCCTGGTCAGATTTGTGCACAAAAATAAAAAAAAACAAAGACTGAAATGAGTACAGTGTGCTATAAATACATTGCTGTCAGGCCGAATCACAACTAAAAATAATGGTAAATGAGTAAATGTCTATAAAAGGCAAACGCGTGAGGAAGAGACTGAAAGAATAGGTGGATCCCCCGCTTTTCGCTTCACCTTTAAGAGGTGAATGCGAAAGCGATATCCTGTTCCTGGTGCACATTTCGACCACTTAGTGCATACTTTTTATCTTATGATGTTACTCTAAAAGTTTAAATTGTGGATTACTACAATGTAAACAATAAAGTTGAAAGTGGCTTGTGTCTATGAATTTTTCGCGTATTGCTGCATTCTATGTAATAGGTAGCATGCATTGAACCAAGATAAACTATGTGGGTGAAATGCTTTTGAACTTGCTATGGAGCAAGTGAGCTGATTAGATTAAGAAGTTTGTACGTTTAATGTGGCAGCAAAAAGAGCAGCGCGGGGTTGTTTGGCGGTAGCAAAATGGGAGAGATCTCTGCCCTGCAGTGAGCATAGGCTGGCTGCTTATGATAATGAGGGCGTTGCTGTTGAAGCGGCCGGCCTTAAACAAGAAACAAGACTGGATTATATTAATGTGTGCAAAAACTAAGGCTGCTTATGAAAAACATAACGGCATTTTAAATTTTCAGTTTTCAGGAACCTGCTAAAACAGGTACCACTGCATTCTTTTTTTTCGTCTCTCATATGTCTTCTCATTGAAAGAGTGTCCTTTGCTGCTATGAACTCACTCTCACCAAAGAAATAAGGCGAGAAAGTGTTCGATAGTAGTTGTTCCTTAATTTTTCAAAACGTATGAACTTATATTTTTGATGCTGTGCAAAAAGTGTCATCATTTTTGTGTTGTAAGTAAGGTTAGGTCTACACGTGTCGTTTCAAATCTGTTCGTCTTGAAGCGTAACATGAAACTTCCTTTCGAATCTTCGGCCATCGACCTGAATCATTGCGGTGTTTCGCCACCACTAAGGCTTGTATGCAACAGTCTTCATAAGTACAGTGAGAAAGCTCTACGGTGGCATCTTTGTCTCTTCCGCTACGCTCAGGAACTGTCAATTTAAGCAGGACGAATACCGCAGAGGTGCAGTTTCAAACAAAAATGTCACCATGCATCCCTGGCGGTGCCGCATATTAAAGTGGCGCGTCACTACTTGTGACAACTAGACGGCTTGAATGGTTACAATATTGTGCGCGCACATAACGGTGCGAAAATCTTTGTTGAAGTATTTCTTTTCTTTTTACTGTCTCTCTGGAGCCTTTAATATAACTTGACCTTTCAAATGCCCCAAATAAAACAAGAACACATGTGAATGAATTGCAGATTTTCTTCAGCGGAGAGATAAATAAGTTTTACCAATAGATTTTCGCGCATTTTTTGCATGCCTTTTTCACAGCGCTACGTTATTCCCTAAAATTGATAAAACTAATCATGTCTTAAAGCGAAATTTTCCGATCTTGTTGAGTTATCAATAGTTACACGCACATCGTCACTTATTATAATAACTAAAACAAACAAAAAAATGGTTCCTTCTTCTACCGCAGGAATTCGTAAAACATTTAAGAAAATTTTGTTCTTATAGAAGTAGTTGAATGTTTACGGCACATTGATATAAGAGAGCCTGCACAATGTGTTTCGGTATTCGGCGGCTATGGCCCCCTTTAACATATACGCATCACATCGGAATTTTGTGGTGCATCTTCATCCCAACAATTGAAGTCTGTGATGAACGATTAATTAAAGCTTTGCGATAGCTCTGGTAGTTAACGATGAAGCCATAACTGACAAAACTGGTGAGACACTCAGAAAAAACTTGTGATAAAGATCCCAACCCACTACATGTTAAAAAAAGGTATTATACTGTTGGTTTAGAGGGAAACGTAAGCCACGTCGCGTGTATAGCCCGGCTGCGATATTTACGGGCTGAGGGTAAGCGAGGAACACTGGAGTGGCAGGCACGCGCCGTGTGAATGAATCCTTTGAGTTAGGTCGAGGTTTGAGCTAAGGTCACTGAGGCCACGGTCGTGATGCATTGCTTCATTTTACCGCTCCTACACGGAGATACAACTCCGCTAACCAAGATAACTCTAAAGGGACAGTGTGAGATATAGATAACATGCGCATTTGTAGGTAGGTAGGTATAAACTTTATTTTTCCTTTGTAAAGGAAAGGTGCAATGGAAGAGAGATGAGGAGAGATTGCTACGCTCGATAGTAAAACAATATGGAGTATAATCATGGCGCTGTGAGTGGCATTCTCTGACTGTTGTCGCGTTGTCGCGTATTCAGAGGTGACGTGCTCGACTCTTGTTCCCGGAACTTTTTTTTCAAGCGCTTGAATGCCATCTTGTCGTATGCTTTTCAGCAGGACATGGCATGGTGAAGTGCACTGCTTATTATGGCGTTAAATGCGATAACCTAAGCAATGTCACTTCGTATTTTGAAGATATGCCTACCACACAAGCAATCATATCAATCAATGTTTCGGTATAATAAGACACTGTGGATCAAAAGTGTGATTGTTGTCTTCCTATGCAACCTGCGTCTCGTATATGAAAAGACATGAAAGCGAAATATCTTTTTCATGCAATCCATACCGCAATCCCATACCGTTGCATAACACTCCTAAAACACTGATTCCTTCAAATATTCATTTTTTTTCTTTAGCCAATAAAGAGTGGAACTGACAGAAGCTTAGTTTAGCCACTCGATCACCCATAAACTTGTTTACGATTGCCTTTGAAAGTGAACCGCTTGCCTCGCAAAGAGCACACGACGTTACAAAAACAGTTAACGTGCTGAGTTATGAGTTAGTGTAGTATTACTAATATAGCGTTTTTGGTTTCTATTTTTAAGATGGTAATATTTTAGGTGACATGTCCTTCAATGAATTTTTGTTCATAAATGTTTTTGAATAAAGTGTTCAATACTAATGTGTACCTGCTGACCCAACGCCTTGTTACAAACACGTATCTTATGTTTTGCAGTTGTTTAAGGGGTAATCTCTTTTATGATATTGTTGCTATTAAAAATGGTTGATGGTGCGTTCCTATAAGGACAATGTGCAATGCATGATTTCTGTGTCATGTTGTAATTTGGGCTTTTTTGTGATTTTAACCATATGTATTTTGTGTCAACAAATATTAGTTTTCAAATGCCACCCTGCTGTAATCTCTGATGACATTTTTTGTATTGGTAAATAAATAAATATTTAAATATTATTCACGCTATTGCGAGACACAAACGTCCCACTTGTGAAATGAGCGTCTAAAAGCAAAAAAAGTAAAAAAAACTGAAACAAAAACAAACCAAAGGTGGGTACCGATCGTAGAATTTGTTTCCTGCACCCGGTGACTGTGGGCTTAAATATTCTGGCGTTCTCTAGAGTCTATGTGTGCTGAACTGATACACGAGTGTAACAGCGGAGCTGTTAAAAGTTGAAAAAACGGCGGCTGCGGACACCCCCCAAACTGCATGGTATCAAAGACATAAGGTACATGCCAAGTAGCCATTGTCGTATCATATCATTCTGTAGTGTATTACAGCAAAGTGACAATAAATAAAAGTAAGTAACAGGACGAAACAAACGTTGCTGATGGGATTTTTACAAAAAAGACCCCCCCCCCCCCCCCCCCCAGCCAAATGCGCTAGTTTGTTTATTTGTGTATTCTCAGTTGGGGCAGTTGCAATGAGTGCAATACATACTCTAAGAGCGACTGTTGAACACAGGAACTTCATTAGGCAAAAAAGCAAATTTTTATGTTTTGGATACATCAAAACTTTTCGCACCCCAATAGAAGCACTGGCGCGGGAAAAAAATTCTGCAACGCGGGCTTCTGAACGCTGTAGCTTTAATATTTTCGAAGTCTAAGCGTGCCGTTTTTGTCTTGATGCAGATATTGGACAAGACCGATAGTGCGGGCATGCTCTACATGAGATTAAGAGAAATGGCTTCGTGAGTTACTGTAAAAGTTATACATCAAGGTACTCATATAAAGATATGTTAACGCGAGAGCGTTAAAAAGCTCATTTCGCAGTAATTTTGACGTCAGTGTTTGTGGTGGCGTCGTTGGTTCTAAGCGTAAAATCATCACGTCGTCCATGCCTAAAGAGTCTAGAAGTATGCCATAGAAATATATACAAAAAATCTCCGTGTCCAAGTAATCATCAAACCCAGGCCATATTTGTGGAGGGAGATATTTGGCCGCAGAACCAGGAAGTTAGTAGTTACGGCTCTTGCAAAAAGTACTGTATGCATGCCAATAGAGCGGAAGGAGTCTTTTTGACGCATCATATATTGCATGGCAGAAGCGTAGAATCGCTTCTGGCGTCAAGAGATGCGAATAGAGCAACGAGTGGATCTTGTGAAGGTTGATTGATATGTGGGGTTTAACGTCCCCAAACCACCATACGATTATGAGAGACGCTGCAGTGGAGGACTCCGCAAATTTCGACTACCTGGGGCTCTTTAACGTGCACCCAAATCGGAGCACATGGGTCAACAACATTTTTGCCTCCATCGAAAATGCAGCCGCCGCAGAAGTGATTTGATCCGGCGACCTGCGGGTCATCAGCAGAGTACCTTAGCCACTGGGCTACTACGGCGTGACCATTTGAAGGCCCACATATTAAAAAGCACTCATATATATTTAATAACCATCGATTGCAGCAGTACAATTAACAAAGTGAGCTTCTGCGTAGTTTTTACGTGTCACCTGTTCACTGATGAGCAAAAGATATACTTATGCTGCATACTAGGCGACTATTCTTGAACTAGGCATTCATGGTACTCACGCCTTCTTGCGGTACTGAGAGCAGAAGCAGGTTAGCAGTTCAAAAGGTTAATAGTTAATTGGCACATAGTTCAAAAGGTTCATAGTGGCGCATAGTTCGATTGATTTATCATGACCTACTGTTGAAGGGGAAACTTCAGGGTCCTCAAATTTCGAATCATGTTATGCGTATACCCTTGTTCTCCCCAGACATTTTTGGCTTGGCATGATGATAAGTGGATGCCCTAGGTGGGAACTTGTCTTCGTATTGCGAAAGACGCGTTTCAGTTCGCATGATATTGTCCGATTCGGAAGTCCACGCACGTACAGACGAATTATCTCTTGTTCATAGTTATGGAGCAGGTGGCGGTGGATGCTGTTGTTTTCCTAAGCCACTACCTCAAGTTGGCTTCAAGCTTTTTCTTTACGCTTGAATTATAGATGACTTCAACCGACGTCACTGAAACAGCCACGTTAGAGCACAATTATGGCCCGCCACAAAGTGTGTCATGTCACGGACGTTAGCGTTATCACTGTATGGGATGCTGGTTACTTGGTTATTCATGCACTTATTCTCAGTATGATGCAAACGTAACATCACTTTCGTACGACGTTTCTTGCATTTAGCTGCTCTCTTGAGCAAAAACTATTAGCTCACAGCCTTTTCATCCACTAGTCTACGTGATTAGGCTAGCCGCAGATGTAATTACCAGTACATATACTTGTCCCCCGACTGATGACGACTGCCTACAACTACATCTATTTACCAGAGTTTTAATTACTACTACAAAACGTAAAGTAAGATAAACGCTAATGGCAGCACCAGAATGATATTTAGCGGTTAGAAACTTTTCTCGCTTACTTTTTATGCACTCCAAGCGCATGGTACGTATACACTCTATGTAAACGTCACATAGAAGTAGTCCATTTGTTCACAAAAGCGGAGCGCGCCACTTGTCAGTTTATAGAAAATGTCTAAGTAGATGCAATGATTTATAGGTGGAGGTTGACGTCCCGAAACTACCATATGAGTATGAAAGACGCCGTATTGGAGGGCTCCAGAAATTTCGACTAACTGGATTTCGTTAACGTGCACCCAAATCTTAGAACACGGGCTTACAGTATTTTCCTCTCTATCGAAAATGCCGCCGCCGTAGCCGGGAAAACGTCAAAGTAGAGGTGATACCACTCAAATTCCGTATAACTTTGACAATTCAGATAGTTTTCCGCCAGGAATGTCTAAATTGAGCGACACAGAAAGAAGTTAAGAAAAATAAACGCGTTCAGAGGGGTCTCATACCGAGCACTCAGCCAGCCTAAGATCGCAAGGTCAGAAGTTCGAAGCCGTGCCGGATGAGTATTTTTCTTTAACGAAAAAATGGCCTTTCAAACAGTCAATAAAATGCCAAGTGAACTACAAGTCATGTAAATTTGAAAGCTGATAGGCGGTCGGGTGGTATTCTACTGTGCTAATCAAAAGCACCGGAACCCCCTGCTTAGAGAGAGCGCAACAGTCTAGCATGCATGCAGTTCCAAAATTCGGTTCAAATGCAGATGCCGTGCAATGTCCAATACAGAACTGTCCGATGCGGTGCTCAGACCTGCGACACAGCGGAGGGTGCTAAAAATATCTATGTCCGGACAGGTCACCATTGGAGTCTGAACTTCGCTAAGTTGAACGAAAGAACGCTATCTTGTGAGGCTAAACTATCTGTGCGATTCGCACAATTAGAAGGTTTAAATGGAATCTTATATGGTTCAGCGAAGTTATGAGAACTTGTGAGGCCTATACAGTTCGTATACTCAGGACATGTCATAACTTCACGCGCGTGCTTAAGAAAAACGATGGCAGTTGTGCGTGTTCCATGAAGAACACTGAAATGGACGAAAAAGAAGAACTCGCTTGCGCGTTCTATTAAAAAGACCGACCTGCTCCTGGTGTCTAAATCTCTGCTGCAAGACCTCTATTTCAACGTCGTGAATATATGCTAATGTGGATTAGCTGACAAAAAAGAACTAGGGGAGGGATCCCTTATACATGAGAATATGGCTGGCAACACAGAGGAATAATTTAGCATCAGGGAGAGGGTAGCAAGTTTCGTATTTAAGTTCAACGAAATGCACAAGATGAAGGTAGTAGAGGCCTACGCACCTACATCGAGCCATGATGATCATTTGATATAACACTTCTACGAAGACGCAGTCAGCAATTAATATAATAAAGACACAGGGAACTATACATATATGGATGACTATATTGCCAAAGTAAGTAAAAAACAGTCTGGAGACCCTGAAGTGGGAGAATGAGGCTTGGACTTTAAAAATTTCACAGGGCAGTTATTAGTGGAGTTCACAGATTGTAAAAATTTATGGATCTTGAATACTTTCTTCACGAAACGAGCTAACTACGTGCGCGTGGCGAAGCGAAATGGTAAAACTGAAAATGAACAAGACTTCATTTTGTGTGCACACCCGGTCATTGTATAGATGTAGAAGTAGTTCGAAAGATCCGATGCAGTGGCCCCAGAAATCTAAGGGCTCGCATTTACGTATATTTTAAAAAGGAGAGGCGTAGGCTGATAAGCAAAGAGCAAATGATTGAGCAAGTGGTGAGAGGTAAAGTGCAGAAATTCGGAGTTTTGCTTCAAAATGTATTTTCGGCACTAAATGAGATAAATGACGTAAGCGTGGACAAAATTAACAATAATCTTTCTAGTATCAACAAAAAGTGTGCAATGGAGGTCAGTAATACAGTCGCTAAACAGGACACTGGCCAACTATCTCAAGAGACAAAAACTTTAACCAAAAGACGACAAACCATGAAATTCTTAGATGCAACCAACAAAATTGAGCAAAAGAAGCTTTCCAAGTTCATGAATGAGACGGTATAACATGAAAAGAATCGAGCATGCCATAAAAAGAAGCAGAATACTAAAAGCTGCGAAGACAGACTTGTGCATAGGCAAAAACAGATGTATGCATTGAGGAAGGAGGAAGGCAGTGTCATAACCAATATGGATAGAATAGTCGAGATAGCGGAGGAGATCTACAGAGAACTGTGTACTAGCCAAAAGAAGCAGGAATGTCGTGAGAAAAGTAATGGACCAGAGAAATTTGACATCCTAACAGTAATGACAGAGGAAGTAAGGAAAGCTGTAGAAGGAATGCAGATGCACAGCCGCTGGTGAGGATAAAGTATAAGGACGAACCTCACGAAAGAGTCAGAGAAATTGTGCTGAAAACATCGGCCACCTTATATATGAAGTGTCTCTTCACGGGAAGGGTCCAATACTTTCGAAAGAAGGCCAAAAGTATTCTAATCTATATAAAAGAAGACATGAAGGACTTAGCAATTTACAGACAAATCGGCTTACTGTTCAGCCCACAGCTTTCAGCTTACAGGCCGATTAGCTTGCTGATAAAACAAGAAAACAAGCAGTATTTCAATCTATCTATCTTTAACATACAATAAATAAATACAATGGGGACATAGTCCTTGAAGTACAGTACGAGGCTTGCACTCTTTGGGTTCAGCCAACAACCAATCAAACAGAGGACAGTCCATGGACTCATAAAGCATTCACTTAAAATGACTCACTTGTGAAAGGCATGCGGCGTGACTTCTTTACCTTGCACTTTATATCATGATAACACCGCTTTTTTAAATAGTTTCATTTCCGGAACGTCCAAAAGGCATAGTCAGTGCGTAACTCACGTGCCTTTAACCAAAAGATGCGTGAATGGGCCACGTTACTTTTGCGCCAATCGGTAGTCTTTGGCGATTGGCCCCATTCATAGGTCATTCAATACTTCCTAGTGAAATAAAATGGTACTTTACCATGAAAAATGAAAAAAAAACGTTGTCTAGGAAAAACAGAGAAACATAATTGCAGGAAAATATATGGCTATTATGGACACCTGTAGATTTTTGTTTCCCAGATTTATTTTGGTGTTTGCGAATTCGGAATATTTTGCTCAAATATTTGCTTTTCTGGATATTGATGTTCGTAAACAAATAGAAAACATGTATAAAAATTAGCTGCAAGGTATATGAGTGGTATATAATTTCAATACTAGAGTGGCCATAAGGTTTTTTTTTTCTGTTCAACCTCTCCTGTTCTGCACTCTCCGGCTCAATGATCGGACCCTTACATCGCCATCAAAGTCAGTTTCGTCACGTCTCTAAGTGATATCGGTTAGAAGTCACGTCTTTTCATTACGAAAGTCACGTCTTCACGTCCGGCAACTTTCGGATCTCCTATTTTGGCAGCGACTGAGTAACATTGTTTGGCGCGACATTTCTACGAACAACGTGTGTGGCCTTGTTGTAGAGCAATGGTTTCATCAAGAAAAAGTTCTCGGTGGATCACTTTTTTTTCCTAGGTGGCGCTTTCATTTTGTCTCCAAAGAGGTGTTCATCAATTTCCTACCAACATACTGCATAGGAAGAGGTGAAAAAGGGAAGTTCAGGTGAAAAATGAAGGTTCAGAGGTGTTGAGGAGGGAAATGAAGATGGAAGATGCATCATGAACTCACAACATTAGTCGGTCACCACATTGCTACCGACCGCATCAGCAGGTAGTGGCGCTCGCCATTACTATTGTCAGTGGAATTGGTAGCAGATGGCGCAAGCCTATATGATTAGATAACTATAAAGTTTGAAGTAATTATGACGTAGCATCGAAACTGAGAATACCGATGTGCTTAAATTGTATTTCCTGTGCTTCTTTTATTGAACCCCAAAACAGGCGCTCTAGCAATAGAAATTGCGACTACGCTGGAGAATATGAAAAAAAAGCTCTATACCAATGCGACTACAAATTTGTTGCATGCGTGGGTCGGATAGCTATAGAAAAGGCTTTTTACTGTTCTTTCCCTCTTTTTTTGTTTGTTTTTTCTGTTCTTGCTTCTGCGCATTTCGGAGCTGCCTATTTTCACGCGTACGATGGGCTTTTGCAAGTTGTTTAGGTGGTGCAACTAATTCCCTCGGTTGAATGACTGTCACTGAACGTTTGCAGTTCGTCGAGCGGCTCAGAAAACAACCCGCGAAGAGTCAACAGTTATTCGCCAGCCTAGTCGTTCCACAAACTCGTCTCAAATGAGAGGAGAGAGTGACATGGAATGTCGTTGCAAATAACTGCGAAAATTCCTCGCTTCTAAAGAATTTTATTGTGAAATAACAGATAAATATGGCTAGTTATATATTGGGGATATTATTAGAAGTACCTGCAATGTTTATGAAAAGAAAAGTAGACTAAAAGGCTACTTGCCGTCACCTTGGGCCAATCCTGCAACTTTTGAATAACACGTCCACTACTCTACCACTGAGTGACGTAAACAGTCATCCCGCCATCCGCTCTGTAGGGTATATATGGGCATTCAAACGATCAGCGTCATTCAGCGCCACAGTAGGCACAACGGTGAGTGTGCAACACTCTTTTTTACTTGCCTGTTGGCGTCACGTAGCGCAGGCTGACGGACGCTCGAACAATTGTGAGAGACGCCATGCCAAATGAGCCCAAAAAAAAGACTGAAAGAAGAAACAACAAAACAAAAAGACGAAAAGAGAGAAACGAAAAGAAAGCAAGCGAAAAGAAGGAAAAAATGAAATAGCGATATAGAAAAAAATGCCGCCATATCCACGAAGTGAATGATGATGAGTGGGCGAAGCTCCGGGGGTAAACCTGGTAAACCATGAATCCTCCGTACATTTTGCCCACTCGATTTTATTGCAACGCTCCCCCTAGCGTACGTTGCCGCACTATATCAAACGATGACACGCGCCATATGTGGCATCATTCCTATTTTATAACACCTCGCATCTTTCATAATCAACTACACGTACCGCCGTCTAGTTTATAACATCTTGCATATTTTGTACGGACGGACGGACGGACGGATGGATGAACGGACGGACGGACGGATGGACGGATGGACGGATGGACGGACGGACGGACGGAAGACGGACGGATGGATGGACGGACGGACGGATGGACGGATGGATGGATGGATGGACGGATGGATGGATGGACGGACGGACGGACGGACGGACGGATGGATGGATGGATGGATGGATGGATTGATGGATGGATGGATGGATGGATGGATGAATGGATGGATAGATGAATGGATGGACGGACGGATGGACGGATGGATGGATGGATATGGCTGTACCCTTTAGATCGGGCGGTGGCTAGCGTAATACTTAGAACTGAACGAGAGGTGGCTACATACAGGGGACGCACAGCCCACGCCTTAAGGAGCTTCGCTCCTAAAAAAAAGGTCGTTACATCAGGCCGTGGCCTAAGTGTACGGAAAGACGTGTACTTGACGTGACCACATAGCACTCCAGTCGCGCCAAAATCAGGAGAGCCGACGATAAGTTTTGCATCCTTCCGTTTTCGAGTTGGGGATGGGCTCCACTTTTTGGCATCACAGCCAGTGAGTTGGCCTACATCCTGGTTAGGACAACTATCATCATCACGAATGGCCTCAACCTTATATGGCATCTCGCGTCACCTAGCGATGCATTAGTGGAAGGCAAGTAGGAGAATACGAGAAGCCAGGTGGAGATGAGACGAAAAATAACCAAAGAAAACAAAATGAAAAAAAAAAGTATTTGCCAAGGCAGCATTCGAAGGCGCGTACCCGCCTTCCAATGTCAAGCGTTATCATAACTCGGCTGTCCAGGCCCAAGAACAAGCATACAAGCGAACCATAAAATTGCGTTGTGATGGGTCATCAAATTAGAAAAAAAACAAAGCAACGACAGACACAGAGACACCTATAGAGAGACAATGAATGAGTGAGAAAGAAAGCAAAACATAGCCTTGCGCTGCAATAAAATTGGAAGGAGATGAGAGGGTGAGAAGGCGAAAATAAGGTCGGGAACATCACTATTTATGTTCCAGTCCTAGCACACCTAGTGTGTAACTGCCCCGATAATAGTATGGTAAGCGTAAGAAAAAACACCAAGCAAGATGTAATATTTTCTGATGTCAGCCTTCCTGTGTTGATTGGGAATCTATAGAAAAAAAAGCTGGCAAACAACGATAAGCGTAGCTCTCACATCTTTTTCTAACACACAATAAAACATGAAGGCTTCGTTGTGCGTTACTTTGCTGCATGAAATAAAGCAATGTTGTGCAAAGTCTAACGGAAAGAAAAAAGAGAGAGGCAACCGCACAAGCTATTCCGCAAAATTAGTCGGTTCCTGCTCACATTTAGTACTCCCGTAGTGCAAACCTTGACATGCGCTTTCAAAAACAGTAAACTGCACAAAATTTTGGAAGAAGTCACCTGTGCAGTTAGCTTCGATCACACCGCGAGTTCTTGACATATCATTGGAGCGAAAGCCGGTAGATACGAGGCGCGTTAATGCGCCACAGCCAGCTCTTCTGATATTCGCAGAACAACGCCTCCAAGTGGAGCAGTTTTGATGGCGTTCATTTTATTGCATCCTTTTGTTTGCCCAGATTGAAACTCCGAAAACATGCTCACTAAAACACTATCTTCTTGAACTGTAGCTGTCCTGAGATAAAGTGAGTGAACAAAGCAATAACAACGACTGTTGGAGGGCAAAGAAAGGTGTGCAAAGGATATGGAGTGACAAGGATGCTGTCCTAGCACGTCTTCATTACGAACACCCCCGAACCCCGACTACGCTTTGAGACACGGACGTACGTCAACTTCCCACTGAAAGCTCGCTTATATTCCAACTTGACGCTGTGAAAATGAGGCGATTGGGAGGAGAGAAAGGCTAGTGAAGGGAGGAATAGAGAGAGTTTTCTGTTTTTCTTTTTCTGAGGAAGAAATAGCACGCAAGTTACTTTTATTCTATTCGGCCTATGCACAAGCCCGCTTAAACATGCCATGTTTAATTAGCTTCATTAGGCATGCCTCGAAATACCAAAGCAGGATGAAAACTGAAAATATAGAAGCTAAATGGAAATGCTTAACTGACTTATAAACGTTAGAAGGGAAAGAAATGGGCAGATCCCACGTAAATTAGGAATCGATGATATGCGAAGCACGAATGAGGAAGGTCAATATGTCGCTTTAAAATGAGCATAAGGTTACGAGGTAAACGTAATTGATGCCGTACATGACTTCCATGCCTTGATTGTTATGTTGAGATGTGTCATTTGCCTTCATCGCCTGTTCATGTCACGAAATACCTAATTTCGTATATGTGGAGCTAGCAAAATGGCCGCGAGCATGCTATGAGCGTAGCATGTAATCATGACTCACAAGTCACGTATAACAAGAATATGATGTTTGGGCATGTCATTTACCTTCGTCGTCTATTTAGGTCACCTGATACCGAATTTAGTATATTAGGAGCTAGCGAAACGGCAGCGAGAGCGCTATGAGCATAGCATGTAGTCATGTTTGACAAGACACGCATATTATGATTATCATGTTTAGACATGTCCTTTACCTTCGTCCTCTATTCCCGCCACGTGGTACGAAAGTTTGTATATGTGGAGCTAACGAAATCACTGCGAGCGCGCTATTAATTGTGTTACGCAACACGACTAACATAACTATCATGTTTTGACATGTCATTTATCTTCGTCCATTGAAGTAAAATAATACCAAATTTTGTATATGGGGAGCTAGCTAAGCTGTCGTGAGCATGCTATCAGCTTAGCATGTAGTCATGTTTTACATGACACTCATGTCTTGATTATCATATTTGCACCACTCAATAAATTCGCCATCCATTCACGTCCAGTAATACCCCATTCGGTACATGAGATGCCTGCGAAACGACCGCGAGCGCACCACGAGCGTGGTGTGTAGTCATGGGTAGTCAAAACATGAAAATCATAACATAAATGATATGATTTTCTCGTTAGAGTTTGTCACTTGTGTTTGCTGTGCAGTCACGCCATACTTTACCAGTTTTGCGAAATGTCATGTGAACGAAACCACCACAAGCGCAGCAAGACCATGAAATGTCAATCATGATATTTATGACATAAATATGATACTCATGTTACGACTACTTAGTTATGCTCGTCATACAGTCATATTATGTCATACCAATTTGGTATCGATACCATTAGCGAGACGGCCAGGAGAGCTAAAATCCGTAAGCGGATAGATAGATAGATAGATACATAGATAGATAGATAGATAGATAGATAGATAGATAGACAGATAGATAGATAGATAGATAGATAGATAGATAGATAGATAGATAGATAGATAGATAGATAGATAGATAGATAGATAGATACGGTCAAAGTCGCTGAAGTTCGCCAAGAAATGTTTGCATTAAAAAAAGACATGAAAGTTTTTAAAAAATCACAACGCAAACAATACAGTCACTGGGGTAGTCATTGCGTCATATTCTCATGCGTATTCTCTTCGTTCTCGTTCGATCTTTTTGGCAATATTCCGGGTATTCAGCTCTAAAAAATAAAACTGAGGTTAGAGAGACCAATAGAAGTTTTCACTTCAGAAGATTAAACGGAAATAATCTCGAACAAAGTCATTTTTGATAATTTGCCTCATTTACTTGTAAGCTCAAATAGCTTGAAACGTATGAATTTCGATGAATCGTTCGTGGCAATATGCACCGGAGTGCTAAAATTACCTTTTGAATGTCATAGAGGCTAAAAGAAGTAGGCTTTGCTCACTATTGTTTCTTACAATAAATTCTAAAGTGGGAATATATATATATAAATATATATATATATATATATATATATATATATATATATATATATATAGGCAGGCATGGTGGCGAAAATGGCCGTAGCGTTGCAATAAGTCAAGTAGATCCTCCAAGAGAACGGTAACAACGGAAGTGTTTAATTCGACAGTTTCGGCCAGAGTCTGGCCTTCATCAGGAGTCATGACTCCTGATGGAGGCCAGACTCTGGCCGAAACTGTCGAATTAAACACTTCCGTTGTTACCGTTCTCTTGGAGGATCTACTTGACTTATATATATATATATATATATATATATATATATATATATATATATAGTCCAGTAGATCCTCCGTGAGCGGTCACAACGTGGTTTACGTTGTGACCGCTCATGGAGGATCTACTGAACTATATGCAACGCTACGGCCACTCAACCGCCATGCCTGCCTATATATATATATATATATATATGTATATCTGTCAAATAAGTACGTCGCACTCAAGTCAATAAATTCAATATAGTCATAGAATGTACATGATTTCGGTGTTCTATGTCATATTGAGTCCAGCCGAGTACTACTTAGGGTAGATTTAGCAGGCAAAAGACACTAACTTTTACTGCAGCTTTACTCGTTACGCATAAACACTGACATCACAGAGATAATCACGTTCGAGAAAGCAGTTGCTTTTTATGCCATTTCTTGACCTTACTATCAAACTATTGCAGCTATTCGTTGCTGTTGAGTTAGGTACTTTAATAAACAATCTGAAGTGAATAACTCGCTTGAGACTTATGCGGCACTGTAATCTCTTAGTATGTTAACGTAAGCCAATATTATCAATGAATGCAAGA
This sequence comes from Rhipicephalus microplus, assembly GCF_043290135.1. Classification (NCBI taxonomy): domain Eukaryota; kingdom Metazoa; phylum Arthropoda; class Arachnida; order Ixodida; family Ixodidae; genus Rhipicephalus; species Rhipicephalus microplus. The sequence continues at coordinate 184,738,579 of NC_134701.1, forward strand.
ATGTTCAGAGTGGTGCTTACCCGAAGAGATGCGATGCATGTACGCAAACATACATTGTGTGGTATCGTGGTTGTGTATTATAGTGACACCTTAAAATATAATATAGAGAAACTAGAGTGAAATGAAGGACTGATCCGAGGCCGTGCGAGAGTTCTGCTGGTATAAGCGAGTCGCAAGGACCTATAAACTGGTAACTTAGCGAATGTGTAATTTAAAAGTTTATGTTAGGCACTCACACCGGTTTTTGCGTAATCTTCATTATTTCTGTCTCTCTCTTGAATAACTGTATGTTACTGCTTCCAATAACGCCCCCCTTTTCCTTCTTCATGTACATTGTGTACATATCAGCCAGCCACATCATAGCGCTACTGTGCATATGCTAAAACGAGTAAGGTTGCTTCAATACCATAGTATCACGTACGCATTTCATGTAGCAGCAGTCTATCTGGATAGTAGATCCTGAATGATTCAACGAGACCTCATCAATAAATGCGCTGATAGAAAAGGCTGAAGGGACGATAGACAGCAAGCTGCATTTCTCACCACAGGCCATAATACATATTTTACTGCGTCTGACAGTGCTATATTACGGTGAAAAGTCTAATGCTCAGTTTTTAATTTATTTTTGTCATACTGTCTACCCTCTAAAATGATTATTACACGAGCGGGCTATTAAAAAGAATCCAAAGCAATGCCAGTCGAAACTGTAAGGGGCTAAGTTGCTTAATAATAGGAAGGCGCAAAAGGTGGCATAAACATTGTGCAGTGCTGGTATATTGTAAACATAATCAATTCTGTAATTTAGATACAAAAAAAAAACCTTTAAGGCAGAAATTACGTTCCATGGTAACTTGAAGTTACATAAAAGATTGCGCCAACACGAAGCATGCTTGACATGGATTTGTGGAACCTTGCTTGTGTAACTTCTCACTTCTCTGTACTTCATTGATCGCCATAGTTAAGGAGCGATGCCTGCACACAACTGACCAAAAAGGAAAATCTCACATGACAACTTGTCAAGAAGTACGCATTTAGGAATTTAGTTGTGCTTGGTGGTAATCGAAGAATATCTTTTGAGTAGAAATCAATAACTAATACCAAGAAACTTGTGGCAATTCTCAACAGAAAAAGAGACCGGAAAAGGTTTAGTAAAGCATTAGCATTATTGTGTCGTTCCAAAGAAAACGGAACCTAAGTTCACATGCGCTTTTGAAATCATTAGAAGACTTTTTTTTTATCCTAAAACATTCCTTGCTTGGCGTGTCTTGTAGAAGAGAAAGGCATCGCTTTGTCGATAACCTATAGCAATCAGACTGCTGGGTAAGGAAGCAGGAGAAGGATAACGGTACTAAAGTAGGAAAAAAATGATACCAACTTGAGAAGCCTCATCAACTCGCGAACGGCTTTACGATATAGGGCCTCCACAAGCGCAAATAAAAAAGTCTTAGGTATAAGTAACAAACTAAATTACCAAAATAGAGTTAGATTCTTTATTCTTAATCGCAAAGAAATTCAAGTTTTCATTTCGTTATCACTGCTGTCTCCCGCCATAATGTACTTCGTCGCAGGGAATACGAGGGAAACAATCATAAACAAAGAACCTGCAAATAGAACGTGTTTGCGTTATATAATTTCTTTTTCTGTTGCAAAGTTCAGTCGAATAAAGTGAAATCCTGGCTGAGCAGTTTCTTTGCTCTCAAGGTATACAGGCAAAAAAGAAAAACTGAATATCTGATGGTAGGATTATGTGCTCGGCTTTTTCTGAAGTGGATGCGAAAATAGCAATTTTTTCCATTCGGCTTATTCAGAACATGATCTAGAAAGAAGTCCACGCCAGACTTTTGTTTTCTTTTTGCGTTTCTGCACACTCTGGGTTAAAACCTCTGCGGAAAAAAAAATAAATTGGCCGAAGGCGTACGTGTGGCTTGTTTTTCCTTCCGGAGGAGCCGAAGAGGCACCGTGACAAATCAATAAAAATGCAGAAAAAACCATGGCTGGACGTAGCCAGGGTGGGTGCAATAAGGCTTGTGCAAGAGCCATTTCGAGCAGAGCCAAAAAATAGGCACTTGTAGAATTTCAGTGATTTGAACATCCACACGCGTATACATACGCATATCGATCCCACAGCACATCTTAAACTTTACAATGTGACGTTTTCATCAACTCATACTGTAGCGTCAATGCGTAGGTTTTTAGCTGAGGATGTCTGGGGTGAGTGCGCAAGTGCTTACCATCTGAATTTTGGGGTAGATTTTGCGCAATGGGGTGAGGTTCGGATAGGTTCCGCTCTGCAAGACTTTGAGTGTCATTTCCTGATGCCTGTGCAATATTCTGGGCAGTGAGGGCTACTTCCCGCCACCCCATATAAAAGTTATTTTAGGCGCGAAGTTTTCAGATTAAAGTACTTTTAAGACTTTCAGGCTTTTCCTCTAATCATGGTGTGTCATGTAGGCATGGTCCAACATAAAAATGAATATTCTCCTCTAGAAATCCGTAAATCCGACTACTTGACACTATTCTAGTAAAACTAACATGGCAAAAGCTAGCCCAACCAATAACCAACGACCTTAGAGGAGCGGAAACGACCTTCCTACTGGCATGCCCCCAGTAATTGAAAAATAGACATTAATAGAAAAAGAAAATGAAAAACAAGAAGAAAAAAAGGATTTTTTTAAACGTCCACAACACTCTTTTATACATGCTTTACTCTTCCCAAGTTATTAATTATAAGTCTACGAACGAGCGCTGAAGCAGAAAGTCATTTATGTTCGAGGCAAGTCTCCGGGTAATCCCTACTCTCTAAAAGCGCAGCATCCAGTCACTAGCTACACGGTCAATGAATCCTCGCGTAGCTTCGTGGGCTGACATGTTCAGTTTGGATGGGGCCCTGTAGCTGTCCTATGTGGGCGATGTAGTCTGCGCTTGGTACTGTTCGGTCTATGTGTCTAGTTTTCTTTTGCGCTGTTCAGTAGTATGTAAATAAGGTTGTAGCATTGTCTTTTCGGAAAAATTGTTTTCGTTACAGATAAAACGCTATGTAGTTGTCAGTGTTATTTATTTATTTTTAGGTGTATTTATTCATTTATTTATTCTTTCAAGTATACTGCGAATATCATTCTAGATGGCTGGAGGAGGAAGATTCATTATAACGTCCCGTAGAAAAAGTCACAAAAAAAGAAGCAAAACAATATTTGCATGGTGCAACGGGCAGTCAACAGGACAACACTGCGCGCCAGCCGGATCAACGCCTGGCAACGCTGCACGCTAACGTTCCGCTTGCATCAATAAACCAGTATTTTTATGGCCACCACCGTATGCAGACGCTCTCTCTAAAACGCTCGTACAGATAGTGCACTGAAAATTCAATGGTACAAGAACACCTTGAAACAGTTACGATTTTGCATTGTAGAGAACCACGGTAATTTGAACATTCGTTAAAATTAAAGTATTTTGAAAGATCCTGAAAATTTGCAGATGAATACACATAAGCCTAAAAGAAAAAAAACTCATTCAGTCGCATCTGACAGATTTAAGTACAGTAAAGTAAATACAATGTTGGGTATACTTTACGTATATGAAACACACTTACAAACATTGGCGAACGATACATAGGAGCAACACACAAACCAAGATTATCGTAAGTGACAAAAGTTACAGAGACTCAAGGAATGGGCCACTACCGCGCACTCAATCGGGATATACGAAAGAATGTCAGTGATGTGCACCTCATTTCTCTATAGAGGCCACTCCAAGCTGTGAAAAGAGCTTCGAGAAGTCGCGTTCCGGTGGAGAACTCACTGCTTGAAAGCTTGAACTCCACCTGAATTCTTTGGCGTATCAGCAAGCACTTTGAAGGAAACAGCAGTATAGTGTCTTTTCTAAGAGCTCTTTTTGCGTCGGGCAGCCTTGAGGGCTACTAAATCACGAAGATGGCCAAACGGCGCTGGATGGCTCAATGTGTTTCGGGATCAGAAAGAAAAATTGGAATGCATGAATAGAGAATCGGAAAGGAATGGTGGGAAACTAAATGAAATTAACGTAGCGTGTGCATTGACTGATTGAAGAAGTTTTTTTGGCGTTGGCCACACAGTGTTTGTAAACAATCCCTAAAGAAGCCATGAGCAATGAAACGTCACGGGAAAGGACACTCTCATTTTAGGAGCGTACGGTCTCAGGTTTATACATGTTTCCATTGCTAGAAGTGTGCTTCTGTTAGGATTTGTCATTTGCCATCAACTTTAGCTGACATTTGCTTTCTGATCTCGAAAATACATTGATGCGAAAAATCTCATGAAACACGCTTTTTGCCTTCTGCTTCTTGAAATCTTGCAACGACTCTTCGAATTTTCTTGACCTTTTAATGTCGTCGAGTGCCGCTCACGTACCAAGCTGTGGACTACGCCACCAGCTGACGTGACAAGAAAGACAATCGAAGCTTGCCATGTCTTCCTCAAGAGCCTCGCAATATTATTTTAAAGGGTTCTCCTATTCTCCTTCGCACACGCTAAGCACAACATCCAAATTTTTATACAAGCGGAATACTCTACCGCATAATAAAGAGTGACAAATGTCGACTTACCGATGGCTTTGGCATGTGATGCTTGCAGCTGAAGGTGGCAATAGATATATTTGAATGTGCTGAACGTATTCCAAAACCCGCATAAGTTATGGAAACGTTTTGGTACTAGTGCAACTTCTGCACTAACACTTTATCACTTTGCGTCACTTTCAGAAGCAATGAAAGCACCTCAAAACACATCAAGTTTGTTTTATGTCCTTCTTTCAACTGGAATAGCTCATTGATCTCCCATAGAAGACTATGTCGTACTCTAAATTGTGAAAAATTTGTTCTAAACAAACATAGCGTTACCGATGCTTCGTCAGACAAACGAAGCAAGCGGAAATAAGTAGGAAGCGCGGAGGACCTTAATTATGCTCCTCCCCATATACCACGTATATCAAGAACATCACTTTCATTTTTGCGTAGGAAGCAAAAACAGGCGTTCCTACATGTCACTTTTATCATATATTGAGATAAAGAATGCTGTCGAAATGTTATTCCCATGACCACATTGGGATGGCTAATCAGCTGACGCTTCAATTAGACCAGTGGGGACTTAAACACACACACACACACACACACACACACACACATATATATATATATATATATATATATATATATATATATATATATATATATATACAACAGCGAGGAATCGGTGAATTACACAAGGTTTGAAAAATTGTGTTGAAATATTTGTGAAAGTTTGAGAACATTGACAATCAATTAAGGCTGTTTTTATCAATTATATGATGGTTCGGAAAATCACCGACCACTGTCAAAGTAGAATATACTCCTGCTGCCATTGTTTATATTGCAATAAAAATTGCAGAGACACTCTCGTCTGTATGTTGTCGCCAGTGTCGGCGACTCCCGTCATTCTCTCTCTCTTTCTCTCTCTCTCTCTCTATATATATATATATATATATATATATTATATTGTAGTGAAGAAGATGAGTGCTACTCAGAAAGGCAGGGGGTATGATTCAGTCGGTGAAGAAGACGACGTTTTGGTTGGCTGGGTACTCAGTCTGGCTCCGCCATTACCACTTGACGTGTCGTGACCGCTCTCCTGTTTTATAAAAGAGTGCCACTCTAAAACGCCCCATTATAATTGGTGGAGAGTGCTGGGTAACACCTAATCCTGGAATTGCGAAACCGTACGTTGCCTCCAGTTGCTACAATGTCCACGGACGACGATCAGCAGGCGGCCGCCTCGGCTCCAACTACTGCACCTCTTGTCTGCCTCGGCTCCTTTCGGCAACGCGATTCGCCTACCTTCAGTGGAACCGATGACAAACACGTGGAAGACTGGCTCGACGAATACGACCGGGTGAGCAAGCACAACAAGAGGGACGATGCACACAAGCTTACTGTCGTCCAATTTTATTTGACCGACGTCGCCAGTCTGTGGTACCGTAATCACGAGAGAGACCTCCCCACCTGGTTGGCCTTCTGAACGGCGTTCGCGGACTTGTTTGGCCGTCCAGCGCTTCGCAAACTACGGGCCGTACAGCGCTTGCGTACTAGGGCTCAGCAGAATGGTGATAATTACACCAGTTATATCGAAGATGTGGTCGACCTTTGCCAGCGTGTCAACTCGGCCATGACAGAAGCCGAGAAGATCAAGCACATCTTGAAAGGCGTGACTGACGACGCATTTCAGATGCTTGTCGACAAAAGCCCGCAAACGGTAGCCGAAGTGATCAAACTTTGTCAGAGCTATGACGAGCTGTGGAAACAGCGTGACACCACTCGTCGTGCCCGCGCGCCATGTGCAACAATCTCAGCTTTAACGTCGGCTGGCACTGCTATAGACCACACCACTTTGCTTCTCGAGATCAAGCAATTTGTACGAGAGGAGGTCGCACGCCAGTTGTCCTTCGTGCCTTATACCTCCGAAGGTGCCCCATCTACTTTAGCGCCATCAATACAGCGAGTAGTCCAGGAGCGAGTGTCCGAGGCGCTACCAACAGCTCACGCACCACCTGTGGCTGCTCCATTGACATATGCCGAAGCACTGAACGGAACCCGACGTCCGCCTGTCGCGAACGGCCACGTTTCTTTGTCGCGAACGCCTACGTCCACGCGCCCCTTTGTCGTACCGACTGAGCCTATGTACCAGGCTGCCCGTCCTTTCTCCCGACCGCCACCTCCGCGCTTTCAGAACCCTTGGCGCACTCAAGACAACCGCCCCATACGCTTCGCCTGTAGAATTGCGGGTCACGTGGCACAATTTTGTCGACGGCGTGAGTTTTTCCTGCGTGACGACGTGAGGCCCAACAATTATGATTTCCCACAACGACCAGAGCCTGCTGTATCTGGCGAGACTGCAACCATGGACGCATTTTCACCTCGCCGGAACATCAACAGACACCGGTCGCTTTCACCTCACCGCCGTTCCCTTTCCCCTATGCTACGTCGACCTCGCCCTGTCCCTGAAGAAAACTAGGAGCCGTAGTTCCGGGGGCAAGAACTGCGGATCTTTTGAACTTCACAAGACCTTGTTTTTCGCCGTCCAACGTCGTTGCTGCCTCCGTTGAAGGCATACCTGTTTTTGCATTGGTCGATACTGGCAACGCAGTGTCTGTAATGACTGAAAAACTTTGCCGTCGACTAAAAAAAGTCACAATGCCTCTTCACGACTTCGTTTTGAGCACTGCGAGTGAGCAATGAATTCGCCCTTTTGCTGCATGCACAGCACGTGTCGCTATTGCTGACAATATTTATGTCGTCGAGTTTTTAGTGCTTCCACAGGGTTCCCATGACATTATATTAGGCTGGAATTTTCTCTGCACTCATCATGCCGTCATCGACTGTGCTCGCGCCGAAGTGAAATTCGCGCCGTTATGCGACGCTGATTCACTCGACTCGTCCCTTTCACCTGCAAAAGTTTTCGTTGCCGCCGACACTTTGATACCCCCGTTCTCATTCGCCCTAGTTCCGCTTTCCTGTGACGTCTCAAATGGCTCAACTGTTCTTTGTACGCCTTCTGAAAGCGCTGTTCGCCGCAAGTGCTTCCTGATTCCTTTCGCCGTTCCGAATGTTCACGACGCATCAAGTGCAATTTATGTTTCAAATCCGTTTCCCTCGCCTTCAAAGTTACTGTACGGAGAGTGCTTGGGCTTTGCCGATGACATTGATCCCTCGAGTGCACGTGTAGTTCTTGACCACTCGACTACGCTACCTATTGATGCTGTTGATTGCTGCGCGTCATCCTCTTCCCAATCATTCACCGACGCGATTTCGCGCTGCATTGACACCAACCTTACAGCCCAGCAGCGCACCGACATCATCACCCTTCTCGAGCACTTCAGCGCCAGCTTCGACCACCAGCAACTAACTTTGGGTCGTGCTTCCACAGTATCTCACGAAATCGACACTGGCCTTCACGCTCCTTTACGTCAGCATCCGTATCGGGTATCGGCATCTGAGCGTCGCATAATCGCAGAACAAATTGACGACATGTTGAAGCGAGGTGTTATTGAGCCCTCTAACAGCCCGTGGGCATCCCCAGTTGTTCTAGTCAAGAAAAAAGATGGCTCAATAAGACTCTGCGTCGACTACCACCGGTTGAATAAGATCACGCGCAAAGATGTTTACCCGCTACCTCACATAGACGATGCCCTTGACTGCTTACAAGGCGCGGAGTTCTTCTCGTCACTAGATCTGCATTCAGGTCATTGGCAGGTTCCCATGGCTGAAGCTGATTGCCCCAAGACGGCTTTTGTTACCCCTGATGGCTTATACGAGTTTAACGTCATGCCATTCGGGCTCTGCAATGCGCCTGCCCCTTTCGAGCGCATGATCGACAACATACTCCGTGGCCTGAAAGGGCAGACATGTCTGTGTTATTTAGACGATGTCGTGATATTTTCAAGCGACTTTTCAACGCATCTTCAGCGGCTCGAGACAGTGCTTACTTGCCTCACCTCCGTCGGTCTACAGCTCAACTTCAAGAAGTGCTGCTTCGGCGCTCGAAAACTCCTAATTTTGGGCCATGTTGCATCTAGAGATGGCATTCTTCCGGATCCGACGAAACTACGTGCCGTTGCCGAATTTCCGAAGCCGAATACCTTAAAAGAACTTCGCAGCTTCCTCGGTTTATGTTCATATTTTCGTCGTTTTATTCGCAACTTTGCCTCCATCATATCGCGCTTGACTGACCTTCTTGCCGGCAACAACTACCTTGTTATTTGGTCATCAGCTTGTGATGATACATTTGCCACACTCCGCCAACTTCTTACGTCACCTCCAATACTGCGACATTTCGATCCTCTTGCCCCGACGGAAATACACACGGATGCTAGCGGAGTTGGCCTCGGTGCGGTGCTCGCCCAGCGTAAACCTAGATTTGAATAGTAGGTCGTCTCTTACGCCAGCCGTGCACTCACAAAAGCAGAAGCCAACTATTCAGTCACCGAAAAAGAGCGTCTAGCCATCATTTGGGCCGTAGGCAAGTTTCGACCCTATCTTTACGGCGCCCATTCAGCGTGGTTACAGATCATCACGCATTATAGTGGCTCTCCTCGTTAAAAGATCCCACCAGCCGGCTCGCCCGTTGGGCACTTCGGCTACAAGAGTACGACATTCACGTCGTTTACCGATCTGGCCGAAAACATTCCGACGCATACGCTTTGTCCCGATCACCTCTACGATGTAGTGACAAGTCGCCGTATTCGCCTGCCCCCGACGTATCTGCACTTAGTGTCAGCGACATACTACAGGAGCAACGAAAAGATCCTTGGATTGCTTCACTTATGAACTTGTTGAGTCGAGCTTCCTCACAAAATATCCCTAGAGGTATGCGCCATCAAATACAGCACTTCATTATAAGAGATGGTTTGCTATACAGACGGAATTATCTCTCCGAAGGACGCCAATCGCTCCTTGTCATTCCCAGTCGTCTCCGCTCAGACATATGCGCCTCCTTTCACGCCGACCCACAATGCGCTCATGCTGGAGTGTTAAAAACCTACACCCGCCTGTCCCACCGCTACTACTGGCGTGGAATGTATCGCTTCGTTTGTCACTACGTACGTTCCTGTCTCGCTTGCCAACGCCGGAAGAATCCCACTCCAAGTTCTCCAGCTCCACTACAACCCTTACCTTGTCCTGCTCGACCGTTTGACCGTGTTGGTATCAATCTGTACGGACCTCTTTCGATTACACCGGCTGGAAATCGCTGGGTAATCGTCGCGATCGATCTCCTTACGCGCTACGCTGAAACTTCGCCACTCTCTTCTGCGCCAGCCAGTGACGTCAGTCGTTTCATATTGCATCAAATCATTTTACGTCAGGGTGCACCACTCGAACTCCTGAGTGATCGAGGGCGTGTGTTTTTGTCGGACGCCGTCGAATCGCTTCTCAAGGAACGCCAAGCATTCATCGCACCACCACCGCGTATCATCCTCAAACTAATGGCATTACAGAACGATTAAACCATACATCAGGTGATATGCTGTCAATGTACGTCGCAACCGATCACACCAACTGGGACAGTATTCTCCCTTTTGTAACATACGCGCATAATACTGCTGTCCAGACAACCACTGGTTTCTCTCCATACTTCCTCCTTTATGGTCGCGAGCCCTCTTGCACGCTAGACACCATCCTTCCTTACCACCCGAATGTTGCTGAGTCGACGACAATATCACAAGCTGCTAAATACGCGGAAGAGTGTCGTCAGCTTGCCCGCTCCTTCACAAGTGCTTAACAGCAACGCCAGAAACACCACCGCGATAGCCTGACGCCTCCGGCTTTTTATGCATCAGATGACCTTGTCTGGCTTCGCATCCCTTCAACCAGCCCTGGTCTCTCAACGAAACTGACGTACAAGTATGACGGCCCTTGCCGTGTGGTTAAGCAAACTTCACCCGTCAATTACATCGTCGAGCCGCTAGAGCAGCCCCATGATCAACGACGCCGTGGACGCGAGACCGTCCACATAGACCGCCTAAAACCGTATTATGATCCCTCTATTGTCTCCTGCCCATGAGTCGCCAGGATGGCTCTTTTCCGGAGGGGAGGAAAATGTAGTGATGAAGATGAGTGCTAATCAGAAAGGCAGGGGGTATGACTGAGTCGGTGAAGAAGACGACGTTTTAGTTGGCTGGGCACTCAGACTGGTTCCGCCATTACCACTTGACGTGTCGTGACTGCTCTCCTGTTTTATAAAAGAGTGCCACTCTAAAACGCCCCATTATAATATATATATATATATATATATATATATATATATATATATATATATATATATATATATATATATATATATATATATATATATATATATATATATATATATATATATAGTCTAGTAGATCCTCCGTGAGCGGTCACAACGTGGTTTATTTCGACGTTTCCGCCTAGAGTCTGGCCTTCCTGATGAAGGCCAGACTCTAGGCCGAAACGTCGAAATAAACCACGTTGTGACCGCTCACGGAGGATCTACTAGACTATATGCAACGCTACGGCCACTCAACCACCATGCCTGCCTATATATATATATATATATATATATATATATATATATATATATATATATATATATATATATATATATATATATATATATATATATATATATATATATATATATATATATATATATATTGAGGCCGAGTTTAAACATTCAACGCCGTACAGGCTTGGCAGCATTTGAAAAATGTCGAATCTTTGCCGCAAAGGTGAAGCAATGAATGCGATAGCAACAAATTGGAACTACTAGCGATCAATGGCAAGCAGATGTAAAGGTGCCGCGCGCACGTCGCTCATGCACAGATACCGCACGAAACGTATTCACAGGTACAGATGAATGGGAATGAGATTATCATTTGTTACTTTGCTGTGTCTAAAAAGCACGCGTTTTTCTCGAACGAAGACAGTGCAGCGAGTGCAGTGACCTTTGCGTGCCTGGTAACTTCAAACGAATCGATTCAGTGGAAAGCCAAGGCGTACGAATGTCCCTACCGCGAGATAACCGCGCGCATGCGTGAGCGTCAACCCCCCCCCCCTCTCTACGTGTCAAAGCAGGCGTACGAGACGAACGCATCAGCGTGTGCCGCTGCGTCGTGCCGATGTTGCGGCGCGAGCTCATTGCGCGATCTCGCTAGTATGCTGACAACACAATAGTTTCCCAAATATCGGCATCGCCAGTGGTAAGTGGTAGATATCTATATTGTTTGCCGTTAAAACAATAAAGGAGTTGCTTCTTCGTGGGTCAGTAGCTAACGTCACACACTCACAAACCAGAGGTCGGACGTTTAATTCCGCGCATCGTAGTCTTCTAGGGACGAAGCTCCTCTTAGTATAACCTTGTCATGCGTCACGCGTAATCGAGGGGAGAAGAGAGGAGGAAGAAAATAAAACACTAAATCCCGAACGGTATAATAGACGGTGCTGGCTCATAGAAGCACTTACAAACTGCAGTTGAGTGAGGAGATTTTTCATCGTACTCTACTGCTACTCTCCGATTGGCTGCTGCGCGGGCTGTGCCTGGGTGCGCAGAGAACGAGCGCCTCTCTAAGTCTGTTGTATAGTCGCCGTACATAGCGTTTCTTTGATGGGACATGGAAGAAGCACAGCGGGGGGTGCATTGCAGATGCTTAGCTGGCATCTCATCGGTGCTATCCGCATGCCATCTGCATTCTCGAACGCGATGGAACGCATGGACGCGTGCACGGGTTAACGGGTGGACGGAGGATTCACTCCAGTCATGATGGATCCCTCCGTGATATGCTGGAAACATTTAGGAGCGATGCTCCTTAGTCGCGGGTCGATCGTCACCTGCATGTATGCGTGCATGTAGTAACCACCTCGCTGCATATCCACGGAGTGAATGTTGATAAGTGGGATGAAGCTTTGAAGGGATTTATCAGAAGGCCGTGAATCATCCGCTGGCCGCATCCGTCCGTCGTCTGTCTGTCTGTTTGACGCATGTATGGATGCAGTGATGGAGACACGCACGAATGCACGACTCGACGCACGGTTGGACGCACGGATGGACGCACGAACGGACGGATGCATGAACGAACGCAGCGATGAACGCACGGATGGACGGACGCACAGACTTATGCAGGCATGTATGAACGGGCGGACGGAAGAATGAATGGACAGATGAACGCACGAACAGACAGATGGACAGACGCATGAGCAGACCAATGAACGGACGGACAGACGCAAGAATGAACGGATGGACGGAAGCGCGAACGGACGGACAAACGCTTCGCATCATTCATCATCATTCACTTGGTACATTTGCTGTGACTTGTTTTCAATAAGGTTTGCAGTCTGATGAAATGACATGTAGCGAGTTATTCTCTTTTAGGGTCGAAGCTCCTTACTCTATGAGTCGTATGTCCCGTGTCGGCGTACTTGTCGTAGTAGCCAGTTGCAATGCATTGCATGTCAATAGAAACGGTGTCACAGTATATTCGTGGAGTGAATGATAACGAGTGGAACAAAACGTCCGTACGTGCTTACGTGCGTCCGTGTATCCGTCCATGTGTCCATTTATCTGTCCGCTTCACCTTAGTCGTCATGATTCACCTCGTGTGAATATGATATATATCTATAGTGAATGACGGCAGTCGCCGACGCTGGCGGCGAAATAAGCCGAGGGTGCATATGCAGTTGCTATTGAAATAGTAAACAATGACAGCATGAGTAAATTCTACTTTGATAGTGGTCGGTGATATTGTGAACCATCATATATTTGATAAAAACCTTAATTGATTGCCAATGTTTTCAAACTTTCAAATATTTCGACATTATTTTTGAAACCTTGTGTAATTCGCCGAGTTTTGGCGGTTAGGCTATTGATGTTTACGTCGGACTTCTTTTGGCTCTCACGTATATAAAGATCACTTTCGTATTTTAAATTTAAGCATACTTATACCTCAGGAAACGTAACACTTTTCCTTTCACATCAATCAGTTACAATCGATGTATGCTTGCAAAAGTCTCCTTGCCCAAAACATGTTCCAAAAAAGTAGACATTGTTAAGCAGTCCTGGTCATGTACACTTCCTAATGTATATTTAGGTTAATGTCTATTTAGCTCTTCGTCAAACTTTTAAGCCAAAGGCAGCAGGAGTTTTCGCCGTACTTCTTGTAGAAAATCCCCACCCCTGTTCAGGGAAGCAACCAGTTCTTCTAGGGTAACCTCCCTGTCTCTTTCTTTTATTAAAGACGATAGTCTTTCTTGGAGACCTTCAATGCAAAAATTTTGGTCTGTCTGTCTGTAAATTGTCTGTTTGTCGACCCTTAATGGTACCCTAAAACGCACCAGATTGATCACACGATACCCTAAACGGCCGACCCCATCCGCAGCGCACACCGATATTGCTCAAGGATAAGCGTTCATACTTGCGGGATTGTCAATTAAAAACAATTACTGCGCATATCTGAGGCACCATGACAACACGTCAATATTCTGTATTTGTGTATTTTACTAGAAAAGGCATGCAGAAGTATTTCTAAGAACCACAGCGTTTATCATGCTGCGCTGACCATGCAACGCTTGCACGAAGAGGCACGTGTTTCCAACGCTTTGCTAAGACGACGCGGTGGTGGCACCTATCCGTCGCCTTGCGTTCTACACCTTGTCACCTTCGAGACGGGCGCGTACGCCGCGCGCTTCGTTTTCCAAGATAACTGCCAGATAGCGCTCATGTCTCCCGTGTGAGGTGACTTGATGTGCTCGCTCGCCTTTGCTGCACGTTTGAGGCACCCTAAGGCAGCGCCTCCAGAATACCATTCACCAATTATCTCGTGAAGAACATCTAACAAACGTTTTGTTCACTCTCTCCAGACGTATTACTATCGTCTTTCGATGACATTTGCAGTGTACCATGCAGATACGGGGCCAATTTTTTATTTCTATATCTCTCTCTTTCTTGTTGGTATGAAGCTTCGCACAACACCGTATTATTATCAAGTGAAAGACAGGCACGTGTAGTATTTCGCGTTTACATATAGCAGATCTCGCGGGTTTGTGCACGTCACTATGCAGCAGCCTATATAAAAAGCATGTGGAAGAGCGAAATAAACCTAGGCATTTAACGACGTTTATTTGACGACATTTTCATGCCTGTTTCGTATGAACTAATTCTGCCTAAATGCGGGATCAGTACAACCTTAATCGAAACTGCATTTGACGGTGCGCTCAGCATTTTCGAACACTGTGCTTTTCGCACCGCTAGCAGAAAAATTATTTATGAGGAGCATCACAAGAGAAAAGCAGCGAGACCAATTAGTGACATGTCCTGGAGGTGATGGAGGACAACGTAAGCTTTGAGTTTCCTCTGACGCATGCTTAGGACCATATCAGGCTAACTTTAATTAAGGTGTCACGTGTCAAGAAGTGATAGGCGTCATGTAAGGGATCACGAGGGCTGCGCTGAAGTTCAATTTTATTTTTCCACGGATCCTTCAAAGCAGGAACACGTTGTCGAAAAAAACTGCACACAAAAACACGCATAAATGCAGAAGAAAGTAACGTGTTTTGAAAACTTATATTATGATTTCTCCCAGATTTTAATCTTGAGCTCGTAGTTTCAGGAGAGCCGCCGAAAGTAATAGGCCATCACAATCAGTTCAAGTGATACCTGCCAATTAAGATAGGCAGCCTCGGCATCTACCTCCTGGTTCTTTTTTGAAGACTTCTCATTGATTTAAAATTTTGGAAACTTTCAAGAAACCAAAACTCAGTGGACGAAACTTTTTAAGGATTTTTGTAGAGGTACGCCGTGGTACTGAAGAATGTGCTGTGCGCCTTTGTTGAAGGCAAGCTTGGCAACATGGATTGAAAGATACCAAAAATTTGAAGTACATGCCGTTTAGACAATATTTTGAAATGTTAATACATATGCTGCTTTTTCTACAACTACTATGGTTTCTATCTTCGTCATTCATTTATTTTGGACATCGAACTTGATTTGTATCTGCAGCTCACGTTATAGGGCAGGTAGACAACTGTGCTTTCGGTACTGCGGCGGGCAAGTTGTTGACATTGTCGTAGTTTAATGTACTATAACATTCGTAGTATTAGTATAAGTAGTGCGAACCTATAAATTCATAAGGAGACTATCCCGTGTCCTTGCAATTTATTACAATGATCGAAAAAGTTTATGTTTTGTTTTTGTTTTCCAAACGCTATTAATACCAAAATGAACATGCCTAGCGCGGCTAAGTTTATGTTCAACATAAATAATGAAGAACCAGGATCGGTGTACACAGGTAAAATGTATCATTAGGCTGCATTTGAGTACAGATGTTTAATTGTTTTATAGCAGAGAAATGACATATTGACAGCTTCTACCTTCTTCTTGAGATGGCAAAAAGTGATAACTTAATGCAATATTCATTTGCTGCTGGCAGTGCTGTAGTATAGAGCCAGTCCAAACTCGGTTCGAAGAAGGTGATCACGTCTGAATGGGTGCTCCTTTATTCATTTGTAACCACAGTTACCAAGAGTGTCTGATACAACGAATTAATGCATACAGCGCACATGCGAAAAGAAATAACCCATTACGCACCGTTGTGACGCAGAGCAGATAAAAAAAAATAAAGCTCTGTCCACTCTGCGAATTTTGGTTTAAAGATCCTCAAACATATTCAAGGTAGGTAAGCTCAAGAATTGTGATTGTATAACTACTCTGAAGCACTAATAGAAAAGTTTTCGTATAACGAGATAGAAACAAAAAGCTACCTCGTGATAGTACTTTTTGCCCTTCTAAACTCAAAGATATGACCCACTGAAAGTTCTTCTGTGTTTCTGTTATTTCGCTCCCTCCGTATATATTTCCTGGTACCAGCGAAAAGATACTATCATTTGAAAGTAGCGCTGTGTCTTTGTAGATTTTCTTCGACGTCCCACTGTCGCACTTACTCGCTCTCTATGCACACGAGTTGGTTAGGTTTCCATGCCATGTCTTTATTGAATTCCACTGTCTTGAGTCGACAACAAAATAAAAGAACAGGCGGCAAAGAAAAACCACTGCGTGCGTGTTTACCAAGTGTCATTGGAGGCAGGCCCTGGAATGCGGTGCTGGCGTGTGGCTGAATTGAGCTTCCTTCTGAGAAGCGTGCCGATAGCTTCGCCACCTTACTTGACAGTGTCTGACTCTGGCAGAGTAATCTCGGTATTTTGACAGGAACGGCGCTGAGGTAAGAGCAAGCGGAGTAAACATCACAGCAGAAGCAAAAAGAAGAAAAAAAAACAACCATGTACACTAAGGTAGAGAAGCGTGATCGAATGTGTGGTGAGACGATTTCCTGTATTTTTATCTCCTTTCTCCTTTGCCATTTTTTACATGAGCTCGAGAGTGTCTGGCACCTTATGTGGAGTTAACCTGCTCTTTATTGACATCTTCGTTGACTTCTGCGTTTCTTCCGCGAAGGCTTAGCGCACGTCTTAGTTGTATCCCAGTGGGAACACTGTCATTAGGACATCTTGTAAGCTGAACAGTGATCGTGAGTCATGCTGCGATTTTGTGATTTATGTAAACACTGCCATGAGATAAATTGTACAGGTAAAAAGCCTCATATCCGGTTTTTCGTTTCGAGAATGAGCACTACAGAAAATGTTCGCCATATTCTTTTGGAGTGCGTCCAATACGCGAATGGAAGAGAAAAACTAAAGAACAAAATAGCAAGTTTGGACGTACGACCCCTATAATTGAAGAAATTATTCAGACCATGGTCTGATATGCATCTTCGGAAAAAGGTGAACATCTTCCTGACAGACCTCTTAGTGGAGACCGGGCTAGATAAGCGCCTGTGACAGAGAGCCAGGGATTGATATATGGGAAACGTTGTGTTCGTGCTTATACTGACAACAGAAAAGAAATTTGTGCGTGTGAACATATTATGACTGTGTGAACTGCTGCAAGCAAAGTGTACATTGGCAAATTGCAGCTGGTTTCAGTGCGCTAATATGTTTTTGTTTGTTCATTATTGCGTACCATTCAGGAATATTTTTAAATTTTTTTTTTGCTCTATGAAAACGTGGGAGGCCAAGCTCGTCCTCAAGGACCTGGAATGCCAGCGACAACTCGTCCCCAGGGCCAAGAAGGCAGTCGAAGCCAGGGGGTTCCTGGACTAGGGAACCCTCCCACCTTAGGGTGGCACCGGGCCTCACTCGGAACACTGTTTCTATATAAACGTTCATTTCTCAATCTCTTGCTGCAAAACTTATTGATACGGAGTAGCTGAGGCAATATGAACCTCAACATCTCTACAGCAAAACAGTTAGAACAGAACAGAACAGAACAGGGCACACGAAAAAAGCGAATACAGTGAAATAAAAAGTTGACTGCTACAGAAGAGTAACCATGCTGCCTTTGAGGAAAACCGCTGTGTGTCGCTCAGTGACAAAGTTGGACAATTCATCGTTTGACAATCCACCATTTAGCAGTATAGTATCTTTAAACTACTATATGAATAAAAAAAGGAGACACTTGGAATTAAAACAAGTTTATTACAACAACCAATGCGAACTGCACCCGCGTTAGAAGCTTCAAGCTTGCTCTTGTGCCGGTTGTGGTGAAACAGTGTCACTGATGCAGTCTCTTATCTCACTTGTGTGGGCTCCTGTAGCGTTAAATTTCACAGCATAAATCTTCGTATTCTATGACCAGTACTTGTTTTTGCTATTGCTTCATGTCTTCACTGACCCTTCAACGAGCCAGTGGTGCTGTGGAAGCTCATTACTGGGCCATAAAACAATGCTTCTATGCTTTAACGAATTAACCTGCTTTTGAATACATCGTCATCGTCTCGTCTGCTCTGAAATGTAGTTTTATTCGCAGCGCAGGAGGAGTACATCTGATAGCCTTTTTTTAAACCAATTTGATTTCCCCGCTGACGACTCAATAGAGGTACTCAATTCAGTCTGGGCTTCTGCCAACAATGTGCGCTAATGAAAAGAAGATCTGGCTGGCATTTGCGAAAAAACTATTGGGTGTTGAACTTTTACAAAATAACGCCCTAAAGAAAGAGTATAGTGTGATTGGCATTGCGTGTTGAATAGCATAATTTCGGCTTGCTTTTTAGATGCATGCTGATGATATTCAAATTTGATTTTTGTGTAAACTGGTAATTGCAATCGGGCGAACTTCATGCCACAACTGTACGTCAATATCGAATATGGTCATATATATTTAACACACATGTGAGTGGTCTAGCGGTTTTTCTAACTAATAATGCGCATGTAATCGGTTCAACATGCTTCTGTGAAGATTTGGGTTGACTCAATAAATGCGAGAGCTTATATAATTGCTTTCATATAATCAGTACTTCTGGACTGTCTTTCCAAATTTCATGGAAACATGACGGCGAGCTGAATGCTTTTTTTAAGTCGGCTGCTCTAAGACCACATAAAGATTGTGACAGCTTGAGTGGCGGCTGTGTGATTGACATGTTTTGGCACTCATACTAAAAGTTACAGGTTCATTTACCTCCAGAAAATTTGAGCACACTAAAAGAATCCGCGCTTCGCATCATGTTGATGCATGAATACTATAGCAGTTTGGGGACGTATAAAACTGCCATGGCAAGGAAGTCTAATAAAAATTTAGCTATGTAACTCATCTGTAGATTTTTCAGCGTGATGCTGTGATGGTGCTAGTGAATGCATGACATGGTCATTTTAGCGCTACAAAAGACGTACACAAGTGAGAGACAGATAATAGGCAGCAAATGAAGGCCCTGTTTAGCTTCTACGCTCGAAACAATAATTGGCAAATATTCTAGTCTAGCATTCTTAAAGATATTTTTTCTGTAATAAATGAATACCTGGACAGCCAGAGCAGCAAAACATTTGTTTTAATTGCAATGTTGTGTCTCACTTTCCACGCCTCAAAACAATACTTAGTAAATATTGTAGTCTATCATTCTTAAAGATCTTTTTTTGTCTGTAATAAATGAATGCCTGGACAGCCAGAGCAGCAAAACTTTTGTTTTAATTGATTGTTGTGTCTCACTTTCCACGCCTCAAAACAATACTTAGTAATTATTCTCGTCTAGCATTCTTAAAGAACTTTTTTTTTCTGTAATATATGAATTCAATATATGAATTCCTGGACAGCCAGAGCAGCAGCACATTTGTTTTAATCACATTGTTGTGTCTCACTTCCCACGCCTCGAAGCAATACTTAGTAAATATTCTAGTCTTGCATTCTTAAATATCTTTTTTTCTGTAATGAATGAATTCCTGGACAGCCAGAGCAGCAAAACATTTGTTTTAATTGCATTGTTGTGTCTCACTTTTCACGCTGAAACTTTTGCAATTACACGTCTGGCTTTATGGCTTCTTGCATTGCGCTGTTAGATAATGAGCCATTGTACGAGGTGCGGAAAATAACCAGCCAGTGAGTGTGGAATCATTGTATAGTCTAGTATTCGCAGCTGCGCGCAATAATATGATAGATAGCAATGTCAAAGTATTGACGCGTGGCGGCTATTGATAGATGGTTGCAATGTCTTTCTCAAACTAAGCAACTTAGTTCGAATATATCTTTATAAAAATACAGCTTCATGCATAGCAGCCACTGCTTCACTTTCGACAAAAAAAAAAAAAAAAACGTTTCACGCAATTTTTTTGCAAGCGGAGATTGTGTTTCAAGCCAGCGTGGGTGATCGTATTGTACATTAGGTCACCCCGCCGTCTACAAATGAATGCGAGAATGAAAGATAGCTGGACCACCACACCCGCTATAACAAGAAAATGAACGCATTGCTTTCGCAGCCACGACGCCGTGAAATAGCATACTCGGCGAGATATCTGAATTGCATTGTGTAATACGGGACTCGCGTTCCTAAGACTATGCTGCCCCGTTTCTTTGGTTTCCCAACCATGAGGAATGAATATAAATGTGCGCCAGAAACCACAAGGCTGTCGCGTCATAATACAGCTTCTTGCGCATTCTAGCGGTCTGTGCTGACAGCGCAGGGTTATTAACTCTGGTGGGATTTTCCTCTCCCTCTTTGGGAACGCGTCATCTTATTTATGCATTAGGAAAAGCTGCCTACAAAGAAACTATTGCATGCAGTCCAAAGGGCAACCTCAACTATTTATCTTTACTTATGTCATTGTAGCCCCTGCAGAGCATCCGGCATGAGAGCGGACTAAGGTGATGTCTGCATATGGAGAGGTGGTGCTTATTTTGCCAGGTTTAGCGCTGTGGCTCTCCATTCATTGTAAAACACGCTAAAGCAAAAATATAATGCAACCGCTAGAAATTTAAAAAGTTTGAAGGGATATGAACTTCTGTAGCCGAAGAAGGTAGGGATCAATCAGTTCACTGAATGGCTGAAAAAAAAATCTGTTGGAAATATTGGCACCTTTTATTTTCAATTTTTTTGTGTGTGGACGTTTATGCCCATAACATCGGTTCATTTAAATGTACATGCTCTTTATGTTTTAACGCGCAAAACATTTCTCCGCAGTATTCATGGCAATATTTTTTTTACACAATGACCAGTCTGATAGAGACAGCAAACGTTTTTGCCTCTGAAGTAAAAGTATTGGAGGCAATATTTTTTCTATCTAATAATCAATATAAAGAAGGTGTTTGTTAATTTACACTTTTCTTTTTTAGGCGCTTTTGGGAATTCTTCAGTATGTAAAAACTCATTTTTATTGAACACTTCAAGCCTCTATAACCGACCTGTTATGCGTCAGTCCTTTGGACAAAAGCTTGCTTTTCGGTAGCCTAAAAGATTCTCATGAGTTATTCCATGGCAGCAGGCAATGAAATCTCGCAGGCTACTTTTCACAACTTCGTTAGCGTGGGTTGCCGGCCTTGTTGGTGTAACATGTTCATAAATTTAGGCGCGGCAGTGAAATGACGAGTACAGGATAGGGAGAACACACACAAGCACGAAATTTCACCAATTATTAATTGAAAGTCTGATCACTGAACATATACACGAAATGTGGGACTTGTAGGAATGCGCAAGTGCGATGGCATGAAAGAATGAAGATACCATTCTCAATAATGACAATGAAGGCGCGCTAACACATTCTCGACATAGCTAATGCGCTGTTGGTGATTCTTTGATAAACCGCGTAATTTTATCTTTGCGTGTTTAGAAAAAGTGGTGTACGATTCAGGGTACTTGGTACTCTATTATGGGAGAGCATAAAGCCGTCCCTTACGAATCTCGTGCATGAGTATTACCCAGCACTTACAAAGAACAAGCGAACCCACCCGCGCAGCAACGCAGCAATACGAGAATACAAGCCTCTGTTTTCAACATTGTTTTCGAGCTCTCTAAGCCTGTCTCTGAGGCACTGCCCCGTGTGCTCCATGTAGAATTTCCCAAATGACAGGGGTAGCTGGTTGTAGTGCGCATGACTTGTTTTCTGAGTTTTGTCGCAGCCGTGTGCTTTGCGAGCAGTTGAGCTGGTCAGCCAGCACATTTTCCCAGCTTGTTTGTAGCCTTAAAAACGGCGGTATTATTTACTTGAGCATCGTCATATTTTTCGAGGTCATGGTGAATCTGGTATAGGTTGCATACTTCTTACGGGCAGTCATGGCGGTTACAGTATTCTCTCGGTGACCTCAAAGCTCCAAAGCGGGGACTCTGCGACCACCCCCTGGTGGCGATAGTGGCCGCCTGCTTGTGCATGGCAAGCCTTTTGGCAGTCTGGGCTCATTTTCATTGAATGGCGACATGTCTTGCACTAGACATTGTCGACCTTTCACAACTTGCACTGTTTTTCTTATAATTCATTGTAATGCTCCAAATCTCAGATAGTTTATTGGGCTCGGACAAACCTAGATGCGCATCACACAAGAACAGTCATCACTGTGCCTGAAGGTAGTTTAGAGTTCTCTTGAATATTTCGGCTTTTCTTTGAGTGCATACAGCAGCCTATATCAGCATTGCAGAGGCCATGAACAGCATTGAAGAGGCCATGATGGCAGAGGCCATTAAGGTTTATGATGAACCCAGCTGGCAGTCAGCCATTAAGGTCTCTGATTGTCGGTGTGTCATGCCGTCAGCGCGCAATGTCGTCGCCACGATCCATTATAAATGGGTCAGTGCCACGAAAATTCAGTGAATCTCACAGCTCGTCGCTAGTCTACATTGTGCATATAACGAGTGAAAGGTTCGTCGTTACTGCCTGAAGAGTCTGAGGATCTCTGTAACAATCCCCAAGGACTTTTACGAGGGACTGTAGTTCTTTTTTTATCTGAAACCGGAGACACAAGTGGGCATCTGCCCATCGAGGTCACGTATTTGAAACGCCACTTTTTAAAACATAGCTGCGAAGCGAAGGTGCGTCAGTGTGTCAGTAGTTCTACAGGCGGAATCAAGTGCGCCCTCTGCATGGTGTAAGATATAAACACTTCAGGTGGGGACACTCGAGAAACGCGATCAACCAGACAACGTAACTGCAACGCGCGCCCGTCAGACATCTGCCGGCAGCGTTCCTATCGCAACTTGAAGACAGAAAGAGGCGTTGCTATAACAACCGGTCCGTTGCGGGAACTTTGAATTAAGTGGCACATGAGCGTTGATCGTGCCAAAGAGCGAAAATTGATGACTGTTGTCTGCAAGCAATGACGGGGGCTTGAGTCACGTGGACAGCACGGCCTACATGCCTCTCTATGGAACGCTTGTTGATATTTGATGTGGTTCTCGAACGCCCTGTGAACCTAATACTTCTTGGGGCTCAAGAGATACGCAAATAACTGACATGCTTTGCAAAATTTTGTATCGAGTGGTTCTTTATTTAAATGCGCTGGTTTTCGTGCAGTCGCTGATCGTAGGTGAGGCACTAGTATCGGCAAGGTGGTTCTGCGAAGCGTGTGAGCCGCGTGGGGGGGGGGGGCGCACATTATTTTGATGACGAGCAAAGCAGAACTTGAATAAGACCAGATGACTGCTCGTAAAAAGAGAAGCAACTATTTGGATACCTTGAAAAATTTGTTGGCGTGCATTACATAGACACCATCCAGTTTTGCGCCATTGTATTTTCGCTGCTCTAATGATTACTATACGGCGAAAAGTTCACGACCATGTGATTACCCGCTGGGAGACAACTTTACCGGGACCCCACGCCTATCTTCTCGCTGATTTTACCATCTTTTCTTACCGCGTATGGTAATACGATTACATAACTTTTTTTCGACATTCAACAATCAGCGGAGCTTTTTAGAAATACCACTGAAAACTTGCTCAGAAAAAGGAGTGAATGCACAACGTAATGCAGTAAGAGAAAAAAAAAGCCCACTAGGTCTGGAACAGCAAAAAACGCTATTAATTTGACATATCATTGTGTTGCCTAAACTGTAAACAAATGGTTCTGCAGCGAAAAAAATTTATTCACATTGACGAAAATCATCTCATCTGTGAAGCGTTTGGTGCAGACTGCATCCTTTCTGCTGAGCAGGCGGTTCTTCCTGAAAACCGCTCGAGTCGATGCTTTGAGGCTTTCAGGATTAAAATGAACATTGAATAATATCACATTTTCTTGGCATTTAGAGTAATCTTACCGGCAACCACTAACGTAGCACTTTCTTTCCATATTACCTCACTATGTGCACTTGTACTTTCAGTGGATTTTATTCATGGCTGCTCACCACATCACAACTTCATTTCTCAAACGGGAATGATCAAACGCCACTTATTATTTCATCAAACGCGCCAAAGGCATGCTAGCTACTGAAGCGGCCGAATGACTTGTTTTAGATGCGGAGCATCTTATACTCGCGCCTTGTAATGCGCCGTCCGCGCCGTCCGCACCGCTTCTCGAACATTTGACAGCTGACGCGCGCGCATGCGCTGTCGCGCCGTCGCCCACTCTTCCACCATCTGTGCATCCCTTCCTCCTCTACACACCGCGCGCGCTTCACTCCTCCACCATCTGTGCACCCTTCCTCCTCTACACACCGCGTTCGACATCTACAATTCTCCTGATTTTCCAGTGGACGCGCATGTGGCGTCGCGCTTCGAGAACATTCAACAGCTGACAGTGCATGCGCCGTCGTGCTGTATATATACTCAAGGTCGGCGCTCGCTCGCTCAGTTGCCGCTCGTCGGTTGGTTTGTACGGCGCGTCGACGTCCAAGGTCGCGGTGAAATGAATTCCAACGAATCCACAAACACAATGATCGACGTTCCTTCGACCAGCGCCACCCTTTCGCATACGTGTGTACGTGTTCACTCATTTAACACCCCCTCCTACAACCACGTTAACCAATTTAGCCATCGACCCAAGTAAGTCGCAATTTAACACCCCATTTCACAACCACGTTAACCAATTTAGCCATCGACCCAAGTAAGTCGCACTTTAGCACCCCGTTAACCAATTATATGGTCCGCATCCTCCTCAGTGTTCCCCCGAGAGAAGCTGCGGGCAATTTTTTTTTGTGAGTGAAAATCGCGACGCTTTCGGAACGCTGGCGTTGCCACCAGCCTTACCAGTTGCTATAACAACGGGGCGTGAAAGCTTTTTTGTCTTTTTTAAGTTGCGATGGCAGCTCGATAGGTGCGCTGCCGGCAAAGGTCCAATGGACGCGCATCTTTGTTACATTATCTGGTCAACCGCGTCCCGTAAAAAAGCCGAGAAGTGTTCCCACCTAAAGCGTTTGTATCTTACACAATGACCAAGTGCATGATTCACCCTTTCCCAGGTTTCACATTAAAGGAGTTGAAAAAATGATGCCTTTGAAGAGACCCAAGAAAGGGCATTCAGAGAAAATTACCTCGGCCCTAATTTATTCGGCATGACCTGACTGTCAGCGTCTTTGTTGGAACAAGGCTTGACAAAACAAAGACAAAGCTCGTGTCACCTAGACGCATGGTCAGCTCTTTGTATCGTGTCATCACTAAGTTGGTATCCAGTTCGCGGTGACTTGCTGCGCACGAGTGCTTTTCCCTATTTGCATCGTTCCCGCAATATCAATATTTGTCTTGTCTTTGAAATGTTGTGTTTTGGCTTCTATTTTTTTATGTGTCCAGGTCGAACATTGGTGTGCCTAATATTCTCAGCTAAGAGCAAGCGGTGTCGACGTGTACGACACGGTGAAGAGAGGTATTAACGTACAATTTTATCTGAACCATGTTTACAACAAGTGGTGTGCTAAATGTAATAGTTAGGAGCTTATGTTTTAAAATGCATGAGGCAAGCAAGCATGAACCGACAGCGTTGGCATCTGCTCGGACAAACCTTGAACAAACAACCACTTATGAACTGACACAGTTCTAAACAACGTCCACGTTTGTTGAGCAATGATTGAGTTTCCACCCGTAATTTCTACGTCAATTATTTATATGTAACTTGGACGATATGTGAAAGGCATTACTCGTGGAGATCATCGAACAAAACATTCAGAGTCTTTTGTGCGGGAATTAGTATTTGCATCGTAAGTTCCACTAAAGTACGCAATAAATTGTATGTTTTGTTATGTATACTACAGTAAACGCAAAAAAAACTTTCCCTGATAAGGTAGCCATCCCACTTAACAAGCGTGCGCTGACAGCGTCACTGTTTGCAAACCTCGATTAGCTATGGTGGTTTTATGCAACGTTCTTTCCTGTCACTGCTCGGCGCTCTGTTTATGCAAAAGCGTTCCCCATTTTAAGTTTCATTTATTTTATTTCTGTGTATAGATGTACATCACGGTGTCCTAAAAAATCATTGCGTCACACACATTACCAAGAATGCTTACTTGTTTTAACTTCAAAGGACGCATGGAAATACCTATTATTCTAAACTTTGTTTAACTGAAAGATCCTTGCATAGACGACATAGGAAATCGGTGAAAATTATCTAAAAGTTCGTTATGTAAAACATTCGCTAAGTGACGTCTGCACAATTAAGAGTTCACTGTATCATGCGAACTTCGTAAGAGCTCAGAGAGACATGGGAAGCGACGTGAGCACTCCGTATAGAGTAGGTTCGAAGATGTAAGCCACCAAGCTGAACAAAAGAAGCCTATTGCAGCAGTGTGGGCATCGCACCTGTGAGGAGGTATAATAAGTTTGTTCATGTCAGCATTTTTTAGCTAGAAGTAATTACTGTAATAAAAGAAATTGAAATTGCAATCTAAGAGTCGAAGTAAAAGAACTTTGTACTACCACCAAGCTCACACATCCCTGTCGAATGACACTGTAATAGCAGAGGGACTAAGCAGCAATTATAATGAATACGTAACTGAAAAAGTATAACCAGGCATGCGCCTAATATAAAAACAATCAAGTTTTGTGCATACTTTGCCTTCTTCTTGCTTTGACTTTTGTCTTCACACTCGTGCATCATATCAACTAGCTCAGCAAAAATCATAACCTGCGTATATATCGTAACTGTTGGTTGGACTGAGCATTGCTGTAACTAAAGTAGCAGGGATAATATACGTTTGTGTGATTTAAGTGATATCTGATGAAATAACCAAATATTTATGAATAGACGTAAGCACATACCCACAGGAGTGGTTCATCTTTCTTCGAAAGTGAGCTCTGCTTCGGTGGTACACTGAGAAATATCTCGGCTAGATATTGATATTTCGCAACAGCTTTATTTCGTATATATCAACTTCTTACGGTACAAAAGTTTACAAATTCGTTGAAACCTATGGCCGAAGAAGTTGAAATAATTTTCAAAGCTAGAACATTTACCGTGATTGCTCTGCGATTTTCAGTGTCATCCCCGATTCACATTCTATAAAAGCCTGTTCGTACGAATGTTAAAGCAATGCTTGGAGTTAACTTGCAACAAAGGAAACATGCGCTCTGGCTCACTCACACTTACTCGAAGAACGCTTAAACCATGTAAGCGCTGTAGAATGTTTAACAAGTTATCATCAAAAACATCAGGGTAACCAGTATGCATTACTTGCTTCATCTTGAACATGGCCAGAACACTAGAACACAATTACACAATTCAAAATAAACTGCTCAAGAAAATCTATGAGAAACAGTTCCACGCAGAAGGACCATTATGTATTGCAGAATGTTGGTGAGACAGGCGTCAAGAAGGACACACAGTGACAACGTCCATCATAATGACCACTGGACAACAGCCAAAAATATGATGGACGTTGAGTCAATAGCCTATATTTCCTTAGAGGCCACGAAAGTCAGAGTGTAGAGGAACGACAAGTGGCCTTTGCTGAGCTCATAGCTAAGACGGCTCAAACGCCCGAGGACGTTGCTTTAAATGACAAGCTTATCAAGCCAGGAACTCGTAAAGAATGGCTCTCAACTTTGTCGAGTAAGGCGTTTATATACTGCTGAAGGAAGTAAAGTTGGGATTTGTTGTCTACTTACTGCGGATACGGGAAGCGAGGTGCAAGGGGTTCATTTGTCATTGTCGCCTCCAGGAGCACCACTTCTGGGCCTTGCGGGCAAATATTTAACAAGAATAAAAGCACTTCTGCTGTTAAAAGGGCAATGTATATTCATCTTGAAGGTGAAAGAAAGCACTGAACAAAGCTGGAAAAATAAGCATGCAGAAAAAGGGGGAGTTTACACTTTTGTTAATTTTTTTGAGAACGGAAGTTCTTACGTGTTTTTTTTTTTTCAAGCACGTCGTGCTGAAATGCATGTGTTCTTATACTAACGCTTCTTCTTTGAATATTTCCATTGCATGCTTTATTCACATAGGATTATGTACGATTGACATTTTTCTATTTGAATATAAAAAAAACAGGCTACGAAAACAAAGAACTAAAATATAAAGAAATAAGCACTGACAGGTAAGTATGAACGTGTGAATTAAGGCAACACAAAAATTGTAAAAAAAAGATAGCAAGAATGTGCTGTTTATCTTTGAGGTTTTATGTCTCAAACACACGATACACCATAGAATTACACTGTAGTGAAGAGCTTTGTAAACATGCTTGACGAAGCGTTTTCTTTAAAACTAAGTCAAATCTAAGCACATAGGTATTTCGTGTTTTGCTGCTATTCAAGTACGGCTGCCGCCGCTGGAATTCCAGGCCGCAGCCTACGTGTCGCCAACCAAGCACTGTAGCCACTAGAAACCAGCGTGTATAAGAAAATTACGCAAGGCCAGAAGTACAAGAAATCAGGTATCAATGCTAGACGAAAATTGCAACTTTCTCTTCATTAACACTGATTTATCTAATTATTGATGGGGTTTTAGAGGTTTTTCTCTCTTTAACGTTTACTTTCCATTAGTCCTTGAATAGGGTATTTTTATTACAGATACTTCACTAAGATAGGTCTGAATTTTAGGAGTGTTTATTACAAGCTCTGAATGTAAACAAGTGAGTGCGTTTACTGCACATGGTGATAAAGCACTCTTTACAGTGACTATTTTAGTGACTTTTTCAAATGTAAGCACACTCCACATCGTCTTTACTTTTCATTCTTTAACTGGCCTTAAATGATAATGGTTGCCTGCTTCAACTTATTATGGTAATGTTAAATTTATCCTTCAGACTACAATTTATTCATTTTTAGGCAGAACTTCAGTTGAAGGCGGTTTTGTTGAGGTACTATAGTGTATTTCGCAGTTTCTCAGTAGTACAGTTTTTACGGTGCTCTCCGGCTGACACGCGCTTCTCGGCTTTGGTCCCCAGCATGGCGGCCACATTTCTATGGATGAAAAACGCATAAGGTCCATGTAATATGTGCCCTCATTGCACGTTAACGTACACCAGATGTATGAAAGATCCGAAACGCCTCACCATGACGTCTCTCATAACATATAATTGTTTTGACACGCTAAGCCCAAATAATTACAATCGTATCTAGGTAGAATTCTACCTATACAGAATACTTGTCCAATGGGACTGCCTATTGCATCATTGCTTCTTTACTTTAGGCAATTTATTGGTCGATAACAGCGTAAATACACATACTTGACTCTAGTGTTACTGTTAACCTCATTGAGGAAAATGTTTTCTGTTCGGAAATCTTAACTTATATTTTCCCCCTGACGACACCACTTCCGGAAAGCAGCTTTAAAAAAATAAAGATGCTTGCAGTGCTATTGGTCAAACAATGCTGTTATTTTTGTTTTTTAATTCTTCAAAACACTTGGCCATACTCGCATTTTCCTCTATGGCAGTGCACAGGATAGGTTGTGAGACAGCATATCTTGAGGCCGCAGGTTAGATACTGATCGCGGCTATCACATTTCGATAGAGACGGAATGCAAAAGGGTCGCGTACGTAAATTTAGGTTCAGGGTAATGAATTCCTGGTGGTCAAAACTTGATATAATGTTTAAATAAAGCGTAATAAATCAAGCAATACATTTTTGTCCTCGTAACCCTTCTAGCTTCAGAGTGAAAATTACGGGACAAATAGCCTATTTTTTATTTCTCAAGTTGAAGCAATTCCATACAAATCAGGAAAAAATGAAGACCTAGTAAAATACCTCCAATGTTTTTTCAGAACTCAATAACCGTCTTAAACCATGCAAAAAAAAAAACTTCAGCTCTACCCACTTTATCTGAGGTGACCATGGAAGCTTTTGCCTATTTAGGCCAAGAATGTTAAACTCACAGTGATAACTCGTCAAGCAAAAGTTCAGATGTGGGCTTGCTCCGGAATCTAAGCTTTTTAAGTGCGGCTGTAATTTTTTTATTACGTACGAATGCCGTAATAGTCTGGACGTTAGAAACTTTCACAGTCATTACTTACGTTCGAGAAGTCAGGCCAAGTAACCTGTTGCTGTTGTTTTTGTGCAATATCACTTTACTCATCGTTACTGCTGAACATTTTAAAGCGAAATACGGAGTTTCCAAGCTTCGATGCTGATTCTGAAAGGCATAAAGCCGAACAATTATCAAATTCTTTTTGTTTCAGAATACATACATTTAAAATAGGCGTGGTAAATACATTAGGTCTCCTGCACACACTTGAATTCACCCTTGTAGTTTTTATTCTTCGGTACTTCAGCTTTATTTTTGAAGTCTACGCTAACGTTTGTGCAAAGCAGATCGTAGAGTGATCTTTAAAATGTTTCTCAACAGTACTTGTTACAAAAATGATCCCGTCGCGAAGCAGATATTAAAATAAACAAAGTGATGATTATAATATAAAGGCGTGTGGAGAGTGGCAGATGTTTTGGATCACATGTGGTTCCTTAACATGCACTAAAATTTGGCAGTACACGGGCCTCTAGCATGGAACTTTAAAAAATGAGATACTATTTTTGTCAGAAGGCTCTAGTGATTGTATTGGCTAACAAGGGAAAAAAAACTGATTGTGAATTGAGCCGCCAATACCAAAATACTTCTTCGTACAAGAAGGCCTAAAAACAAGATAAGTATAAACGCAGAGATATGTGCATCTATACCATAGTCGTTAGCACGTCATGGCCCTTTGAAGAAGAAAAAATAGCCTATCACAATACTTGGAGATATATGAGAACTGGTTACGTCTAACTCATTGCTACGCGTTTCTTGCTTTTAGACGAGGATAAGAGTGCGGAGAGTTCTTTGAGCCAAACAACCACATCAGCGTGAGAATGAAACACGTTACAAAAAAGTGAGCACAATTTTGAGATTTCTCTGTTGTGTGCAGACGTTGTGTGTGCCTAAATGTACCTTAATAAAAAATTGGTAATATTCAGAAAGTTCGGGGTCTTATTTTTCTTTTATTATGGAACTGCGGTTCGCATTAGAACTGTTGTTTTGTGTTCTAATAGAAATATGCACAACTACTGGCCGAACTCGTTATTTTGCTGCCCTTATTTCTTCTAGGTTGTAATGAGAGTAGCTGAAAAAGTAAAGAAAAATGACATTTTTCGACAGTGTCTCAAGGTAATATTGTGCTGCCTTTGAACATATAGATCACGGGAATGCCTCCCCGTGGAGTAGGTATTCTGACAGACTGCTGTGCTCGCCACCAGAAAAGAGCGCTATACTTATACCTGAAACATATACCATTCGCATTGACAGACGAACAAAGAACCGCAACCTCGGATGTGCCGTTACTACAGCGAACTTTGTGCACAGAAAAAAAAATCACGCGGACTGAAAGCTATTCTTTGCGGCTGCTCTGCTGTTCCTCCACAAAAAAGTGTGATAGCTTGTGTGCTCGAAGTCATAGTGTATATTCCACAACAATTCACTGGGATCGCGCCATTGTTAAGTGGTCGCTCGATGCTTATGCATGCCCTTGATCGTGGCGTCACCGCTTGCTCAAAGGTGTGATTACGCATGCCTCTCTGGTTATACACAACGTATGTGCCTGCCGATGAGTCGCCAGGTTACTTTTATTATTTTGTCACGCATTATTGCTACGTGCTCAGAATAGTTATTCAGCACGACGGCTGCTGTATGTTATGGGGTCAAACTTAGAAATATGTTTAACAGTAACCTTGAAGGACTCACACATTGCGGCAAGACATTTTTAACTGTCTATAGCTGACAGTACTTGCACACACATGGACAAAACATATTCCGAAAGATATACTTTCATTTGACAACACCAATTCCAAATTTTAAACAATACAACCCACGCTTCGAAGCTAGTTGATATGAAACAGAAAATCATGAGAAGCTTGCAGATTCAAGGCAGACGATCAAAATATTACTCATTCTGTCTTAAAGGCCCATAAATAAACCTATGAATATACAAGCGTGCTATTCTCTCCTGAAGTTTTGCAACCTTTCGGCACAGTTTATTGTGTTAGCATCCCTATCACGTGTCATTTTGAAGAAATGGGCTCTCGAATGGTACATATTGCCACGCGTGCTAATTTAAGTATTTCAATGCAATCGGATTGTTGTGCGCGGTACAGCGAACTACATGCATGCTCGTGCTGACATTAACATTGCGACTAGAAGTCAAGCAGGTAATATGCATACACTATGCAGGCAGCCATGCATGTATTAAGTTCCAGATCCTGGAGACATCGGTATTACTCACATGCTCGAAATAATGGAGTTTTAAAAGTGCTACTGACTCGGTCTCAGCGTTTACATCCCTTGTTAAGGGAGAACATGGTAGGACTATTAGTGATGCAAAGCATTACCGAAAATGCTAGCGGGATATTTTCAGCTGATTAGTTAACCTCGCACAGTCTTAAAGCGGTTCATTAGGTGCTTGGCTGTGTAATTTTATTACCTCGGTGTATAAAAAAGTAAATAAGGAACAAAATAGCTTCTGAACTGCCTTCAGCAAAATGGTACACTTCAGCAGCGGTTCACAAGAAAAGAGATGAAGAGGAATTAAAACAAATACAGAGAAAAGTGAAGACGAGAAGATAGTTAGAGAAGTTTGTCGACGGGGCCTCGATCGGCGAGTTGGCATCGAAGAGAAGACATCGCGGGTGATATAACTATCAGCTGTGAACTCCAGCGGCCGTCTTCCAGTGTGTTTTCGAAAAGTGACAAATTCTCAAAAGCGCGTCGCTTATTACTGACATTGTCCACGTGTTTTATGAAGAAACAACTAGAGAGAAGGTGCTGGCACCTGTAAGAAGAGCCCTGAATGCTAGAAAAACATCACTCTATGCTCTGCAATTTTTGAGTGTGTTTGGGGCTGTTTAATTGATTTCACTCTTCACATCCTTTATAAACATGGTGCAAAAGTTGTGCTAGCATCTGCGCAAAACCAACTAATCCCCAAAAGATGAAAATGCATAATCTCAAAAAGCTTTTGGAGGACATCTCACAGGTGTGGTGTACAATATTTCTGAAAACACGTGATGTGGTCCTGCTGCATTCACCAGAAAGATGCGCACGGTAAAAAAAAAGAACTACTAGACAAAAGCTGTCGTATTTTCTGAGTCCTTACTAAACACACTTGTTAATACGCTATTTTTTCGTTGTAAAAATTTTCATATACAGGAACAGCAAGAGGGATAGAGTAATTGCGTTCATTTGTGCTCGTCTACAATCAAGGCGAAGAAGGCTTTGACTAGTGCCTCCGTTTATCTCCTTCGCCATTAGCCGGAATTCCTTGGGACTCGGCGGAGGCCAGGGTAAGACCGATGACTTTAAACCGTATTTTCGACGTTGTGGCTGTATATTAAGGCCTCCCAGGATTCAACGCTTTTGGTTCGATAGTTGTAAGAAGGGCAGGTCTATTACATGTGCACTAGACCTGCAGTGTAATTACATTGCGCACATCTGGCATTAAACACTTCCGGAAAAGAGACAAGGCGGCACAAAAACAGAAAAATGTGTAGTTTTTATTAAATGTAAGCTTCAGTGTGCTATCTCTGAGCCAACTACGTAGTGTTACTAAGCATCAGTACCACAGAGACAATTCAGCACGTAAATTTGTGAACGTTGAAAAAACGCTCTCTTTGTTCAAGAGCTTTTCACCGACTTAATTTTGAAACTGAGAAAATAGATTCATATGTAGGACCAAGAAAGATAGATTTCAATCGACCTTTCTCGTTTATTAAGGCAGCTGGATGAACGTGTATACACAGCGGGTTCTGAAAAATGCTGGACTGGCATAACCTGTTGACATAACTTGTTGTCAACACTGACATACCCGACATAACTTGTTAATAACTACTGTTAGGAAGACTAACGTGAAAGCTGCAAAACGTACAATCAACTTCGTTCGTATACTTCGCTCACATAATAATAATTTTGTATGTGCTCTCACACACGTGCACTAAACAAATATTGCTCACAGTCACTTCTTGATGTTTCTTTTAATCATTTAATGTTGTAGCTTCGCCAGCATGCTCTTGAAATTCGCCTATCATTTACAAATGCAAATTTGATGTTTTGTTCGGAAATAGGTATTTGCTTGCTCTGCCTAATTCTAGTGTAAACACGAACTTTGTGGAAACCTTAGGCTTGCGGCATTCTGGCTGATCAATAGAAAAAGTCAACAGTGTTTGCACTGCTCGCCTGGTAGGTAAACACGGAGTCTGCTGAGTCTTGCTGCCGGCTTCTCTGATGAACTCAAACCTCGCGTAAAGAGTGCCAGTTGCTTCCCCGAGGTGCCTTCTGACTTCTTTTGCTGAAACATTCCGCCAGCTAATTACGTGTTACGAAAGCTATCAAGTATTTTTAGGCGCAGCACCGTATTTCGAAAACAAAATCAATAAAGTAAATCACCTAATATTTTAATCGGGCGCTGAAAACGCAGAGGTTTTTAACCAGCCAACGCCACCCAATCGAGATATCGCAAATGCCAATAGCTTCGACGGACGCGGAAATGCAGTAGGACTATATGCTCAGATTTGGGTACAAATTCGTATGTCACGCTTGTAGGCTTTAAGCGCACACACGTTCAGAGCTGTGACGGGAATTCCAGGACATTCCTTTACAATTACAATTTCCTAACATCACCCGGTGCAGTGTGTGTGTATTTTTTTTCTTGTTTTGTACGAGCGAATGCTTGCGAAGCTTGCTGATGAACGCAGCTCAAGCACATATGAAACGCACCAGCCGGCACTGTTGGGCGGAGGAGCATAAATGGTTGCCGGTGTCAAGGCTACAACACTCGGGTCACGGCTGGTAAGTTTCATTAAAAGGGTGCAATTTGGTGCGTCATCTGGACAGACAACACACGGTTCGCCTCTTGTACGTGTCGCTGTGTCACGGCTTGATTCAAGTCGAAAGTAAACAACACGAGATAGACTCGCTCCATGCACCGGCTGTATTCCATTCCGCCAAAGCTTTTTAGAGATCCTTTGCCATTCAAAACAACTCGGAGTGAGGTGATCGAGAAGTGATTGAGGATCTAACTGGTTGGGATAGCACAAGGTCACACAAGGCAGGTGATACAGAATAAAAAACCGACTATTTCAATGCGAGTTACCTGGCTTAACGTGAGTAGCCTGCCTTTCCCGATGGCCATTCAGTCCAATCGCACACTAGACTGCAGCCAGTAGCGCTGGTCTTTGCGAATCCATCGTTGGTAAAAATTACGGTCACCCGCAATCATGCAACCCCTCCGCTTTTCTTGTAAAAGTACGGCACAAGTTTATGGCAGAAAACACAAAAAAGCGCCAGTGAAAGAAACTTATCTGGCGATTGGGATTATCTATAAAAGTACAAAGGTGCATCGACCACAATGTTGCTTTCTTTTTATGTTTTTAACGTATCACTGTGCTTCTCGGCGTTCGTATTTGGCATATTTTGTAAAATTATGGCTACTGATGTATTCTGTCTACTCGAACCCCTCTAGTATTAGCCAACCACCGCACAGCCTGTCATCCTTCTCCTCGCGCTCTAATCGCCATCATGCATTTTCATCCTCTACTGCGCTACGCTTTCTCCCTATTTCATCCTTGTTCACTCTGCCGACGCAGCTCACAGCAGAAACTGTGGCCTAAACAAAAAAAATTCATTGCTGGCCTCCATTCCTGTTTCCGCAGGGCGAGCGTAATACTCCAAATATTCAATGTAAACGATGCCTATTTCCAAGTACGCGAAAAACTAAGCTCAGCAATGCGCATCTGCTGTACCCCAGTGACAGCGCAGGAAATTATATGTTTTCCTACGCATTCAAGGGGCAAACATAAGAGCAGCGCAAAATGAAATATGTAATATTATAGTCTTCAAAGCAGCCCTCCCGTGGCAATGATGGCTGAATCGACGAGCAAAAAAGACAAGTACAAAACATTGCTCTAGAATTGCGAGAGCACCAGAAGGGGGAGCTCAAAACGGATAGCGGCACAGCCCGATGACGTATTGGCGAATTTTTCTCGCGTCGTATTTGGTAGCACGTGTTAACTTACTTTTTTTTTGTTGGAGATCGTAAGAATAGAAGCAAGAATACAATGGGATATGATTGCACTCAGCATGAAAAGACGTTCGTTTTACTGACTATTACAACTAGTCAAAAAAAGAAGAAACTATGTTCTCCGGCTAATTAAAAAAGAAGTGGATTCACTTTAACTATTGATAATGTTTTACACTCAAAATATATGATATGATTGGGGTGGATGCTGAAATGGAGGGTACTCTGCTGATTAACAAAACGAAGAATCGTGGCACACAGCTGTATACTTGCAGTTGGCATTATAGGATGATTGTAAAGAGCCAGTGTAACTGGCCATACGCTCTTTTTTCTCACGGTATAGTTGAACTGTGTACTGAGGATAGATAGCAGGCTAGCAATGGCGATGCAGCTGCAAACGTGACCCAATTACACTGTCCCGTTTTACTGTTGAGGTGACGCTCAAGGCTCAGCGAACTTTTACATCTAAATATATAACGATTTTCACATCATATTATTGAAATCGTATTAAACTATTGGCCAGTTTTCTGTATATTTCTGGGCGACCAATCTGCTACAGAGACTTGTCGGCAATGCGCGCGTCCATACAAACACTTCTATTCAGTTGAGCTTCAGGTGGTCCTGCCACCCGTCTATGAGTTCACTCGCTCGCACTTTTGCTGTGACAACTATAGCGGTTGTTCACATTTCTCGCTATTTTACTTTCCGCACAAATGACTTTCTCGAGAGGTCAGGCTTGACAAAGCTGGAATGGTAAGCTAAGCTACGCTAAGCTAAGCTACGCAAGATTTACACAAGATGCGTGAATCTACACTAGGAAAAGCAGCTCGTCGTGTATGGTACGGACACCGACGCATCCGGCTACATCAGTTTCCCTGTGAGGATGGCCGCTGCCCTGTCATCCCCTTGCCCGGCAGTAGCAGCTGCGTCAAAGGCAACAGTCATCCATGCAAAGTAGCCCGAAACTGTCGATAGATCATGAAAGAGCATCCAAGTTCATGGCAATAATCAAGACAGAACACTTACACAGTGCCTTGAGCAACGTGTGTACTGCGCCTAAGCTTACACTTTACAGAAACTAGCGTTTTAGGGCGTCTTTAGGCAGACGCTTGTACAGGGGAATGTACAGTCTCAACCATACGCTCACGCGAGCGAGCAGGGAATGGAGTACATAGTCAGCTCCACATATTGACGTAGTAGAGAGGGGGCGTTGCGACAAACTTGCCCCCTTTCCCCCTACCCTAAGGGGACCCAACGCAAGCCTATGGTCTCAACAGATAGCTACACAGAGCGGCAAGGAGAGAGGAAGACGAAGAGATTCTTTGTGGAACACATCTCGCTCGTCTCCGTGCTTTTCTGGACTTCTTGCTGCATGACGATAGTTGTAGCGCAAGAACATAATGACGTTCTCGCTCTATAACTATCGTCATGTAATACCAACTAGCCCAACCTGCCGCCCTTTTAGGGTACTTTTCGCTGCAGTTGTGGGGTGTATTGCCCCGTACGTTACAGTAATAGATGTACAACCTCACGAGGTGACGTCCTACTCCAGTTCAATCGCGGCCACTACCTCAAAAAAACGAGGAAACACATCCAGCGAGAGCGATGACACTGAGCTGTACTCCGCATTCTGCGAAAAGTCCTCAGATGACGGCTTTGAACCTGTCCTGCACCGCAAGGCCAAGCGATGGATCGTCCATGCATCATCGGTGTCAAGTACCACCACCCTGAAAACGGCGGTTCAGCTACAGCCCCATTCCATCCTATTCATGCCAAAGAATGATACCGAAAGTCTACTTGTTCTGAACAGGCGAGCGCTTTCACTCTATTTTGAGAACACTCAGCCGAACGAGATCAAAAACGTATGGCTAAATACAGAGAGAAACATCCTGGCTATCTAGGTGCTGTACCCGAGTGCGCTGAACACGCTGTAACAAGTAACGCAACTGGGAAACATTACAGTTAGGTCCATCATACCAGCTGATGATGAGACCACATCAGGAGTCATTTACGATATCAAAACAGAAATCCCAAAGTCAAACCTACCTATACCTATAAAACCTGCGAGTCAAGACAACGTCATTGGCAGTGTTGGACGCCTCGGACACACGTTGTGTGAGAGTAACGTTCAAAGGTAACTGTCTCCCCACTTACGTGAAGGTAGCCCACTTTCGGCAGCAAGTTCGACTGCTTATTCCTTAACCTGTGCAATGCTTCAACTGTCAGAAGATCGGCCATGTAAAGGGTGTTTGCAGGAGCTCCGCAGCGTGCTCCTGGTGCGCAGAACCACACTCGGAAGACCACTGTACCGCAATCACACTGTAGTGTCCCAACTGTCAGGGTGCTCACAAGCCTTCTTCCCAAGAATGTTCACAGATAAAGAAAGAGTTTTATACTCTGAAGCAAATGGTACAAGACAACTCAACCCACAAAGAAGCCGCTGAGAAAATTCGGTGATGACGACGTCGCCGTCGAAGGTCTTCACAACCGACAGTGCCAACTAAGGCAGTAAGTCGACGCATCAGGAAAAATTGCCAGCTGCAGTTTCCAGCACGGCAAACGCAGACGCTGAAAAAGAGCAAAGGGGCAGATCAGTCTCTACAGAAGACTAACTGCCACTTACGTACACAACGCGCAGAAGAACCTAAGCAGAAGCCGTCTCCTTCAGAGGAAGCTGCTGCGATGGAGGGCTTGTGGAACACAGATCCGCAAGTTATAGCTCTTCTGCCACCCTCAATTAACGCCATTCGCTTGTTGTTAAAAGCAACATGCACACAACGTCTGCAAGAAGTGCACTGCAAGTACCAGATGTTTTAAGTCCAGTCCTCGCAACACTTGAGTAAACAATGGCTCCCCAGCCACTGTTCTTTAGAGAATAGGTCTGAATGGCGGCAATTCTTCAATGAAATGCCCGGGGACTGATACACGCATCGCTGATTTCCACCGGTTCGTATACACCAATAAGTTCCCTATCATTGTCATCTGCGAGCCAAATTTTGCGAATGAAATCACACTTTCTGGTTATGAGTCATTCATGTCGTTTACAACTGCGGACAATAGCAAATTTCTCATGTTTGTTCGCCGCGACCTCACCTACATTCATCAGCTGGTGTCACCTCACGACGGCAATCAATATACATGTATAACAGGGAAGAAGAGTCTTACCGTCATGGTTGTGGGTGCCTACCTCTCTCCCTCAAGCCGTTTTGTCTATACAAGAATGCACGGTATCCTGTCAGCAACTCGTCACCTGTGCATTGTAATTAGTGACTTCAACGCTTATCATACAATCTGGGGAAGTTCGAAGACCAATGCTAAATTGAGAGGGTGGGTGTCCTTCGCCTCCGATAACGAACTCTTCTTGCTAAATGACGGTAGTCAAACGTTTCGGCGTGGTTCAAAGTACAGCAGCTGTCTTGACATGGCCTTTGTCTCACGAGGCCTCGTCAGGCATGATGAGTGGTTTCCAGACTTAGAAATACATGGAAGTGACCACATTCCCGCTTAGGTACCTTAAAGGATTGT
The DNA here is from genome assembly GCF_043290135.1 of Rhipicephalus microplus. Taxonomy (NCBI): domain Eukaryota; kingdom Metazoa; phylum Arthropoda; class Arachnida; order Ixodida; family Ixodidae; genus Rhipicephalus; species Rhipicephalus microplus. Next base: position 184,778,319 of record NC_134701.1, read on the forward strand.
CCCATGCTAAGATACGCGATAGTGTTCAAAAAGTGGACCGGTTGACATTTCAATCTCACATGGAAGAGCAATGTCAAACAGATTCCTTAACGTAGAGGAGATAATAAAAGCACAATACACGACACTACATGTACTCTCACAAGCTCTTCTAAAGTAACGGAATTTGACATCGAGTTAAAACGACTTCTAGCATTCTGACGGCGTACTGAACGAAGATATCGACGCACGAAACCAATGGATGACCAACAGATCGCTCGGTGTATACAGAAAACGATTCAGAACCGAAACGATAAACTCGAGTCACAATATTGGACTGCTTTTGTGAGTGGCTTGACCCACGAAAACCTTTATCACAATTGTGGAAGATGATGCGAGCTCTCCGCACAAAGCTCACTCAGTAGTCACCATTGAGGGCTCTCGCACTTTATGAATAGAGACATGACATTGACGTGGCAGAAGACTTTTGTGCCGGATTATCTGGACCACTCGCAGTGCTCAATAGACTATTGTCTTCGACCAACTGATGACAAACACTAGATTCCCGCATGAATTTGCCTTTTTCTGTCGCTGAACTCAGAGCAGCACTAGCCTTGTGTGGATGCACGTCAGCACCAAGGCCCGATAGAATTTCCTATAGGAACTTGTGTCATCTGAGTGGAAGCGTGAGAATCCTACTTCTGGAGTTGTACAACAAATTCTGGCGAGATGTGACGCTCCCTACAAGCTGGAAGACGAGTTGCTGAGTTCCACTCTTCAAGCCAGGCAAGTCGCCGTTGGAGTTTTCATCCTACCGTCCGATCACATTGGCCAGTTTTGTAGGCAAATTTATGGAGCGGATAATCCTGGGACGCCTTGGTACTTGGAGTGCAAGAACATCTACCCAGATGCCATGGCAGGATTTCGGCATGGTCGATCATCGATTCATAACATAGTCAACCTGGTCACTTACGTCCAACATGAGAAAGACCGTAAGCGTCTCGGTGCATCTTTATTCCTAGACGTCAAAAGGGCGTATAACAACGTTGCGCAATAAGCAGTTCTCACCGCCCTCGAAGATGTAGGAGTAGGTGGTCGGATGTATTGCTAGATATGTAGTTAATTCTCAATTCGATCCTTCTTTGTGAGCACCGAAGACGGTGAAACCTGTCCACAACAGCCACCGTGGCGTCCCCCAGGGCGGCTTACTCTGCCCTGCGATATTCAATCTTACGCTAATTGCTCTCACTGAGCATCTGCCAAGCATGGTCAGGCTATCAATGTACGCATATGATATCTGCGTTTGGGTATCGGCTGCAACACGCCTGCAGTTGCGAGAGAGAATTCAAAAAGCTGCCACTGAAACATTACGTTACCTCCGAAATCGAGGCTCGCAAATTTCTTCCGAGGAAGGCGCCCTCGTAGCTTTTAAACGCAAGCCTATGAATAAGTACAGCATAAGCATCAATCGCCAAACTGTACCATGCGTTCAATCGCACAAGTTTTTGGGCGTCATAATTAACAGGAATCTATCATGAAGCGATCACGTCTCCTACGTAAAAAATAGTTACTGGACATCTTTATTATACTGAAGTTCTTTGCAGGGAAGACTTGGGGAATGTCACCCAGTACAATGCTACAGCTGTACAGGGTACTTTTTCTCGGTTTCCTGCGGTACAGCTTACCGGCATTGACACGTATACACGAATACACCGGCGGCGCCGTTTTACAGAGCACTTCAATAACATCTTTTCTTATACCAATAAAAGCGACAACAATAAAATGCAATACCTCCCACCTTACGACATCAACGAGATTGGAGCTCACAGCTCTATGTACCGCACTGCAATTCATTGCTGATCAACAGCCAGAAAAATGGACAATTTTCAGTGAATATAAGGCGGCATTGCAATCCCTTCTATCACATTTACGCCGCGGTCCGTACGAACAACTGGTGATCGGGATTGCAAAAAAACTTCACCATTTGATCGAGAAAGGGAGTGAAATAAACCTTTCATCGGATTCTGAGTCATTGTGGAATAATGGGCAATGAACGGGCTGGTCGAGCTGCCCGTTTTCCCTATACTGAAAGCAATCAAATATCAATTCCGCCCTCCAGAACTGACGCTCCACAGAAGCTCCGCATAATTGCTCGCAAGCGCACCACGTCGCAATGGAACGAGTCACATTTCACCCAAGCACGGTTATGCACCTTAGACCCAAACCTCAGTTTTCTAATTACTCCTAAATTTCGCCGACGAGACGCTACTATGTTGTGCAGGTTATGGTTGCTTGCCGCATTTACCAATGCGTACGCGTTCCTCATAGGAATGGCCGACACTGCTACATGTGACCATTGCGGCAGTGATGGAGCAACTTGGCATATTCTGTGCGAATGCTCACAATATACTGCTCGCAGAGATAGTCACTCTGTAATGCACTAGACAAACTAGATAACCAGATTATTTCGAAAGAAACAATCCTGCGCTACCGACAGGACTTTATGTCGCAGAATAAGGCTCTGAAGGCGCTCCTGCGCTTCTTGCGTTCAGCCGGCCTCTACAAAAGACTGTATCAGAACGCCCTGCATGGGTGTGAATTTGTATATTTTTCCTCATTTTTTGTCTCTCTCTATCCTCTTTCCGACCCTTAACTCCCCACTTCTGTTTAGGGTAGCAAACCAGTTTTTCTAGGTTAACCTACATGTCTCTTTCTTTTATTTATTTCTCTCTGTCTACTCAGAGCAATAGAATTGCGAAACTCACCGCTGTTCTTCCCGAAAACACCAATATCGAGAATGCCAGGCATATTTCTTATGCAAAAGCAGGAGTGGCCGATGGAAGGCAATTCAATGGACAGCCTTTTCTGGGCAATTACGATGAACATACACTCTTGCGTGCAACTGCAGTGAAGAAAAAAGAAAGAAATCGTGTTACTAGCTGCGTGTGCCGAAAAGCAATGAACAAGCACTTCTTCAAAATGTAGACTGAGGGATGGGCCAACAACAAGGTGGGCTCCTTTCGACCAGTGCGCCGGCCACCCTTCTTCTGAAAATAGAATGCAATCGGCAATCACGCTATCGGCGTGCTCATGATATACAGCGCCACATGTTACGTTAGGCACGCTTGTGAGAGAGGCAACTTATATAACGAAGCCTGATCGCACCACTTTCCACGGAAGTTCAGCTAAATCACGCTCCGTCTAAGAGCGAGTAAAATTTGTCAATTTATTAGGGTCAACGCACACGCCCCCTAACCTAATTTGAAGCCACCCCAAAGAGAGCTCGCCGGGGGTCCCTCCTAAGTCATTGTTTCGGAGGATCATTTGAAGCAGTCTCGCATTCGCTCAATTCTTGGCATTTCAACGAAAATTAGTTTAGGACGGCGTCGTACGTGTCTCTGGCAGTTAGTTGAAAAATAGGAAAGTTACTCTCGGTGCGAATTCGTAGCTCAGGCCGGAAAGTTTCCGATTGAGTTGACTAAAAGAATGTGATGGTGTAGAAAAGCACAGAAATAAAAAAAAATGCGAAGAAGCACTTGTGAGCGGGCCTTTCAATTTTCGCAAAGAAGCTGTGCGTTTTATAAAGTTTTCCCTGAAGTTGTAGGTATTTCATTCAGATTCACCCAAAGAGAGTATATATGAACAAAAATTTAAAAAGAATGGCAGCATATTCACGGAGTGAATGATGGAGAGTGGGGCGAAACATCCGTCCGTCCATTCGTTCTTGCTTCCGCCCGTCCATGCATGCGTCTGTGTGGCCGCCTGTGCGTCCATCCGCCCGTCCGTGCGTGCGTCTGCTCGTGCGTCCGCACGTACATCTGTGCGTCCGTCCCTGCGTTCGTCCACGCATCCGCTCCTGCGTCCGTTCATGCGTCCATCCGTCCATGCAGCGATCTGTGCGTCCGTCTGTGCATCTGTCTGTGTGTCCGTTCGTCCACCTATTCAACACTCCAAGTACTACCATTTCACATCTTTTCATCACTTATTCCTTGTATAGAAGCACCGTCATCCAGCGGACATTCCAAGGACAGAACAAGAGGAGGCACACGCACACTTTCTTACGGCTTGCGCTTCGTGTCTACTTCCCACTTTTAACCACCTCGAGTTCATTCATGTTATATACTAGTTCATTTTATTCATGGCACTGCGGCTCAACGCTCGCTAAACCTTTCTAAAGCTAAGGAGGTTACACCCAGCGAGTACAATGTAGCAACCCTTTCTTTTCAGATAGTACTGAATGTACATATCAATGGCTGCAATGGGAATCGCAGCGTGCACGCTAGCTAAAAGCCGAATGCTCCTGTCTCTCATTCCTCATTAACAGCCATTGGCCTGTACATTGAGCACTATTTTTATTGTTCAACAACGCACAGAAGAATTCTCTCACGTTGTAGTTACATACTACAACGGTTACGAGGAACGAACGGGTGCCGCTATAAAGAGCTTCGCTCCTAAATATCGCTTACCACAATTGTGAGACTGAGGAACAATGTCATACTCTCTCTAGGCAAAATTTAGACGACTTTTACAATTAGGTCGATGGCCAAAAATGCACGGGGGCACGTGGAACTTGCTGAAGCACGTGTGAAAAAAAATCAAACTCAAAAGCCAGTAAGAGGAGTACAATATACAAAATTTTCTACATGGCCAAACAAGAGAGTGATACAAGAGAGCTGTCTGGGCTCCAGCTCACCAAGGACTTAGAGGGAACGAGGAGGCTCATTCCGTCGCCCGAGGTCTCACCTACCGGTCGACCCCTGGAACCTCCCAAGTTACCGAACAAAGAAGCGAGTATATGCGCACATACCATGAAATCGTCGCACACTACAGGCTGAATCGGCAAGTATACCCGAGAGCGGACAACTCACTAAGTAAGAAAAACGAGATTTTGTGGCGAAAGTTACAGACCGGGGTTTTTCCAAACCCCGCACTTTACAGCAAGTGGCACCCCGCAGTTTTCCAGTCCCAGTGTAAATTTTGTGATGACGTAGCGAATTTGGTCCACATGGTGTGGACATGTCCAAGTAAAAACGATGGTTCTCGCACTGTAGAATCCTGGGAGGCCCTGCTCTGCAGCCCAGATCCCAACGTCCAGCGCGACATCATCAGTCAAGCCCTTGCTGCTGCCGCGTCCCAAGGGATTCCGGCCGACAGCTAGGGGCAACGGGCCATGCCTGAGCAATTGACTGACCTTTTAATAAAGTTTTCTCTCTCTCTCTCTCCCTGAAATTGTAGGTATTTCATTCAGATTCACCCAAAGAGAGTATATATGAACAAAAATTTAAAAAGAATGGCAGCATATCCACGGAGTAAATGATGGAGAGTGGGGCGAAGCATCCGTCCGTCCTTTCGACTTCCGCCCGTCCATGCATGCGTCTGTGTGGCCGCCTGTGCGTCCAACCGCCCGTCCATGCGTGCGTCTGCTCGTGCGTCCGCACGTACATCTGTGCGTCCGTCCCTGCGTTTGTCCATGCATCCGCTCCTGCGTCCGTCCATGCGTCCATCCATCCATGCAGCCATCCGTGCGTCCATCTATGCATCTGTCTGTGTGTCCGTTCGTTCACTTATTCAACACTTCAAGTACTACCATTTCACATCTTTTCATCACTTATTCCTCATATAGAAGCACCGTCATCCAGCGGACATTTCAAGGACTGAACAAGAGGAGGCACACGCACACTTTCTTACGGTTTGCGCTTCGTGTCTACTTCCCACTTTCAACCACCTCGAGTTCATGGTATATACTAGTTCACTGTATTCATGGCACTGCGGCCCAACGCTTGCTAAACCTTTCTAAAACCAAGGAGGTTACACCCAGCGAGTATAACGTAGCAACCCTTTCTTGGCAGATACTGCTCAATTTACTTGCCAATGGCTGCTAAGGGGTGATGAGAGACAGGAGAATTCGGCTTTTACTTAGCGCGCACGCTGCGATTTTTTTTAGGGGCAAAACACCTTATAGCGGCACCCGTTCGTCCACCGTAGTATGTAACAAGTATAACATTTTGACCTCAAAGGTGGTGCCGGTGAAAGACTTCTTCTGTGCGTTGCTGAACAATAAAAAATAGTGCTCAATGTTCATGTAAATGGCTGCTAATGGGGAATGAGAGACAGGTGCATTCGGCTTTTAGTTAACGCGCAGGCTGCGATCACCATTAGCAGCCATTGGCATGTACATTGAGCACTATCTGACAAGAAAGGGTTGCTACGTTATACTCGCTGGTTGTAACCTCCTTAGCTTTAGAAAGGTTTAGCGAGCGTTGAGCCGCAGTGCCATGAATACAGTGAACTTGTATATACCATGAATGAACTCGAGGTGGTTAAAAATGGGAAGTAGATACGAAGCGCAAGCCGTAAGAAAGTAAAAGCCGAATTCTCCGTCTCTCATTTCCCATTAGCAGCCATTGGCATGTACATTGAGCACTATCTGACTGAAAAAGTTTGCTACGTCATACTTGCTGGGCGTAACCTGCTTGGTTTTCGAAAGGTTTTGCGAGCGTTCGGCCGCAGTGCCATGAATACAGTGAACTAGTATATACCATGAACTTGAGGTGGTTAAAGGTGCGAAGTTGACCCGAAGCCCAAGCCGTAAGAAAGTGTGCGTGGGCCACCTCTCGTTTAGTCCTTGGAATGTCCTCTGGATGGCAGTGCTTCTATATGGGGAATATATGATGAAAAGATGCGAGATTGTGGTACTTGGAGTGTTGAATAGATGGACGAACGGACACATAGCCAGATGCATGGATGGACGCATGAACGGACGCAGGGGCGGCTGCATGGACGAACGCAGGGACGGACGCCCGAACAGACGCACGCACGGACGGACTGATGGACGCATGGACGGTCACACGGACGGACGCATGGACGGACGGAAGCAGGAACGAATGGACGGACGAATTCTTCGCCCCACTCTCCATCATTCACTCCGTGGATATGCTGCCATTTTTTTTTGTTGAACAACGCAAAAAAGAAATCTCCCACCGGCACCACCTTTGAGGTCAAAATCGAAGACTGGTTACACACTACGACTACTGCTACTACTACGAGGGACAAACGGATGCTGCTTTAAGGAGCTTCGCCCCTAAAAAAACTTGTTTTGCATCTCACGAGAACAACTTCATTTAGATTGTATGTAGGGTCTCTGCTGCACTGTAAATGACATAAAAATATGTTTGGACTGTTTTTGAAGCTTTCTTAAAGGGATGGTGTCACCAAATTTGTTGCATGCGTGCTCTCTGCTGTAAGCATTTCCTTCAGCTCCAGGAAGCATGGTACACACACCAAGATTCGTGTATTTTCACTAAATATTTATATTGCTTCACTTACGTGGACCATTTTCTATTTTGGTTTCGCGGTGCCGAATTGGGCAGTGACGTCGACGCATGGTGGCTTGGTCACGTGAGCACACAAGGCTGTGACACACAATCTATTGAGTTTCATATGCTCTCATACACACGTGCCACACCAAGCGCCAGCAAAACAAATGCGCTGACAGTCGCCATGGCTATTTTCGGTATCATCGAGGCATTGGCAAGGCAAGAGGAAGCAAAAAAGAAAGAAAGCGTTTGTGTTGAGAAAAAGTGGTTAACGATTTGGAGTACTAGGTACTCTACTACTGAGGCCGTCGCAACAGCGAAGGTCTCGTACGTCAACGATTACCTTTCAACAATCGGTGTAGGGCGGAAGCTTCTGTTTAGAGAAATTTATTCTCACAGACAGTGAACATCAATTACAATCCAACAGAACATTGCGAAAGAACACAACATCCACAGACACACCAAAAGTAGTTACAAAAACATATATGCACAGAACGTGGACGAGGAAGCCGCCTGATGCTCGATCCTTCGGCCTTTTATAAGCGCCGAGATGCTGATGGAGGATGAGGCAGCCCTGCTGTTGGAGGCGCGCAGCGTCTCTGAATGACGCGTCTAGTGTCTTTTCGAAAGCCCCCAGAGTCCTTGACAGACGCACACAGTGTATCTGCTGCAAGGGACGCCAGCACACTTGATACAGCAGGCATGCTAGTTCTCTCCTTGTTCGCAAAATGCATTTCGTAAATTGCGGAGATCACTCACGTCACTACAAATCTGATGTGACGTCACGACAACTGCCCTTGCTTCTCTTATTCTAAAACGTCCGTGTCGCTGCGCAAGCGATTTGTCTAGATCGCGAGAGGGAGCATTGAGCTACACTTTTAGAAGTAAATAAAATATATTGTACGCGTTTGTCGTGTACGATTATTCGTGCGGAGAGTCCTTGATTACAAAGGAAACCCACAACAGGCTTCGGATAGCCTCAAAATTTGGTGTCACTACCCCTTTTTATTGCAGGTACCGGATAAACGAAACTAACTGTAGAAATACAGCACATAGGGCAGCACCTTAACAAAAGTGATAACAGTGACGAAGAACTCACTTTTGATCCCCGAGTGTTACATGTGCTTTTAAATTCATGGGATGCACACTGATGCGCTAAGATAAAGTAAGGGAGAAGGCAGTATGCGCATTACTTTGTTTTCTGCTTACTGCTAGCCTGATTACAATATATACATCATCAGTGCTAGTTCCAAAGCTGCCAAGACTTTTAAGACGTCGTGAACGAATTCAACAAAAAACATGGCAGCATATCCACGTAGTGACTGATGGAGAGTGGGACGAAGCATTCGACCGTCCATGCGTCCATCTGTGTGACCGTCCATGCGTCCATCCGCCGCTCTGTGCGTGCGTCTGTTCGTGCGTGCGTCCCTGCGTTTGTCCATGCATCTGCCCCTGCGTCCGTTCATGCATCCATCCATGCATCTGTCTGTGTGTCCGTTCGTCCATCTATTCAACAATCCAAGTACCACCATCTCGCATCTTTTCATTACATAATCCCCATATAGAAGCACCGCCATCCAGCGGACATTATAAGGACTAAACGAGAGGTGGCACACGCACACTTTCTTACGGCTTGCGCTTCGTGTCTACTTCCCACCTTTAACCACCTCGAGTTCATGGTATATACTAGTTCACTGTATTCATGGCTATGCGGCCCAACGCTCGCTAAACCTTTCTAAAACCAAGGAGGTTACACCCAGCGAGTATAATGTAGCAACCCTTTCTTTTCAAATAGTACTGAATGTACATGTCAATGGCTGCAATGGGGATCGCAGCGTGTGCGCTAACTAAAAGCCGAATGCTCCTGTCTCTCATTGCCCATTAACAGCCATTGGCCTGTACATTGAGCACTATTTTTATTGTTCAACAACGCACAGATGAAATCTCTCACCGGCACCACCTTGGAGATCAAAATGTTATACTTGTTACATACTACAACGGTTACGAGGGACGAACGAGTGCCGCTATAAAGAGCTTCGCTCCTAAATATCGCTTACCACAACTGTTAGACTTAGGAACACTGTCAGACTCTCTCTAGGCAAAATTTAGACGACATTTACAATTCGATCGATGGCCAAAAATGCACGGGGGCACGTGGAACTTGCTGAAGCACGTGTGAAAAGAATCAAACTCAAAAGCCAGTAAGAGGAGTGCAATATACAAAATTTTCTACATGGCCAAACAACAGAGTGATACTGTTAAAAAAAGTTAGTTTTACTTACTAACTTCAAAAATATTAAAGTGCTGTCACAACATTCACAACCTAAGTAATAACTGCAGGTAGTAGACCACAGACATTTAATGCCTCGGAATCCTTCTCTAATAGTAAAAGTCTGTGGCCTACTATCTGCATTTACTACTTAGGTATAGGATGTTTTGACAGCAGTTTACTATATCAAAAATCAGTAAGTATCACTACCTTTTTTAAGAGCCCAGAACAAAGAGTTTTCGAAAGACTTGCAAAAAGATATATACCAGTTGATCCCTCGGGTGACGTGAGATGATCTGCACGTCGAGTCCCTAGACGAACCTTTCAGCACGGCTAACGTGAGAAAGGCCCTCTTGAGAGTGAAGAGCCGATCAGCACTGACCCGGATGGTATCTCAAATCGAGTACCGCGTAATCTGGACGATACTCTCTACAGATTCTCAGACACGAAATTAACAAGGTATGGAAACAGGGCACTGTCCCTGAATTGTGGAAGCGATCGTTAGTCATATTTATCACTACATCGGGACGTCCACTAGATATGTGTAATCTAAGACCCATATCACTTGCATAGGGCATAAGAAAGGTGGTCAAACACGTCAATATTAGTTACAATACTCAACACATAGAGGACTAGTGTGTCTTTTCATACAAACATAATTCGCTTCCAATCGGCATAATTGACCCAGCATACAAAAAAGTTTATGAAACACCACAATGTTGACGTTCAAACAAGAGATGTCAGGGAAAGCTTGGGACTAGATCAAGAGAAATCTTTTTTACAATTTCTTCCATACGCATATTCCAAACTCCATCTCTACTTTAGGCTTTAGGCATAGATTCTAAGCATTTTTCAGCATTTTTCTCAAAAATAGAAAGGCCATGATAAAGATGAAAAATCTCAAATTGGAACCCTTCTTTCTTGGCTCTAAACATATGCAACCTGGTCGAATGGTCTGAGCATTTTTGTTCAATATTGCTGTCTGTGCGCTTTCCAAGAGGCTCTCGCATTTAGAGAACATAGGTTCTCTAAATGCGCCCTACACGCCGATGACATCACTGTCAGGTGCGCAAGTGGTAGTCAGGGCAGAGTATGAAAGGCACTATGAAAGGCACTACGAAGGGCAGCAGAATACTTTGAAGCGTTTCTTAGGGGCACGGGGCTCTGACTCTCACCAACGAAATGATAGTTTTTACAGATCTAATAGAAAGGCTGTAAAACCTAAAGGCTGGGTCTCTTTTTCGAATACCGGCATACTGCTTCGAATCAGCTCTGGTCATTTCATCGCTACGGTAAAGGCAAAGTACATGGAATGCGTATAGAGACGAATGGCACTAATTAGAAGACCACAAGCATGGTGAAAGCTAAAACGTTCTGCATGACGATACCCCAAATGGCCTACCCCATCCGCACCACCCAACAATATTGCTCAAGATTTAGCGTTCAGACTTGTGTGATTCTCTATTAGAAAGCAACAATTGCGCATATTTGAGGCGCCAAAGCAACACGACAATACTGTGTATGGGTATCTTTCTACTAAAAAAGGCATACATTAGTAATTCTGAAAACCATAGCACTTATCACGTTGTGCTGATGATGCAACGCTTCCACGAAAAGGAAAGAGTTCCCAGCGCTTCGCTAAAACGACACGGTAATGGAACCTACCCGTCGCCTTGCGTTCTTATCGCCTTATCGCCTCCAAGACAGGCGCGCGTGCCACGCGCTTCGTTCTCCAAGATAACTGTCATGTAGCACTCATGTCTCACGTGTGATGTGACTTGATTCGCTCGTTCGCCTGCGATGTACGCTCGAGATACGCTAACACAACACCTCCAAAATGCCATTCACAAATTTTCTTAAGCAGAACATCAAATAAATGTTTTGTTCACTCTCTACAGGCGTAATATTTCAGTCTTTTCATGAAATTGGCAGTACAACATGCAGATACGGGGCCATTTGTTTGGCCTTTGCAAAGCTATGTTGTGTAGAATACCAGTTTTACGGGAAATTGAAACGTTCGTAACATGACTTGGAACGCAGCCGAAGTAAATTTCCCACAACAAGAAAGAGGTCATGAAGCCGCTTATTTATTGAAAATTCGTCTATTGCGAATCACATAAACTGGTTGTTTCAGACACTGGCGCCCGGATCTGTTCTGACGCTCAGCAAATTCTTTATACCAAAAGTGATTCCTTTTGGTTCATTTGTAGAAATTGAGATTCCATCTTTCATCTACGTCTGCTGCTTTGCCTATGTTCCATCAGACTTCTTTTTATTTTTCTTCTGCAAACTTCTACAATAATTTGAGCCAAGCATGCACAGTAACTTTGTTCTCACGTGAAACTTTAACCACACGTGTATGTTTAACGAGGTCAAATAAGAAAGAAGGCGAGTGCGCTGGCTGAGATAGTAAGCTGAATGGTCCGACGTGATTTTTTCTTTTGTCACAAAAAAAAACGCTGTGATCATATTCTGCAGTAATTGTTGTTGTTACCACCTGTACACTCATATTTTTTAAGAAGTAAGTACAGAAATATAGGTCCTATTTTTTCTTTATAACTTCTCGGTGTTTCTGTTCTAATGGTATGCTTTACTTCCTTACACATCTTGTCAACGTCAACAAACCCACTGTGCGATATACTATTTTGCAAGTCCCTGTGTATGTACAGTTAGTATAAAACAACAACTGGAAGCCATTGTCTTCTGGTCTCTCGGGTAAGCATTGCCACCAAAACACACACATATATATAAGAATTGTCCGGCAGTGCGAAGTATTTTCGTCGTAGAGAGAAAAAGCTGTTTACTGTTGAGCCAATGCTTCAATCAGTTTGGTTTGGTGTCCGCATATCATCTCTACTCCTGACAACTTGTTTGTTCTCATGCCGGAACAAATTGTGTATGTAGTCAAACAGAAGCGGGAGATCCTGTTGTCCATCAACATATGTAATGTTGACCTTGCTGTCGTAAAAGAGAACCAGAACGATATCGGGGGAAAATGCTGCAGATAAAAAAAATGAAAGGAAGTTGCAGATAATTCAATGGATAAAATTAATATAAACTCCTTGGAGTGCTCCATGGAGTGTTGGTTGTTTTTATGCACTTGGTTTCCCGAAATGTAAGAGTAAACGTTTTGGTCGCTGCGGCTGTGTTATTACACTTGATGTAGGTAAACAATTTATTCACCAGGTGTGTTTTCATCGGGACAGCAGTTACGTAAACATTGCCAGCGGATATTCGCCGTCGATGCAGTGTCTGTGATGCCAATTATCTCCATTTTTCATATAAAGCTCCAATTAATGAGACAGCTCCGCAAATCGTACGCTGCACCCGTGAGTAAAAGCTCTCGAGCACCGGTGACCACAGCGAGAGGAGCGCATATAAAACGAACCGGTCATATCCATCGTTCAGTGGGCTTACGCGATGAAATCTCCAGTGTGCGACAACTGCCGTCAGTTGATTGTCAAGCAGATAGGAAATGTCCCATCCGTCTTTCATAATTAGCATGAAAGCATCCCGGGAGCCAGGAGAAAAGGGCAGTAGGCCGCTGTGTTCGTTTGGTGTGGCCGCTGGCGTGCGCGCTATTTCGATAGGTATAGAAGAAATGCTCGTGACCTAACGGTACTCTCAACGTTTGCTTTGGGTTTAGGAAACCGGAGTACATAAAAGGCTTCGAACTCTGGGGATAACTGTATTGCCTAAAACCAACATTTTGTTGAGTTTGGTGACATCGTATATAAAACTCTAGCGGCTAGCCTTACCTCGTATAACAACACATTCACTGCTATGTCATCAATTCCTCTGCCAAGTAGCAAATTAGAATTTTCGTTTCACTTTTCTAGTGTGATGGCACTGTGTTTCCTAATTAGGCAAACGAAAACAAGAGGCTGATCAAGTTGCAAGCACCGTAGAAATCACAAACGCAACAACCACGCGGGTGCAGAACAGACAGGAATCGGACGGCGCTGAATTGAAATTTTCATTCGACATCGACGAGAAATTGGTGATGAATTACTCGTGGCGTTACTGCGCATGAGGTGTTACTGCACTTCATGACAATTTTGACATCTGTTGCGTGATCCCTTCAGAAAAACTTTATTTACTGTCTGGAGCATTACATTTCTTTAGTGCCCTTGCAAACGCAAGATATATCTTGCGAGAGATTTTTTTTTCTCTCAGCTGATTCGCATACTAGCAATACACACTGCCTTGAGCGCCATTGAATACTTCGAAAAAGAAATATGAGGATGCGTGTGGAGCGCCAAACGCAATAATAGAACAGAGTAGCGTACCGGAGCCCTGCATGCTTCGTCTTGAACTGTTACCCAAGTAAAGATACATTTGTGCACGTAACATTGTCTGTTGCAAAGTTTCTTAGAATGCCTACAAGATAAATAGCTGCTAAGTACTCACTGCCGCCCTCCGCCAAGTGTTTTGCTTTTGAGAATCGGTAAAGTACCCACTACGCTTCCGTAAACGGTCACGTTCAGCTGCGTAGCTGCCCACTTGGTAATGGATGGGTACCCGCTCGCTTGGCAGTTCACTTGCTTCGAAACCTGGTGATAATATACAATGCGGCAACGTGATGTTAAGAGCGTAAGAAGACTCCGCCGCAGTACATCACATTCTTTTAGCGTTGTTCTTTCTTTTACTTATTTCAACATCTCGCGTGGCGAATTGGTAAAACACCTCGTTACAACGAAGAAGGCCTTGTTTTATATTCGCACCGTAACCCAACACCTTTAATATTTTTATTTGCCTCTATTGCAATTGGTTTTCTCACAGACAACGCTGATTTTTTGCTTACCCCCCAACGACACCAACAGCCACGCTGACACTGAATTTCTAGGATACTACTATTTAAGGCTTCCGCAGTTTCACCCACGCCCAAAACAATATAATATTTTGTTTCCGCACTGGGTTTTTCTAAGGACATCAAGATCCAACAAAACTAAATTGCATAGTTCGTGCCAAAAACAATGCCTCAGTAGTGATGTCTTCAGAGGAAAGTTATTATTCAATGCAGAATAAAGTGATTTTGTGCAATAGTAAAAAAAATGGCAGCATATCCACGGAGTGAATGATGGAGAGTGGGGCGAAGCATTCGTCCGTCCATGCGTCCGTCTGTGTGACCATCCATGCGTCTGTTCGTGCGCCCGTCCCTGCGTTCGTTCATGCATCCGCCCCTGCGTCTGTTCATGCGTCCATCCATGCATCTGTCTGTATGTCCGTTCGTCCATATATTCAACACTCCAAGTCCCACCATTTCGCATCTTTTTATCATATATTCCCCATATAGAGGCACCGCCATTCAGTGGACATTCCAAGGACCATACGAGAGGTGGCACACGCACACTTCTTACGGCTTGCGCTTCGGGTCTACTTCCCACCTTCAACCACCTTGAGTTCATGGTATATACTAGTTCACTGATTTCATGGCACTGCGGCCCAATGCTCGTTACACTTTTCTAAAACCAAGGAGGTTACGCCCAGCGAGTATAACGTAGCAACCTTTTCCTGTCAGATAGTGCTCAATGTACATGCCAGTGGCTGCTAATGTGAAATGAGAGACAGCAGGATTCAGCTTTTAATTTCTTACGGCTTGCGCTTCGTATCTGCTTCCCCCTTTTGACCACCTCGAATTCATTCATGGTATATACTAGTTCATTGTATTCATGGCCCTGCGGCTCTACACTCGCTAAACCTTTCTAAAACTAAGGAGGTTACACCCAGCTAGTATAATGTAGCAACCCTTTCTTGTCCGATAGTGCTCAATGTACACGCCGATGGCTGCTAATGGGGATCGCAGCGTGCGCGTTGACTAAACGCCAAATGCTCCTGTCTCTCATTCCCCATTAGCAGTCATTGGCATGTACATTGAGCACTAATTTTTATTGTTAAACAATGCACAGAAGAAATCTCTCACCGGCACCACCTTGGAGGTCAAATATTATACCTATTTCGGGTATGTGCCACTGGTGGTTACGTACTACGAGGGACGCACAAGCCACGCCATAAGGAGCTTCGCCCCTAAAAAGTACACGCATTTCTATTGTAAGGCGTGTTGTCGAGGTCTTGCGTCTTTCGGGAAATGATGGAACACTTAGAAATTCTATTTTTTCTTGAACCGATATTCTCGACACATCACCGATCAAATACAAAGAAAAACGAAGCCTAACTGAAAGCAGACATGAAGGAAAACAATTAGGTGTAGGCGTGCCCCGCTCGGAGGTATAATGAATGAGTGGGCAGCTCACACTTTGCTTTTAAAACAAGGGCGTGCGATCAAGTGAGAAAACGTATAGGGTGTGCTGGATAGCCGCAGAAAGTGTTCGCTAAGCTGTCACGCCATCTATCGTTTGCACGAGTGCAATTGAAACAAAGGGCCGCTGTCAAGGTTTCTTGACTTAAAAGGAATTGCAAGCATAAATTGGATTATGTAGAACACAACGTGCGTTCGATATTGGCACTCCTTTATTCTACGCTTGAAATGCCTGCCTATTTTTTTATTTTTTAGAAGGACCACTCACCCTTCACCATGCTCAACAAATTTGAAAGCATACAGGAGATCTGACTCACTCTTCATTATAACAAGACAAAGCGTGCCAGCGCTGGCCTAAAAAGGTCATCTGCAACTTTACCAAATATTTGATCTCCCTACCAGCACTGTGCATTCTCACAAGTACACCTCTGTTACTACGCCGCCGCGTTGAGATCATCTGGACTCCAGGCCACTCGGGACCCGCGGGGAATGAACACACTCAAGACGCCACCCGAGCTCTCGTCCAACGGGTGCGTCATCCAACACAGCACCACCCCTGGCGACCTCACGCGGCTGAGCGAGAGATGATGATCTCCTCTATTCACGACAAAGCGAGGGACAGAATGGTTACCTTTGCAGAAATTCCAAAGCGTTACCGAAAGGCCAGGCTTCAATACCCACCCCCAGACAAGTGCCTTAGTAAGCAGCAATCCACTACCTGGTGTCTATTACAGACACGTACTTTCACCTGTCTGTCACTGTACAGCTGTATTCTCCCCGCCGTTCACATAGCACAATGCAAGGCATGCGGTGCACCTGACGCCGAGCTCGATCATGTTATATGAGCCTGCTTCTCAGCTACTCGCTCATTTAAACACAGTACGAACCCTAGATTCACAATCACCACGGCCGAACAGTGGGAGGCCTTGCAGGTCAGCGCGTGCCAGGAGAACCAGCTCTGGGGTGTCTGGACGGCCGAGGACACGACCGAAATTCAAGGCTTGGCCACCGCCTGAAGATGGAGGTTACAGAGGGGCCCGTCTCCTGGCCCCCCGCCACATTTCACCCCAGCAGGGACACTTTAATAAAGTTTCTCTCTCTCTTTCTCGCCGTTTCACTCTTACCTTCGATAGGCTGCGTTCGTCGGCTCATCTATCCAGCTCTCTGAGTGCCCTTCGTTAGCGCCCGAAATGAACACGCCAAAGCTGGCGCATCTGCTTGCGAAAATAAGAGGCTCTCGCTCACCCACTGACAACGTCCGTTCTGCTCGACAACACTCATGCAGGTGACGTCACGACAGCTATTGTGAATGGAGGAAAGGCACAGAGAGTGTAGTGTGCCAGCGTCTGTTGGTGGTTTAGGAGCTCTTTAACAAATGCTCATTCTACGTCGAGGGTAATGAAATGGTCTTTTTAGTTGAATAGTCTCTGAAATGCTTATAAGGGTAATTTATTATCATAATACATGCATGAGCGTCTTGATAAGCGGCCTCTTTTTCCATTTCGCCCTGGCAAAACTGCTCGTGTGAAATTCGGAAGCAGGAAAAAATGGAGAAACTAGCTGCGAGTACATCAGTAGTTCCCGTCATCTCGTTCGCAGAAGAGACGTGGGACACGAGCCACGTTAAATGTTTGACAGTATGCACTCTTCCTTTTTCCAAACATGGGCGTCTGTCAGACAGCTGTCACGAAGTTTTCCAGCATTGGTACGCGCAACAACACCGCACAGAAAGAACAGAAGCAATGACAGGACAATATTCACTAGGAGACTCGCAAAGAACGCGCAAATTTGGGAAACAATGAAACTCTCTAAATCTCTGTTCATTACCACCACCTCTAACGCGCTAATGGGTCTCCAAATGATTCTTTTACAAAACTTCGAACAAGACTTAATTAGCAAACAACTTCTCTTTGGCAAGCGAGACCCGCAGTGAAATTGAGTCGGGCAGGATGCTTGCGAAATGAAGAAGGAGACCTTCATTTTTTTCTTGTTGAAAAGTCAATTGCACGCACTGAAACAATGCTTTGGTTCTCATTTCGTTCACGTCACGCAGGGTTCTTCGTAAAAAGCAGAAAAAGACTTCGTTCAGTTCAACATAATTTTGACAAAAGCAAAGAAGAATAGCAAGTGCATGAAGCACTATATATCGACAAATACGGTTTACTGATTATCGTGAGGTGAAGGACATTTAGTGGAAGGAAGGAACTTTCTTCCATTCGTTTGCAGCCAAAATTACAAAACATTGAGCAAGAAGTTTCTATGAAAGAATGCTTTTAGTAGACCTCAAATTTGTTTTTGATCCATTCCTAACCACGAAGAAGTTTGCGTATAGTTCTCGAAATAACCCTTCAAAAAGAAATCCTAAATCTCATCGGTGCGCTTTATCATTCTTTTTTTTTTGTTTCAAGAGCTCTTTCTTTGTCTATATTTAATCTATACTCGCTTTCACCAAACCATCTAGTCATGCAATGTGTGGACTAACCAACGCTGCAGGATTTTTTTTAGCTCGCTTACAGGCGCTTGTTGTATTCGTTCACTAGATTTGGGTGATTTAGTCCGAACTGATTACTTCTTTTAGGTGCCTCAGCTGCTTGCCGGAAAATCAATTATGAAATTCTGGAGAGATAGAGCTTCATGCAGAAAACACACGAAGGCCCTTTTAAAGTTTGTGCGAACAGCCCCGCCTCGTCGAATGATTCAGACATTCCTATGTGTGTGCTTTTGCCTCCCTCTCTTCTTTTCTCATTCTCCCATTGTCTTTGGCTCCCCTTAACCCTCCCTTTGTGCAGCGTAGAAAACCAGGTACTACATTTTCCGTTAACTTCTCATATTTCTATCTCTCAGCAGAAGCTTATATTTTTTAAGATGATTGCGCTGGATGCTTTATCAAACGCAAATGTAAGCTGGCCTCTGACGTTAGCTGTGACAACACGAGTGTCGCAAAATATCATCATTAGATGATCACGTCACATATTGACTGCGTAATTACGTAAATATCACGTTGAAATTGCGTAACACGAAATTATAAACTTATCCCATGAACTCACTTCGTTCAGGCAAGCTCATTACTGCAAAATCACGTGAGATTTGATATCCAGTCAGATGGGGAAGGAGAGGAGGAGGCGTTAGTGTAAAACGACTTTAGATGCAAAAGCTTTCGGAAGAGGATGGGTGAGCACCAACACATCTAAACATACCAAATTAGTGCAAATAAATTGATGGCTGCCGCTTTGAACTCGTCTCAGTTGATTACCTGAAGAACGATGAGCATACCAAGGCGAGGTTGTACCATCACCGTTATTTGTGCCTTACTTACAATGATTTATTGCAGTCGCGACTGCTCCTTTTTTACTCGTATTTTCTTACGAACACCTAACTTTGAGGACCCAGCGTGTTTTCTTTTTTTGGAATGTACGCCTAGTTAGTTTGGAAGAATTGTCCTGCCCTTTTTGTGTAATTCAATGAAACACTCTTGCGTGTGTAGTTTTCGAAAATATCTTGAAAAGGAGCCTAAAGTAAAACAGAATGAATGGTTTGCCTAAATATAAATTACTTGCTTTGCGTAATAATTATAGTAAATGTGGGAAAAGCCAACCTATATGCCAGGTCCGGCACACTTTATTGACCACAGGAAGAGAAACCGAGTGCAATTTATTCATTGATTGATTTGTGGAGTTTAACGTCCCAAAACCACCATATGATTATGAGAGACGCCGTAGTGGAGGGCTTCAGAAATTTCGACCACCTGGGGTTCTTTAACGTGCACCCAAATCTGAGCACACGGGCCTACAACATTTCCGCCTCCATCGGAAATGCAGCCGCCGAAGCCGGGGAGTGCAATTTATTCAAGATCACGTGCCATGCCACCTGACCAATCGTAGCTCGCGTTCCAGTTCTACCGCAGGATGTCCTTTCAGTCTGGAATTCCAGTGACCTAAGCTCCCCCTCTGCCTCGATGAATACTTCAACTTGTTCAGCTGAGTTGCAGGTGGAGAGCTTTACTTCCGACTGCCCCGTCGTGGCAACATAGGTCGTGAACATCATTGATGTACATTACACTTCATTCAAGCACAGAATTTTCTACAGACAGTTATTAAATTATAGACCACCTTAAAATGCTTTATAAAAACACTATGACTCCGAACATTTAGAACTTCGCGTTTATTAGCTTTCAAGGGATATTTTTTCTGTTATGCAATGGTGCATGCTAGCGCGTGTTCTACGGAGGAGTTTCAGCAAGAAACTCGCCAGGGCACGCAAGAGCAAGACAGCTGCACCACAGACAACAGAAGGCCGAGAGCGCGACACACGAACGTCATCGTCTTTTCTCTCACTGGCACAGAGCTAGCGTCGATGTGCACCGGTACGATTTCCTCCCTGCACAACGAGGAGCCATCCTTGTGACAGGGACTTAAGGAAAAGACGCTATAATAGGTGGGTCATAGCAGGGTCTAGGTCGCGTGACGTGAACTGTTTCGCGGCCTTCGCAGTGATTATCGATCGATGGGTCGACCGTCTCGACGACGTAGTTTAAGGGATATGTCTGCTCCAATATGCGGTAAAGACCGTGGTACCATGACAAAAGCTTGCTGGAAAGTGCGGGAGTCGTGAACGGGACCCAAAGCCAAACCAACTTTCCCGGGGAGTAATGGGCATCAGACGCAGAGGTGTCATGACGAAAGTTTTGGCACGACTGATCTTGCGTGGTGTACGAGCGAGCCAGCTTACGGCATTCTTCAGCGTAAGCAGCAGCTTGGGAGGTGGGTTTGCCCTCAGAAACGTCTGGTTGGTAGGGCAGAATGGTGTCCATGGAACATGAAGGTTCACGTCCATACAGGAGAAAGAAGAGAGAGAAGGCAGTGGTAGCTTGAGACGCAGAGTTGTAAGCCTAGGTGACGAAAGGGAGTACGCGGTCCCAGTTTGTGGGTTCTTCCGACATGTACATCTCCAGCATGTCGGCAAGGGTACGATCGAAGCGTTCCGTCATGCCGTTAGTCTGAAGATGGTATGCGGAAGTGGTGCGGTGTACAACGCGGCATTCTTTGAGCAGAACCTCGATGGTATTTGAGAAGAAGGCGCCGCCACGGTCATTAAGTAATTCACGTGGGTCCCCATGGCGCAGAATAAGATGGCGAAGATGGAGCCACGCGACGACTTTCTCGGTGGCGGCTGGTAGCCCGCCGTTTCTGCGTACCACGTGAGGTGGTCAATGGTGATTATTATCCAGCGGTAGCCGTCAATAGGGGCGTACGGCTCAAGTTTCGCCGCGCGCGTGCAGCGCCGTTTCCTCCCCTGGCGGCCTTTGCTCTAATTCATTGCCGCGCACGGGGCGCGCTCGTCCGCAGATTCGCTTGGAGTACTCTGCTTGCTGCTTCGCCGTGATAAAAACTAGCGCGCCTAAGAGGAAAAGACCGGGCTCTAAATATTGTTGTGTAGTTGGGTGCCACAACAGCGTCGCAAACATGAAGGGAAAAGAGCCCATCGTCAGGTTCTATTCGTTTCCCGGCAAGTGGTACGAGACAGACCGCCGAGAAGCCTGGATAAGGGCTGTGCGGCGGAAAAAGGAAGTGACCATTTCTCTGTCTTTCTCCTGTCATTCAGTAGCTGAGCTGCACTAAATTACCTTTATTTCTAATAGCTCTGATGGCTCCCCGTAGCTCCCGCAAAAAAACACACTAATATGCAGCAGGCACTTCGTGAACAATGCGAAGAGCGAGAGCCAGGCCAACCCAGCCTACCTGCCGACTCTGTTTCCGGATGTTTACAAAAAGCGGCGGCTAAGCGGTGAGAGACACGAAAGGTAAGATGAAGGGTAGAATCAGCCAGATTTCGCACTGACTTATACTCGCCCTGCTTTTACCGCAGGTGGGCAAAGCGGAGTCGATCAGCTGCTAGAAATTTGACGTCGCCTCATCCGCCCGAGGAATCCTCACCCGTGGACGTGCTGTCGAACGCGTCGGAGGCCGACTGCTCGCCAGACGCGAATGCGCAATCAAAAGCCTTGGAGCAGGGCTCGCTGCTCTTGACGGAGGTCAGATAGCTGTGTATGGAGAGTACGGAAACATTCAGATACGGAAACATTCAGATAGCTGTGTATGGAGAGTAAAAAGAAAGACTTCGAGACGACATTTTTTCTCAGTCTCTTGCAACTGCATAGAAATTGCGATTTCGGTGTTACTTTAACGAAGAATGCAACGCTGCTAGCATGAAACTAATCAGCTTTCACTCGGTTTAACAGTAGAGATAGGAGGAGGATAAGTTCACGAAACCAGGGTATGTCAAGAAAGCGGGTTCGGTTCCCGGCCATGGCGGCCGCTTTTATGACGCAGGCGAAAAGCAACAACGCCCGTGTGTTTGAGCTTTCGGCACACGTTAAAGATCCTCAGGTGGTCAAAATTAATCCGGAACCCTGCACTACGGCGTGACCCGTCGTCTGTTTAGCGTCGGCACGTTAAACCTCATAATCAATCAATCACGAATCCATGGTGAAAAGAGGAATCGAGCGAATGTATTCCTAATCAAAATACCTGGGAAAAGGTACGCGATGGTCTTGTTCACGTCCCGCTTGGGTTTTTTCGACGGTTTTCCCCACTGCTGAGGTCTGCTTGTACAGGTATCGTCAGTCGCCTCATTCACGTAGGCGCACACAGCCGCGGCATGCTTACAGCAGCCGGTTATTCTCGCCTTGCAAGAGCACGTCCCGGAGGCTACGGACCGTGTATGAGCGCATATCTGCATGCTAAAAGTCAATTTAGTATCACCACCTTTGTGTACTTAGCCTCTGAGCGCGAATACATTCGACAAGAGCGGTAGAAAGAACACAAAAAAGAGCAAGAGCGTTTACCTTCACACGCACATTGTAGACGACGTTGTCTTGCACTTGTGAAACGCACTTGGCGTTCAGCTGATGCTCGTCTGCTTGTATTATCTCCTCCACCGCGAACACATGTTTCACGAGTAGCTTTCCCTTCGTCAGGTTCGCCTCCCTAAAAAATAGCTCACAGTTTTCGAGAGGAAGGAAGCCGCAATAGAACGCCAACGTGTTACTCGCCATTAAAAACCAGCAGCGGCGGCACGGCAGCTCGGTATGCCTGCGGCCAACTAGGGCGGTTCTCCGCCGCGTGCAGCGCTGCTAGTATCGCTCCGGCGCGCCACCTGGCCCAGCCCTATAGTGGTCGGGAGTGGACCGAAGAGATCGACTCCGACGCGGTCTAATGGTCGGGCAGAGCAGGACTATCACTGTAGAGGACCAGCGGTGCTGTGAGTAGGAACCTTGCGACGTTGGCACGCAGCGCACGACTGAACGTATCTGCGAACGCATCGATACATGCCTCACCAGTAGTACCTCAGGCGAAGACGTGAGTATGACTTGAACGAGCCAGCGTGATCAAACTGAGGGTCGTCGTGGAAGGTACTGCAAATGTACGCGTGCAAATTAAGGGGGATCACGAGGAGCCACCTGCAGCCATTGGTCAGGTAATTTCGGCGATACAGCAAGCCTTTATGAAGTGCGAAGTCTTGCACTTGACGACGTATGGTGCGTGAGGCGGAGTTTCGAGCCCATTGAGACTAAATGTCAAGCAGGGGAGCAATCCAGGGATCTTTGCGCTGTTCTTCCGGCATGTTGGTGATGGTTAGAGATGATGAATAACAAGTGGAAGCTGGTGATCCGGCAGAGTCGGAAGGCAGTGGTGATCGAAATAGGGCGTCAGCGCCCGAGTGTTGTCAGCCGGAGCGATATATCATGCGTATATCATACTCCTGTAATCATAAAGCCCAGCGAGCCAGGCGTCCAGTCGGGTCTTTCAAGGACGACCGCCAGCATAGCGCGTGGTGGTCGGTAACAACATCAAACTGACGCCCATAGAGGTACGTGCAAAATTTACCAATTGCCCAAAAAACCGCCAAACACTCCTTTTCTGTGATGGAGTAATTTGACTCCGCCTTTGTGAGGGCACGACTGGCACATGCAACAACGTATTCACCAAAGTCTGGTTTTCGCTGAGCGGATACCGCACCAAGGCCGACACCACCAGCATGCGTGTGTATTTCTGTAGGCGCTTTGGGATCATAGTGGCGCAAAATTGGAAGAAACGCGAGGAGTAGGCGAAGCGTCGTAAACGACTCATCGCGATCGGCATTCCAAGCTGTAGGTCGTTTTCTGCCGGCGAGAAGCTGTGTCAAGGGGGATATAATGGTGGCGAAATTGCGGATGAAGCGCCGAAAATATGAACACAGCCCAATAAAGCTTCAGAGTTCCTTTAGATGGCTGGGCTTGGTATATACGGCAGCCGCTTGAAGTTTGGCAGGATATGGCAAAATTCCTTTTTTGAAGACGACGTGGCCTTGGTTGGTAAGCTGACTGGTGCCAAAATAACATTTCTTTAGGTTTAACTGCAAGCCGGCGTTAATGACGCACTCGAGAACTTCTTCAAGGCGAGCGAAAGGAGATGGGAAATTTGCAGAGAAAACCACTGTGCCATCTAAGTAGCATAAACAGGTCCACTATCTGAGGCCAATGAGGAAGATGTCCGTCATCCTTTCGAAGGTAGCAGGCGCGTTGCAAAGGCCGAAAGGCATTATGTTAAATTCGCATAAACCGTCAGGGGTAACGAACGCTGTTTTCGGACGGTCGGCTTCAGCCATGGGCACTCGCCAGTAGCCTGAGCGCAGATCGTCTCCTTGAAGGCAGTTCATGGAATCGGCGATGCGGGGTAGGGGATAAACATCCCTCCGCGTAATCTTGTTTAGGCGGCGATAGTCAACGCAAAACCTTAACGAACCGTCTTTTTTCTGCAACAGCACGACAGGAGAGGCCCAGGAACTGTTCGATTCCTGAATCACGCCACGCTTCAGCATGTCATCGACGTTGTCGCTAATGACGCGGCGTTCAGCCTGTGATACTCGGAAGGGACGCTGTCGCAGGGGAGCATGATGACCGGCGTCAATACGATAAACCCCTGCAGATGTGCGCCCCAATAATGGCTGGCCAAAGCCGAAAGAGGCACGTAAGCGTTCAAGCAGTTGAACAACCTTTGTGCGCTGGACTGGCGTAAGCGCGTTATCGACGCTACGCAGGAGGATGTATTAGATAGGGGAGGTGGTAGCCCGGCGGATGTGACGGCATTTATTGTCAACGGTGTCTTATGGCACGTTGCGTCCTAAGGGGATATGGCGTCAAAACTGTCTAAATGCCCAACACATTGAACGCGTAACAGAGTTGCCGAGCAAGGAAAGGGATTGCACGCGTAGACCAAACCGGCAACATTCACAAGGGTAACAATGGCAAATAGGAGTATGAGGTTCCCTCGGCGTGCACAGTCTTCAGACGGTGTAAACAGGACGGTCAAATCGCGAACAGAGTCAGAGGAAACGGACACCAGGGTGGCGAAGAACGGAGAAGTGATAGAGTCAGCAGCGACAACCAAATCAGCCACTGGGCTCGGGATGTCGACGACTGTGGTACTGAAAGGGGACCAAGCTAGTTGAGCTCCAGCGCTGTCAATGACCGCATCATGTGTAGAGAGGAAGTCCCAAGCGAGGATCACGTCAGGGACGCATGTGGTAGGACAGCGAATTCTACAATGTAGAATGCGTCATTGATAAAAAGACGTGCCGTGCACGCCGCCACAAGCTTAACGTGCTGCGAGCTCGCCGTCCGTAATAAAACATCCGAAACGGGTATTGTCACTTTCTACAGTTTGCGACACAAATGTTCACTTAAAACAGAAACAGCAGCTCCTGTGTCAACAAGAGCGTTCGTCGCGACAACATCAATAATAACCACGATCTCGTTCGGAGGCGAAAGATGAGGCCTTGAAATTTTCGGTGAGGGCACAGTTCGTGCCTCAGGAACTGCGGCTCTTAGTTTTCCTCTTCCGTGAGGTTCGTACCGCGGAGCATAGAAGAAATGAAGCGGTGCCGGGGAGGAGGTGATCGACGTGAGGGGAACTGGCACGGCGCGAATAAGCACCCGATGAGTCGGCGGAAACAGGGTGTGCTGGCTGCTATGGCACGTATTCGAAGTTGGCGATGTAATCATTGGCATAAAGACTGCGCTGACGACGACAGTGACACGCAACATGGTCAGGAGTGCCGCAGGCGTAGCAAATAGGCCTGTTTTCGAGAGTGCGCCAAGGGTTGTGAAATGGTCTGGGCGGCGAGAGGGGTTGCGCGAGAACAAGGCATATTGGGTGAACAGGGCGTGGTGGCGAATAGAAGTTGGTGACTGGGCGGATGGTGTTGGCGTCGGTCGAGCATAGGAACGGGTAACGGCCTCTGCATAGGTGAGAAGCGCTGTAGGCTGCGTTGGTGGTACTGGGGGTGGAAGCGTCTCAGCAACTTGAGCCTGAATGACACGACGGAGCGAGCGATCGAGTGTCGTGGGACTCTCGGTGACAGACGTGACAATAGAGAGCTGACGAACTACTTCCTGACAAATGTGTTGCTTAACTTGTGGAAGTAAGGTAAAATATTCAGCGCCAGTGATCTTGGCTTCCAAAGATGAGAGTTGAACTGTGGGAATTCCGGTGCTACGGGTAGATAGCGGCTCTTTGCGCAGCTCGTCAAAGCTTCGGCACAGTTCAATGACTTGCGCTACTGTCTGAGGGCACTTGGCTACCAGCATATGAAATGCATCGTCAGCTATGCCTTTTAGTATCTGCCTTATTTTGTCAGACGCCACCATAGATGCATTCACACGCTTACACAGATCGATGACTTCCTCAATATAACTCGTAAACGTCTCACCATCCCTTAGGGCTCTGGCACAGAGGTGATGTCCGGCGGGAAGCTTGTTCAATGCAGGCCGACCGAAGAACAAAGCGATGATTTGCTTGAATGCTGACCAGGAACTCAGCTTCATGGTTGTAGTACCATAGCTTCGTCACTTCAATCAAATAAAAGCTGACGCACGTCAACTTAGCAGGGCCATGCCATTTGTTAGGACCGCTAACACGCTCAAACTCTACCAGCCAGTCTTCGACGTCAAGTTCGTCGGTGCCGCTGAACATCGGGGGGTCATGTTGGCGAAGCGTCCCAAAACACATGACCGTAAGTGGTGCTTGGGAAGGAGCGGCGTCCCTCGGCCATTTTAAGGCAGATGGTAAAGTCCGGTTGCGGAGCTCCAGGACGAAAAGGGGAATGACCCAGCAGCGCTCTTTCAAATGTAACAACCGTGTTTTTCGGAGGAGTTTCAGCAAGAAACTCGCCAGGGCAAGCAAGACAGCTGCAGAAAACAAACCATGAGGCCGAGAGCACGGCACAAGATTGTCGGCGTCTTTTTGCTTACTTTGTTTCCTACTTTGTTTCCACAAATGAGTGTAATCTGTGATTTACAGAGGCCTCTATGGGTCCAGTGTATTATGGTTATGTGCCGCTCATCCAGGGGACGAAGAAGAAAAGGACTAGGTGGTACCTGCTCTCTCCATCTTGGTTGTTTTTGCCCGCACTACTGTGGACAGCAAATGTTTAAGTCCGTCCTTTTCTGTCATTCCCCCTCCGCCGTAACATTATTGGTGGGAGGTACGGGGTACCCCCTTCATGCCAGAACTTCGCAGCAGGCGTCTTCTTGGACAGACCCTGTCGACAGACACTGCCGCCAATCCCGCCCCCACTATGCCCTGATAACGTGCACGTAGAGAAGTGGCTGTCCGACTATGAGCACGCCACCAAGACCAATCGCTGGCATCCGACTTTGATGCTCGTAAATGTCAGCTACTACCTCAAAGTTACGGCCAGTGTGGGGTTCGACACGCACGAGGAGGAGCTGACCAGCTGGTACATATGCAAACAAAATTGAAAGACCTTTTCGAAAAGCCCGTTGCATGCCAACGAGCCGCACAGAAGGAGCTCTCATGCCGGGCCCAAACCTCAACGGAGCCGCACATGGTGTACATACAAGATGTCTTAGCCTTATGCTGGCAGGTTGAATGCCAAATCAAGTCAGCCAAAGTCAAAGTCAGCCGCATTCTTAAATGCATTGCTGACGACGCCTTTCACTTTCATGTGTCTAAGGACTGCTCCATCAGAAAGTGCCAGCGGTTAGAAGAAGCAAAGAGCGGACGAGTCACGCAGCAATTTGTTCGGCTCTCTAACACTGCCGCCACGTCGTCATTCCAAGACGTCCAGATTGAGCCGCCACACAGTACCGAAAATTTCCTGCGTTTTGTGCGCCGAGAAATCGAGGCAGCAACCCTATCAGCAACCTATCTAGCAGCAACCCCCCAGGCTCGTTTCACGAGGAAGCCCGCCCGACAGTGTCGCTAATCGAGGCCGTAGTGCGTGAAGAACTGGCAAATGCAGGAAAGCGAACATGTGCCCCAAGTCGGCTCCGGTCAGCCCTGCTTCATACTACCGGCCACAACAGCCGTATTCCAGGTACCATGGTCAATAAAAATGGCGCACGCGTGATCACAGGCCGATATGTTTCAACTGCAATGGCGTCGGCCACACTTCCCGCTATTGTCGATACCGTTAGCCATCGTCCCCTCATTCATCATACCGTGCAGAAGACACCAGATTCAACCCTTTTCACAGCCTTGAGGACCCACTGAATCTTAATGCACGAACATAGACCTCACGTTACGACCACGCACCGTCCCCCAGACCCAGCGACGTTCTCAGTCACCTATGCCCCGTTGCTACCCTTCACCTTTCTCCCACCGTCCCTCCTCGGAAAGCTAACCACTGCTGCTCCCGGAGGTGATGCTGCATTAACCTATTGACCCGGAAATCCTCTGTTAACTCCGGCAAGTCGGCAAAACCTTTTAGACGTTGAAGTAGATGGCGTGCCTGTTTCAGCGCTCATAGACACAGGTGCCCAATTATCAGTCATGAGTGCTCCCCTTTCTCGCCGTCTTCGTAAAGTCGTTACACCCGCCTCATCACCTGTTGTTCACGTAGCCGATGGCCACACCCATACCATTTTTGGAATGTGTTCTGCGCGTGTGAGCTTCGATAACCACAAAACCTCAGTTCTCTTTTCTGTTTTGGACGAGTGTCCTCATGGCCTAATCCTCGGCCGCGACTTTTTAAGCACGCATTCTGCCCTTATCGGCTGTTCTTTTGGTTTGTTACAGTTAGAGCTTCCTGCTATACCTGACCTCCCTATCGCGTCGCCACCACGTTTATCTGTCGTCCAGTTTGTTCACTTGCTCCCAGGTACCGCGACTTACGTCTCATTTAACGCAGACCCAACGGTACGTGATGGCGACTATTTAATTACCCCCGCCTTGGACGTTGTTCTGACGTGACGAGCACCTCTGCCTCACTCTGTTGTGAATGTTTCTGCGAACAATGCTTGCATAACTGTCCTGAACTTAGGACGCTGCACACAACTGCTTCCTGAAGGTATCACGCTGGGCACGATATCACCTTTAGACACAAACTACCTTGTTTACCTGGCCACTGATGTCCCACAGCCACCTCCAGGCAGCCCTGCTGCTAGCCCAACACCCAATTACACCTTCGACATGATTTCCCCGGACCTGCACACTTTTCAAACCTGCACCTACGCCTTTTGTTGTCGTCATACCGCGACGTTTTTGATTTCGCTTCACCAAAACTTGGATAAACACATCTGGTGACCCACCGAATCGACACCGCGGACACAAGATCTATTCATTGATGGCCTAACCATGCCTCGGTGATCAAGCGCAGCGTCATTCAAACGGAAGTTGACAAGACGCTCGCTAAGTACATCATCAAGCCA
This sequence comes from Rhipicephalus microplus, assembly GCF_043290135.1. Lineage (NCBI taxonomy): Eukaryota > Metazoa > Arthropoda > Arachnida > Ixodida > Ixodidae > Rhipicephalus > Rhipicephalus microplus. The sequence continues at coordinate 184,807,850 of NC_134701.1, forward strand.
TCTTCGAGCCCTTGTGCGTCGACCGTGGTACATGTAAAAAAGAAATATAACACCTGGTGGTTCTGCGTCGACTACCGGCACCTCAACAAAATCACCAAGAAGGACGTCTACTCTTTGCCGCGAGTAGACGACGCCCTTGATTCCCTTCATGGCGCGTGGTACTTTTCTTCTATTGAAAAGGGCTATTGGCAAATAGCTGTCGATGAAAATGATTGGAAGAAGACCGGCTTCATTACAGTCGATGGTCTGCACCAGTTTAAAGTCATGCCATTTGGGTTGTGCGACGCGCCAGCTGCATTTGAGTCCATGTTGGACTCGCTACTGAGGGGTTTCAAGTGGTCCATTTGGCTCTGCTACCTGGAGGTGTCGTTTTCTCCCCGATTTTCACCAGTCACCTGCAACGCTTGTCGGCTGTTTTGCAAGTCTTTAGAACCGCCGGTTTTCAACTCAACTCTTCGAAATGCTGCTTTGGCCACCGAGAGCTCACCGTTCTCGGCCATCTTGTTCACGTTGCCGGTATACGACCTGATCCAGCGAAAATGCGTGCTGTCACCAAGTTCCCTATACCAATTTCTTCCAAGGACGTTCACTAGTTTTACGGCCTGTGCTCGTATTTCGTCGCTTTCTTAAAGATTTCGCAATCATTGTACAGCCCCTCACGTGTCTTTTGAAAAAGGACGTCCCTTTCTCTTGGGGACCTGACCAAGCGTCGGATTTTTCTCATCTCGTTGACCGAGTCACGTCACCCCCTGTGTTGGCCCATTTCAACGACTCTCCGCCTACCAAACTACGCAACGATGCCAGGGGTCATGGTACCGGTGCCGTTCTTCCCCAAAATCAACGTGGTCACGACTGCGTCATTGCTTACGCCAGCCGCCTCCTCTCCGCAGTTGAGCAGAATTATTATATAACCGAGAAGGAGTGCCTTGCTTTTGTTTGGACTGTGGGAAATTTCTTCCCTATCTTTATGACCGATCCTTCACCGCGGTAAGTGATCACTACGCCTTATGCCGGCTGTCTTCACTAAAGGTTCCGGCTAGTCGAGTTGGTTGTTGAGCACTACAACTTCCAGAGTACACGTTCACTGTTGTCTACAAGTCTGGATGCTTGTCTCAAGACGCATACTGTCTGTCGTGTTATCCCGTCGACCCACCAGACTCTTCGGCGAACGATACCATTCCGTCTGTGCTTGCTATAACTGACCTGTTCAACATTTCTGCTGAGCAACGACGTGACCTGACTCTTCACAACATTATCGACCGCTTCAACTCTACAGCTTCCGAGTCATCCCTTCGTCTTTTTGTGCTACGCGACGGCACCTTCCTACGTCGCAGCCTGATACCCGATGGTCCTGACCTCATACTTGTGATTCTGCACACCTTCGTTCAACTGTTCTGGCCCAGCTATCCGGCGTGCTGATGGCGGGGCACCTCGGCGTTTCCCCCACCTACGATAGTGCATGCCATCGGTTCTACTGGCCAGGAATATATAGTCAGTACGTCTTTACGTGACGCCGTGCGATCTTCCACTCCCTCCTGCCGGCTGTCTTCGATCACTCGACGTCCCATATGAATTGTTTGATAATGGCCTCGACTTGATTGGTCCGTTCCTTACGTATATTTCGGGACATCGATGGATCACCGCTGCCACGGACTGTGCACATGGTTCGCAATTACTCGCGCAATTCCCACCAGCTGCGCGACTGACATAGTGGACTTCTTGCTCCCCAACGTCATCCTTTAGCACGGAGCACCGCAGCAGCTTCTGACGGACCGTGGAAGGCATTTTCTGTCCCTGGTAATCAGTGATATTTTAATGTGTTGCTTGACCAAACACAGGCTAACCGTGGCCTACCATACACAGACAAACGCTTGACGGAGCGGATGAATCGAACCATTACCGACATGCTGGAAATGTACGTGTCTGCCGACCACCAAGATTGGAATGCAGCATTGCCTTTTGTCACGTTCGCCTACAATACGTCGTGGCACGAGATGGCGGGCTATTCGCCTTTCTTTTATTTCGCTGAATTTCAACTTTGCCTATGGTCATTATGATTCCTTCTTCGTCGTACTCACCCAGTGAATACGGTCACAAAGCTATAGCGCGCGCCGACCATGCACGTCACTTTGCGCACTTCCGGCTGAGTGACTCGCAAGCGTGCGAAAAATCTCGTTACGACAGCCGTCACCAAAACAACCACTTTCCTCCAGGATCTCATGTCCTTCTGTGGTCTTCAGCCCGCCGTATTGGGCTTTTTGAGAAGCTGCTGATCCCGTACTCCAGACCATAAAATGTGCACCGCCAATTGATTGACGTCACGTATGAAATCAAACCATCCTCTTCGTTCTCGTCCACCACACCCCGCACGGACATCGTTCATGTTGTCCGTCTGGAACCTTATCTTAAACCGGACTTCCCCTACACACATGTATAGTAACCACTTTCACTACCGTCTTTCTCCGGCTGCACTGAGACGGTGCCTTGGCCGGCGGAGGGTAATTTTATGTGCCGCTCACCTAAAGGACGAAGAAGAAAAGGACTGGGTGGTGCCTGCTCTCGCCATCTTGGTTGTTTTCGCCCGCACTACTGTGTACTTTAAATATTTATTATACGTCCTTTTCACTCATCCCCTTGGAAACAATATATTTTTCATGGTCTCCTGCTTTATTCATCGGTTACATTTAAGTAGAAGGCCGTGTGTTCAGCAATCTATTCCTCGCGATTCATGCCTGTAAACAATATAATTATTGTATGTAGTTATAGCTTTTTAAATGCGAAGCATTTTTTTGCGTACTGTAAGCGATCTTGGCGTCCATCTGTGCATCTATCTATCTAGCCGCTTACGTCTGGTCGCTCTTGTAATGATGCACCCTTTAACTTTGCGTGAACCAAAATTATCATGGAAGAGTAAGATGGTTGGACGAATATAGCACGCAGATCAAGACATGAATATTGTCCAAATCTCGTCGCCTTCGTCGATAAATACTTCCCGCCAGATACTGCCACATACTCCCGCGCTGATAAGTGCCATTAGTATTCGGTTATGTGCCACAGGTGATTAACACTTGGGTATCTACCCAGAACTGACGAGAACTTACGTGGATACTTCTAACACGTGAGCGTTAAGGAAAACCAGACATCGACAGCTTTGACCGAATGAATGCAAACAAATGTCAAGGTCCCGCAGGAATGAAACCCCAGCATTCTGCGTGGCAATCAAGCATTCTACCATAAAGCCAGGTCTCGGAACAATTTATTTTCAAGTATATGGCCTATTTATTGTTCGTGAAACGTTGATTGCGCTTGCACTGCTGGCTATCTAGTTTTATGAACAATACATATGTACTCCTATGATACAGCCGTCACGTCGTGTTAAAGTCGCTGAAGTTTATATATGTAGCAGTGTCCAGGGCCACCATCCTCACGAGCACCAGTGCTTCATTTAAGTCTATCGCTCCTGGTGTTACTCAGGTTCTTGTTGGCATTGTTTCGCAAGTGCCAACAGTTGGTTTTAAAAAACGTTTGCACTTTTGAACGTATATCTGTACGTAAAACATTGCTACATCTATTTAGCGTCTTTTAATAACGTGCCAGAATAAAAAAAAGACAACAAGGTGACGTTCTTTCCGCATGCGTCGAGTAACGTTGATTGACACGATATGTGGGATCTCAGAATTTCTTTCCCTTTTTTAGTATGAATCAATAGAGATCACAAACGCTGACAACATAATGTTAAGATAAACGTATGGAACATACATGTAACCCCAAAATAGCGAGGAAGAAATTGTCATGCGACTGAAATATACACGCTGAGCCTTGTCATTTAGCCATCGTCGTGAACCTAGGCTGCGATGATTAAAGGCTAAATCGAGTTACACTGCGAGAAGGAAATGCATGCCTCGTTATAAACTCTCCCGTGTGGATATGTATTTTTTGTATGAGGCCTGGCCATACCACCGCAATGCCGTTTAATAGCGTTCTGTTGACCTTCTTTGCATTTAATTATTTCAGAACGTGCATTGTGTGCACACATGTATAAGATATACCTGCAAAGAAGCCAATCACAAAGATTAGAACTAGAGTGTACTAGAATGGGGGAGTGGGTCCACTGTGGCCGGCGGCAAGCGGTGCGGGTGAAGCAAAAACGGCGGAAAATTTGGTGGCGCTGCAGTAGCCTTCTCCTGAAGTGACGTCAGTTTCGGCGGGAGCGTGCGAGTCGTGCGGCGGTTCGGGCCGCACGACGCGCTGGCGGGGACGCTGAGCGCTCGATGTTGTCGTCTGCTCGACGCGCCGTCGTCTGTTCGATGCACCGTCGTTCGTGCGCTGTTTTCACAATTTGTCTCCTGGTTCTTTTTTTACACATTATTAGAGACAAAAACAAGTGACATGAAATAAAATGTATGCTTTTTTTCGTGAACGCGTAGGTTTGTATTTCCCTTTGAGCAAAGCCGTCTGGACAAAGAATACGCGGCAGACGGCACGTTTGCGTGCGCAGATATGTGTCTGCTGGTTGCATAACGGAGCGTTCCAAGCTGCTTCAAAAGATTAGAGGATGAGCACGTCTAGGCGTAGAAATTACTGTTGTGTCGTAGGCTGCCAAACCGGATACAGCAGAGTTAAAAACCAGCCCAAGCTCTCACTCTTTGGAGTACCTCAAGACGAAGAAAGACGCCGGCTATGGGACCAGAATCTCAACCGCGCTGATCGGCCCTTGCAAGTCACCGATGCCATTTGCGAGCTGCACTTCGAGCAAAAATACATACTAAGGCAATATGTACATATTATCGAAGGCCGAGAAGTATATATAGAGCGGGGAAAGCCGGAACTTCGCAGTGATGCTGTACCCATAATTATACCTCATCTCCTGAAGTGTCCTGACGAGCAGCCCACACCGGAGCAGTCAACGAAGAAGAGAGCGGCTTCACCACCAACCTGTGAAGACCAGCCGTCAAAAAGAACTGCGCTGCAATCAGTTGAGCCGCAACTGAGATTTGAAGATTGCGAAAGTGCGAGGCAAAGCGACAACGCATTTGAACTTGAAGACGTTGTCCGGCCAAACGACCACTGGGCAATGCACAAGTTTCGTCATTATGACGGAATTGCTTATGTTTCGGCCTCCCTAAGTCGTGAACTCGTAAGCATCGAAAAGACTGTGCTCATGAATTACGGTACCGACCGGAGTGAAGTGATTTGTCGGACATATGTTCGGAAGACGCTGATCTCCGAAAAGGTCGCCTATAACCTTGAAGATGCCAAACAAGTCCTGGACTGCGCAGAATCTCTTCACCCTTGCAGAGGAGCAGGTAGGGCGAAGGACTTCACCTATGACGTTCTTACGAAGAAACTGGAGCAGCAAATCTCTCATTCCGACGGCCTTGTCTTCAGTGTCACGTGCAAAGGAGCGGTTAAACAACAAGGTGAGTGCGGCAAACGTTTATTGAGACGTCACTTGTAATTGTACAATTAATCAATCAGTAACCTGTTTAATGCTAGAACATTTGTGTGGCCCCTAATTTTTGTAGTACTCATTAACATTTACGAAAGAATAGTTTGCCTACAGAAAGTGAAAGTGCATAAATTGCGTTTCAAACATGCATGGTAAAAAACTGGAAGCTCTTCATAATTTTTTTCTCGTATACTTCCAGGTTCTTCATGCATTTCATGCAAGTACGTGAGGAAAGTAATACTCACCAGAAAAAGCTACCTAAAACGAAAAGAGCGAAGAAACTCAGTCTCCACCAAACTGCGGGTCCTGAGTCAGAGAAACAAGCGGATGGCGACAAGGCTGTTGGACATTGCTGGTCGTCTCGAAGAGATGAGGGCAAACAATGCGAATGTCGCGGATAAAATACTAGAGGATAAAATATCGTCACTACCGCGAAAGCAGCAGGCAAGTGTTCGCGCTTGCTTTCAAGCTGCCAAACAAACCAGCAAGCAGGGCATGCGCTACAATCAGGAGTGGATCCTCGAGTGTTTACTCATGAAACTAAAGAGTCCCCGGCTTTATCAGCACATCAGAAAGAACGAAATTCTCATGATGCCCAGCAACACTACTTTGAAAAGATACTTGAGGTCATACGAGTCGGCCTTCGGTTTTAATCAAGCAGTAATGAACACTCTAAAGAAAAAAACCGCGAGCATGTCAGACCTCGAAAGACACGGCGGACTATTGGTGGACGAAATGAAATTGTCAGAACATTTCAATGTGACGGCGTCTGGCCAGATTCAAGGCTTCGTGGACCTTGGAGAATTTACGAAGCCCGAAGACAAGTACCAGCAATGTGATCACGGCATGGTCATCATGTTTGTGCCTTTCGCTGGAAAATGGAGCCAAATTGTGGGCGTTTTTGCGACAAAAGGAAATGTGAGAGGAGACATTTTATTGAAAATTCTCATGGAAGCTACCATCCTCGTGGAACAGGCGGGCTTGTTCGTCGACCACATCACTTGTGACGGAGCCCCCTGGAATCGAAAAATGTGGAAGCTAGCGGGGGTGTCGGCGTCATCGAAGAAAATAAATGGCGCCATACAGCATCCTGTCGACGAGATGAGGAAATTGCACTTTATCTCCGATTTCCCGCATCTGCTAAAATGCCTCAGGAATGGTCTTCTCCAGAAAGGCTTTGCAACACCAGACGGATTGGTACGTATAGATTCATGGTTGACATTTTACAAAGATTGTGTTTTTTACATACATTGCATTACCTCAACCTATATTTCTAGGTGTCTGTGCATCCGGTTCGGGAGGCGTACCTTCTAGACAGAAGTGTTAGGACACTGAAAGTTATGCCCAATTTGACCGAGACGCATCTGGAACCAAACTCATTTGAGAAGATGAGAACCCCTTTCGCCTTCCAACTATTCGGTCCATATGTCCTACGGGGCCTGGCCTTCTACAAGGAGGACATCGAGAGAAGGTGTGGCAGCATCGAGGCAACTCAGCTGTTCTTCTCGTGAGTTGCGCCTACGTTCCAAATGAATTAAGTGTAATCGTAAACATCTCAAACGCATGATGAGCGCTCTTCTGACATACATTCTTTTTGTTTATTTTGCAGGAAGATCCAACGACTGATCACCGTGATGACTTCCAGGTTTCGGGCCGAAGCGCTGAGACCAGCTTCTACAGACGTGGCATTCCTGTCCAATTTTCTGGACTTCCTGAATGACTGGGAATCATTCAGTGACAACAAGCGGCACTTTCTCAGCGAGTCCACTGCCATAGGTTTTAGGGTCACTATAGCAAATACCCTTTCATTGCTGAAGTACCTGACAGAGAGCGTTGGATTCAAATATCTCATGACATCTCGACTTAGCACCGATCCCGTGGAACATTTCTTCGGCATCGTTCGCCAGTCAAGTGGCTGCAACGCGCACCCCTCTCCGGATGAGTTTCTAATAACCGTCAACTGCTTGTCCTTTTATAACTTGGCGCACAGTGTGGACAGCGCAAACGCAAACCCTGACATGATAAACGCTCTTGTCACTGTGCATGACAGACAGGGTCTAAAGGTCACGCACAAAAAAATTGATGATCTTATATCACAGGGAAAACTTGGCGAGGTCGAAAGCACTATTGCCACGATGCCAGAAAAGTTTGCTGACCACATCGATGTGACTTTGGAGAAGAGTGACTCGAGACTCATTTACTACACAGCAGGGTACGTGGCCAGAAAGTGTGTATTGAAGTTGGCATGCGTACAATGCAAAGAAGTGCTTCTGTTTGAGAAAGCTGTCGCGGTTGCTGAACAGCTCCCTTCGCAATTCACGGAGCAATGCGACTGGGGTGGACTTCTGTACCCCTCACGACAGCTGTATGATTTCATTGCCTCACTTGAAAACTTGTTTACTGAATGTTTCAGTGTTTCCATGTTGCACACAGATAGCATCTCTGACATCCTTTCATTGGTGAAAACTAATTTTCTGAACTCGAAAGCGGTCGGCTGTCCAGACCACAAAGATGCAGTGAGCACAAAGCTCGTTTCGTTCTACGTGCTCACTCGCCTTCACTTCTTAGTGAAGGGAATGAACAGGGAAAACGCTTCGAAACGAGCGAGAGCAAAACACTTAAAGCTTAGCAGGACAACATAGAGCCTGACGTTCCTTGAGCGACGGTGTCGAAGTCTTTCGATGATATTTATTTTGTTTTTTATATTTATGCGAAAAGCTTGCGCAGTCAATTTAAAATAAAATATTTTGCGCATATCACTTCTTTATTGGTGTCTTTCAGACTTCCTATCTATAGGTGAAAACACGTTCATGTTTCGAACAAATGTTTGCATGGACACGTACCGCAGGCACGAAGAGAAAAGGTAAAATATAACATATTTCATTAATACCTACAACGTATACCAGCACTAGATGCCGAACAAAAACTCATCATAAAACCACCGCGACGGACGTGCGTCCGCCCTATAAGTCATTTCCTACGAATAGCACAGTTGCCGTCCGATGTGACTAAACTTCCTTTGCCAACACCCTCACGTAATCGCAACAGGACTGGTTCAGTTTTTCAATAATATCACGCGTCCCTAACGAATAGCTGCAAATTTGCAGAAGGGTTCGCATACTTTAGCTTTAATTCTCGTGATAACAGCTGGTAACTTTAGTCTTGCATCATATTCAATTTGCTGCCGTGAGTCTAAATTTGCACCAAACGCAAACTTACTTATATATCCCAGTTATATTGACATTTTTAAAAGCATCGCAGTTAATGCTCATATTACACTTTCGATGCGTACGTTTTCGCAAAAGCCAAATTCAACTTACGCTCTTGATTGTAAACAATTACCGTGGAAATCACGGTACTTGCGTGCGTGACTACCTATACGAGCAGGGCGTTTCGCAATATAAACATTTAGATTTTGTTGAACTGGCGCGGAAGCACGGTGCGACGCCGTTCACGGCCACGCACGCACGAACGAAGCAACAACGCTGCGAGACTGCGCCAGACGCGCGAGCAGCACGCGAACCGCGCGAACTATCAGACTACCCACCCGTCGCGAACCGCGTGGCAAAGGGGACTTGTAACCATGGCAACCACGGCTAAGTCTTCAGGTGAAGGCGATGGTAGCGCCACCTGGATTTTCCGAAAAAAACGCCTCAGCGTGGAGCCTTCAGTGGACCCACTCCCCCATTCTAGTACACTCTAATTAGAACCATATGCAAAACTCAACCTATTTGAAACAAGGAGGAAGAAACATAACTAGCACGTGCCACTTCTTTAGAAGAATAAACATTTCCTACGGCTCTATCACGCTTCAAGGTCCGTAATGCCGCCAGTGAACTGGTATACTTCCTGTTTATGCGAGTCCTTGGTAAGAAAGGCTGCGATAACGGTAGTTATAGCGCGAGAACAAAATGACGACACAGAGACAAGAAGGACATGGAAAGACACGAAAGTCATTTTGTTCTCGCGCGATAACTATCGTCATGCCATACCAACGAGCCCAAGCTGCCACGCTGCGATAACGTTCTTGTTTTGCTGTGGATGCAATAAATGTGGTACTACTCAATTGAAATACCATGATCGCAAGCATGCTAGTGTCTAATTATGTCGTATATTACCAATCACGAAGCGCGCTAATAATAAATAGGCTATTGAGCATTTAGAAGTAACACTGGCAAGGTTCCACCCAATAGTGAGGCACTTTAAAGATACGAATGAACTTTGCAAGTGTAATTCAGGCTTTTATTGTATTAGGACTAGCAAGATAAAATGTAGGTGGTAAATATTGCCTGATATATAACTACTAAAATCCTTGTTACCGCGAGCAAAACATAAGCTGAGCTCAGAGTCGCTAAGACCACGCTCACAGTGATTCAGTGATAGATATGTGGAGTTTAACGTCCCAAAACCACCATATGATTATGAGAGACGCCGTAGTGAAGGGCTCCGGAAATTTCGACCACCTGGTGTTCTTTACCGTGCACCCAAATCTGAGCACACGGGCCTACAACATTTCCGCCTCCATCGGAAATGCAACCGCCGCAGCCGGAATTTGAGCCCGCGTCCTGCGAGTCAGCAGTCGAGCACCTTGGCCACTAGACCACCACGGCGGGGCCACACTGATTCATTGACGGGCCCCTAAGTTAATGTGCTCCTATCCGTCAATTGCCACTGTTCCAAGGGGCTGACAATGTAAACTATTCATGTCGCACTCCGTGCGGCATCGCGCCACATACATCGAAAGAATAGTGATAAATTCTGCAGATATGAATAAAATTGAAAAAAAAAAACACATATGTATACCAAACTGTCCTGGGAAGTTGCCCCACCACGGTGGTCTAGTGATTAAGGTACTCGGCTGCTGACCCGCAGGTCGCGGGATCAAATCCCGGCTGCATTTCCGATGGAGGCGGAAATGTTGTAGGCCCGTGTTCTCAGATTTGGGTGCACGTTAAAGAACACCAGGTGGTCGAAATTTACAGAGCCCTCCACTACGGCGTCTCTCATAATCATATGGTGGTTTTGGGACGTTAAACCCCAGATATCAATCAGTCCTCCGAAGTTCACAACTAAAGCTTGAAACTTTATGTCAATTACGCTGTTTTGATATAATCACAAAGAAAAACACTAATTAGGTGAGTTAGAGTAAAAAAAAACGTGATGCCGACAGTTGGATTATTTAATCAACGCTAAATGGAAGCCAAGTTGCAGTTGTTTTGCCGCATCGAATGCGACCGTATGAAAATTCAACTAGAGGATTTATATTCTTACAGAACGTACTGTAGGTGCACTAAATATTTATACAACTATAGCTAAATAATTGTGTTCGTTTTGTGAAATAGGCGCACTTTACAGCCATTACTTAAATCAGCGCTCAAAGGTGCCTGCCTACCTAGGGAAGGTTTGTACTCACATTGCGTTCAATGCCACAAGAAATAGCATGTTGCCTCCTCCTGATGGTGTTGAAGAAAGCCGAGAAAAGCAGGTCCTCCAAAGTGCATGTGACAGAACGTGTTGGGGGACAAAACGTTCAGTTTCAGTTCAAAGCAATTATGACGGCAGCCTGTCTTCATTCATTGCCATGCTGCATACATCCGGAAGGATGCTCTACTTTTTATTGTCTTCCAAAGCCATTCTGTTGGTTTATTTCATAGGCGCCGCGTTGCTTGCCGAAGAGTGTCCGTACAATTACTACTTCTGTGCCGCACCTCTGCAACACTGTTCTCTATCTATATTAACCCTCCTGCATTTTTATTCTATCGCGATGCGAGCCATTATGCAAGCTCTGCGGTGAAAGACGTAAACCGGAAATACCAAAGAGATACTCTGTACTGAAGAAACGTAAACATCTTCACAACTCTTTGACTAATACTACTCTCAACTTTCGGCGCCGCCTCTCTTTTTTCTCCTAACGTTCGTAATCGCTGACGGTGGCTGCGGTCGCATTGGCTAGGTCGTTCATCAATGGCTTCCGGGGACCACATAGTTCGATGAAACCACGCTGCCACGGTTCTTATAACGCCCTCTACCACGCCTCTGCGCTCGCCGCAGGGCATGCATCGCTACCCTTGGCTTTGCTTAATTTTTGTTGCATCTCCTATTTGTTTCTAATTCGAGTAGTATATTTTTTGCCAACTTTTCTTTTTTTTTGTTTCGTCACAACATCGCACACTAATTCTGTTCTGGCGCCTACGGGCTATTATGGACCGTTAGGTACACAGGCCTTCTTCTTGGTCTGCTATACCTTACCTGAAGACGCAAATGACGGCGTGTATCATAGTCGGTGTGGCTTTCCCGACAGCGCCGGTGCAAAGAGATTGATGCTGGAATGGACACAAGTGAGATATAAACGAGTAGCGGTGTAAACATAAGCAAGAGGTATGAGAAGTACATAGAGGAACAAAGTGTAGCGGGAAGGGCTTAATCGAATAATCTACATGACGGTCTTCAATGGGTTGGAGAGTGAAATAAATCATGTACTATCGTGAGCAATATAAGCTTAAACACGTGAGTGCCTGGCAAGTAGCCTCAATCCAAGATAACGTGAATGGTGCCGCCAAAACCGGTAGGGAAAGGAGGGTTGTTCTTCCACTGTCGGCCCATTCACTTCGTCAGCGTTGCGGGCAAACGGCAGGTGATTGCGTGGAATCTGTCGCCAGAGGTGATAGCGGAAGACGTGTAATAAAATATGCAACGCGACATATGCATTACAGGCATGGCATCAAGGCAGCCTACGTCACAGCCGATTACTCAGCAGATATGCATGGTTCATTCAGTGCGGCTGTACGCATTATGTGAGTTGATATAACCACTGGCTGCCACTAACGTGCCGTAATCCGCTGTTTTGCGGCAACGATGCATGTGCGGGAGTGTCAACAAATACAAGAAGCGCGCCACTATTTCCACTTTGCATCCGTAAACGTTCGCTGCAAGTCCACCGAAGTAGGCTTCGAGGCACCATGTTTGAACTCATATTGCTCGCAATAGTACACAGAAGATTGTGCAGGAACGGTTATGGAGTGGCCATGAGTGGTGAGTGAGCCAGTCGCCCAAGTCATAAATAATTGGAAAAGCCGAAAATATTGTGACAATCACGCAATATCTGCGGTTTTACGTGTCAGAACCACGATACAGTTGTGAGGCACGCCATAGTGCAGGGTTATAAAGTGCGACCATCTGGTGTTCTGTAATGTGCGCGGACATCGAACAGTACATGAATCTCAGAAAGCCTTCGTGCGTTCACAGCTCAAGCTGAGAACTGGTCCCCTCGCATTTTCAAAGTTGAGCACATGGCGACCCAAGTGACTGCCTTACACACACCGAAGCGGGATCGAAATGACAGTACCTGCGTCGAAATGACCCTCTAGCAGCACGATGCTTGCTAACACAAAGTAGCGTTCGAAGCACATTCACAGGACCCTCGCCAACCCGTACTGTCGGCCGGAAAAGTTTGCGGGATATCCGGTGGCGTTGGAGCGACAAAAACTGCATTTTGCGTTACGTACCGTGGCACTGTCGATGTTGAAGATAGCAGTACTGGCCTCTACGATAAGATTCCAGGGAAGGCGCATAGCATATGCGTGCAGTCGCTAATCGCTGAGGCCCACAGCCTCAACACCCGTCCCGACACGGTAGGTCAAACAGAGGTACAGTTTTTTGTCGCTGTGCCAACCGCTTTCGATCCCGCAAAGTTTTGTTGCAGACAGTAAAGTATACCCCGTTCTCTGTAGCAGACTGTTGGTTCACAAGTTGATTTAGTGAAAACCCATTCGGTTTCGATATGATGGTTTGAGAGCGCCTGTATATCATGCGATGATTGCGCGATGCTTCGGTTCGTGCAACAGTGCCACTCACTCCTCTTTGTATTCTTTGTGTCCCTGGCCAAATACACGTATAGATAATGCCTCACACAAACTATGCCAAAATCTTGGAAATCATTCTAGATTAATGAAGGATAATCGGTTAAACTTGAGCACGCAAGTGCAGAAGCTATGTTTATTCTCGAACGAATGCATGCGATAACCAGTAGCAATGCTCGAATGTTCGCTTATGCATGTCGGGAATCAGATTATCGCGGGGAATCAGATTCCGCCGAGAATCAGATTATCGACGGCCGACGCTATCTTCACTGTTATCAGTGCCAGTTTCTACTGCTTCAGTCTTACTTTAAGTTTCCCGGCCAGAAATACGGCCAAATAAAGAGTTTTTTTTTTCTTAGCACACGGGCTGTTGCCTTCCTCGAAGTCACGTTCACGGGACAGCAGTTTCTCCGAATAATGTATTGAGGTAGCGAGTCCTTACTTGTTTGAATAGAGCTGAAGTGTCTCTGGGCGTCCACATGCTTGCGTCGACGCATAAGGTGCCACAGCCCTTTAACTCCTATACTCATATATCACTGGGCAATAAACATTCAACTACTTCTCACAATAATTGATTGATTGATTGATATGTGGGCTTTAACGTCCAAAAACCACCATATGATTATGAGAGATGCCGTAGTGGAGGGCTCTGGAAATTTTTACCACCTGAAGTTTTTTAACGTGCTCTCAAATCTGAGCACACGGGCCTACAGAATTCCTACCTTCATCAGAAATGCGGCCGTAGAAGCTGGGATTCGATTCCACGAACTTCGGGTCAGCAGCCGAGTACTTTAGCCACTAGACCACTGTGACGGGGCCAGCTACTTCTCTGGAGACACGTTCCATTTAGCGTGTACTTCGGACCTTATGTTTGAGAGATCAACCACATTTTTTAACACGGTACTGTGTCTTTCACTGGGTAATTAGACTCGCCATGTCGATGGTACGGGAAAACTTCATTTAGCTGCGTCGGGGCGTGAACTGGCACATAACTAGCTGTACCAACGTCGGATTCGATTTGGTTTATGTAGCAGCGTAACGCAGTCAGTTGATTCGCTTGGCTTTGTTATGCTTTTCACGGCTCTAATTCAGTGCGCTACAGTACGACAATTTTCTAAAGCTTAGCGACAAAATTTGAAGAAGTCTTAAAAAGTAAGTTCCTCAGTTACAAGAACATTGAAACGACTTTGAAGCTTGATTGCCAATAATTGTGAATTCAGTCAGTATAGCGAGTGGAGAGACGCTATTTATTTCCCTATTCCTTACTTTTTCTACTGAATCAACGTTCTGTACACAAAGACATAATTGCTATTATGTAGTTATTTTTTCATGTACTTACACCAGAAACACGTGTTAAAGCTCCGGTGAAATTCAAGACATGAAAGAACGACTTCAAGTTGTCTTTTCCCAAGCTTTCGAAATGTCTACGTTCTTATCAATGTATAACCCGTCCAAATATTCCCACTAAGTGCTCGCTTCATTATTTAGAGTGACTTTGAGTTATCGTTGTTATATGACACAACGTATAAAACGGCTTAGTGATTGTGGGAGCGATTGTCGGCTTATATTGACGTTTTACTTCTATATTGATGTTAGAAGATCGGAATACTGATTTTTTACCATGAATTGCTAAGTTGAAACTTTTTAATTAGGCATAATTTTAAGACAGAGAGAGAGAGAGAGGAACAATTCATCAATGTTATGAAGGTTGAGCAAATACGTTTCATCAGTGCTAGCAGATGTGACGAAGAATGCACTTTTGTTTGAGCACAGAACATGTTCGCCATGTTTGGGAGCTTCAGCATTTTTTTTTCTTGTGCATAAATCAAAAGGAGAGAGAATTCAGCGAGAAAAAGAACCTTTCTTTTCATATTCCAAAGCCTTTGCTTATAGAGGTTACACAAAGCACTGACTACTAAGCTAAAGTTATAACGAGAGGAACATGAAGGTCGGTGATTTGAAATCTTTTTAGTGACTTTTTTCTGTATACGCGTTCGCATCAGAAAAGAGTGATCTTATTTGGGGCAACATTCTAGTGACCGAGTTACAAAACTGCGTTAATGGTGAAGCGATTTCTTTTGTGTCATAATGACCATAGCGCAGCCAACTGCTGATGTGCTTTCGCTGTAGCGGCATCATTTTTTCTTTTATTTTGTGAGTAGCTCTTGTATGCATGCATTGCAAAGTGAGCCAAGATCATGCATCACCCTCAAATTTATATTTCAATTTGGTGCTGGTAGATTAAAAGCCCATTTCTTCCGAAATTTTTAGGCATTAAAGATAGGGAGAAAACCGCAAACAGCGCCCTCTTTACGTTAGACTTTTTTAAATCATATGGTGGTTTTGGGACGTTAAACCCCACATATCAATCAATCAATCAATCAATCAATCAATCTTTTGTCCTTGGACTCGAAATAAACTTTAAAAATTTAATGCCTTAGATGTTTTACTTTTAAAACGCCATCTTTTTTTTCTTCTTTGTACACTTCTCTGACAGCAGCCACAAGACAACGAAGGATGGGTGGGCAACCAGGAACGTGTACCTTAGGATTATTTTTATTTTTTTGCAGATGCTATAATAGTATACGGACGTAGTCCAGAGAGTACACTTTGTGCTTGGGGGTGATTTATGAGCCTTCACATTAAGATGCCTTTTTCTAACTGAATATAGAAGAGAACTTTGCCTCTCATTATAAACAGCTCTGGGGCTGCTAGGATCACAAAGAAAAAGGATTCGAATACGATGTCAGTCTAACGCTTTTGTTTTTTACGTCTTGAGAGATTTTCATTATAATGCAAGTGCACGATATTTTTTCTCTCTTCCTAAATTTAAAGGAGTAACTTTCATCACTAGAGCGGAATGAAATACCTCGTGAAGCTGTCACACTGCTCATGCTACAAGCGTCAACAAATAATACTCGGTAAATGCAGTCACACAATCAAAGAATAGAAAACATCCCAATCAAAGTATGCCCGTGTCTTCTGCGGCGCTGCTGGCCAAATTCGAATGTGAACACGTATGTGCAGTTTGAAGTGGAAGTATAAGTAAGGAACCAATAGTATGAAAAAAGGAATACTTGAAAAAGAGACAAAATGGTCAGAGTAGTTAAAAAATCTGTAATATAAAACTACGGTTACCTTCTTTTTATTTTCTCCTTTTTTCAGTGTTCCTTGAGGGGAAATAAAGTATGAAGACAATTCTGACGTTATTTCAAATAAAAATGAAAACACGTGTCCTCGACGTTAACTCATCAAGGTAAGTATACCTTCTCGAACATATTTTCAACAACGGAGCTGTTTAGGCAGGCTGTGAGCTGTCTAATGCGAATTTCCCCACCACGATGATGTCACCGCAACTTGCGTGTAGCAACTCATTGCAGAGCTGCGCGCCTGCTCTACTAGCTCATACCCTGCTCCGTCACCAGCCCGCATCCACGCAACCGCTTCACTACGTGAAACCGCTTGGTTGCGACAGACGTGATGTCACAATAAACTGCGCATGTGTTCTTTCGTTCTCCTTAAAAATACGTGATGGCAGCTGGCGATGCCCGACAAGTGCATGGAAAGATGGGAAAAAGATTCGCACTGACAATGAGGAAGCCACATGCTGGGAATCGTGGCGCGTTGATTGATTGATTGATATGTGGGGTTTAGCGTCCCAAAGCCACCATATGATTATGAAAGATGCTGTAGTGGAGGAGTCCGGAAATTTCGACCACCTGGGGTTCTTTAACGTTTAACGTGCGAATCGCGGCGCGTTGCCATGCAAGACTGCTAGACTCGACTCGTTTAATGTAGTCCACGATGTTGCACGGAAGAAATGTCAAGGGTCGACCAAGACCTAAATTCCGCATCACTTCGTCTAGCTGCGCATCATCTCGTATTGCCAATACCAGCTAACAACAGGTCACTTACATCCTGCCTTTTGCCTTGTGTTACTAGTGCCATCTGCCTTCTCTTTCTTTTCAACTGTACATTTCATTTCATCGCTCAATCAATTTCGAAGGACAAGTTGGTGGCTCATCTCGAACCCAACAGGGCTCAATCGAATTTTCATTGACACTTGAATTTTATGTCATGCTCGTCACACTAGTCGCATCAATTATTTGAGTAAAGAAAGGAAAGATTGGGGTGTCGAAACAATCTGCAAGACCTATATCTTTTTCATTTTTTGTTCCAAGAGGAGAGAGAGAGGGAGAGTGAAACATAACTTGCTACCAGGCGCGCGTTATCTTCGCCGAAAGAGGGATGACTATCTCATTCCAGGTAGCCAAGGCTATCCGCCCAATCCTGAGCCCTTTCCACTACCCTGAGCTGGTCGTCAGGGTTTAGCGACGTCAGCGACGCCTAACACTGGTCGTCTGCGTTTTCTTGTATGCTGTGGTTTTCCATGGGCGGGCCACTCAGGTTGTTGTGACAGCCACATATTATGTAGTACAGGGTGTTTGCAGGGTCCGGGAAGTATTGACAGTTCCTGCTGCAGTTTCCGGGGTACATCGCGTGTAGCAGTCTACTGTGCAAATAGGTGCCTGCCTGTAGCCTTCTCTAGGTCACCGCTTGCTCTCTACTTGGCCTTTTGTTAGCAGGTGAATAGTGGCATCGTTGCTTCCTATAGTGCTCAAGTATGTCGGGGTATTTTCTCGGTATTAGCTGTTCTGCGTTTCTGGAGTGCAGCACAAAAAAAAAATAACCCATGTAATCTTTAGCCCTATCCACAAACAGTTGCTGACTGACCTAAGGCGAACATTTTGTATCCATATGCAGATTTTGCTCTTTCATAATGTATGCAGGGGGGTTCAGTTTTGGTCGGCTTCGTTCACGTTTTCGCTGGTTTATGGAAGCTTCCATACAGGAAATGTACTCTCACGATGCCAATACACGGTAAAATATCCAAGACACTTCTAGCAGTTTCGCTCGTGGATATTTTGGAGAGAGCAGTAGCTTTTGTATATTAGCCTATGAATTCTGTAAGCGTATAAAAGTAAATAAAGTTCTGATATCAAGCGCATAATGAAAATTGATTACGCATGGAGCTAGATTATGATCTGTAGCAGTTTAAAGAAGGAATAAAACATGATATTGTAAGGAGACCTCCACACATGCACGAAGGAAGGAAGGAGGAAGGACAGGGAGGTTACGCAAATGCAAGTTTTTCATTAATAAAAGGGCACTCAAATTGGAAGGGCGGTAGTGGATAATCCGCACCTTAACTCAACAAACGAAACAGTACCATCAATCTTTCTATGTATACCTTGCGTGCTAATGAGGCAAGACGCGAAAACCCGCAGCAGCAGACTAAAAAAACACGAAGGAGTGAGACGTACCTGAAATATACTCCTTACGCACTTCATCCAAAAAGGTGCCGAGGGAGACGGAGACGTTGCAGCCCTTTCCTCAATAAAGATGAAGACAGATAGTTTAAATGGCTGGGCATCACAGCTCGTACTCCTTAATGAAGATCACCTTGATTGAGACCGTGCATCTCTCACGCACCTAGTCACTGGCGAAGAAACCGTGGAATTGAATGGAAGAGCGAAAAGCTACATGAGACGGAAAATAGATAAAAAATACACATTCTAATGCTAACTTTATATATTTACGAAAGTCGCAGAAGTTTACTTTTGGACACGACAGTTTTTTTTATCGCTGGATCTACCAAATCTGCGGATGGTAAGAGCTACACATGTATTTCCTTCCCACATTAAATGTCCTCCTGGTGGTCCACGCTTACAGTCTCTACAATTTAGGCTTATAATCTTTGAAGCTTCCTTCATTTACCGAAGCGAAAGTGCTTCTTTTTTAGTTCAACCACGCCTTCTGAATTGTAAGCTGTGACTATCGAATGTAAGTTTTGCTTTCCACAAGAACCCATCATCAATAAACATTATTATTTCCTTTGTCACACAGAATGCAAAGTTCAAGGCTTTGTTATGGGACAAGAATGACTAAACTAGGGTATAATTTTCAGTTAGAAGGCACTCTAGGGCACTCGAAGTATGTGATAAAGGTATTGTTTTTTTTTTCTATTTGAGGTAGGGTAGTCTTTAGGAAGAGCAATATGGTGTCGAGAAATTTCGAATTTACCTTCTCTTTATCTAGATCGAGATGATGTCAAATCAAGTTGGTGGCTCATCTCGAACCCAACAGGACTCAATCGGATTTTCATTGACACTTGAATTTTATGTCATGCTCGTCACACTAGTCGCATCAATTATTTGAGTAAGGAAAGGAAAGATTGGGGTGACGAAACTATCTGCAAGACCTATATCTTTTTCATTTTTTGTTCCAAGAGGAGAGAGAGAGGGAGAGTGAAACATAACTTGCTACCAGGCGCGCGTTATCTTCGCCGAAAGAGGGATGACTATCTCATTCCAGGTAGCCAAGGCTATCCGCCCAATCCTGAGCCCTTTCCACTACCCTGATCTGGTCGTCAGGGTTTAGCGACGTCAGCAACGCCTAACACTGGTCGTCTGCGTTTTCTTGTATGCTGTGGTTGTCCTTGGGCGGGGCACTCAGGTTGTTGTGACAGCCACATATTATGTAGTACAGGGTGTTTGCAGGGTCCGGGAAGTATTGACAGTTCCTGCTGCAGTTTCCGGGGTACATCGCGTCTAGCAGTCTACTGTGCAAATAGGTGCCTGCCTGTAGCCTTCTCTAGGTCACCGCTTGCTCTCTACTTGGCCTTTTGTTAGCAGGTGAATAGTGGCATCGTTGCTTCCTATAGTGCTCAAGTATGTCGGGGTATTTTATCGGTATTAGCTGTTCTGCGTTTCTGGAGTGCAGCACAAAAAGAAAAAAAATAACCTATGTAATCTTTAGCCCTATCCACAAACAGTTGCTGACTGACCTAAGGCGAACATTTTGTATCCATATGCAGATTTTGCTCTTTCATAATGTATGCAGGGGGGTTTAGTTTTGGTCGTCTTCGTTCACGTTTTCGCTGATTTATGAAAGCTTCCATACAGGAAATGTACTCTCACGATGCCAATACACTGTAAAATATCCAAGACACTTCTAGCAGTTTCGCTCGTGGATATCTTGGAGAGAGCAGTAGCTTTTGTATGTTAGCCTATGAATTCTGTAAGCGTAAAAAAGTAAATAAAGTTCTGATATCAAGCGCATAATGAAATTTGATTACGCATGGAGCTAGATTATGATCTGTACCAGTTTAAAGAAGGAATAAAACATGATATTGTAAGCAGACCTCCGCACCTGCAAGAAAGAAGGAAGGAGGAAGGACAGGGAGGTTACGCAAATGCTAGTTTTTCATTAATAAAAGGGCACTCAAATTGGAAGGGCGGTAGTGGATAATCCGCACCTTAACTCAACAAACAAAACAGTACCATCAATCTTTCTAGGTATACCTTGCGTGCTAATGAGGCAAGACGCGAAAACCCGCAACAGCAGACTAAAAAAACACGAAGGAGTGAAACGTACCTGAAATATACTCCTTACAGCTTGGCTGCCACTTATTGCGGCTAAATAAGCAATAAGTTTTCACTAGAGCGTAGCTATTACCTTTATCTAGAGGGACGGACGTGCACCTGATCAAGGCCTGGCTTTAATTATGTTTTGAGAGCAGTTAAGCTTAAAAACAAAGATTTTTTTCTCTAGAACAACTTGAATTGTTCTAGAGAAAAAAGGCAGTGTGAAGGTGGTAGTAAATTGTTTGAACAATTCTTTATGCACACGAGTGCATTATTGCAACGAGACAACAAGAACTAAGTCTAGACTATTCTCTGAATTTTTCTATTTTTTGATAAGACATTCAACAGAGGCATATAATCTTGGAGTAAACTTCTGCGGCATTTTTGTCTTCTATCATGCGTCAATGTATCTAGACATGCATATAAACGTATTGCAACAAGACCACGATTAAATTCTTTTCAACTTATTTTGTTTGTTTCTACGTAAGCACACCAATTAAGTTGATCTAGTCGTTGTTGCTGCGGTGCCTGATATTGTTATATTAAAGTGCTTTTGTAGTTTTGTATGCTTTACGTGTATTACTTATCTGTATGGATATTTCTGTATACATACAAAGCCGTACTTAAAAGTTGGGTATGTTAATATATTTTCACGTCTAAGAGAGCAGCCTATAAAAATGCACGTAGAGAAAGAGCAGGACACGCGATGTCGCAATAAATACAATAACAACTGGCCTTTATTCAAAACAATATTGTATGAATAAACAAACTGGATGCCTAAAGTACAATAGGTGACATTTAAACTCAGTGGATACGATGCAAAGTAACAACAACCTCTTTGAGACTAGTTCTACTCAGCGTGGCGGGGAGTGGAAACGAAATGTAATAGTGAAGTGGATTGATCCGATAGATGCGTAATGAATCCGTTCACTTGGTATTTAGAGCACGAGGTGTATTTTGGCCTCCCATAGTGCACTTACTTGGGGGTAGTTTTGCGTTAAGCGATTAACACGTTTGGGTACGTAACGCGAAAGCAGGCGCCCATGTTTTGTTGCATGGTCGAAATATCAAGCGTGCTACACCGACTCAAACAATACGGGATTGAGTTGACGAGGGAAATTATTTTCGTAATGGTCTTTTTCTGGTGTAGGCGCTTTTATCTTCACGCGAAAGTTATGCCATTCTGAAGTGAACATGAAAGGTTGCTGAGTTGGTTACAATTCATGGCGTGATATCAGCGTGCACAAACCGCTAGGACACTGTGAGGTGGACAAACGAGCGTTGAGCTCTCAACTTTTTGTTGCTTGCGCAAGTAAGAAATGACACTGTGGCTTCTCTTTCAACCCTTTTATATTGAGCACTTGCTTCTGGTTGGCCAAATACTAAAAAGAAGTACCATAGGAACAAAAACTATACGGTTGAGGTCTGAGTTAGCTCTAAAGGTCGTTACATATCTCTGGGCATCAGTTTACCTAAGGTACGTTTCAAAAGTATTTTCGATAATTATTGAAAAAAAAAGTCAATGAGGCTCAGACACCAGCATGCGGTTTTCTTGTGAACGGCTGGCGTAGTAGCACCTGCTGGCGGAGCAGATCTAAACTACGTGGTTCAAGGGGAATGAAAAAGGAAGAGGTGCTGGCCGGGCATACTGCAATCATGTGGTAGGTGTCGGCTAGCACCACACAACGCTGCAGTTGGCGTATCGAGGTTGACTGTAGAATGTATATGTGGCATGATTATCGGCACATCGCAGTTCTCCGTATATGCTAGTGCAATAGATCCCCCGTATACGAAGGCATAAAACGGACCGTCCATATATCTTAGTACATAAATGCAGGAAAAGATTATTCTGGTTTTACAAATAGTAATGCGAAGCATTTCTTAGAGAACCTGAATGACTTCGAGCGTATCTATCTATCTATCTATCTATCTATCTATCTATCTATCTATCTATCTATCTATCTATCTATCTATCTATCTATCTATCTATCTATCTATCTATCTATCTATCTATCTATCTATCTATCTATCTATCTATCTAGCTGCCACGACATTTAGCTCTCCTGGTCGTTTCGACAATGTTATGGATACCAAACCTGGTATAGAATACATGATTCTATGGCAAGCGTGTTTGACTAGACATAACATGAAAATCATGACATGTATCATGAATGTCATGATTTACATTTCATGGTCCTGCAGCCCTTGCGGTGGTTTCGTTAACATGACATGTTGCAAAACTGGTATAGTATTGCATGATTGCATGACGAACACAAGCGACGGAACCTAACATAAAAATCATGACATGCGTGTCACGTAACAACATGACTACATGCCATGCTCATGATGCGCTCGCGGCCGTTTTGCAAGCTTCACATGTACCAAACTCGGTATCGTGACGTGAACTGATGACATAGGTAAGTGGCACATCTCAACATGATAATCACGACATGCGTGTCATGTAACAACAAGACTACATGCAACACTCATGATGCGCTCGCAGCCGTTTTGCGAGCTTCACACATGTCTAATTTGGTATTACGTGACGTCATTGTGTGACCAAAGTATATGACTGGTGCAAACATGATAATCATGAGATGTGTGTCATGTGAGACATGATTATATGCCTCATTTCGACGTGACGTGGTGCGCGTGCTCACCGGCGTTCTTTCGACGCGTCACGCCCACGTAGCGACGCCAGGCGCCGGTACTGCCATAATCTCGCAGGCGCGCGCCGCGTAGGTTTGCTTTCAAGCATGCGCGTTTCAGCACGTCCGGAGTCCCTCCGTCGTGAAACGAAGGAGACGCAGTGTTGTCTGGGTAACACACCGGCGCGAAATGCAGCATGTCGCATTTCGCACCTGTTGCCGTCGGGCCGCGCCAACGGACGCTGGTTGCACTGGTTGTGCCTGGTGTCAGACTATAGAGTGCTTGCGTTTTTCTAACGTAGCGTCACTGTGCCCAGCGTGCGCGCTCGTCAACGCTACATTGTAGTATATTGGGCTCTTCATGATGTGCTCACTGCCATTTTGCTAGCTCCACATATACCAAATTTGGTTTTAAGTGACGTCAATGGATGACAAAAGTATATGACTGGTGCAAATATGATAATCCTAACACGCGTGTCATGTAAGTGCAAAACAACATGCCACGCTCATAGCATGCTCGTGGTCGTTTCGCTAGCTCCACATATACTAAATGTGGTATCACGTGACGTGAATGGATGACGAAAGTAAACGACACATCCAAACATGATAATGATGACATGGAAGTCATGTACGGCATCAATTACCCCCACTTCGTAACCTAGTGCTGATTTTAAAATGACATATCAACATTTCTCATTAGTGCTTCGCATATCATCGATTCCCACTGTACGTGAGATCTGTCAATTTTTTTTCTTAAATATAGCAAATATATACCCAAAACATTACGAACTTCAAAAACATCAAGTGGCTGCCCCTATGGATGTGCAGACATGTCAAAAAAGATATGCAGAAAAAAAACTAAATGCTAAAAGAAGCCTTCTCCACTCTTTAAAACGGTCGGCAGATGACAAGGCACGAAAATATGAGACAACCGAATTTTTTCTGGAAAGCGAGATGGTGATCGCTGGAGCATGGACAATAAGTCAGTCGTGTGCATCGCAAACGTGTGGGGCTGGAAAGGCCTCTGAATGCGTGGTAGTTGCCCAGGACAAATGGCACATTTATTGCGACGTCAGTGTAAACACGCACACCATGTCTTCTACATAGCAGTTCCGAGGGGTAGCTGCCACCACGAGAGAAAAAAAAGCTCCGCATGAAAGCTATTGTCTCGTCGGGGTTCCGTTGTTTTTTGCCTTTAACCATTGCGTCTACTACACCATATTTATGACACTCATGGCTGCCGTTCTTCACTCAGGGAGGAGATTTTTTTGCTACTTCCTATTCATTTGATCAAAGAAAATGCACCAGTTAGTCTAAACATGGGAAAAGATTACGCGTGTATGAATATTGTAGACTGACTTAATGAACATCCTAGTGCTTTCAACAAAGTTATCTGTTAGGGCGCTATATAAGCAGCAGACTGAGGTCAAGTCAAGTTATGTTGACTATGCAGAGGGTAAATTCATGTAATGAACACTGACTCTTCTTCCCTTTCTGCCTCAAGTAGACATAAATAGGATAGACAAGCTGCATACAGAAACGCAGCCACCACCACAGAAGCAGATATACGTAAATGAATAACAGGTCATTGCGGAATAATGTTGTAGCGTAATTGAAGAATTAACGCTATCCTCATTCAGGCTTGTTCCCAGGTTAAATGTGCTACTATGACCCTTCACACCTCCTCTCGAAAAGTAAGATAAATGTGTTGAAGGCGACCCAAGCTTTTCTTTGCGCCTGGTGAGTTTTTTTTTTGCAAAAAAACTTCTTGCGGCGAGTGAACATGACTGCCTGAGAACTACGTAGTAGTGACGCAAGACAACAGTTGTATATACTTTTATATCCCCGTCACTTTGGTCATGTACACTTACAAATTGTGTAAAGTAAGCCTCTTTACCCGCAACTATATTTTGTTTCCCGTAGGCTTGAGGAAATTTTTCGACATCTGTAAGGGCAAGTGTGCATACTGTGTGCTGCACCACTCAGATGGACTACGATATAGTGGGAAGAATTGTGGAACCGAAGAGGCTGCAGCAACTAGTGGGGTCAGCGTTGTGGGTGGGAGTCCATATGGGCTGGAGCGCAAGGCAAGTGGTTGAGGAAGGTAGCACGCTTATGTTGGGAAACTCCTGCCGGACGACGGCTTGGATGAGAGAGTGGTTACCAAGTGGTCTTGCGCAGGGTGCGCACAGGTAGTAGAGGCCGCGGCATCCAACTTCTGGCGAACAAGCCTTGTTATGATAGAATCTGTGTTTAGGCGTGGTGGCGCAAGATCTTCGCCCGAGAAAATCGCAGTGGTCTCAGGAAGCCGGTTGAAGCGCTAATCCACCTACTTTCAGCTTCTTCAAAGTGCCCACATTGAGAGATGATAGAGTCAGCCATAGCACTCTTCTCACGTATGAGGGCATTGAAGGCATTGTCGTCAATATATTTCACCAGGTTGCTCACCGCGCCTGACTCTGACATGTCTTTGTCGGATTGTGGAACAGGGCTAGCATTAATGTGCTAACAACAGCGCAACAAAGGACAAGGGATAGAAAGAAACACAGACGAGTTCCAACTTCCCAAAGATTTGCACTCCTTAGGGCTAGCACGTCTTGAATTTAGTCGATGTACGACCTAGTGGACGAATAAACACGCGATGCGTGTGGCCATCTGGCGGCCAACTGTTGAGCAAGAGATCGGCCGAAAGAATAACGTAGCTTCTGCTTGCACCCGTCCCAACTTGTCATTTTTTTTTGATGGTCTCATACCACGCACGTGCCGTACCCCTGAGGTAGAGTGGGATGTTTGCAAGTATAAGCGTCTCGTCCCGCCTGAAGTGCTTGCGCATGCACTCGTATAAGGCGAGCCATTCGTTGATGTCGGCTTTGTCTATGCCGCTAAATGTGCTGGAGTCTACAAGATGGAAATAGATCACAAGGGATCGAGTCGGAATGAGCTGGATGAAGGTGGCACACCCTGCGGAGGTACAGAGCTACTTTGTTGTTAGACTCGCAACCGCCACCAAAAAAGGTGTTATGGGTGATAGTTATTAAGAGGTTGTAAGTCAGAATCAAGTGAGATGACACTGCATCTAGCGCACAGAATGCTAATCAACAAGGCTACACATACTCAGCCCCACAAAAACAACAGCGTTGTCTTCTTCCCTTCGCCGTCACTTTAGCGGCTCTGCTGGAGGGGCCTTTCTATACGCGTGGCAATATTACCGCAATGTTAGATTGGGTGTCGATTGAGCCTATAGAGTTCTAATAGGCTCAATACATTTCGAGTTATTCGGGCAGCCAATGTATGAGACGTGGGCAATTAGTTCATGTGACGAAACAGATGAGCCGTCTCCCTCTTCTTATGCGGATCAATTCCCATGAGGTTAGAAAAGACGTGCTTTAAAATTTGGAAAACTTGCGATACTCCAGCCCCATCCGGGGTCGCGATTTGCACCATAAGAAAGTATTTGTGCCACATAGACTTCTCTGGCGAGAGAGAGAGAGACAACTGCTTAGTGAGAGGCACGGACGTTCAGCAGAAGAAAACTTGGTTCGTTACCCTGCACTGGAGAATCGGTAAGAAGGGCTAGAAACGTTAGGAAAAAAGAATGTGAGAAACTAAAGAAAGTGTTGAAAGTGATTGAGAAAACACACACACAGTAACACAGAAAGGTATGATGCATCTTCCGGTGAGATGCAGGCCTGTTTCATTAATCCAAAAAAAGAATGTAAGTTGCTGCAAGACAAAATAAAGTTTTTTCATTCAAATAAATTTTTTTCATTCCATTCATTGCTGCAAGACACTGGATTAGCTTTCCTAATGAAAGTGCAAGAACGTCTATTGAATATTTTTATTGATGGTAGGCAACTTGTGCCACAGTAAATTATTCTACAGCAATATAAACTAATAGGTTAAAAGCTAGACAAGTTCGTAACGATCAAACTTTTTCGACGTGGAGACGAGGAAGCCGCCTGTGAAAGCAGAACTTCAGTGTGGCAGACTGTCCCTATCAGTCAACACCTTTTCGACTGGTTTAGATCCCAACTGCTAATCATAGTTCTGAGCACATCATTATTGCATGACTTTCGGCACAAGCCACTGCGTTTCGTTTCTCGACACGACTTGAAAAGTGAGGGGACTAAACTTGCATAATATTTTTTCCTTCATTTGCCTCGTCAACTTCCACACGACACACGCGGTCTTCTGTCTTCGGAAAATGTATGCGCCAGTTTAATAAAGTTTCTGAAGTCAGGGTATTTTAGTGGCTCGTCAAGCACACTTCCATATTAGCACTCACAAAATGCTTCAATTGAGGTCTAATGATATCCGATCTTTGCGCATATTTACGTGTAGATTGCGAGAAAAAAATGATGATCTTAATGCAAAATTGAGTATGTACGAGGAACTAAGAACGAGAAAGTGCCATGATTTGTCACGAAACTTTTCGTTTGTCCTTGGGCGAAAAGGAGCATTACATATTAGTACTAGTGGCGTTCAAGTTCCTAGAATATATGTTCTATATTTATATTCACCAGTCATGCAAACTGAAATGTATCCATGCCGCTACAAGAAAAGCATTTCAATACTTTCGTTGCCTGAATTTTGCCTTGTGCCAATAGTGTAAATTAGTCAAGATACACCAAAGTTTAAAACAAGACTGCCATTTTTAGATTGTGCAAATCGGTACGGCTTTCCCCAAGTGAAGGTGAAATGCACATATACGGCCTACTGTTTGTCGAAAGGAAAGAATAACGCAAGCAATGACGGTGAAGAATCATGAACAAAGGATGAAACGGTGACTCTGTGCACAGCAAAACAAAACAAGACAACAACAACACGGCGAAACGAAAATGATTATTTTGCTGAAGGCAAGACGGGAATGCACCTACGAATGAAGAAATACCGCGACCTAAATTGCCGAACTCTGCAGAAACGCGATAGCAGGGTGGGCACGCACGCACCTATGAAAGTGCTGCGAAAGGTGGTGGCGGCGGTGGCATCGACAGCGCATTCGACGCTTAAAAGCAGTTGAAATGGCCGGATAAAATGGCGGTCGGAGTAACGCCTCGTTTTCTACAGCCATGTTACGCTTGAAACAAAAATAATAATGATGAAAAACAAACGAAGATGGCACCTGATGGTGCTGTGAAAGGAAAAGCAAAACAATAGCAAGAGTGAAATCTTTCCATAGTTCTGTACCCTCATAATCTTTTTTTGTACTATTTTCTTGCAAAAACCCTCGAGTAAAAGTAAAAAAAAAAGTAGTGAGGTATATAAATAGAAAAAAAAGCTTAAAAGAAAAACTTGTCAGTTTTTTGAAACTTCTTGTGTTGAGTAATATTTGTTTCGCCTGCTGCATTTATTTCTCCAACTTCTTGTGATCAGCCCCTCAGCGTATATTGTTCACGAAAAAACGACATGCTGCAAGGTAAGCGTATTGAACCACTGTATTGCCTTATTTTTATTTCTAATGTTTCCGTGTTTCAAAACAGGTTTAGGTCATTGGTTGCTTAGCGTATTTTCATGTTACCGTTTTAAGTTTTCTAGCGTAACGTTTGAGCACAAAATACGGTTTTAAAATGTATGAGAAAGGCTATTATAGGTCAAGGACTTTTTTATGCATTTGCGTATGTATAGCATTTAGTTGAAATTGATCTTTGTATATATAAAGTGTATTAGGCAGTAACCACACTCCACCTATCCCCTTATTGCTTGTAGGTTAAAAACATTGCCTATACAGCGGCAGGTGGGGTGTGGATTATGCAAGAAACGCTCTCTCTATTTGTTACGACCCTTTCAGTTGATTGTGGTATTGCTGCCAGCTTTTATTGTTTGTTTTATCACGTGTACGGAGCACAAACGTATAATGGTGTGGTCTCTGGCTGCTGTGTAACAATGCTCAGGTAAACAAATATAGCAATTAGGAAAACACATAGACCCTGTTTCGCGTAGCTTTGCCACCGTTGTCCACGAGCACTGACGCCTTTTTTTGTTTCTTATTATCCCATGACTTGGTGCTAACTTTGAGAACTTGAAAAAAAAATGTGTTGAGGAAGGAATCCATGTGTGCCGTTTAACCTTTGGCAATATAGTCCCCATGCGTTTAGCGGCAGCGAGGACTGTTTGTCAAGCACGTTACTATCGTGGATTCCTGTGCAGTCGATCGTTCGCTTCCTGGTAGCAGTGCCGTAAGAGTCACAGCTTTTGCTGACGACATAATCATATACCTTTCAGATGAAGATAGTCTTTCACGTATCCTGCGTTTATTCTTCCAGTACGGTGACATTTCAAGTGCCACGCTAAACTTTTCTAACTCCCGGTATTTGTTCATCGGCTGTCCAAGCTCAAGACTTAGCTCCACATCACTTCTTCAGTCGGCTGTGTCTCTTTGTATTTTAAGAACTCTATAGAACCACTATGGTGTTTGTAACTCCTTCTGGTCAAACGCCCTCGACAAAGTAAAAGGAGAAAATTGAGAACGCACGAGATTTCGACTTCCCGCTTCTTGAGCGGAGGCACCATGCGCAGGCTGTGTTCTGCGGTCGCATTTGGTACCTTTCTCACGTGGAGCAGCCACCCTTACGCATTGTGAGATCATTTCAATCTGCTTTGTGTTCCTCCTTTTGATCTAGAGGCACTGAGTTGGTTTTTCGTGCGGCGTTAGGACAGCAGCGTTCCCAGTGAGGCTTTCTTTTTTCTTCGGTGTCAATGCGCGGCCGGCTACTGGCACTGCGCTTCCTGTTGCGCCCTGTACAAGGAGAGGAGTCCCCCGCGTGAACTCTGGCATATTAATTTCTAGGCACTCACCTCCGATATTTATGCCTAATGTGCATCTTAATCGGGGCCCTAAAGCAGTAACATTTTTTTCGTTTTATGACACAGCTGTCGCATTTTTTCGCCATATCCAGTCGACTTGTCCTAGGGTAGATGTGTTGGACAATCCAAGCGTTAACACAACAGCCGCTTCGTTGCTCCCATTAGTTCCTCCGGCACGTCGCACCCGCTCTAGTCGTGTGTATTGGAGTACGCTGACGATATTTCCACCTGGCCACCTTCGGGGCTTCATGTGGCGGCTGAGGTGGGGTGTTCTTCCTAGCACTGGCCTCCTCAAAAGGTGGAGAATGGTTCAGTCAGCAACATGCCCGAACTGCTGCCTGCGGGAACTAATCAGCATGTTTTAAGACAATGCGTCGTTGCTCGTGTTTTCTGGAGGACCGTGCATGCTGGATTTCGTGGCCTCGGAGTAAAGCACTCTGTTTCTTCTGAACGTTGTTCTAGAGGGCCGCCTCGCCTGCCTTCTCATTGTTGATGGTGCCCACTGTCTTTGGCACAGTCGCTGTGAGGCGGTTGCAGCAGGTCGCTGCCGTCACGCTCTCTTCCCAATTTAGGAGCGACTGTACAAAAAAATACCATCTGTTTTGTCAAAGAACTCTTCTTTCTGGGTAAGGAGGAATGCCTTCGACACTGGTCCTGCCTTTTTGTGTTCGTATGCGAGATACGTGTAAAGCTTTTTTTCAGGCCTGCCTGGTTTTGGTAGGTTATTGTTTGTTTAGTACTCGCACTAATACCTTGTAAATACTATGTAAATACCTAACACATAGATCTTTACATTCCAGTTGTGTGTTCTTCATTTACCATGTATTTTTTGTAACAATTGTGTACCTGTGCATGTTGTGTTTCATGTACATATGTAAACCTATCTTTTTGTAAAAATGTTTGGTATGTCTAGGATTTTGTGTTACGTTGCGATGTTCACTGTTCGTGAGAACAAATTTCTTTAAACACGTAATCATTTCTCTTTGATGTTGTCCAGGCTGGGCCCGGGCTGAGCGGAATATTTGTTGGTGTGGCCTCATCATGTGTGCGGCAAATGGGACGGCTTTTAGCTCTCCCATAGTAGAGTACCGAGTTCGGTGAACCATAAACCACTTTTTCTAAACACGCTACTCAGTACGGATGATTGATTCAAAAGCCTTATTCGAAAACAAGAGAGAGAGAGAGAGAAGGTAGCCGCAAGGGTGTGTCCCTAGTACAGGACTACAGTGGCCATTTTTGTATGCTCAGCCTGATCCAAGGGACCCTTTCAGCGTCTTCAAGTCGGCTCGAGCTAGAACAGCCTCCCAGGGCTCCCTTGGTAAGGTATGTACAGTGCTCAACTCGGCTGTCTATAACGACGGAGCGTCGCGCGCGGAACAGCACGAGTGCCATCTGTGTCGCGAATACGCCACATCTGAGCATGCGTGGTGCCAATGATGTTCCTGCCCTACAGTTTCCACCCGTTTAAAAACGATAGTCTTTCTTGGGTACCTTTAACGCAAACTTTTGGTTTGTCTGTCTGTACATTTGTCTGTTTGTCTGCCCTTAACGGTACCCTAAACGCACCAAAGTGGCCAAACGATACTCCAAATGGCCGACCCCATCTGCAGCGCGCACCAATATTGCTCAAGATTGAGTGTTCATATTTGTGCGATTGTCAATTAAAAAGCAATTATTGCGCATACTGGAGGCACCATAGCTACGAGTCAGTATTCTGTATGTGTGTCTCTTACTAGAAAAGGCATACATAAGTAATTATACAAACTGTAGCGTTTCTCACGTTATGCTGACCAGGCAACGCTTGCACGAAAAGGCAAGTGTTTCCAACGCTTTGCTAAGCCGACACGGCGATGGCACCTACCCCTTGCCTTGCGTTCTACACCTTGTCACCTCCGAGACAGGCACGCAGGGCGCGCGTGCTTCGTTTTCCATGATAACTGTCAGATAGCGCTCATGTCTCACGTGTGACGTGACTTGATGCGCTCATTCGCCTCAGCTGCACGCTCGAGGCACTCTAACGCAGCGCCTCCAGAATACCATTCACCGATTTTCTTTCGCAGAACATCGAATAAACGTTTTGTTCACTCTCCTAGACGCAAGACTACCGTCTTTAGACGACATTTGCAGTGTAACATGCAGATACGGGCGTATTTTTTTATCTTTGTGGCCGCGATGGCTGCTTTGCCGTCGAAGCGCTTACAACTTAACAAAATCGATATAAAACAACAACAAAGAAGAAATGTTCTCACTTCGTGATATCGTACCACAGCGACATTGGTTTTTCTTCGTACTTTTTTGTAGTTTTTTTTCGTTTTTTCGCAAAATTGCTCAGAGCGCTTTCGACGGCCAAAGCGGTTGTTGCATCCGCGGCGATAAACAGGGATCAGTATCGCGAGGCAAACTAATCGTTGGAGCCGTGTATGCTCAGATGTGGCGTATTCGCAACTGCAAATGTCGCCCGTGCTGTTTTGCGCACGACGTTCCGTCGTTATAGGCAGTCGGGTTGAGCAATGTACAAGCTGAGAGTTCATATTTTGTGGCCTGGACAAGCATTCCTACATAATATGGGGAAGGAATGGCGGCCCCTCACACCACGGGCATTGACGGGCGTACATCATGGGTCATTTGGCGTGCCTTAGTCCCAATCAGGAAAGGTGTTTTTATCTTTGGTTATTTGCCAGCGTATTTTACTCCAAGCAGCCGATGCGGAGGCGCGTATATTTGTCGCTCGTGACGGTGGTGCTCCAGGATGTCGTGTGAGTTGTTGTCTTTCGATATTTTATTTAAGGCGTCGCCAGTTAGGCTCGCTAGTTCGCGAGCTAGTTTGTGTGCCCGTTCATTTCTTGGTATCCCCGAGTGTTTCGAACACCTTGTGATGCTGTGGAATTCGTGAAGTACTTCACTCTATTAAAAGTTTAGGCGTGATAGACGACCGTTTATGAACATTCGGCAAGCCACTGCTTACGAGTCTGTCATGACTGCTACTGAGCGCCCGCTTGTGTCTGATTGTTTTATTGCTAATGCTGTGACAGTTGCTTGAGCTGTGCTCGTACAAGGGGTTCACACTGTGGCCGAGATGGTTATATTCGATTATTCGGAGTAATTTACAGCCGTTAGAACGTGACCAAGTTCGCAGTTTACGACGTCCGTCTAAATTACGCCACGGTTCCCATCGAAACTTTTAATGCGTTGTCTCGCTCTGGCGACGCGTGTTGCACCATGGTAGAGTGGGCTGATGTGCTTCGAATTGAGAGAAACTATCACTTGTTCCCGTAATGTCACGGGTACAGAAATGAGATCCTCCTGGCAATAGTGTGGTCATCCGCAAAACCCGTATGGCAGCCATCAAGTGATTGAGGTGCTTCATTTGCCCTAGCATAACTACTGCCCTGAGCTCCTCGCCAGTGTTAATAAGTCCGAGGTTTTGTACTCTTTCAGTGGATGTGCCGAATGGGAGTACCAGAGTCACTTTATACGCTATCTGTATGATCACATCCAATTCTTTAGTTTCGCTAGGGATGAGTCTTTGAAATGGCAGGCTGTATACAACCCTACTGAGAAAAAACGCTTGTACTAGTCGCATGGCGCCCATCTCCGTTAGACCTCGGCCTTTTCTTGCCACTCTGATTATCATACGAGCTATCTGCTTGGTGGTCTCTTTCAGCGCTTTTATAGTGAAATCGCCTCTGCGATTTTCTGATATTCATAGACCTAGTTCTCAGGTTTTTGTTTTTCTGTGAGTTCCCTGTTGCCTAGCCGTAGGCAAACCTTTTGGTCTCTTCTATATTTATGTTCATGTAACCTTATTCAATGAGCTGCTCGTTGTTTAAATTGAAGAGAATAGGGTTGGTTATAGCATCTTCTCGGGTGCTGAATTTTCCCTAAATGCTTCTGTGGCTACAAAATGTTCTGCCTTAGAGAGGCGTCTAGTGTGTGATTTTCTATGCCTACGTAAGCGCATGTAGTATAGGGAGATCATTTGTTCCGCTGTATCGCTCCCTAAGATTCTGCAGCAATTTGGCGTCATCGCCTTGGTACGTGCACGTTAGTGTTCTGAGGACTCGCATACCTGCTGTCTTTGAATTTCGGGATTGAGCATACTTCTCGGTAAAGCCCGGGTTTTCGCGGTTGATAGGGTTCCACTAAAAAAATCAGTAAACTGGGTTCATGTTTTCGCTCGTAGTTTACGCGCGTAGCATTCGCCTGGTCCGATAGTTCTACAATATTTATTCTTAATTTTCTGTTCAGCCTTTGCTGTTTCCATCTTTCGGTAATTCCCCAACTAAAGCCCCATAAATGTAGCAGTGTAATTTTTTTCTGGTAGACGTTTCATAGGCCTCTCTAAGGCCAAGTGCCCATTCTTCCTGGCTTTCTGGCTTGGTTGAAGGGAACGGGTACTACTATATAATGGCCAATCCGTTATACGCGTAGCGAAGTCCGTGTTTGAGTTTGGGAGTTTGTCTAGAAAAGCTTAGAATGAAAAGTTCTCCTTCAAGTTTTTCGAGCACCCGTCTCGAACATTTGATGAAAAGGTGAGGTCTGGGCACGTATCAGCGCTTACGCTGTTTCCTGCCCTAGTAGAAGCAGAAAGCAGCGTTTCCAACTGTAGTTCTGTATTTTCTACGGTAGGAACAAGTGATTTTTTTTTGTGTATCACTTTTGTAACCCCCGTTTCTCTGTGGAGCATTGAAGTCGCCAACGAAGATTAGTCGGTCTTCTCTCTCTAGGTGTGCTATGTCGTGGGTAATTATAGGCACGAAATCTGTGCTTCTTTCGTCTAGTAGGCTATATATATTAACTATGAGGTTTTTGGCCCGTCCTCGCTTTTCTGGAAAGAGCTGATGTGTTTGGCTGCTTTGGTTGCACTTAATGTACGACGCGGTCCCTTTGCTCACCAGCGTCGTGATCTTCGGGTAATCCGAATTGTAATGTGTCTAGTATTCGCACAATTTCACTGTGAGCTTGCCAATTTCTTGTACGCGTATAACGTCTTGCTTAACGATCACCGTGTCGGCGTACCACTAGAAGACCACTGCATTCTTTTGAGAAGTGCGATGATTCCTTTGCCAAATTTCGATGGTGTCGTTTGCTTTCGCCTGATTAGTGGCCATGACAGGCATCACTCCCCGAGTCCATGCAGTCGGCGACTACACCCTATTTGGCTTTTTGAAAAGTGGGTGTGCTGGGACTATCTGCGACACGCTTACGATAGTTGTTTTATATAAGTGGCAAACTCATCAACTTGCTTATTTTAAAGTTTTTGAAATTCGTTATGCAAATGTTTACAGGAAATTTGCATAGCCTGCATTTGTTAAATCATTTGCTGTAGCAGCGCTTCTATCGAACTTTCAGACGGAAAACTTTCTTTCATGTCTTTTGCCTTCGGGTTGCTCTACTTTAGCCATTGGTTTATTCTGACCTCTTAGGGCAACCATTTCCGGTTTGATTTTGTCTAGCGTTTGTTTGAGCATGCGACTTGCAATGATTTTCAAGCTCTGTAATTAGGAGTAGCTTGTTCTTGCTTGTTTCTTGGTATAGCTTGCTTCTTGCCTAAGCAAGCAAAACCGTAAAAAAGCAAGCAAAACCAAGCTACTCCTTTGGTTTTTTTTGAATTTTAGGGAGAATATAAATAATATTTCACTCAATTTGGTTTACTCCTTTCGTGAAATGCGCATTCCGGCATTAGTGGAGGCCTTTGCTTTGGTGTGATGCTTCACCACTCAGAATTTCTACAGGGCTAAAAGCATTAACGCGCGTATTTCTAACAGTTCGCTGTTTTTCTTGCACTCCATTTGTGGAGTAACGCTCCAGTTAACAGTTTTTATGAAGATTTATTCTCTGAAATGCGATGCGGAGACGCACAAACAATTGTTCATTTGCCTCACAAGAGAAGTTGTTATTCCCTATACATCTACAACGCTTATATATATATACACTGAGTCTGATAATGAAAATACTAAAGAAGAACCAGATACCTACATCAAATTACGACTAGCACAGGAGGAATGCCAGAAGAAAGCATACGTTTTTTCTCAATTTTGATGCGTTTTCAAACTGTCGGCATGAGCGATTTTGGATGTTGTTTTACCGCATGATTGTAATTTATCGAAATTAGCGTAGCAAAAAGCAAAGGAATATAAAAGGAAGAAAGCAGGGAGGTTAACCATACAGCAGCACGAGTGGCTAGCATACGCAAAAGCTCACCGAACCAGTGAATGCAAAGATAAAAAGAAGAAAAGAGGAGCAAAAACGTCAGAAACAATTAATAAATGCGCTGACACTTATGTGGCGTTGGCACTGCACAACAGTCATAGACGTTTACAAAAGCGCGTAGAGTTTAAAAACAGAATAGTGCTTTACCTGCCTAGTCGGCCAACGAGCGACGGGGATCGTGCTCCAGCACCACCAGCCCGAGGAGTGGCCGATCATCCTCATCGCATCACATGAGAAAGCATTCCTTTTTCAGAGGCAAATCTGGAGAATGCCACAGCAGACGACCAAGGTCTTTTTCGGTACCGCAGAACTCATATGTCGCCAATCGAAAGTAAGATAAATGTTTATTACGAGATGTTTATCAATTTTCTGATCTGCTACTCAGTGTTAGTTAAGGGAATAGGGGGGTGAAGAAAGTATAGAGATGGGGTTGATGATGATGAGGTTGAAGGCAATAATACATTCAATGTTCCAAAGCTATTTGCAGTCTTTTTTCGGGTTATGTATCCCGCAAAAAAATTGTTGAGAGCTTTAAAAGCATTGCGGTGATGACGATGTGTAGGTTCCTGAAGAACATTTTCTCGTACTTGTCGCTTTACAACATGCATTGAAAAAGTGGAACCAAATGAAGGTAATGCTATGCTTAGAGTTACTCGTGAGGGAACTTCTGTGAAGATAGTGACACAGTAATTGAGGCACCATATCTCTGATAATCACCAAAAGCATGCACTTTCAAAAAGAAAAGTAGTGAAATAATTGCAAATCTGGAGCTTGTAATGGACACTTCCTCGCTATGCTATGCGCGTAAACGAAGCATCGACGTGCTATAAAAGAGCATAACCTTAATGCATTGCAATCACTGATGTCGGTGCCTAGTAAAATTTGCCGAGAAATATAAAGGCTCATTTCTCTTTTGCAGCATTTCTTTTTTTGTGTGTGGCACGCAGATTTTTAATTGTGTGTCATTACATACGTCAAGAGCTGTGTGAGCCTGCTTTGAGAGCGCTTTATTGAAGGCAAAAATACACAAAATAAACACCGTATGGCTTGTTACTAAACGGAAGTAAGAACGTCAGTGACATATTTGTTGCTTAGTTTCGCCATCACACGCAAATTACGACGGCTAATTTCAAAGCTGCACGTCGGGGACTCATCTGCTGCCCCAAGCGAAAGAATAAAGTCTCTATAACCATTCCAAGGAAGTATGGGTGGGGAGGGGTTCTCAAAGGGCAGTAACCACCCGCCAAGCAAAGTGCGAAATTCCCAAGGATGATTGGCTAACCTCCCTGTCTTTCCGCATAAACTTTCTTCCTCCTCCCCAAGGATGATGCTGGCTTGCTCTGGAGCAGTGACTGTATCTCACTGTCACCGTTAAGAGCATAAGGAAGCGGGCCTATCAAAGGCGTTAAGGTGCAAAGGAGCAATATGCCTCAAACGCGTCAATTATGCTGCTGCAAAATGGTGCACTGTGCTGTTGCCAGCGTGAATAACTTCAATAAAATGAATTAGGCAGCTTTGCATTAGGGTTTCAAGTCTGAAGGAACTGCTGAGCTGGAGACTTCTTTGCATGTATTCGGATTTCTCTTTTGTTTTCCTTCTTTGTCACTTCTTTTTTTGTTGTTTTCTTTTTTGCTGTATTTTATAACTTTAGTTCAAGTTGTTTTTGTCTGTCTCTTTATTTACTTTTTTCTCTTTTTTGTCTTTCTATTTTTCATAGAGATGTTCAAATTTATTTATCTCTCTTTCTATTGTTCGCTTCATTCTACTTTTTTTATAAGTAGTGCTGCGTGCGTCCCGCGAAGCAAAGACAGCACACAAAAGTATACGACAACGTAAAACAGCCCAGTCCCCTGAGGAGGCTTAACACACGTTCATGTTAAAGAGGATCGGATCTTCAAAAAAGCATAAGCTTGCAGAGAAAACGGGTAATTCTTGCGTTTCATACGCAACATTGTCAAGATGTCAAATGATGGGCGAATGTAATAACAGGTTTTAAGAGCGATATCCTGGAGCCGTCTGTGCTCCTTGTAGGTAAGATCGGCTGCAGCTCCACGCGCCAAGAGGAAACGCTCGTACAATTCCAAATTTTATGGTTTCTTTTTTTTCATTCAGTATACACCAAAGATCCCTCATAGAACACTTTGCCTGAAGGAGTTTTTCAAGCACAAACATAACTTTTAAACTTCGTAAGCTTCACAGGGACGTGCGCTAGAAGAAATTACAGTGTGATGGAGAGGAATTAC
Source organism: Rhipicephalus microplus (assembly GCF_043290135.1). NCBI lineage: Eukaryota > Metazoa > Arthropoda > Arachnida > Ixodida > Ixodidae > Rhipicephalus > Rhipicephalus microplus. The sequence continues at coordinate 184,846,493 of NC_134701.1, forward strand.
ATAGTTTTTCGAAGGTGACAAAGATGGAGAGCATCTTGCTACATCAAAACCTTGCGGGAGATGTTAAATATGTTGAAATACAGAGGAACCATAACAAAGTGTGGGCTAGCGCTGTACTTCTCTATTTCATACTGCAAGCATTCAAATGAAGACACAGCGTACTCTAAATTATATATTTCAAAAGCAGAACCTGTATTCATTTAGGAGAAGCAGTGAGTCATCTGTTTCCTACTTTCTTCGCAATTATTTTGCTTGGCTAGTCATTGAGACCTGGATACCTCCCCCCTCACGATGTAAGCTCACCCGCGTAGAGGCGACCACTCCCAGTAGCGTGAAGTAAAGGCGGCAGAGGTCAAGCGAAAAACAAGTGGGGGCGACGACCTCTAAAGCAAACCTTCCCGTCGTGCAAATGGTGAAGTAAAAAATGACCTGACGCACTCTCAATTCCTGCTTACTGTCAGCGGTGACTCATGTATATGTAGCTCACGGTTGGCACGCTGAATGACTTATCATCCATGGCGAGCAGTTTAACGCGTATTGCTGCGGAGAATAGCCATTCTTAATGACGGTGGGGCAGTGCGAGGATATCTCAGGCACATGTATGATCATTATTCGATAACATGAATTACTGTACTTCATAATATTTTCACATATTTTTTTGAATCTATAACAGTTTACTTCGGAATGGAAAGAAAACTTTCCGAGTATGACTGTGCCTTCAAGCTCGCAAGTGTTTGTAGAACAACTGAATAAGAAAGGTGTATGTACGTGCTTACGTATGTCGGTTGCTCGGACACACAATACGAATTGCTGTAAATAAGTTTTTTTTAGAAGTTTCGACTGATTTCTTTTGTAGTGCTTCGTTCCGAATTCATGGGCTGATTACGACAAAAGTTTCAAATAATTTTGTTTTTCGATTTTCAGGAATCAGCCTGCCTAAAAAGTAACACGAGAAAGAACTGTAGGTTAGCCCCAAAAATTTATTTCTTTTACTTCTAATGTAGCCTTCGCGACTTGTTGCTCTCGGTGTTATCTTTTGCCTATTTTTGTCATGCCCACTTGACCGAGCTTTGCATCAGACCTATGTAGACGTTTGTCGGTGGTGAGCAATTGAATTTAATTCAAACGACACAGAGAAATAAATGTTGCACGAGTTGGAAATCTTGGGATGGCGAATGTGTAGGTATGGTGAGAAACATAAACATTTCTTTCTATTTTACTAGCTCTATAAAATATAAAATTAGGTGTCCGAGCTGCATATTGGTTATGTTGGCAGACAGATATTTCTCTTTGTTAGCCTAAGAAAAACAATAGAGCAAACCTAATCTGAGCTCATGCAATTACTGCTAATATTTTTGGACTTCCATGTTCATTGTGTTCTTTCTAATAAGTAGGCCCTGCTATAGTCTTCTCTGGCCTCATTTTCCTTAATTTTGCTTGAGGCGTCGTAGTTGCCCTTTATATTTGCATGTGATACGTTTGCCATGTTAAATGTTTATTACAGAGCCTTGAGATATGACTGATGTGCTGGAGCTAATTAACCTACTTTTGAATTCGGCTCCCTAGCTTCAGTCGAAGTCTGGTGTAGTTGTGCTCGACGGCTGTGGAAGTGCGGAGGTTCGAACACGCAAAAGCACGACTAATTTTCAAACAAACTCACGTCCTTCCCTGGGGAACTGGAGGCCGCCCGAAAAATGCGTGTTTGATATAGAAGCTGCACAACTGCTCAGAATTAGAGAGTATGTGCGCAAGTTTCTTTCTTGTTTTTTAAACGTGCACAAGAATGATGTGGAAGGTAAGAAGTGATTAACAGTCAGAAAATACTGAGATATCTGACAGAGCACAACCATTCGCCTATGCTTCGTCCTTTTTATAAGTTGGCACTTGCAACACTTTACCACAGCTAGGCCTAAATTAGCTTCCACAAGACACCAGTATTAGCGATAACATGAAATTCAATGCGGTTCGCATAATAGGGATGACAGTATTATAGCTAGGTGAAGTCAATAGGTTTTGCAAATAGAATAAAGTAAGGATTCTCGCTTTGGGCAATCTTTCATTTGCTTTAGCCTCCCAAGCATTTTTGTGAAAGTTTTTACCCTGGCAAAAATACTTCACTGATGTCTTGCTGGGCCCCTGCATAAAACACTTCAGTGTTTGCAGTTTCTCGCGCTGTGTGTATATTTGTATATCATTATGGTATCAAGAAATATAGGTTCACACAAGCGTTACGTGAAGATTTTACAGTGCTCAACCGCACAGCAAAAGTGTCCTTAGGCAATTCATCTCTGCCTTTCATCTTTGCTGGAGTCATGCTAATCACTAGCGGTAGCACGCACTTTACTCATAATGCATAAAACGTACGACGAGTGGGGTGACGTTGTGAATCCGAACTTTGTGGGGAACATGACGGTGACACCGGCGATGAAAACCCGCCAAGAGTGTTCATATAATGAATCAGCGAACTTTCCTATTTGCGAAATTCTATATTTCAAAAACGCTGCTACAATTCAATCATCATATAGCTATCCATATATAACAGTCATGGCGAATAAAACATAAGAATCTAGTCTTTATTCAAGACATTTCATTATGCGGGTTCTTTTGAAGAACGGCCACATATGTATGTTATTCAATCTGCTACTTTCAGGACAAGGCACTGGAATGCGAGCCAACGATCCGATGCAATCAAAGCAGCATGGTGGATAATTTACCGTTCACTTGATTACCTCAATTTCTCTGGCACACGTTCAACTACACTTTCTGACTGCCTGAAACCACGATAAAGAGAAAGGTTATGCAATATATATGTATATATATATAAATATATATATATATATATATATATATATATATAATGTATATAATATAATATATAGTATAATATATATATATAATATAATATATTATATATATATATATATATATATATAATGTATATAATATAATATATAATATATATATATATATATAATATATAATATATATATATATAATGGGAGTAATTATTCAACGGGCCAGTTAGTCTTCGTGAAGGTATGGCATATGGCACAACGGGAGCGTTGTCAACAAGGATAAATACATTTATTTCCCAACAGTTTCGGGAGGGGTCCTCCCTTCATCAGGCGATGAGTTATACTAACATGAACTTCCAAACTTCGTTGCTGCCGCGTCCCTCTCACCTTGAAAATGCTTGCGAGAGTGAGAGAGAAGTAAAAAAAGAAAGAAAGAAAAAAAGAGAAAAAGAGGACAAGAAAAAAATGATATATATATACACACATATATATATATATATATATATATATATATATTTATATATATATATATATATATATATATATATATATATATATATATATATATATATATACATGCATGCCCTGATATTTTTCGTTTTCTCATCCGCTTCATCTGCTGACAATATATATATATATATATATATATATATATATATATATATATATATATATATATATATATATATATATTGAGATCTAACAGACAATAATGCCAAAGAATGTATAGAGGAAGTTATTAGAACAAATAGAATGTAAATAAGGAGAAAAAAAAGAGGGTGAAAAAATAAGCAGCTGTGAGCAGCTCACGGCTGGTGATTTTTTTAAGGTTAGCCCACCGTGAAGGTTAGCCCACCGAATCTACGTTACGGTGGCCAGATTGTAACTTAGGATAGAGATAAAGCCACACTTTTCAAAAGCTTTCTTGAATCGGTTTTCCGCCCTCCTACGCAAGTGATTGTCGCGAATCAAAAGAACAATGTTTGCCTACGGGTGAAATAGAGCTTTCATTCAGTGGCGTAGTGAAGTTGTTACAGTGCATTGACGAAAGTGGTGATATGCCCACATGGCATATCACCAAGAGTTTTAAAACACTGCTCTGAAGCTGTGGCTTGTTATCTGAATGTTATCTACAAAATATCACTCGATGAAGGCAAGCTTTCTGATGACTGTAAAAAAGCTATTGTTGTGCCCATTTTCAAAAGTGGTTATAAATCAGATGTACCAAATACAGACCAACTTCTCTGACACCGATTTGTTTTAAAGTACTTGAATATGATCTTTTTTGCTTTAATGAATCAATTGACTTCAATTAATTTTTAATCCCAAACAACACGGATTTAGACAGGATTTTTTACGTACAACCCAATAATTGAATTCTATCATGATATGGCATCAGTTTTAGATAAACGAGGACAGAATGATTGTTTATGTTGGGACTTCAGAAAGGCTTTCAAAAGGGTATCACACTCGATTCTGATTCAAAAACTGCAGAACTTCAACATTCCTCCAACTATTTGCCGATGGATTACGGACTATTTAGCCTTAAGAAAACAAAAGGTTGATCTAGGTGGATCATGTTCATGTTTAGTTTCGGAGACATCAGGGATAGCTCAGGGTTCCGTACTCGGCTCACTTCTCTTTCTTGTGTTTATTAATGACATTTTAGATAGAATTAGGTGTCGTATTAGACATTTTACTGATGACTGTGTGTTGTATACCGAACTGACCGACCAAACAGATTCCACCAGCTTCAGGATGACCTTAATCACGTGGAGGTATGGTGTAAAAATAACAATATTGTACTAAATACTAATAAATGATTTCACGTCAGTTTCACCAAAATGGTCAATAAGTTTACAAATCAGTCCGTTGTTACCGTATCCTCACCAGTGGCAATGCCTCTTTGCATTCCTTCTAGGCTTTTCTTTACTTCTCCTGTCGTTAGTGATGGGATGTCGACTTCCTCTGTTCCATTACTGTTCTCAGGACATCATCCTACTTCTTTTGGCTTCTGCACAGTTCTCTGTAGAACTCTTCCGCTATCTCGACTATCCTATCCATATTGGTTATGGCATTGCCTTCCTTGTTCCTCAATGCATCAATCCGATTTTTACATATGCACAAGTCTGCCTTCACAGCTTTTAGGCGCCTGCCGCTTTTTACAGCGCGCTCAATTTTTTCCGTGTTATACCTACTGATGTCGGCTACCTTGCACCTATTGATTAACTTCGAAAGTTACACTAGCTCTATTTTGTCAGTTGCATTTGAGGCTTTCTTCGTTTGTCGTTTCTTAAAAGGATTTTTCGTCTCCTGCGATAGTTTGCCAGTTTCCTGTCTAGTGACTGTACCTCCAACTTCAATTGCACACTCTAATGATGAACATTATCATTCATTCTGTCAATGCTAACGTCGGTTATCTAGTTCAGTGCTTTGAATAAATTCTGAAGCGAAAGTTTGAAAGCCTGTATTTTACCTCTCACCGTCAGTTCATTAATTGGCTTCTTGCATATCAGTTTTTGTCTTTGATTTTTCAAAATTTAAGTGAATAAGAGCTCTTACCATTCTATAGTCACTGCATCTGATCTTCCCAACTACTTCTACATACTGTACTAGGCTGGATGTGCACACATAATGAAGTCAATTTCATTTTTAGTTTCACCATTAGGGCTTCGCCACGTCCACATAAGGTTAGCCCCTTTTTCAAAGAAGGTACTCAAGATCTGTAAATTATTACCTTCTTGGAACTGTACTAATAACTCCCCTCTCGCATTTCTAGAGCCGATGCCACTATCCCCCACTGCATGGTCTCCGGTCTGTTTCTTGCCCACTTTGGCATTAAAGTCGCCCATCAAAATAGTATACTCTGTCTTTACTTTATAATGGCTGACTCTACGTCTTCATAGAAGCGTTCAACCAAACGATCATCATGGCTTGATGTAGGGGCGTAAACCTGGACTACCTTCATCTTGTACCTTTTGTTAAACTTTATTATGATCCTTGCCACCCTCTCACTGATGCTATAATATTCCTCTATGTTGCCAGCAATATTCTTGTGTTTGAGAAACCCCACCCCTACTTCTTTTCTGTCAACTAATATATAGTAGCATGGGACGTGTCCATTCTTCAGCACTGTATAGACCTAACTTCGCTGAGCCTTATTACATCCCATTTAACACCTTGCAATTCCTCGAATAGCACAGCTAAACTGGTGAAGTGATGAAGAATATGAATATGAAGAATAAAGTGGTGAAGGGCTGAAAAATGTATAGACATCAGAAAGTGATGTCGGGTACTTAATGTCACAACGCGTAAACAATTAACCTTGTAAATTGCGTGAGGTTAAATTATAATGCGCTTTTATTCTTATAATAATACCGACACTTCCTGCGATATAGTGCAAGTCGAGTGTCTGCCATGTGCAGTCTTTTGTTATTAGTGCTACTATCGTAGGGAATTGAGTAGTATCGTTATGGTAATTATTGGGCGAGTGCTATCAAATCGAATAACCAGATGACATGAAATTTATTCTCAGCGTTACGCCTCATCTTTAGAAAAATCTTTTTGCCACAGAAAACTCTATCTCTTGGCCCTGTGTGCTTCCTGATAATAAACGTGCTTTCAAGGGTACAGATAGGCGGACCTCTATGACTGCATGTATCGTACAAGTGCTCACTTTACTTCGACCAACTTGTGTGCCTAGTTACCAATTCTACCGTGAGGCCTAAAATTGGCCAACTTCTTCGAAATACTCGTGGTTGGCTCCCATCGATAAAAGCTAAAATATGAAGCACCATGTATGAACCACCGTATTTAATTTATCGCTGGCATTGTTATCGTTGCACACGTTCAATGTAGTCCAAAATATTCAAAGCAGCGTCATAGGCAGAGTTTAAATAATCAATTCACTGTGCACTGGCTGAATTTTTGTTTGCCTTTATTTTGAACTTTAACGTAAACTGGGAAACTGAGTGACTATACGCGCCACTGATTACCCCTGTTCATGGTTCGTCTGTGATACCGTGCATTCTTTTGGAGACTTCACTGAACTTAGACAAAGAGCATACCTTGCTACAAGCCACTCTGTCAAACCGAAAACCTTTAAAAATCGCTGTGCCAACGAAATGAAAAAAAAAACCCACTAAAGTTGGCACTAACTAACCCTGACATTCACGAGCGTAGAATACAGCTTGTGAGTGCATGTTGCTGCTCCCTAGCAGTATTAAAATTGAAATAGTCAACGTATTTACTTCTAGTTCAATGCGTAATATACAACAGTCAGAGAAGCAGCAGAGCCATTACTGGTTTATCTAGAAGAGCACAACTTCAAGAGGCCAAATAGTTTTTATAGCCGTGCAGTTCTATCTTCATAAAACTTTCATATAACTTTGCTGTAAGAACATAATATAAGGGTTCCTAATTCTTCTCCAATTACGCTAAAACATCATGTGGAACAATATTGCCAATGTGGGTGCAGCTTGTCTGTGTTTGTATATTTCAACACGGAAGGCGGACAAAAGAGGTCGCAGCGTGGTATGTGCTACGTTTCATAAAAAAATTTTATTTAGGTACCTATTTTTGTCGATTGATTTCTCCAAGAACGCATGCGAATAAACAATGGCAAAATGTTTACTAGGACTTCGTTTCGTTAGACTGTTAATTGCTTTTTTAGGCACATTGAATATATTGTAGTAACGATGGCTTGCAAACTTTGCGTTGTTTGTGTGTGAGGGGGGGGGGCGGTTAACACGAATAATATATAAGGGTTCGTGTGTGACTTAGACAGCTAGTTTATTATCCCTCCCAAACAATCAAGCAAAGGAAATGTGGGTGACTTCATGTGCGATAAATCTATTCATATTTACTACAAATAAAGTGCCCTGTAAGTACTATCCTCGGCTTGATTGATCGTTAATGGAAACAGGTGTTGTGTGTTCCTCAAAGCAACGTGGTATAAGAAGTTGGTATGGGAAATTACTCGCATCTACAATCATCTGATAATTTCGAGTAATTTGTGAATGTATTTAATAAAAGTGAGAAATGTCGGGTGGATCCTGCAATATGACCAAGAGAGCTAACTGAATTGGTATCAAAGCTGTAGCTGCATTGAGTAGGGTTTGGAGAATAAGAAGCACTATAACGCAGGAGGTGCATGATGAATAGCTTGCAACGCTGAAGAAAAAAACCAGGAAGTGTTTCCTAACAACAATAAAGGCACCCCAGGTACATATGTGTTTCTTAGTTTGTTATGGGCTGGAAAATCTAGCTCACTGCTACTCCCCCAAACATATTCCTTAATATAGTAGAGGTGAGAAGCGTGGGATGTAAGCTACAATTTCTAAGCAGAATAGGCTTTTGGAGACCAAAGATATAAGCTACAGAACTGTGGAAAGAAGGAGGTGTTGGTGTACTTGCATGATGAAATTACGCTGTTCCATCTCCACACATACGTAATATAAGCCCAAAAACAGTCTATAGAATAAGCTTAATGAGTGTTATGTTTATACTATTGATAATTTGTGACTACATTCCGAGGTACCGAATACGGCCTTTGTACTATACCACTAGGCCTCTTCATTGAAGGGGTTTAGTGGCCACTGTCACTATATTCATGAAGGGGCCACTATGCCACTAGTTTGGTCATTGTACTATACATAGTGGAATAGTACAAAGACCACAATCATATAAGGCGTAACAAAGACTTTTGATTAGCTTAAACTGCAGCTTTACGAGTCACTTAGCAATGAAGCACGAGAATCGTGTTTTCATATTTTATGCCAAATATGGTTTCCTTTCTTGTCTGACGCAACAATATGTATCCTCCCTGCAGTTCTGTCTACTTCTTGTTCCTCCTTCTTTCTGAGTGCAGACAGCTACTACACCGTGCAATCCCTTACCTTTACACACATAAATCATAAATAGAAAAAAATCCAACTACATAAGCAACAGAACCATTTCATGGCAATATGAGTAAATGTTTTTATAACCTCAGTTTTGTAGAATGTATGCGCATGTAGTTTTTTTTTTTGTGACAGCTCATAGGTGAACCTAACATGAACAAACTACTTCTATCACTTGGATACATTGCAATTTTTCTTACACATTTTCTCCGAGAATACGCTAGGGCTAAGACAGCCTATTTGGAATATTTTTAAACTTTGGTAATGTTCAAAAGCGTGGCCAAAAAGCACACCGCATATACCAGTAACACAACCATCTAATTCCGACGGCTAAGGCTCCTTTATAATAGTAGCAACACAAAAAAGCTATGCTTGCATAACTGTATTCATACGCACGGAAAGTTTCTTCAGAAGAGAAAGGTGAAGACAGTTGTTGCCGACTAGGTGGGACTCTGACGCGACAGCGAATGCGCTGCTACATTTATGCATGAGGTGACTGCCAAGACGCAGCGCTTCTCTGAGCACGTAGGGCGCACGTCGACAAGAAGTCATTGTAAAATGCTTGCGTGCACTCTATAATGTTTCCTTCTTGTATTTTTTTGGCCCAGGGCAAGGCACGAGCACGTTATTCACGTGTCTCACACTGCTATTTGAACTTCTATCACCCGTTGGAATGCTGAAATGCCTAGTAAAACAAAAGTGCCTTCTTTCCGATTTGCAACATAGCTAGAATGCCGCGCCTCACAGCCATTCCATTGCGATGCGATTGTATCTGCGATCATGGGGTAAGCATTTCCGCATGATGCACACTTTTGTCGACTACACATGTATAAAAATGCATGCCTTCTTATTCTTTTAAATTGGGAAAGAAACAATATGCACCATTGAGTATAATTCGGTAGAATTGCGTTTGTTTATGGTATATTTAGTGGAAGCAAGAACAAAGATGGAAAGATGAATAAATCAAAGAAGCACTTTGAGCTCTATGAAGAAGGTGTGTTGGTATTCTGGTTGTTATACTGTTTTCAAAAACAAAAAAAAAACTTTTCGCGCTAAAACATTTTTTTTTCATTTCGTTTTTATTTTCTATTTTCGCTATATAGCTCTAATCAGATGACTTCTTTAGGAATCGATTGTTTAGGAAGAGTGTTTTCACTGTGAGCTTGCCTTTCCACGCTGGTCTAGTGGCTGAGGTTCTCGGCTCCTTACCCGCAGGTCGCGGGATTGAATCCCGGCGGCGGCGGCTGCATTTTCGATAGAGGTGAAAATGCTGTAGGCCCGTGTTCTCAGATTTAGGTGCATGTTAAAGAACCCCGCATGGTCGATATTTCCGGAGCCCTCTACTACGGCGTTTCTCATAATCATATGATGCTTTTGGGACGTTAAAACCCGCTTATCATCATCATAACTATGAGCTCTCAGTTTTGAGCAGCCGGCCACAACTAGATGCTTTTTCGCTCCAACCAACGACGCCGACACTAGAATTTCAGCTGAACGAGCTCTTTATCGGTATTGTGTTAAAAGGACATCTGCATAGGCTTCTTTGCATGGATGCTGCTCACTTGTTTTTTGTCATCATCTTATCTGACTAAAGGTGTAGGAGCGTGCACCTCCTTGGTAGGATGAACGGCCCTGATTACTTTCCTATTACGAGCAGCAAGGCGGCAGACTATTGCGGCCTTTTCATTCCTCCAAGCGTGGCTCTCAGCTGAAGTGAAGAGGCGGGAGAAGCTATCCGGGACCCCGGGAATAATTGACAAGTGCGAGAACGCAGAGTGGGCATTTTGTTCTAAAGAACTCCCAGCACGACCCACCACAACTATACACATGTAACTCTTATAAATTTCCGTATAATGAACAATGAAGGTGATGACACCTCTACTCCCACTTTATCAAAAAATCTGATAAAACTACAACAACCAACGACAGACGCTGAAAAGATTAAAATGTTTAATGAATGTTTTAAATTTATGTTTTCTGACAGAATATTCACTGGTGCAACTGCATTTTTTTTCATTCTAACCTTAGCTTCGCCTATGGCATGCCTGAAATGATTATAAATGTGAACGACATTGACTGTCCCTTGCGGAAGATAGACATCTCAAAAGCAATTGGTCCCAATGAAATTTCCACCCTACGTACTAAAGCAATGCCAAGGTATTATCGCACCGTATATATGTATTGCATTTCATATATCTTATGAGACTGGGTTGGTCACACAGTACTGAAAAATGCGGCTATTATTGCAATTTTCAAATCAGGGGATAAAAATCTGGTGGAAAACTGCAGAACTATTTCCTTAATGCCATTGTCTTGCAATATTTTTGAGCAGAAATTGTACAGCCAGTTATTTAGGTACCATGATTCAGTCATCTTTTTCACTTCTTCACAACACGGATTTTGTAACGGTGACCCAGCAACACAAAGTTAGTTGAATTCCAACACTACGTAGGTAAATTCCTTGATAATGAGAAATATTTCGACGCACTATTCTTTGGTGTTAGGAAGACGTTCGACACAGTAAGTCATCACCTGCTGAATATTAAGTTTATGTGCTCAAACATCCATAATAAAACTGAGAACTGGAATCGTACCAACCTAAACGATCGCAAACATTGTATAGTCCTTAACGACTGTAGTTCAGCACACATAACGGTATCTTCAGGAGTGCGGTATTGTAGTGTTCTAGGAGCACTGTTGTTCCTCATGTACACTAATGATATTCTAGATAATGTACAGCCCCCAACCAAACCATTTGCAGACGACTGTGTTGTCTAATGAGAAATTATTTCCACATCGGATATAACAAGCTTGCCGCCTGATCTTGATAAAATAGCAAGTCGATGTCAGTGGTGCCAGATGTCCTTAAGTATTAGTAAAAGCAATCACATTGAATTTGCAATCAAGAAATTGGATCATCAAACACAATACACAATTAAATGCACAAAAATAAACACAGCCTTACAGTGCAAATGCCTAGGGATGTATTTTACTCTGAAACCTAAATGAAATGCACATATCCAACAAGCAATATCTAAAACAAATAAAATATTATTTTTATTCACAGAATTTTTAAATCAGCGTGCAAAGATGTGAAGGGAAAAACGCTGTATTCTTTACAGATGAAATCTATCTTAGATTGCGCCTCTGTGATTAGGGACCCTTACGAAGATTATCTGATACAAGCACTAGAAAAGATTCAAAATCAGGTCTCACGATTCGTCTTTAGTAAGTACGATTCTTTCCAAAGTGTCTCTGAATTAAAAAGATTACTGGGCTGGGAAAATTTAGCAGCTAGAAGAAAAAACTCGAGGCTCAAATTTTTTCACAGTATTTATTGTAATCAAACAGGCATTGACAGTCGCACTTACCTGTCAGATTCACCCTATGTTTCGACTAGGCACGACCACTCCAAGAAAGTACACGCGTTTAGTGGTAACACAAATAATTTTTCCTGGTAATTTTTCCTGCAAACTGCACGGAATTGGAACGTGTTACCAGAAAACTGTGCTTCTGTATATAATAATCATGGCTTTTACTTTTTATTGTGTTTACAATAATGTATTGTGGTCCGAGTGTTTTTGTCGTTCTTTCAGCTTTCAGTTAATTTCGAACACTCTAATTTAATGTTTACCTTGGTGGTAACCTTGTTTCATATTTTTGTTGTTTGTCACTACACAATATGTAGAATATAATACTAAACATGTCTCTTCTGCAATATTGCCTTTGAGGCAACGCAGGTATCTTTTAAGTTAAAGAAAGTCAGCGTAAACTTGAAATATACCTGTCATTGTATTGAAATCTAGAAGAAATTGCCCTATATATCAAAATAGCTTGTCCCGTTCTTCTTGCACCATCATAGTACTTATTCGAGTGAAAGCTTGCATATTGAAGGCGCTGAAACACAGATCATAGTTTTGAGCAGCAAGAAGTGAGAACTCATACATCATACCAAAATTACCAAATTGAGAGCATTATACCAATACAGAGACAAGTTTATTGCTGTGAACAGCGCAATTTGATATACGTTTTGTGTATAAAGTAGAATGAAGCACGGTTGGCAAAGAAAGCAAAACATGATCACTGCTACTAAACAACAAATTGTAGGAACTTATACTTTGGGCATTGTAGCAAACATTCTGCAGGAACAATCAGATAATCTTCGTGACGCGAGCACGCAATTTGAACCCAGAGCAAAGCTACAACCACTTTACGTTTCTTTACACTTTCGTTTGCTCAAGGTACATTTCCACTTCCGGTTCTTTGCAACTTACTTCTTTCTGCTCCGTCCCAGAGTTTTGCAGCTAGGGCATTTCAGTTCTGTTCACATCTATGTGCTCTTGTGGCAACGTCGCTTGTCTGAGGTGCCTTATGTAAGATCGGCAAGCTTAAAACCGCAGTCTTTCGTCCGGTTAACATGTAAAGAATTTGCTTACTTCTTTAGCTGTTCATAGTGTTTATGCCCTCTGAGTACGCTCTCAATAAGACACTCCTTAGGTCAAGCGAAGCAAATTTGTGTTTTTTCCTGTAACATTTTCGAAATTTAAATGTATTGGTGTGCTGTGACAATTCATTGTAAAAAGTGTAATTAAGAAGGCAACTGAATGAATCTGTATAACATTTCATAGCATATTTAAACTTGGTCCTCTATAAAAACATTATCTTAATGTAAAAATGTATCCAAGTAAATATTGATGCATAAATTAATCAGTTTAGTACCTACATCATTTTTCGACCTCTTGAAAAAATATATTCATACTTCAATTCACAATATCAGTTCACTCATGCTAAATTCATTAGCTAGTTTTGCTGGCCAATCACGGTATTCCATCTTTCTTGCTGCACTTTTAAAATATTATTGAGCAATATTTCATGAACACAATTTCACTTCAATCTTTTCAAAAGGAGCATAGGCACTTAATACAGTGAAAACAAGCAGCTGTACTGCGCAGGATCAAACACTGCTAAATACATCAGACTTCACATACTTGGCAAGTAGATGGGTACATATCAAAAATAACACTACCGCACAGTTCCTCTGGCTAGAGTTTGAAATAATTACGTCGTTCTTCTTCAACTGGATCACTCCACAGCAAGCGTCATTCGTTGCAACTTCTGCAACCACTGCCCAGTCACTCATGGCCGAAAAACTGATTTCGGTAAGTGACTTCTGTTTCAGCAGATACAAACTGATGGCATGCCAGGTCTTCCTTATTGCTATACTTGTAAAGTTTGTGTATTTTGTTTCTAGGGCGGATGTGTATATATATATATATATTTATATATATATATATATATATATATATATATATATATATATATATATATATATATATATATATATATATATATATATATATATATATATATATATATATATATATATATATATATATATATATATATATATATATATATATATATATATATATATATATATATATTTATATATATATATATATATATATTTATATATATATATATATATATATATATTCACGTGCTACGTGACACCAAACATGCACATAAAAGAGTGTTTTCACACTCGTCGCTTGGCTTATAGATGGCGCTGACTGTCACTCCTACTTCTAAATTCACATATTAACCCAAAAAAGTGGATGGAGGGAAGGCCGCTGTGGTAGCTCAGTGGTTAGAGCATCGAACGCGTTATTCGAAGGTCGTAGGTTCGATTCCTGCTCACGACTGGTTGTTTTTTCATCCACTCTTCTGTCTTCCTATTTACATTCCATTGGCTCTAATAACTTCCCCTGTACATTCCTTGGCATTACTGTCTGTTAGATCTCATTATTATTGTGTTAAAACACGGAAAAACGAGCCCTTAGGTATACACTTCTTTCGCTTATTATATATATATATATATATATATATATATATATATATATATATATATATATATATATATATATATATATATATATATATATAATCTTTTAAGATGGCGTCCAGTACCCTCAGACTCTTCTTTATTGTCTCGAGTATGTGCCTCACAACCTGAGCTTGACTAGGGATGATGAGTATGTACAGATGAAAAAATGGGACGCATAAACAATGCTCACACTTATTTCCCCGCGCACTTGAGCAGCCGGGTCAAATTTTTCTGAGGTGGAGGGAAAATCCTTCTAGACAGGTAGAAATGTTTAGTGAGCTCGTTATATGTTGTAAGAATTTCCCGGTTATCCCCTTCACCCGTAGAACGCATCCCCGGGGAGGCGCGGTTGGAGAGTTCTCGCGCCGCCTCGTGTGCTGCTTCATTGAGATTGGGAGGGGAATGGTTGATTTGCCCAAGTTGAGCTGGAAACCAACTCAGAAGATGATGCGTATGTTCTTGCCTTACAGTATTCTCAGCGTTTGTTCAGAGACCGTCCCCTTGGCGAACGCCCGTAGTGCTGCCATGGAATCACTGTAGACGACTTCAATGTTATTCATCTTGAGTGCTAAGGCGATGGCTACCTGTTCCGCAATGATTGGGTCTTTCGTCCTGACCGTCGCTGAGTTGACGACATGGCCAGCCCCATTGACCACCACTGCCACAAACGCTTTCCCATTGGCGTAGGAAGCCGCGTTAACAAATACGACCCCTCGTTCCTCGTTTGAGACTTGACGAAGTATAGTCCTGGCCCTCGCTACTCTTTTTCCGACATTGTGTTCTGGGTGCACGTTTCTTGGTATAGGAGACATCGTGATATTCTCCCTGATGTTGTCGGGGATATCATTGTAATTGTGCCTGATTGCCATTGGGTGTTGGCTCAGCTCCTGCAGGATCATTCTCTCCGACCTTGTTGTAGATAAAACTAACCCGGCCCCAAGCACTTACATTAAGGCTTTTGCAAACGCGGATGTACCCTACTTTGAAAATGTTACACATCATATACCCTGACCTATACCCAAGTAATCTTTGTCCACATTGTGGGGAAATATCTTCATTAGAACACATGCTCTGGCAGTGCACCAAATTCGCTCATATATCGAACATCACCTCTGCCAGATGGGAGCCGGCAATCCGCAGCTCATCCTTGGAAGATCAGCTCTGGGCCCTCCACCAAGCCCGCGAGGCGGCTGAGGAGCTTGGCATCTCAGTCCCCACGTGGGAGCCGCCCGCAACACAGTGATCTGTGTTTTGGTGGACCAAATAAAAGTTTATCCCTGCCAGTTTAGCGGCCGGCCCAGCCGTGACTTAGGCGGGAAATGTACGGCGAACAAAGGGTTTAAGACGTGAAACGTGGACTATCTCTGAGGCACGGTAACGACGGTCCGAGGAACCCTCGACGGGAGTGACAAGGTAATTGACAGGAGATGTCCGTTCAGAAATAACGTAAGGTCCGAGAGAGCGTGACTGAAACTTTTCACACAATCCTGGAGTGCGAACAGGCGTCCAAAGTAATACTTCAAAGTAATTCAAAGTAATACAATATATATATATATATATATATATATATATATATATATATATATATATATATATATATATATATATATATATATATATATATATATATATATATATATATATTTATGTAGTACTTTTGTTGCTTTGACACTGTATGTCTTCACTAACGTTTCGTCTGGTGGACCAGATGAAACGTTAGTGAAAATATACAGTGCCAAACCAATGAAAGTCTTTATTCTCTATTTCTTGATCTCGGGGTCCACACAATTTTCTTGATTGATGTGTCGTGTTTAACGTCCCAAAACCACGTAATATTTATGAGAGACGCCGTAGTGGAGGGCTCCGAAAATTTTGACCACCTGGGGTTCTTTAACGTGCACCCAAATCTGAGCACACGGGCTTACAGCATATCCGCCTCCATCGGAAATGCAGCCGCTGCAGCCAGCATTTGAACCCGCAACCTGCGGGTCAGCAGCTGAGTACCTTAGCACTAGAGCACCGCGGCGGGGCCACACGGTACATTCTCTTCCCACTATATATATATATATATATATATATATATATATATAATTAGGAATAAAGGAGCACAGTTACGAAAATTTGATAATTGTTTACTCTACGTTTCGGCCGTGGCTCGGCCTTCGTCGGGATTAACAGAAATACGAGTATGTGGCCGCTTTCATGGGCAGGCATGAACACGTCAGTACAAAACACGCGCGATCAGCATGTGAGTGTCACAAAACTTCTTTGAAACAGCCGTGGCTACACTAAAAAACCATTAAAAATGTAATACAATAGACAAGATTGTGGGCATGTAAAAGGCATTTGTAACATTCACCATTGACGATGAGGATCACGCATGATGATATATAAATAAATATGTGATAACCTTCAGGAAGTATATAATACGTCCGGCATGCTTCTTTAAATATTTCTCAATATTTCGGACGTCAGGGCATCGTAGAAAGGCGTGACACTTTGCCTACGCATTCGTTAATGCCGGATAACAGACTGTTGAGCTTGTGAATCAAGAACGATTCTCTAATTTCGCGATCATACATCGCAGAATGCAATACATCGGTCAAACTGAGACATTTTTTCGCATCCGTTTCAACAACCACAAATCACACGTAAGCAGTTTCCCGCATCCTCCATTGTCAAAGCATTTTCATCTACCAGGTGATTCGTTTGACAATATTATGGTGACCCTATTAGAATCGGGCTTTATATCGCACCATGATCGCGAAATGCACACAAGTGTGAAAAAGTTCACCTTTGCAATCGGTTACTGTATTTAGAGTAACCATCCTAAACGAACATAAGCGCTTAATCTAAAGTTACCTCGTTGGGTGTTGCTAATATTCATGTTGCTGTTAGCATCATTACGCAACTGTAAAGAACTGGTTATATACAGTTCTATAACTGGTTATATACAGAACTGGTTATATACAGTTATATAAGAACTGGTTTTTTGTCTGTCTGTGCATTCATGTTTATATGTCTTTAGCATCGTTTGTCACGTCTCGCACAAAAAATTCCAAGTCACCTTTTGCGCACACGCTTCGCATAACAACGATTCCCAATGTACCCGATTTGCCCAATTTTCATTAAGTGAATGAGTGATGATGTACAGCATGTGGAGTGGAACGGCGCTTGAATAGTTTGCCAGAAAAGATAGTGATCTATTTATGAATATTTTTATTTTGGCAAAATCATTTTTCATTTGCTTAGAAGAAGAAGCCACTCCTCTCATTCATAAAAAATCTATACTTTGATTCAGCAATTAGGCGGATGTATTCGGCTCTTTTATCTGGACTATGACAAACAAATGTATCTTAAGTTTTATCGTTCAGCTCAATTCAAGAAAATGTATGTTTAAATCATGAAGGTGTTTATGGTGAAAGACGTACTTTTCATATGCATAACACGTATTGAACAGGCGCTGGTTTCTATAATGTTAGACGATCTTGCTGAAATATAAGTGATCAAAGCAATGCAAATATTTTGGTTCTTTTGTTTCAAACCTACATTTTTTTCGTTTTTTTAAATATATCCCAACAAAGATATATATTCATTTTTTTGTGATTTTGGGCTATGTTATGGTAATTATTGGAGCAAGTTGGGCGTTCCGACAAAAAAAATCAGAAACGCTGAGACACTATACGAGACAGTTTTGTGATCTATTGCACGAGGTTAGATAGATATGTGGGGTTTAACGTCCCAAAACCACCATATGATTATGAGAGACGCCGTAGTGGAGGGCTCCGGATATTTCGACCCCCTGGGGTTCTTTAATGTGCACCCAAATCTGAGCACACGGGCTAACAACATTTCCGCCTCCATTGAAAATGCAGCCGCCGCAGCCGGGATTCAATTCCGCGACCTGCGGGTCAGCAGCCGAGTACCTTAACCACTAGACCACAGTGGCGGGGCTCCACGAGGTTATAACAATCATAATAAAAAAAACGAAATGCTAGGACCATCCACAAATGACAATGGGAAAATTATCCGTGTTACTCTGTAAATATATTTTCTGATTTACCGTGTCGAAACGAAAGCCTAAACGCATCGTCAAGCTCGCATAATATGGGTGAACCGATTGATTCTTTATCAAAATGTCAAATTTTGTTGCATTTTGCAGCCTGCTTTCGAAAGGAACCCAGAAGCTCACAACACAAGTGCATCAATGATGCAGATCGATTCAAAGTGCTATGAGGAGAAATATTTTGATGTTTCATTATATTCCGCTAATCTATTTCAAAAACAATACCAGCAGTAGGGATACTAAAAAACCGCGGAAATAGCAGAGCCTTTATTGCCACTACACGAAAATAAAGAAGCTGAGTAGCTTTGTACCATAGGCATACAAATAATAGGTGTACAGCGTGCCATCGAAAATCCATCTTGTGTCTTAACGAGCGTGTACAATAACGACCAGAAAAATGTTAGACTAAGTAGACATTTCATGCTCTTTTTTGGCGCTCAATGCGTACCTCGCTCAATCATTCACAAAGAAAAAAGAAGCACAATGAATAGCAGTGTTTCAAAAAAAAAAAGCAAACGCCTATTCAGTTCGAATTAAATCTATTGGTGCACTTACTCACTGAATGTAGCTGTGGAGCCTAACATGACGCAATCTTTAATGACACCAAACGTAATGTCTGCCTGAGGACAAGCTGAAACAAGAATGCTTTGCGAAAGCAAGCAGCGCAAAACAGTTGATGAGGCAGTGACTTGCTTTTTTTTTCTGGCAATATGAATTTATCTGTATAGTATTTACTATTCTCTGAAGCATATACTGCCTCGAGCGTTTCGACAGGCATATATGTGTAAACTTTCCTTGCTGGCAAAGTGGTTTTGAGCTTCGTGTATGTACTGAAAGTTCTGGGCACGCCATGCTATGTACGTGCTCTATCTACTAGCCTCTCTTCTTTGGTTGTAGGGTTTTTCATACTCCTCACCCAGTTTTCTTGCTTTATAAATTTTCTCACTGGTGCCGGAGCGTTCGTCTGAAAAAAAAAAAGTTCTCTCCGGCTGACGAATGGCATAACTGTGTGCTTATAGTGAAGAAATAAAAATTGCCAAGAGCTTGACATTCAGTAAAGAAAAAGCCGAATGCAGAGCAAAGAAAAGAAAATTTTTCGGGTCCACGAATAATCATCTCCTTCATGCCCGGAAGGCAAGACCAAGCGACAACGAAAGCGAAAAAAATGTTTGAACGAAGTAATGAATAAATGAAAGAGTGTGAAGAAAGCCAAATGAGTTTGTAGATATCCATGAAACACGAATACAGTATCAAACATTGAATCTCACAAGAAATAGAAGAAGAAAAAAAAAGGAAGTCTGCCTCGAGTGGAGACTCTGTCGACCGATTTCAAAATGTTGCCGTTACAACGATGAAAATGCGGCATTGTACTCTTGGAAAGATGTGCGTCTCTCATTTTTCTTTTCTTTTTTCCTTAAACATTTTGGCATTTCTGTTCGCTCTACTGCATTCCGCTATAGTCTCGTCATGCCGTGTCCTAAAAGGGTAGCTATACCTGTAAGATAGATTGAAAAAAAAAACACACTTCCAGGCCTTATCAAACTTGAGTGCTTCTGCGAGATTGTATGTAAAAATAAATTTAGTGTTGTCATGGTTATGAGAAACTAGTTTCTTTTTCTTTTCGTTGGAGGTATCTTTCGCCTGTTTCTGCCTTGTTTTTTTTTGCGCTCCATTTTACGTATGTCATAAAGCGACTTCAAAGTAGTGCTCCTAAAATATGTGCAGTATCTCTCTCGGAAGCAACTTCAACGCAGGGACTAGCAACTTGGCCTCTAAAATTGGTGTCCCTGTAGGCACCAGTCAGGTTGCTGCCCCCTCCAAGTGAGACGTAACGACGATATTGTTATAATCTGACACTCGCCACTTTAGTGAAGAGTGAGTGTTTCGATAGACTACCATGTTGCGCTAGGTTATTTACAGTAAAATGTAACTTGGCTGTCGCGTATGTCATATATCTTTTTGCACTAGACACATTTGACACATGCCCGAATAACGTGGCTCGTTTTATCCCAACAGGTAGCGTAGGTAATTCCAGTCATACATACATGAACCTAGAAGAACAGCCAGAATATTCAAGAAACTCAGCACGATTATTTATTTATTTGTACATACTGCACCCCCTAATCAGGCACATGCAGAAGTGGATATATAGAGGTAACTTGAGACATATTAACGCTCCACAAAAAGAAAAGAAAGAAAGTAGTGATACACATAGGATACTTCATGATTCACATGTATACATTTTTAGAAAAATCAATCTCTTCTAGGCAGTTGACAAAAGATTCCAGCGTAGAACATTTCACAGCATGGACTGGCAGCTTATTCCAAAAACTAATGGCTATTTGAAATAAAGAATACTTATGTGTATTGACACGGCTAGCTGGTTGAAAGATGACCTTATTATGGTTTGTCCTGAGTGAGTGTTTAAATGGGTTCTGTAAGTACAGATTGCGTGGTATCTTGAATTGACCGGGATAGAGTAAGCACAGGAACTTTAACCTAGAAATTATTCTTCGTTTTGTAAGTGGCTGAAGATTCGCACTATTAATTAGGTCAGTGACGCTTGAATGCCGCAAATAATTAGAGTAGATGAACCGTGCAGCTAATTTCTTAATGCGTTCGATTTTGTCTATTAGGTGTTGGTGGGGACTCCATATTAGGTCGGCATATTCTAAGGCAGGGCGAATAACAGTCTTCTATGCATTTAATTTGACTTGGGTCAGAGCATCTCGCAACCTTCTTCTTCGAAAGGAAAGCTTCCCTACCATTTTTTGCAGACGGTGTCGATATGAGGTCCCCAACTTAAGTTTGCTGAAAGCGTGACACCAAGGTATTTCACCTGATCACTTTTAGGGAGTTCAATATTTTCTGAAGTGTACGAAAAATTAAGCGGATTCTTTTTATTAGTGAATGTGAGACATTTGGTTTTAGATGCGTTCAGTCTCATGGCCCATTTCTGGCACCAAGCGCAAATATTTTTTAGAGAGTTATTCAAGCCAATTTGGTCCTCTGAATACCTTACCACTATATACACGACACAATAATCTGCGAAAAGCCGCATCTGGATTGGTGACGGGATAAAGAATTGGATATCATTGATATAAATAAGAAATAGTAGAGGCGCAAGGACTGAACCCTGCGGTACTCACGAGTACACATGGAGGCTATCGGACATACCCGTGTTTACGGCTACACGTTGTGTTCTGTTCATTAAGAAGCCAGAAATCCACGAGATTAAAGTGTCATCAATACCAAAAGCCTGTAGTTTTGTGATTAAATCTTCATGTGAGACCACGTCAAATGCCTTTGAAAAGTCTAAGAATATGGCGTCAACCTGACTGTTGGTATTAACAGCGTTGGCGAGGTCATGAGTTATTTCGGCCAGCTGTGTTAGTGTTGACAACCCAGATCTGAATCCATGTTGTTGGCTATAAATAAGGTTATTCCTTTCTAAGTGACTGATAATAGATTTAAAAATTATGTGTTTCATCACCTTACAACACGTGCTTGTTAATGATACAGGTCTGTAGTTGCTTGGTTCAAATTTAGAGCCAGATTTGGTTGCCGAGCCAGATTTGGTTACTCATGGTTCCCGTGCTACAGAAAATGCGGTGCTGGCATTCGTATCGTGTTCCAGATCAACGCAAATTTTTTGTAAAAATAATAAATATCACTGCTCACATAGAGCTTAAGTATTCAACCAGAAATCTAAAAATTGAAAGAATAACTACACAAGTTCTTCTGTAAAAGAATATATGTAAACTTTTTGATTGCGTGACACCGACTCTGGCTTTATAGGCCGATCGCTAAGTGTTTTGCATAAAACTCATTCCGAGAAGTCGGGAGATGTGCTAAAGTTGTTGTTTTCCTAGTTATATTTTTAGGTAAAATACATAAGTACGCATCTGCTTCATTTCGCATAGACAGTTTTAGACTTGCTTTCAAATGTCGCATCTTTTTTGTGTGTACGTGTGTGCAAAAAAGTGGCAGTTTGTATGACCGAAGCCAGGTGTCTTTATTGGAACTCCGAAAGCTGTCTTAGAGGTGAACAGCAAAGTAAGCCAGTCCGCCTTGGTGGAACAGTAGCTACTGTGCTCACTGGCTGACTCGAAGGTCGTGAGTTTGACGCTGGCCATGGCACTCGCTTTTAGACAGAGGTGAAATGGTAGAGGTCCGCGTATTGTGCCGTTTCAGTGCACGTTAAAAACACAAAATAGTTAAAATTTTCGTAGCCCTTCACTATGGTATCTTTTATAATCATAGTGTGATTTCGGGATGTAAAACCTCAGACATGAATATTAGCAAACTAGGCTTTATATATCCCGTTCTTTTTTTTTTCTTTCTTTGGCGTGTTTTGCAACGTCAAACGGATGTTTGCTCCTCCTTGTTTTCTCTCTTAGAAGAAATATGCGCATATGTTCACTTTCCGGTGTGATGTAACTTATTTTTTAAATGTCAATTTTAGGAGGGTATGATAGGGTAAATGGTATATGTCAGTTTTAGCATAGCGTGTTAAAAAACCCTCAAGCGTTTCCCTAAAAATTTACGCGCTCACATAACAGCCCACTGGGTATGAAACGACACCTTTTTTATGCCTTGGTTTCCCATGCAACTTATGGTCCACTCCTAATTTTTAAAGTGTGTTCACATATTCAAAGTAGTTTTTCTCTACAACCACCGAAAGCAATCTATTGATATTCTGCCATGTTATTGGATAGACTTGTAGGCTAGACCTCTTTAAAAAATGTTTTTATGACGTTTTTGTATGAACAAACAAAAATAACCACATGCGCAAAGCCACAGAGGGGGAGTTGTGTTATTTTTCTAGTTAACGTTTTATGAATTCTGCAATGTTTTTCAGTTGAGATGATTCCTAATTTGTTGTAGCTTACGCATACAAAGTTTCATCGAAATCGATTCGATACTTTTGAAGAAAGGTGAGAGAGGAAGACAAAGTGATTCTCTTGTGGAACACATCTTGTGGTCTGTGCTGTATTTTCTGAGTTCCACAGCGCAACAGCGGGGTCTCCAGCCCCCTACATCACGGTGATGGACGTACAATCTCCGGAGATGCCGCCCAGTACAAGTTCATCCACGGGCATTGCTTCAAGAAAGCGTGGTAATGCATCTAGTGAGAGCGAGGACACCGAGCTGTACTCTGCATCAGACTACAAGTCCTCGGAAGATGGCTTAGAACCTGTGCTCTACCGCAAGGCCAAACGAAGAATCATGAACACATCATCGGCATCAAGTACAGCCACTGTGAGGACAGCGCCTCAGCGATGGCCTCACTCCAATCTGTTTGTGCCGCAGACTACTACTGCCAATCTACGCATCCTCAACAGGCAAGCACTGTCCTTGTACCTTGTAAATATTGTGCGTAACGAGATTAAGGACATCAGGATAAACACGAGGAAGAATATTTTGGCAATCGACGTGAGGAACCCGAGTGCACTGAACACGCTACAGCATGTGTCGGAGCTGAAAAACATCAAAGTCCGATCCATCATACCAGCGAATGGTGACACCGTAACAGGAGTTATCTATGACATAGACACTGAAATCGCCAGTGAAGATTTTCCTGTACTAATAAAACCAGTAAGTGAAGACAACGTCATTGTGCATGCTGGTCGCCTAGGCAACTCTCGTTGTGTGCGAATAACATTCAAGGGTGACTGTCTTCCCTCTTACGTGAAGGTTGGCCTATTCCGTCACCAGGTTCGCCCATTTATTCCGAAGCCTATGCAGTGTTTCAACTGCCAGAAGATTGGCCACGTGAAGAGCGTTTGCAGAAATTCCGCAGTGTGCCCCCGATGAGCTGAACACCACCCAGAAGACAACTGCTGTACAACTACGTTGAAATGGCCCAACTGTCACGGTGCTCACAGGGCTTCCTCCAAGAACTGTTCTCAGATTGAGAAGGAGAGTTCTATTCTAAGACAAATGGTGCGAGACAACTCGACTCACAGAGAAGCTGCGCAAAAAGTAAGGCGAAGGCGCCGTCATCATCGAAGGTCCTCAAGAAGGACAGTGCAAAATCTGACGACAATGTCAGAAACTCAGGTGAAATCGACAGGCGCGGCTCCTAGCACGGCAAACATCTGCGCTGAAACAGAAGATGCTGGGAGATCTCTCTCTCCAAAGGAATGGCCACCCCTTCAGCCTAGAAGATCTGTTGAGCCTAAACAGAAGCCGCCTACACGACCTGTTGAGCCTCAACAGAAGCCGCCTCAAGAACAAGCACAAGATGCTGCAACGGCCGGGAAGCCAGATCATAGCGTGATGGTGATGCTAAGATCATTAGTGGACACCATTCGCGTGTTGTTAAGCGACATGAATACACCGTCAGCCAAAAGTGCCCTTCAAGTACTGGACGCGCTTAGTCCAGTGCTAGCAGCCCTAGAGTAGACCATGGCTAACTCACCACTGTCTTTCAGGGGTGAGGTTCGTAAATAAGCAATACTGCAGTGGAATGCCAGGAGACTGAGATCGCGCATTGGTGACTTTCGTCGATTTGTGTACGTCAATATGTTTCCCGTAATCGTCATCTGTGAGCCGAACTTATCGAGTGCAATACGACTATCGGGATACGAACCTCTTATATCGTCTACTGTTACTGAAAGCAGCAAGGTTCTGGTGTACATTCGCCGAGACCTCACTTACATCCTTCAACCTGTACCACCTCATGACGGAAACCAATACGTATGCTTAAGAGTGAAAAAGAGGAGGCTCAATATCACTGTGGTGTGCGCATGCCTATCGCCATCAAGCCGTTTCGATCAAAAAAGACTACGAGACATCATAGCGTTAACTCCTGACCCGTGTGTTATCATTGGGGATTTTAACGCTCATCATACGTTATGGGGAAGTCAGAATAGCAACATGAAGGGCAGAAACTTGGTGTCTCTTGCCTCCGACAACAAACTTTGGATACTGAACGATGGCAGTCCTACATTTTTACGTGGCTCCACATGCAGTAGCTGTCTCGATTTGGCTTTTGTTTCGCGAAGCCTAGTGAAACATACGGAATGGTTCAAGGATATAGAAACGCATGGGAGTGATCACATTCCAACATACGTCAAGATCAGAGGATTGTCACCTCCTAAGGTGCGCGACATGGTTAAAAGAGTGGACTGGAAAAATTTCAGTCTCGTATAGAAGACCAATGCCAAGAACACATATCCGATTTACAAGAGGCCATCAAGAGCACTGTAAAAGAGACTGTGTGTACGATCCCATGCCCTGTAAGAATCATTGACATCGACATAGAGCTGGAGCGGCTTCGAGCCTTGCGACGACGAGCTGAAAGAAGGTACCGGTACACGAAGGACATAGAAGATATACGGACTGCTATACGTATGCAGAAGAAGATCAAACGTCGGTTGGACAAGCTAGAATTCCAACGCTGGATTACTTTCTGCGAGTCACTCGACCCTCGTAAGCCTTTATCGCAGATATGGAGGACGATTGGAGGTTTGCGGTCATCCCCCATTCAGAAGTCACCATTCAAGGCCTTAGCCCTTCACCAAAATCGACCAGATGTGGACGTTGCTGAAGATTTCTGTGCGGGATTATCAGGGCAAACTACAGCACATAGCAGCTTACCACTTTCGAGCAGTTGTGCGCCACCACGTGATTAATGTATGGACTTCCCGTTCACCATTCAGGAGCTCAAGGCAGCACTCGCTTCATGCAAACGTACCTCCGCACCAGGACCTGACGGAATCTCCTACAGAGCCCTGTGTCATCTGGGTGAGCGCGCGAGAGTAGCTCTACTTCAGCTATATAATGATTGTTGGCTAGAGGGCACTGTCCCCTTAAGTTGGAAAACTAGTCGTCTAGTACCACTGCTAAAACCTGGCAAATCACCATTGGAACTCTCCTCCTATCGCCCGATCGCATTGGCTAGTTGCGTGGGTGAAGTTATGGAGAGAATGATTTTCGGCCGACTCGAGTGGTACTTGGAGTATCATGAGATCTACCCAAATGCCATGGCTGGCTTTCGACGTGGTCGATCATCGATCGTTAGCGTCATCGACCTAATCACGTACGTTGAACACGAGAAAGGCTATAAGCGTCTTTGCGCCTCTCTGTTCCTTGACGTCAAAGGAGCCTATGATAACGTTACACTTGAAGCCGTCCTTACCGCACTAGAAGAGATTGGAGTGGGTGGCCGAATGTTTCAGTGGATACGCAGTTATCTGCAAATGCGATCCTATTTTGTGAGTACAGAGACCGGGAACACGTCTGCACATTTCAGTTGTCGTGGCGTCCCTCAGGGTGGTGTACTGAGCCCCGTTCTATTCAATATAACACTAATCGCTCTCCATACGCACCTACCAAACAATAGTTATCTATCAACATACGCTGATGACATCTGCATCTGGACATCTGCGGTAACTCGCCTGCAGTTACGAGCGAGAATACAGAGAGCTGCTACTGCAACTGCTTTGTATCTACGCAATCGAGGCCTGGAAATTTCCTCAGGAAAGTGCGCTCTTCTGGCATTTACGCGCAAACCCATGTCGAATTACAGAGTGTCAATTAACGGTCAATGTATACCATATCGTCGATCTCACAAATTTCTAGGTGTCATACTTGACATAGACATATCATGGAGCCCTCATGTGTCGTATTTGAAAAAGCGATTGACAGGCATATGCAATATTTTCAAGTTTCTCGCTGGAAAGACTTGGGGAATGCAGCCTAATGCTATGTTACGACTGTACAGGGTGCTTTTTCTTGGCTTTTTACGATACAATCTGCCTGCATTATCAAACGCCAGCAAAACAAGTCGACGCATGATACAAAGCGTTCAGGCACAGGTGCTTCAAATATGTCTAGGTCTACCTCAGGGTGCCTCAACAATGGCGACTATAGCTATAGCCAAGTACCACCTCGTGCAGACCCATATTGAAATTGAAGCTTTGAGGACACATATAAGGCATGTGGGCCGGACTCCCCAACACCACCTAGCCTCTCTACCAGCGGATAGACCTCATACTTCCTTTTGTCGAACAATAACTGCACATGGTGACTCCCTACCAACTGGTTTTACACCCGCGGTGAGACCTTCAGTTCCTCCATGGTGTCTCAAACAGCCAGTCATCAACCTGAAAATACCAGGCATCCAGAAAAAACGAGATTTCTCAATACCAGCCTTCAAGCAGCTGGCCTTACTTCTGCTGTACGAGAAGTACCAAGACTGCACCCACGTCTACACCGACGGCTCCGTCCTGCCAAACAGCTCAACTGCGGCGGTCGTTATTCCAACGCACGCCACAACCATCCAATTCAGGACAGCTCATGCAACAACAACGGCAGCAGACCTTGCAGCGCTTTGCGCTGTGCTGCGTTTCATTAACGACCAAAGCACGCAACGGTGGACGTTTTTCTGCGACTGCAAGGCGGCACTGCAGTCACTTCTGTCAAATCTACGCCGTGGTCCACACGAGCAGTTGGTATTCAAAACAGCAGAAATGCTACACCATATAACAGAGAAAGGGCACCACGTTATATTTCAGTGGTTGCCAAGCCACTGTGGAATTATCGGTAACGAACGAGCTGATCAAGCTGCCCGTTCCGCCCATAGAGAAGACAACAGCCAGTCAATACCTCTCTCAAGGACGGACGCTGCTAGGAGGCTCCGCATGCTCGCTCGCCAACGCTCCATGGCTCTTTGGAATGAGCCTCTTTTTACGCATGCAAGATTACGATCCCTTGATCTAACGTTAAGCATGCAGCTTCCAACAAAAATTCGACAAGGCGACGCTACTGCTCTGTGCAGACTATGGTTGGGAGTCGCGTTTACCCGTGCGTACGCGTTCCGCATAGGTATGGCGGACACCGCCGACTGTGGACACTGCGGAGATGAAGAAACCATTCGACATATCCTGTGTGACTGCCCGAAATACAACCTAGAAAGACAACAGCTTTCCAATAAACTAAACAGGTTAGATGACCAGCCGCTGTCAGAAGAAAGTATACTGCGCCATCGTCATGACTGATCATCACAGAAGAAAGCCGTACAAGCGCTACTGGCCTTCTTGCGAACTACTGGCCTGTCGGAACGCCTCTGAGTGGACTGATTATGTGTGTGCGTGTGTGTCGGTGTTTTTCTCTTAATTATTTTTTAACTTTCCCTTTCTCTTTCAACCCCCCCTTCCCCAACCCCAGTGTAGGGTAGCATACCGGGTACTAGCATCTGGTTAACCTCCCTGCCTTTCTTTTTTTTCTCGTTTCTCTCTCTTGAAGAAAGGTACATTGAAGTTGAAAAATTCATGAAAGTGCGTTTTGAGAAAAACAAACTTTTACGTGCGCGTACTGTTTACGCCACAGCAGAAAAAAAATTACCCGAGGTCGCACGGCTCACTTTGCTATGGCATTTAATCCTCTTGAAGTGGTCGCACCCCATCAGACTTCCACGGGTTAACTCCTCTGTGCGCAGTGTAGTTTTCAGTGTCAGAAATGCAAATTTGTTATTTTGTGGGGTTTGCCGTGATACCCTGTTAACAGACTTTTACATCACAAGTGTGTGTGCTGTTTTCTGTTCCTCTGGCACATGGTACACTGATTCAGAACAGGAAAGAACTCAACATAGGCCACCGAAAACGTTGGCGGTCGTTGAGATTGAAGTGCGGTCGTACATGTTGAAGTCGGTCGTACATTGGCGGTCGTACATGGTTGAATTGCACATAAGTTTTTTTAAAGGTCCTTTGAATAATTTGCAGCACTTAAACTCGATATTTTGTCTTCATTAACCGTTCTTGCGCAGAGCTTTTATGTGCACCTTTTACTCATTCTTGAACCTTCCCTATGCCTAGACTTAACAAAAATAATTCCAAGTAAACACTCATGTTGTCAAAATAAAGCATACGTACAGCGGAACGCATGAAGGCTTTGTGGACCAAAAAAAAAAAAGAGCTTGTTCGAGCTCCTGCTGTGCATACCTGTGAGTTCTTTTCGTGCACCTTTCCTTATGTTTCCACAGCGCGCTGCATGATAGTGTTAAGCTGTGACCCATTGGACTTGGTGCTCGTGTAGTATGCGTTCTTTTCGCGCCTCATTCGCGCTTGAGCTGCGCACTACGAGTATCACGCTGCTTGTCGTTCTTCGTGTGACATTCTAATTTCTTGAAATCACATTCATTGCGACTGCTTCATCACTTCGGCGAAACTCTGAGTTTTTATGTGTGAAGCCCCTTTTGCTCGGGGCGAATTTCTCGGCCACCAGTTCTCGAGCCATCGCGAGTGCTTTTGGTGAGCTTTCTTTCTCATCACCAAGAGCTCAGTGACTGCACATCTCGACGCAGATATTTAGCATGGAACCTTGAAAAGTAAAGCAGCGGCAAGGAGAGGTCGTGACGCTGCTACAAAGCGGGCCCACCGTCACGCCAAATCCACGCGGTGAGAGCTCAGGGGTGAAGAAAGACGTCAGCGTCGGAAGCAATCGGGAGTCAGCATCAGCATTGATTCGTAGGTGGCGGCAGCGGGGAGGCCTAGTACAGGCGGAGGAAAGCGGGCTCGTCGACAAGTGCATCCTCAGATGACAGTCCGTGAAGCAGAGGCGAGACGCATGCGGCGGAAAAGACAACCTTGAATTGTAGCGGGTGCGGGAAGCAGCGGTGCTGCTTCGAAAGCGGTCGCGAAGTTTGTCTCACGCGCTCTTCAAGCGTGACCTCTTCAATCACCCATTGGGTCACAGTTGCCAGGTATGCGACTGCTTGCAATTTGGCAGCAACTTCATCACCATCGTTTACATTCGCAACGACCAGTCCAGTGCCAGCGCTACCACCGTGCTCGAGCGACAGTTTCCGGCGGCTGCCTCTTCATCGGCATCGCCACCAACTTACAGAAAGTACCGCGCTTTCTCCACGTGCAGAGACTCTTTGGTGGTGGGAAAACTTCCGATCATGAGTGTAATGAACGGGCACAACTAATCTTCCAGGCTAGACTACATGCCCGTGCTCAGGTAAGTCGAAGAACGCCTGATAGCTCCATGACTACCCGTCATGAGCATCAGGCATTCGATTGATGTCGGCAGTTAGTGCGGCATTAGGGGCAAGCAGTGAACGTACCCATCAATGTGCCCAACATTGTGCAGTGGCTGCAACGAAACGTGCCCGACGCCACCGCCTTCAACGTACACCTTAAGCGCCAGCTAGTTAGCGTTGCAGCTTCGCCCCGCTCATCATCATTCACGTCATGGAAATTGGGAGATTTTTTTTACTCGTGTATTACTGATTACTCTACACGTCAGTTCTCACTAGGATCTCCGTTCTTTTTTTCTTTTTTTTCATTCTTCGTAAGTCTTCAACATCTTCCTATGCGAAACCACTGTTGTAAACATCGGCATATAAGCTACCACGCAAGGCGATTCAGTAATGATCGGACTTAGCAGTTTGACATTTTCTTTTCTTTTTTTTAGCATTCTCGTTAGCAGTATCAAGGTGGTGTCGTTTTAGTATCGGCACGCTTCCCAAGTAGTAGAGACAGCAGCTCGCACAGAAAAATGAGGAATGGCGCCGGGACTAATTAGTGAGCCAACAACAATACTAATCACGAATTCAGAAATATAACGCTGCCCCCCTCCCTCCCTGAGCCCACCGCTCTAGTACACTGCCTATATACAATTACTGCTGTTCATTGAAACACTGCAGATTAGATATGTTGTAGCTGCATGAGTTATGGTGTGCGAGAGGTTGAAAGGACTCCCCCGAACCACGAAACTTATCTTTTCATGTCAACACCTTTGTTTTTTGGTCCTGTTTGACGTTCTTTGTGTAGCAGTGAGCTATTCGGTACGTTTATTAAAACAAGTCGTTAATTTCTGGCGAGAGCACTAAACAGGCTTTTTTTGGCCGGTAGTAGTCGTGATGCACATGTAATACAAGATGAATCATCGCTCCATCGCTCCATCATGCACCAAATGATGCATTCATGTGCATCATTTGGTGATGTCAAATGTATTTTAATTTTCGATGCTGCAAATATATAAGAGTAAAAAAAAAGTGAGCACAAGACATGGGCTTTGAAAATATTCCATGAAAGATTGCCACGTTATGTATTTTAGTGATTGCCCATTGTGAAAGCTAATTTTGCGCTTCTGCGACGTTTGCAAAAGATCGCACATCAAAGCGGTATAGAGCTAACATGGTACACTATCTAGAGACAATATTATCTTTCATATATCTTCTTATTAGCTTGTAATTCACAGCTGGTACAGCGGGTTTTATATTTATCAGTCGAGCGCTTTCTCAGTTCCTCGAAAACTTCGGAAAGGCTTCGAAAGTACAGCCCTAAAAATTGACACTGTTTATTTTTCTTTTCCGTGGGAGTATATGACTCCCTCTATTCCGACACGCGAATCCTTTATTTCGATTATTATGCCCTTCTCCGGAAACCACGAAACACTATAGAAAGTTGGTGTGTCTCTTTTAGTATATTCATATACGTGGTGAGCTGAGACTTACCGAATATAGTGCCATTTTTCTTTTTTATATTTCAGTGAAGTTGCTCTGACATTAACACGCAAGTTTGTTTTTTTTTGGCGGTGGTGTTATGCGGGAGAAAGAATGCTAATAGACCATCGTGTGTGAACCGTCCAACGTACTTTAGGTCGCGGTGCTTATAATGGAGCGTTCACACGCACGCATTTCTTTTTCGTATTTACCCAGATTATACCATTGAAATAAATGCTCGTGCCTAACGCTCATCGAGATGTTTGTAGAGTAAGACACTTTTTAGCAGACGTATGCTTCTTGATAGTCATGCTAATTTAACACCAGCGTCTATTTGCAAAGAAATAACTTACTGACTGACACTGTTATTAAGACTGTCAAGTGGGACCTTGTACGGGCCTGCTCACTCTCTGCCTTTCTTTCTGTAAACCAGCCATTATGATCTATGACACTCCGCTGCTTACCCGCAGGTCTCGAGACAGAATCACGGCCGCGGTGGCCGCTTTTTTCGGTGGAAGGTAAAGTGCTTTAGGCCCGTGCGCTTCGAAGGGTGCAAGTTTATGAAGTCCAGGTGGTCCAAAACTCCGTAGCCCTTCACTACAGCCTTTTCTGCAATAATAAGGTGGTTTTGAAATCTCTGATCCATACAGTTTTTATTGTTACTAATCTATTTATCTCGCTCCGATTTATTATTTATCTCCTTCAATGATCTTTTGCCTACATTACTTCGACTTTCATACCATTTCATTCACTATTTTCCTGATATTTATATTTCGCTATATTCCCTCGATCCTCTTTTTTTGTGATTCTCTTTCCTTCTATCAATATCTCCCCATCTTTCCTCTATCTACCTTGTTGCTCATTCTCTGACCCTTTTATTTTTCCCCCTTATCTTTTTTCTCCACCAACTTCTTTATCTTAACTCCCGCACCTCTCTTCTTATTGTAGGGTAGCATAATGGTACTTATGGACTAGTTAACGTACATTTACACCTTTTCTCCTTCTCCTGTTCCTTATTTCAGAGCCCAGTCAATGTATTTCTTTTAATAGGAAGACTTGCTTCTACTTCACGCATTACAGATTAATGTGATCCACATTCTCAGTTGCATGACGCCAGAACTAAGCAGTCGGGTTGGATTGTAGTCGGGTAGGAGGAGTAGACTTCTCTCCTAGAGCACGGCTGCCCGAAGTGAAGTGTGGCAACACAGACTTTTCCAGAGAGTTTGTCTACATGAAGTCAGAGCCTTTCCCTTGAAGTGCCGCATTTTAAATGTAGATGTAGTCTTGCAAATCGCTAGAATTTGTGCGTCGTCGCATTGCAATAAGCAGATAAAGCTATGGAGTTAAGTAAAGTGATTAGGAGCATGCATATTAATAGTTTCTGTTTTTACATGCTTTACATGTTTGTTACATGTTTTACATGTTTTACGTGTTCTTATTTTATAGCACTAAGATTGCCTCAGCTTAAATCCTATAAAATAGACTTTACCTTTACTGAGTTTTTCGCGGACTTCAAAATATATAGTGAATAAGGTGGTTCAGCGTTGCTTGTCTACGGTCCGCAGCAAGTTACGAAACGTAATTGTTTACCACCTTACATATGCGAAAGAGATCCGCCATCATCTAGGTTGTGTCCCCAACTCCCGTCGTCTGCATGGGGAGGAGGATCTTTCTGACAATTGAATAAAGTTTGATCATCATCATCATCATAAGGAACAGCAGCAGCAGTAGCAAGAAAAGACGCTCCATAGGTGCAATGTCAAATACGGCAATTTGTAGAATGTGACGAAGGGCTGATATGTAAGTATATTTCAGGGGTCATAACTTCTTCCTGGCGCAAACATGTAATGTTGTAAATTAGGATCTAATTTCGCACAGAG
Organism: Rhipicephalus microplus; assembly: GCF_043290135.1. Taxonomy (NCBI): domain Eukaryota; kingdom Metazoa; phylum Arthropoda; class Arachnida; order Ixodida; family Ixodidae; genus Rhipicephalus; species Rhipicephalus microplus. The sequence goes on from NC_134701.1 coordinate 184,880,480, forward strand.
AGTCTCCCACCATGTGGATGCTGTCTGACAATTAGGTTAACTGTCACAGCAATATGAGAGCGAATTTGAATTCAGAGGTACGCACCAGTAAGCGTGTCTCAATTCACTACTTTTCATTGCAACTTCTCTTCCAACGAAGGCCACCAGTATTCAAATGTCTTCAGCTAGCTTGAACTCCCACAATACAGTACCAAGTACTGTAAATCGTTAACCACTTCCTCTAAACAACCCTTTGAGGTCCATGGGACGGCTATATGCTCTCCCACAGTAGAGCACAAAGTACTCTAAATCGTTAACTTTTTTCTTCTAAACACCTTCAGAGTCATTCGCACCGTTATTTTTTGAGTAGCCTTACACATTAATTTTTGGCTGAGAGGCAGCGCTACAAGCCTATGCTCACAAACATAAATCGTTAACCTTACTCGCCGCGGACTATACGGTGGCCCTTTTTGTTTGATCATCGGTGTCTTTTTGTCCCCCCCCCCCTTTCTGCACGAGTGTGCACGCTAAACATTTCCAAACACGAGCCCTTAAATTAAAGAAATCCCTGTGAATTTCTCAAAGTCTTGGAGCCTACTACAACGCATCCTAAAAATATATTTTTAAAGAACAACACTTTTCCTAAAATTCGAAAGCCATAGCAAAACGTACAAACCAGGGAGATAGGGCTGAATATTGGGGGTATACGTATTTTCGAAGATTTCAAATAACCAGTCAAATAAAACTCAACTATATTCGATTCTTGAATTGAATAGAACATATTCGAAATGCCGAATCTTTGTTACGAACAGAATTTCAATAGTCAGCACTTTTCGCGGAAACCCAAAAACCAAAACTTCCACTGGAGCTGCTAAAAGTAGCTTTCGTCCTCTTAATCACTAAATTGCCTCTAGGTCTTGTGGCTTTCGCTTTTACAGGACTACTGGACCTGCATTTATTACCAGATGAAGGCGATCTTTCTGAAAACACCACTCTAACTCAGTTTTCTATGTGCCACTGCTGCATCGCATGAGTCAGTTCTGGTCTTTATCTAATTTTATCTGAAGGTGGAGATCTCAACTGCATTCAGCCCCGTGAATAAAAAGCGCAAGTGTATTTACGTAAATCAATTTTTAGCGCTGAACACCGTTTACAATATTTCGGTGCTGAGACCCATGTTGTGATGACAGGTTTGTTCGCTTCATTACCTTTTAAGCTTTATTCGTGGCGTACCATCTAAGCTGTTAATTCTTGATGCGTCACTTTTAGCAAAAGCACTATCAAGTGTTTTTTCAGTTGTTGTATTCGCGGCTGTATTTCAACCTACAGGAACAAAACACTTCGAAGGCTTTACTCACTGCTGTGTATGAGCTTTCCTCTGTTTGCACAGTTGTGGCATTTTGAGTCGATTTAAAGTAACCTCCTTGTTGTTTGTGGAAAGTATGTGAATTTTTCGTTCAGTTTAATTGTTATGGAGTTTTGATACTAACTTATAAAGAGTAGTTCTGCGCAATGCCGCAAGATGTTGGAAGATTTAGGGTCATTGGTTAAGAGCCCTTACAATCAACGAGTTTCGATTCGGAGAAATCTGTTTCAATTTCAGTAGCTTCATGCAAATGTCAATTTTCATATTTTGAGTTGTATGAGCGCTTTGAAATCACTTGCGATTCTATTCGACAAACGTTTGACGATTATTCGTCTAGTATTCTTAATCGATTGGGGGACACCGCTATTCGATTCAAACTCGACTCGGTTCCACAGTTCGCTGTTTGCACAGCCCTACTTATTATGGAATGCTGTTAGGTGTTCGGCATGAAGCTGAGCCACCTCTGCATCACCAACACTCCACCGAAACGAGTTAAGTCACCGCCACTGGTGAGGTGCTTTTTTCTGTTGGTATTTTCATACATGCGCTGCAAAAAAAGCGAGTATGTGGGACTTACTCCTCTGAATCTTTGCTTGCCTCTTGTATGACTCACAATAAAGAACAATCGACTCTTTTTTTGATGCTTGGTTACTTTTCGATGAAAGTATACAATAATCACTTATAGCAAAGTGTGTTTTCAAGGAGTCGCAAACGTGGTAAGTCAGGACTTACAAACAGAAAAATTGTGAAAGGACTATTCTTTGTTATAAATGGTGACGCCGATTTCTTGTAGAAGACAGCAAAATAGAGATTCCTTTGCCTTATTATTGAATATGCACAAGAGAGTTAAATGGCAATGTGAATAGCTGCGGTACTTTTACGGCAATGAAATGAAAAAATTACAGCTATTGTATATTTTTGAGAACTGAAAAATTCTAGAAAGACTGTGGATTGAAGATTTTGAGAACCACTAGGCAAGATACTGAGCTTTTAAAAATAACTTACGCGATGGTACATGCACGGTATTACCTAGTTGAACTTGAATTTTGGTTCCACCGCCGAGCCATGATCCCCGCTGGCAAGGAAATACTCTTCTAACCTGTTAGAAATTCTGTCATGAAAAGCGCATAAGCAAAGACGCACGCGAAAACTGCAGAGTGCGCAAGTACGACTACGCCATATGCTTTAACCCATCCCTTCGTTCTGCTCCGATATTGATTGGTATGTGGGGTTTAACGTCCCAAAACCACCATATGAATATGAGAGATGCCGTATAGTGGAGGGCTCTGGAAATTTCGACCACCTGGGGTTCGTTAAAGTGCACCCAATTCTGAGCACACGGGCCTACAACATTTCCGCTTCCATCGGAAATGCAGCCGGGATGCGATGCCGCGACCTGCGGGTCAGCAGCGGAGTCGTTCTCGTCTCGTAGCTTCATGCCGCCATCTATCGTTGCTTCGTGAATGCATAGTTTTGAGGCTTCACTCTGAAGCGCATACAAAATAGCACACGGGAATAGCAAAATAGTGCGGCTCTTTTGCACCAAATCGTTCTGTTCTACTTCTTGTCATTGTATGTGCTTCAATGCCTTCTATCTGGTTCATTATAATTTGCTCTTGTTTCACCCCTTTCATCATCATCATATTTTATTTCCTTAAAGACCCCACAAGGAGGTATTACATAAGGGGTGGATGTACAGGATATAAAAAACATTTGCCACATAAGGGGTTGGTATACAGGATATAAAACTTTTGCTACAATCAAAGTATAAAATATTGCTACATAGGTGTGGGTATATACATTGCCATAAAGTTTCACTGACAGAGATGACTTGTTACATTTTTATCAAAAGTTGATGGGCAGGTGATTGTGACGACGTGGTTTGGGAGGTCGTTCCAGTCCTTCACAGCACGCGGAAAGAAGGATGCGGAGAAGGTAGCAGTCCTAGTGCGGTATCGGGAGACTTGGAGGGGGTGGCTGGTGCAGTGCGAAATGTACGTCGGAGGGATGACGTATGGAGGATGGTTGAGGGACGAATGAAACAGCTTATGAAACAGGGAAAGAGTGGCTATGCGGCATCGAAGGGCAAGTGGCTGCAATCCAGATTGGGCTTTTAAGGATGAAACACTGATGTCATAAGAATATGACGAATGTATGAATCAGACTGAGCGATTTTGAATTCATTCAAGGTCATTGATTAGGTAAATTTGAGGTGGATTCCATATAGCAGAGGCGTATTCCAGTTTTGGCCTGATGAGGCATGTGTATGCGAGAAGGTTTACGTGTTGAGGTGCGCAACGCAGATGACGTTTCACGAATCCCAATATTTTGTTTGCAGATGAGATAATGTTTGTGACATGCGCATTCCAAGTTAGATCGGCGGACAGTGTGACACCTAGATATTTGAAACACTGTACTATTTCTAGAAGGGCGTTAGTGATTTGGTATGGGAATAGGAAAGGATTTTTGCGGCGAGTGAATGAGACAACCTTACACTTGTTGGGGTTAAGTTTGAGAAGCGAATTGTCACACCATTCTTGAATGTTGTTCAGATCGTGTTGTAGGGTTAGTTGATCGGAAGCATTAGTTATTGTATGGTAGATCACGCGATCGTCGGCGAACGTGCGGATTTTGCAAGACACAGTTAGTGGTAGGTTATTAATGTAGATTAGAAATAGCAAGGGGCCAAGGACACACCCTTGCGGTACTCCTGACGTTACTTCGAGAGGTTCAGAGGATTCATTATTTACGTGCACGAATTGAGAACGATTAGCTAAAAAGATTTAATCCATCTTAACACGTTAGGGTCAAGATTTAGCCCGGATAACTTCTGTATTAGTTTGTTGTGTGGAACTGTATCAAATGCTTTTGCGTAGTCAAGGAAAATGGCGTCAGTCTGAAAGTTGGTGTCAAGATTTGTATGTATGTCGTGAAGAAAGAGTGCTAATTGTGTTTCACAGGAAAGTCCCTTGCGGAAGCCATGCTGACAGGTGTGAAAGAAACTATTGGAATCGAGGAAGTTAATAACATGAGAATATACGACATGTTCTATGATTTTGCATGGGATGCTTGTTAATGAAATGGGACGATAATTGAGTGGGGAGTTGCTGTCGCCTGCTTTGTAGACTGGAACGACCTTACCAATTTTCCAGTTATTCGGAAGGTCGCCGGTGGTGAGTGACTGTGAGAATATGAGGTGCATGTATGGTACAATTGTATCGGTAATGTTCTTTAACAGTTTAGAATTAATTTCGTCAATGCCACATGACGAGGAAAGTTTAATGTTTTTTATTAGGGAAGAAATGCCGTCTGCGGAAAATGCTAGCGCAGGCATGCTGGAACCTATCAGGGTGATTGTTGGAACGGAAGGCATACTAGGTTCTCTGGTGAACACCGACGAGAATGCAATTTTAAAAATATGAGCACACTCGGCATTTGTGGTCACTTCACCGGATTCATTAGTAAGGGAGATAGTGCGAGATGGTTTTGGATTGACGGTCTGCCAAAATTTTTTTACGTTATCACTTAGCATGTTGGGTAGGTTCGTGTTAAAAAATGCGCGCTTGGCGTTGTGAATTGCTGTAAGATAGTCATTTTCGGCGGAGTAGTATTTATCCCATGCGCATGGCGTTTCTTCAGATTTTGCCTGGCGGAAAAGGCGTTTTTTCTTGTTGCTTAGTCGGTTTAATGTTTTAGTATACCAGGGCTTTTGCTGCGTGGCACGAAACGTGGTCTTCGGAATAAACTTATTTTTTAGTTCAATAAGTTTTTGTTTAAGAACTATCCAATTTTCATTGACGGATCGGCTACGGAAGTTGGCTTCAAAATATGGGAGGAAGCTACTGAGTTCGTTGTTAATTTCTTGATAGTTACCTTTATCATATAAACATATTGTTTTGTTTAGCATTTCACGGCGCTCTGGGGAAAATGCGAAATCTGCATGGATAACTTTATGGTCGCTAATTTCATCGAGATAGGTAATCGACGATAAGCTAGAAGGATGGGTGGTTAGAATGAGATCAAGGATGTTTGCGGAATTGGCGGCAACACGTGTTGGCTCTGATACAAGTTGTGATAAGTTAAAGTTGAAACAAGCATCTAGAAATTCTCTCGAGTCTTTCTGGTTTCCTTGTGCGGTTGTTCCGGTTTGCCACTTAATATTAGGAAGGTTAAAGTCACCAAACAGCAAAATATGGGCATTCGGGTGGGCTTTGGTGGGCGCATTTAGTATATCGTTAAATTTGTTTGCGAAGTATGGATTTGCATTCGGTGGTCTGTAGCAGACACCAAGCAGTATTGTGTGGGGTGAAGCCCGGCAATGTAGCCATAAGATTTCTATGTCAGATGCTATGTTGATTACGGAACATGATAATTCCGGGCCGACGGCGATCAGTACGCCTCCTCCGCGAGTGCATTCACAATCTTTTCGGTATAAGTGATAGTTAGGAAGATCTGCAAGAACTTCAGTGTCCGTCACGTCATCGGTAAGCCACGTTTCTGTTAATACAACAAGATTGGCATTGGATGACGTCACAAGGCTAGATACTTTTTCTCGTTTCGGTAGAAAGCTGCGTATGTTAGTAAAGATTACAGATAAGGAAAGATTGTTTTGTGCTAGATTTCGGGGGCGGTTCGTTACTTTCTTCGTTTGAGGGATTTGCTATGTGATTTCTTTTACAGTTTGTGAAGCATTGTCGAAAATGTAACGTTTTCAGCCCATATGAAGGGTTTCATAACGTATCTGAAACTTTGCTGATTTTGCTTTCACGAAATTAACTAAGTGTCGGCGAGCGGTTCGGACAGACTGGGAGAAGTCTTCGCCGATGCTGAAGTCGGTTTCTCTCAGCATTGGTGCATTTGTAAGTACGGCCTCTTTGGTTTTATGAAAGGTGAACTTTGCTATCATAGGGCGGTTGCGATTAGTGGCATGGCGTCCGAGACGATGTGCGCGATCTATTTCTTTTGGGTCGATGACTACTTGGAGGTGTTCACGGCAGTGTCTGATAATAAGCCCTTCTGCATTTGTTTTGGCTGGGTTAGGATCGGGAAGGTTGTAGAATATTAAGTTATTGCGTCGTGAGTGGTTTTCTGCGTCGTCTAATTTAGCCTCCAGTTTGGAGACCAAACGGTTCATTTCAGTTTCTTCCGTACGGATCACTTCAAGATCTGCATGTAGAGGCGACGGGTTCTGGTAGTGGTTTTCTACTTCAGTCATGCGTTTACTTAGGTCATTTATGGTTTGGTTGGTTGTCGATAGCTGGTTTTTAAGTTCTTGCACCTCAGTGAGAAGTGTAGCTTGCCCAGCGGAAATGTTTTGTAGTTCGGTGAGGATTTCTTGTATTTCTGGGCCAGGATTAGTCTCGACATCACCGGACAATAATAACAGTAGAGAGGAGGTGGTATGGGCGCACTCAAGGATGATTTCACAAAGGCAATGTGGGCTCGGCAGCTGCACCAAGTAGTAGTTACTTGTCTTTTTAGCAAATAGGCTATTGTACCCACTAACCTGCATGACCAGGGCGAAGCGGTAAGTGCGCTGCGACGTGGCACAGCTGCCTAGCCCACGAAGTGCTGCCGACGGGCGTTGCTCTTTTATAGCTGGGGGGAGCGATGATGTTGGCTGCGATGGTGCTGTCCAGGTTGAAGTGAGGGTTGGGTGGTCCGGTAGTGTTGTTGCCAGCAGTGGCGCAGCCGCGATGATTGCGTATTGGCGAGCAGCTGCCTCGCTTTCGCAAGGTGGCAGCGTCCCATTCCAAGAAAAATCCAATGGAGGATTCACCAAGGCGGGAAGCAGTAGGTGCAGGACCATTGCCAGGGATACCTGCATGACCAGGGCGAAGCGGTAAGTGCGCTGTGACGTGGCACAGGTGCCTAGCCCACCTGCCTAGCCCACCATCGCGACTATTCATCTTTAGCACAATCTTTACGGAGCCACTATTTTTTGTTCATTTGTTTTCAGTAGTGGATCGTTTCGTATTTGTAAACATAGTGCGTAGCAACGACGGAACAAAACTTCACAGCGTATTACCAGTGAAATTTGTTGACAGACTTAACTGTGAATGTTTGACAGTGTTTCTTGTGTATTTCCATAAGCCGATTGAAAGCAAAAGCCTCCAGATTTTCTCTTTTTGTCTGCTAGAATGGTATTGATATGCTTGCCTAATACTGCTGTTCCAATTCGCAGCTGTACAATCAACCGCATGTGCTAGTCCATTTTTCCAGGTTTTTTAGTCCTGTTGGCCCCATAGAGTATCCTATGAATACACTAGAGGGAACTCAGGTGCCAGTGTCTATGGGAGTTGCAACGCAGGCTGTTTAAGCGAGCATCGGAATGATAATTAGTACAAGAATTCGTCTAATTCTTGTATATCAGCTTCGTTTGGCTTTATGTGGCTCGGAGTTGCTTTGCCACGAAACGATAATTAGCATATGTTCAGCAGTTGCACTTCACCACCTTAACTTTTTAGGCTCATCAACTCAACTTACGTCACGAAGTTCACAACAGTTCATTCTTTTATTCAAAACCGAACCAAAGGGCTGCAATGAATGAAGCCAGTAGTGGACTTGAAGCTCGCAAGCACGAAAACTAGTCAAATGCATGCACTATCCATCATTCCCTAGGTCGCTTATTATCGCAGCACCAGAATGCCCTCTAGTTCACTTTATTAAACTTCATATGCTTGTCACCAACTAATTGAGATGCTCGCATCGAAGAAATCACCGCTGGTCTAGATGACTTGAAAGAAATTCCGCGCACCTGAGGTGCTTACTAATGTAACTCTCCAGTTCTGAGAGTCTCGAGTTCATGCGCCTGCAACTTCGACGCTTTCGTTTATGTCGCCTAGATTTACTACCTCGTAAAGCGAGTCCATCTAAGTAACGCCGCTGCAGAAGATGGGGAGAAGTAAAGGAACAGAAGCGTTGGCCTTGTTTCTGTTTATGGTACACCAGGCATGTGTCAACCTGTTTCCCTTCATGAACCCTCTCTCCCATCAGCTCCATCTGCCACTGATACTCGCTATTTGGATGGGAACTACACGTGTGGGGCTAGTACCGACGCTGCGAGACTTCTGTGAAGGAGACGAAGACAGTCAAAAGAAGGCTGGCCCTGTAGTATAGGTGTCGGTTGCTTTCGGCAAGTACTTGCTTATCTTGTATACGACAACTGAGAAGCGAGGGTGGAAACAATGAAAAGTAATGGCCTCACTGGGGTTGTATTCGAGAGTCCAGATAAGCTGAGTTCGTCTTGTATATATTGCATTTTCTTGCGTCTGCATGTATCAATGGCTTTTTCCGAAGGCGTGAGCCATAGTTGAGATTATGATTGTGACTTAAGCATGTAGGATAACCGGCGAGACAGGTGTTTGTGAGGCACCGCAGTGTTTTTTTTTACTTTTTTTATGATTGCCGTAACTTTTTTTGTTATTTTATAGTATTTCAAATTGAAAGACTCTCAATTTATCAATAATGCATACTTTTATCTTGGTTTTGTATGTACTAAGTGTGACAACCCGATCATTTATTCTTATTACAAATAGTGCAGTGTTTGAAGAACTGTTTCTTAGTTTGCCATATCTGCACGCTACGATAACCCCGCTTATTGTTGCAGTATATATTTTGTAGTTATTATTTCTTATTATCAGTGTTTAACTTCCCGAGCCACCATATAATTATGAGAGACCCGGTATTGAATGGCTTCAGAAATTTAGACCACCTGGAGTTTTTTGACCTGCACCTAAAACTAAGCACACGCGTCTCTTAAATTTTCGCCTCCATTAAAAATGCAGCCGCCGAGATTTGATTCCGCGACCTGCACCTCAGAAGCCAAGTGCTTTAGCCACTAGATCACCGAGGAGGGTAGTTTATCTTTTGTAAATAGTTCTGCCATCTGTCTTGGCTTTGTGGCAATATTGATCTGACACTGTTGGTCTTCTGAGTCAATGACAAAAGCATAATAGGGGCTTTTTCATTTTAATGCTGAAGCGTGTGATTCTAAGCACAAGTAGTCGAACAAGCGAAAATACCACACAGGCGATCCACGTTTCCAAGTTTCCATATTGAAATAGGGGCGCCTCACTGCTCGCATGCTGGCCTCTGTATTTCACTTACTTCAGTCTGTGCGGTGCTTTGTTTTCAACAGGGCTTATGTGAGGTTGGCGAGCCCTACGACGACAAAAACAGGTACGTAGACCAGGCATAGGTACAATGTAAAAATTGACAATGTCTCAGCCTAAAGCCGCTGCTTTTCTAACACAGCAGGCAAGTTGCTTAATAGCCTTCTTCTATCGTCATTTAGTGCTTCATGCAGTCCTATATATAGCAGCGTTTCACAACCAATCTAAATCACTACTACATTTATGCGATATGATATGTATTTAGTTCATTGTTACCTGCAAAACATTTACCGAGATATATATCCCATCTTGCTGGCAAAGATGCACGCTAACGCCATGTATTAGATCTCTGAATTCACATTGCTCCTTTTTTCACAACATTTTAGAACACCACCTTTCTTTGGTGGCTTTCTTCAATGTTAGGTTTACACTGCTTGAAAAAATGCAGCTTATATAAAGTTACGTTCATGATTTCACTGTTTCACTGTCACACTGACCTTACGGACGGCTTGTGAATGTCGGGTGAAAACTGCTGAGCCCTCAAGTCAAGAAAATATAATGCAGCGTTACAGGAGCACTTCTTCAAGCCACTTGGCAAGGGATACTTCTAATTGACTGGCAGCTCCAGCCTTCGCTCCCCGAAGCATAGAACGTTTGATTCGGAGAGAAATATTTGTGTACCATCACTTGGACCCCTATTATATTCCAGAACAATGAGATATATATGTTTTAAATGAGGTGGTCTTGTTGCAGCTGCAGGAACCTAGCCAAATTGTGCGAGGCTGCGTGAACTGACAACGAAGAAAGAAGAATGACGAATTGATCCAACTTCTATACAGTTATGTTCGTGCGGCGTTTTGATATGTAGTTGACCCGGCGTACTGAGCTATGCAGTAGGATGACTCGCTTTTATTAAAGGTCAAGTGGTCTGAGAAAAATGGGTCCTATCCAGCAACGTAATCAGTGCATAGGCATGCAAATAATACCGTTTATCTTGCTCTCATAGAGCGACTATGACACTTTTATGATTTTATGTCGGTGTACCGTTATTTTCGTACTTATCTTTGTTATTTTCTTTATGCTATACATTTTTCAATTTTTTCGGGCCTTCCCTTCTTTATTGCAGTTTACCGTACTGAATATTGGTTTTCTGGGTAACCTGCCCGCTTTTCGCTTATCAATTTTTTCTCTGTAGATCGCTTTCTTCGCTTTCATATCTCTATATTATCCGCTTCCCGGTGAGATGAGATATTATGGTGAGCAGTAAAAATGTTACGGCTGTTAGCTTTTATAGCGACAGCTTTGCTCTGCGATATACATGCTCAGGAAAGGCCTGTTTCCGCGAATCTGATTTTCAACCTGATCCAATGTCAAGCAAGCCTTTCACATTTATTTCAGCACCACAAAGTTTCTTAACGAATTAATCCTCGGGTGAAACAATGTTCTTTTTGAGAATAGGGAGTCTAGGTGACTTGATAAACGCACGCCAGCGTTTTTTCCAACCCCGCACTTCCTTACACGTGCAGCGTGTTGAGTCGCAACGCGGATCAAAGAGCCAAGCAAAACACAAGCCACTGTGAAGAAAAAGCACCTTCACATGCATGCCCGTAAGCTTGAACAACATGCTCAGGCACCTCACACATGCCACACCTCAACGCCGGCGTATTGTAGACGGAACCAGCAGGTCGGGAGTGCGAAGTCTCATCCTTATATCAGCCAAGACAGGCAAAACATTTTATCTCTGAAATCCTGCGGTCAGGTCCTACGCAAATCAATCGCAATCCACCTGTCGCTCGGCAAAACTAGTTTATTCAATTAAAGCTGAGAAATTTTCGTTTTATATTGTGTAGTACATGTTACCTGTTATTACTATGCTTCATATCCTACAGTACTATATTCGAAATCACAAGTATACCTACACTTTGTCTCGTTTTTTTGTGTGTTTGTACGTCTGTGATTTGCGTGCCTCCTTTCAGCATATTGCTTTCGAAAGATTTTAGCCAGAGTTTAGTCGAATTTTCATTTCAGTGTGATATGTGGAAATATTCAAATATTTCTTACTCACGTGCACACCCTAATTGGTCCACTGGCACAATTTATACTTTTAGACCTTTCTCATCCACGTTTGAATGTTCTCATGAGTATCATCAGCCCTGTGTGGGAGATAAAAGCTAGGGGACCCTAAAGCTTCGCCATATTGGAGTTGAATGTGATAGCGGCATTTTCTTCCTAGAGGGTACTTCAAGCATTTACTGCATGAAATGATTTCGAATTTGCTATGCACCCATAATGTGGTTTCAAGAGAATAAGCGGGGGTTGGGGTAAGTGTGGAAAAAAATTGGAAAAGAAAATAAAAGTTAACAGCGCAACTGTCTGCAGCTAAATGCGACACCTCAGTAGTAGTTCACAGGGGAAGGGGAATAGGGTGTAATACACCTGAGCGAAGAAAGGAAGGGGAGAGAAAGCGAAGAGACCGAAAAGGAAGGCGGGATGCACAGATCGTCTACCAAAAACCCGGGGTGCGAATTCTCTTAATTCGCTCACGCTGTCCGCTTCCGTAAACAAAACCCAGCAGCGTCTAAAGGGCACGCTTGATATGCGCGTGGCCACTATTCGGCAACAAGAGGTGCTCAGTTGGTGTCTGATACGTGTGTGCCTTTTGCATTGGGGTACCGGCTTTGAACATCAAAGCCAATATGATAATCCCATAATATGACACCTGTTCGCAATGAATGCTTGTACCACGCATTATTACCGCAATATTTTTTTGTTGAATTACAAAGCACGCATTCAGGAAGCGTGTGTTTGTGAAGCATGAAAGCTACTTTCACTATATGTTCAACCAGAGCAAGTTCTTTTCACTGTTTTCACAAGCAGAAGGCTGGCCGTGTAGTAGAACATCCGCTTGCCATGAAACTATCTGGGTTCGATCCCCACTTGGACCTAAACAACTCTGGTTGGGTCCACGTGCACTCTGCTCTAGTATATTGTACCATTTATTAGATTTATTTGCATCGTTCTCGGTTTTTTTTTTTTTGGCACGGATAGGATGACGAAGATGACGATTTTTCGCTCACAACCAACGACGCCCAAGCTGACACCGGAATTTCTGCGAAACGAGCTCTTTAATGCTATCGAGTTAAAACCTTTAATTCTTCCCAGAAACTTTCTAGAATACAAGTTTTGTTCGGCTTTCTTCATGCTATAGAGGTGATGCAATTGAAGTCGCGTGCCGCACGTGTGTTACGCATGCATTTTTTCGCAGAGCATATGTCTCCCAGCTTTTGGGATTCAGAGCTCGCATCAGGCCTGTCTATACTTCGATTGCATTTCGCGAACTCTCTGAGTGCCTTAAAAATCGCCTGGCGCCCCAATCCTGGTGTGATAAGGCTGTTCGAATAAAGATGGCTGCGCCGTTCACCTTTCTCCACAACGCTGAATTTTGTGCCGTTGCTATGCATGCGAGAACTAACTATGCCTTTCTTTATAAACGCCTGGAGAAAACACGCTCGGAGAATCCCCTACGTGAAGCGGAAAGGACAAGGGTTTTGGTGGAAAGTGTAGTTGGCCAAAGGAATTGATGATCATGTAGTTGCTGTAGTACTGCCAAAACTGAGTTTCAATTTTGCTGTAATCTTCGGAAATGTATTCTGCAGATCTCTGTTCTAGGAAACCATGGGGGATGTTATTTATAGTGAATGTCTTGTAAATGTGAAGAAAGAAAGAAGCATGAAACTACAAAATACCCCATGCAGGGACCGAACCGTGGTTCGGGGTATGCCATTATATGTATCAATTTCACGTTTACATAACAACTAGAAGGACTTTCTAAACACATGCAAGACGAGAAACACAAGCATATATATATATATATATATATATATATATATATATATATATATATATATATATATATATATATATATATATATAATGCGATCAAAGAGACAGTAATGCCAAAGAATGTACAGGGGAAGTTATTAGAACCAATGAAATGTAAATAAGAAGAAAGAAAAGTGGACGGAGGGAAGGCCGCTGTGGTAGCTCAGTGGTTAGAGCATCGAACGCGTTATTCGAAGGTCGTAGGTTCGATTCCTACTCATGGCTGGTTATTTTTTCATCCACTTTTTTTCTTCTTATTTACATTCCATTGGTTCTAATAACTTCCCCTGTACATTCCTTGGCATTACTGTCTGTTTGATCTCATTATTACTGTGTTAAAATACGGAAAAACGAGCCCTTTGTTATACACTTCTTTCCCTTATATCATTGAACGAGGGTCTCGTACTGGCAGACTTGGTGTGTTTAAATTGTATAAGAGGGACAATTAATCAGCTGCCCGCTCATAATAAGTTCACGTGCTACGTGACGCCAAACATGCGCATAAAAGTGTTTTCACACTCGTTGTTTGGCTTATAGATGGCGCTGACTGTCACTCCTACTTCTAAAAATTCACATATAAACCCAAAAAAGTGGATAGAGGGAAGGCCGCTGTGGTAGCTCAGTGGTTAGAGCAGCGAACGCGTTATTCGAAGGTCGTAGGTTCGATTCCTGCTCATGGCTGGTTATTTTTTCATCCACTTTTCTTTCTTCTTATTTACATTTCATTGGTTCTAATAACTTCCCTTGTACATTCCTTGGCATTACTGTCTGTTTGATCTCATTATTATTGTGTTAAAACACGGAAAAACGAGCCCTTAGGTATACACTTCTTTCCCTTATATATATATATATATATATATATATATATATATATATATATATATATATATATATATATTGCTAGGGTGTTTAATAGCGACGCCAGGTAGTAGGCAGGCAGCCAGTACGAACAGAAATGCTCGAGCAGTCCAGCGTCTACAGCTCGTGCACCCACTCGCGCTTCGCACTCAGAGAGAGATAGTCCCACTAGTCAGTGCCTTGCGAATTCCCCACTACAATACCCCGGCCACGAAGACGAGCCATCCTGGCGACTCAAGGTGACGAGAGAACAGGAGGGTCGTAGCAGGTCTTGAGGTGACTGACGTGGATCGTCTCACGACCAAGGCGGCGCTTGTCCGTGGACGGTTTGAGTGGTTCAATCACATAGGTGACAGAAGAAGGGTGCTGTATGACGTGGTAAGGGCCAGTATACTTCGGTGCCAACTTGGGAGTCAGGCCAGGAGAGTGGAAAGGCGGTCGGAGCCACACGGGAGAACCGACGGGGAACGTGTCCTGAACAAGATCAAGGTCGTGGCGATCTTTTTGGAGGGCTTGATTATCGGCTGTGAAGGACCGTGCAAGCTGACGACACTCTTCGGCATGTTCGGCCATTTCAGAAACTGGGCTGAACTCGGAGGCATCAGGATTGTATGGCAGAATTGTGTCAAGTGTGCTGCATGGGTCACGACCATACGAAAGAAAAAATGGAGAAAAGCCCGTGGTTGATTGAATCGCCGTATTGTAGGCATACGTCACGAAGGGAAGGACAACGTCTCAATTGGAGTGGTCGGAATCAATATAAATAGCGAGCATGTCGCCGAGGGTTCTATTGAAACGTTCCGTTAGGCCGTTCGTCTGAGGTGGTAGGCTGTTGATGTGCGGTGTACCGCACGGCATGAATGTAAGAGCTGCTGCAGAACTTTGTACAAAAATACGCGGCCCCTGTCACTCAGGAGCTCCCGTGGTGCACCATGATGAAGAACAAACCGATGCAAGATGAAGGTTGCAACATCACGAGAACCAGCCGAAGGTAGCGCTGCCGTTTCGGCGTACCTTGCCAGATGGTCGGCAGCCACAATCACCCATCGATTACCACCAACAGAGCACGGTAGCGGGCCGTATAGGTCAATCCCAACACGGTCAAATGGGCGTGCACGACATGGTAAAGGCTGCAGTTGATCGGGTGAATGAGGAAATGTCTTGCGCTGCTGACACAGGAAACATCAGTGAATGTGTTTGCGTACAAACGTGTACATACCCCGCCAGTAGTAACGTTGGCGGATCCGTCATACGTCTTTAGCACACCGGCGTGTGCGTGTTGCGGCTCAGCATAAAAATATTCGCAGATATCAGACTGCATATGGCTGGCTATGACTAGCAGCCATTTACGACCCACAACTTGGTAGTTGCGACGGTATAACCGGCCATTCCGTATGGAGAAATGCGTTGCTTGGCGCCGAAGAGCACGCGGGTAACCGGAAGTTGGTGCGTCAGAAAGCATATTCAAGAGCGAGACAATCCAAGGGTCTTTCCGCTGTTCAGATGACATGTCTGTGACACTGACGGCAGAGAGGGGAAGGTCAAGGGCTGATATTTCCGTATTATCAGATTTCTCGAGTGATCGTGATAGCGCATCTGCGTCAGAGTGCTTTCGCCCCGATCGGTAGACGACGCGTATGTCGAATTCCTGGAGGCGTAGTGCCCAAAGTCCAAGGTGACCAGAAGGATCTCTCAGTAAAGCCAACCAACAGAGTGCGTGATAGTCAGTTACCACATAAAACGTTTGGCCGTACAAATAGGGGCGAAACTTGTTTAACGCCCACACAATCGCCAGGCACTCTTTTTCCGTAACAGAATAGTTGGCTTCTGCCTTATTGAGGGCGCGGCGGGCATAGGCGACCACATACTCCGTAAAACCTGGTTTGCGTTGCGCGAGCACTGCACCAAGGCCGACGCCACTTGCATCCCTGTGTACTTCTGTCGGCGCAGTATGGTCGTGATAACGCAGTATGGGTGGTGAGGTAAGGAGTTGGCGCAGTGTTGCGAAGGATTCGTCACAGGCTGCAGTCCCATTCGAAAAATCTGCAGGGCCAGCAAGAAGTTTGGTAAGCGGAGCGATGATGGAAGCAAAGTTCCGGACAAACCGACGAAAGTAGGAGCACAGGCCCACAAAGCTCCGTAGTTCTTTAACTGTAGTCGGCTTAGGAAATTCGGCAACAGCACGAAGCTTGTCAGGGTCGGAAAGGCTGCCGGCTTTCGAGACGACATGAGCAAGTATGGTTAGTTGTTAAGCCCCGAAGTGACATTTCTTCAGGTTAAGCTGAAGCCTGGCGTTTGTAAGGCACTGTACAATTTTACGCAGACGAGTGAGATGTGAAGTGAAATCGGGTGAGAAGACCACAACGTCATCAAGTTAGCACAAGCAAATGTTCCATTTGAGGCCGCGTAAAATGCTGTCCATCATTCGCTCGAATGTGGGGGGTGCATTGCAGAGTCCGAATGGCATTACGGTAAATTTGTTGAGACCATCCGGCGTGACGAACGCCGTTTTTGGACGATCAGACTGAGTCATTGGGGCCTGCCAACAACCTGAGCGAAGGTCAAGCGAGGAAAAGAGTTCTGCACCTTGGATACAATCGAGAGCGTCATCTATGTGGGGAAGAGGGTAAACATCTTTCCTCGTAATGTTGTTTAGGCGCTTGTAGTCTACGCAGAACCGGATCGAACCATCCTTTTTTGACGAGTACAACTGGTGAAGACCAATGACTACAAGAAGGCTTGATGATTCCACGCTGTAGCATGTCGTCTACTTGTTCTGCGATTACACGACGCTCCGCCGGGGACACACGATAGGGGCGCTGGCGCAAAGGAGTACTCTTCCCTGTGTCAATCGTGTTCACAACGGTGTTCGTTCTTCCTAGCACCGCTTGGGGAAAGTCAAACGAACGCCTGAATTCGTGCAACAGGGTAACAAGCTGCTCTCGTTGAGCCGGGCGAGATGGCTGTCAATAGAACTGTGAAATGCATCGGACGACACGGTGTTCGAGGCAAAGTGAGGAACCAACGCGTTCAGCTTCATATTCGGCTTGGTGTCGAAGAACTCGGCAGGCACGATAGTACCTTCATCGATAAGCTGAATGTGGCCGAGCGTCTCGTTGCGGCACAAACTGAGGGGGCACGAGTTCGGATTGAAAATAAATATTCCAGTAGTGTCTTGACAAAGTGCAAGAACGACGAATGGCAGCGATGTGTGGTGGCGGCTACCGAAGATGTCAGATTGCGTGAATAGGACGGTAGCGTCAGAAAGTGAAGTGCAGCAGGCAGGGACAAACTGGGCGCTGAAAGGAGGAATGTCTATGTCCTTCGCGACGACAAGGTTAGCCACACTAGATATGGCCGCATCAACAGAAGGCGCATCACGAAACGGTAACAGCTCCACTTCGGCCCGAGCGCAGTACACGACGGCGTGATGACGTCATAAGAAATCCAATCCTAGGATTACATCGTGAGAACATGAAGCCAACACGTAAAATTCAATGATGTACAACACATCTCGGATAACCACTTTTGCCGTACATGCGGCGACGGGCTCAATTTGTTGGGCGCTCGCAGTGCTAAGAGAAATTACGGGAGAAAGCATCGTCACTTAACGAAGAGAGCAGCAGAGTCTTTGATTAATCATAGATATCGCTGCACCGGTATCGATGAGTGGAAGTGTTCGTACACCTTCGACGATTACATCGGGGAGACGATTACATGACGGGAGAGAGGCGAGGACTTAAACGATTAAGCGATGACGCAGCTCGTGCCTCCGGAGCTGCGGCAGTTAGTTTTCCGTCTCAATGGAGTGGGTCGTCGACGCATAGGCGACACAGAACGACGACTTGTTGAAGGGGAAGGCGAGCGGGAAGTAGAACGTCGAGAAGCGTAGGTTCGGGTACCGGAAGCAGCTTGCGCATCGCGTTCGTGAACTTCAGGTGGCACGTGAGGCGCATGGTAAGGAGGCCGGAACGAGTAGTCAGGGTATCTTGGTGCATTAACTGCGAATTGCCGACGGCATAGACGTGCAACGTGACCTGGAACCCCGCAAAAGTAACATATCGGTCGGTTATCAGCAGTGCTCCAAGGATTTCCGGCGTGCTGCTGTGTAGCTGGAAACGGCACCGTAGAAGATCGCACAGGTTGTGGCGTATACAATGGCAGACGAAACGGGGGCATTGCAGTGAGGGCCGCATAAGTCAGTGGCGCGGCAACAAGTGCTGGCGGAGAGGCAGGCGTAGGTAATGGCAATGCCTCGGAGACCTGCTCCTGAATAGCCCGTCTGACTGTCGGCGTTAGGCGGTTCGTTGGTGCTTCGGTAGTCGGCAGATACGAGAGACACGAAAGCTGTCATGCGACCTCTTCACGTACATACTTTTTTATCTGCTCTAGCAGGGTGCTGTCACCACCGATGGCCAGGGCAGCGAGAGAGTCGTCTGCTGTCGTCGACCTCCGAACTGATGCACGTCGCTTGCAAATCTCTTCCAAGCTCTGGCACAAGGTAACAAGTTCGGATACGGTACTTGGGCCCTTTGCCAGCAACATTTGAAAGGCGTCATTGTCTATTCCTTTCAAGATATGCCGGATCTTGTCTTGTTCGGTCATCTCGGGGTTAAAGCGCTGGTATAAATCGATGACATCTTCAATGTAGCTAGTGAAGTTTTCGCCCTGCCTTTGTGCTCGTCCGCGTAGGCGCTGTTTAGCACGCAGCTTGCGCACTGCGGGACGATTAAACACAGCTGCAAGGGTGTTCTTGAAAGCGGCCCAAGTGGTAAATTCAGTACAGTGGTTTGTGAACCACAGGCTGGCGACGTCTTTGAGATAAAATGGGACGTACTCCAATTTCGAGGGGTCGTCCCACTTGTTGGCGGCGCTCACCTTTTCAAACAGCTGCAACCAGTATTCCAGATCTTGGTCTTCGGTGCCGCTGAAGAAGGGGGATCCAGTTGGCGCAGGGTGGTAGGTACGATGACCAGTTTAGATTGGGCCGTGCTTTGCAGGGTGGTACCTGACTCGGTCGTCTGATCAGGCATTGCTGATGAAGTGGGCAGCTTCTGGCTTCGAAGTTCCAGGTTTCCGTACCCAGCACACTTTCACCACTTTGCAAGGGAGTTTAATAGCGACGCCAGGTAGAAGGCAGGCAGCCAGTACAGACAGAAATGCTCGAGCAGTCCAGCATCTACAGCTCGTGCACCCACTCGCGCTCCGCACTCAGACAGAGATAGTCCCACTAGTCAGTGCCTTGCAAATTGCCCACACTACAATATATATATATATATATATATATATATATATATATATATATATATATATATATATATATATATATATATATCCGCATATGGACAGCCATTACATACATCAACACATCAATGCCCAGCTCCAGCTGGGAGCTCGGGTGTGTATTTGTTCATAGCAAGAGATCACTACAAGTATCGATCACCTGCTATATATGCCACCACTTGAGCGAGTTGCCCATAATTGAGTTGTTTTTGTCGCGCTAAAAGCGGCTGTTTTGTTTACGAGTCTCTAAACTTGTTCAAAAGACTGAGCACCATATTTCATGTGTCTTCACAGCTCACACCCACCTCCTCATATTCGTCCTTGAATATGCTCATGTTAACTTGCAGATCAGAAGACAAAACATGGTCGTAGGTTATGCGTTGTAGTAATGAATAGAATATCAGCCCACTTCTGCAACTAGAATAACACTGATATGGCAAGCAAAAAAATAACACTTGAATAAACGTTTGTTTGCCAGGATCATACGTAGGCTCTCCAGAATGATACCGTGTCAGATGCGTCATAATTATTACAGCGTTACAGATCCCGCACGTGCGTTCAGGTTCGCTCAATTTGTTTATAATCAGAAAACAGAGCATTGGCCTAATCGGTCACACTTATGAAGGTTTACCATTGCCATGGCACATGCTTCTCACTCGCGTGTCGTAGTATGCGCTGTGTTTCGACGGTAAGTTGGCACAACTGAAAGCTATCGGCCTCTTGTGATCCATCAAACTGGAAATGAAGCTGCCTGAAAGCTTCCTTTTGGGGAAACGTTATGGCTGGTGTTTACAAATAATACACATGCTACACCCACGCCAAGACCACCCCACAACAAACAACATGATGATCATTATCATCAGCTTGACTACGCCCACTGCAAGGCAAAATCATCTCCCAATCTCCGTCAATCAACCTGGCCTTATAAGCAACAAATATATAAATATTAGTTCATTTCTGCAGCTCATTAGCACAATGCAGTGGTATATTACTTCCACCTTACCTGAAACGTTTACTTCATTTAATTTGTTGACTAACATCACTCCGTCCTGTCATGCAGTCTACTTTTTAGTTTAGGGCGCAATAACAGATGTCTAAATACGAAGCACCACGTGCACATTTTTGTGTCTGTTCCCGAATCAGGAGGGGGGGCGGCAAACAAGAAAGATGATTTATAAACCCCTCCGCGCTCAACGTAAGTATCCACGCGCGGACTCCAAAGGCTTACTGCCTATACATCTGTGCCTGAATACTGTGCATACAATTAAAAATGAACGAATATTACAGAAGGGCGTAGCACGGCGTTGAAACGGAACAAGCGTGCGAAGCGAAGACTAATAATTAGGCATAACAGAATTTGGGCGTGTTTTCCGAGCAATAATCACCCTGTCAAAAATTGAGAAAACGGGACAAGACACTGAGAACAAATCTATACATGAAAGCAACCTATAGTGAATAGCCAACGAAGTCATTTAGGTCTACTAATGAACGCTAATTTACATAAATACTCACTTTCACAAAGAGCCTGTGTCCACCCCTATCTTTTAGGCTTCATTTAGATACGCGTTTAGATAGTCGATAACACGAGCAGCAGTATATCATGGTAAACCTGTGAGCAAAGTTCGCATAAAAACACTAAGTGCCGGCCGCCCTGGTTTCAGAATGGACATTTTCAAATGCGAAATGCGGAGTAATTTCCTCTTATAGGGGTCATCGTCCTCGTAAAAATGAGCAGCGTGATAACAAAAACAGCAGAGTAGAACAGTCTCATGCAAGGACTACTGCTGAATCAGTAAGTTGCCTTTATGCTTGCAGAGAAAACTATTCGGTTTTGATTGATGAAGATTGATTCCTTTCAAGTATTGTCAATAATTGGTACTGCACGACAGATTCTTTGACGCGTAAATGATCTATTCATTAATAGAATCAATTGTCCCTGTATTTAAAATATTACGCAACAGTAGTACGTTCGTTCATTTGCAGAAAAGAGCTTTTCAGGGAAGAACTAAATGAACATGTTTTTTAAAGAGAAAATAATAAAGATTCTGCAACAATTTTTTTTCTATATCTAGGCCCCATGCTTGTTTAATTGACTGCTAAAACTGCGGCCGCTTTTCAACGCGTTCAACGTGGTAACTTATCTTCTCTCAAGGTTGACCTTCTTAGCGCCGTTTCCAGGTGCAGCGCTCACTTGGAGTCGTGAACAGGTACAAACACCTTTAAGCTTGTTTATTGCATAAGCATCATTTACTAGGATACAGTGGCGCTCGAACCCGGGTCCACTGTGTGCCAACACCAGATCTACTACTGAGCCAAGCCGGTGTTTGGGACTTGTTCACAAATTTGCCTTAGGCAGGCTTGATGTCGGAAAAGAAATCGCGTTAATATGAGTAATAAAGCATTTTTGAACAGCAAGAGAACAACGAGGCATTACATAATGCGAATAGCGTAGCGAGAGGGTTGTGCAATGCTCCAACTCATTACAAAAGCTTTTTTTCTTATCACGCCTGAACTGTGGCGCATAACCACTTCTGGAATTAGTCCTCATCGTCGTCAGCCACTGCATAAACAATTGGCACAATATTACTTGCAAGTGCTTAGCGCATACAACGCTTCTCAGAAGAATGATAAAATAGCTCAGCTATGCCAGGATATACGTAGCGTTAGCAAACGTTCAGCTGATTATTGTTAGCTTTCGAGATATCATGCTTACAGCTGTTCCCATGACACACACACGGTATACGTAGTATGTGACACATATATATTTAATTTGCCGGGCAACTACTTCGGGATCCGATGAGTTAAGCTTCTCCGCTCTACTGCACCGTTGAGCAGCATTTGCGCTATCATTCTCCATGGCTATACCACAGTGGCAAACGCCAGTCAGAGGCGCTATCAAGCGCCTCCAGTGAAGTGTCAGATGGCCACTGCACAGGGAAGGCGCGCGCGTCGGCATTCATATGTCTACCAAGGCTATGAGGGCACTCCTCTGGAAAGCGCACACCGGCGGTGGCGAGTCGCGCGCGGCCGCGGCCGAGTGCGAGGGAGGGGGCCGGCTCCTGTGCGTGACACCACTGATCGTCTGCGCAGCGCATAGAATTCTGCGCACACCGGCGGCGAGCCGCGCGCGGCGGTGGCAGAGTATCATTGCGCATGCGCAGAACAGTGCCACGCGAAATTGGCTCAGCGAGGGCAGTGTAGCTAACGCTACAAAGTAGCAACGCGATTGCTGGGCTACTACCAAGTAATTATTAATAATGCCATAATGTGTACCCAGCAAGTGTACTTGTAGCAGTTACCCAATGAGGGTTTAGAAAAAGCTCTGAGAGGACGCTCTTCTAGCTTTCGCTGCAGCTGTGCTGCGCCTTTGGTGCAGGCCTGGCCTTTTTTATTTCTTGTATAATTTATTTGTGACCTTATATGCCTATTCTATAAGTGCTTCTCATGACCTCAACACAGTCTATGCCATGATTGTACGTAATAATGACATATGAAAAGTAACCAGAGCGTGTGCACCTTTGCCACAAATGTATTTTTTATCTTCAGGAAACCTCTCTCCAGTTTAGGAGGACGCCTTCACCACGTCAGTTAGCAGGGAAGTTTTTCGGAGACCTAATCATGGCAGGGGTAGTGCCGAGCTTGAGGAAAACATAGCAAACAACAATTTCAGTTGGTGCTCAATTTCAGTGTATAAGCTTTCTGTGCACCATCTTATCGCTACGTTCCTTATACTGCACTGAACAGCCGCAGAGTGAACGAGTTAAGTTGTAAAGAATAAAAAAGCTGGGCTTCCATCTTACGTGAACACCATCAAGAATGTTCGGACACTCTGTGTTTCAGACCTGCTGATACCGACGCGACTTCAACACAATAAACTTCATTGTTTCGCATTCGTTAGGCAGCGGGCACTCCTCACTAAAAATACAGACAGATTAGTGTATATATGTGTTGTTTCACTATTACATCTGACCGTGCGAGTGCGCTGCTGGTTTACCTCGTTTCTAAAGGTCTGTTGTTACCACGCAAAATGAGTTCCGTGAACTTCGAACAGTGGATCTAGCCAATCGTTTATAGATGCTGCCTTTTCGTGTGTTCACACATTCCTCTCCCAGTGCTCGTCATATATTATTACAAGTTGAACAGTGAACAGTGAACTTTATTGACATCATGTACATAGTACACACACATAGTACACAATGCCGGAGGCCGGCAGAAAAAGCCATCGCAAGGATAGCTTGACGAAGCTGCGGGTCCCCATTTTGGCACCAGCGTACAACGGTGCTCTCAGTACATAAAAAAAAATGTACTGAACAGATGAATCACTTAGTACAGGACCCGAAGGAAAATGTGAGCCCGCTACAAATAACCACGTCTTGCGTACAAACCATACACAAAAGAAAATATACACCAACGGATGTACTAAATAGCTCAGTACATATAGATTACCTTCATAATACATGCATACAGATTAACATAACTTTGTAATTTACATAGAGTATACTATAGATATATAATTGCAAAAATCATTCAATACACGACCGAAAGAAAATATGAGAAAATATGAGGTGGTTACAAATCGCCATGCCTAGCGTACATCGACATATTCTCTATAGTTGACACTCATAGGCATGCGCGAGATATTATATAGTGTCAATGTAATTATTTGCAAGAAAGGAACGTATTGCATTGAAAGTGTTGCTTTCCAACTGAAAGTTAAATTCGTATAAAGCATTTAGTAGCCTCGGAAGTCTGTTTCCTAACATATGTCACCCATATGTTGTTCTACAAGTTTTAACAGTCCAAATTTCGCAGTTTCGCAAAATTTGGACGAAATTTGTGTGCTTATTCCAATTTCTTCCCTTTTTTCCTATCCCCATATCTTCCTTTCAGCTGAAAAAGCACGCAGGCGTCGTGCAACCTCCGGCGGCAGTCAGCATGTGCCTTTTTCCGTTTCCCATGTGACCTTGCGTATTTGTGTACATATTAAATTAAGACAATAATAATTTTTCAGGTCTGCGGAGTCGCATATTTATAATATTCGTAATTCTAAACTACCGCGTAAGGTACCAAAGTGCTCGTGAGAACACACACACATAAACACACCCAAACACATACAAACACGCGCACTCTCCCACCCGCACCCATACTGTCGCACGCAATCTGACACCCTGCACTCACACTTTTTTCGAACACATAGGAGGAGGATAACCAACATCGTTTACGGTAAAGTGAAACATACGCAAGAAGGGTTTGAAAAGGTATAAAAAGATATGAAGTTTTTTTAATGTATCGACCAGTGCTTTTAGTTTTGTTAACGTCAGGTGGCCGCTCCAAGTTTCTGAACACGAATAGCCTCATAGGCCTGCAGGACAAGGAAACAAATACAAATCACCTACTTATCGCTAATGGTCGAGCGTTCGCTATGTATACACTGAGAAAAGATTATATCACGGAAGATAGCGCACGTTTTATAATTTAGTACTGAGTTGTGAGTCCGAAATCCCTAATGACCCATCTCATAACGCTTAAGTAAAATGTTGTTCCTCTAAAGGAAAAAGAATATAGGCTAGTCAAATAGCAGACGGGTGTGCGATTGAACGCTGAAGTGATAATATACATTATTTGCGAAAAGTCGCTGCTAAGTATACAGCGTCTCAACGCGGCTATTTACTTTTTCAAGCCAGTTATAAATTGGCGATGCTTAGCTGGCGTTCATCATTATAGGTTGTTTTACTTCATTTGTCCTGAATTCTAGTTTATTTATATAACTTACTTTATTTCGCGATACGACGGCAGCCTTAAACGTTTGCAGCATTAAGTCGCAATTGGTGAAAAATGTGATACAACATTAAATAGTGTTTATTGGTTCACTTTGAGTTATTCAGGGGCTTGTAATTTTCGAACAAAAAATGCGGCGCAGTTATGACATGAGAAAGTTGTGATAGCGTTTTTTACGTGCTTTTCAATCATATAAGACACTGGGAATCATGCATATGCACTTCTCAAGAGCTGTTACTTGCAAATGCATCAAGGTTTCGTGTGGTTTTATCGCTAGTTGATATTTCATGGCACCAATTGTTTTTTCTTGCTAAAGTGTGCGGGAAATATCTGAGTGCGTTTGTACGAAATGGTTAAGCGTGTCAAAAAGTCGAATTTTGTTGCTACACTGTTTAAAATGTAGCCTTTTCCTGAAATGTAATTATAAAAATTGAAGAAGTGACCAGGTGCCTTTGTTAGTCAAATAGATAATTTTATTTCGATCCTAACCATATGCATGCTTCTGCCGCCTGCTGTCGCAATTACCCCTCCACATATGCTGACCTGTGACACTGCCTTTTCTACTGCCCCACTGCACAGCAATGGACCTTTTTCCTACCCCTTCTCTTCCTATTACCACCTGGCTCGACTGCATGCGCAGAAGGCAAAAAATGACAACGTTGACTGCTCCCACAGGTGGTCAAAATGCGCGGTCTTTAATTTGTTTTTAAAAATGAGTCTATTACTAATACTACTACTGCGCTGGGAGAATATTTTTATTTTGTCATCATGACCTTCCTTGTGGGCTAAATAATGTGCTTGGATTTAGATATACGCCCACTTACCTTTGGCATCTACCCCCCTATTCTAGTCGTTATGTAGCTCGCCTACTGTCCCGGAAGTCGCGAGGCCGAACCCCAGCAGCGACGGTCAGATTTACAATAGTGTGAACACGCTTAAGGCCCACGAACTTAGATTTAGGTGCACGTTAAATATCCTCAGGTGGTTGAAATTTCTGAAGGCTTCCCACCACTGCTCCCAGAGCCGTACGTAACTTGTTACAAGTAATCACTTACTCCTAATCAATTGCTTTCATTCAAGTACCGTTGCTTGGAATACTTCTCTTTACGCTTACGACGCTGTTGATATCATGCGTTCTTGAATAGCATTTACTTGTGACTGATTGCCCGTTATCAACACTTTTTTAAATGCGAAGCATTTCTTAGCGAACTTCGGCGACATTAAGCGTATCTATCTATCTATCTATCTATCTATCTATCTATCTATCTATCTATCTATCTATCTATCTATCTATCTATCTATCTATCTATCTATCTATCTATCTATCTATCTATCTATCTATCTATCTAGCCGCCTGCGACTTTCATCTCTCCTGGCCGTTTCGATAATGGTATCGATACCAAATTGGTATGGAATAACATGATTGTATGAAGAACATATATGACTAGTCATAACATGAAAATCACGGCATGTATGTCTTGAATGTCATGATTTACATTTCATGGTCCTGGAGCTCTTGCGGTGGTTTCGTTCACATGGCATGTTTAAAAACTGGTATGGTATGGCATGATTGCATGAAAACAAGCGACAGACCCTAACGTGAAAATAATGACATGCGTGTCATCTAACTACATGACTACATGCCAGGCTCGTGATGCGCTCGGGGCCGTTTCGCTACCTTCACTTATACCAAACTTGGTATTACGGTACGTGAATAGATGACGAAGGTATGATACTGGTGCAAACATGATAAACATGAGATGCGTGTCATTTAACAACGTGACTACATGCTACGCTTATGATGCGCTGGCGGCCGTTTCGGTAGCTTCAGATGTACCAAACTCAGTATTACACGACGCGGACGGATTATATAGGTAAATGACACAACCAAACATGATAATCACGACATGCGCGTCATGTAACATGACTACATGCCACACTGATGATGTGCTCGCGGCCGTTTCGCTAGTTTACCATATGCCAAAATTGGTAATATAACATGGCACCAATGTATGACGAAGGTATGTGACTAGTGCAACCATGATAATCATGAGATGCGTGTCATGCGATAACAGGACTACATAACACAGTAGAGGCGCCAATACATTTTGACGTGACGCGGTGGGCGTGCTCGCCGGCGTTCACTTCGTCGCGTCACGCCGGCGTTGCCGCGCCAGGCGCCGGTCCTGCCATATACTCGCAGGCGCCCGTCGCGCTGCGTTGCTTTGACATGCGTGTTTCAGCGCGTCCGGCGTCCCTCTGTCACGAAAAAAGGGAGACGCAGTGTTGTCTGGGTAACGCATTGGCGCGAAATGCAGCATGTCACATTTAGCGCCAGTTACCGTCGGGCCACGCCGACGGACGCTGGTCACGCTTGGCGTCAGACTATAGAGTGCTCGCGCTTTGCTAACGTAGCGTCGCTGTGCCAGCGTGCGCATGCGTCATTGGAGTATATTAGGCCCTTCATGGTGCACTCACGGCCATTTCGCTAGCTCCACATACACCAAATTTGGTATCACCTAAAGTGAATAGATGACGAAGGTAAACGGCACATCCAAACATGATAATCATGGTACAGAAGTCATGTATCATTTACGTCCACCTCGTAACTTTTGCTGATTTTAAAGCGACTTATCAACATTTCCCAATCGTTATTCGCTTATCATCGACCCCCACTGTACGTGGTATCTGCCAATTTTTATAAAATCAAATTGTATCTGTTTGCTTCCGTAAGGCGCGTCTTTAAAAATGTGTGACCGTCAAGTGGGACGTCCGTACAGAGCTGAATATTTCATGTTTTCTTGGCTTTATCTGCTAACCCTCTTTCGAGTGCCAGCAACAGCTAACTAGACATTTCTTCAGAAGTATTAAGAAGTGTCGAGTGGGGCTGGCATTCCAGCTCTCTAAAGGCCACTGCCACCTACTGGCCAGCTACACAAACACCTACTCGACAGTAGGGCTTTCTTCACGCAGTGCGGCCTCGCAATCTTGCAGGATTGAAGTCTGAGTGGAGATGGGAGAGCGCCTGGCAGGCAAGTTCTTCGATGCCAGCATCGGGGGTAAACAACGTCGGTACTACTCGACAGCCAGAACATTTGTCACTGTAGGATGTTTGGATGGAAGATGTGGACGAAGTAGAACTTGGGGAATGCATTGGTCTGCAGTTGTTGCACCGTGACTTCATCCTGTTGGGTCTGTGCATGGTGTTGAAATGTGTTTTCGACTATAGCAATCAAGTGTGTTTCGTAAGCCCAGAAGTTGTGTTTTTGTGTGCTCTTCAACTGACTGACTGACTGATTGACAGGTTTTTGTACTCCTCAACTGCCTTGAACAGCTCTTCCTTCAGTTTGCGGTTAGGGAGTGCATGAGTGCATGTATGCACTGATGACTGGTCTTCAATGTTCCAGGCATCTAGTGTGTGAAATGGGGTGCTGAAAATGGGTTGTATGTATTGTAGAACGATACCACGTCTAAATTCTCGACAGATATTCTGTAAACATGTCAAGATTAGAAAAAAACACATGTGTGAGAAAAGTTTATGGCAATGTGGACAGTAACAGTGTAACGGCGCACTTCTTGCCCTGAAATATTTTCTCGGTAAGTAAGGTAATGGAGACTGTGGTAAGTAACATTGTTCATCACTGCGACGACTGTGAAAGTGCGGGATATATGTCTAGCAGCGTCGGAGTAGAAGAGAGTGTTTGTCAGAGACTGATAAACAGTTCATGTGCGATTTTCTAGCCTTGCTGGCCTACGCCTAGCGTTGCGCTGAGAACGCACAGTGAGCGACAGTGCCGCTTCAGTATACTGAGAGCCGGCTTCATTTAATCGTTGTCATCCAATAAACCCTCTCTGCCTATCTGAAGTTTCGCTTACACTGCCAGCCGCATATTTACTAGTGAGCCTCTTGGATCTTTTTAGGGACAAAGCTCTTTACACCGTGGGTCCTACGTCCGCGACGTTTGTATGTAGTACTACCAGTAGTAGTAGTCGTCGTAGTAGTAGGTAGTCACCTCTTGTTTGGTCCTTGGAATGCCCTTTGGATGGCGGTACTTTTATATGATTAATGTATGATGAAAAGATGCGATATGGTGGTACTTGGAGGGTTCAGTAGATGAACGGACAGACGAACGGACAGACAGATGCACGGACGCATGAATGGACGGATGAATGAACGCTTAGACAGACGAACGCGGGGACGGACGCTTGAACAGACGCACAGACAGCCCGACGCACGGATGGAAGTAAAAACGAACGGACAGAAGAAAGCGTGGACGGACTGACGAACGCTTTGCGCCACTCATAATCGTTTGCACGCTCTTACTATACAAATACCTTAACAGATTCTCTCTCTATCCTGGCATAACTGGTATCCTGGTATAACATGGTATAACTGGACGGCGTGCCCTCTATCATTGCGAATGCTTGCCGCTTTCCGGAGTTCATCTGATGCCGGTAATATTTTTAGAATGTTTATCTATCCATGAAATAAATGTGGTCAGTACGCCGGCAGATTAGTCGGAAGGAGCTGGAAAATTATGTGCTTTGTAAAAGTCTTATGAATAAACGTACTTCTGGAAGTATATATACCTCATTATGAAATAATACTTGAGGTGCTGTGTGCCGAATCGTGCCTGAGTTGAGGACAAAAGAAGAAGAGTTGTTTGAAAATATTTAAATAAATAAACATTGTAATGTAGGACTTGTAATATGATATCAGAAAAACATTACGAGAACAAGAGTAAGAAAAAGTGTTACTGTTCTATATGAGATGTTACAATTATATCACTGAGCACAAGTTACTTGACATAAAAGGCACCTTAGATCAATGAAACCAAAATTCATACACGAAAAAAAACACGTGCGACCACGCCGATCGTATATTCATTTCGTATATTGATTTGAATATTGCGTACAAGGAGCACTCAAGATGTTTTCATAGTGGCGCTTCAGAGTGCTAATGTTATGAGCTTATGAAATGCTTAGCTAATCTCATTCGAAATTGAACCTTTGATTGAACATAGACTTCCTCAATCGCTTTCTTTCTGTATATCTTTTTTTCTTCTATTCCTTCTTGTTCCGTCTTTCTTTCCTTTCTTCGTTTCTCTCTCTCTTTCGCTATCTTTTCATGCTATGCTTTACCATCTACCCTGCACGTCACTTCTCTTCACCACACCCCTGCAACACTACCTTAAAAAAGACTACTTTAAGCTCTGCTGGTGTGCATGAAAAGCCGAGCGGACAGGACAGTTGCATTCAGACCATAGGTACACGGTTTCGAATCTCGCCTAATCAAACATGTTTTTCATCAACATTTTTTTTATTTTCCCAGTCTCTGCCTCTGTACTTGTTTTCTTCCAATCAGAATTCTTTCAACTCACGCCGGACAAATTGGCAAACATGTTCTGTCTTGGAGATATGCAGGAGAGGATGACAAGAGCGTGTGCTGGTTCACACACAAAAAGCCTACCTCGCAACAGCTCTCCCGTGCAAGTGCTTCGATGGGTGCTGCGATCAGTGTCACTGGATAGAGAGAAAGCACTTAGTCCAATAAACAAACTTTCAAACTCGTCTTTTGCTTGAAAGCCAAGCGCTCTTGTGTTCTATAGCACGTACGCGGAGGCTATTTAGAAAGTCATCTACTGCACTGCAGAATTTTTTCCCAGAAGCAGGCAAGATTTGCTGAAACATTAGAAATGATGCATGTGAGTTTCGAATGAGCAGGTTTGCTGGTGGCAAGCATTACGCCCAGTTAGTTCGATTGGCCTTGACTCCGCTTCTTCGGAACTACAACTCAATATTCGCTTCGTTTTTCGCCTTTAACGCTGCATGTACTGCTTCTCTAACATCGAACTATCGCAATGCCAAATACTGCACTTCTGTATTGTAACGCGAGAGCGTTAAACAATATTTCGCAGAAATTTCAGTGCTGGCATCAGATTCAGAGTCATTCATTGTGAGAAAAAAACATCTTGTACATGACCGAGAAATTGAGAGATGCAAATAAAGCCAGATATTCCTGAATCCCACCAGCCACAATAACACTGCCATTAATTTTTCACGACTGCCAACCTTTATTCAGCATTTGTGTGGAACCGATAACCCCAGTTTTACGATATAACTTTGTAGCACTGGTAAATTCTACTTCCCAGGAGTTTGATATGTTTGTTGCAGAAACTCATAGTTTCTCTCCAGGAATTGCTGAAATATTGGCTCAGTGTGACAGAAACAGTAAATATTTACAAGTTACAAACCCGCATGTTGTTTGCGTAGTAATTGGGGGAGGAGTATTTTTATTGTCTTTATTACAGTAGACATAACTAATATGACGCAAATAGTACTGCACAGCAGCAAACGGCTTCCTGAAGCGTTGCGTGCGAACTTTTTGGCTTGCCATACTCGTAATTAGAAAATGCTATTAGGCCCGTTAACTGTCAAAGTTAAAAGGTAACGCTAAACACGAACGCTCACAGTACAACAAGCACACTTCAATGAAGTTTCGCTCAGTGAAAAATGTCGAGCGACAGGAAAACGCACTCACGAAGTAATAGCATCTACTTTCTACACTAGTGATTAAACGAAGACGCGCGCGTTAATTGCCGAGAGAGCACGTATTCAGCCTCACTCCACCTACTCTGCTGCCGCCCACTTCCACTCTAAGCAATCGCTTCCCAATGGCCTCCTCAGGCTAACTTTGGAGTTTACGAGGAACACTTACTTTTCTGTCCCCCTTTTCCCACGCTTTCA
Source organism: Rhipicephalus microplus (assembly GCF_043290135.1). Classification (NCBI taxonomy): domain Eukaryota; kingdom Metazoa; phylum Arthropoda; class Arachnida; order Ixodida; family Ixodidae; genus Rhipicephalus; species Rhipicephalus microplus. Next base: position 184,912,487 of record NC_134701.1, read on the forward strand.
GAGAGGAAGCACCAATGAAGATTTATCTGTGGCTTTATAGCAGCTGAGTTTGTTCACGTGCTCTGGCCAGTCGAGGCCACGCCTCGCCTTTCCCTAAACATTCCCCAGCAGGCTTCAGTGCCGGCTTGAACTTAGAGAGCGTTGCCCTGTGGGAAATGACGCGTTCTGGAGGACGACGTGTGCTGGCTTTGCCTGCGAAGTCAAGGTACAATCGTTATCCAAAGCATGGACAGCCGCTTAACTCTAGCCGGACTTTTTTGGGGAAATGCAATAGCCACGCCCTTAGGAGAATTACGGATGTAGTCTCACCTCGATCGCATCGACCCCCGGAAAGATCATTTTAAGAAAGCAAGAGTACTTTTTCCTGCAAGTGTGATATCCCACAAAGTTGGAGTACTATACGAAATAAGCAAAACTCTCTCTCAATGTTCTGTGATAAATGAAAAGGAAGCAATCAGATGAAAAAGTTACAGCGCAAGGCTGGTGAATGGTGGTTTAACATATTATATGTGACATTTGTACATGTGTCATGATGACACATATTCTGCAACCGCGGTGTGACAAGAAGTGTCTAAAAATAAAAAAAAACACAGCGTCAGTGTGGCTGACCTTTTTGTAGTCATCCACGTCGCATCATGTTACACCACCTGTTTTTTTTTTACAGAAATAGCACGCTGTATATGTATGAACGAGCATAAAAGTAAATAAACTATGTTGAAATGCAAAAAAAGACAACCTGCCATCCTATAATACAATCAAACGAATTGATGACAATTACTACAGGTATGGTAGTGAAAATTTGATATAGATTGTTGTTGTTTACAATAGTTGTTGGTTAGTACGAGAATATATTTCATTCTCTTTATAGATGATTAAGTCTTCAGTATCAATATTGTTTAGCCCTATACTGTAATGTTATCACTGTGCTCGAGGTGCAAGCAGATAATTGAGAGCATTTTATGGAGTATGTGAAGCTAGTTAACTCACTAATACTACTACAGGTTGCAGAAACAAAGCGATGGGCCAGTCATCTCGATTTCATTTGGTTACTTTGAATGATCATCCTGCGTATTACAAGGCTTTCTGGGTCGGCGGATCAATAAGAAAGTAGGTGATCGTTGTTGTTTCCTACCGAAACTGACGAGAAATCCATATTTTTTTTTGATGGCTATGGCGCTTGGCTATTTAGCCGAAAGTCGCAGGTTCAAGCCCGGCAGCGGCGGCTGCTTTTTGATGCAGGCAAAGTCCTAGAGGACCGTATACTGTGTGTAGACACGCAAAATAATGAGCTCCTAACAGTAAGATTTGAGCAACCCTCTCCTATAGCGTCTTTCACAATCATATAGTGGATTTCAGGCGTAAAACCCCACACATTACTATTACAATTATTACATTACCTTATTGCGCACGTCACTCACAATCAATGCAAATACTCGGTATTTCATATAATCAATAAAATTGAAAAACTATTTGTCGTTAGGCAACCATAGTAACTACTACTTAGAAATTACATCCCTCATTTATTTAGCGAGCCTTTAAGCAGTGTTGTGATAACTGCAAATAGCACGCTCACGTTGCTGCAAACCATTGACGCATTTTTTGGGGGAACTGAACATGAAAAAGACGATGTTCAAGCAAAATAACATGATTGGTACAGCTAAAGCGTGATCGCACTGGTAGATTATATACGCAACAAGTGGCCCACCTACTCAGGCCTAACATTCGCATAACTGATATACAAACGTCAGCATACCTTGTTTTGCAAAATAAATAAGAAATAGCCTCTCTATATACGCGTCTTCATTCAACCCAGATGGGCCTTGTTCCATCATATGAGCCCCTTCCTGAAAGCACCAGCAAAATGTTGAACGTGAATCTAGTAATGTTGCTTGAATGGAAGAGTACCCATCGAACTAGTGTGACTATTGGGACCGTTAAATGTGAGATGGACCCTTGAGTGCGCGTTTCCTACGCCACTTCATTGAGGATGAATATAGAGCCCCAGGTTTCACTTAGGTGTGAGGGCTGTGTAAGCACCGTCTAGTGGATGGCCGGTTGAGGCTCTCCAGGTTAAGAGCAAGGTATAACTCTGAGTGGCATCACCGGCTTCACCCTTCAGAATTCAAATTAGGTCTCCTGCGCACATAGCTTTCGGCAGGGGTCGGAGTGATTAAGAACAGAAGGCCTGACAAGCAAACGTAAAGGTGTTGCTCGCGTAGCTCCACAAATGCCACTCAACTCGAAACGGTGGTCGTGGCTACGATTAACTTACAAAGAAATGTATAGCCGAGCTACAATAAATTCGATTACTGCAAGGCGCGTTTTGCACACCTAGCTTCCTTAAAATATCATCCAATGTAACATCATACTCGTGCATATTCTGCCTACACTCAAACAATGTATGTTAAAGAAACAAAAATGTATCTGGGCGCAGTTAATTGTTTGCAAGAAAGATGGCGATCGTAGAAGGTTAACCTGCTAATCGCCGTGATCTTGAACATCAGTTACGCTAATTTGTCAGCATAGTTTTTATTTATGGCACAACGTTCTGTCAAACTATCATTCGTATACAAATAAATACATTTCAAATATAGGACAATTATGCCACTTTACTGATAAAAGTAACTAAATTGGTGGATATAAATAAAGCTTTTCTAGTAGTAGTACTATAATGGTGCACTCCGAAGGACACCTAGAGACTCCAGAAACCAGCATGGAATGATGTGCACACGCACGTTCTGTTTGGTCATTTGTATTAAATGTTCTACACTCATAATACGGGTTTGACCACATAAATGTCATGCATATTCAAAATACATGCGAAAAGTTTGCTCGAACCATACGCTTAGCACGCCTTAGTTTTCGTACCGGCTGAGTTTGCCTACGTGCTTCCTTGACTATTCCTACGAACAGGCATTATGGTTTCATTATCTTTATTTATTTGGCACAGAGCGAAAAAACAACTAACATGAAAATAATGTCTATACCTATGTTTGGTATTACCTCTTGTACCTCTCCATTCCACATAATTTGTCCAGAACAACTTTCGAAATCAGCAATAAACTTCCAGAAGCCTTCACTCACTCTGACGAGGGCTAAATGTTCAGTATGATAATCCATCATGCGCCCCTATCTTCCTTAAAAGTAGGTCATGAATTGTTATCGTCGTCGAAATTACAGCTTCTTTTTAATGTGTGGGTGCTACCGAAAATCATTTTTCATCAATCATACTTGAATCGACGACAATTTAGGTTTAATATTTCACGCTTTACTTCAGTCGCAGCACATCTATTTTTCAAGTTTTTACTAAAAGTTGAATCAATGAACTACATATACTCATGCGATCCATCATACTTAATGGCAAACTTTGCTCGATATACTGCGCACGCGTCGGTGTTTACAAAAAGGAAGGATATTCAAAATACATTCATTCGTGTTGCCTATCTCCACGCAGTGGCCTCTATAGCCTGCTTCGCCTTATCAACGGCTAGCGTTATTACTTCATATAGCGTTATTGCTTTACCCCAACAAACTTCATGGTCGAAAGCATGTCATCAAAATTTGAACAGAGTTATATAGGCCTGCGGATATGCTTTTTGTTCATGCGTAGTTGAGAAAAATATAAAGCAAGAAACGAAAAGGCAAAATATCATATCAAATCTTGTTTGCGCTTAGAAAACAATGTTTCGCAACTTGCGCGGCATTTTTAAATACTATCGACATGATCTTGGCATACACACTTGCAGTCACCAACAGTAAAAGCATTCTTCTTATTTTCTTTTTACTATTGTTATTAATATTATTATTGTTATTATTATTATTGTTATGAATATTAATATTGTTATTGTTATTATTGTTAATAATATTAATATTGTTTTGTTGTTGTTATAAACATTATTATTATTATTATTATTATTATTATTATTATTATTATTATTATTATTATTATTATTATTATTATTATTATTATTATTATTATTATTATTATTATTATTGTTGTTGTTGTTGTTGTTGTTGTTGTTGTTTGCTGCTGCTGCTGCTGCTGCTGCTATTTCGATCCGTGAAAATGGGCCTCTGCAAACTATGCCTTCTTTGGGCGCCACGGAATGTTTTCTCATAACGAAGACTCCGGCTAATCCTTAGCTCTTGAATGGATCGCGTGTACAACGCTGGAAATATATTGGCAGAGTAGCACAAGGAAAATAAAAACATAAGCACGTATATGTGAACACACACACACACACACACTGTGATATAGGGTAGAAAACGGAAGCTGAAACTGTGCTATTGCCATGGAGAACAAGGAAGAGCGCACGCACTGGTGGCAAGAGCACATGCTAACGGTTGAGGCAGAGCATTTATTGATTGATATGTGGGGCCTAACGTCCCAAAACTACCATACGATTATGAGAGACGCAGTAGGGAAGGACTCCGGAAATTTCGGCCACCCGGGGTTCTTCAACATGCACCGAAATCTGAGCACCCGGCCCTACAGAATTGTCGCCTCTATCTAAAATGTGGCCGCCGAAGCGACGAGCTTGCCGGCCAGCTTTAGGTCATTCTGACAAGCCGAAGATGCCGCCCAGGTTCAAGGACTTCGAGCTATCACCTGAGCCTTGCCATCATCATCGATGGAGAGTGGGATGAAACAAGGGCTAACCCCCTTTTCTCTCGCCTCGCCCAGAAAAAGTGCCAAATTTTTAATAAATTCATTCATTCATTCTTTCATTCATTCACAACGACGCCGACACCAACGTTATTGCATTAAAATCGCGACCGATGAAGTCAATGACCTCGGCAGTCACTCTCGAAATACGATAGTGATGCTCCGTACAGCATTCCCAACCATCGTAAATGACTAGCGCCATGTTCCGGCCACGGCTGCACTTTTCGTGCCACCGCTTCTTTTCACATCGAGTGTTTTTTTTATATTGTAAAGCGGGTGTATAGAGGAATAAAGGACTTGGCCTGAATGCTTGAACTATGCTGCCTGAAGGCTATAGCTTGACAGCGCAGACCTACATAGGTTGACTGGAAGTTTCCAGAAATGCAGTCAAAGCTTGGCGGGTTCTGGAACTGCGAACATATTTGCGTGATAACCTATTGCTTTCTATACAAACAAGAAACCGCATAAAGAAAAAAAGACATATTGCTAGTACAGCTTTTTACCAAAAAAAATTTACAGCATATCTACGGACTGAGTGATGATGAGAGGGGCGAAGCGTCCGTCCGTCCGTGCATCTATTCGTCCATCCAATCGTCGGTCGATCTGTCCGTCCGTGTGTCTCTCTTTACATCCGTCTGTCTAGTGAACACTCCAAGTGTCATTATCTCGCATTTTTTCATCATATATTGTTTATATACAAGTACCATCATCTAGCGGACATTCCAAGAGCTAAATGAGAGGTAGCTACTTACTACATACATCGAGAACGCACGACCCCCGGCTTAGGAGCATCGCCCCTAAAAGTCTATGTCGTGTGGCACATACCCGCTCTCTCGGGTATGTGCTACTGGTGGTTACAAACGATAACGGGACAAATGGGTGACGCCATAAGGACCTTCGCCGATACAAGAAAAAAAGAATACCTGCAAAATGCAAAAACAATCGTCGACCCAGCAGGGTCGGCAATGTAAAGTAAGACTCTGCCATAATTTCCAAAATTGGCACGTTCTATGCTATTAACTTATTTCACCATTTTTTGTTTTATATTGTATTTTTATCCCCCCAGCTAGCAATTCCCACCGATCTTCTACCTTCTCCTGCTGAAGCCAGATCATCAGCGGATGTGTAGGAAGAAAAAACACCTGCCCACAACATAAACGCCTCTTGCTTTCTCGTTTGAGCTTGACATTTGGCGATTTTAGGATAGCACGGGCTCCCACGATGCAGTGTGTCACGCACGCCATACTGGCATGGCAGGTAGAATGACTTTTGGCGTTTACAATCGCCCGTCGTTTGGCCTTTTCTGGTTCTAAATCTTATATTTATTGATTTTTTTGCTCGACTACGTTTTATACGCAGGAAAACCGCTTATTTCAATATAGGCACATCCAGAATAACAAAATACAAACCTCATTGAACGGGCTGTCTGTAAACCCGAATGCTATTTCAGCATCAAAATATTTAAAGTACCCATGCTATAAACATTCAAAGCAGGTTCGTAGCCAAAAAGTACACTGTAAAGCCCCTGCCCCCCCCCCCCCCCGTCATTCTCATGGAGAGGGTTGTTTTCCTTAAAACATGCAAAGAAAAAAAGATGGTCTCCTAAAATAGTCAAGGTTGTCAGCAAGTGCGCCCCACCCCCCATAAAAAACATTTGTTGCTACTGGCCTGATTATAAGTATGTCGTACCCTCACTTTATCTCTCTTTAGTTACTACGTTTATGTTCAATCATTATCACCCATGTGCACCAAATCTAAAAACACTGCGAATGGCAAGCCTGCAGTTTTTTCCCATCGGAAGAAAGAAGGTTAAAACCACACTGCGAATTTCATTCTGTAGAATACAAGCATGTATAAAAACTGCGCGAATGGCGAAATTACATCTGGCTGTTGCCTCAAGAAGTATTGAAAAATTCTGCTCACTCGAAATCAGCGGAAATGAAAAGTAAGAACCCTAGAAGACGATGGTGCACGATCCATGAGGAGGAAGAAGGGGGGGGGGGGGCGGGCAAGAGGTGTGTAAACAGTGACGGCGAAGATACACACAAGAGTCCTGCGCTCTTGAGGATATTAAGTGTTCGAAAACGGGCATTCTGCACGAAGGCGTCGAATGCGTGAAGTTATGTACCGCATGCTTTTAATTCCTGACGAGCAGTATTCTTTTATATACTATGACTTCTTCATTAAAAATTATTTCAAGTTACGAAATAATCCGTAAAAATGTATTCATGTATATGCCACTTAGAATTGCGCATTTGGTGTGCAACATCTACACTTACACTCATGCATAGTGTTTCCCCAATATTTAGTTTGTGGTGTGACGCGACCCAACTTTTATAAGCGGCCCAGAGAAATTTAATTCTATTATGCGTGACCCCCCAACAGACACACACCAAGCTACATTAGTTGATTAGCTTTTAAAAAGATGTTATGACCATGCCTGTGACAAAAAGGAAGCATAATAATTCCTACGAACAAAGGCAGAACAGCAACAAGATGGGTTCATTAGTCTCTTCAGCTCTTTCGTGAAATTCGCAGGAGGATACTTCAACACGTGTCCTCCCGATCATGCGATGAAAACTTAATGAGCGAAAGCGTGCACGTCTCGGACAACGATGGGGAAGAAAGAGAAAGAAAAGCAGAAATGAGGTGAACCACGTCTCAAAGCATGAAAACATTAAAGAACAGTTATTTGGCATTCTTATCTTGCGTCTAATCTATCAACACCGTTGGAAGTCTTTCTTGCTTGTCACGGGACACCACTCACTCTTCTCACGCTTCAAGGCAATGCTAATTAGGAGCCTGCCTGGGCGTTAATTGATTGTCGAAAGAAGTGCACGAGCTATAGAGCAGAGCTGCGTTGCCTGTTTTTTTTTCTCCCAAAAATGCTGAAAGTATAAAGAAGTTGAATCTATGTTTTATGGGCTACATTAACGTAATTTGACAAGTTCCACTAGCCTGAAGGGTCACAAATATGGTGTAGTATGTGCAGCAGGTACGGTAGGCAGATTTTTTTTTTTGGGGCAGCTTGACAACTCAATTTTACCTTCTTTCCACCTACTTCAAAATTACGCTTCTTTCTAACGTTCTTTTATTAAAAAAGATGCAGAAACGGTAGAAAACTGTTCAGCCGGCACGAAACTTGCATATGGAGGCTGTCCTACGCTTTATTACAATAGAGCTTGAACGCGATTGTGTGACAATACAGAATAGCACTGCTTCACCACATCCTGTGCAATGGTTCCTCACTTCCTGCGAACGACAGCTTCAGAAGACACCGTGAGGTGTGAAAGAAGTAGGGCGTTTATTAAGTTGTGTTCACGCACAGCGGGCATATGTTGCTATATAATCAACGCAAACTGATGGAATAACCCTTTATCTACGGCAGTGATTCGAGCACGGGTCTTTTAATTGGGAAACAGTCGTTCTACCACTGCGCCACTTTCATGGAGTCTCACGCCACTCCGAAACGACGACTCAAGGCACGCTACCGATGACGGCACCACAAGCAGCTTGACCCTGTTGGGGCTTTTCCGAAGCTCGTTCGAAACAGTCCCCCGTTTTGGTATACTCAATCTAGGGAATCCTGTATAAGCATATAGTGGTTTTGGTACATTAACCCGACATTTATTATTCTATATTAGAGATAAGGAGCGACAGTGTCACAGCTACGCATGAAATTTGTTTGATGTACTCATTCGATTCCAATGTTTCTGGCTCGACTGAAGCTTTCTTCCTCTCGTGGTGTGTCGGCCAGCGAGGTCAGTGCACTTGTCATACAACATGGTTTTTCGGTAAATACCAATGCCGCTGACACTAAAACACCCGTGTTACAGGTTCTTTGCCACCATCGTATTACTACGCTAAAGAACATTAAGTTTGCCTTCTTGCCGTTTCTTCTATTTTTCTTTTGGCAAATGCCAAGCATTAACGAGAGAAAGCTCACTGGCGTCAGCATACAAAATGCACGAAAAACACATGCATTCAGGTTTCTCGCTCGCATGCTCTTTACGAGATTCACTCAATTCTATCCCCCAGTTATTCTAGCGCGCTGATAATTTTTCATATCCTTGAAAAAAAAGTAACCTGATGCCGGCTGCGCTTTCGAAGCCGATTGTAATGTGCAAACGAAATTAATGGTAACATAGCGAAAAATGAATGTCTTAAAATTGTAGATATACGATCGTTTTCTTCCGATCGCCTTGTTCAGGCAAAAAAAAAAGAACAAAAAAGTAGCGCTGGACCGACTTTGCTGCGATCAAGATCTGATAAGGGTTGTCCATCGAATCACGTCGGGCATATCTCCCGCAGTTCGGTATCTCATCCGTTGCTTTGCGCGTGGATAACTTTTTCGCGTCGCGGTTATCTGAAATTGCGTTCCTCGCTCGATCAAGTACGTTGGTCAGCAGTTCTCACGTTTGCGCGCAGGCACAGTGAAAGTGGCGTAAGCTGCGAGTCCGTGAAAACGTAACGCCGACGCGCAGTATGAGCGCGCGGGAGACGGGGGATGTTGCACCGCTCCAACCAAACGAAGAACATGGGCTAAGCCTCGGCGTTACGAGGTCGCTTCGTCACTCCCCAATAACCTACGCAGGAGACTTTTCATCGTTTCGCAGAGGAAATGGTTCGTGAGTACGGCTCCACACTTTTCAAGCCATCTTTTCGCCTTGCGTGCATTAATTGGTGCCGCAGAAATTGTGCCGAAAGCTCGTAATGCGCAGTGGGCAGTTATGTACACGTCGGCGCTGTGTTGGTGTATGGTTCCTGCCTTTTGGTTAGTTTCCGCGGCCACTTCAACCGTAATGAAGCACTCATTGAATGTTCCTCTCTTCGTATTTTGGATAATTCGTATATTTCACGTATGCTATTCCTAATTCACTGGGAAATATGCGCCAAGAAATTTATTTGGAATTTTACGCGATGTGACAGTCATCTTTTATCTGGTGAACTGACACAAAGTACGGCAACGTGACAGGATCGTGTGTGATCATTCTCAGTAACCCGTTTAAAGGCAAACGAAACGAAAAACAGTGCGGAGCTTGAGTGCTTTACCAAGAGGATTTTTTTTGTTTATTCGACGACAATTACCAAAATACAATTAGTCGCTACCTCTGACGAATTATCCCCGTGCCCGCAGAGACGCGCTTGCTGACTGCGTGGCTGCAGTCCCATAACCACATATACAAGCAGCCCCGTTGCATGCTGGTAGCACACTTAACGGGCTAGTGTGCGTTTTTCCGAAAAGCATTGATTTTCGCATAGAGAAGGCCGAACGGCAAAACGTGGCTCCGCATTCAGTGGCATGCACTGATTGTTTGGGTGCACGTTAAAGAACCCCAGGTGGTCAAAATTTCCGGAGCCCTCCACTGCGGCGTCTCTCATATTCATATGGTGGTTTCGGGACGTTAAACCCCACATATCAATCAATCAATGCACTGATTGTGGTTAACGCAATTTTGTTTTTGTGTCTCCTGGAATTCACGAGTAGGCCACGAAGATGTGATATCGGGCAGTTTTAGAACAACTTTCTCAATACATTGTGCTAGCGTTGGTAGCCACAGCGCATGTCTCACGCCATCTTTTTGGAAGCTACATTACAAAGTTTTAGAACAGCCCCTTGGGGTGCAGTCGCTGTCTCTGCGCATGCGTCGTAACGTGATTCAACGTTTGCGTTCACAGCCCGCCTGCAGAAAATCCGAAATAGCAGCCTCGTGTGCAGTGCACAAGCGCTGCGTTCGAGGCTACGGTGTCGCTGCGATTGTGCGTTGCGGTTCGCATGAGGGCAAACGCTATTATAAAACACATAGGCTGCCCGCTATGCTGGCGACGCCCGTAGCACCTGCGAACGTTATTATAAATCTCTCTATTAAGCTATAAGAAATTACCGCATCCCTTGGACCCTGATCCAGGATATGCTATTGTAAAATGGTTTGCCATAGAGAAGACTATGGTGTAAATACGAACTCCTTTTACAGGGTGCGCTAAGCGTTGCGTCCGCGTTTGTTGCCACTGCACATACGTGCCTACTAGGCAGTTCGCTGGGGCCTTCTTCTTAGCGTATTTTATGCCGCAAGCCGGCGGCACGTAGGCATTTCTCGAAAAGTTATTCAAATAGCGCGACCTTCTTTTGCTACAAGTTATCGAAACAATTACTACCGTACTCTTACACGTTCCTCCTTTTTATGCTGCTTAGAAGAGTGGCAGTGTTTCCGCGTAAATAGGGTATACATCAACAATCTCCTTCGACTGGCAGCGCCTGTTTCAGGCTTAACGGTTCACTGCTAAGTAACAACGATCGTCAGCGATTCAATTGAGATGCGCTGCGTCGTTTGCAGGTGGCGCAGCAATGCAGTTTTGCGCCATTTTGCCACGCGCTGCACATCCCGCAAACTTTTGCAGTTAACAGTACAATCTCCAAAGAAGCAGTTAGTTTGCACAAATGTCTTCTTTAGTCGTAGAATTTATTACCTGCCGTGTTTGCCACTGCACTTCTAGCGCTCTCAAACGTAAAATTCGCTTGGCCTCAGGAACATTAGAGCGGTAAGAAATAATGTTAAATTTACGAAAGCAACAAACCAGAACAGTTGCCTCGTGTGCGTTGAATTTCGAGAGCTTTGTCACTTTCAATAATGGTGAAGGTTGATCAGGCTACTGGGGTGGCTGTATGATGCCAGAGATAACCACAGGTAATGGCAGGATGATTTTGGTAAAACATACGTGTACACATCCAGTAACATTTTAATACTCGTATTTTATTTTCTATGTTCATAGAATCTGTCTTACGCACAGAGACATAAGGGCTACGACAAAAATGAATAAGACGAGTTTCCTTTTCACAGAAGTTTTCTAGGCGAGAGTATACCAAAATGTAAAAAAAATACATTAGGCTTTGAAAGAAACTCCACTGACCACTCAATTTCCAAGACATGGCTTCCTCACTGTGTGATGTTTGGGTCACGCGGGGCCATTTGCATCTATAGCACCACAAAACTGGCTATAGTGATAGGATCTGTAACATTTCCTTGTCATGCATTCGCAAAAAAAAAGCTAGTGTTGCCTTCGAAAGTAAGAAGAGAGAAAACACGAGTCGAGGATTGATTTCCCTTTTGGGAAAACTGTGCGATTACTTTTCGCCATTACCTATGCTGCGCGAGATCATATTACACTTACGCGTAGGGCATCACAAATTTCATGCGCATAGCTATGACAAAAAAAAAATCACAGTGAATACTTTCCGCGTCCCTGCTCTTCCTTGCATCGATATGCACATAGTTAGTGAGACATTCGAGCATGGCATTCCCATCTCCACACACGTGGTTCCACCTTTCGCACTAGCAACCATAACGGAAGACCCGGAATATTTTGGGGACATTTTTTTGTGTGTGGGTTTCGACTTCCTTCTTACACCACGATCATTCGATGTGCCTCGATCAGTCATTATGGAAAGACAGCACACCAATCCTTTCATGTCATTCTTGCCTCCGCTGTTGCAATATATTTTCCGCATGCATGACACCATCAGAGTACAGCGATAATGAATGAGTTCGATGTTATCAGCATACCGTTTTTGCTTTTATTTGTGCACCTTCAGAATATTTCTTAATTGCATTTCGAAACAGTGTAACACACGTGCTGGTATCTTTTTTGTTGTGTATTTGTTCGGATGCTTCTTGGCTATGTTAAAATGAAACACACATTTGTTGTATTGCATTATGGTTGAGGTAATCAAGAGTGCAGTTCTCAGGCACTTGAAACGTATGCACTGCTTAATGTTGTCTGAGGCAAAATAATTCAGTCTAACATTGCATTTTATTCTTGCAAAACATGATAGATACACTGACATAGTAACTTTTTTTATTAATAATCACTTAATACAACTTTCCATGAACAGATGTATTCGCCTTGGCTCGTTGGTTGAGAACTGTGCCGGAAACGTTCCTTTAAAGTACAACGCATTTTAATGAACTGGACTGTCGTATGCTTTCTAATTCTCTGATTTTATGCTTTCATCTTCACTTGACGGAGCGAGGGAAAACCCACACATAGCATAGCCAGTAGTAGTCTTCTTCCCCATGTTTTTCGAGCCCATTGATGATGATATTAACAAATGTCTTCTTCTTCATTGTTTTCGAGCTCATTGGCGATAGCAATGAAGCAGGCAAAACCAGAAGTACCATAGCCAACTGTGGCTATTGAGTCTGTGCGCGGGTGGAAAACAAGTATTATTCCTTTTGTGATAAGATCACTTTGATGGACAATACGTGCGGACCTTTCTACATTGGCTAGAAAACTAGGCAAACATAAAATCACGTATCAAAGTTCAATGATGAAACAAGCGGCAAAATAGAAAAGGTAAGAAAATGAAAATGAAAGGTAACATAAAATAGAAATTATTTTAAATAAAAAGATCACAGAAGTGCTGAAAAACTAAAGAAAACAGTAAAGAAAGATAGGAGGAATGAAAAAGAAGAGCCCACCAGAATCTTTCCAAGCGGGAAGTCTAGAAAATGAATCCCAGAGAAGGAGGGGGGGGGGGGCATGAAGTAACACGTAAATGTATAGCGTAATGGGGTACGGTGTGGAAATGCTTAATTTTTATTTCTGCTGTGTCAGGTGCTTTCCATAGTGGAGTACCAAGTACACTAAATCATTAAATACGTTTTCTAAACGCAATCAGATTCATTGAACCAAGTACAAGCGATGCCATCACCAAGTTGTGGAACGATGATGTGCGATCCAGTGCCTCCATATACGGGGTGGCTACAAAAAAAAGTGAACGGTTGTGCAGCTCGAGCAGTCGGTTTTACTAGCAGACGCTGCCTGCCACTAAAGAATGCTCTGCACTTAAACAACAACTAGACAGAGCAGCGGCTATGCTATTCCCTTACAAAAATGTTTATTGAAAAAAAACCGGAGTTATTGAGCAACGAGAACAGATGGGATCGAAAATACATGACGGTTCAATTAAAATACCCTTGGGAACATTGTTGACCAGTATTGAAAATTGGCCCATGACTTTCAATTGAAAGCCATCAATGAAATCGATATAGACTTATCATTGAGAGAAAAAGAAATTGCGATGGAAAATATGTTGAGGATCAATTGAAATAACACAAAGACGATTGTTGAGAAGCATTGAAAATTGGCCCAACACTTTCAATTCAAAGGCATGAATTGTTCTTGAATGCGGAAAAAAATAATTATTTTTCACACTCGAGAGTTGTTTCTCGCCAATAATGCGGTAGATAATATGACCATAGGTAATTAGAAAACCATTATTATCACAATCATCTACATCTGCACACCACCCCAGCACTGGACTCGAACGCGGGACTTCATGAACGTGAAGCAGATGGCAGATGTCGGGGTACATATCTACCAAGTGGCTTTTCGCAAACAGTCAGCGCAGCTTTGAACTTTTTCACGCTGATGCATTTGTTTGCGCATGCATTTCATCAGCGAATAGTTTGTAGAGGTTCATGGACTCAATATAATCACGTTGAGCACTTTATGCTCCGACTTCGGTTCGTGGTGCGCCGTTATGCTAGAACGATTAAAGTGTGTTCGTCCGTCGTTTTAGTGCTTCCACGTCAACCGCGGGTGTTTCGCTCACCGAAATTCATTGATACCAGCGTGACGAGACTGTGTTCGGCTGTCGAAACCTATGCATGTTTCTCGCACGTGCGTGTGCTGTAAGAAATTTCGCTTATTTGTGTCGCGAGATACACGTGTGTCAGTGACAGCAGCCCATTCTCAGCTATTTGAGAGAGAGAGAGGGAATAAACCTTTAATATTAACAAATGCACACTGAGCCTTCTTTGGGTGGGGCCCTCAGTCCAGGGCTCCATTGCCTTGCGCGACCCTGCGAGCCCGCTGGACCAGCTGCTGCTGTTCTTGCCGGCGTAAGCTGAGCAATGCAGACTCCCAAGAGGAAGGGGTGGGATTGGGAATGGGAGGAACGCCCTGTGGGGCAGAGCATTCCCACGTGAAGTGGTACACCGTCGGTATCGATCCACAGAAGGGGCAGCTGTTTGAAGACAATGCGTTTTCGCACGTAAACGTTGCACGGATATTTTAGCGTGCATACTGTAACAGTTGCATTTCGAACGCGCGAACTGCCGCGAGCTGCACGCTGGGGCAGCAGCGCCTTTTTAGGATTTCAACGGTAACTTATTTCTGCAATTAGAATTTAGGTGCATTATTTCGCGATATAGTGTGCTTTTTACTAATTTTTATTCTTTAACTGATCCTACTTATAGGGAGTGGCTACATTTGCCTTTATTCAGCATGACACCGCTGTTCAAGAGAATGCCAGAACGCACACCAAGCTCATTTATGACGTAGAAAAATTAGCGGCGGACAGCAAGGTCTCCCTCCGAATAAATAATGCTTCTGCACATCTCTTTCGCGAACGTCAGCGTGCCGATGGGATCAATAAATGGTGCAGAACGAACCTCGAAATCTTTATTGTTACTGCATTCAGTTGCTCTTTTGAAAATGGGGATTTTTATAGCTGGTACATTATCTCCACAGCACTGCACTGGTCGTCTTAGTCGTGGTTCACTGTTTCAAATCCATGCTGGAATATCAGAACTGTACTTAATATTCAAAAGAGTGAGCAAATGTGGGTGACATACGCTCTCAATCTGACTTGTGCACCGGACTTCTGTGTACTTGTTGTTCAAACTCAGTATCAAATTATGCAACCATAATTCAAACCTTGATTTGATTGATATGTGGTGTTTTACGTCCCAAAAATACCATAAGATTGTGAGAGACGCTGTAGAGGACGCCGCGTTCTTTACCTTCGTCATATATTCACGTCACGTGTTACAAAATTTAGTATATGTGGAGCTAGCGAAACAGCCGCGAGCACGCTATGAGCGTGGTATGTTACATGTTCTTACATGAGACGTGTGTCAGCGCTATCTCGTTTGCACCAGTCATATATTTTGTCATTCATTGACGTCACGTAACACCAAATTTTGTATATTTGGAGCTAGCAAAACGGCTGCGAGTGCATCATGAAGGACCCAATATACTCCAATGTAGCATTGGCGCGCGCACACGCTGGGCACAGCGAGACTACGTTAGTAAAACGCGAGCACTCTATAATCTGACGCAAGGTTCGGCCAGCGTTCGTCGGCGCGGCCCGACGGCAGGCAGCGCGAAATGCAGCATGTCGCATTCCGCGCCGGTTACACAGACAACACTGCGTCTCCCTCTTTTGATGACGGAGGGACGCCAGACGCGCTGAAACGCGCATGCGTCAAAGCAACGCAGCGCAGCACGCGGCTGCGAGTATATGGCAGGACCGGCGCCTGGCGTGGCTACGCCGGCTTGGCGCGACGAAATGAACGCCTGCGAGCACGCGCACCGCGTCACGTCGAAATGTATTGGTGCCTTGGCTGGAACATGTAGCCGTGTTCTCACTCGAGACGCATCTCATGATTATCATGTTTCCTCCAGTCACATACTTTCATCACCTAATGCGTCACGTAACACAAATCTTGACGTATGTGAAGCTGGCAAAACGGCCGTGAGCGCATCATCAGTGTGGTATGTAAACATCTTGCTACATGACATGCATGTCATGATTATCATGTTTTAATGTGTCATCTACCTACGTCGTCCGTTCGCGTCACGTAATACCGAGTTTGGTACATATGAAGCTAGCGAAGCAGCCGCGAGCGCATCATGAGCGTAGTTATAGTGATGTTGTTACATAAACATGACACGATATGTTACATAAGCATGATAAACATGACATGCATCTCATGTTTATCATGTTTGCACCAGTATACCTTCGTCATGCATTCAAGTCCGGTAATACCAAATTTGGTATAAGTGAAGCTAGCGAAACGGCCGCCCACTCATCATAAGTGGGGCATGTAGTCATGTTGTTACATAACACGCATCTCATGATTATCATGTTTGCACTAGTCATATTCCTTCGTCATCCATTCTCACACCGTAATTCCAAATTTGGTATATGGGACGATAGCGAAATGGCCGCGAGCGCATCATGAGCGGACATGTGGTCATCTTGTTACACCGCACGCATGCCATTATTTTCATATTAAGGTCTGTCTCTTGTGGTCGTCATGCAATCATGCCATACCATACCAGTTTTGTAATATGTCATGTGAACGAAACTACCGCAAGAACTGCAGGACCATAAAATGAAAATATTGACTATAATGACATACATGTAATGGTTTTCAAGTTATGACTAGTCAAATATATTCTTCATGCAGTCATGTTATGCCATACCAAGTTTGGTATCAATACCATTATTTCAACGGCCAAGAAAGCTAGAAGTTTAGGTGGCTAGATAGATAGATAGATAGATAGATAGATAGATAGATAGATAGATAGATAGATAGATAGATAGATAGATAGATAGATAGATAGATAGATACGCTCAAGGTCACTGAAGTTCGCTAAGAAATGCCTCATATTAAAAAAAAAAACGCCAGGCCTGCGGAAAGGCGCAGCACAGTCACAGCGAAAGCTAGAAGAGCGGCGGTTCAGACTTTTTCTAAACACTGATACGTAACTCCTGCAAACACACTTGCTGTGTACTCACTACGGTTTTAACAAAAAAAAAAGTTTTTGGGTAGTAGGCCGGTATTCGCTACGCCATTTTTGTCAATTATTTGAGAAGCCTGGTATCCGCTAAACCCTTTCAAGGAATTTTGTGCCAATTGTTCAAGCAGTGGCTGGTGGCGATTATGAATTATGCCATAGGTGGGTATGCGCCACAGTTAATAGGGGATCAAGAACAAGCTTTTGTAATGAGTTGAAGCATTGGATGACCCACTCGTTACGCAATTGGGCGGGGCAATTGCCTGCAAATTATGCAAGGCTAGATCCACCGGCTACCTACTACATCCTTAACCTTAACCTTCGTTTCGCTATTCGCATTGTGTGACACCTGGTTATTCTTTGGCCATTCTAAAACGCTTTAGTACTCATTTACGCGATTACTTCTCTGACATCAAGTCTGCTTAAAGCAAGCCCCAGTGCGTCCTTAGTACTAGGTTTTTTTTTAATTTTGTGTGAAGTGGTTACAGACACTGGCGGTGGCGGCGGCGGCGGCGGACAACTACTGCGCCGCGCATGACCCGAATTGTGTTCTCATAACAGCTTTCGCTGAAAAAGTTCGCTCGTGCCCATGCGTAACTGCGGTTCCAGTAATTTCAATTTCAAGCCATGCACAGCTGAATGAAAGTATGAAGGAATTGTCCAATGTCAGGGGGCCCCAGTTACGTGCTAACATGTTCTTCAATGCTACAGCAAAAAGCATGAGAGCGTTGGAAATAAGCAACACGCACAGCAAAAAAAAAAAGAGGGGGGAGGGGAACCTCAAGCTTCGCTTTCAAGAGTTGAACGCGATAGCGAAATCCGGCTCCTAGTTCGCCATTCAACCGCGAAGTGCATACTCATTATTATGTTTTGTTACATACACACACACACACACACACGCACAGTAGGTCTAAAGCAAGAGTCGCATGGCCTCTGAGATACACGCCGCGCGCTCGCCATCTCAGAGGCCATAAAGAGTCTGAAAATGGCTTACAGGTGGCAGCACATTGTCTAGCGTTTGCTGTTTGCTTGATCAACGCCTCTGGAAAGGCATGATATGTTTTCCCCTAGATGGACATAGTTGTCTTTTTTTGAAGCTGTTTGAAAGTTCCTGTGTGTTTTTAGCGGTGATAGCTGAACTATCCTGGCGGTTTCAGACGTAATTTGAGGCCTCTCAAATGCGCCTACAAATCGCCGGATGGGCTTGTTTTCGTAGTGACACCTGTCGAACAAATGCATTAAAGGGGCCCTGAAACACTTTTCAAGTAACCATGGAGTGAGTTCACTAGAAGTGCTCATTGCCTCACGAATTCAACGCCGCAAAAGTTTTAAAAATCCGTACAGTGCGGACGAAGGTTTGTCGCATGCTGCAATTGCATTCTCTCTTCTCTCGCCCCGACGAAAGCGCTGGAAGCTAACTAGAGAGGGGTGACAGGAGCAAAAAAAAACAAAACAAAAAAAGAACTATGCCACCTGTGTTTCATGACCTTGATCACCCTTTGCTTCTTTTTTTTTCGAATGCGCGCCTTCTCAGTGTGATCACGTGCCCACGCCTGGACAAGTAGCGGCCTCCCGCGGCAATCTCTGTAGTGAGTTTTTCGCTCACGGACGATTTTTCGCTCACAACCAACGGTGTCAACGCCGATGGCGGAATTCCTGCGACACGAGCTCTCTAACGCTATCGCGGTAATAGTGGCAGCAGGAATGTTGCAATTTTATGACATTCTAGCATTCCCTCGTAGTATTTCCATTCCCTCGTAACCATATCATTGAGTAATATGTGTGGTGATGGAAAAAGTAGCCTTAAGGGTTGGTTTTCCAGCATTCAGCCAACATTGACCACTGTCAGAAGGGAGGCGAGGGGGGGAGGGGCTCTGCTTCTCCTAACTTTTTTTCAGTGGAAAAGCTCGCGCCCCTTTGCCCCACTCCTTCCTCCGGCTGATACGTTAAGAAATTCTTCATTCTCAAATTCACTACGCAAGACATGGTGACAAACGCGTATAAATAAATTAGGCAACAGACGGGTGGTCTGAATGGCCCCAGACCCCCTTCCTTTTCACCTCTCACCCGCAAGGGCTTCAATCGTGTTAGAACAAGCGCCCATTTCAGAATGGTATGCGGTGGGGAAGCAGGACCAATCTAAGACAAACCTGGAGTCTTCAAACTGATTGACTAATACTGCCTATCACTTCTTTGCGCCACGCCAATGATAATTTATAAAAAAAATAAATTACTTCGCCTATCTTTACTGATCGAATGTTGACGATTGTTTATTCATTTTCTTCCTCCCAGTTATGCTTAAGCAGGAATGAAATCTACATCTTTACCCTGTTCTTTCGCTCATATTTGTTTATTTATTCGGAACGCACTGATGCAGTTCATATTGACGTAGGACGCTTACAGATCGTTTACAACATGTTCGGTTTAGTTATCATTGAAGCCGCGATGTTCCTCTTAGATAGTTTACTGAAAACGAATTTTATGTTTTCGGCCCCGATTAACAAATAAATTCTTTCAAATCTCCAAGCCTGGATATTAAAAGGTGTGGCTCCATGGAGTTTCCATTGTATCTGTAAATAGAAAATGTGCCAAGCAAGCTGAAACAGTTACGTAAAAGAATGGATAGCTCTTGAAACAATCAGCAATACACAAACGCAAAATAGACCATAACAAAACTGCTTCTTTGCACACATGCTTTAAGCGTGGTTGTAGTCTTTTCTTTTTTTGCCCCATGTCCTTAATGCTCCCTGAACAACCGTAATTCTCTGCCGTTCCCCCGACCCACATGTTCACATGTTACAACAGATAAACGTAGCACTAAGCAAAGAGAGCATCATCTGCGCCAGTTTTCTCGTTCAAGTAACGGCTTCTAGTGTGCCTCTCTTCCATCTTGCTGCCTATTTACCCTAACGACGTGACCTGTCCACTTAGCTTAACGGCCACTCGGGCTGCGTGAACGACGCTAACCCACAACGTTTCTTTCTGTTCTGCAACAGCTTCTTGCAGCAAGAACACTGGCTGTTTCGGTGAGCTCAAAAGTTTTGAATGCTTGACCATTTTTCCGACGACTTCAGCGAAACTGTTGTCGTGCTCTTGCCGCATATCTGATAGAGAAAGTAAATACGAATGCTCCTTACATCATGCGATACATATTAAGAAATGTAAGTAAATTTTTGTTGTAGTTTAACAAGTAAAAGATAACTTTTTTTAAAAAGGGATGCTAGGCTTCGTGCTTGTAACTCCAAGAATTTCAAGATTTTTGTGTAAATTTTTTGTGACGCAAGACTTGAATCCTTAACCCGGAACCACAACACAGTTGTTCGATTTCCACACGAACAGCCTGCATTTTTCATGGGAGGTAAAAGATGAACGAAACAAAGGCATGTGATCTTGGTGCATGTTCATGAGTGATTGGAAGCCCTGCACTACAATGCTAGGGTATGATCAGTGAAAATTAATAATAAATCACAACAATAATAGGTGGAGACACTTGCACAGACAAGGGTAGAACAGGACGCACAACAACGCTCATTGAGCCCTGTAGTGGAATGCTGCCTTTCTACGGTGTAGTCTTTCTAACGGAGCATTCTTATCTGCTGACTCTTACACAGCGGAAATCAGGTGCCTATACATGACACTGTACACTTTGGACAGGGTGTGCAGCATTGTATTTGTGGTGGTCTGCCTTGAGGCATAAGTGGCTATAGTGTGCTGGCAAAAAACACGGCGAAAGCTACTTTGATTTCTTTATATAGAGTAGTAAAACAAGAAGTCTGAAAACCATCTCGTCAACCAGTCAGAGCCCTTTAGTTTGCCATTATGTGATTCTTCCCTCAATAGGCTCTTCTCAAGAAAATTTTCCTTAATTGAAGAAACACCTGTTGATATTGATCTCTGCCAATAATAAAGGCAAATCCATGGCCACATGTACGCTGGACACCACCTCAGTTAATGCGCGTTTCTACTATACGTGTATAATCAATGCCCTTGGTGTCTGCTGTAAAAAGCAGGATTCTTTTGCAGATTCTTTTGCAGCAGATTTTGCAGATTCTTTTGCAGGAGAATGTTGCTGGGCCTGTTGGTACATGCTTGAAGAAACGAAGAAACCAGCTTATGGACGCGTACTCAAGAAGAGAAGACGACACACACACGCCGAAGCGTGTGTGGGGCCCCGCCATGGTGGTAAATGGTACTGGACTGCTGACCAGCAAGTCGGGAGATCGAATCCCGGCTGCGGCGGCTGCGTTTTCGATAGAGGCGAAAATGCTGTAAGCCCGTGTGCTCAGATTTTGGTGTACAATAAATAACACCAAATGGCCGAAATTCCCGGAGCCCTCCACTACGACGTCTTTCATAATCATATGGTAGTTTTAAGACGTTAAACCCCACATATCTATCAATCAATAGAGCGTGTGTGTGTCGTCTTCTCTTGTGTATGCGTCCCTAAGCTGGTTTCCCCATTTCGTCAAGTCGTCCTTTCTAAAAGTATTTGTGCCAAGGTGCGAGTGAGAATTGGCTGACTTTATGCAACAAATGGGCGTGTAATGTCAATTGTTGCTCATATACTACTAGTGAGGGATTCATCTGTAAGCTTCATCACTCAATCGAAACATTATGTTGAGGCTTCCATAAGTGTGCTAATTTGCGCTTCACATCTTATACTTCTTTGTTCATCCTGAAAAATAAAGATGTTTCGTGCTGTTGAAACTATGCTGTTTTCATTAGAAATATTTGGTTGAAGTATCCAAGGGACAGTTCCTGTCATCGCTGTACGTACTTTTTTTATGGTAGAAAATCTAACACGATTTTGACAATCACACTAACGTTTAGATTTTCTACAGGTTTGTTGCATCGAGTTGAATTTCATTTTTTTACGAAGCATGCAGACATTGTTTAATGCAGAAAACATTCTAGTTGTGACAAGGTAGCATAATATGCAGAATAGGGGAATCCATATTCAATAACAATATCGCATATCGTAATGGACATGCTCAGAGCACACGTGAGACATCTTGTTCGCGCACCTGCCCATTATCTAGCCTCACGGCCAGAAGACCAACGTCGTCCCTCGTTTTGCCAGACAGTCTTGTCATATCCTACACGCATACCCACAGGATATACCACTCCATCTATAATTGCAACTCCCCCATCGTTTATAAGGCATCCACTGGCTCAACTCACGGTGCCAGGCATACGGTTAAAAGCCCGGCTCTCGTCTCCAGCGCTAAAGCAGCTTTCCTTTCTCTTGTTGTATGAAAAGTAAAGTGAGCATAACCATCAATATACTGATGTTTCAACTAAAGTGGATGAGTCTGCAGGGTCGGTGATCTGCAACAGTGACAACGACGAAGATTCGGTTGTCTCACCAGGCGTCATCTACAGCTGCGTGACGTGCTGCTCCTCGTAGCGCAGTTAAAGTTGTTAAACACCAAGAAGCAAAGAAATGGGGCGTGTTCACAGACTCTAAGGCAACACAACACTGTTGGGTATTCACCTCACGCCGGGAAACTCATGAACAACTAGTGCTAGAAATTAGAGAGCTGCTTCATCAACTCTTCGGTGAAGGACACAAAATTATGTTTCAGTGGCTTCCAAGTCACTGCGGCATATTAGGCAAAGAACCTGTCAATGCGGCTGCTGAATCAGCGCACCAAGACGGTGAAAAATCTATTGCATTTTCAAAAACTGATGCTGCAATGAAAACCCAAAAAGTTGCTCAAGAAAAAGCAGAATCCCTGTAGAACACTGAGTGCATACGGCACACGCGACTGCATAAGCTGGACTTGGCTTCCGTCTGGACTCTCTCGACTTCAGACAATGTTACTTTGCCGAATGTGGCTTGGTGTCACTTTCATCAATGTTTTCACCTTCCTAATCGTCATGGAAGACAGTGCTGCTTGTGATCATTGCGGCAGCGAAGAAACAGTAGAGCATGTTCACTGTCACTGCCTTCGTTAGAGCGTGCAAAAGCGGCAGCTTCCTCCTGCGTTAGCTCGCCTTGACGAAGGACACATGTCAGAACAGTCAATGCTTGAAAGTCGAAGTGATTTGTCTTCGCACTGTAAATTAGTGAAGGCCATATTGAACTTTTTGCGTGGTAGTGGCCTATTGAATAGGCTGTAGCAGCCCAGCTCACTTCCTTTTCTTTTTCGCGCGTCTATTTTACTCTTCGCTTTCTTTCCCATAATTCTTTCCCATTCTCCCTTCTCTTAGCGATATCGGATATCGGAGCAAACCGGATGCTTCGATATCTTGTTAACCTCTCTGACTTTCCCTCAATTTATTGTCCCTCTCTCTCTAATTTTGTAACATTCATCTCGAATAGCACGCAGTCTCGTTGTATAAGGCATGATCCAGTCGCGCTCTGCACGTTCTAAAGAAGCAAAATAGCCCTTCTAAAAGCCTACACATTCCTAGTGCAATGAAGCTGGGGTCAATGCAGCCATACTCTTACATAAATGGGCATCTTGATGGCATATACTTGTAGTCTTCAAATATCTGAAATGGCATATCAGAGAACTTGAAAAACGGTAAGCAACAGACCTATTTATTCTTTAAAAGGACCATCCAATGCTTAAAAACATCGGTTCCAACTGCATAACTCGTAGTGGCGCTCGCCTGAACTACTGCGAGCGGAAATGACGCCGGAAGGTTGCCGGCTAATGATTGGATAAGTGTGTTTAGAAAAAAGTGGTTAACGATTTAGAGTACTAGGTACTCTACTATAGGAGAGCATAAAGCCGTCCCGTTAACTGCATAAGCTAGATGGAAAACAGTAAACGTTCATTAACAGCAGCTGTGTACTATTGCTGGGCCGAAACAGTTACGGTGGTGCCTGCTGTATGTCCCAATACAAAAACCTTCACAGTTAGTCTACTCGCAAAATCGGGGGTGCTATGAATCACATCACGAATGTGAATATTCTTTCAATCGGTATTGCACCGTTCATTGAACACTTCAATTCCAGCGCACACTCTTTAACCTATTGTTCGTGTTTCTAGCTTCCAATGAAAGAGAGGGAATAAGTTCCTTTTCTAAGTAGCGACCATCAAAGTTAGCTACAATCAAACAATTGCGCAAGGGCACTGTGGATGCATAAAAAATGCCGGAGCCGTAGAAACGTGGGCAAGTGAAACTTCATGTATGCGTGCTTTCTCTGCTATTCCTTCCTTTGCTTCTCTCTATCGCATAACTCAATGCTCCCTCCTAGCTGTATAGTTCTTCTATTACGTAAATGAAACTACAGTCGGCGTGCTGGGCGGTGCAACACTTCTGCTGCTGTAGGCGACAAATACGCGTTTATGCGTTCACATCTAGGGAATCAATGAAATGGAGCAACGTGATATAAAAACTCACGTCACTCAAGGATCGCATTGCTATGTCAGAAACGGCTGATCACCAACATGCTTGCATTCGAGAGCATAAATTGTTAGAAAACTGCATCATGCATATACGCAGGTGACAGCAGCACCTCTGAAGGCAGGATTCCTCTGTGCTCATCGGCGTCAGGCTCTTGGCCTGGCAGGTCGTCCTCTGATCAGTGAGTTATATAAGGTTGGCTTATAATGAAACATAGAGGAAGAGACGAAGTGGTGAACTACCCCTGGAAGAACGTCTGTCTACTATATTTAGAGGAGTGGATATAGAACTAACACAGCCATAAAGACAGAAATGAAAGAAGGATGATGGAACTATCTGCTGCAAGATAACTTAAAGCATTATGCAAGCATTCACCCACTAAGTATTCTTTTCCTTCCTGAATTCATTGTTACCTAAGTGAATGAATGTATTCTATGAAGCATTTTACATTGTCGTTTTATCTTATTGATATCCTAAGGCACATAATGAACGTAACATTCAACTTCCGCTCACTTTATTTGAAAATCCGTATTTGACCGCACTGTCTTCTACAGACATTGTAGACTTAGTTGTCGTCGTCCCTGCTTACGCTTCTTCTATTATCTACCTTGACATCTTTATTAACCAGGTCACGTGTTTTTAGGGTATTCCGTAGCTTACACTATAACAAAAGCTGTTTTCTTTGTACTATATACTGACTTAACAGAAGCTGATGCTGTACCACACAGCGCGGATATATCACTCCTTAGTACCGGTGGAAGAAGACGACGATGCTCTGAAGCACTGCCTGCGTTAGATCAGTTCGTAATGTTTTGCTATTTGTAGGGGCGAAGCTCCTCAAAGCGGCACCCGTTCGTCCCTCGTAATACGTAACATGTTTTACGCTTTGACCTCCGAGGGGGTGCCGGTGGGAGATTTCTCCTGTGCGTTGTTGAACATTAAAAAAATCGCAGCGTTCGCGTTAACTAAAAGCCAAATTCTTCTGTCTCTCATTCCCCATTAGCAGGCATTGGCATGTACATTGAGCAGTATCTGACAAGAAAAGGTTGCAACGTTGTACTTGCCGGACGTAACCTCCTTTGTTTCAAAAAGGTTTAGCGAGCGTTGAGCCGCAGTGCCATGAATACAGTGAACTAGTATATACCATGAACTCGAGGTGGTTAAAGGTGGGAAGTAGACACGAAGCGCCAGCCGTAAGAAAGTCTGCGTGTGCCAACTCTCGTTTAGTCCTTGGAATGTCTGCTGGATGGCGGTGCTTCTATATGCGGAATATATAATGAAAAGATGCGAGATTGATGTACTTGGAGTGTTGACTAGATGGACGAATGGACACACAGACAGATGCATGGACGGACGCACGGATGGCTGCATGAACAGATGGACGCATGGCCGGACGCACGGTGGATGCATGGACGAGCGCATGGACGGACGCATGGATGGACATGCGGACGCACGTACAGACGCACGCACGGTCGGGCGGATGGACGCATGGGTGGACGCATAGATGTATGCACGGACGGACAGAAGCAAGAACGAATACACGGACGGATGCTTCGCCCCACTCTCCATCATCCACCCCGTGGATATGCTGCCATTTTTTACCATTCTAACGGTTTGTATCACTTGTTTTTGCTTCCTACTCACACCGTGACGACCTGGAGGTCCCCACCCACCTGGAAAAGTACGTCAAACGGACTTCTAGACGGCCCGTGTCTTACACACCACGGCACGGAACATCACCGCCAGATGCACTCAACGCCGCATCTATGGCAGTGGTGGCAACTACTACTCCTGGAGCCTCTGTAGAAGGAACTACAGACCATGGCCCTGCGAACATGAGACTACGGAACGAACAAGACGGCTCCCATCCCTCGGATGAAATTGCAGAGGATATGGTGCAGACATCCTTCACAGTTGTATCCTACAAGAAAAAAGGGGTACTGGCGTTTCTGTTATCTTCAGACCTACCACGGAGGCAGGAAGCTTATGGTAAGTTAAGCCTCACACTTTCGCATCAGCCGTTGTAACGTCGCCTCAAGTACTTGACCATCACCTCAACAAGGACGGAAGTCTGATGGTCATAGTGTCAACCCTGCCGGCTGCCAACTGTCTACTAACAGTGACTGAATTAGCAGGCGTAGCTGTGGTAGCCCGGGTCCCATACTATTACATAGCGAACTATGGCAAAATACAAGATGTCCCTCTGAGTTACTCAGATGAAGACTTGCAAGACTATCTATTTGATCAGGGCATCGTGTCGTCAAGAAGACTCAACACTTACACGCTCGAAGATGGCGGCAAGGTGAAAGAAGTACGTCATCGATCCGTTATTTTGGAATTCGCCAAGAATTCACCACTACCTAAACAAGTTACGCATGGGTTCTGTAGCTACACCGGTGGCCGAGTACGCCGGGGCTGCTACACAGTGTTATAAGTGCCAGAGGCATGGTCATATATCGAGACATTGCGATGGCCGGGTGCGCTGCAAAGTCTGCGCTGGTCTTCATTCGAATGAAGAGTGTACCTCAAGAACACAACCTAAATATGCTACTTAGGTGGTCCCCACCCTGCTTCATATGAAGGGTGGGTTAAAAAGACGACTGCTACATTTGCACTCTCATCGGAGCAAGCACAAAGAAAACCGAGGCGCCATGAACCACCGCCTAATCCAGAAATTGTATTTACGAATATGAAAGACTTTTTCTAGGAAAGGTTGTCACAGAGCCGAAAGGCATCTCGTGACACGTACGCTAATGTGACGAAAAAGAAAAGCGTGAAGCCGACTGGCACATCGCATCTTTCAAAACCACCACAAAGCGTCTCAGAATATTAATCGGTGGAGTACAGCCATCACCAGTCTCAGACACCGAAATACGACAGAGGGATCTTCGAAAGGCAACAACACGGAAACACAGACCAAGATTTTGCACGCATACTGAATTCGATGCTGTTCACAGCTCTCAAAGCTGTTGTCCGCGCAAATCCTTTGTCAAGAAATATCCCAGAGGTAGAAGCAATTCTTACAATGGAATCGTTGGTGTCGACGTCTTACGCTCCGCAGGGGCGTTCTCCCTCGCAGTAGTAATCATAGCTTCCCCAACGACATCTTCACCTGAACTGACCATTCACAGAATTTTCCGCACATGCACCATTATCCCAATGGAACACTCGCGGCTCAACTCGAAGCTTTCAGACTTCTGGCGACTGGTGCGAGAATACCAATTCCCATTCATCGTCATTTCATAATCGGGCATCAACCCAAATTTTAGAATGAACGAATCACTCAAAGCGACCTGACGGAATAAGCAGATTAGTCATCGGCTTTCGTAAAGACATTCAAGCATCCACGATAGACATCCCGCCTCACTGCGACAACGAATGTGTGTGTGCTATAACAATAATAGGTAAACAGGAATACACAGGAGTAAACCTGGAACCAGGCAATCCTTTCGACGCTTCAAGGCCTGAAAAATTGATTTCAAGGACACCTTCCCCGCACATCAATTGTGGAGACTTCAATGCCAACAATGAAATTTGGGACAGCTCACACACTTGTGGAAAAGCTAAGCTTGCAAAGCTGCTTTCAAAACATTCAATTGAACCCCTAAATGACGGCAGCATCACCTACCTACGAGGCACCACGACTACCAGCCGCATCGACGTGACCTTCGTAACAAGTTCAGTCGCTCGCAACTTAGACTGGTGCACCTCCTGGGAAACGCGTGGAAGTGCTTACTATCCAATTATGATATCAGCTGCTGGTGCAAATGTGACATCAAGGAGAACCATCATCTGCGAACCATCATCGGTGAGTCGAACAGGCGCACATCACCTGGCCATGACGAAGTAACCTATGAAGCCATTGCAAAGCTACCCCACGCGTCCTGCCTACGACATTTAGAATATTATAATTCCTCCTAGATGTCTAGAGTGGTCCCCATTGAGTAAAAGCTGGCGAAAATAGTGCCCATTTTGAAACCTGGTAAGCAGTCAACAAGTACACACTTTCCCGGCCTGTCGCCCTACAGAGTTGCGTTGATCAACTCGTGGAGCAAATGATTCACAAATGATTGACATAGTTCCTAGAAAGCCGCAACGAATTTCCTCAATAAAGAATTGGTTCCGCCAAGGCAGGTAAGCTATCGACAATGTCATCGCACTTGTCTCTTCCCTTGAAATGAACCTCTGCGCAGTTAGAATTTCGACAGCCGTATTTCTTGACATCAAGGCACCTTTCGACTCAGTCTTTCACCATGCCATTGTCGCAAACATGGGCGATTCTGGCCTAGGAGGGAATCTATACAAATTGATTGAGAACCATCTAAAAGAGTGCAAAATATATATGAGCACTCCAAATGGTCTCACACAGTTCTATACAGTAAAGAAGGGTGTACCCCAGGGTGCTGTGCTCAACCCGCTCTTTTTCAAGCTTACCCTGATACACATAAAAAGTCACTTTTTGAGGAGTACACAATTTACGCCAATGGCATCTGTATATGGATCACTTCAAGGTCACGTTACGACACCAAGCAGCGACTTCAAAAAGCTTTACTGAACATCTCCACATCTCCACGTGTCGCCCCGAAGCATGCACTTTTCACCAGACAAGGGCACAGCCATTGCTTTCACGAGAAAGAAAAGAAAGAAAATGAGCAAGTATGCACTACTCTTCGGTGGACGGGTGCTGACCTATGTATGGCCTCAAATATTTCTGGGATTCATCATCGACAGACATCTTTCCTGATCTCCTTAGGTAAACAAACTTTGAACTAGAACAGTAGCAGCAACTCAACTCTTCAAATTCATGGCTGGAATACAATGGGGATGTAGATGCCACTCAGTGGTACTGCTTCAGAAAGCATACATTGAAGGAACATACCGCTATTGTTTACCGGTGCTTTACCAATTATCCCCAGTAAATAAGAGAAATTTGGAAGCCATACGCAATAGCTGCCTACGAATATGTCCAGGGCCCGCAAAGAGCTCATCAGCATTAGGAAGTGTAGAAGATATCTCCCACTGGATGTCATCTCTATCCAAAAAACAATGCGTACTCATCTTCGACATGTATTACAAGGTAAAAAGCATTTACTGTGCCGAGTTCACTTAACGCACATCAATACTGCGTTTGGCCAAGCTGTGCGAATGCTTCAACTCTCCCCTGTTGTGAGGATTCGAGAAAAAAAACGACAACGACGAAGGTGCGGGACAAGGCACGTGTGATTACGAGTGTGAGGATTCCAGAAAAAACGACTACGACGAAGGTGCGAGACAAGGCACGTGCGATTACGAGGCAACTGTGCGCCAATCAGCTGATGACTTGCAGTGGCCCATAGAGGTGGTGTGCCACGATTGGGCCACGTATGATCTTCACGTGGCAGTAGGCTTTGTGGCTGCGGACGAGCCGGAGCAGCGGCAGACGGGAGACAGCGGGCCGAAGCGTCGGACGCAGGCGATCCAGGTTCCGGCCAGGGAACGCGGCCGTCCGCGCTGCTGCCGTTCAACCAGCAGCTGGGGCGGCATTACCGGCACGAGTACTGCATCTCGGGGCGCGGCCTGGCCTGCTGTTCTCTTTCTTGCTGAGGGCATCGCGGATCTCGGCGAGGCCGTTCGACACAGCGATGAACGTGGCCTGGCTAATGGTCACGGTTGCGTCGAGCATCGCGTCTCGGCGCACGCTCTTCGCTGGACAGGCTGGCCATTCCCCGCATGGAGCATCGCGTCTCCGATGCAGGTTGACTGCTCCGTAGTCGCCCCCACGCCATCAAGCGCCGGTGTCACCAGAGCGTCGCACATCGGGGACGAGCGAGACGTTCTGCCGGGCGAGACGCGGGCGTGTGTGCGAAGGACCACGGAGCCGGGCGAGGTCCAGGGTGACCGAGGATCCAGGTGCCAGGGAAGTTGCTGGCTGAATCGAGGATCGCCAAGCGGTGCCGAGTGACGCGCCAGACTCGAACGTTGGCCGCGAGCTCATGAGCTGCAGTGTGCACCCGAGGGTGCCTGACCAAGGCGAGGAACGCCGGTGACTGAGCTGCCGCACCGCAGCTGGGGCGAGCAGCATTTCAGTATGGCACAGATGGTGCTGTGCTGGCCCGAACCCGCACGTGAAACCATTACGCCCGGGCGGTGCTAAAGAGCTCAAGGGTTGAGGCCACGAAGGCAGAGGAAGCGGTGCGCCGCTCCAGAGGGCGAGTTCCTGGCAGCGTTCCTGAGTCGGACTAGGGACCCGTACGTGTCGGCCAGGTCGAGCTCCGGTGTGCCTGTTTGGGGTCGAGTTTGTCGGCCTGTACAAGGTCCAAGGACGGGGCCTGCTGAACGGCTCCTGCCTGGGTGCAGTGGCCGGGAGCAGGTTCGGGGGCGAGGCCTACCGGGTGTGGTCCTCGTGAGCCGTGGCCTGATCCTGGACCTCAGGAGTTGCGACCCTGACTGCTGGGTTGGCCGCGACGTCCGACTCGACAGCGCTGCACACGGTAGCGTATCCGTGCGCCGTCAGCCGTTCCACCCATGTCACGAAATAAATTGTTCATGTTAATCCTTTCTCATCCGCTATAAGCAAATATAGTGACGAACGTCCGTAACCGTCACACCTGCTAACCAGCCACAAAAAGTAATGCCTGCAACATTTGCTCCCTAGACATTTTCACCTCTAACTATAAAAAAGTTGTATTTGGCATCGATGGGGCAAAGAGATGAAAGTCACAGGCTGCGCTGATACAGACTACTCTCCTCTTCTCAGCCGAGAGCTGTGCTCAGTACTCGCATATTTTCACCGACGACTCAACCACTCAGGGGACTTCCGCTAATGGACTTTATATCCCTTCTACAAGACTAAGCTATCCTGTCGACTGCAACGGAAGACATCCTCGACAGCAGTAGAACTTCATGGCATCAGAGAAGATGCCCTGTACATCTTGCGCCAAACGCCGGACCAATGGGTAGTTTTCAACTACTCCAAGGGACCGGATAATGTTGAACCTCCTAAAGAAAGTGAACTCTCACCCCGTTTCATTCGACATAGTATACCTACATCACCTGGCTGTTACCGCAGGGACCTCTATCACATTTCAATGGATACTGGCTTATTATGAGATTTCCGCCAACGAAAAACCAGATGAAGCAGCGCGCGAAGGTCTTCGACACCACAATTACAGACGAACTTATTTCACTATAATAGATGTTGCTCAGATGGCTAAAAAACTTGTGCTTGAAGACAATAAGAGACGCTGGAAACTTCCGACACATCACTATGCCTTTCTTCACTCAATCAACCTCTATCTGACATCAAGACTCTCATTCCAAATTCATCGCCATCTGGAAACGCTATACCATCGTCTACGTCTAAACAGTGCCTATGTTAATAGCCTACGGTACCACTTCGGTCAGTCAGCGAGTCCGTACTGCAACAACTGTGGCTCCATCAAAACTGTGGAACATATATTGTTTAAGTGTAGAGCGTATGCTGATGAGCGGGCGCTTCATGAACATTGCATGCATTCTATAACCGAGAGAACTTTCTCTTTTGACTGCGTATTGGGACCTTTAGCCTGCCACACTTTACAGATGCGTGCTATATAACTTTTGTTTGCGTACTTAGGCAGCATCGGTCAGCTAGACTAGCTTTAGCTGTACTTTGACACCATGAAAAACGATCAACGCGTGTCCTCATTCAATGGTCAAAGAACTAGCGTTTTTCTTTCTTCTTTTATTCTATCATCTATATTTACATTTGTGTCTTTCTCTCTCCCTTTCTGTTCCTATTGTTACTTTGAGTCCTCAATCCCATTCCCCACGCAGGGTAGCAAGTAAGCGATTTTTATATGCTGGCTAAATTCTCTGTATTTCAATAAAGAGCTCTCTCTCTCTCTCTCTCTCTCTCTCTCTCTCTCCTTAGTACCACGTGTATTTTAGTATTAGCGTTAGCCAGGGGCATTTTTTTGAGTGCAACATCCTACAACAAAATGAAAATGTGCGAGGCGATGCAAGATAGGCACCGTAAAAACAGCTGCTTCCAACATTGCACACTGAATTCAAAGGCATCAAGTAAAAAAAAATCAGGTGACCTGCAGGCACGCTGCCTTATCATCAAGATATTCTGATCATTTCTGTGCTGCCTCACTCTTTTCTTTCGCCAAAAGCAGGTAACCACTTCTGATAGCGGAGCCGTCAAATATTTTCCTTACGCCGGCTAGGGCGAATTGAAACCGACATGATCACAAATCGCCAGGTACTCTCTGCGTCGTCGTCTTCTTCTCATTCTTTTCTTGGTGTTCTGTTTCACTCATTAAAACACGTGTGCGGAAGGGCAGGTGACAACCGTGACTGGCGACAGGAAAGAACGAGGAAAGAGAGAGAGAAAAAAAGAAAGAAAGCAAAAAGAATCGTATCATAGGCACGGAATAAATGATGATGAGGGAGGAGAACAATTCGTCAATCCATCCCTGCTTTCGTCCATGCGTCCATCCATCCGTAGTGCGCCCGTTCGTGCGGCTGCTCGTGCGTCCATCTGTGTGTGCGTCCTTCAGTTTGTCGATGTTTCTGTCTGTATGTCTGTACTTGCGTCTGTCCTTGCGTCCTGCCCCGCCACGGTGGTCTAGTGGCTAAGGTACTCGGCTACTGACCCGCAGGTCGCGGGATCAAATCCCGGCTGTCGCGGCTGCATTTCTGATGGAGGCGGAAATGTTGTAGGCCCGTGAACTCAGATTTGGGTGCACGTTAAAGAACCCCAGGTGGTCGAAATTTCCGGAGCCCTCCACTACGGCTTCTCTCATAATCATATGATAGTTTTGGGACGTTAAACACTACAAATCATCTGTCCGTGCGTCCAGCCCCGCCGCGGTGGTCTAGTGGCTAAGGTACTCGGCTGCTGACCCGCAGGTCGCGGGTTCGATTCCCGGCTGCGGCGGCTGCATTTCCGATGGAGGCGGAAATGTTGTAGGCCCGTGTACTTAGATTTGGGTGCACGTTAAAGAACCCCAGGTGGTCAAAATTTCCGGAGCCCTCCACTACGGCGTCTCTCATAATCAAACGGTGGTTTTGGGACGTTAAACCCCACAAATCAATCAATCAATCAATGTCCGTGCGTCCGTCCGTTAATCTGGTCAGCACTTCAAGTACCACCATCTCGCTTTTTTTATCATATATTCATCATATACAAGTACCGCCGTCCAGCGGATATTTCCACGGCTAAACGAGAGTATGTAGCACAAATCTGTTGTCAGCACTTTTTTAACACCGAGAGCGGGATAAAAACGCCGCGCTACGTTTTTCGTAACATGTGGACATGCGGATATGTGCCCGAAAGCGGGTATGTGCCATTGGTTGGTGGGTGTGTGCCACGGGTTACGCACTATGACAACAAGGGAGACACAAGCCACGTCATAAGAAGCTTCGCCCCTAGAAGAACCATAGGGACAGAAAGAAAAAAAAATTGGCCCGAATATTCATGTTACACTGTAAATGCCGTTGCAAGACGATGGTCTTGCGTCTGAAGAAAGTGAACAAAACGTTTATTTGATGTTTTGTGCAAGAAAATTGGTGAATGGTATTCTGAAGGCGCTGCGTTAGAGTGCCTCGACCGTGTAACGGAGGCGAACAAGCGCATCCAGGCACGTTATACTCGAGCGCCATCTCGCAGTTATCTTCGAAAACGAAGGCGTGCGCGAGCGCGGAGAAAGATGCGCGCTAGTCACGGAGGTGATAAGGTGTAGAATGAAAAGCGATGGGCAGGTGCCACCACCATGCCGTCGTAGCAAAGCGTTGGAAACAGGTTCTTGAGCATCGCGGTGCACTGTCAGCGCAGCGCGTCGAATACTACAGTCCTTTAAGTTACTTGTGTGTTCCTCTTCTAGTATAAAGGCAGACATACAAAACATAGACATGTTATTATGGCTCCTCTGATATGCGCAATATTTGCTTTTTTAATTGACAATCACACAACAATGAACGCTAAAGCTTGAGCCATATTGGTGGGCGCTGCGGGTGGGGTTGGCCGTTTAATGCCGTTAAAGGTATCGTTAGAGCGAACAAACTGACAAATGTACAGACAGACCAAAATTTTTCCGTCAAAGGTCCTCAAGAAAGACTGTTGTCTTTAATATATAAAGCAAGGTGAAATCTTGTTTGACAAAAATTCTCATGAGGCTGCAGGAGTCGCCATGCGATGCCGAGCGTTGCTATTCATGCGGGCTGACAGAATTAGCAAAGAACTGCGTAGTGCCTTATAGCAAATGGGTAGAAAAGAGAAGATAGGGCGAGGAGGAGGAAAAAAGAGGGGGAGAAATATGTATATCCAAGAAGAGGAACATAGAAAACGACATGAAAAAAAGAGGACGCAAGCACGAGCAAATAGAGGGCGGGAGAAAGAAGATGAAGCAAAAGACAGACAGAGGAACAAAGAGAAAGAAAAGACAAAATAGACACCAAATACATAGAAAAAGATGGAAAAAAGGAGAGAATGATAAAAAACGAAGCAACAGGAGAAGAAATGAACAGAAAAAGCTAAGAAGGA
The DNA here is from genome assembly GCF_043290135.1 of Rhipicephalus microplus. Taxonomy (NCBI): domain Eukaryota; kingdom Metazoa; phylum Arthropoda; class Arachnida; order Ixodida; family Ixodidae; genus Rhipicephalus; species Rhipicephalus microplus. The sequence continues at coordinate 184,947,607 of NC_134701.1, forward strand.
AGCCCAGCTCTGCGCTTGAACTTGGGCCTCATAGAAATTTTTGTCAAGACATAGGCCCTCTTCCCGCATGGTGCGTCTCCTTCGACCCATTTCTTTCAACTATTTTTCGAATGCACAGTATACTAAAAGAAGTTGGTGCAATTGCATCGTGGTATTCATTACCCTACTCTTGAATTATAGTTTTGATAGCAACATCACAGCAACCACTAAATCAAACAAGTAGTCACTTTCACTGATACGGCTACTTCTGTCTTCCTGCATGGATAAAAAACATGTGCGCAATAAAACAATTGAGTGATCCTTCAGCTTCGCCTTTAGTAGTTGAACCTTATAGTTAAACCCTGTCTCTTTAGTGCGTACCGAGTTAGAAATGGCTTATGTCAGTGAAACATTTCAATGCGACTGCGTTTTGTGTAATGGGCAACGTGATTTAAAACTACGGGCAATCGTTCGTGTGAAGTCTTTCCGAAGTTATGCACCGACTTCGTGGCCTTAAGGAAACAGGCGCAGTATGTCTGTGACTTTTGTAGAAGGTGGCACGCTTTCAATTGTGAATTCACGATACTCGCATGTTCTGGCGCCTGATCGCAATGTACAACCGTCCGCACCTTTAACATGAACACTTCGATGCGTCGCCAGGGCTAGTTTGATTGATGCCAGCCGTGAAATGCTTGGCACGTTTGCCGAGATAATACTTCGGTAGGCTTGGATAGTATAGCGGCATGTATGGTTAGCATCTTGGCAACAGAACCCAAACGTACGTGGTGTCAGCGCCAATCAAACTGCTGCAAAATACGTGGCGGAGCGTTTATGTCAGAGGTGCTGACGGCTGTACGCTACACGCAATATTACTGCGACATTACATGTTGCATTGTGAAGCACGTGTACAGGATACATGTGTTTGTGAAACATGCAAGTCACTTTTACCGCCTTTCAAGGCAGAGTAAATTATTTTTACTATACTTCCAAGCAACTTTCATATAGTCTTCTACATTTGAGCGCATGCGTCATGACATTTTTAGGCCAGTTAGCGCTGATCGGTTAGGACTAAAACATCTGTATCTATGGCAGTTTCCCCTATGTCTTTTTACGTGACCATTCTTTTCCCGCAATTTATTCATTCGTGCAGGTTGCTTTTGTGAGTTGATTCCCTGACCTAGTTATTTCTTCAAATTTTTCCGAGCAGCCGTGATTGGCGGGATTAGTTCAGGAAGGTTATTCTTCAAATAGGGTCCTTAAAGCTCGCTTTTCTATAGAGTATAATCGTAAGTCATAATGTCCTTCAGCTACGGCCATTGTTCACAAAGGGGGTGAAGAATCTCTCAAGCCACCAATACGGCTTTTTCTTCCACCTCACCTCAATGTACTGTGACGAATCAAATACAGCAATCAATCAATAACTACAGGGATGTACCAAAGAAAACATAGTATGGGAGAGTAAGATGGTTTGTCGAATATGACTCGCTGATGAGTATGCCGTCTCATGCGTCATAAATCTCTTCCCGCCAGAAACGTGCGGCACGTATTCGTATAACCCGGGTGAGCATGTGTCACAGGTATGCTGGTATGTGTCAAAGTTCATTCACGGTTTATGTCTATCCTTGAGTGGTTTAACACGCATCGGTAATTTTAACGCTAGTTTGTCAAGAGAAAAGGTTACATCGGCAGTTTCGACACGACGAATGCAAAGAATATACACAAAGAATCCAAGAGGAATTGAAACAAAGCAATCTGCGTGGCACCTAATCTATAGTGTTCCGCCCAAGAGCAACGGCAGGTCATGATACTACTTTGTAAAAAGGCCCTTTTCAGAAAAAAAAATATTAGTGAAAAGTCAAGTGTGGTTGCAATACTGACTATATTATTTTATAAGTACAACAAATATATTCCTAAGACTCATCCGTCACGTCAGCGTAACGTCAATTCTAGTCGAGCGCCATCCACTGAAGCTTAGTTTTATAGCAGTGTCCAGCGCTACCATGCGGGCGAGCACAAGCGCTACGTATCAGCTTACCTCTTCTTGTGATTCTGGCACTCATGTAGCTGTTGGCATCGCTACGCAAGTGTATAAAACGGTTATACAGAACATAAGCGACTCTTCAATGGATTTATGTGCGTACAACACACGTACGTGACTTTAGCAACCTTTCATTATGTTTCGCTAATTACAATTACAACACCGTCGCCTGCCCATTTTATGCATCGTATAAAATAGATTCCTAAAATTTATGGGATCTGCGGAATTTTTGCTGCCTTCGCGATGATCTGCAGCCTGACAGAGAGCAGTGCTGCACGCCCTACGTCTGAAACGCAATTTTTCTCGGAAGGCCTGTAGAAATGTGGGAGGGAGTGGATTGTCTGCTTATTACGCTCTTGCGAAACACGGGAATGATTAATTGTTGGTGATACAGCCATACTGAATTTTACCGCAGAGTACTACATGTCTTTACTGCTCCGTTCCCCTGATGCATATGCATATCACCTAATATCACCATGTGAATGCTTAAAATCCGTGCGCCACCGTCTCCTGTTGCATGCCGGTCTCTGCAACAGTGTCACTACCATTTACGATTTCTATACATGCATTATCACAGAGCCCACAAACACTGGGTTAGTTCACACATAACACGGATCCCACATTGCTATATAAATGACTCGAGGAGCTTTCATGGGATAGAAAAAGAAGTTAACAGGATTGTTCATTTCACTGGACATGGCACTTCAATATTCGGAAAAGAAGCAGAAAACTATCTCATGTGTGGTTATATCCGGTTTTGTTGTGGTAATGCATAGTCGATGGTCCACGATTGTGGATGGTTCCTAATTATTTAAACTACTTAATACCTTATTTCTTTTAATCCCCCCTCTTTCATATCACCCAGAATCAATCATCCACAAAAAGTTGATGTTCCTCAATGCAGAACCACAACCCATTTGCACGCTTTCATTCCGAGAACTACATCTCATTGAAATCTGCTCCCACGATCAGCTACCGCAATGACCGACACATCACGTTTTAAGGTTTTTTTTACAAAACCTGTTTGACGCTACTTGATTTTTGCGTTGTGTTATATAGGTGTATATATGGATGTATGTATGTGTAGGTGTATATGTGTGTCATGCCCTTTTTGTTTTTTTTGTTGTTTTTGAGAATGTTTGTTGTTCTTTGCTTAGTGCTTGAACATGCACTACCTGCATTATCGCTACTGCTGCGTTGTCTTAGTTGACGTAGTTTATATATAACGTAATTCTGTATTATTCTGCCAATTATTGAAATGTTGTTCTTGTATATATTTATCAAGTGTTGTTTCCCGTTTTTACATGTAATATGCCCCTCCCCTCTGTAATATGAAAACCCTGAGCGTATAAAAATAAATAAATAAATAAATTCGTTAATTCAACCACATGTAAGTGCACTCACCCAATCTATTCATTTATTTGTTGTCCATTCTGCTTAATCTCAGAAATCACAGAGCACACCGCGTTCGTACAGGCCGTCACTTTTATAGGCAAAATATGATTTATCAATACTGACTTCATTTCATAATTATTAGATGTGAAGCAGCTCATTGAATAGCCTGTGTAACGCTGTTTCGTACATCCACACTTGCCAGAGGTGTTGGAGCGGTGCCAAGCAGGTAAGATCACCGCTGCGCCTTGACGTCACTCTCTCCCTCAACCACAATGGCTTCAAACCTCTCTTTCTGCTCGCATCCCACTTCTCGCTCACTTCATCCTCTCCACCACCCGCACGGCGAGTGGAAACACTCCTTCGGCGCGTCTATCAGCGATGAAACACACGAAACCCAACCCACTTTCCATCTTTTGCTTTTAAATTAAACGTTTACTCTAGCAAACGCTTCACCAAGTTTTGCTTCGAACCTTTCTTGCAGTGGCCGCGTCGACGCCCGTTTCGAACGGGTCAACGCCGTGGGGAGGTGGCCCACTTTTTAGACTCATGTACAGACACAAAAAATAGGCAGGGAGAAGGCTGACGCGAGTCACATTCAGCAATATCTAGTCATGCAATACTCATTCCATGGACGCATATTATATATTTTATGAGAGAAGTAATTAACACTAACAGAAAGTTGTTTTTCTACTCAATACATACGCAATACTAACGCTGCCGGGGCTGCAGTGAACCCTGTCACATTTCCTCTAGCTATACGTGGCATACATTTCTGAAGCTCTGGCTCAGCTATAAAGCATAGGAGGAACCTGCACGGATGAATAGCAGAATAGGAAACAACTTAGCACAAAGCATGCAGCAGCGCAGTTTGACAGACGAGGCTTCCTTTGTTATGACAGCTCCAAATGTCTGAGGATTTCCTTGCATGAAAATAACAAAACGGCTTGCAGAAAGAACTAGGCTGCCGTAGCTGAAGTAGACTAAACTTCATCGTATGCGTCCCCCGCCCGTTGATTCACGCCGACAGAGGCCACGTTTAAAAGGCTGAAGGCGGGCAGCCATGCAAATTTACGGAAGCCCTAAACAGCGGTCGTGTCTGCTTTCCGCCGTGAGCCCATCTGTAATTACACTCTGCTTCATAAGATATGGTAATATTTCGTTGTCAGAACCGAGAAAAGTAATATTGTCACGGGCTAAGTAACAATATTACACTGCACAAATTAGAGTTTTTCTCGCGCTCTTGTCTAGACTGTTTGCAGCTGAGCTTTTTTTTCGGCTTTTCCAAGCAGCTATCAAGCGCATCGCTTTTTGTACGATTGAACACATCATCAATCTTCCACTACAATTCGCTTCCTGCTAACAATAGCATGAGGAAGCATTGTATGGCGCAGTGTAACAATCCTTGGCCCTGCCACTACCAGAATGTTTGGCTTAGCTTTGCCTCCATGAGGACTGCCTATTGTCTGGCGACCGTAGTTCCCTTTGCCTCTATGAACCAGGTTTTCGCACTTTAAAGCAATGTTCGTAATTATTTTATATCGTCGATTGCGAGTTCAAGGTATTTTTTGTTTTAAATTAGTTTTAATGCCTCAATTTACTAATGAAATGCATATCTGCTGCTTTCATGTGGAAAACTCATAATGCCCCAGTTTTATTCATAGACACACCGTGTATGTAAGTTTCTGTGTTTCAGGAAACAATAAAGTATCAATGGTATTTTGAACAATAACAAAATGCAACCTTGTGTCGTATGAAACTTTAAAGTTTGCATGTAGGTCTTATAACTTTTCAACATTTACTCGTCAGCCCTGCGTCTACTGACGTTAGTACGTCAGTACACGCAATGTTGCAGCTATACAGGATGTTGTTCCTGGAGAACCTGCGGTACAGCTTGCATGTTTTCACAAACACTTGCAAAAGTAGCATAAGCACAATCGAAAACGCCCAGGGTCAGGCACTCAGAGTTTGTCTTAGATTACCACGCTACACATCCACAGCGGAGACCATCGAAATTGCCAAAGACCATCCGGCCTCAGTGCACATTACTCTAGAGGTGCTTCGAACGCATATTAGGCACCTTGCTCGTGCCACTGCCCACCACCTCGCTTCGCTTCCACAAGACCGACAAAGTGTCTCCTTCTGTAAGAGAGTATTCAGTTACCGGGAGTGTCTTCCAGCAGGCCACACACCTCCGGTTCGTATCCTGACACCCCCTTGGTGTTTAGAGTACACAAACTTACGCTTAACAGTGCTAGGATTTCGCAAAAAGGCGGATCTCTTGACACCAGCTTTGAAACAGCTGACTCTACGTATGCTGCACGAAGGATATAAACACCACGTTAAATTTTTTACGGATCGTTCGACAAACGTTAGGGGATCTGCAAGAGCTGTGATCTTTCCAGCAAAAGCCGAAACAATCCAATTTCAAACGTCTCACAAAACAACATCGACAGCCGCAGATCTCGCAGCACTCCACTGTGCACTCCGCGGGATTGATCAAGAACCACCTCCAAAATGGTGCATTTTCAACAATTCAAAACCAGCTCTGTACTGCATTCAGACTGCGCTAAGTCGTGGGCCTCAAGACCAATCGGTGCTGAAAACAAGACAAATGTATCAGCAAGTACTACCACGTTAAAGAACCCCAGGTGGTCAAAATTTCCGGAGCCCTCCACTACGGCGTCTCTCATAATCATATGGTGGTTTTGGGACGTTAAACCCCACAAATCAGCAAGTACTACAGAAAGGACATGATGTAACTTTTCAATGGTTACCAGGCCACTGCGGAATAAACGATAACGAGCATGCCGACGCTGCAGCAAACAATGCTCATGAATGGCATGAAGATCCCATTCCACTGTGAAGAAGCGACGCAAAAGCAAGGTTAAATACGCTCGCGCACGATGTCACCAGGTCTCTGTAGAACACGCCCGGATTTCTACATATCCATGTTCACCGTCTGGACCCACACCTAGAACTTTCCATTCCATATAGGTTATCCAGATCTGAGACAAGCGTTCTTTGTCGCATGTATCTTGGGGTGTCTATTACGAACGCCTTTGCTTGCCGCATCGGATGGGCAGACAGTTCTGCGTGTGATCATTGCGGCACTGACGAAACCATGGAACATATTTTGTGTCAGTGCCCTCAGTACAACTCTCAGAAAAAGTTCCTGTCAGCAGTGTTTGCACGCCTCGATGACCATCCGCTTTCCAAAAAATCCATTTTGGAATACCGGAAAAATTGAGCTTCACACAAAAAAGCGATGAAGGTCCTCCTGAAGTTTCTGCGATCGACCCGCCTCGTCAAACGCTTTTGACGTTTTAGTGTGTTTGTGTGTTTCGCTTCCGTCCCGCTCTCTTTCTCTCATTCCCTTTTTCTTTTCTATCTCCCATTTCCCCTTCTCCAGTGCAGGGTAGCAAACCAGACACTTGCTTTCTGGTTAACCTCCCTGTCTTTTCTTCATACCATATCTATCTCTCTAAGGAGCTGATCACAAGGCTACCAAAACCTAGACGCCTGGACAGACAGACAGACAGACAGACAGACAGACAGACAGACAGACAGACAGACAGACAGACAGACAGACAGATAGATAGATAGATAGATAGATAGATAGATAGATAGATAGATAGATAGAGGAAGCCTGACATTTATTATGTGTTCATCGGGCGCACGCTGCCCGATGTCAGCTTTTTTAATCGTGACACATTAAAATTATCATTCGCGGTCTCACAGTTCCTGGGTAGGTACTTTCAATCATCCGTGACACATGCCCGCATACCAGTAGCACATGCATGCCCTTGGGTATGCGCCAAAGTCTTTGACAATGTACGACATAGCGTTGTGACATTATTTAGGTCTTGTCCAGCGCGTCATACTCGTGAAGCTATCTCACCTTCCTACACTAATTGGTTAACGTTAAATTAAGGGGGTGATCAAGAAAGCACCCGACGTAAGCGGCTAGGTACCTAGACAGCTGGATGCGCAGATAGACACCAAGAGTGCTTGCAGTATGCACACAAATGCTTCGCATGAAAAAATTTTTGCTTGCAGCACACGAATTTTAAATGCTGTTCAATTACAATTCATGCTCCTGGCATAACATTAAATTGTGTGCTCTTTTTTCTCATTGGCCCGCGCATTTCTTCTGCTGTGTGCTTAAAAAAAAACGCCTCCATTCGAATGCCAAACAGCCCCGACCTGGGTGTAGACTCGGAGCATTCCACTTTGCAGGGTGATGGAATCTTAAGAATTTAGGAATCTCTAGCCGCGCGTCGCTAACACGGGAACAAAAGTATAATTGCAACTATAGCGGAAGCAAAAAAAGGTCTCCAATTTAGCCCCCAGAACCCGGTCCTAATGTGAACCCATTCCTCCGTCGACTAAGCTGAAAACACCATGAAGCAACGCGCCTAATGTTTATTGTGGTGCACCTCTCTAATACGATGAGCTACATGTGGTAGAGCTCAGATTTTGATTTGTGATGGTACAGTTTTAACTCAAAGCTTTTTTATAGGCGAAGCTCCTTACGGCTTGGCTTGTGCGTCCCTCGTTGTAGTGCGTAACCACCGGTGGCACATACCCGAAAAAGAGGTCCTTAGAATGTCAGCTGGATGGCGGCTTTTGTAGGTGACGAATACAGGATGAAAAGATGTCAGATGGCTGTACTAGTAGTGTTCACTAGATAGACAGACAGACGGATGGACATACATATTGATGGACAGACTGACGAATGCACGTACAGACAGACAGAGGGGCAGACGCGCGGACGGACGGACAGACAGAGGGATGGCCACATGAACAGACATGTGCACGGACAGAGAGACGGATGAAAGAACGGACAGACGGACGAACGCATCGACGATCTCACGGATGAACGGACACACGGACGGACGCACGGATGGACGAACGAACAGACGGACGCATGACCGAACTGAAGCAAGAACGAATGGACGGACGGAAGTATGGATGGACTGACGAACGCTTCGCCTCACCACATTCACTCCATGGATATGCTGTGATTTTTTTCATTGCCATGTAGCAGCTGCTCGAGAAGTGTTCTTGAACATTTGATTTCCGCATGCAATTGACAGTTTTATGGATGGCCTGATGATTTACTGGCCCAAGGTTCTCGTTCTGAAAAAGGCACAGCAATGGTACCTGCCATGCTACACGCAAAAACCCCGTAGAGGCATGCTTGGGATTGGTGTGAAGGATGTTTTATCGACCACGCGCTCGCCCGTCTCCAAAAAAAAAATCAGAATACTGGGAGGTAAACATGAAGATATACGGATGCCTGAAAAGGCATGACAAGCCCCGCCGTGGTGGTCTAGTGGCTAAGGTACTCGGCTGCTGACCCGCAGTTCGCGGGTTCAAATCCCGGCTGCGGCGGCTGCATTTCCGATGGAGGCGAAAATGTAGGCCCGTGTACTCAGATTTGGGTGCACGTTACAAACCCCAGGTGGTCGAAATTTCCGGAGCCCTCCACTACGGCGTCTCTCATAATCATATGGTGGTTTTGGGATGTTAAACCCCACATATCAAAAGGCATGACAAGATGTGCAGAGAAGAAAAGCTCGAAGATAAATAAAACATAGAAGCACACGAAGTGAAGGCAGTTTACCGAAGAAGATTTCTTGAAAGATACGCCGGGCACTCCTTCTAGGTTGTTGAGTCAGGAACCGTAGGGGGTGTTCCGTCCGGTAGGCCTTACTTGGTTCATCCGCTTGTCTAAACCGCATTTCCGTTTCCAATTTTGCTGGCTTTTTTTCACGCACGCGTTAACTTTATTGCTTTGTTCTATTTTTCTTCGAGGCATGCAATTTTTGCTTGCTTCTTTTCATCTACACATCGTTTGTGCTCTGGGCTAACTTTTGTGTAAGAGGAAAATAAACGCTTACTCACGTGTTAATTATCCCGGCAATTTCGCTTTCTTGCGAGATACCTTATATTCGCGGTGCTGTTTGCTGCATTTGTTTTTCAATGAGATTATAAACGTCACATTTCAAGAAAGTATTTATAAGATATAACGTGCTATTGTCGTTTTAGATTTCTTGATTTCATTGAAAAATGGAACTTCTTTTGGTGTTCAGGTTTCTTTGACAATGGGTTATTGCTTCGCATTTGAAATGCCACCTCACACATGTCCCCACGTGGTATCATTCATTTCAACTATCAGCTACGTCACGCTGTGGAATGTGCCGGCTCGATGCATAAAGGAAGCACTTCTACATGCTTGAGTACCTTCGAATACTTGAACCAGCAGAAGTTGTAAGGAAAAACCTGTTTTTCTAGCCGAGAACGTAAAAAAGCTCTTTTCGCAGAAATTCTGGTGTCTACGTCAGTGTTGGCGTCGTAGGTTGTGAATAAAAAATCATCGTCGTCTTCGACGTGAGTACTGATAAATATATCATGAAGGTGATAGGTTGCTTATAGATTGTTGCTTTACACCGGTAACACTAAGTTCTTTCTGCACTTATTCTCGGTGCAATGAGGCTTGAGTTAAGCCACAGCCAGTTACATAAATGACACAAAAGTCGTAATACCAGAAACAAACTCACACTAAAACATATCGTTGGCAACTCTCATATATCTAGGGCTCCTTCGTCGTTAGCGTACGCCTTCCATAGCTTCGGAAAGTTCACAGCACCAGCTGGGTTTACCATAACCTAGTATTGTCTCATTGTAAGTACTCGGAGTATTCGGATCTCCATCATTGCTTCGATGTCCAACAACCGTCACAACCGTTGTTTCGAAGGCTAAATTTTGCATTCTTCAGTTTTGAGTGGACAAGTGGTTAGAAGTGAATGTCCCCGATTTTGTGGGACGTGACGATGATATCTTTCTAGATGGAATCAGAAAGAACGAATTGCGAAACAGCTGTGTTGTTAAACCTGTGCCAACCTCAGAGCTGACTGAAATACGGGTTAGTAGAGAACTCCTACGGAGCGTCCGCAGCTTCTGGCAGGTATGTGCCGCTGAAAGATAGATAGGTAGATAGATAGGTAGATAGGTTGATTGATTGATTGATAGGTAGGTAGATAGGTTGATTGATTTATAGGTAAGTAGATAGGTCGATTGATTGATTGATTGATTAATTGATTGATTGATTGATGCTTAGGTAGGTAGGTAGACTGATAGATAGATTGATAGATATGTAGATTGATAGATTGATAGATAGATTTATAGATATATTGATTGATAGGTAGATTGATAGATTGATAGATAGGTAGATTGATACATAGATTGATAGATCAATAGATAGGTAGATAGATAGATTGATATATAGGTAGATAGATGGATCCAAACCTAACATGTCTGCAGGCTATTTTTCAAAATAACCACTGTCCTCTCACTCAAATATAGTGAAGGGGCACTAATGCTCTGGCTTATGCTCCTTTTATCAGGAACGCCAGCATTGTCTCCCTTTCACTGCGGCTGCTTGCCCTCCTAAAAAACGTGGTTTGGCAGAAGAGTGGCGCACAACGACAATGCTAGCAGTGATCTCCAAAGTGCGCGGTCAAAGATCAATAAAGATATCAAAACACCGGTTTCAAAAAGCACTAATATACTTATAACTGTAACTTCCATTTTTTACTGTTTAAGAATAAAAGTCTTATTTAAAAATAACTGTAGCAGACATGTCGTTCTCCCAGGTGCCTTGAAGATTGATATAAAAAACCATGATCAAACGCAAAATTTATCCCCTTAAATGTGCGTAACGAAGCGTATGCAGTGGATATTATACTTTGTCTCCGCGTTGGCCAAAGGCTACCCGCAGACGCCTAAAGCAACGCCTACTTCAGCATGTACGTACAGCATAGCCACATGCCTGCAGAACAAGACACGGGCATTTCACCTGACTTGATTAATCACGTGTGCTTGGTTGCTCGCTAATAAGCCCTAAGCTTCTATGCGTTTCAGTGCATGCACGAATACCTGCTACCTTTGACGTTGACAATACCGCTGGGCAAGTGTTTAAATGACCAGTGGTCATCCTTGTGAGGGATAGATGGTGCAGGGTTCGTCGAGGAGAGTAGCGTATACGGCTAGCTCTCGTATTTAATTGTGTGGCGTCGAACATGTAAAGTCGTGTATACGTTCCTGGGCATTCAATTATTGCACGAGCCCAATTTCATCGACGAGGCTATTTGTGTGTACACTTAGCCATGAAAAAATAATATAAGAATCCCACATTGTTCTCCTGTGAGAGTGCTGCCACCCACGCACTAATTTGAACATGGCCGGCTGGACAGTCAACAAGTTAGCCAAACAATGCCTTAAGTATGAAGTCCGAAATTGCCGGCAGCCGCCAATGCAGCTCATCGGCATTTCTATTCTCTCGTATATACCCACCGTTGTGTGAACTATATACATTTACATGAAAATGGTACCATACAAATATGGTACCCGGTAGGCCACCCCCTCGCTTCGCCCCTGAACGGCGTAATTATGTTGTGAGTGGGCTCCACCGGTACTATCGGATACCACACCGCAGGGTAATCAGGGCAAGTGGTTCTTCAAAGCGGAAGTAGAAAAAAGAGAAAATGCCACTAATCTGTTCACAAACCGTTGACAACACTGTGAAAGGTATAGGTGCCTTCGATCAATCATCACAGAACACACTGAATAAGTGTTCCTACGTTCTTGTCCCCTTCTTTCGTTAACTCAAGCATCAGTAATAGCATAGCGAGGACAGTAAGACTGACAGGTTCGCAGCTGCTCGCATTTCTTTAGTGGGGGCCATTTTCTCGCGCTCCTAATAGATGTGAACAGCACCGTGTTCGTGTTTCAATTTGCGGGAGCTATCAAACACGCAGCGGTAAGGCAAGTAATTTTCTATGAGTCACCACACAACCAGGCCACCACGTTGTGGGCCTATCGATTGTCGACCTGGTAAAAAAAGGACGCATGGTAACAACTTGATGGATGCTCAGAGAACAGGGACAAGTAACTTATTGCAGCGACGAGAGCCTGCGTCAGGAAGCGAAGGTTAGTAGCTATCTACACTCCCATGCATGACAGCAGATGGTGGAGTAGGTGCGTTAACGGCAGCCGCCAGTGGGAACAGAGGAATATGAGACCATGAACAGCAGAAAGATGAAAAGGAGCCAGAAAAACTATAAATGTCTGCTCTCTTGCAGGCACAGCCTCTTGGTTATAACACGAAACATATGAAAGCAGCCTCAAAAAAATATTCAACGATAAAAAGACATGTGCTGAAGCAAGGCAGGAATGTGGCCAAGTTGTGTTTTTCTGTTATTCATTATACTTTAGGTAACAGCGCAACTTCACTGCGACAAAAAAAGCAGCTTCGTGCCAAGTTTTTGCTTTTTCCTTTTGTCCTCATAGTAGACACGCGGAATTACCGAACGTGGAATAAAAAAAAGTGATAGCAAAAAGCAAATTAGAAGTGAGTGCCCAGTGCTCAGACGATGTGATGTCAAGCCCAGAAAGCGGGTGATTACTGGCTACATTAGAGCCAGTGCACCACCTGGCCTCCTACAATGATTTTTTACTGGACTGCGCGTGTCCAACCATCTAGCGCAATGTAGGCAGTATATATTGTTTAGATAGGCGTAGAGGAAGTTAATATGGCTTTTCCCCTTCTTTTCGTCCGGATATCATGTTATACTTGTTTATTATTATTCAAAAGCTTAGCCAATTTTTTTTCCAGTAGACACAAAGAACTATCTCCCAAAGCATGCAACGTATATTTTATTAGTGGCAGGTTTCTTATTATTTACTTTTTTGAACTCCACGTGGGCCAAGCTATGGGGCCTTCCATTATAGCATACATCTTAAGTAGTTCGGGGCTTTGGCGTAATGACGCAGTGAGACGTATGAACCCGCATACTGACTACATCGTTAGATAACTGACCACCGTGAAAAAAAGCAGAACTCCCATGCAGAAGAATTTCGAAGCAAACCTACAAAAAAAAACTACGTTCTGTATGAACTCTGAGGGAAATACAAATTTACATTAAACTCACAAAGCTATCATGAAATTTTCATGGGAAATCATGTCGCTATTCCTTTCAAACGAAAGCGACATCTATTGATTAAACACGCCGAAATGATGCACGATAGTTCCTTGTGTCATTGTAGATTAATCGACATCATTCATGCATAACATGAGGCACATTATTGTCGTAAATATCCTGTGGGTAGCACGAAGCTTCATTTGCCTGAAATTTGTCTGATATCATAGTTTCCTACAATAAAACTTAGAGAGTAATCTGGCCTTGCGATCGTGTAGCTCTGTGGGAATTATGGGAAGTACAGGCTTCGGATTGGATAAGGTTAGCTAGCGAACTGTCTACACACTGTTTTCTACCGTTTCAGTTTAGCTCTTTTTGCAGCGCGTGTAGTGTGGTGTGGTGAAAAGCACTGAAGCAGCGCTTTTGTAGTTCAAAAAGGCTTACGGCCAACCATTAGGTCTGAAATTTGCTATGACGTTGAAGCTTTACTAGTCAAATTTGACAGTTTAAACAAAGCGTCGTCCACTCATACATGAACCGTGTCACGCCAGGGCAAGATATCACATTGAGTTCGTGTTTTTTTATGAGCGCTTCTTGCCTACACTGGTAATAAATCAACTAAAAAACAATGACAATGCTAAGTAGACGCACCGTAATGCTCCACTGACCCGACTTCAGAACAAAGCAGAGGTGAGTTGGGGCAGACCTCTTGGACAGACGCAATTAGCAACGCAGAAGACGAAACATTAGGTGTTTCTCACTTAATACTGCACTCTTATTTTCATAAATAGATAATGCGTACTTATGAGAGCAAGATAAGCAGGTTTTTTTTAAAGTGCTGAAAAAGTCATCATTTAAACAATGATGCCAAATCTGGAACACAATGGCAGAATAATGCACGTCCAGATGTCTAAATTTTCCCGGTTTCAGTTTTGCCTTCTCGCCACAAAAAGTTTTTCAATAAAATTTGTGTACAAATAAATGTAGCAAGTTTCAATTGTATATAGGTTAAAATCACTTTATTTCACACTCGGAAAAGAACCGCTGCGAATTTCAAGAACGTAATTCATCCAAAGCGGATCCGAAGCCGGAACTGGCCATGGGGTTACAAGCAACGCTGAAAGAGCCCACGTAGACACTAGCACCAGATCCCCATCTAGGCATCATTGCATGAAACTCAGTCTGATATATAATGCCGAAATTAGTTGTGCTACGTATGAACGTTGATATAGCGTTATTAAAGAGCACGCTATCACTCTGCTTCATATTTAACCACAGACATAAACACACACATGCACGCACACACACACACACACACACACACACACACACACACACACACACACACACACACACACACACACACACACACACACACACACACACACACACACACACACATATATATATTTAATCTTAAAGCCATTATTTTCCTGAGACATGAGCAGCTCGTAGAGCATCGTTTATTGCAACTGGTTAAACGCAGCTGGCAACACGCATTACTGAGGCCGTCGTGTGAGTGATAAGTGAAGAGAGCTGCTGGGTTTTTCCGCTTGTCATTGATATCTCCTAGCGCACTGCACATCATCGTGAGCCGTACACTCAGAAACGGGATACCGTCGCTTGTAGAAAGGGTGTTATTATTAGGTAATATGGATGATTTGATATATCTATGCGCTGACGCGTTCATCCGCCACAAGCAAGTTTCTCCTTTCTTTGCGCGATGTTTATTCTTCAAAGGTCCTACTACAAAAAAATTCGATTATCGTACAAAATTTATTTGTCATTGAGTTGCTAAACACATCTAAACACAAAACCAAAATATATTATAGATTGCTTCTTTTCTTTTTTTTTGCCATGAAGCATTGCGTACATTGCCTTAATTTCGGCACCTTCTGAAATAGAACTCATTTGGGCTGACGTTTTGTCCTGCTGACGAATCAGTACTTATTCTGCACCAACGCAGCAGCTAAGAACTCGAAAATCATGTGGACAGCTGGGAAATGCATGGCAATCTAGGTTTATAGGAAAAGAAGCAAGCCTCTGTTCGCCCCTCAATATAAATCTTCCATACAAAATCAGTAAACGAAGGGGAAAGTAATGCAAGTTGTCTCTTTGCGCTGTGTTAGCATGGTCAGGCCTTAGCGGCCGGAGAAATACTGTGGCCTTGCTTTTCTTGTTTCCTTCAGAAAGTGAGTCTTTCCTGCCCCGCCGCGGTGGTCTAGTGGCTAAGGTACTCGGCTGCTGACCCGCAGGTCGCGGGTCGATTCCCGACTGCAGCGGCTGCATTTCCGATGGAGGCGGAAATGTTGTAGGCCCGTGTACTCAGATTTGGGCGCACGTTAAAAAACCCCAGGTGGTCAAAATTTCCGGAGCCCTCCACTACGGCGTCTCTCATAATCAAATGGTGGTTTTGGGACGTTAAACCCCACAAATCAATCAACTAAGTCTTTCCTCCGCCATGCTTCGCTCAGATGGCTAAAAGCTTTGTAGGAGTGTATTTCACAGAGGGCAAATAGCACGAATAATAATATCAGAGAAAGCATAGGTAGGTCACATTTTTCTCCAAAACAAAACAACACAATTAAGCAAGAAAAAAATAAAAACGCCGTGAACACCTTGTGTTACTTACCACTACGTGGCAAGAGACTTGAAGCAGAGCGGTCAGTCCAAGCGGCACAGTTTAGGATAAAAATATCTAAGAGCATCGACTTCGCCATTGTCGAAACTTGCAGCACGCTGTTCAACAATGGATGCGTAACAACTCTGACTGCTATTAGTGGCTTCTTGTCCTGTGTAGACCTGCGAATTCTTTTCGAGCTTCCTTTTTTGTGCTTCAGCGGTGCGTTATCAGCATCTACCTGCTCGTCGATTTTCACGTGACATTCCAAATTCTTGCTATCACATTCATTGCTTTGCCCTTGCGGGAGAAGTAACTTTTTTGCGTTAGATAATTCGATTAGATCACTGAACATTTGTTGGTTTAGTCACTCTATCAGATTCGCTGCTGTTCTCGGCCACTTTTTTCATTTCTTGGTAGCTATACCAGTGTTACAAATGAACATTGCCAGCACTACGCATCCCATCGCATGCCTAGATACATTTTTTTCGCCTTTGTGTGCACTGCAATATCTACTGCTCCTGTTTGTTGCCCGGCCCACTCTGCCAGTCTCTGACCGTTTGACGCTACAACTTTCATTTTCCCCCTATTCGAAGTTGTGTGGTCCCCAAGGGTTTTCTTTGGTTCATGTGTTATCTTCTAAGTTTATGTCCCATTTTCTCGAATGAACCGCCTAAAGTGATTTGGTACTTTTCGCTTTAGTGGCAATGGAAAATTTTGGTAATTATTTGGCAATGCTTCGCGGTATAGCGCCATCCAGCCTAACCCTTTTGTCAGCGAAGTTTGTTTTCGCGAATAGGCTTTCCTGTCAGTAAATGACGTAAGTATACATAATACTCTACAGACTGTATTAGTTGGCTTCCTATATCACTCGTCAGGCCATTTAGCATTATCTTTGCTATAGGCGTAAGCATGGACCATCTTTCATGCTCTGACTACGGGGCAACCGACAACCATACTTCGACAATATTACTCGAAAAGTGAGATGAAGATCATGACTATTAGCACGTGAAGCTCGCTTATCGCCAATATCACGAGTTCTTAGAACTCGTACTCACATTAGAGGAACCGAGAATCTGGGGGGCAATAAGGCACATGGGGAGTCTGTTAGCTCACATAGCCAGCACTGCGCGTGAAAAATCTGCGCTTCTTAATTAAGGTTGCATAGCAAGCTTAACAAAGGAACGCACCAGCCAGCATTATCTAAAAGAAGGTAGCATAGCATAGCGTTCTCTGAAATCAGTCAGCATTATTTCTTTCATTCTTTTGAAACGAATCCTCTTGAACTCATGCTCGAAACTTTCTGTGAATAAGGAGATCTAAAGCGCGTCACTGCGAAAAGGAGGCGGTGCATATTTTGGGGGGGGGGGGGGGGGGGGCACTCCAGTGATAAGGCTGCAAGTTCGCGAGCACGAGAAGGCAAGCCTTCGTTTCGCATAGTCACCTGTATGCCAAGGGAGGTAAAGAATAAGGTTTGCCAGCATGGATCGACATGTATTGAAGTGATACAGCCATTTGGTCTAAAGGCGAAAATTCATTGCCGATGCAAAAAGTTTCACTTCTCTTGTCCTTGTTCTGTACTGCGCCTAACCTTTTTTTCAATTAGATTGTATTACCATTTACACTGGTGATTCCCTGAGTAATTGTTCTTTAGTGATAAATAAATAAATTGTAAAACGCCGTCATTTATACAAAATAAGGAGCGCTGCTTCAACAATGTCTAGGTATGGCCTCGCAGTTAGGGCAACATTACCTCACACGAGCGCCTGTGAATTAGTCAGCTGGACAGAGGCAGAATGAGGCTGGCACGCGTTTTTCTGACTTGATTAATGACCTAGGCTTATTAATTAGCCTAGCACAGTATTGCGTCGCTCTGTATGCGTCGCTGTTCTAACTAACGCACGCGTGGACGGCGCCGCGACTCGACTGCTGCTTTGGTGGAACTCGTGTAGCTCAGATACGACTGTGAATGCATCAAGAGTCTACACAGAAAGAAAACTCGAGGGAGTTTTTATTTTTTTTCTGTATATGCTTTAGTATACGCCATTGTTGTCGTTTCGTTCATTCTTGCGTTTGTTGGCCACCGCATGCGACAAACTCGTTGTGCTAACACAGATATTTCCAGGAAGAAAAGGCGGAGAAAAAAAGTGCCGCCATATCCACGAAGTGAATGATGCTGAGTGGGCGAACCTCCGGAGGTAAATCTGGTAAGCCATTAATCCTCCGTACAATTTGCCCACTTGATTTTATTACAACGCTCCCCCTAGCGTACGTCGCCACACTGAATCGAACGATTGCCTTCCACCAATGACACGCGCCATATGCGACATCATTTCTATTTTATAACATCTCGCATCTTTCATCAACTACAAGTACGGCGGTCTAGTCTATAACATTTTGCATCTCTACATCGTCAGCTACAAGTACCGTGATCTAGTGAACACTGCAAGAACTAAACGAAAGGTGGCTACATTCAGCGGACGCACAGCCCACGCCTTAAGGAGCTTCGCCCCTAAAATGGTGGCTGAGGTCTGAACAACTAGAGTGCGATTAGGCACGCATCACTCTATTGCTGTTTGCTCTTCGAAGCGTGAGAGACTAGCTATAATTGTTTGGTCGAAGACGAGATTTTGCCGAACGCGAAAGTTTCTACGATTTGGTTCGATAACTACGTGCACAATGAACTCGATTATTAATTCGTTTATATACTAATTGGTTAAAAGTTAATTGTTGGCAGGGTTAAGCAAATCGTTCGCACTCAAATTTCCGCGTTGTTCAGCTTGAGGCTTGTGGCCGCCTTTTGCAAGGCGCACCTCTAGCCTCATCCAAACTGTTTATATAGAAACGCTTTGGAAAAGCTCATACAGCTTCGTCGGGTTGTAAGGTTCGCCTGAATCACGCAAAAAGCGCGATGTGTTGCAAAAGCTAAAATCAGAATGACAGCCTGGACTTCACCCTTTGAAGCTGACATGTCTACATACGAGGTTTTGGGTACAATACACTGGGAACTCTCCGAAACCACCAACGTATGGGTACCTCGCATCTTCCTTGGGGACCAGCATTCAAATTACAGCCACAGCTACCATTTCTATACAGGCAGAATTTAAGAAAAAATGGTTTACTTAGATTTACGAGCACGTAAAGTACCTTATGTAATCAGAATGATTCCATAACATAGCTCATAATCACTGTGTAGTTTTGAGACTTACAAGACCACAAAAAGTAATATTTTTCGGGAATACTCCGGAGATAGCGATACTATTGGCAAGATTGGAATTGAGAAGTTTTACCTTTTCTGTTCAAATTATTGTTGCAGTTATCTCGGCGCATCCACTAATATACAAGTGTAACATAGAGATTATATACTGGCGATCTCATGCAACCTAGTGCATCGCAAATTATTTCCTTCAGTATGATGCCGGGGGCTGGTTTCGCAAAGCCTAACCTTGTATACCTCCCACAATGTGGGAAAGTATATACACACTCCAGATCAGTGGCATCCAAATAGGGATCATCAGAAGCGGAGAGTTTTACGACACGTTCACGTAAGAAAATCGGGCATCTTAGTGAAACGGAGTCATTTTGGCATTTAAATACTGCTTTGTTCACATTTCTTGACTGCCACAGTTCCAAAACGACATGTATAAGGCTAGCTGCGGGGTAAAGCGCTTACCGCCTAGCAAGCGCGGTTTATCCTGGAAGTGCTCTCGCGGCTTGCACAATTATAATTATCTGCGTTCCCATGCATAGAGTATGAACATTTCTGTTCTGTGTCTTTGTGTCACTGTGATGACATGTTATATGACCACTGGGGCACTTTTTTCCCCCTGAATTTTGACTCATGCCCTCTTTGGTCCGTCATGGGGGATTGCGCTGGCTTATAGAAGACAGCCCAGAACCTATAGCTGCATGAAGACACGTATAAGGGAATATAGCCGCCATCTGACAAAGTTTTGTGCCGCTTTATACTCTGCATGCCTCAGTGTGAGCGTGAATTTACAGCAAGACTCCTTTTGTGAGTACACGAATAATATTTACAAGTATTTGTCATTAAAAACAATAGCTGAGTAGAGCCTTCAGCTGTGTTGTTAAAAAAATCTAGGAATTTACCAACAAATTGGCTCGGCTTAATGTAAAACAAAGTGGCATCTTCATTTTTATGCTAATATTGAAGAGAGACATTCTTAAATAATTCAAGCAACGCGAAGCCAACAAAAACAGAAATTGGACTAGATAAAGAAGACAACTATTAAAGAACTAAAGACTAGATAAAGAAGACAATTAATAAAGAACTAAAGACTAAATAAAGAAGACAATTAGATAAAGAAGACAATTGCGTTATCTCTGTACATAAGTGATTCGAACAAGAGAAGAATTCACGAGGCATGGCAGGTGTATTCGAACTAGACTGAAACAAAAAAAGAAACACTAAGCAAAAGCCAACTGCACTAGCAGAATAAGCATGGCCCTTCGTTATTTTGGTGGCTAAGAACGCACAGAATAGAAAGATAAAAGGATAGCTTCCACAAAGCAGGGCTGTACTGAATATCACCGCCTCGGCCGTTGTAGATAGTGAGAATTAGTAATGCGAAAATAGATCCTCGCACTCCGTCCCTCCAATATTGCTGGTATGAAATATTGCTGGTATTGCTGGTATGGTAGATGGTATGAAAAAAAAACTATAGGTATGGTAGCGGGTCCCTATTGTGAGGAACGAGAAAAAATAGCATCTTTTTTTGTTTATCGCGTAGAGGAATGGCAGTTTAGCCTTTAGCAGAAAGCAGTTCAAAAACGTGGTACTGCCTGGAAGAATATGTGGCTACACTGGCATTTCAGCTACCCTTACCCTTATTTAATTTGGGTGGGTGAAAAATGCGAGAAATAACTAAGAAGCGCATGAGGCGCATGATTGACTAAAACAGGCTATTAGAATGCGTAACTATTGGAATGAGTAAATGAAGCATAGTCCCAGAGCACACCCCTGAAAACACTTAAAGCAGGCTATGTGCAGCCCGTTGCAGTTCATGTGTGTGGGCTGTAAGGAAAGGGAAGTGGGTGAATGAAGTTATGAAATGTTGTTTATCACGAGTATCAATTAGTGAGCAACCGACTCTGAGTTACCCATAAGAGCAGACATCTTTGTTCCGTGTATACTTCTGTTCTGTTAACCATTGTGTTGATCGCACAGATTTTTTTATTCAAGATCTTCGACTGAGCGTTGTGCGCGTTGTGCTAAGTACACTTGTATGGCTTACTGTTTGTTCTCTACTTTGCGATGACAACTGTAATGCAATAGCCGAGAAGTAGACGATGTGAGCCACTGACACCAATATCTACTTATATATATATTTGATAATAAAGAAATAACAGCAACAAAATGAAACACTTTTTTGGCAGGATGACCGGACGCTTGTCATTTCGGGGACAACCGGCTTCACCCACCATTTATGTCTTGGGTTTATAAAGCCTGTCTGCTGAATGGAAAGTCACAGGGTCAAGTTGTGGCCGCTGCCGCTGCATTTTGATTCATGCCAAATGCTGGAGATTGGTGTACTTAAACTTAGCTGCTTGTTAAAAAAAACCCAGCTGTAGAAATTTGCGGATTCATCCACTGCGGCGTCTCTCATAATTATATGGTGGTTTGTGGACGCCATACCCCACTTATCTATATAACATGAACCCCCCCCCCCCAATTTATTGTTATTATCCTTCTTCATCAAACTGCCTGAAAAATGGCGTTATCCACAGGTACATCGCTAAACTAAATTTAGACTGCAATACATTCCTTTTCTCTCACGACTAAAAGGCAAAAATATACATGTAAGTTCCAAGGAGAAGCCAACACTGACCTCAAAGTTAGAATGAAGGTAGATAATACAGGCGGGTGCCGTTGTGGAGTATTCTGCTGCTAAGCGCTCTGGTAACGTCAGAAAGGTTGACGTAACTTCTGTTCGAGCTCCATAGAAAGCCTCGCAAAAGAGCAGCAAGCACTGATGCCGGATGGTGTTGGCGGCACCGATTGCTTTGTTCTTTTGCCTCCCGCACTTTATCCAGCGAAGCTAAAACTCACTGACGTCGCCATTTTTACAAAAAGAATAGCTTGCGTTTGCATTAGAATTATAGACGTCTTCGCTGGATGCCAGATGCTTATTTCCAGAGGCTCTGGTGAGAACCACCGGGATAAGAAATTTGCCGCAATATTGCATCCCGAATTATTCATATGACATTTGAGAATGCTTGGGCGATGTTGTGAGCTAGATGTAGAGGGCTGGTGAAAGGTTCCCAGGCCACGCCTTCCGTAGCAGCGTCACCTGAGAACTTTTGAGTCTTCTCCCTCCCCTCTCCGTACTTTGTACGACATAACCCCCAGAGCATAATATAACGTGTCCACACGCTCTCTCCTCCTGCTTCAAGGTTCAATGTTCTTTTATAAGTGGGTGTGTAGGTTCGTTGCAGATAGTAATTCATACGGCTGTTATTGCGAGCTCAGCAGTTTGTCTCGCTTTCTAGGTACTTTGCATACGTATCTTCGACTCTGTCTTCTGTGCGCATTACAATTGATGTGCGTTGTGTTTCAGTAGCTACATATTGGTCAGTTCTACGATTCGTATCTCGTTTGCTGTTCTATAATACTGCTCTCTATTTCCAGATGTGACCCTTGCGCGACAGAACTTCAATCATCATCATCATAATCATTTAGTTCCTGATGTGATTATTTTGACGCGTGACTGAAAAGGCAGCGTATGGAACCTGTGGGTTAATGAATAAAGTCCAACTTTATTTTAAAATTGAAGCGTCAACTAAAGATAATCTGTGGCTCATTAAGGAACGCGTAACGATACTACTGACGGTTAAAATTGTTATTTTTCGGCTGCCCAAAGTTTTTTTAGTGGTGAGGTTGATTAAAAATGCTCACATATGTCACACGGGCGCACACATAAAGTACAGCGTAAGCAACTCAAAAACATCGGGAAATGAATAATAGAGTAAGAAATGTAGTTGTGATTGCATTTATTGGACTGCAAATCATCATTTCCGGCTTAGTTGTCTTTACCGTACCTACAATGCTTTGTATGCAGGAGCTGTTTGATGTTTATTTGAAGACGTGAACCAGTGTTAACACCGGAAGCACTGAACTACTATGACATACACGAATGTTCGGTGCTTTTGTTGTATTCATATGCAGGGTGTTTCATGAAAATGTCCAACATATTCAAAAATAGGCAAAATGTGATGCTTGCTCGCTTTTTCTGTAGTGGTTTCCATCTTAATATGGTTGTAAGTATCATTTAGCACAGTAATTGTGAAAGTTAAATAAATGAACGGTTTATATGATGCAGGTAAGTAGTTATTTAAAACAAGATAACTTGAATTCTTGATTTTAAAAAAACCCATGATAGCTTTGACATATAGCAAATGCGGCCTCTAATAAATATTGTAGCGTGAAGAAATTGGGGTGCATTGAATATTGTAATAAAAAGAAAAAGACCGATAAGCGCAATGAGCAGATGTCTCGAATGAGGTCACTCTTTTCAAGACAGCGGTTGCGCAGGATCATTTCCTCCCTGTTGGTTAAAGTATGTGGGTTATGCGTACAAACAATGAAAGCGCAGCCCATGCAGCCACGCAATAGAGTCGGTTGAGGGTTCATTTCACGACAGTCACTTATTCTTTACGCCTTGAACAAATATGATGGCAGCGGTATTCCGCGTTTCGCTTTCAGTTTTCTCACTAAGTTCGTAGAATTTCATTACTTCGCAAATTATAGAACAGCCCACTTTTTCGAAACGCCATACTCTAATGGGTCCTTCACGTCAGAGACGAATTCTCCTATTTCAGTTACCTGCCTAACATCGCTAAACAGAAAAAAAGTTAGATAATTCAACTTTTTTGACTACTGCCACCATCTTAAGGAGCCTGCCATTTTTAAAAAAAGAGAATTATCGCGAAGACAGACAGCAAATATACATTGTTTCGATTCTTCACTTATATAGAATAGGATCGTGTGTTCTAAAGGTTAGTAAACGATAAGCTGAAAGCCACCTTATCAATACCATACAGTTTTGAAATGTCAGATATATGAAAATATATTTATATATCGCGCTAAAGTTGTGCCACCAACCACCAGCTTAGTGCCTCCCATGTATGGCGTTAGCAAACTGTGAGTCCGCATAAACCAGCCCTCTATGTTTCAGTGGTGAACACGACGTACAAAGATAAAGTGACACGGATATCACAGTGTCTGTTACGATGGCCAGAAGTTTTCAGGCGCACATCGCAGGTCTGCAGCACCCGCAATAAGCCCGCGGAATATTAACGCGCAGCCTCCTATGTTTCTGTAGTCGCACATTGCAGTCGCAACACGGGCGTCGTTTTTCAGCGACGCCTGCCTATTTTACGCTGAGCGGAATACGCGCTTTCATTCTTCCGCCTCCCACAACGTGCAAAGCTATTAGGCGCACGTGTGTCCACACTGTGTCTCGCGCATCATTCATTCTCTCATCCTTCTCCCCGATAGCAGGTGGAACTTTATTTGTTAACGTTGCTGGATATCTTCTTTTTTTGTAGTGAAAAATATACAACATCGCGCACACATGCTAACGCGATGTTATGTTTGTCTAGGCTCATACAGACGCATCTTTATATTTAATTTTATATTTGCTACTGGCAACAGCTCCTCCCTTATAAAAAACACGCGGAGTGTCCGCACAACTTCTAAACGTGCACAGTCATCGCTGGTTAGGGATCCTACGTTTTTTTTTGTAAATTTTGCTGAAAGACAGATGCTGCTTTTTTGACGCACTGCATGCATGTGTATGTACATGGTGATCCCTCATGTTAGCTAGCTCTTCAGAGCAGTAACCACACATAGCTTCAAAAATTGCAGGATAATTAGACATCTTATAGGATTAGACAACAGGAATATATGTCTTCACATCTTTTAATTCTTATGCTTTGAAGTTATGGCTTTTACATACTTGATTTAGGTCTTAATACGCACTAGCAATAGTTATGTTAAAAACAACTAATCAATATCACTACAACAGGAAGGGCGTAGAAAATAAATATTTACATGTGACAATTTAAAATGATTATGTACACTTGGAGATGGGAATGAAATTGTCAAGTATGGAGATGTTGCGGAATGTATCTAGAGCTAGATGTCAAGGGTGAATTATTGCTTTATGTGGGAATTTATACGGTTGAGGCTACGATGATTGATGCAGGAGATTGGGGTCCTTTCACGTTCGCTTCATTGTATATCGTAACTGAAGTAACCTGATCTAGTGAATGGCCTCACGGCTTGCGTATTCATTAAAAGCCTTTCTCAAACCGCAATCAAAAATGTAGTACAGGTTTCAGCACTCACGTCCCAATTTGTGACCCACTTGTCTTTTTAAGCAAGTTACTTCGCCAATTATACTGAGTATCCTAAAGAACGCTTACAAGCAAGTCTTTAAACAGTGGATTAGAATGATGTTTTAGTGATGTCCTCACATTGAGCGCAGTCCACGCCAGCCCTAATTTCAGTTGAAACGGGTGTAGGTCGTAAGATATGTTCTGAAAGCCCTGAAACAGACAGCAGCGAGCAAAGTAGTCTGTGGCGACAAAGTTGCCGTATAGTTTCACTAAAGTGCTGCAAAGCACCAGTGTCCCATGTTTCGTCAGTGGAAGTTTATGCGAAAGGTGAACTGAAGTTTGCTGGTGGCGTAGTGTGAGCACTTTGACAGCCCGGCAATTTTTATAGTGTCGCTTTAATATGATCCGAGAAGACTGCGCCTCCTACAGCACACATATAATTATGCTTACAGTGCAGGTCCTCGATCGAGTAAGTGTTACCAGTCAGTGGCTTTAAATGAAACAGAGGTAACACAGGTAGTTCATTTGTAAATTTTTTAATCCAACACCCTGTAGCTTTCTTCGATTTTCTGCGCCACCCCTTCGGTTGTCGTATGGTAAAACTTTTTTATCTCGTACAATTATTTACCCAAAAGTAGTGCCCTGTACACCCAAACTAAAATGTTGCATCACCCGAGAATATTTGTTTTCTGCTGGAATGCAGCTATTGTGCATAGACTTATTGATAGTCAGTATTGTACTATTCCGTGTTTCTTTGTGTATAATAAAATTTCTTTCTTTCTTGTTGCGATGGCACTGCTAATGGTTATATACTCATTAAAAAGAAATATAAAGTAAAACGTCATTTGAAACAAAAGTACGTTGAAAATAACCATTCGTCACTAGACAGACGTTTCCGTTCACTTTCATATCAAATATAAAGCGGTAAGCAACAATCGCCTAATAAAAAAAAAGAGTTCATAATTAGCTCTGAAATATTGAGCTGCTAGATCACAACAAAACTATGGGTTATTTAGAGTTGAGATACATTACCAACGCGTGAAACAACACCCATCCCCCCTCCCCCCTTGTACATCTTAACACCCCTCACCAGAAAAAAACCACTTTGTATGTAAATAATACAAATATTTCTTTGGTATTTCAGATTTTTTGGGACGTCAAACCCCACATATTAATCAGGTATTTCAGATGATTACGCTATTTTAGAACTTCTTCATTCATCTTAACCTTGTTTTGGACATTTCTAGCCTTGTTTTGGCCTTCAGTAAGTGCTTCACGGCAAGCGTGCTCACACCACAGGAGATGTAGGAACGGACGACATGCCAGGCTCCTACACTGGCCCACGTTTCAGTCTTCAAGCCATGTATGCAACCGAAAATGTGTTACAAATACCACTTCATCGATTCGACCGTATGGGGAAACGAAGGTATGCGTACTTTCTGTGCCTCACGGCGCGTTGCGTGGGTAGAAACTTTGGGCAGGTGACAAACAATCATGTCAAGCTATTACGCAGCTTACATCTTCACAGAAAGCTTAGCAGATGTCGATTGCTTCGAAGCGAGAGATGTGCCCTTTATGCAAAAAGGTTCGGGCCACCGCCTAAGTAGAAGCGAGATGTATTAAAAACTCATCCCATTGTTTTCTTGTTCACTGTTCGAACTTAACAAATCCGGACTTTTCTTTTGTTCTTTGTTAATTGAAATATTTGAGTGTTTTATACTGCACGCGTTTTTAAAAAAATGCTTCTAGTCAAGAAACCAAAACAAGGCCTTCTATATTCAGTTAACGATCCAACCGAAAGCCCATGAAATTTCTGCGTAAACATTTCTGCAGTATATATATATATATATATATATATATATATATATATATATATATATATATATATATATATACGTTTTTGTGAAGTTAAATCATGGATGGAGCCATAAATGTTTCAGGGCAACGGAAATCGTCAGGTTATAAAACATGGCACTGTGTGAATATTTGCTCGAGAAAAATACTCTCCTGTTTTCATATTGACACACTATGATGAGCTGGTAGATCCACAGAGTTCTAGGCACGGAAAGGAGCTTACTCTGTACAAGGTGTAAAATCATGGGCTCTTAAATCCTGGCAGTGTCAATGGGACGCTAGAAGTAAGAGGCCTTGCTTGCAGTAGAGTCATAATAAAATTCAGGATGACACCTCGTTGTATACATCTGTTTGCGATGTTCATGGTTGCAGTATTTTGCCAACCTTCACTGTGTTCTCGATATAAATGTATCGATTGCTGACCCCCAAATTGCAGAAGTAGTAGACAACAGAATGTACGCTGCTGCTCATGAAATCTGTGGAATGCTTCTGCCCCTGCACGTGTAAGGCAACATTGCTGGTGTATAATATATATATATATATATATATATATATATATATATATATATATATATATATATATATATATATATGTGACGTAAGAAGGCAGGGACGCTTGGTAGAAGCAGATGAGGAAGAAGTGACAGTAGGATAAACATGGGGTATGAGCCACGACACGTCTCCCAGTCATAGCGTCACACGAGTCGACAGGATGGAGACCTGCCTGCCCCTTCATCAGTCACTCATCATCGACGCAGTTCCCCAGAAGACGCCCTGACTGTACATTGACTACCGAATCATCGCCTAGGAGGACAACGACCAGCACCATGACAGAACCATCGGCTGACCTCGACATCCCCAAGTACACCGGATCAGCGGACGACGGACCCGTACAGGACTGGTTCAACCTGTTCGAACTCCACGCTACCGCTGCTTCTTGGTCGGAACGGGAGATGGTTACCAACTTCAGCGACTACGTAACCGGTGAGGCATTTAAATTTTACCTAATTCACATATCCTAGAATGACGAGTCATGGCAAAAAATCAAAGAGGAGTTGATTACCCGTTTTAATGACTATGACCAAGACTTAATCATTGCCAACCATCTAGAGACACCTGCACACTATCGTCAATTTCCTAAGCTGTCCTCAAGCATTCGAAAGTCCAGCGCGAATCGACAAGTGCATCAAGACGAAGTGGCACATGAGTTTACTTTCAGAAGACCATGCGTGTTTTGGGAAAAACCTAGTAATGCTATGTCACCTGTGTCGCCCACATGCAGAGCTCACCAATTCATGAATCGAACAAATTCAGAAGTGCATGATACATCAAACCTCGTACACAGTTGTCTTTCGGAAGCGCCCGTAATGAACCCCGTCACCGAAGCCTCTGAAGAGCATGCTAGCGATGATGACGCATTACCAACTATGCCCGACAAGCATGACACCAGTTCACCATTCATCAGCTGTCTACAGGATGCGTCAAACACCAGAGGAATTGAATGCCCCATTCCGGAACGGGTGCCACTACAGCCATTTCCTGAACAGCCTCAGCAAAGCAAGCAAAGCCCACTTCACAAACTCATGCTACAACGAGAGAGACTGCAACAAGGGCATCGACGAACGCCAAATTCAATAGAAGTGCGTTCACCAGTTGAAGAACATCAAAAAAAAAGGATCTCCAAACCAACAAGACGTCAGACACTTTCGGACAAAGGAAAGTCGCCAGAAACGCTCCCAGCGCCTGCTATTACGCCGACTGCAACACCACAGAAAGCGCCGAGAAAGACGCGGAAGCACTGCTTGCAAACCGCAAGTACTCAGGAACTCCTTCACAGTCTGTCGAGAAGCACGCAAGCAAGAATCATCAGGATTGCACCATTCACGGCGAAAAATACAACCTCGACGACTTCTGAGCTGCCGATGCAACAAAGCGTTCCAACCTTGGTCAGCCCGAACAAGATTTCTAGGAGTACTGTCAGTATCCACGTGTATTCCGCTCTGTGCGGAACGCAACAGTCAGCCTCGCCCACCAGAGTTGTTATAGAGTTCACTGGACTGCTCCGTCGGGCTTGAAGATTCAGTGAGATTGTGAAACTCCGTCGGGATGTGAAACTGCGAACTTGGCCATTGTTTTGTTTATTCTCTTTTTCAATTTGTTGTAGTTTGTAACCGGTGCCATCTTTCAGGGGGAGGGAGAATCCTGTGACGTAAGAAGGCAGAGACGCTTGGTAGAAGCAGATGAGGAAGAAGTTACAGTAGAAAAAACATGGGGTATGAGCCACGACACGTCTCCCAGTCATAGCGTCACATATATATATATATATATATATATATATATATATATATATATATATATATATATATATATATATATATTGGCATTACTGTCTGTTATATTTCATTAATATTGTGTTAAACCACGGAAATACGAGCCCTTTGGTATACACTTCTCTCCCTTATTTCATTGAACGAGGGTCTCGTACTGGCCGACTTGGTGTGTTTAGGTTGTATAAGAGGGACAATTAATCAGCTGCCCGCTGATAAGTTCTCGTGCTACGTGACGCCAAAACATGCGAATAAGAGTGTTTTCACACTCGTTGTTTGGCTTATAGATGGCGCTGACTGTCACTCCTACTTCTAAATTCACATATAATCCCCAAAAAGTGGATGGAGGGACGGCCGCTGTGATAGCTCAGTGGTTAGAGCATCGAACGCGTTATTCGAAGGTCGTAGGTTCGATTCCTGCTCACAGCTGGTAATTTTTTCATCCACTTTTCTTTCTTCTTATTTACATTCCATTGGTTCTAATAACTTCCCCTGTACATTCCTTGGCATTACTGTCTGTTATATCTCATTATTATTGTGTTAAAACACGGAAATACGAGCCCTTTGGTATACACTTCTCTTCCGTATATATATATATATATATATATATATATATATATATATATATGTATATATCTGTGTGTGTGTGTGTGTGACATATGAAGCGATGGTTGGTGAGAGGCCGAGAAGGAAGAAGTGCTTTGTAATAACCATGGGGTATGAGCCAGGTCACGTCTCCCATTCATTATAGCATCACACAAGTCGACAGGATGAAGACCTGCCAACCCCTTCATCAGTCGCTCATAACATCACACACACACGCACACACACACACACACACACACACACATATATATATATACATATATATATATATATATATATATATATATATATATATATATATATATATATATATATATATACATATATAATGAGATCTAACAGAGAGTAGTGCCAAGGAAAGTGTAGGCGAAGTTATTAGAACCAATGGAATGTAAATAAGAAGAAAGAAAAGTGGGTGAAAAAATAACCAGCCGTGAGCAGGAATCGAACCTACGACCTTCGCATGGTGCGTTCGATGCTCTAACCACTGAGCTATCACAGCGGCCTTCCCTCCATCCACTTTTTTGGGTTTATATGTGAAATTACAAGTAGGAGTGTCTCAGTCAGCGCCATCTATAAGCAAAGCGAAGAGTGTGAAACACTCTTTTAAGCGCGTGTGTGGCGTCACGTAGCACGTGAACTTATTACGAGCGGGCAGCTGATCAATAGTCCCTCGTATACAACCTAAGGACACCAAGTCTGCTAGTACGAAACCCTCGTTAATGAATAAGGGAAAGAGGTGTATACCTAAGGGCTCGTTTTTCCGTGTTTTGACATAATAACAATGAGATCTAACAGACAGTAATGCCAACTACTGTCTGATAGTTCTGGATAGTTCTGGACGAAACAAAAAGCTAAATTCTTATAGGGAGTCAGCAGAACTCTCGCAGTAAGCTCAGTCCCCGGAAACTTATCGCTAGTTTTGATATCAAGATACAAGTGCGCTCGTATAGCAGTTTCCCGGAAACTTAGCGGAAGTTTTGATTTCAAGGAACATGTGCGCCCGTATAGTGGTTCCCCGGCATCCTAAGATCCGGTTGAACGAAATGAGGTTGATGTGAGTGTTCGCTTTTATTGGCTTTCACAAGCTTTTACCATTGCGAAAATTCGATAACCTTTTAAATAACTTGTCTTTTGTTTGTATGTCTTTTGTTATACCTTAATATTTGACTACTAAATCAAGCGATGGGCGGGATGTGATTGACTTGCGTTCGTAGCGCTTGCCTCCATTCCTTCTTGCCTGTCGCTCAGCGATATTAGAAGTTGGATCGCGCTCATGTATCTCGCTCGGTTGGCGTGTGAACAAGGATAAAAATAAAGGGAGCGCATTGTGGATAGCAGAG
This sequence comes from Rhipicephalus microplus, assembly GCF_043290135.1. Lineage (NCBI taxonomy): Eukaryota > Metazoa > Arthropoda > Arachnida > Ixodida > Ixodidae > Rhipicephalus > Rhipicephalus microplus. The sequence continues at coordinate 184,979,112 of NC_134701.1, forward strand.
AACGAAAGCCGTAGTGAGCTACACTGAACAAGTCAACTACGTATTCATCGAAGATGGCTTAATCGGTTAACACATGTTTTCCGCAGCTCTGCGGTGTGTTGACCCGGGGTTTTCTAGTCCTGCGAAACTTTTTCAGCGTTCCTCAAAGGCAGCGGGTGAGCACACAAATTTGGGCCCTATATTCGAGCTTGTATTGATTTTGCATGAGTACATACGAATAAACGCAGTTTTCGGTAAGCTTTAATGAACAGACAGAAGTACAGTGTCGCTTGGATAATTAGTGAATACGGCAATCAAGTGACTGTTGAGAAAATGTGTTTAATTAAAGGCTTCAAATGAAGCCTGCTTGGCTACTTAGCTTTAGTTTATTTTACTTTTGGCATGTTGTTCAAATGATGACAAACTTTTGTAGGCTGCTTCTGCTCATGAAATTCTTGTAGTTATGGTTTCATAATCTGTGAGTCTGTACTTCTGAAAGTGTCTCAAATACACTTGATGGTCTGAATTCTTTTAAAAATAATTACGGAGAACGGTGATCGAGCCAACGTTCTGACAAGTGAACTTTTATATCTCTGTATCTGAATTTCAGAAAATAACAAAAAATTATCATGAATCGAGTTTTCCACGTTTCAGAGAATGTCACGAGTGCATGCGCTCTGAAGTGTGTGTTTAAAAAAAGTGTTTAACAATTTAAATCCCTTGGTACTCCATTATGGGAGGGCAGAAAGCCGTCCCAGTCTTAATAACGAGTATTCTACTGTTAGGATATGTCTGACGTAAGAAAATGCCTGAATATATTAATGAATTATTCTAAAAGCCTGCATGGTGATGCTCCTTATGTGAATGTGTCATATTCGCTTATGTCTTTTTTCAATTGTGTATCAAGTCTATTATTCAAAATTTTGGCTAAGACCCAATTGCTGATTGAATCTATAAATTCAATCGCAAGGTTACACAGGCACCTGCCTGGTTTGCCTTTTTAAAGTAGCCTTACTTGTGGAAGCTGTGTTAACGTAGTAGATACATTGTATATTAAGCGCACTAGGTGGGATCCCTAGCCCGCAAACGGCCGGAAATCAGTAGGTTTACCTCTCCCTCTTTCACGTAGGTTTTCTGCCAAACCAAAAATTGTTAGGGCGAAACTCTTAAATCTTTGTCAAATGATTGTGTGAGGTTAAGCTAGTACAACGTGATATATCGTGTACACCATATGTGAAGGGCATTCGCATAAAGTAAAAGAACAACGACAACCAAAAAAAAGTGGAAATATAAATCTGTGTCTAGGCTCTAGTGGCATGGAAAGAAGACCAAGTTGCCGGAATGTCAGTGTCTCTTCGTATTGTGGAGAGAGCTGGCATCGATGCTTCTCAGGAAAAATAGAGGAATAACTTACACGACCCCTCGTGCATTCATCCTCATAAAGTCAATTCACTGATCCTTCTCCACCCCCATCCCCCTCTCTGCGAGTGCTTTCTGCCTCTAACGGGGACTTTCATGCGTTCAATGGTTTCAAAATGTCAATGCACCAATCAGCTCGGACTGAGTATCTGATTCAGCTGACTTTTTATCTGATCTCGTCCTTGTAAAAGGCGCACCGCACTTCGTAGTTGCACGAGATACTGCTTACCCAGTTCTAGAATCTCCCACTCTTTTTACGTGTTCTGAAATGAATTAAATAAACTTCTGAATGAATTTGGCTTATGAGAAAAAAAAGCACAAACCTTATTGATTAATGGAAAAGCATTTTACAATTAAAAATCCTCTATCTAGAATGTTGTGTACTTTATTTGGCGAAGTCGTGAGCCGTTCCAAATACTCAACGCTTCATGTATTTTCTTCCTTGATATTCTGCCAAGTGGGAAATTTTATGAGCCACTGGTAATAATGGTAAACACGACCACAGCAGCATCAGGCAGCAAGCTCACCTTTCTTTGTTCGATCCGTTAAGCTTCTTTTTTCCTCTTTTAATTTTTATTTTCTGCCCTTTTCTATCATATGCCCTACGCCGCATTCATGAAAGCGAAAGATATACTTCATTGAAAGATCATAAATTTAATAAATTTATACCTACAACTTGGTTTAGCATGTTTGGTGATAGCTAGGTTAAGCTGTCCTCTCTTTACGGGTTGCTTCTATCTCAGCCAGTTAATGCGGATCGAAATAGTCTTGTCGATGTTAAACAGCTTATTTGTTAAAGTTCACACACTCTCTTAGGCTAGGAATCACTCGTGAAAAACATGGAGATGGAACTCGCACTTATCCGCTCACATCAGAAGGCGATGGCTGGTTGAAGTGTGCAAGTGTGCTGATTCAAGTACGCTAGCCCGCATAACCGATTTTGCAAGACTAGTGAGTCCCTATTCACTCAGTGTTTCTGCAATATATGCCTAGTGACAAAAACAAAAATCCACTCGATTCGCAGCTGGTATAAAAACACGAAAGACGCAGTTTGTTACCAGTATAGCGCCCGTTGCTGACGTCTAATTATCGAGAGAGCCGGAGGACATCAGGCGTGTACACGTGACAGCCAGTTCTGTTCATTTACGCAAAGCATCAATTTCGGCCGAAGAAATGTGGCAGAATACGTTCTCCCCACCCAGCCCTGTTTTTTTTATATCTCCGAAAACACGCCTGTTTGCCCCTTCTCTTTGTAAACTCTAGTTTCTACTACAATAAGAAAGCGCACGAAGAAGAAACGAGGCCTGATGGAGAGCAGAGAAGGGCGTACATAGACGTCACTTAGAACTTGGAGTGACAGGGATAGTGTCCCAGCTTGTCTTCATTACAACGATCTCTTAACCTCGGCTAGGATTTCTGACAGCGGCGTTCACTTCCCGCTAAAAATTCACTTCTCTTTCAGCTTGAGAGACACGCTGTGAAGTTTAGTGGAACTTGAAGTGAGAAAAGGAAGTGGTGAGAGGGATAAGAAGAGCTTTCCCTTCCACACTATAAAGAAGAGATTGCACACGACTTCGATTTACCCTGTCCGCCCTCTGTGCCTGGGCACTATATTGTATAATTAGTTCAATGAAGGATGTCTGTGGACAAGGCAGCAGGACAGAAAAACTGAAAATAAGAGAGCCTATAAAATTGGAAGGAAATACTTAAAGGCCTACCAAAAGGTTAGTACGAAGGCAAAAAATTATAGAGGTTGTAAAGAATGTCGGAATCTGCACAAGTGAGTGACTGTGTTAGTCATTTAGCCAAGTCACAAATAGATTGCTCTTTTGACTGTGTTAGTCATTTAGCCATGCCACGAGTAGATTGCCCTTTTTACTCTTTCTCTTGATGTATCTAAAATAATTTTGAATTAATTCAGCGAAAGTTCTAAAACTGAGGATTGAAATACAGATTAAAAATTTTCACTAGGAAGCTTGTACGAAATTACTGTCTGTCTACATCGCTTTTCTTATTATTTTTTATGATTTTGTATATGCCTACGTAAGTTATGGTAAAGAAGCACTAATGCACCTCCATGTGAAAATAGGACCACTGAAATTACTTTTTGAAGGTCCTGGCCGCTTATTGCGATTGGGAAGCACACAAGCGTTCATTATCCTAAATGTTGTAGTGATTCAGTGAGTCACAACTTTATCAACGCACTTGAAGTAATCGTTCAATGAACATGAATTTGCAGTTCCTTCTGAAATTTTGTACAGAAGCGCCTTACAAGGGGTGAATTGAGTAGTATAGTGAGAAATCCCACTGTCACGTCACTCCTAACACGTACAAAGCGGCATCTCCAAGTTTATTATATTCTAGAACGTTCATTTTTCCTGCGTCATTAAAAAGTTCTCAATATATTATCCTGGTTCTTGCATTTTCAATATCTTGAACATCGTCGATTGATGCCCCTACAACAGACGCATGTGACACGTGCTTTCTTTTAGCAAGTTAGCGTAGGCTATACATATCGATGAGCACAGTTTTGTAGATTTATTTCATTGTAGATGTAGATTTACTTCATTGAGTGATTACTCAAACCTAAACCATACAAGTGTACAGACAGCATTGAATGGTAATGTGCTTCCAGTCAGCAGTACATTTAGAGTAATGTATTTCCAGTGAGCAGAAGTGATAGCTGGTACAATGCCCTGCAGCTTGCCTCCACAGATGCGTGAGTTGAAATACCTTTAAGTAAAGTAATGCAACAAAAGAATAATGCAGGCTATCAAACAAAAAGTTCCTAAGACAACCCTACGCAATAGACAAAGGTGCATGACGGAAACACAGTGTTTTCTAGAAAAAACTTCGGTAACTGCACGCATCCATTTTAGGTGACGCTCCCTCCTCTCCGCCCTGTATATCACAAATAAGCCAACCACACTAAAAGATTACTTAGCACTAATTGAGGACCGTTAAAATGTTTTCATTCTGCAGTATGACGCACTGTGTCTGATTATTAAGTTCAAAATGATTGAATCATAATTCAAAAATAGCTGTGATGACTAATTTTAGAAGAGGGCAACATGATGGTAAACAGCAATCTACTTTGTTACCACTGACACAAATACTTGTTTTTGTGTACCTGATAAGTCTATATTACAATGAAAAATTATGCTATACTTTTTTATTTTTAATGTAGAAGCGTGCTCTCAGATATCTGGCAGCTCGACTAACCAGGGAAAAGTTGAAATGAAAAAAATTGTAGTAATGAAAAGTAACATTGACAACTGGATTCACCACAGTTTCTTGAAAGTGCTGACAAGCAACTAGTAAGAGACGGCATGCCATTGTACAGTCATTTATACTGTAAGCTTAATTCTTCGTGGTTAACGAACGCATAATTGTTCGTGTAATAGGCTATAGGGCAGAGAATATGTATGCACTATGCCCGTTTTACATAACGCCTGGTGCAAACAAGCAGTATATAAGCTTGGGTTCACTTTCGTGCAAGTCGACTCGTGCCATTTCTCAGCTTGACCGATCGTCATCATTAACCTCCAGCGCCAGCACAGCTGTGGCTTATGAGTAGAATATCACATGAGAGACATTTTCAAGGAGTACGCATATAGCAGTGTTGTACTTGGTCGGTGATAAGCGAATTTTATAATGTGACTATAAAGCAATAATGTGTACAAAGACACTCATCATAATATTCAGTTGACAAGTGCACGAGAAAGTGCTAAGTAGGGCCCCATCAGTTTTTTATCATCGCTGCCTTACGGCTCTCAGATTACCGCTCGTTTTAAAAAAAAATGAGAAAAGCTTCTTTCTCACAAAACGTTCTTAATTTTTTCTAAACTACATACAGATGAGACCTCGTCAATAATTATAGCATCCACATTTCTGGGGGAAGTGCGTGGCATAATCAAAGTGTCAGCTCCTCTCTTACCCCGACAAAAAAAGTGAGTTGAGGAGCGTCATATATATATTTGTTGCGAGTTTGCGGCTAGTTGCGGCTATCTTAATGTGGGATAATGCGAAGGAGAGGACGATGACGTGTTTGATGTTAAAACACACACATCTGCCATCTTGACTGCTGGACAACTTTCCCACTGTAAAGTAGCGAATACATTCGCATCATTTTGGTGGAGGGGCCGGATACGACGCCAGACGGAACTTCGCAGGGGGCGCGTTCTCGACTGCTCGATTATGTCAACAAAAACCAATTCTGCCGCTTCTGTTTCAGCCACGACTCCTGCGAACCCTGTAAAGGCAGTCGTATTGACGCAATTGCGCGACCCTGGCAACTTTCGCGCACCGACCACGTTGACGTTGACGACTGTATTTCGAAGCTCGAGTGGTTTTCAGCGGTCTACCGGTGGGACTCTACGATGATGCTCGCCAACGTTGGGTTTTATATCTCCGGAATAGCAGGTTCGTGGTTCGAGGCTCATGAAGCTGACATAACCAGCTGGGATGCTTGCAAACAGAAGCTTCGTGATCTATTTGGTAAAGCCGTCGGACGCCAGTGGGCCCTAAAGAACTCTCTTGTTAGGCACAAACTACGACAGAATTCTGTCGCCTACATCCCTGACGTTGCCGCCCTTTGCCATCGTGTCGAACCCAACATGACAGAGCAAGACAAAGTGAGCCATTTGCTCAAAGACATCACGGATGATGCTTTCAACTTACTTGTGTCTAAGGATGGTTTGACCATTGACAACATTATCAAAGAGTGCCACCAATTCGAAGAGCTGAAGAGTCGTCGAGTCACCAAGAATTTCTTGCGACTTCCGAACATGGCCGCTACTTCATCTTCGGAGGAGTTTCAGCCGCCATGCAGTCAACTACCTACCAACGAGAGCGTAGTTCGCATCGTGCGTCGAGATATCAAGGCAGCGTCTCCACCATCTTTTCTGACCCACCCATCTGATGATCGACCAACGATCTCGTTGATCCAGCAGGTTGTGAGGGAGAAGCTGGCAAACGTCGGACTGCAACCCGTATGTTCAATGATGGAACCTCGGGTCAGTAACATAACGCCTTTTCCTGTACCGGAAAGGTTTCGCCTCTATCATGATCCTGCTCAGTAGAGAACGCAGGACGACAGGCCGATCTGTTTTCATTACCATGGTGTAAGACACATCTCCCGCTACTGTCGTTCTTGCACCTATCCACTTCAGTCGTCTTCTGGCTATCAACGTGACAACCACAGGCCCCTACAGCATGGTGCTTGACAATGGACCATACAATGGCGCTCTTGCGACGTCAGTCCGCCGTTCCAGCCGTTCGCAATTCCGCATGACCGTCGCTCCAGGTCACCTCAGCACCGTCTATATGCATCACCCCGCCCTACTGGGTGCCTTTCCTCGGAAAACTGAGCAATGAAGCTCCCGGAGGTGACGCTGCGTTGGACTCCCGACCTGAAAACCCTCTGCTGACCCTGACTATGGACCAAAACCTGCTCGACGCAGAAGTGGATGGCTCTTCTGTTACTGCCCTCATTGACACCGGCGCACATATTTCAATTCTGAGCTCTGGTCTCCATGCACAAATAAATAAGGTCCTCACGACGCCCGTGTCCCTGTTCGTACGTGTCGCGAGTGGAGCGACTACAGCTGTGCTCCGAATGTGCACCGCACGTGTGAGGTTCGCCGACCACCAGACGTTCATTGTTTCATGTACTCGCTCATTGTTCTCATAACGTCATCCTCGGACTCAATTTTTCGTCTGACCACTCCGCTGTAATTGACAGCTCCGCCGGCGTCGTGCAACTTGACTTGCCTGTGGCCCCCAACGAGTCGAAGATGGTGCAGAACAAGCTTTCGTCTGCCGAGTTTGTTCATCTCCCACCACAAGCCCTTACTTGTGTCACTGTTGAATCATATCCCAGTGTACCGGATGGAAATTATGTGGTCTTTCCCTCTCTCGGTGTTTATCTGGCCCGCAACGTTTCCTCTCCGTACGCTGTTTCAACTGTTCAGGCAAAAAAGACGTGCCTTCCTCTTCTGAACTACCAACTCAGCCCTCAAGTCCTACCACAAGGCACTGTTCTCGTTACTTTTTCCCCATCGCACGAGTGCCAGATCTCACCATTGTCCCGTGAACTGGACGCAGTCATCCCGCCGAACGCACATAGCACCGACGCAGCCACATCTACACTGCATAGCTATGTAACCAAGATGATTGCCTCAGACCTGTTGCCGTCTCAAGTCAAAGACCTCAGTGACCTCCTCACGACATATTCAGACATATTTGACTTTAACGGTAAGCCCTTAGGTCAAATCTCGCAAGTCAAACTCCACATAGATACCTGTGATGCAGCTCCAATTCACAGGTGTCTCTATCGAGTGTCACCATCGGAGCACCAAGTTATCCAACAGGAGGTCAAAACATGCTCACAAAAGGCATCGCAGAGCTCTCTTCGAGTCCGTGGGCGTCCCCTGTAGTATTACGTAAAAATAAAGACAATACCTGGCGTTTCTGCATAGACTATAGGCATTTAAACAAGGTCCTTTAAAAGGATGTCTACCCGCTTCCTCGTATCGACGATGCCCTGGATAGCCTTCATGATGCAACCTATTTTTCTTCGATAGACTTCCGCTCTGATTACTGGCAAATCGCCGTGAACGACCTCAGCCGGGAGAAGAACGCCTTTGTAACGCCTGATGGCCTCTACTAATTCAAGGTAATTCCATTCGGCTTGTGCAATGCGCTGGCCACATTCGAGCAGATGATGTACACGTTTTTGCGCACCTTTAAATGGTTCAACTGCCTTTTTCTCTGCATGACGTGTTTGTGTTTGCCACAACCTTTGAGTCTCACCTTTACCGGCTTTCCTCCATTCTATCTGTATTTCGTAAGGCTGGGCTCCAACTTAATTCTTCAAGACGTCATTTTGGGCATCGCCAAGTTACTATTACATGGGGCATCTCGTTAACTCATCCGGTATCCATCCCAATCTCGACAAATTTCGCAGTGTCCTTGATATTGCCGTACCAATTTGTGCCAAGGACGTTCAAAGTTTTGTGGGCCTATGCTCATAGTTCCGACAATTCGTCAGAACTTCGCAGAGGTCGCACGCCCCCTCACTGATCTTCTGTAGAAAGATGTGCGATTTGAGTGGGGTCCTCATCAAGCTACGGCTTTTTCCCGGCTCATGACACTTCTGACCACGCCATCGAATATTGCCCACTTCGATTCGTTCACTCTGACTGAGGTCCGCACTGATGCTAGTGGCTATGGTATTGGCGCGGTGTTAGTCCAGCTTCAATCCAGTCATGATCTAGTTCTTGCGTATGCCAGTCGGCTCCTTTCTCCTGCTGAACGCAATTATTCTATTACTGAACGCGAGTGCCTGGCGCTTGTATGGCCAGTAAATTTCGTCCCTATTTATATGGCCGGCCTTTCAGTGTTACCACTAACCATCTCGCTTTATGCTGGATTTCAGCTCTAAAAAATCCAACAGAGCGCCTTGCTCTTTGGGCTCTGCGCCTCCAGGAATTCACATACACAGTGGTTTACAAGTCCGGTCGTTTACACCAAGACGCTCACTGCCTCTCTCGGTGCCCGTCGACGCTCCAGATCTCATAACGGACGATGCGTCCATCTGTATTTCCTCGCTCTCCACTTTCGGCAACATGGGATGTGAGCAACGTCTTGACGCGTCCCTATGAGATCTAATTGACCACCTGAACACTGGCTCTGCAGACAATTTGCTACGAATTTTCGTCGTCGTACATGCCATCTTATGCCACCGCAACATGCATCCCGTGGGACAGGAACTACTACTCGTAGTACCCACTCATCTGCGCTCGACCATACTTCAGCAACTACATGATTTACCAACGGCTGGCCACATTGGTGTGGCTAGAACTTATGACCGTGTTCACCGACGCTTTTTCTGGCCCGACGCATTTTATGGCGTGGCCTCTACAGTTCCTACAATGACATGTTGCTTCTTGCGAGTCGCGCCAATGCCGCAAAAGACCAGCTGTACGACCCGCCGGGCTCCTTCGACCGGTCTACATACCTTTCGAGCCTTTATATTGTGTTGGCCTTGAGCTGCTGGGCCCTTTCCCTCTTTCTACTAACAGTAACAGGTGGGTAGCCATCGCTGCAGATGATTCGACGCGTTTTGCTATTACGAGACCTCTTCCAAGCAGCTACGCTGCAGACGTCGCTACTTTTTGATCCAAGACGTCATCTTACATCATGGCGCTCCTCGTCAACCAGTCACCGACTACGGTCGCTAACTTTTATCTAAGGTAATCAACGACCTATTTCGTTCTTGTGCAACCAAGCGCAAGCTTACGACCGCCTATCATCCTTAAACGAACGGCCTCACAGACCGTTTGAATCGTACGCTCACTTACATGCTCGCCATGTACGTGTCGACTGATCACCGCAACTGGGACAATGCGTTACCTTTTTTCACTTTCGCTTACAATAAATCACGTCACGACACTGCTGGAAATTCTCGCTTTTACCTTTTGTATGGAAAAGACCCGACATTGCAATACGACACAATTGTACCCAACCCTGCCGACCTGTCCACAGAATATGTTCGCTTCGCTCCTAAAACAGCCGAGAAGGCCCATCAGATTGCTCATCGACGCCTTTCGGACTCATAGCTCCGCCAAAACACTGCTATGACAGCCACCACTGGAACGTCCGCTTTAATCCGGGGGCATCGTTTTTTGTGGACTCTGTCGCGGCATTATAGCCTGGCCAAAAAGCTTATACCCGAGTATTCCGGACCTTACCGTGTGCTACGGCAGGTAACTGATGGTACCAGTGATATAGTCTCTCTAAGTTCTTCGATGCCCTCCACATCTTCTGACACCGTCCGCGTCACTCACCTGAAGCCGTACTTCTCGTCCAACACTTGCTAATAAGCGCCGGGTCGGCGCTTTTGCCGCCGAAGGTCGATGTTGCTTGGTTGTGGCTATCTCTATGCAGGGTAGTGCGAAGAAGAGGACAGACAGACAGACAGGAAAACTTTATTAGAGCAAGTGTGTTTGGACCATCTGGGATTCCTGGACCACCGCGCGGTCCCGCACCACGCCTACACGGCCATGCCTCTCACCGCGAAGACATCGGCTTCCCTAGTCACCGCAACAAGGTGCATCACCGGGTCCCCAGATGAGAGCAGGACCTCCCAGTCCCTCAACTTGAGATGGCAGGCTGTCCCTGCGGGAGAGAATCAGAGTGACAGCCGAATAGGATATGGGAAAGGGTGTTATGAGGTAAGCCACAGAGAGAACATTCCGAGAAAGTGCCACACTATAGTGGGACAGCAGCTGAGGGGAAAAAAGAGTGCGAGTCTGGAGACATCTCCATAGGATTTGTTGGTAGTGCGTAAGAGAGGGATTTAGAGGAGGGTAGACCCTACGGTTCAAACGGTGTATTTGTGTGAGCTCTGCGACAGTGTGCGGCCGCTCCTTCGAGAAGCCCGAATCGAGGCTGTCCTCAGCTCATCCTCGGGCCAATTTATAGGCAGCCTCATTTCCGGGGTTCCCTTAATGAGCCGGTACTCACTGAAGTTCTACCGTTAATGGTGTATATTGTTACGGAGATGATGTAAAGGAAGAAAGACAGAATGAGCTGAGCGTGCGAGTATGCCAATCAGCCATTGTGACTTTTGTCTGTGGTTGTCCCTCTGTAAATAAGTTTTGCACAGAAGTCACCGACCCCGTAACAATATTGGGTGGGGGTGTTCAACAACTGCCAGACAGAAGGGTGTGTCCTGCCCCTGGCATAGTTGCACAGAGCAGTTTTTGAATCGCTGAAGACGTGCTGCGCATTGGAATGTGCAAGGGCTAAGGCGATGGCGGTCTCCTCTGCCTCCTCAGCTATAGAGCTTAAGGGAAGGCGGTCAATCAGTGGATGAGGTAGCGTAGGGTTGTAGGCAACTGCCACAGTTTTCAGTGCTGTACAAGCGACGTCTACCCAAATGGCATCCTCCGCTTGTCTGTAACGTTTGTGAAAGGCTTGTGCGCGAGTCATGGGGCGAGCGACGTGATGCTGAGGGTGGACATTGCGAGGCAAGGGTTTTACTATTATATAGGCATGAATGTATCTTTGAATAGCCAGGCAGGTTGTTTGATTAGGGAGTATGCTTATGTGAAGGGAGGCGAGAATATGGCGGCCAGTGGCGCTGCGACGTGTGTCATGTTCAAAAATACACAACGGCTGCCATCTTGACGGCGGGACAAATTTGCTACTATATATATATATATATATATATATATATATATATATATATATATATATATATATATATATATATATATATATATATATATATATATATATAATACAGTCGCGGCGTCGAAGACAATACAATAGAAGAAGCATATGCATTCACGAACGCATAAGTTATATTTAGAAGGCGCTCAAGTGATATATTTGCTGTTTGCTAGGGTATTGTGGCAGAGGGTTCAAATCAAGTCCTGGGCGAGCAGTTTCTCTTCGTTGTTAAGGTAGAGAGCAAAAAGAGAGAGCGTCTAAAGGGAGCGTTGTGTTCTGGCTTCTTCTTTTGTGAACCAGGACGAGAAAGTAGTAAAAATGGCAATTTTCTGCAGTTGCCTTATTCAGAACACGATCTAGAAAGACCCAGAGGCGTGACTTGGTATTTCCATCTTGCGTTTCTACACACTCCGGGGCGAACCCTGAGCGACTACAAAAAAGTAATGGATGGGAGGCATGCGTGTAGCGTCATTGTTTTTTTAGACGAACAGAAAAGGCACGATAAAAATAAGTCGGAATGCGGTAAAAACAGAATCTTGACGTGGCACTTATGAGTGACGCAGTGGCAGTGAAGATTTCGATGGGGACGTTTGGAACTTAGACAAAGATGCGGTGGTGGAATTTAACTAAACGTCCACACATAAAAACGGTTTCAAAGCAAGTGTCCAAAATACTCACAAATAATGAAAATAGTATACTTGCTCCATGACCTCACAATTTGGGCTTTTTTAAACGCAAAAATATCTATATGGCTAAAGACACAATGTAACACAATAAGCAGGAAGTTTATTTATTTTTAAATAATGAAGTTAGGTGGGTATTTCAAGTGGGAAAATTCAAGTCCTTCATGCGAAGAAGGCATTGCAGCACTGAGATTCCAAAAAAGCGACCACTGCTAATAAAACTGAAACCTGGGCTGGCTGGTTGTACTTTATACTAGCAATAATTGTAGCAATGATTTTGACTAATCATATTCACCCGAACCCAATGGCGAAACTGAAGCCGGAAGGCCCGACAGCACAAGGGCCATATACTTCTGAGGCGTCGGGAGTATGGGAGTGTCAATATAGAACCATCAACCAAATTCGTCGAAGGGGTGCACGGGTTGAGCTTGCAATGATAGCACGCATGACACGCCTATGTTAATAAACACAGAACTAGACCTCTGTAATCGTTGTCTTCAACAATGACGCCGTTGAGGTTGTCTACTTGTGGCGCAAATAAGTGCTTCGGTTTCGGGATTTCCATGAAGTTTTCTTGCACCTCAATTTGTCGGAGTTAACTTTGAGGATGTTTTGCGAATACCTTAAAACTTCGCCGTATTCACATAAGGAACTTCAGTTCTCTTATTTGGCATAACCACGCAACAGGTTCACGCAAAAAATACTGTTTAGATTTGATTGAGATTTCGCACATTCAACAAACCGCAATGAACAACGCGTTCAAGTTTTGCTTGCATTGCAAGAATTTTTCTAGAAGTTGTGGTACTGTACAACTGGGCTCGGCTCTCGATAGCACCGTTTAAGCTGGTCTGATGCAAGAATGGAGAGTACGCTAGGTCCTTGCCAAAGCAATACTGGAGTTATCTTGGCCCGTGGAACTTACTGAAGTGCAAAACGCTTTAGGAAGAGCATAACGTCACGCTTCTCTTAACACTATTTAGATGTATTGCGGCAGACCTCAATTGTTTTTCAAGCAGCTCCTCAAAATTGGCGTATGAATAAAGGGTAACAGCAAAGCACAGTGGACCCTGGAGTTTACATAGGAACTATCATGGAACCACGACTAAACACGGCACCTCTATATATCAACAACCTGCGCAGGGGTACCGTCCAAACAACCAAACAAATTCAAAACAGGTGAGAAAAAAATTGAATTTTCACTCACACATTCGCCACCTGCTTTTTTATTGAAAACAATTAACGACATGTTCCCAAGGGGAATCCTGATGGTATGCGAAGCACCAGGGTTGCGCACGGCTAGCGTCACGGGTTAAACGGCGCTACGCGGGTGCTGCGGTGAGCGCTTCAAGGTTCGTTTGAAGCGATGGCTGGCGTAGATCTTGTCACTTCTTCAGAGAGAACACGGGTGCTCGACCAAAGCTGGCACATACTTCGCCTTTCCTACCATGGCCTCGTGATCGGTGAAGTGCACGCTGAGAGGTTTTTGGAGACATTCGTCGTTGAAGTTGGCAAAGACCTCTTGTGGTGACCTTGTCTGTGGCAGGCTCCGGGGCGTGCGGTTACGCTGTCGCCATGGAGCCTGACGTGTCAAATGTATTGTGGGCCGCGGAGGTCAGCCATGACGAGCGGGTGCCGAGCATGCCTGCGAAATTGCCGGCCAAGGACGTCGGAAAAACGCACCTCGTGGGTGAGTCGGCGCATGCTGCACGAATCTCCTGAACCTGGTTGTAGGGGCTGTCGGGCGTGGGACTCCCGTCACTATTGGTCGGACTAGAGGTTGTAGAAGACATAGCCGGGAAAGCGAAGTCTTGGTCGAGGTAGGGATGAAAGCCGGTTGATACAGCTCACTGTAACTCAGAAGAAACCAGGAAGTCACTGGTCTACGAAAAAGCTGGTGGTAAGTGAGGCCGTAGCAGGCCAGCACCACTGAGAAGAAGTCATCGTAGGGGTGAGGGGTGGAGTTTGATGTGGCAGCGAGATGACGCAGCTTCACCAGAAGGGCGTCGAGAAAAATGACGCGCATCATGGCTGGTCCATGACACCACTCAGCATGAGGCATCGAGCTGAAGGAACCATGCTCGCGGGAAGGCGGGCTGGAAAGGCTTCACTGGCAGGCACAGTCGCAGAAGCATGACAGCGGCCGCTCGTCGAAGGGCGCGTTCTCCAGGTCACCAGTTGTGGCGAGGGAGGGGAGACGCGAAACGTCATCGTGATGGCTGCCGACGGGGCCATGCCAAATCTCACCCTCGAATTGAAGCTCAGTGGTCGCACGTGCCAGCGTCACTCTCTCTCGCTCTCTGTCTTTCTTGCTCTCTTAACTCGTTCTCTCGCCTATCAGTCTCATTGCATTTCACGCCTGACAAACTGATGCACGTGTTCTTTGAGTGAAGCTGAAGATGAAGTGGACGAAAAGAACATTGGCGGCTCACGGGTGGACCATTTTTTGTTCACTTGTTACAAACCAATGCTCTGCTCGAAGAGGTGCTTTTTGAGAATGTCATATCTGAAAACATTTCCTTAAATTTGTGGCAGTAAGAGGCGCTTTTCTTAAAAATAAACAGGATTCACACACGAAACATTGAGGAACGTGCTGATGAAATGAGAGCACAAGAGAGTAGAAAATATGGAGAAATTGCTCTGATTTGACGTTCAATTGATCCCACAATCTGGCACTACCCTTTCAAATATGCTCCAGGGCATGCTTAACTACACAAAATGTTCCGGTTTCTCCAATGTGGGTTGTATTTCTTAATCAAGCACGTTTGAAACAACGATTCAGTCACTCCCCTCTTTGCCACTTGTGCCCTTGGGGCGTAGACAAAACTTCTTTCAATAGTTTGCACAGGCTCGAATATGGAGCTTGTACAGCACACATAGGTAAATTTTGCCGGAGGTTCATTCGTCCGGCATTCGTATATGTCGTAGCTTTCAGTCTCCCGAGCCGAGGAACACTGCGTTACGACACATTTTTGTATTAGTTTAAGTGAAGCGAATACGAACACAGGTCAAACAAGGCTCTCTTCGAGATCTCAGTTGTCAAATATTTAGCCTGTGAGAGAAGGAGAAAAGTGAGTTGACCATTTCAATAAGGTAACAAGTGTGAATAAATGATAAAATTGATATAAAACGGAGAAGTACGATCGCATCATTGAGAAGTGCAATTCTTTGAATGTAGGCTCTCTTTTAGTGGTTTGAACCAACAGACTAGAAGGGCAGTTTTTTTGTCAATACAGGCAATACTATGCTGACTGTATCAAGATATAAAAGAATATGGTCTTTAATGAGATTTGCGGGAAGAGTACTCAGTTTTCCATACATGGACACTAGCATACCAAGCTTAGGAATTTAATCAAGGTTTTGTGCACATGTAGGTATTTTATGTGCTTGCTGTGTTTCATAGACACAGTCAATGTATACTGTTTGCCAAGTCTGTCTCTATTAGACTTCACGGAACTATGTTTGACGTCGGTATCTTGGTCGAAATTTCCGGAGCCCTCCACTACGGCGTCTCTCATAATCATATGGTGGTTTTGGGACGTTAAACCCCACATCAATCCCCACAATCAAGTCAGTATGTTGCCTCATCACCTATAGACTATTTATTCAACATATATGGGCTGATGTTTTCTGGTTTTTGTGCTAAGCGACAATAATCAATGAAACCACGATACATCATACAATCTCCAATCAATATTTGTCTTCTGTGACACTATTTGTTTGGTCGTTAAAGACGCAAAACCAAAGAGGTAACAATGGCGGTGCTGAAACGTATCTATAAAATAGTCTATAGCAGGTTCACAATGTTTTTCGCACTGTAAGCACGTCACCCACGAACCTCAAATGTAACAGCAGTTTCTATTGGGTTAATACTGCAAGACAAACGACTCTACCGAGGACGCCAATTTTGAAATAATTTGTTCACGGGAGCTTCCATGAGTGCGGGATCACCGAGCAAAGAAGTTGCGAGTGCTTTGGGTCATACGAAGATTTCAAAATGGATAGTATGGTAAAAATCACAGACGTGTGTAGGTGTCCCGACAAAGACTGTTGCGAAACCCGGGATGGTGTGACAAGGACTGTCCCGCAAAACCCGAAATGGTGGATAACCGTAATCTCAATGCCGACATGGCATTTAGGGTCTCATGTGGGGTTTCACACCACAATCTAAAGAAACATTGTTCCCACTTGGCGTTGTATCCTATTTCCGACTTTGCTACAATTCAGCCAATACTTACGCAGCTTTCAAAATAATGTCAGTTCGCCGAATTTTTGAAGCTCCACATCCGTCTTCGCCCTTCCCCAAGATTCGCCAAACGCCCCTTTGCTTTGTAGGCTTCATGCAACTTGACTCCTCAGCTCACAAAACGCGGAATCCTGCCTTGGACCAATCGTTACGCAAGAAAGCGTTTTGTTTGAACAGACCTGACGATGTTGCCTACATAAATGCGGTTTTCCTTTTTCCAAAACGTGTTACGGATGTGGATACATCTTTGCGTTTCAAGAAGTGTTCAACAATATCGAGTACTTTAAACTCAGCTAGGGAAGATCAATGAGCCGTCCACGTGAAGTTGTGTGTGTCTAGAAAAAAAAACGTTATTAACGATTTGTGTGCCTAAAAAAAGTGGTTACCAGATATGGTACTCGGTACTCTACTATAGTAGAGATAAAAGCCGTCTGTTGGGTCTCGCACTTGAAGAGGTTGCATCGGCCAAGTGTACACTCAGGTCTGGCCCGGGCTTTTGAAATGATGCGTTTCCTTTGAACAACCAGCTAGCTTGCTTAGTAGTCTAAAGCGTTTGCGGAATGAGCGAACAACGACAGAGGGAGCCGAATAACAAACGACATACGTAGTTTGATTCGTATACCTAAAAGCCTCTGTGCTAGACTGGTTTTTCTTCGGAATTCAGGTGCCTAATCTGGAATAGCTCTATTCGTTACTTGCCCAAAGAAGGGCGTGAAAACCAGTCAATTAGATTTCTATTGAATCTTTTAAACGAGTGGTTTTAACATATATTCAATAGTGTAGGTTGCCCTCTTTAAATCTGCTATAAACTTGTTCCAAAATAACGGGAAGTATCTGCCTAACGAAGCACTGAGAGCAGTGTAATTGAATATTTCATTGATTGAATGAATGAATGAACGAATGAATAATAAATCAACAGTCTACGCATGATCTTCTTTCACAGTAAACTGGCTAGGTTTATCTAAATTTTTTGTAGCTCTCTAAGAGATGGGTATGTGCCGAGCTTTATTTAAGCAGTACTTCAATAGAAAATAAAAAATAAAAAAATCCCCACGTAGTTTCTACGCTTTTTCCCTTATTTCACAAAATATATTCAAATCAATGTTCTTTTGAGCTACATAAAAGTACAAGAGATTCTGTTTTTTATCACACACATCCATTTTATCTGAAAATCTAGATAGACATTACTTTACATTTAGACAAAACTTGAAAACGTGCTTTTAGTTTCGATGTTACGTGCTAGTAAATTAGGCGACCAGAAGTTTTTTTTTTTTAGTACAATGCTTGTGACCTTGAAAACCTCTATAATTGATCGTGCTTCACCGTCTGTCGATCTATAGACCCTTTCAATTTTTATAAAAACAGGCCCATGATGACATATGGTTCGGTCCATCGATGTGCATTGAGCATCGGTGGAGACCGAGAGCTTTAAAAAATAGCTGACTGATTTTCTACTGTTTCCTTCCCTTATTTGGTAAAATGTATTCAAACAGATGTTCTTTTCAGCTCAATGAAAAATTATAAAAGATTCCCTTCCTTGTACTTTACCCATGTTCATTTTATGTTGAAAACTAAAAAGAGACTTTCCTTAATCTTCAGAAGAACTTGAAAACGTCTTTTCACTTTCGACGTTAACCAGCAGTGCCTTGGGAACGGCTTTCGGCTCTCCCATGGTAGAGTAACGAGTACTCTAAATTGTTAATCACTTTTTCTAAACACACAAGAGCTAGTAAATGAGATGACCGGAAGTTTTTTTTAGGGTACAACGCTTGCAACCTTGAAACCTTCTATATTTGCCGCTTTTGTTCTCTCCACAAAATGGTCACGCTTAATCAATCAAAACACTAGACGCGTTACGACAGCGTCACCTGGCCACTTGATCACTTCATTGGGTTTAGATGCCTTTTGTTTTGCAATATTGACTAAACATCGATACCCGTGCAGGCCTACTGCCGTCGACACATGCTCAGCGCCAACAGTCTCAGTGCTCAAGGCCCGCTCTTAGAAGATCTAGCAAACCCGATGTTTATTTCGTATTTCTTACTCTACTGCTGCGATACGGTTGTGTTATCAAAATAGTCGTTTGCAACCTGAGAAAGAGAAGTTTACAGGCCTTCTTGTTCTTGTACAGCCGCCAAAAAACGTAATGTAGGTGTCATCCATCTTTTCAGTAGATGCACTGATCATTTATCTTTTGCTTCAGAATTTTTTTTACACATCACGTGTTTTGGGTCTCCCTAGAGATTCTCTGGCATTACAAACTACTTTACTTCAAATGGTTTTACAAAGCTCGCATAATTGGCTCGTAATATACCAGGCGACGATGTCCAGATGTATAGTCATCATGTGAATCTGTGCTGTCACGTCATGAAACGTCTTACTTGTGTCATTTTATTATCACCGATAATGGCTATCTGCATGTTGCGATTACGTTACGTGACAGAATTTATTGGAAGGTATTGTTTCAATGGGGTACCTTTCGGTACACCAGTACCACATGCACATTACCTTTATCACGTGACAGTAAACCGGCGTATATTGGTTAGTTTTTTTCGCATCATTTGTTTTAATGCTGAAGCTGGTCCAACGAAGTATCTTCAGATCTCGCGAAGCTTGGTCAAGTATCGCCAATGTCGGAGGCTCCGATGGTTAATTTTCGTGTTTGGTGACGGATTCAGAATTTCGCCGTAAAGGGCTTTCACCATGCCCCTTCCAAATTTCAGTCAGTGGCAGTTGCTGTGTGACTGATGCAGAGCATTATGCCACAAAATTTTTTAGATGGCTCATTACAAGCTGAAAAAAAAACGGCATTTTGAAGTAGCTTGAAACCATGACGAGAGAAAATGAGTTCGGAACCCTTGTTTGTAGTGGTAGTAGTAGTAGTAGTAGTAAGAGGTTCTTGAAGAAAAAAGAGGCATAATTTCTTTTGTCTAATTGGCGACACGCTGCAGTGCCTATAAATCCTTTATATATATATATATATATATATATATAAAAGATTATATGAATTTATAGGCACTGCACTGTGTCGCCAATAAGGCAGACAGAAAATATGCGTCTTTTTTTCACCCACTTTTTTTTCTTCTTATTTACACTACATTTGTTCTAATAACTTCCCCTATAGATTCCTTGGCATTATTGTCTGTTAGATCTCATTACTATTGTGTCAAAACGCGGAAAAGCGAGCCCATATATATATATATATATATATAACGAGTAATATATAACGAATAACGAGTTTGTTATTGGGCTATGTTATAGACATCGCCAATGGTGCTACTGGTGTAAATAAACTAAAGGCCAGGTCTTCGCATCTTTTATTATGACCTGTCAGTAACCGTGAAGATTACGGGTGGTGTCCTAGTCTATACAGATGGCTTTTCTTGAACAGTCTACTGCCCCACCGCACGTGTTGAAATTATCTCGCTCTCGCATCGCACAGGATCACTTCGTCGGTACCTCGTACTTTGCGTTGTTTAATTTTCCCATAAATAAATTTGTCTGACAGGGTAGCCTACACAAAAGCTTGCATGCTGAGGACAGCACAGCCTAACTGTGCGTGCGCGACCACATACTAGCAAATATTTGTCGTATATGTTCCACGTGCCGATGCACCCGGCCACAACAATTACTCAGCGAGGATGTTCGCTGCCATATTACGGTTTTTTCCAGCAGGGGCAGCAACGCCAAAGAAACCAGGTGTCCACTCAATGCAGCCCGAAACAGCTCAATGCTAATGAACGAGTTTCCAGGCTCACATCATTAATCAAGCCCGAGCACGTGCTCCGTGCCTTGCCCTGCAGGTTCACAATGTAGAGTCTGTACATATTAGGTTAACCTGTGTTTTGTCTTATGTAAATAGACTCTTCCATATGAGAATATGGAGTGGACTTCCGCAATGATCGAGAATTTATTCTCCTTTTAAAGAGTGTCCACTGTACGCAATTACTCTTTAGTGACGTCAACCTTAAGAGAGGCAATCAAAAGGTGCGCACTGATCCCTTTTGTCGGCTTTAACTAGACGAGAAAAAAAGTGGCCATGCACGCAGGCCCAAAGGGGAGCTACATACTCAAAATTAAAATTTTCTGTATATTGCTCTCTCCAGCGAATAATTACAGTTGAATAATTACTATTTTGTGTGCCTGAAGTGATTGAAAAGAGAAAGGATGGTGACTCGAGTATTTTTTGTCTGTATTTTTACGTAATATATGACGCAATGACAATACAATCAATCAGATTGGTACACCAGCCTTGCAAATAAACATTTGAGCACATTTTTGTGTATTTAAATAATTGGCTATATACTGCAGCCATACTGCTCTACCAATAAGTGCGCTATTGCAGTGAACGGGACTCGCGACGTTATTCTAACACACCTCTCACAGGTACATTGCGAAAAACAGACCTTAAACTGTATTAAACTATTCCTAACCTGCCGACAGTCATACATTTAAATTCAGGACAATAAACATGACCCTTACTGATTATGCACGAGATGGACTCCGCAGGGAGCCATTCGCTCACTTTTCTAATCAGTCTTGCGATATTAGGACTCCTCGCTCATCTGGCGAAAATGAAAGCCGTACAACATGCGCTGTATGCCGATACGTCACCACATTGCCGACACACGATTCAGCAGGAGACCTAAAGGCCAACCTGCAGCAAGCGGCAGACAACGTTGACGATTACGTTCATCGCGGTGTTCTTGAGTACTCTCTGTCCAAATCAGATTTCGTGCACATACGCGGTTCACCAAAGTGCACCACCAAAATCGACGTCTCCCTTCACAGCGGCCCCATACCCGAACATGACCAAGTCAGAGTATCGGGGCTCTTTATACACAAAATTCACGGAGCAAAGACAACAACAGCCAAATTGTGCAAGGTGGGGGACCAGGTGAGTCATATGGTTGACCGATTTTCCACAAGTGCAAAAGCAAGGATGTCTTGTGGCTGGTTCACGCATTCGGAACCATGTGTGTCCTGTATTCTGCTCCATATACCTTCACCTGCGCAAGTTCGACAAGAATAAATTAGAACTCATTCCCCGCGAATTCTACAAGCGTGCTTTCGACCTTCCAGTGAAGACCTCCAACCCCTGCCTTTTGGGCCTGTGTATAGCGAATTCACTGAACTACGACTGGCGCAGTTAACAAACCAATATACTTGGCTTTTAGGGACAAAGCTCTCAAAGACGTGGGTCTGTCCCTCCTAGTTCTTGGTACGTCACTGCCTAGTTCGATGACTTACTCAGCAGGTACGAACAGATGGACGAATGGATGGATGGACAGGCGGACGGACGTACAGACAGGTTGATGGGCAGACAGATGGACGTACATACAGACACACAGACAGATGGACATACAGACACACAGACAGACGGACGGACGGACGGACGGACGGACGGATGGACAGACAGACAGACAGACAGACAGACAGACAGACAGACGGAAGGACGGACGGACGGACGGGTGGATGATTCACGGTTTACTAATAAAACCTCCAGAAGCTTGGCTCCACTAATCAATCACTCCGCGGATATGCTGTGACTTCTCTATACCCCATCGGGTTGACGTGTTCTTGCCGAATACACGTCAATCACTAAATACGCACGGAAAAGCGCGTGTGGATTCCGGAAGCTTGAAAGTGATCTCTGCATGTGCACTCTTTTCCGGCTACCACGACCCGAGACGACCACAGTGGTCGACGTCTCGCGCGGGGTGGAAGCCTTGGCTGATACGGTCAAATATTCGGAACATTCTACGTGGACGTCTGCGGTCCTCAACACGGGGGTTGGTACAAGACTTCGGTGGTTCACCAAAACACAGTAGTAAACATACTAACCTCCTGTGCACAAAACATTACGCATGCGAAGGAGATTGCCATCGCACTAGTTGCCAAAGATGTGTACTGGAGGAACATTAACACCGACTTACTGGGTACCTGTCGCAGTATCAAGCAGGGCTACATTTCGTACTTAGCATACACAATTTTGCAAAAAAGCCAGTACCTAGATGCCTCCACGCACCGAATGGTCATTTGGGCTCGATCTCATATGGATCTCTATGATAATGAGTTAGCCGATGCCGCTGCACGCACGCTCAATCTCCGGGTGCCATCCTCGACGCTTTACGATTTGGACTTCAAACCCAATGTCGCTTTCACTTTAAGGAGGTCACTCAGTTTCATCAATACGGCTATCAGATTTATCCCAAACCCTGCAACGGCCTCACAATGGCGGTGGAGTTAACCCTCATTCACTTTTACACCAAAACTTTAATGTGCCCGGTAATTCTGGAACACTTCAATACGGCTTGCACTGGTCCGGTGGCTGCATTTTTGATGGAGGCGAACATGCTGTAGGACCGTGTGCTCAGATTTGGGTGCACGTCAACTTACCCCAGCTGCTCTAAATGTCCGGAGCCCTCCACAACAGCATCGCTCAAAATAATATGGTGGTTGGGAGACGTTAGAATCCACAGATCGATAAAATATTCGGCTTGCACGGGGAAGAGCCCGCACAGTGAAGAAAGTTTGTGACAATTTCCAGGTCATGTGAGCGTGTTAAAAACTACATACGTCTCCCCTCTACCCAACCCTTTTCAGGAAGACAGGAAGGCAGCCCAGCTCGGCTGCTCTGACTTGACGGTCCAACGGTCCTTGATTGAGCGTGCCTGGGCAGTGTTCGATGGCAATGGACTCCTATAAAAGGGTGCCCACCTACTATCTCTACGAGGACCCTTAAAGACCGTTTTCCGCGCTCCTTGTTCATAACTCCCAGAAATATTTGTTTCACTCATCATCATCATTATCATCATCATCATCATCATCATGGAGATATTGTGGTTTTTGAGCTAAGAACCCCGCATGTTTACGATGAGCGGCCGCGCTCAGCGTGTTGTGAACACTAACACAACTCGTAACCGACTCGTGTTTGTGTCTTAGCCCGGTGTGTGCTGCCGTTTATTGTAAACATGACCAAACGACAAACCCTAAAGTACATTTTAAGCCCACATATTTCAACAGTTGTAGCGCTGTAACAATAATAAAGATGAGCTTTGGGCATATTTCAAAGCTTTTTGCTATTGCTGGGGCTAGGTCATCATCGTTCAACTTTCTGAAATAGTGCACTGCTTCCAAAGACATTTTGCCCGTACATGGCATGCAGCTATGGGGAAAACTAAGCTACGCAGATTTGTCTCCACGCTTCTCTATTCGCTGATATGGAAAACATTGCTCATGTATCCACGTGCTAGTGGAATGATTCTAAGTAATGAAAATATTGTTCAGTAAAACAAGCGAGTGCTCAAATGTCTAGGGCCCATCCATGTGTATTCGAGTGATCACAATACCAAAAGAGTAACTTACAGTTTTGTTTTATCATCTACTCGAAGTATCAAGCCAGCGTGCATCATGCTGCTATCATTTACAGTGGACTATTGGTTACAACGTGCTTATGGTTCATTCACGTAACCTAATTACGCCGCGTTAAAAAATTTTGCGAAGGAGGAATGCTTTTAATGCAACGTACAGTTGCTGCGTTGAACGGGAGTTCAGTGAAAGATTTATTTATTTATTTATTTATTTACAGGTTCTGCAGGCCTATACTTAGGCCCAAGCAGGAGGGGCAAAAACAACAAAAAAGTATAATGTCACAGCACTTAATTAGACAACTTATAGTGCACTTGCACAACAGAGTTACGGCACATAAACAGTGATCAGAACACTCATGCGCAGCAGAAGTCAACTAACTACATTACTCGGGCACTGCGAATACACACCATATGGATACATCATTCAGAACTAAACAAAAAAAGTTTCAAGCTGTTTTTCAATATCTTCGGACTGAAAAGCACTTATTGGTAAAGAGTTCCAGTCAGCAATAGTCCTAGGGAAAAAACTATTTTTAAAAGCAGTGGTACGGGCAAAAACTGGCGCCAATGAATATTTATGCTTATGTCTTGTTTTTCTAGAAGATAGAGGTTTCACACAGTTGGGCAGACTTGTTGTAACTTTACCGGAAAGAATTTTGTGTAGGAACGTTAACCGATTAATTTTCCTGCGAGTTTCCAGTGTTTGGATATCATTTAGTTGCATAAGTTGTGTTGGCGAATCATATCTTTTATATTTGCTAAATATAAATCTGACAGCCTTCCGTTGAACTTTTTCAATCAAGGCAATATCTTTTTTACATTGAGGGTCCCAAACAACCGAGGCATATTCGAGTTTTGATCGGATGCAGGTGTTATATGCCAATAATCTAGTCTCCTTCGTTGAGGATTTAAGTTTCCTCTTAAGAAACCACAGTTTCCTAAGTGCAGCCGTGCATATGCTTGTAATGTGGTCTGACCACGTAAGTGACTTTGTCAAAGTGACTCCTAGATATTTGTATTTTTCTACGTCTTTGAGTGGGTTATTGCGGAGAAAATAAGTATAAAGGCTGGGAGTTCGTTTTCTTGTTATTCTCAAGAGAACTGTTTTGTCACTATTAAGTTCCATGCCCCAGTTTTGACACCACTCATCTATACTTGTAAAAGACTGCTGAAGTAATATGTGGTCATTTACACAACATATTTCTTTAAAAACAACACAATCATCCGCGAATAATCTGACGGATATGTCCTTATGTACGACATCAACTAAATCATTAATAAAAATTAAGAATAACAAGGGGCCTAACACACTACCTTGTGGCACACCAGAAGAAACATTTAGCGAAGAAGAAAAACAACCCCTGACCTCAACAAATTGAGTTCTGTTATTTAAGTACATATGAATCCATTTAACGATGCCCGAAGGTAGCCCAATATTTTCGAGTTTAAACAAAAGTTTTCCATGAGGCACCTTATCAAACGCTTTGCTAAAATCTAAAAAGAACACATCAGTCTGCCCAGATATATCTAGAACCCGTGCGAATTCATGCACTGTAGACACAAGCTGTGAAGATCGTGGTCTCCAGCTTCGAGGCAAATTACTTTCTTCACTACGGTCGACGCACACACTCCCTAACCTGATTTCAAGCCAGTTGGAAAAGACTCGCTGAAAGTCGTTCCCAAGGCAGTGCTTTGGAGGATCGGTTCAAGTGGCTACGTACTGCAGAGCCCATCACCCTTTCGAAGAAAATTAGTTTAGGAGGCCGTCGCGCCTGTCCCTGGCAGGTGATATAAAACTAGCAATGTAAAAGTACGACAAAAACGGCGAGTCCACTGACAGTGGTTCGGTTTGAAAGCTCTACTTCGATAGCATCTGGAGAAGTTCACTCGAACAACGTCAAACTCTTGGGAGGCAAATGAGCTCAAAATACACAAAGAAGCGTTCACGAGTCACCTAATGTTTAGAACCTATCCACGCTTTAGAAAGGGTTTCCTCTAACGTTTTGTATATTCCACTCTTTCAGCTTTCTTTCTCAACGCAACAAAGCAGTGTATGCTATCAAGATTAAATAGAAATGTGTTATGCTTTCATCTTGCGAACTTCCTCGATTCTTTTGTTTGGCTGCTTTGTAAATTAGGTTCACCATTGGTGCAAAAGTTTTCTGAAGTACTCGTAAATTTCAGTCATTAAAAAAAGTTGGAATAAACCGTTTACCTTTTCACCCTTATAATACGGCTAATGCAGACGAAAAACTGATTTTTATGGTTGTAATCATACGTAGACCTTTGTATTTAGGTCAGGTGTGAGGTGGTGTTTGAAATCTTGTAAGGGAAATGGCAGTAGGTAAGTGGCTGTGTTTTCAGCATATCTATTGCCCGTCGTTGTTTGATTCACCGTTCTCGTGGGTTTCTAAGCTCCTCTGGTCTTTCAGACATTTTGAACAATTCTAAAAAAGTAAAATAACAAGCAGCTTCATTTGAAACCCGTAGCGCATGGGGCCCACTTAACGCACTGAGCAGCCCTCAATTCTCTCACACAAGCACCTCTAGGACAAAAAGAACGAACTCATCGACTGGCATACTGCGCTCTGTGCACAGGTCATTAACAGAAGGTACGTGCACTAATTACAAAATGAGAGACCACAACGGCGCCCTACATATTTCGCGGCAGTTCGCTTCACCTACATGGCCACCCAATATTAATTATTGTGACTGACTTCCGAGAGAGCTAGGCTTCGATTAGTGATTCTGGAAGCTTACCTCTGCACCTCTGTACTGCTGAAAGCAGCCATTTCCTATTAGGTGAGACTTTCAAGCACAACCATTTCATGTCATCTTGATAGAGTGCGCCAGCTCACTAAAGGAAAGAAGTGACTACAAAGTGCATCCCTACAAGTGGACCACTCTAAGGATTACTTCTAAACACAGACGGCCATTCTCAAGAATTTGCTACTGTATTTATCTTAACGTCATAGGATTTACATTGTCACATTATATCGGTCGTGGAGCTTGGAACGAAAAGTGTGGAAAACCGTTGGCATAGGCATCAACGCCTGAGAAAAAACAAAACAAATATCAACATAATTCTTTTTCAAATGGTCGTAATTTTGCATGTGCCAAAGTTTATTATAAATTTACTTTACAGTTTATCGGACACTTGGTTAAATGGTTGATTACTTGATTTTTTGATCGATAGTGATCAATGGAGGCGTATCTAGGTGATGTGCTATCAGGACACTTTATCAAGGGTTCTGTTTTGTTCGTAGCACTGCCAGGTCAGTGACACGCATAATTTATTTTGCGTGGTATTTTCGTGCGTAGCTTTCCTAGTTTATTCACTTATGTTCATTGGTGCGAAATTTCAGAGCTGAAATAGCTCACAGAATGTGTACAGAGCGGCTCCTGTAACAGCCGACTGCCTTCACTTTCGCGCGGCCGGTGTGCCCTCGCCGCTCACAGACGTTGCATCCGACACGCTAAGCAACGAGATGCTGTACGCTACGGTAGCCAAAGCGACATTCTTAAGACTGCAGTCTAGGTGCAGTGAGTTTCCACGATCGGGCAACGTGACTGTTCGGACTGTCAAGCTATTGTGCTCGTGAACAGTTGCCACAATTTGATCTGCAAAGCTTTTGGTGTATATTTCAAGTACACTGTTTGGCTAATAAAACAAGCTTGCTTCCTCAATTTATCTTCTTGCTCTTCCTCTTCTATCGTGAACGCACTGAGTGAGTCGTAAGGCCCAATAAAATTGCGTGTTTATAATGGCACGTAAAACGTAAGCACTTAAGAAAGCTTTGAATTTCACGCCATTGAAAGCAAATGCATGACGTCGCTGCTGCTTCTGGTCTCTTCAATACGTAGACGACGACGGTAGTAACGAGCCACCGATTACTGGATACACAGCTTTCTACAGAATTTACGCTACCAGTTTACACAAATCTTAGTATGTATCCTCAAATATTGAACTCACACAAAGCCCCACAGGAATACCATTTTATTTTTTTATATTAAACCGAACGTCCCTAATATCTCTGTGTAAAGTTTATATTATTTCGGAATGCATAGCTACACTGCGGCCAACTGGTAAAGCATCAATTTTCGGTGCACATAAAAAAACCCAGGTGGCCGAAGTTTCCTCAACCGTCCACCACCGAGTCTCTCATAATCATATGGTGGTTTTGGGTCGTTAAAACCCACAAAGCAATGAATCGTAATGCATCAATTCCTGCAGCTTGTCAACAAGTACTCATTGAACAAAACCTCAGTTCCACTGTGGATTCGCTCTTCGATTCACGCTATTTGGTTCTAGTTGAGAAGTTGTTACACATCGGCAAGTTTCGAGCAACAAATGTTAATATCATCCTGAATGGTCCTATAAAAATCCGCAAGCATGTACTCGCCAGGGATGTTCTCCTCCGCACGTGACAACGTACCTACTACGGGCTCCTTGACCTTTTTCTATAGCCATCTTGCATGACGTACCTAATATTGGTACAAGCCTGACCCTCAGAGGAACGCAGTCAGTGCTCATAAAAGGCCACAACACTATACTTGTACATGTATTCTCTCGCTTAATGTATGCTCCAGCTGCGGGACAGCATAAACGAGCCTGATCATCAATCGCAAGTGGTGATCGAGCTCATTTACCCGCGATATACAGCCTCGTAAACGAAAGTGATCGTGAAAAGGGACAAGTTTGTTTCGCGAATGGAGAGAGCCATGTTCTTTTTTTTAGTTATCTGCACTGTAGCTCTTGTGGCGCTTACACTTTTCATCTTTTTGTCATCTCTCTACTATTATTGTTTTCGAGACCAGCTCAGGGTCTGAGTCATGAACTCTTATAGGAAGCGGGTACTGTAGAGTGAATGGACCCGTATGGCTAGAGGGTATAAACTGCCTGACTGACCCTCGGCTTCGAGGTGTGTGTGCAATGAAGAGGAAAGATCGGTAGCCCTTTTCGGGATCAAGCCACGAACTTGACTGATCAGCTCCCGCCAAGTCCGATATTAACCACAAATAGTTCCTGATCACATAATCGATTTTATTTGTTATCTATATCACTTTCGGTAAGAAGTGGAATATGACAGAAGCGGTGATATCACTAATGTCATTGGTTGGGGTTTAGCGTCCCAAAACTACGATATGTGTGTCAATGATGCCTTAGAGGGAGACTCTGCGAAATTCGGTCACTTTGCATTCTCTAAGGCTCACCTAAATGGAAGTACATGGGCCCCAGACATTATCGCCTCCTCTCGAAATGCGGCCTCTTTGGTGGGCATTTCAACCAGGAACCTTCGGTTGAACAGTCGAGCCCCATAGTTTTTGCACGATTGTGGTCGAGCAGTTAAGCTTTCACATAAAAGGTGCAATAAATTTCAAGGAAGATTCTCATGTTATATTTATCTTGCCACATTTTCTCTGCTTTATATAAACGTTAGCTTTGAAGATAAACAGTCATATTTCATAGTTGATAAAAGGTGACTGTCTCTGCAGAGACAGTCATACATGTATGTTTTACATGTATACCATGCAGTTTTTCCGAGTTTGGCGAGCACGTTTTATTATCCTGCACATTTGCATTCGAACGAGCAGCTTTTAGGCACCCGCTCCTCCTGCCTTAGTCAGCCTTGCCATCAATCCCGCAACCGCGACAAAGTGCTCCATGCCACAGGAGCAAAATAAAACAAGTATTCTGGATAGAACGGCGTTTGAACCTAGGTCTTCCTTAGGGCAACTCAGTTTTCTACTACTGGGCCATGTCAGTGCTCAAAATTTGCGCCCGAAAAAAAACATATGAAAGCGTTATTTTGCGAAGAAACTGCTTCAACGTTGCAACATAACCTCGTAGAAGAGTAAAAAAACAACTAGGCATCACAGAACGCGAATTTTGTAACCCGTCGTTGCACAGTAGACAGAGCTCCCCCATAATTCTACATCACCGTCAGCTATAGAATCAATTAATAAAGTAGTGGGTCTCTCGCCAAGCCTTATTTTTATTAGTGAACCGAAGGAAGTTTGAAACCAGTTTTGTAGAAATGGCGCTCTAACAGTTTTCATTGTGAATGTGGTGTCCTTTGCGCGCAGGCCCGCGGATTTATGTGTAGAATACTATTTTCCAGCAAAATTAAAAATATATGATATATTTCAGTCGAGTGCAAACGCAGCTAAACACACTGGCGCAATAAAAAAAACGTGAGACGTTGTTTTTTACACTGAAATTGTGTAATCCAGTAGTCACCAACCAGTCGTTTCTAGTAACAGAACTCGGTATTTCATTGTTGCTGAGCAATCCTTCCCAATCACCAGAGATGTTGTTTCAGCCTTTATCGAAATAGAGAATCTATGTTTCACTAATATCAGATATTTCACCTCACTCTCAATGTAAACTATTTGATTGTTCTTCTTCCAGACTCCATATTTTATTTCGTCGAGAATAAAGCATAGTAACGTTGATGTGACGTGAAATCTCGCGCAAAAGAAGTTGAAAGCTTTCAGCGATTATAATAAATAAAAATATTGTGCATGAAAATGATCTTTTTCTTGAAAGAAGTTCCGCAAAATTTCAGCGGAAATCACGGTTGCTGCCGATTCCGCTGGTCAACGTTTTTTTTTTTTAACTGGCCCACAGAGTGTGAACTTCGTTTTCATTTATCTGCTTTACATAGATTTTCCTCACCTCATTTGTTTTTTTGCTACATATTGACACGTGTCATATTGACTGCGACTCTATCTAATCAACGTCAATACACCAACTGCACCCTTACATCTCCACCTGCGGCACTGTAGTACAATCAGTAAGAAATAACAGCAGGAAGACGTTCCTTTCTGGAACTCCGGTAAGCTTTGCCACTGAGCTTATATATAGAGCTCGCTGTGCCTACCGGATCTACCTTGTGCTTCCGAGCAAAACCTGTTTACCTTCGAGCCAACGGAGTAATGAATTTGGTTAGGGTCCCCCTATCACCACTGCCTTTGACGACTTGTTTGTTCTCATACCGGAAGAAACTGGATAGGTGCCCAAACAGAACTGCGCTATTCTTTCACCCATCAACGTAAGGAATGTCCAGCTTGCTCTGGCAAAACAGACCCAGAGAGATCCCAGCGGGAAAACGCAGGAAGGAGCATAAAATGACAGCAAGTTGCAGAAAAATCAATGGGTCAAAGTACTGCTGCACAAGCATATACCCCCGGACTCTTGGCTCTCTTTTGATGCACTTGGTTGAGCTCAGTTTTGAAAGTTAACGCTCTTGAGGCTGTAGCTGTTCCACTACATGAGGTGTGTGTATACACCCTATTCACCGAGTGTTGACCTATTGCAACATCAATTATTTCAGCAATATAGATAGATTTGTCGCTTTCGGCGTTTACGCTGCCATGCCGTCACGACTATTTTCAGTGTAAAGTGTGGAATATTAACATGGCCCCTCACATCATATATGCCACACAGGCGAGCAAAATATTCCGGGCCCGCGTAGAACGCGCAGCACAGTCACAGCAAAAGCTAGAAGAACGGCCTTTCAGCGCATTTTCTAAACAGCCTTTAGGCCAGCATTCACTAAGCTATCCTTCGTCATTCTTCGGTGAAGCGTGGTGTATGCTACACTGTGGCTAGCAGTTTTGTATGGGTATGGGTGTGGAAAAAGTTTATTTAGGTCCGTCCAGGCGTGAACTAGCACGTAGGGGGATGCTCTCACATCGACACAGGTAGGCCTAACCTGTCCGCCTCATCGTAGGCTCATTCAACTGTCCATAGCTGCGTCCTTGAATCCGCACTACGTAGCGCAGCATCCCACTTTGACGATGTAACGTTTTCAAACCATAATGCAATCTTGTGCAATTTTTATGTAGTGTCTGACTACGATGAGGAATTATTCCTAAAGGGGGTATGCGTTTCAGTTATTAGGTGATCAATAACAAGTTTTCTAATGACTTGCACGACGCACTCGTTACGCAATTCGCATTGTGTGACGTATGGTCGTTCCTTTGCTGTTGTAAAACGCTTAATTACTCATAATAACGCGATTACCTTCCCCACATCAAACCTGCCCTAGGCCAGTTTACAAACGAGTTCCAACCATGTGGCTCAGTGGTAGAATACTGGACAAGCACGCAGTGGTCCAGTGTTCGAATACCATTGTGTCCTTGGTGTTTATCTATTTACTGAGGTTTTTCTTATTTCTTGTGATACTGGTTACGGACACCGGCGGCGGCGTCGGTGGACAATTAGGGCGCTGTGCTTGACTCATGTTCTGATCTCATAGCAGCTTTCGCTGTAAAACTTTCGAGCGCTGGCGACAGAAAAAATGAACTTATCACCTTCCTGACTCGGAAGCCAACTGCGAAAACATCATTCCCGCGCAAGCAGCCAGTGGTTTTAGGCTTCCTTCACCGAAAGAGAACGCCCGGCTGGCTTCCATAGGATTTAGAGTACTCGGTATACTCTCCCATAGTAGATCACCGAGTACTCTAAATCGTTAACCACTTGTTCTAAACACTCATTAGTCGACTGACTGTGTTGCCACTTTTACCCGGAGGCATGACCTACTTTTGTTCGCAATCACAAGCTAGCGCGCTATCCTACTTCACTGGCACCGCTTTGCGTGGAGAAGAGCGTGCGCTTCTTTACCTTCCCTCGTCATCTATTTGCAACACTGTTCTCTATGTATCTTTTCCTTCAAGCTTATTTTTCAATCCCGATGAACGTCATTATCCACACTGTGTTGCGACGAAAGTCAACCTGAAGGAAACACAAACAAAAAAGCTGAATTGAATAGAGACACCTTCATGAATCTACTTTCAATCTTGTATCTCGCGCTCAAATTTCTGTACCACTTTCAGTTTTCCTCGTTACGTTGATCAGCATTGAATACTGCGGAGGTTTCGTCGCTTGCGCCTTCAGTAATGATTTCCGGGGAGCACGTAGTGCGATGGAACCATGGTGTTATGCCTCTGCCTAAGACCCTCTACGATGCTGTGGCGAATACTGCTAACCTGCACCGCTCTTGATTTTGCTCCGTTTGTATCACTGTTACAGCATCGTACGCGTTATTCGAAGGTCGCAGGTTCGGTCCCTGCCCGTGGCATAATATGTTTTCGTACACTTTTCCTCTATTTTCTTTTTTTACATTAACATTAGAATTACTTCTAATATTTCTCCCAGGCGTTACTGTCTGTTAGTTATCATAGATGTTGGTCTAACAAAGAAAAAGAAGTCTTTGAATTAGCCTGGTGATTTTTATTTATCAGAAATATTGGCGCATTGCCATGAAAATTCATTTTCGAACTTATAGTTTCTTCGGCATCAATCCAAAAACTCACAAGATTTTGTGAACCGTAAACGACGCCTGATTGTGAGACATGCTGAAATTGGGGAATCCAGACTAATGATGTTACGGGGAATAAAGTATACACTGGTGAGCAAATTCGTACTGGCGAATATACTGGCGAGCTAATGCTTACGACGCTGCTGCAGTCCGGGCCCGTTCCCGTTCAGCACTTCGTCGTCGTCATCCTCAGGCATCTACTTAGCCCGTGACATTACCCGCCGGTGGCAGAAGCACCGTCCCGGTGCGATCAATTCTCGTGGCGTGAGAAGTATTTATTCCATTTATTCCACCTTAAAGGCCCGGAGGCATTACATAAGGGGGGGCGGCGTACAAGGTATGTCGAACAACTCAACAAAACTCGAAGGGTTCCAAAACGTAAACATTCAAAGAACAATGAAAAAAAAAAGGTACAATATGCAAAGTAAAACGCCAATATTACCAAATGCAAATAAAAAAGTAATGGTACAAAGGTAAGCTTCCAGAGAAAAGTGACGACAGTTTATACATTAGTTAAAAAAAAGTATTTAAACATTGGCAGGGAAAACAGCACATTCAGTTAGATTGCGACATGTGACATTTTAGCTTACTGCGGAAAATTTGGCGGTTATTACACGTGACTATATTATCAGGTAGTTTATTCCACAGTGTTATCCCATTGGGAAAGAAGGAAGTAATCATTGCAGAAGTGTGTCCATTTATTGGTGCGATAGGGTGACTGTGGTTTATGCGGGATGAAGTTCTGTGTGATGGTTGAAGGAGGACGTGCCGTGATTGAGGGTGATAATAGAAAGCATGCATCAGACACAATCGAGAAATGATACGACGAGATTCGAGGGACGGCAGTTTCAATGATTCTTTTAGTGCAGTAACGCTGATATCGTTAGAGTATTGGGAGTAAATAAAACGGGCAGCGCGGTTCTGAATCCTTTCTAAATCGTTAGTTAGATATGTTTGTGAGGGTTGCCAAATTGAGCAAGCGTATTCTAGTTTCGGTCGGACGTACGTTTCATAAGCTAATTTTTTAATGTCTGGTGAGGCTAATTTTAGGTTGCGGCGCAGGTATCCGAGAGTGCGTGAAGCTTCTGAACAGATTATTTGAATATGGGTTGACCAAAATAGCGACGATGACAGATGCACTCCGAGGTATTTGTATGATAGGGTAGGGCTAATGGGAACAGACTTTATGCTATAGGTAAATTTTTCTGGGCTCTTTTTGCGGGTGAATGACATAATTTTACACTTAGTTAGGTTTAACGGCATTAGTGACTTATCACACCAAGTTACAATTAAATTTAAATCATGTTGAAGTTTAATGCTGTCGTCTGGTGTACAGATTGGAGAGTATAAAACGCAGTCATCGGCAAAAAGTCTTAATTTGGTTAGCACATTGGTGGGTAAGTCATTTATGTATATTAGAAAAAGGAGCGGGGAGAGACAGGCACCTTGGGGGACGCCGGACGTTACGTCGGAAAGAGGTGAGTCGTGGTCATTAGCGCTGGTGAACTGCTTACGGTTTTTTAGAAAATTTTCTATCCAGAAAATTATGTTGGGAGGGATTCCAAGGTTGCATAGTTTAGAGAGTAAGAGGTTATGAGGAACACGGTCGAATGCTTTAGAGAAATCTAAAAATATGGCGTCAGTTTGAAGATTTTCATCCATGAAGTGAAGAATATCATGTGTGAATTCGGCCAGTTGTGTTTCGCATGATAGTTGTTTCCGGAAACCATGTTGGTGATCGAAGAAAAATTTGATGGATTCCAGATATGTCATTAGGTTTGAAGCTATAATATGTTCGAGCATTTTAGATGGGATGCTGGTTAAGGAAATAGGTCGGTAGTTAGCTGGGATTGCGCGGTTGCCTGATTTAAAGATGGGAATAACCTGAGCTTTCTTCCAATCGTCTGGGACGTTTCCTGTTTGTAATGATTGTGTGAAGATTAGGCAAAGTATTTGGCTTGAGACAGAAACGGTATTTTTTAGTAATTTACTGTTAATACTGTCGCAGCCCGCCGAGGATGAAACTTTAAGATTGTTAATGAGTAGGAATATTCCTTCTGGGGTAATTTCAATTTCTGGCATCGCTACAGCTGCAGATTCGGGCAGTGTTACGGTATCAGTGGTGTTGGCAGAGGAAAACACAGACGTAAAGTGGTCATTTAAAGCAGAAGCGCACTGGTCAGCGTGTATTGGTTCTCCGTCAGCGTTAGTGAGGCTTATTCGATTAGATTGTGACTTGGGGGACAGCATGCGCCAAAATTTGCTGGGATTTGATTGAAGAATTGATAGTAGGTCATGGGAAAAGAATTTGATTTTTGCAGCTTTTAGTTCGGTTAAGTACTGATTAGCGCACGCGCGGTAGCGCTCCCACGCAGTTGAACTTTGGCTTAGGCGGGCCGTTCTGTACAAGCGTTTCTTTCGGTTACAGAGTAATTTTAGCTGTTTGTTAAACCATTGGCAGTTTGAATCTGATTTAATGAGGGTAGAAGGAATGTATTTGTTTCTGAGGTTAAGCATTGTAGTCTTAAAAAGTTCCCAGTTACAGTTGACACTTCGTTTTAGGTGCGTATTCCTAAAGTTTTCTAAGAAGTTGGCGAGTTCGTGATTAATCGCATCAAAATTTGCTCTCTTGTAATCCGTGATTACCTTCCGTGTGGGTGATTTCTTTTTAAGCGGGGAGGCGATGCAAATATGGATTAGGTTGTGGTCACTAAGACCAGGGAGCGTATTAATGGTTTTTATGTCGTCAGGGCTCGAAGTTAGCAGGAGGTCTAGTATGTTATTGCCCCTGGTAGGGCCCCGCAGAAGCGCCTGCGCAAGTAGGCGTTTGGTGTGTAGCGACACCACGGACCCGAGCTAACGGGGGAGTTTCTACTCCCTCCCACGCCTAGCCGTGCGTGGCTTTGCCGTGTCCGGGGAAAAGGGGATCCTGGGGGTTGAGCCGACGCTGGGTGATTGGACCGTTAAGGCCCCCCGGCAGAGGTAACACACCCCTTTGGCCCTGGCTTCACGTAGACGGCACCCCTGGGCTGACCCACCCAGGAGAAATCGGCAGTCGCCTTTTCCTATCTCTCTCTTCCTACATCTTAGTCTTTTCTCGTCTTTAAATCTGTCCTGTCTTCTTCTCCCTTCCATTTACTTCCGATTTTTTCTGGCGGCAAGGGTTAACCCTGTGTGGCTATCCTACCTTGAATACACCATATTCGGTTATAGTGGTGGTGTACAGCTGGCGTCTGCAGGTCCTGTGCTTACAGACCCTGCAGCGTCCCCTTGTAGGACTCCATGGTGGGTGGCTGGCGCTGCTGCCGAAAATAAACCTTTTCTTATGGCTTGTTCCTTCCCCCCACTTTCTGATCGCCCTCAGAAAAGAGGGCGCACCGATGAAGTATTCAAGTTTTTTGGTCACCAGAGAGTGTCCTTTCCCCGATTCCACGTTATCCACGCTGACACACCCGGCAAACCAGTGAGAACTATTTCACCTTTTCTTGTTTCGAAGTCTTTGACAGAAATCTTTGGCCCAGTATATAAAGCATCGAGAATGGCAAGTGGTGACCTCCTGTTGGAGCTCCGCGACCAGAAACAGTATGAAAAATTGTCTAATCTAGTGAAATTTGGAGATACCAAATTAATAGTAACCCCACACCGAACATGAACACCACCCGTTTCGTTGTTTCAGATGACGACCTGTTAGGGCTGACGGAGGCTGAACTCCTGGAGGGTTTTAGCGAACAGAATGTCATCACGTGAAACGAATTAGGATGAGGCGCGATGGCAAAGAAATCCAGACTAAGCACTTAATACTTACTTTCAATTCAAGTGTACTGCCCGACTCCGTTGAGGCAGGGTACATCAAGCTTTGAGTGAGGCCATATATACCGAACCCTCTCAGATGTTTTAAATGCCAGCGGTTCGGCCACAGTTCTCAGAACTGCCGAGGCCGCCTAACTTGTGCGAAATGCAGTGCTGATGAACACACATCTGATGCTTGTGAAAACTCTCCTCACTGTGTGAACTGTAACGGGGAGCATGCCGCATACTCACGGTCATGCCCCAGCTGGAAAAAAGAAAAGGAAATTGTCACGATTAAAGTAAAACAAAACATTTCATTTAGGGAGGCACGAAGGCAGGTGTCCTACCTGCCAGAAACCAGCTTTGCCGAAGTGGCGCGTCAGGGGGCAGCGCCACGACGGCCCCCGGCGCCTGTCTGGCACACGTGTAGTGAGCCAGCGGTGACGCCATCCGCCCCCACGGCGGTTGCAGCCAGTGCTGCTCCGCCATCGAAGAAGGACCCACCAACCTCCGGGCTGGGGGCCGCGAAGGCCTTGTCTTTAGAGGCGAGGGCCTCAAAACAACCGCAGCGTTCGCAAGAGCGCTTGTCCAGTGCCTCGCTAGAGGCAATGGACACAACTTCGAGCGTGAGGGCGCAGCAAGCGCCTAAGGATCGGCGCGACTCCGTCGACCGATCCAAAAAAAAAAATCTCGTGTCACGGCCCCTGGAAAGGGTCCGTGAGCTAATTTTCTATCCTTGAGCACACAGCACAAAACACATCTAAAATGAACACGCAGATTTTACAGTGGAATGTGAGAGGACTTCTCCATAACCTGGATGATATTAGAGAACTCCTTAATAAACATACTCCAAAGGTGCTGTGTGTTCAGGAAACACATCTTAAGTCCACACAAACAAATTTTCTAAAGCAATATGCTATCTTCCACAAAGACCGTGACGACGCTGCCGCCTCGTCGGGCGGTGTCGCTATAATAGTTGATAAAGGTGTTGCCTGTAAGCAATTAAACCTCCGAACTTCTCTTGAGGCAGTTGCTGTCCGAGCAGTGCTGTTCGGGAAGCTACTAACAATTACTTCTATTTACATTCCTCCGTGCTATCAACTTTCAAAGACAGAATTTCAAAGCTTCATTGATGAACTTCCTCCGCCATATATAGTCGTTGGTGATCTAAATGCACATAATCCTTTATGGGGCGACTCCCGTTTGGATGCACGAGGACGCCTAATAGAACACTTTTTGTTTTCGTCAGGTGCATGTTTACTTAACAAAAAAGAATCAACATATTATAGCACTACGCACAACACATACTCCTCTATAGACCTGAGTATTGTCTCGAGTACACTAATTCTTTATCTGGAGTGGTCTGTTCTCAAGAACCCCTTTGGGAGTGACCACTTCCCGATAATGTTAAAGTTAACAAAAGAAGATACATGCTCGCCTGACTTTCCTCGCTGGAACACCAAGTCAGCCAACTGGGAACTGTTTCGAGAAATTACATTTTTAGACGGAGATGAGATTGCTGATTTTAATATAGACGATGCTGTAGCATTCCTAACAGGTTTTATTATTGACGCTGCAGTGAAATGTATCAAGCAAACCAACGGAATGACCAATAAACCTCGCATTCCATGGTGGAACGACGATTGTCGGAAAGCGCGCAATAGACAAAATAAAGCTTGGAGACTACTCCGAAATTACCCAACAGCTGAAAACCTCAACAATTTCAAACAGGTTAAGTCCCAAGCCAGAAGAATGCGTCGTCTTGCAAAGAAAGAAAGTTGGAATAGGTACATCTCCG
Organism: Rhipicephalus microplus; assembly: GCF_043290135.1. Classification (NCBI taxonomy): domain Eukaryota; kingdom Metazoa; phylum Arthropoda; class Arachnida; order Ixodida; family Ixodidae; genus Rhipicephalus; species Rhipicephalus microplus. Next base: position 185,017,961 of record NC_134701.1, read on the forward strand.
GTATAAATTCTTACTCCGACGAAACGAAGGTTTGGAATAGGGTAAACAAGTTAATGGGTCGGGAGACACACCCCCTACCTTTGGTAAATAGCCGAAGGGAGAGCCTGGAGGAGCAGGCGGACTGCCTAGGCGAACACTTTGAATACGTCTCAAGTGCATCAAACTATACAGAAACGTTCTTAAAATTCAAAGAACGCGAAGAGCGACAGCCCCTTAAATGTAAACGTCCATCCAGTGAGTCTTACAACTGCCCATTTACATTAGCTGAACTTAAGGCATCTCTTGCGTGCTGCAACAACTCAGCGCCAGGTGTTGATCGTATAACATACGAAATGGTCAAGTACCTTCACCCCGAAGCACTAAAAACACTCCTAACTCTCTTCAATAACATGCGGGCAGCTGGGTATATTCCATTGTCATGGAAAGAAGCTATAGTCATACCAGTACTTAAACAAGGCAAAGATCCGTCTTTGGCCGCCAGCTACAGGCCAATAGCGCTAACAAGCTGTCTATGCAAACTATATGAGAAAATGATAAACCGGCGCTTAATCCACTTTTTAGAAAGTAACAGTATACTAGACCCCCTTCAGTGTGGTTTCAGAGAGGGGAGGTCGACAACAGACCACCTTGTTCGCATAGAGACATACATCAGAGATGCATTTATTCATAGGCAGTTTGTACTTTCGGTATTCCTAGACTTAGAGAAGGCGTATGACACCACATGGCGATTTGGGATTCTCCGCGATCTTGTCACCATGGGCATCCGTGGGAACATGCTAAACACAATTAAAAGTTACCTGTCTAACCGAACCTTTCGCGTAAAAGTGGGAAATGCTCTCTCTAGAACTTTTACCCAAGAGACTGGTGTTCCGCAAGGGGGTGTGCTTAGTTGCACACTCTTTATTGTAAAAATGAACTCCCTGCAGTCAGTCACTCCAAGTGGATGTTTTATTCCGTGTATGTTGATGATGTGCAGATGAGTTTCAAATCATGCAATATGTCTGTCTGCGAACGACAAGTGCAGCTTGGAATGACTAAATTCTCTAAATGGGCGGATGAAAACGGTTTTGAAATAAACACGAAGAAAAGTACTTGCATACTTTTCTCCAACAAACGAGGGGTAATGCCACAACCAAAAGTTGCGATCAAGGGAGACCAACTCTCTGTAAGCAGCGAGCATAAATTCCTGGGAACCACTTAAGATTCTAAACTTACGTTTATTCCCCATATTAAATATGTCAAAATGAAATGTTTGAAAGCGATGAACGTCCTAAAACTCTTGTCACGTACAACTTGGGGTAGTGATCGAAAGTGCCTCTTGAAGTTATACAAAAGCCTTGTCGGGTCGCACCTTGATTATGCCTCTATAATTTATCATTCCGCAACGCCAAGTGCAATTAAAATCCTAGACCCCGTTCACCATCTGGGTATCCGACTTGCAACCGGTGCTTTCAGGACAAGCCCGATCCAGAGCCTCTATGTAGAGTCGAATCAGTGGTCACTTCACCTGCAGCGATCCTATAGCAGTTTCACATATTTTATAAAGGTACGTGCAAACATCAAGCATCCATCTTATTCAACTATAAACGATATGACCGCTGCCACCCTCTTCCATAATCGACCCACAGTGAGAAAGCCGTTCTCCTTGCGTGTGAGAAACTTATGTGAGGAAATGGGTGTTCCGCTGCTGGAACTCTGTCCTACGCCCACAGGGATACTTTTACCGCCGTGGCAGTGGCAGCTTATACACTGTGACACCTCATTTGTTGAGATCACTAAACACGCACCAGAAGCACATAATAAAATGCATTTCTGAGAACTCCAGTCCAGCTACTCATGCGTAGAGTTTTATACTGACGCTTCTAAGTCGCATGCAGGGGTGGCTTATGCAGCCGTCGGACCATCCTTTTCGGAATCCGGCGTGCTGCACCCGGAAACAAGTATATTTACGGCTGAGGGTTATGCACTATTGTCCGCTGTGAAGCATATACGGAAATCAAACATACAAAAATCAATTATATTCACAGACTCGCTAAGCGTCGTAAATGCAGTAAAATCCCTTTTCAGATTCAGAAATCCGATAATAATTGAGCTATATTCCGTTCTGTGTACAGCGTATATGTCCAACCAGCATATTACTATTTGCTGGGTACCTGGCCATAGAAGTATCGAGGGCAATGTGTTAGCTGACCAAATGGCCACGTCAATTATAATGCGCGCTATTAACCCCACCGCTACTGTCCCTGCAACAGATCTAAAACCCTTTCTATGAAAGAAACTGCGAAACCACTGGCAACGCTTGTGGGACACAGAAATAAATAATAAGCTTCATTTGATTAAGCCGCGGTTGGGTTACTGGCCCTCCGCTACAAGAACACGGCGAACTGATGTTCTATTCTGTCGCCTCAGAATAGGACACACTTATGGTACTCATAACGTTCTTCTGACTGGCGATGAACCTCCTACTTGTGGTAGATGTGGTGACAGGCTAACCGTCCTCCACGTCCTCCTGGAGTGTGCGGAAGCTGAAAGGGAGAGAAAGAAATATTTTGCTTTAGCATACCGCTATAATCTTCCTTTACATCCTATTATGTTTCTTGGTGAAGAGCCGCTTAATAATACAAAATCAGTTTTAAGCTTTTTAAAGGATGTAGTACTGAATGTGTTTAGTCCAACATTGAATGTTTTTAGCCCAACAGGCTCATAGCACATCCTCTGTTCAGAGGATGCTGCTGTGATACCAGATTTCAATGAGCCCAGGCCTCCATGCTCTTGTTTTAAGGGCTCTGTCGAGGCACTGGTGCTCCATGCCAAGTTTTTATTTGACATACTTATCACTTTTAAATCATTTTATGTCTCCATAGCTCACATCATTTGTCATTGCCATAATTTTACCATATGTATATTTTTACACACCTACAGCGACTGTTTTTAGGCCCATTTACAGCCACGTCACATTTGGTTTATCTACACTGCACATCCCACAATTCATTATCATTGCTCTGGCGCTCTTTGGCCATATCTGGCCCTTGCGCCAATAAACACCACTAATCAATCAATCTCATAGGTCACGCTGGTGACCTTGCGTATGACGCGGTAGGGGCCAACGTAACGGGACATTAGTTTTTCGCTCAGACCAACACGACGTGATGGTAACCACAGCAAGACGAGTGATCCCGGAAAGTACTGTACGTCGCGGTGCCGGTGATCGTAAGCACTCTTTTGGTTAAGCTGCGAGGCACATAAACGATCCCAGGCGACTTGGCGGGCGATGTCAGCTCGGGCCAGGGCATCACGAGCATAAGCAGTCGATGAGGGGGCGTCAAATTGGAGCATGGTGTCCATGGGCAAAGGCGGGTCATAACCGAACAGTAGGTAAAAAGGGGAAAATCCAGCTGTATCATGACGTGAACTATTGTATGCGAAGGTAACGGAAGGTAAGTGGATGTCCCAATCTTTGTGATCCTTGGAGACGTACATCGCTAACATATTCGTCAAGTTACGGTTGAGGCGTTCCGTGAGGCCGTTGGTTTGCGGATGGTACGCTGTAGCGAACTTGTGTTGGGTAGAGCAGGATCGCAGGAGCTCGTCGACTACTTTAGATAGAAAACAGCTGCCGCGGTCGGTGATCAACTGACGAGGAGCACCATGACGCAGAATAATGTCATGAAGAAGGAAATTGGCTACATCAGTAGCGCAGCTGGTGGGGAGGGCGCGTGTAACGGCATACCGTGTTGCGTAGTCGGTAGCAATAGCAATCCACTTATTACCGGTGGCCGACACGGGAAAGGGTCCTAGAAGATAAAGGCCGACTCGGGAAAATGGCTCTTCTGGTACTTCAATGGGCTGGAGGGTACCAGCAGGTCTCAGAGCAGGTGTCTTGCGGCGCAGGCAGAGGTCGCATGCCGCAACGTACTGTCGCACAGAGCGGTAGAGGCCAGGCCAAAAGAATCGGCGGCGAATGCGGTCATACGTGCGTGACACCCCTAGGTGTCCAGCGGAGGGGGCATCATGCAGCTGGGCTAAAACGTCTGAGCGAAGATGCACAGGAACAACGAGTAAAAGCTCAGCACCATCAGGGCAGGTGTTGTAGCGGTGCAAGATGTCGTTGTGAAGAACTAACAGTTGTAAGGAGTGGTCAGGGTGGGGAGAGTGCAGACCATTGATAATAGCACGCAAAGAGGGATCGCGGCGTTGTTCAGCAGCTATGTCGGTGAAGTCGGTAATTGAAAGAACGAAGGCCTCTTGCTCATCTTCCCTCGTGTCAGGAGGATCGACAGGGTAACGGGACAAGCAGTCGGCATCCTTGTGAAGTTGTCCGGATTGATAGGATACGGAAAAAGTGTACTCTTGTAAGCGCAGCGCCCAGCGACCAAGGCGTCCCGTAGGGTCCTTGAGTGAGGAGAGCCAGCAAAGCGCATGGTGGTCGGTAATAACTGAGAATGGTCGGCCATACAGATACGGTCGGAATTTCGCATTGGCCCAGACGAGAGCTAAGCACTCGCGTTCTGTGATGGAATAACTTTGTTCCGAGCGCGACAACAGTCGGCTTGCATACGCGACGACGCGGTGCATGCCTTGTTGCCGCTGCGCGAGCACTGCACCTATGCCGTGGCCACTGGCGTCAGTACGAAGCTCCGTGGCGGCAGATGGGTCGAAGTGTGCTAGGACTGGTGGATTGGTGAGAATGTCAACGAGCGACGAGAAGGCGTTTGCTTGCTGTTGGCCCCAGGTGAATGCGACATTTGTTTTGAGGAGGCAGGTTAGAGGACGGGCTACTTCAGCAAACTTCTAGACAAAACGACGGAAATAGGAGCACAGTCCCAGAAAACTTCGGACGTCCTTGGCTGAGCGGGGTGTGGGGAAGTCGCGAACTGCTCGGACTTTCGCAGGGTCTGGTTGAACGCCCGCAGCGTTAACAAGATGGCCGAGTACGCAGATTTGGCGTTGCCCAAAGCGGCATTTGGACGAGTTAAGTTGCAAGTTGGCACGTCGAAAAACATTAAGCACTGCGGACAGACGGGTAAGATGGTCGTCGAAAGTAGTCGAAAAAACAATAACGTCGTCAAGATAGCAGAGGCAGATGGTCCACTTCATGCCTCGAAGGAGAGAGTCCATCATGCGCTCAAATGTCGCGGGGGCATTGCATAATCCAAAAGGCATCATCTTGAACTGATAAAGTCCATCAGGAGTCACGAAGGCCGTCTTCCCTCTGTCTTTGTCGTCCACAGCGATCTGCCAGTAGCCTGAGCGAAGGTCTATTGAAGAGAAATATTTGGCGCCGTGCAAGCAATCGAGTGCATCATCTATGCGCGGTAGGGGATAGACATCTTTCTTGGTAATATGGTTGAGATGGCGGTAATCAACACAGAATCTCCAGCTATTGTCCTTCTCTTTAACAAGTACAACGGGTGAGGACCAGGGACTAGATGAGGGTTCGATTATGCCTTTATCAAGCATTTTATCGACTTCTCGCTGTATAATAGCACGCTCCGGGGCTGACACACGGTAGGGTCGTCAGCGAATGGGTCGAGCGTCACCGGTGTCGATGCGATGGGTTACCACAGATGTCTGTCCCAAATTACGGTCGCCGAAGTCAAAGATGTCCTGATAAGAAGCAAGCACACGGCAGAAAGCAGAGACTTGTTCAGAGGTGAGCGTGTCAGATAGCATTGGCTTGAAAAGGTCGGAACAGGAATGTGACGAGAACGACGTTGTTGAAAAATCGGGTGGCGAATCGGTGGTCAGAGCCGAAACTGTGTGGTCGACCAGTGGTGTAAGATGCGCAAGTGACATGCCGCGAGGAATAACTTGCGCTGAGAGGCCGAAATAGAGGACGGGAAACGAGGTTCGGTTGTCCTTAACGGTAACCACCATGTTGGGGAGTGCAACGTTGCGTGTCATAGCGACGTCAGAAATTGGGGCAGCAACATAATCACCATCGGATACTGCAGGATATGGCGAGAGTTGGACTTGGACTGCGGCTTGCGGCGGAAGTCTAAGGAAATCGACAGAGCGTAGACGAGGTGGCCTGGTAGAGACGGTCTCCGAAAAGGATGGTAGTTCGAGCCGAAGAAGACCTTTGGAACAGTCAATGAGCGCAGCGTGTGAAGTCAGAAAGTCGAGTCCAAGGATGAGGTCATGAGGGCAATTTTCCAGTACAGCGAACAGAACTGAAGTTTGATGCTCAGAAATTGTTAATCGCGCAGTGCACATTCCAAGCACAGCAGTAGTACTCCCATCCGCTGTACGAACGGTAGGTGCAATCGCAGGCGTCAGAACTTTTTGGAGGCGGCGGCGGAGGTCTGAGCTCATCACAGATATTTGTGCACCGGTATCAATAAGAGCAGTTGTAGGTAAACCATCAACGAGAATTGTAAGGAGGTTGCACCGCTGGTCGGGAGTAATCAGAGGATTTGCAGTCCGAGTAGTGTATGCAGCGTCACCTCCGGGGGCTGCCCCGGCTAGTTTTCCGAGCGACGGCCGTAGGGAGACCGAGAACGGCGGGGTTGGGGCGAGCGTGACTGACGACGCACGGGCGATGGCGAGCGACTGGTCCGACGTTCTGGATTATGCTCTGCACCTGTCTCAGCACGGTAGGACGGGGCATAAGGTGCACGTTCAGAGCGAGGCCGCCAGTCATAGAAGCTCGGTCGAGGTGATGAGGTCCAACGACTGCGGCAATGGCGAGCGATGTGTCCTATCCGATGGCACGTGAAACATATGGGCCGATCATCATGAGTGCGCCATTCAGCTGCGTTTTGTCGTGGCGCGAACGTGCGGTTCGGAGTGGCAGCCGCAACGACTGGAGCTGAGCTGGTAGTAGCAGGGGCATTTTGATGAGGTGGCGAAATGCCCATATTCGCGATCTCTTGGCGAACCACGGCCTGTATCATTGAAACAGCATCGAGGTTGTTTCCTGGCGCGCTGACGCTAGACATAGCGGGAGCCATAGCCTCGAGTTCCCGACGGACTATTCTGGTGACGTTTTCTGGCGCTGGTGGTTGGTGTAGTGTGGGCAAATCTTCGCAAGAGGACGTAGCCGCCGTGTTGGGAAGGCGGTCAAATCGGTGAACTATGCGCCTACTTTTTGCCTGTTCGAAGCGACGACATGCTTCGATGACCGACTCCACCGTCGAGCAGTCCTTGCACAGGAGAAAATTGAAGGCCTCATCCGCAATTCGTTTCAGGATGTGTCCGACTTTGTCCTCGTCGAGCATGTCCTTGTCGACCTTGCGGCACAAAGCCAACACGTCCTGGAAGTACGCGATGTACGGCTCTGTGGATGTCTGGGCACGAGTAGCAAGCTCTTTCTTTGCGGCCACTTGACGTCCGATGGGTTTCCCAAATAGATAGCGCAATTTCTGCTTACAGACGTCCCAGCTAGTCAACTCTTCTTGATGTGTCTCGTACCAGAGTTTTGCCGTGCCATGCAAGTAGAAGATGATGTTCGCCAACATAAGCGTCGGACCCCAATGATTGCTGCTGCTGACGCGCTCATATTGAACCAGCCAGTCATCGACGTCTATGCCACTTGTGCCGTTGAATGGACCTGGGTCACGAGGCTGCACCACAACGATCGGCTGCGGGGCTGACGGATCTTGTTGACATTGAGTAGCCTGGTCAGTCATCGTGGTAGCTGCAATGCGCCGTCCGCTGCGAAGATCCAGCTCGTTGGGCTGTATAGCGAGTGGTACCCCGCACCTTCCACCAATGATGTTACGGGGAATAAAGTATACACTGGTGAGCAAATTCGTACTGGCGAATATACTGGCGAGCTAATGCGTACGACGCTGCTGCAGTCCGAGCACGTTCCCGTTCAGCACTTCGTCGTCGTCATCCTCAGGCATCTACTTAGCCCGTGACAATATTGACCGTCCGACAATCTTTGACGTTCACACAATCCATGGAAAACCAGTGTTTTTAGTGTGCCGCGTCGGCGCACGACTGCCATGGCTTAGAATTGAGACAACTTTCTGAAATATTGCAGTAAGCACTGTAATCACAAAAGCGGTATATTAGTTCGTAACCGCTAGCATTGAGTGTAAGCGAAAAGTAGGTGCAGCGTTTTGTGTGTCTAAGTATGCGATGGTCGCTTGTTCTGCAGAGCTGGCAGTAATGCACACTTTAACTACTAATTATGAAAAAAATGGTATTTATATTTATGGAACTATTTTTAGATTGAAAAAAAAAGCTACAGAGGGCATACTTCTCATTGCTGACTTTCATAAAGCATCTGATGTGATTTTTCGTTTAGTTTATATTCATTATTTCTAACTCATGTCTGCGCTCCCACTCGTTCACCACATTTCTGGTTCGATGAGATTATTTATTTATTTATTCAATACTGCAGACTTGAGGTCCAAGCCGGGTGGTAATACACATACAAATAAACTAATTGCAAAACGAAACAATAAAGGGCGAAGAAGGCTGTTTGGTAGGTTAGTTCATTCATCACATGTATTAGTAAGACAGTTCCGTTCACATATGGTTCTTGGAAAGTACAAATACTTCAGTAGGTCTGTGCGAGCAAAATATTGGATCAAGGCCTTTGGGTGGTGGTGTCGGGTGGGCCGGCTACTAAGGGGTGTCAAATACGGGAATGGGTCTAGAGCTATTTTTTTGTTCAAAAGTTGATCAAGGAATTCTAATTTAGATTTTTGTCTTAGCATTTGCAGTAAGGGAATGTTCTTGGCTAGCAATAAATCTGAGGGTGAGTCTAACTTGGAGTACTTAATGAATATAAATCTAACAGCTTTTCTTTGAATACGCTCAAGAGTGTGATTAGATTAGAGACGTGAAACTCGCTTCTCATTCCCTGCTTCATAATGCATGTTTCCTCGCTATGTATATTCCACACTTAGCGCGAAGCGCTATTGCAAGTTACAAGGAGTCGTTTCAATACGCAATGGCTAGTGGTACCGCAGCCTGAGGAGGAAGCCAGGCGAACCACTGCATGCGACAAGGAACCGTGCCGTGCCAAGGATAACAACCACTGCAGCTTACTTCAAGGTGGCAAAAGGCAAGGTCAATGGGCCCAGACAGGCCTTCGTCGCTTCCGTTCACTGCAGCTGCTGTTATAAAAAGAACACGATATACAGAAATATTTACAGAAACGAACAAAAAGTGTGAAGCTGAGTGCGTCGGCTACATTGGTGACCACGAAAATATAGGCTGAACCTTGAAATACGGTTCCTCCCCCCCCCCCCCCCCCAAAAAAAAAATCGCGAGAAAGGATAGGAAGGCGAGAAGAGCAATGGGTTAGTGCACAGAAGGGCCTGCCAGTAGTGCAAGCTCGACATCACTTCCCTCATGAAAGCACCAGCACCCTCCCAAGCATTGATCAGGGTTCCCCGTATGAGAGAATGCTTTTTGTGTGAGCTTGCGTGCGTGTGCTTTTAACGCAATGTTTTCGTCGAGGAACGTATTCTATTACACAAAGTGTTTTCCCAACTTTCGCTCATTTGGTGGTCACGCACCAGCACCATGCCGAGTCTTGTCCGGCCTTCGATTAAATTGCTTCAGATATACAGGGGTCTAATGGAATATTTAAAAAAAGTACCCGGTGTGAGAAAGATCGGTCTTTGTTTTCGAAAAATTCAGAAAATTTTGTTCGGCTCAACTGTTGCTAAGCTGAACTTCATGGTGGTGTTTTTCACCACCTTCCCCATCTATTTGCCAAGCCTGCGGAGGCTGATGTGTTTAGCAGTTTTTTAACTACATCACACGGCAGATGATTTTCGCAATGCTAACTAGCTATACATTTTTCGAAAACTCGAAGTAACATTGTGTTAGCGAATAACATGTTAGTGAAGAACATTTTACCAGCTTTGCAGAACAGGTTACCATCACACTATACGCAGGGACTGGTTTGGAAAACAGCCTAATGTCTTAAGTAAAAGCGAAAGAATATCATTAAATAACATACCTTTAGCTTTTTGAAGAACTATGAAACCAGTGAAAGTGCTAAATTGAATCATTCAGGTATCAAAATTTACTTGCAAGCAATCTTTTTAAACTGAGATAATAATTCTCTAGAGGGTTGCATTCACATAAGGCATGAAATATGAAAAAAAAACGAGATCTGATGCCTGTTGAGAACATGTTTTTTTTTATTGATGTACACGTCACACTGAGAAAATAGTTAGAGAACGAAACACATGTATACTTCACTGAACCTGAAGAGTGTTTCAGTACAAACCTATTTAGATGACACAAACAACATAAAATAGCTAATGAAATCAGAAAAGTTTACCTAAAAAACTGGCCGCTATCTGCGTGCTACGTTGCAAATGTCGTCGAAAGATGATAGCGTTTGTCTGAAAAGGCTTCGTGACGCCATTTGCCAGTAATGTCGGGAAACGAAAGCTTGTGTAGAACGCAGGGCCACTGGTAGGTGGCAGCATGGTATCGTGTTAGCGAAGCGTAGGAAACACACGCTTTTCCGGGCCTAGTGTTTCATTCTCAGCACAGCGTCCAAACACTAGGGTCTTTGGATTACGTAACTCTGCATTTTCTATAAAGAAACACCTCACCTAAAACTGACATTGGGCATCAAATATGCGTGACATTTGCTTTTTGATCAACAATGTTCGCAAGTATGAAAGCTGCCACCAGATAAAAAGGGCTTGGAGTTCAGCAAAAGCTTCAGTCTTGCCCTTTCACCCGGTGGCTGAATAGAGCGACCGACAAACAAACAGAGAGGCACACAGAAAAAATTACTTCGTTCAAGTATTCCAAGGAAGACTATCGTGTTTGAACCCGCGTGGAGGAGTGCTCTTCTTAGCTTCTCGTTCCTACGAAAAGCGTCTAAAAGAAGCAAAACTGTCACTACAGTAATGCGTACAAAGCACGTAAAGATGGAATGAAGCGGAAACAGAAATGTACCTCTAACAACCGGAAGTTTAATGAATTGTAAAGAGGATGTAGCTTTTGCTTGCTCGGGCTTCATACCGTGTGCTCCTATTCGTGCTGAATGTTTGTAGCAGTTACACTTCAATGCCCAAAGTATTTTTACCTTGATTATTACGTGCTTACTTAGGGTGATACCTAAACATAATGTTTCTGCTAACCATGTTCTTTTTTGTTATTTGAGCATTACTTACCTCAAAATCCACTGATCACAGTGATAAACTTGTCTGCTTCTATCGCACTGCTCTTCTTCTTTTCGTAACAGTTTGTTGCAGTTTGGGTTTTCACTTTTTTTCTCCCGAAAAACTAGCCTATGAATCAGCACTTGCGGTACGCTGGCATTCACTCGACTAAATACATTGACGTACTGAAAATATCCCGCCTAGAAGCAACTGTGAACTTCACAAAAAACCAAAAGAAACAGAAATCTGAACACACCGACTGTTATGAAGAAGCATGTAGAAAGCGAAGAAGGCAGGACATCTGCTATTTACTGACGCGCTTTTATACCTGCATCAATAACGATATTCGGAACGTACGGCGTTGCCGGCTTCCAAAGCACTCGCAGCTCGAAACGAAAACAGCGCATCCCTTCGAATGGGCTTTAATTAACCAACTCGGTTCGGGTGTTTTTTTTTTTTTTTGATGATTCAGGTAAGGTCCCACTGCTCTTTCGTTCTAGCGAAGAGTCGGAATGAGGCGAGGCTGCAAGGTTTTACAACCATCCAATAGGAACCCTGCATCATTTCTCTCTCTCTCTATCTCTCTTTCTCTCCGTCCTCGGATATACGGGCATAAAGTGGCTTGTACGAGGCGCTGAGCAGCGAGGCCAGTGCGCTGGAGAAATCTATCTATCTATCTATCTATCTATCTATCTATCTATCTATCTATCTATCTATCTATCTATCTATCTATCTATCTATCTATCTATCTATCTATCTATCTATCTATCTATCTATCTATCTATCTAGCCGCCTATAATTTCTAGCTCTTCTGGCCGTTTCGGTAATTGCATCTATACCAAACTTGGTATGGCATAAATGACTGTATGAAGAACATATTTGACTTGTCATAACATGAAAATCATGACTTGAATGTCATGATTTACATTTTACGCTCCTGCAGCTCTTGCGGGGGTTTCGTTGACATGGCATGTTGCAAAACTGGTATATGGTATGGTATGATTGCATGGCGAACATAAGCGACAGACCCTTACATGAAAACCATGACATGCGTCTTTTGTAACATGACTATACATTCCACGCTGCTGGTGCCGCTCGCGGCCGTTTTCCTGGCGCCACATATGCGAAATTTGGTATTGCAGTACGTGAATGGATGACGAAGGTATGTGACTGGGGCAAGCATGATATTCATTAGATGCGTGTCATGTAACAAGACTACATGCCACTATCATTATGCGCTGGCGGCCGCTTCTCCAGCTTCACTTATACCAAATTTTGTATTACGGGACGTGAATGGATGATCAAGGTATGATACTGGTGCAAACATGATAAACATGAGATGCGCGTCATGTAACAACATGACTACATGCTACGCTCATGATGCGCTCTTGGCCGTTTCGCTAGCTTCACATGTACCAAACTTGGTATTACGTGACGCGAACGGACGACTTGGTAAATGACACATCCAAACATGATAATTATGACATGCGTCTCATGTAACAACATGACTACATGCCACACTGATGATGCGCTTATGGCCGTTTCACCAGCTTCATATATGCGCACTTTGGTATTCGCCAATGGATGACAAAGATATGTGACCGGTGCGATAATGATAATCATGAGATGCGTGTCACGTAAGAACAAGACTACATGCCACAGTCAAGGCACTAATACATTTCGACGTGACGCGGTGCGCGTGCTCGCCGGCGTTCATTTCGTCAAGTCACGCCGGTGTTGCCACGCCAGGCGCGGTCCATGCCATATACTCGCAGGCGCGCGCCGCGCTGCGTTACTAGGACGTATGTGCTATTCAGTGCGTCCGGCCTGCCTCTGTCACGAAAAGAGGGAGACGCAGTGTTGTCGGGGTAACGCATCGGTGCGAAGTGTAGCATGTCGAATTTTGCGCTGGTGGCCGTCGGCCCGCGCCGACGGACGTTGGTCGTGCCTGGCGAAAGACTACAGATTGCTCACGTTTTGCTAACGTAGCGATGCTGTGCCCAGCGCGCGCGCGCGCCAACGTTACATTGGAGTATTATGAGCCCTTCATGATGCGCTCGTGGCCATTTTGCTAGCTCCAGATATACCAACTTTTTTGTTACGTGACGTCAATGAATGACGAAATATATGACTGGTGCAAACATGATAATCTTGACACGCGTGTCATGTAAGAGCATGTCAACATACCACACTCAAAGTGTGCTTGTGGCCGTTTCGCTAGCTCCACATATACTGAATTTGGTATCACGTGACGTCAGAAGATGGCACTGGTAAACGACACATCCAAATATGATAATCATGGCATAGAAGGTATTCACGGCATCATTTATATCTACCTCGTAATGTTGTGCTGATTTTAAAGAGACATATCAATATTTCTCATTCGTGCTTCGTATATCATCAATTCCCACTGTACGTTAGACCTGCCAACTTTTATTTTTACTCATGTGCGTACAAGATTATGTGCTACGCTTAGCTTTCAGATATTTCTTTTGTTTAGCGTAACATTTTCTCTTTTTCCTGAGGAGAGGGAGATTCAAGACTTGAGTGGTCTGAATATTTAACTCACCGAGGAACATATAACTAGCGCTTTTCACGAGAGAATAAAGTGTGTAAATGAACCCGCGAGAGTTCTAACACTGCACCTATAGCAGTTACAAAGAGATGAACGATTTCCTTCCTACATTACTTACTCGCCTTCTCTTCAATGCCAAGTTATGGTCCTTGTTTCGCGGTAAAGGTGTCTTGTTCCCCACTTTTTCGGTAGCGTTGACACCCTAGCGTATTAAGATCACCAAGATGCAGTAAACATGTCGTTCTACAAAAGAAAGCTTGCGGCTACTTCCGAACCGGGAAGACTACGCGTCACTTTTAAGAAGCGGTGACGTAATGTCTTCAGAAAAAAAACGTTATCAAGACGTTAAGTATGCAGGCTATAGAACTCCTGAAGCCTTTGAATGTTGCCGTTTCTTTTGCGGAGGCGCTTTGTTTCCGATAGAAAACAGACACAATATTTCAATGGCTCGTAGCAGTTACAGTATTAGAAACATCATAATGCGAACTTTCATTTCGTGTATCAGATCGTGTGGCAGCATCCTCAAATCTCACGAAAGACCGAGGAAATCGTTGTCCCCTACGCTCAAATGTTGCAAGCGTAAGAATATGCAAACTGAACCAGCTTCGCTTTACTGACACCGATGAAACTGCGAAGCTGCTGGCGTTCCATTTATTAAGCTAAAGTATTTTTACGTATTGCACTTTTTTTAGATAAGTTGTACCGTATGCTTTTAATTCAACACTCTTTATTCACCTGTCAGGTGGACGTGTCGTTTTCTTTTTGTTTCGCACCTCAGCTATACCACACTTTTATACAAGCATTAATATAAGAAGCCTCCACTTATGTGCTCGGATATTTTATGTGCTCAGATATACTGCTATTCACTAAAATCATTCACGGGGCGCAGTAGAGGCACCACCTTTCGTAACCACAAGGTATCACGTGATAGTTGTTTCACTGTGGTAAAGCACACGCCATATGTTGGGCTAAATGTTATCTCTTCTTTTAGTGCAAGTTGTGTACTGAGTGATTTGCCGAATTTCTGGGACGCATAGCAGTTTTGATGATGATTGGTTTGAGATAGGCCACGCATATTATTTCGGTGAGTATACGTTTGTTGGACCAACCGTTGTCTTCAGATTCAGTGGACCAGTGGTAAGTATTAAAAGTTACTCACTGTCTTTAGCATTACCTGTTATGATGCCCACAATCGCTGCCTTGGATCCCCGGCACGAAAAGCTTTACTAAGGACAGCTTGGCTGTTACAAGTCTACTTTTGCTTTCAATGACCTCACATGTGTAAATACGCAATAAACGTCATGATGCCTAGTTATCAGTAGGTAATGCCCCACTTCCAACAATTTTACACACAAATATCGATCCCAATTTTGAAGGGTTCAAATACTGAGCCACACGAACATGTGGTGTGGGAAACATGAGGAAGAGCAGGGGCTATTCTAAGAAAAGTTTGCGGTAATTAGTTCATTAAAATATTCAACCTACTAATATGCGCTGGTTCTATTAAATTTACATTAAAATGATGAAAACGGTTTTAAGTTTCATAAAAAAAGCTAACAAAAGCATTGCCACAATTTTTATTATTATCAGGTTGCTATTTTTAAAGTGCGACCAGCATACCATGTCACTCAACAAGATAACTGAATAACGCACTATGAAATAAAACGGGCCGATATTTGAGTTTAAGAAGCATAACAGCCGTGATAGATAGAGAGTTGCGAAACTTTGTAAGTTACCGCATGTCTACACTCTGAATGGTAATGTTGTTATGTTTCGTTTGAGTTCGCAGGGATTGTGAAACTAAGTCCATGTTTCTGAAACACGAAATATATATCTTTAGATATAAAGGGCCCAACATACTTCATGTTTGAGGAAACACAGTTGGGACAACATGCATGTGGCCTGCCGTTTCTACACGGCTCTGCGCCTGTGATTTTTGTGATCTCCCGTGACTAGATTATCATCATAAATACTTCCTGTAGGCTATAACAAGAATCACTGAAGGAAACGTTTCACTGATATATGCATCGAGAATTGCAATCAAGCATGCCTGTACGGCACGTAGTTTCACCTTGCCGTGATCGCAGTTTTGCCGACGTGGCTCTGAACGAAGCACCTCAAGAAAAGCTGCTGACAGGCGCATATATTTGTTTACTTTCTTGGCCCAAACATATTTATGCAGAAGTTGCTTTTTTCGATATGCTGCTTGTGTTTCCTAACACGAGATGTCACAGAAGTGCGCAAGCGATAAGTCATACACGGAAAAAAAAAATGTGTTGCTCTCTCTTTACATGCCGCTCTCCGAGAGGGTTTGTTCAGGAATACTTATTTAACTTTTCGGAGTATCAGGTGAGCTTATACTGTGGTTTGCATTGTTCCTGACAGAGACTTACTCATGTGCAAATGCGGTCTGACTCGGCCAAAAGGAAGGCCTGTCACAAAGCGGAAATCAATGTGGAAGCATCGCTTGCTGATGCGAGCGTTGTATTGCTGTCGTGGTTCGTTTCCGCACCACGGAATTTCCTGCCTTGGTTTGTCACAGATATACACCTTTGCGCAGGTACTCGCTTTTTGAAAGGAATCATTTTCTTTTACGGGTGTGGCTATTAGCATGTTTTCTTTTGGTTGAGCATTAGCATCTCGAGTTTCTTGCTACATAAGAAACGAGCTTTAAACCGGGTAAAATATTTTTGCTCAAAAAATTGTGCAAGATACAAAGATGCTGAAAAAGTGCAATAAGACGTCGTAGTCTTCTAGAATGCAATCGTATACTGTCGGTGAAGTTTGCAATCCACAACTACTGAATGTTCGCTTACAAAATATTGGAATTCATACCAGCATTGTACATGGTATAGCTTTCAAACACCTTTATCCGCCAAATCAGAAGAGCTACCTGGAAATATGAACTGATAGTAAAAAGGCTGGACTTGGAAATGTGAGTCGAAAGAACTACATAGGTAAGGAACAATACAACTAAAATATCCATAAAAAGGTGACCAATCATATATTCTGAATTCGAAAAACTTCAGTGCCTAAAATGATAACCACATTAGGAACATTACCATAGCTCCTCCAAAGAGCCATATATGCTTTTAGTTGCGAAGCATCTTATGAGCTCGCTTGATTTGATGGCTTCGACGCATGAACATCCTCTCTCTCTCTCGCCTCGCAACGCCGAAGCCTCTTTCTCCTCTAGACTTCTTGCCCCATGGCGCTTACACCCCGGTGCACAGGCGCGGCCCCTTCCCCTCTTACTACTCTCCTTAGCTCACGTCTCTCTCTCTCTCTCTTCGCAACGCCGACGCAGGCAGCGTGTGCTAGAGAGTTTCATCATTGAAAAAGCCGACTTCTCGAGCTGCACAACCGTTCACTGCCCCCCCCCCCCCCCGTATATACAGGCACTGGACCTTTACCTCCAAGGTAGTGCTGCTGAGAGATTATCCTGTTCGTTTTTGAACAATAAAAACTTGCAGCCTGCGCGTTAACTAAAAGCGGACTGCAGTTCTCTGTGTGTGATCAGTCTTCGGTCTATAATTGCTCTTTGGCAGCGATTGGCATGTTCCAGTAGGAAACAGCGGTTCATCACTTGCACCGCTCCACGTTTCTCTCCTGCGCAAAGCCGTGATGAGCACCTGCGTCAACAGCACCGTAAGTGTAAGCGTTAGATGCCGCTGATTCGCATCTACACATGCTCGCGTTTACGGAATATGGTGTATTTCTTTTTTACTTACATATGTTTCTATATTCTATGCAAGCTTCTTATGCATACACGGTCAACGGCTAGACACACATCTACCTAATTCCTCTGGTTTCTTATCTGCATAGCTTTTTCTTCCTCCACACTTGCTATAATAAGAATGTAAAAACATGCATTTTCGGGCATGTGAATGCCCTGGTGTTATAAAAAAATACGCGAGCAAATATTGCTACAGGTTTTGCCACAAATATCTTAAAACTGAAAAAAATGTGTCGGGGGGCCGGTTCCTGAAAATATGCGAAAAATGGGCAGCACTTTTTTCACCATTGTTTTTCTCACAAGTCTGTAAAGTTGGAAGCAAGATGGCGGAAGTCGTAAAGAATGACAATCGTAAGAACAATAAACTTGACAATATTTCACTGAATATTTAGTTCACCGATAACTATTATAGTTTTTCGGACGTTTCTAACATGATGAACTGCTTATTGAGGAAGTGGATCTTCTATAACATTTACGCGTCACGTGCAGTAATGCAGAATGTCCATTCCCTAAGCATAGGACACCAGAGTTCAGTGGTTTTCAGAGCCTAAAATTACTTACATGTTAATCAAAAGGCTCACTTCTTATATCAGCTTTCAGTTTCTTGTTACTATACAGGAAAACTCGACCCAGAATTCTTAGATACTATGTGAGAAGGTTCCAACAGCGAGATTGTACGTAATAGGTCTGAATACGTTTTTGGCTTATGAAATGTACTTGTGGGAGCTAAAAGATGACTAAAACGTGAATTTGCTTCAGCTTGCCCTCGCGAACCTGGGCTAGTTATGACGCAACAACGGGGGATACAGGAATCTATGATGATTCCTAATTTTTCAAACGTTTATTATTTAGACAACGACCACTCAAGTGCAAGTAGAAGCTTTATATTGTTACGTCATAGTGGCGCCGTTAACGGTTCCTCTTTAGTGTAGTATTACTCTCACTCTTTCTTAACTTTCCTGAAACTTACTGTTAGCACGTTCTAGCTTAGAAAGAACATCTGGATTCACTCACATTACAATTTGAAAATGTATTAAAAACGAGGCAACAAAGTGAATGTTCGCTCTTTTTGTATTTCTCTTATGACATTCGTTGTTTAAAGTAGGTACCTGCTTATACCTAAAGGGCCACTCACCACTCTGCGTTCAAAGACGAGGGGGTAATTTTCTCCTCTCCTTTATACACACGATTCGTCCTCCTCGCCCCTTAGTTCTTGAATGCACGAAAACATTACCAGCACTAAGCGCTAGAGCCTATGACAACTTTGCGCTTCTCGGCGGCACGCTGTTATCGCGGCTTGCGCAGTTGTAAACACACAAAATGAAGTTTGATCGTTTGATTGTGTGCAATATTCATGAGAGACAAAGAACAAGGGATGGGCGGCTGCATGGCGAAGTAGTGAAGGAGACGAATCATGTGTACTATTTCGCGTATATCAACGAATCTAGGGCATGTACATGCTGTAGACGTCACATGAACTCCTGTCGTCGGCACTTAAGTTCGCAAAAAGGCCACCATAGATCAGGAGAGAATATTGCTCTCTTTTTTGTATTTTGGGAGCCTGGTGAGTGGCCCTTTAAGAAATTTCATTTTCGTAGCCAGTATGTAGGTGTTCTAGATGCATGGGTGAAGAAACGTTCCGTTTAGCGGCGCCTAGACTTGTGCTAATGTGAGAACTGTGCTTCTGTCCACCGCAGTTTAAAGAACGCAAATGAAGAAAATATAAGTTAACTAAGGCGTTAATATTTCATCAAATGCAAAGAAAGCGGCCACCAGTTATAGCGGAACTTGCTCACATACACGTCTTGTATAAACTGTGCATAACGAGGCATTGTAGCTAAGCAAAATCCACCACTTGTTCTGAATGTTTGATTGATGCAAAAATATACAAAATAGAGTTTGTGTTTTGTTTCTCTTGAGCAGAAAAACATAATTTTGAAAAACTTTTTAAAAGCAAACACATCACATCTTTCTCTTGTCGCCCAATTTATGAAAAGATATATTCATAGTTGGCAGTTATCTTTTGTTGGATGTATGAACTATAATTGGTGCTTAATATACGAATTTTGACAAGCATCTTTATATGATTTGCTACCCGAGATTTACCCCCGTATTCACAAACGCTCCTCGACTCGACTTCCACCCTTCACTTGACAGAGCTGAGCACTGCGCCACCGCTCGGCTGAAAATGACGCTGCGCCACTCAAAAATTGCATCAGATTGTCGCTGATATGCAGTGACCTGCCATGCCTAGAAACGGCGCTCCCATCGGCTTTCTCAAGTGAAGGCGAAGCGTTGAGTGCAGGGACGTTCTAGAATACGAGGGTAAGTGGTAATATCCCCACAGATAGCAAACGAACCGCTAGTGCTCTCCCTTGCAACCACGAAGAAACTCGAGCATACTTACGATCGTTCTTTCAAGGATCGATGAAGTGATCACAAATTTACTTGCTGGTTTTCAATCTGACAAACACTCTTTTTGGTAATCTCTTAGGTTCAAAAAGTGCCGCCTATACGAACTTCATCATTCATTGAAGCTACAGCAGTTTTTGCACGCCTCCTTTTTAGAACCAACGTAATAGGTCATCTTTGTATATAAGTGTTGAATTTACAAAGGCGTACTCGTTTCTCGACAGAATGGCGTACTCATTTACGTGCGATTACTGCAAAACAGAACGGACGATTGAACATGTATTCTGCAGCTGCACACTTTGTCACACCCAGCAATACTCGCCGCGAGCTTTTTTGAAATAAGAACAGATGAGACTGTTTTCAGCAGCCAAGATTCTCGGAATACATATGAGTGCGTTGATGTTGCTGTTGACAACAAAATCATTACTGAAGTACTTAGATTCTCTAAGTCTCTGCGTACGTCTGTAGGCTTTGTTATAACACATTGTTATACGCTTGCCTTCCCGATCTATGTTAATATATAATATGCTGCTGCAAACAAGACCGCAGTCAACTGAAATAGTAAGGAAGAAGTAGAGTTAACGTTACTTGCACAGATCTGATTCTACCTCCCATTACTCATTTTTCACCTCGAAGGAATAAAAATGACGTGGGGAGTAATTACTCTAGGTTCGCCATATACAATCTGTATATAAAAACCTTGAGTGAGTCTTCCTAAAGCAAAAGCTAAGCCAAAGCAAAATGAAAACAAAAGTCTTCAGCTAAGCCCTTTTCATACCATTCACAAATTTGTGGTGAGCTTTGACGATACGCTACAAAGCTTCAGAAGGTGGCGCCGAAATATTCCAGGCAAATACTAGCCCCAGCTGGTTTGATTCACGACAACAACAAAATGAAAAAGAATACGACGTAGTGGTTCCATACGCCTACCTTGCAGCACGCCATTCGCATCGGGGGAAAGGTAAAAGTGCACTGTGGAGGCTTCTTCAAAGCTGTGAAAATAATAAAAATTTTAGGATTTTCAGAACATCAGCTCTGTTTTTATCTTACATCCTGCCTTTCATATTGCCTTTTCTCGGGCTTCCAGTCAACGCTGTCTGCCGAAGACAACTTGAAAAAGCAGGTAGTCGGCTATTGCGTGTGAGTTTGGCAGATGCCTTTGGTTTCTTTTTTTCTCAAATGCGGCACTTTCACATATGACTTTTGTTGTTCTTGTTTTTTAAGGGTAACACGGCTGCAGAAAATAGGCGGTGTGACGATCTCCGCTTCAGCCGGCAATTTAAACTTCCGCTGAGGGTCGAATGCACTCTCGACACCTCCGCCGCTGCCACCTTCCTCTGCTGTTTCCGAGGTGCGTGCAAGCGCCACCCCACTATCGCATTTCGGCAGAGTTCAACCCTTTAGGTCGCACTATTTCTTCACCCCTAGGAGTATTCTTTTTTAACCTCTAAAAAGCGAATGTTTGGTTCACTATTTTCGATTCTAAACACGACATCACCGTTGTTGTTTCTAGTGATGAATGTCTCCCACCTTGGCACTTTTCTTGTTTTTGCTACAGACAACGCGCAATATCTGGCTTCAGGCTTTGAAAAAAAGTGTTCAGTTGCGCATATTAAGGATGGCGTGCTTTTTTTACATTTCAGCGTTTCTTTTTAAGGCGCTTTTTTTTCGTGATTTGGTATTAGCAAAAGGACTTGAAGATTGTCACTGATTCCTTTATTAGAAATGCGATCGCCGGGTTGATTCCAAGAGCGGCCTCCCAAAACATACCACGAATTGGCGGGCATCTCAGTGTTGGTCCCCTCGGTGTGTTAGCGAACGCCGGTTCTGGTCCAAAGATAGAGTCAGAGCCGAGAGTTGATAACAAAACAAATTATAATTTCAGATAAGGCAGTACAAACAACACGCAAATGTGCACACTGAACAATTATCACTATGAAATACAATTCTCAAAGTACTCCAATGCATTCAAAACAACGGCCACAAACGTTATCTTGCACAACCATGTCCTCAATGCATGATTCAAAATACAACGTAAAGTAATGCCGTGATGATGCGTGACACATGCGTTAATCGCCGTCGGGTGAAATAACACGTGATTATCGCAAGGGCTTCGTTGTTTAAAGCCAGGAACGCCCTACGAAATGCACACACGTTACTTCACATAATCCCTTAAGGCCACGTAGTCGTTGTATAGCAAGTTCGAAAAGATTTCATACGTTATGTGTTTGGCGTGCTCACTAAGGACTGGATGTCACTATCGCGTTGAACTGATGAAGATTTTTCCAAACCGTTGAATTGTAGGGCACTTATACCTGGGTCCATGTTTTTCTGCGCAAGAGTGTGCCTTTGTTACATCCCACATCTTTGGCAGCGCTGAACCACTGTAGTGAAACAAAGTATACAGTGGGCACGGTGTTACAAATGACTCGCCCCGAGCAACAGCAGGTTCACCCCTAGAACTCCATTTATATTAATGCTTTTAGTGCTAAAAAAAGTTCTCTCGCTGGTAACCCGGAGGGGCGAAGCTCCTTAAGCCGTGGGTCGTGCGTCCGCGATGCGTAGTAGTAATGCGTGGTTGTAGTACGTAGGCACCTCTACGGCGGGATCGGAGGAGCGGCACATGCGCACTCTTTTGAATTCTGGAGAAAAATCGCCAGGTTAATCATAAATAAAAAGATAGTCCTTTCTGTTTAAATAACCTACAGAGAGTAGTATCGGTGCCTTAATCTCTAATAAAATTTGCCTTGATTTTGATGCTTACTAAAAAAATAGTGGCAACCAGAAAAGGTTGCCACGTTAAACTCGCTGGGCGTAACCTCCTTGGTTTTAGCAAGGTTTAGCAAGGGTTGGGCAGCAGTGCCATGAACTTGCGGTGGTGAAAGGTTAGAACTAGACACGAAGCGCAGACCGTAAGAGAGTGCGCGTGCCGCTTCTTTAGTCCAGCCGTGCCACCTCTCGTTTAGTCCTTGGAATGTCCGCTGGATGACAGTAGTTATATATGATGAAAAGATGCCAGATGGCGGTACGTGGAGTGTTCACTAGACGTACGGACAGATAGATAGACGCACGCACCAACGGATGAGCGGACAGTTAGGCAGATGCGCAGACGGACGGGTGGACGCGCAGACGGTCGTACAGATGGATGCACGGACAGACGGACCAATGAACGGATGGACGACGCTAGGCCAGTCACTAAGACAGACGCACGGAAAACGGACGGATGCACGGAAGCAAGAACAAACGGACGGACGGAAGCGTTGCCAGGCTGACGGACGCTTCGCCCCGCTTGTTATCATGCACTCCGTGGATATGCTGAGATTTTTTGTGTCTGTCTTAGCAGTTGACCTATAGCAGTTTTTACATGATCTTTGTGACAGTCGATACAATATAAATTTGCAATTGTGGGTGCATAAAAAATACAGAAGCTACAAAAAGGAAATGTTGGTATTTGTTCAATATAAAGATAGAAAAGTACAGGTTATGAGGGGGACAAAAAATACGTGGACGTGAGTGCGAGGATGCAGTTGCATTGTGCAAAGTAATTTCATATATAGCTACGGCACCGAAAAAAAGTTGTAGTGCTGGATATTAAAAACGGGTATGTCATAAAGGTATTTTTTATATTTTTATTACAAAGACCGAGTTCATTCTGGTGCGCATTTTCTAGCGCTTTACCATCCCGTTTACGTTTTCGCTCCTCCATTTCATTCCATTCTACTGGAGGGTTCTTTCGCTAGGGGCTCCGTGTGGAAGAGAAACACGGTCTTTGTCAAGGTGATCTCCATTAAGCGGGCCCGAACCATCACGCCCAGCCTTTTGAACAATCTGTCTCCATCTTTCAAGAGAAGAGTGCTTCATGGTCTCATGCTCCCTTGGCACCCATTTGAAAGGAAGTGCGCACGGAGTGTCTTTCGGGTATGCTTGCCGTTTTGTAGCTTTAATTCGGCTGTGATGCGTCTTGGCGTCACAAATCATTATCTCTTAAAGTAGACCTAGTAAAAATGATGCTATCAATTTCTTCGTAGAGCCGAGATATTGATTTTCTGCTTCATTCTGACAAATCCTAATATCTCCTTAATTATAAAAAATGTTCACTTGGGGAGGTCTGCTTACATTACTAGGTTTGCAACTTTCCGTATATATAGCTAGAGATTATGATCCACATCCATTCTTCTTTCTTTGATGTGGTGCCATTATCAGAACATGATTCAGCTTTATACAGGGGTCATGCGCTACCATCAAAGAGACGGCGCCTTTCTGAAAAGTTATACAAGTGGAACAAGTGAAATTGTTTTGCACATTTGGCAGTTTAGTGGTATGTTTAATTCCTGTTGGCTGTATGGAAACTTACATAGACGTGTGAAAATTAAAACGAAGCCAAACCCCAGGGAATATTCAAGCATACACTATAAAACCAGAATTTTCAGAAGCAGAAACGCTTATTTTGTCCTAATGGGGAAGGGAATGTGGATATGATTAAAAAAAGACTACTATTTTCAGCTTCGTGTTGTCATTACAAAATAAAAATATATAATGCTAGTGATGAACAATGGCCAACTAGATTTTAAAAGAACAATTCTTGGTAAGATGCAAATGCATAAAAGGGCCTGGGTTGAGCGACCACATCTGCTAATGCCCTCACTCACCAGAGCAGGA
The DNA here is from genome assembly GCF_043290135.1 of Rhipicephalus microplus. Taxonomy (NCBI): domain Eukaryota; kingdom Metazoa; phylum Arthropoda; class Arachnida; order Ixodida; family Ixodidae; genus Rhipicephalus; species Rhipicephalus microplus. The sequence continues at coordinate 185,042,436 of NC_134701.1, forward strand.
TTCGCTACACTGGTGCAGCACTTGGCCATTTACAAGAAATATCAGCTGCAGTGGCGTGTCAAGGGAAAGTGGTGCTTTGACGTGACGACCGCATTAACGAGAGACTGCCAACGTGAGTTTTGTTGTACCAAAGTGCAAGATGTTAATGCTATACGTTACATTCGTTTGCACAATTATCCAGGGTGGAGCAACACGAATATAGCTTGCTGAATCTTAAGAATCAAGGCGAAAGCAATACTGGAAACACAATATACCGATTTCATAATTCTCAACAGCCCTTCCTTGCACTTTACATTCGCACAACTTATGAAGGCACCTGGCATATGCTTTAGGGAAAGACGACGTTAGCCTGAAACGAGATCTATAATTTATGAACTCGAATGTGAAGACCACTTCAGTTTACACTTCAGTTTCAGTTTTATTGAGCATTTTCTTCACAGAGTTGCGAAAAAGAAAACGCAAGGATAGGAGCAAAAAGCTGCTATATTAGCAGCTTGACGAGGCTCCTACCCCTTTTCACTTGGCATTACAGAATCAGCAGAGCACAAAACATGAAAAAACAATTTGACGTCGATTTTCAAAACTTCAATAAATAAAAAGAAAATGCATCAAAATTACATCAGTTTCAGGTTTACATAAAATAAGCAAACCACATAGAGAGAAAAACAACAAAAAACAAAAGAAAACAGCGTGCGGCCAATCATGAAACAATGCACACGTTGCTAAACGGCTACCAAAGTATTACAACATGATTATACAACGTTTACAACACTGGGTATGCGAAAAGCACGAGTTTTAGTGCACAAGGGAAACACTGACGAGTGAAATGTTGTATGTTTTACTCGTAAAAAAAAAGCAACGAAAAAAATGTCAAAGAAAGCAAACATTATACGATGCCATGTTACACAAGCACTATTATAGGGTGTTTTTTTTACATATAGTACTGTAGCCGGACAACTAGAAGATGCTAAACTACACGGCGCCATTTTGGATGAGAAGGTTCTTAAGTTGTTTTTTATGTATATTAAAGATGTCGATGTTTTTATTTTCAAACAAGTTAAAACAAGCTGGAATACAGTGTTCAAGTCTTCTCAAACCGTGATTAGTTCGCGAATAAGGAACAAACCAGGAAGGCCTTTTCCGAATGTCATAATAGGATTGTGTATTTTTCCTGAGGTTACACAGTTTAAGAAAACAAGCATTGTTTGATAGCAAGCTTTGTTTGTATTTCATAATAAGGTTGAAACTGTGTATGTGATCGATCGGTAAAATCTTATATTCTCTGAATAAATGACTTGTATGTGCGTCGTAAGGTACGTTTGCAATATGACGAATCGCTTTTTTCTGCAGTAAAAATATTTTGTTCCGATTTGCTTTAGATGTATCTGCCCACACTAAACTACAATAGTTTATGTGAGATGAAAACAACGTATTATAGAGTAAAAGTTTAATGTTTGCTGGAAGTATCTGTCGAAGTTTAGAGAGAGCACCACACGTCCTAGCTATATTTCTAGTTACTTTATTAACGTGTTCATCCCAATTAAGATTTTCATTAAAAATTACTCCTAAGGATGAAACTTCTTTGACAACCTCAATTTTTTCGGGCCCGAGATATATATCCAAACCACGACAGACAGCCTTCTGAACCGGTGCGAATACCACAGCTTTGGATTTTTTTGTGTTGATCGTTAAATAATTTGCAGTACTCCAAATGAAGATGTCGTTAAGAATGTTGTTGGCTGAGTCTGCAAGCTTACCTAAATCATTACCATGAAAAAATATACTAGTGTCATCTGCATAAATTATAAAGTCCACATATTTGCTGACACTTGTTATGTCATTTATATAAATATTAAACAGTAGGGGCCCTAATATGCTGCCCTGAGGTACACCTGACGTTATGGTTAGTAGGGAGGATTGGCTGTCATTTATAACTACAGATTGCTTTCTTTGTGATAAATAAGATTTCAGAAAGTCAAGTGGGGTTCCCCGAAAACCATAATGACGCAATTTTGCATAGAGTACTTCGTGGTTGATTCTATCGAACGCTTTGGAATAGTCAATAAAAACACCCAATGTTAACAGTTTCTTTTCAAATGAGTTAAGTATGAGTTCTTTTTGTGTGAGGAGAGCCAGTTCACTTCCTTCTCTAATGCCGCCATTTTGCATCACCGCGCTAAGTATTTTTTGAAAGACCACTTAGATATATGCTAAGACTAGTATTTATTACATCGCGCTAGTTATCACTCGGAGCCAGTCAGTTTTCTATGAGCCGCAGTGCTCTTCTATCTGCGCTACAATAATTTATTGAGGCAACATAAATAATTTGTTGCTAGTGATTGATCAATACAATTTTTCCCCTTTCTTCGCTTTCATCTAACATTTCTCGAATTATTCGGTCCTTTATTACTTAAATATGTGCATTCAGTTTTATCCTTTTCGCATTCCTTTTTTGTATATGCCATGGCATTTAAATTTGATATATAAAGTGCACTATGGGCAGTTTCCCTTGTGGGCATGAGCTAAGTTTTTTGGTAAAAACCAGTAAACACAATGTTTACTGGTTTTTTGCCAAATTACATAGCCAGCAGTACAATCACAATTGACGTTGCAGCGGCCTTGTTTCAGTGTAGAGTTCTTTTGCAAACCTGCTTTTGTTCCTTAGCTGGCTTTGTGGTAGAATAGCTTACTTCTGCAAAGAACCATTCGTTTCGCTGCCCGCTGTAACCCTGATTTTTTTTGTTGTATTCGTCGGGTCAATGCTGTAGATGTCAATGTTTCCCTGTGTTCTCAACTTTAGACTGTTAATTTCTGCTCTCGTCATTCCTGGATTATAATATAAATGTTACATTACCTATGGCGCATACCCGCATACCACGGCTGTCGTATATGATTCCAACTATCCGAATGAAAAGGACGAAATGGTTTGACGGGGAGCGGGTTTCTACTTTCCCGTTAGCGATGACTCTGCCGTTGTATTTTTAGACCCTCTTACCATGCCACACAAATATTTGTCTACGCCACGTTATGTAGGGAGTCACTAAAGCACCCAGAAGTAGACAAGCTTTATGGTCAGTTATATACATAGAACAGCAAGCACAAGACCGAGTTGACTGGCGGAACACGGGAGAGGCCTTTGTCCTGCAGTGGACGTAGTCAGGCTTATAATGACGTTGATGACGATGATGAAGATAAAACATATATAAATGGTCAAACTTTTGGTGTTATAAAAAATACTTTGCACTTATAAAAATACGATTTATTTCTGTATTTTTCAAGTTGGGGGTATTCTAAAAAAGTTCAAGTTTCCCCAAGGCATCATCTCCGGCTAAACGACACAACAGCATCCTCTTTCTTTTTCTATATATATGTGTATCCTTTTCCCTGACACAAAAGCCTCTTAGCTCGAACCGGCAACCTCTCACGAGACACTTCTGTCATCCAAATACCTTCGCTTTCGTGCATACCCAATGCGCACAGTCACATACGCGAGGCTGGAGACGAGCACTGCAACGTCGTGCAGTGCCTTCAAGTATGGTGCATGACGCACCTTCCAGTCATCATCCTCTCGAGGCAGCTCTTGAGCGGTAGCTACTGAAAGTGATGTAGGTGGGAGCCCTTAATTTCACTCTGCCGCGGGGCCAGTCGCCCGGCCATCACCAGTCGCCCGGCCATTATCTTTAGCCTCACCGTGCTGTCAGACGCGAGCAGGGCGTGCTCCAAGACGTCAAGCTCAACGAACAGGTGGTTGCTGCTGATTACCGGCTCAATCAGGAACGAGAGCCGTGAAATTTCAAGCTTGCAATGCCTACGGTGACTAATAACAATATCGCACGTTCTTTGTATATGAAAACACCACTTTTGACGTTGCGCTCAAATTTTATTTCTCAAGTATGACCACTTACGTTTACAGAAGAAGATTGCAAAAAATATCACTGAGCTTAAATATAATCGGTATGTGCTTCGCGCCCGCGAATCACGGTATTTCAAATGGCATTAGGCATCTCAGTCTCCGTGACTGTAACAGCCTGGAATAATGCAATACTCCAGAATATACTTCAAATTGAAATATTTCATGAAACACATTCATGCCTGCAACATAATGCAGCAGTTGCGATTGTTACTTTGTTAGGTCGATGAATGATTCTCTGTGTAGCTTGAAGTTGCAGCATATCTTATTGAATATAGACCACGCTATTTTTAATACAGGGAAAACAAACAAAGAGGAATTTTTTCAAAAGTGAAACTTAATAAGTGAACAATTTTATTTCTAACAATACTGCTATGAAGTGTAGCTTGGAGGTTGCCTAAAGTTTATTAGCCCAATAATTTGGTTCGTTCTCGTTGGTACAAAAGGACTTGATGACCTGACTTGAATACCGCGAGACAAGGCTGCCATGTATCACGCTTCTTCAATAATATAATCAATGTAGCTGTTTTCTGCCTTATTGATTCATGACTCCGACGCAACGAATAGTTCAGACGAAGAGAAAAACAAACAAACTAATCTCAATATTTTTTGGTTCACAGAATGTAAAGACCGAGTGTGCCATTTCGTGTAGGTAAAAAAAAACACTGTCGAAGAAACCACGCAGAGGAACGAACGAAATAACGTTCAATACTATACAAATGCTAACCGAAAAGGACCCTCAACAGCTGCGGTGCTTCTCCGCCTAGCTGACGTGTTCGAAATGTTGAAGCAGCGTATGATCTCTTCACGGCCCACCGAGGACTTCAACTTTGATGCGAGTTGAAAGAGTAAAAAGGTGCTTTTTTCAGAGCGAAGCGAGTAAGTCTGTAAGAGAGCTACGGTGAGTCCGCCCTGGTCCGCCCACGCGTGGTGGTAGTTTCGCGGACTATAAAGGCGACGCTGCATAAAAACTGCTGAAATAGCTTGCACCCTTGGCACCAGATGCATTTTTAAAACTAATATAGGATGCTTGGCGATACCTTTGTTTTCAGTGACTCCGTACGAGCTTCAAAAGTGCTTTTTACGGTGGCATTAAATGTATTCTTATCGCATTTTTAAAAACCAGACTTTTTCATGCTTTGGAAGTCATTTTTTGGCCTTTGAGGTACACAATAAAGCTGGAGACATGATACAATTATGCATTTCACCTGTGTTGGTCTTGCAAAGAGCAAGAAAGCAGTGAAAACGATAACTGTATTTCTTAGAAAGACCTTACGTGCTAGAACACACACCTCTTTATTTACCTTCGGTGATCGACCCGCTAAAATATTAGTCGATGGTTCTTTGATTAAGCATGAAGACACTGCATAGACTCCGCGAAAAATGATCGCATAGTTTTCAATCCTCGATTTTGCGCAACTGGTGCTTGCCACGCTCGCCTTTGGCCATTGTTATAAATGATAAGAGGGCACCATTCGCTGGATTTCGCCAAAATCTCAATGTTTTGTGTGTTGAAAAAAAGTATTTAGCGATTTAGAGCACTTAGTACTCTACTATGGGATAGGCAGGAAGCCGTCCCATTTGAAGTGAAGATCTCTGGAGGGGATGAAAAAGAAGCACGTGCACTTTCAAGCCGTCTCAGCCGACACTAGTTGTGAGCAAAATGCAGACGCATCACACAGGCAATAAATAGCAGATAGGGAGACAAAAACGCTAAAAGTGCCTGGGTTCACTAATAAATATTCGCCATTAGAAAAGGAGAAATAGGCAGGCGCATGAACGAGATTTTTAACTCTTGTGAAGGCGTTATTCCCAGAACAAAACAAAAACCTTCTTCTGCTCCAGCATGCACGATCGAAATGCAGCCTAATAAAAAGTACTTCCCAGAAAATCGGTGCCAATTTTTTGTCGTTTTGTGCTGCAAGCAAGAGGGTGACATTTTTATTTTCTTTTATAACCTTTGCGGCAGCTTGCAAGATATGGCAGTGCCTATTTCTCGGTATATTGTGTTTCTTGTTCTCTTCACTCTCTGCAGTAATAAAAAACTATGCAAAAGGGAACGTAGCTGTTCTCTACTCACGCTAAGAAAATAAGCGTGACGAGAATGTAACGAAAGACAGGAAGTGTTTTAGCGCGCGAGATAAGCAGAGCGCCTGTAATATATTCTTGAACTTCAAAGTACGAAGCCCATGTTTTTTTTTTCATTTTCTATCTACCAGCACAACTCAATTTCACTGCGTGTCGCGCTAGTAAGAGAGAAGTGGTTTAGCAAGGGCGTTTGATGGAGATAAAAGCGTAATTGGGACAGCAGACTATGATGTACAGCTAGTAGTAGTAATGAACAGGGGCGGAGAGAGCGTCTTCAACCTCCAAATTCCCACGTACCTTGTGGGACACTTCTACGACTCTTTCGAGTCGTGGCTTTTCCATCTTCTATGTTTTTTGGAAAGTTCAAAAAAGTGTGCGACCACCGATCTTTTCGAAGGCTGAGCTGCGGAAAGCAGAGCAGGAAGAAGCCGTCACAGCGATTTGGAAGATGCCCCTGTTTCTGGAAATGAAGAGTGCTGCCTGTCCCCCATTTACCGCGGCTCGCGTCTCCCGTCTTTTTCGCTAATGAGATGTCAACAACTGGTGGCATCCTTGCAGTTTTTTCTCCTATTTTACTTCTTTCACTTACGTATTTTGTGCAGTAGTATCCGTTTGCGTCGAAGTACCCGTCGACTACCGTACCTACTCGATTGCAATACGACCATTATTGTAACACGAGGGGTGACTTTTTATTTGATTTACGAAAGAAAACGAAATTTTGGTGTTCGATTGTAACGCTAGGGCAGATTTAAGGAAGCGAAGCTCTGAAATGAAAATCTCGCATTGTGCTCGAGTAAATTTGGTACTACTGGGTCGCTATTTTTGTGCCCAATTGCTTACATGATCTTCCGAGAAGGCTCATTCATTTCTCTTTGCTGAACAATAAAACTTTTAAAGACACTTGTGTTGACATTTACTGGCAAGTGAAAAAAAAAAGAACTAAACGCATGGTCGGCGATGTCTCCTTAGGCTTTATTTTATATTTACTACGTAAACCTTCCAGCGCTTTTTTTACCATCTTCTTCTCTCCCCCTCTCTATATCACAGAAAAAAAAATGACAGCAGTCAAACGGCAAATTAGGTAGGCAATCTCTCCGTAGGCTTTATTTTATATTTACTACGTTAACTTTCCAGCGCTTTTTTACATCTTGTTTTCTCCCGCTCTCTATATCACAGAGAAAAAAAATGACTGCAGTCACACAGCAAATTAGGTGCTGTGCGTTTTTTTCGTTGTTATTACAAAAAAATTTTATTAGGGCCCTATGCTTTCTTTAAATTGAAAATAAAGCAGACCTAATATTTATTAGTAGTGATATTGTTTTTTATTATGTTCCACATTTTCGGTGCAAGTGTTGTGTTACTAGCTAGAGCTTCCCTTCATAATGCTTAGCGAATTACGTTAGCTATGCTGATAGTTCTAAATAATAACTCTAGTATGTGTACTATAGGTGAAAAAAAATGTCACACTTAAGCTAGTAACGTACTTCTGATAATGCTTTCTATATCACTTCTTTCAATTATTCTGTCTCTCGTTATATTACAAAAGTGCAATCGCCATGCAATACATTGACTACTTCTATTTTAATGAAGAAACACTTGGGTCAAAGAACACTCACATTATTGTTGTTGCTTTGCTGGTGATATAATTATTGAAAGTTAAAATAAAGTGAAACTTTTATTGAATTTACTGCTGGAAATAGTGTGACAGAATAAAATAGAAAAGCGACAATGATACTAACGCTGCAATCTAGGCTCGCTCAGAGGACGTAACTGATTCATTGTGCGCCTGGTGATAAGAAAGAATAGAATTTCTAAGCATCGCATGTTGTACGTATCAGTGCATTGATGTCAATTCTTCATAATATACTATAAATTCATCAGCATAATATATGTCATTGGTGAAACGAACACTTAAAAAGGAACCCTATTGCCCCAATAATAAAGTGATGTCTTACATGCTCTTTTTAATTTTGTCACAACACAGTGTCAAGGTGAACGGTAACTACTAGCGTACTTCATTGTTCTTTTCATGTTGCCATAAAGTTGCCTCTAATCTCTATAACATCTCAGCCACACAACTTCTTATGGTTATTTTTTTATTCATGCAAAGAATAAGTGCGAAGGCGAAATCGTTTTGGCCGCTGTCTCCGAGCATCCATAATGCCGGAGCCACCACGTGTGCTTTCAGAAGAATGCAACCACCGCGTACGCATGTTATTCATAGGTACCTCCTTTCAACTAAGAAGCACTCCATTAAGCTTGGCGTAGCGCATTCATTAGGTCGCATGCTATGACGACACTGGCAGATGTATTCTAAGTATTCCACGTTTTCATTTCTGTGGCGCTGGTGATACATATGCTCAGGCCAGTTCACTGAGGCGCGAGCATGGTGTCTTCGCAAATTTCCCGATCTTCTCTTTTGAGTTCGTCTGTCAGGTGATCATAAGATGAATGGGTGCTTGGCTGCACAGGGTTATGTGTGACTGAACAATGAAGGCAGTAAAGTCAATATTGCGAAGAGACTTCATAGACGGTTGGGAACGGTCGGCTGTTCAGATTAGAGTTGTATGGTTAGACGTAAGCCGCGAAAAAGTTTGAAAAGCACTGAATAAAATCCATTGTATGCATTGATAATGTCTGAAGGCCACACTTACCGGCGCCATCTGCGTAGTAAGGTTTAACAGTAAGTATGTCGGTTTTTGTTTCATTTAAACTTAATTTACAAACTTTACATCGCTCAGCCCTCCTTCAGCACCCCATTTCTCTGTTTATTCCTCAATCCGTTATCATGTGGCACCTTCCGTAATGAAACATTGTGGGTAAATCAAGCTTCTAAATTAGTTTTAAAATATTTAGTTCAATTTAGAGCCTTTTAACAACATTAGGTTTGTATTTGAGCATGGAGTTTTCTTGAAGCAGTGTCGTGATTTCCTTGAAATAAGTGTCTGAGAGAGTTCCAGTATTTTTTGCTAATTTTGCAAGTAAGTGAGTGGCAGTGTGGTTGGCGTGTGTTTCAATTCACATACACACCAGGCTTGCCATCCTTGCTCAGCCCGTTTCAGAACTCCGAGATTCTTAGTTTTTTATGTGTTTTAAGGGTGCGTGTGTGTATGTGCGTCAATGCCTGCGTGTGTAGGTGCTTTGTTTTATTTATCTAAAGAGAGTTGCTAGATATAACTAGTTCCTGCGGTAACAGGAGAAAAAGCGTTCTTGCTTTATGACTATTTGGTAGCCCGCATGGATGGTTAGCTTGGCGCCCACACGTTTCAATATGTCTTGATCTTCAATGACAATTTATGTGAAAGTAATTAGTGTTCCGTACACTGCAGCGTCGTTGTCCCACATATTTGATAATGCAGCCAACCTTGGAGAGTCCAGTGAAGTAGCAATCGCATTCAGTCATGTTTTTTTTTTTCAGCTGTTCTTGCTCCTACCTTTATTTGCGTTGTTTCCTTGTATTCGCCATGAAAAAGTGGGGTGAGTTTATTCGAACGAGTTACAGTAACATGGCACACGCACCATATTCAGTTCAATACTTCAAAGCAAATAGCTGAAGTGCACAATGAAATCGTGACATAAAGATGTTTCAAGACAAGTTATCCAAAATATTTGCAAAACCTGGTACTGCAGCAAAACGTTCTAAAGGCTTCACACGACCCCCAGGTATTTACGAAGAAAAAAAGTCGGAGCTTTAGCATGTGTTAAATTAGGAGTTCATTAACATATTAATTTTTGTATTTCCTGAAAGAATTATTTGCATGAAAAGAAACGCTGTGTAAACAATTATTTACATCCAACATGCTCCCTGGCAAGCAGCTTCTGGCTTTCCAGTTGAGGCAGAAAAGATATGAAAAGTTATGCGCAGTAAGTACCCCGTATTCCTTAAAATTGAAGCGCGCAAAACTTCCACAATTCAAGCGAGTCCGATGAAATGCGAATTTTTTTTTCAATGAAAGCATTCAATCGACAGCACAAAGAAGTAACACAATTGTCACTGACTTGAAAGGAGCAGCAAGCTTTAGGATCAAGACTTCAAAATGTACTCTGTAAGTACTTTGTTGTATGAATCATAAGCTATAATTTTTGTTCTTCACTCCTCGTTTTCTAATTAAATTCTAAGAAGCTTTATGCTTGAACTATTTCATGAAACCACAATCGTTCTATCAAAACATTTTTAATACCTAGCCTTTACGGCCTGCAACACAAATATGCGGGCTATTTCTTTCAGCCCGCATGCTGTTTGTTATGTTCCCGTTCGCTTGAATCACCAGCTTGAATAAAACGAAAGAAAACGGGTGTATCACAAAAACTGCAGTAAATGGTTCTTTACCCAGAAGTGCGCTAAAGTTAACGCATCCTGTTTTCTATAAAACGATAATATATTTAATTGTTCCAAGGGAAAAGGATGACAACATTCCCGCGGCCCGGATAAATGAGGCGCAAATGCAACGCGCAATGCTTTCTGAATACTACACTCTGTCCGCGGCGCTTCTTATATCTCACTTGCGGTGCTGGACCAATGTCTCATCAGGCAGCTCAGTTTTTCTGTGTACGGTGCCGAGTGTCCGTTTCTTTTTTTTTCAGATAGGGAGGGCAGTCTTCGCGACGCAGGGGACAGCCGGTGGCGACTCCACAATTGCTTAGAAAGCATTTTCAATTTGCTCTTTATCGCTTATGCAGTGTTTTGTTCGACACCTTCCGTTCCATGGGTCGAACTTTCCATAGCCGAGTTTCATAGTTTAGCGAAAGGAATTGCAGAGGTTCTACGGCAACTTCTTTTGATGTTAAATCCGATTTATTCACATTTTTGAAGCAGCAGATTTCGTGGGCTTCTAAAAATTTTTTGCGATCCACATCTAAACACCACTATCAGGTCAATAAAGCATTACCAGAAAAAAATGTAACTGCGTCAAACGATAAGTACTTATTTACATTTTTATGACATTTAAATCAGCACGAGTGTCATATATTGCTACGAGAAGGAGAACGACTTGGAGGGGTAGTCAGAAATGTATTTACAGCCGGTTAAGCGAGCAGCGCCAGCCACACAGAATATCTCGCGTTAGTCTATCTGCTTTGTCGTCTTCAACTCCATGCACTGGCACGTAGCATGACCCCCGGCGGCGCAGGCACCGTCCCGGTGCTTTAAAGGAAGTCATTATCTGATGAATTCTTGTACGGCTTGATCCGTGAGACGTGTACGATATCACTGGGCCGCATAGCAGATGATGATGAATAGATGGAGCTGATCTCGCAGGTGACAGGTGCTACTTGACGCAATATATGGGAGGGTCCCATGTAATGAGACAGAAATTTTTCTGATAGACCCAGCCCCGATGAGGGGACCAGAATAAAATGAGGGTACCGGGAGCGAAATGTACCTCTTTATGTTCCGCATCGTAGCGACGGCATTGGTTGGTTTGCGACGCCATCAGCCGAGCGCGAGCGAGCTGACGGGCATGATCGGCTCGTGCAATCACGTCGCGGGCATACTCGCTGGTGGACGAGGTGTGAGGTGAGATGACTGTGTCCAATGGTAAAGTCGACTCTCTTCCGTACAATAAGAAGAACGGCGAAAAGCCCGCTGTGTCGTGACGGGAGGAATTATACGCGAAAGTTGCGTAGGGTGAGGCAAGGTCCCAGTCTTGGTGGTCGGGCGACACGTACATAGAGAGCGTGTTTGTTAGAGTGCGGTTAAATCGTTCCGTGAGGCCGTTTGTTTGAGGGTGGTAAGCGGTTGTCCGTGTGTGTTGCGTGAAACAAGAACGCAGAATGTCGGCGATGACTTGGGATAGAAATGTACGACCATGGTCTCTGAGAAGCTGTCTCGGAACACCGTGAATCAATATAATGTCCCGTAACAAGAAGTCAGCGACGTCGGTTGCACAGCTGGGCGGTAGAGCTCGCGTAATAGCGTAGTGTGTAGCGTCGTCTGTAATAACGGCTGTCCATTTGTTTCCCAATGTTGTAGTGGGAAAAGGACCAAGCAGGTCTAACCCAACATGTTAAAATGGTTCCGCGGGTATGTCAATTAGTTGAAGATGGCCAGCGGGTAAAAGCGACGGTGTTTTACGACGTTGGCATATGTCACACGTGGCGGCGTATCGGCGTATCAAGCGAGCAAGGCCTGGCTAGAAGAAACGGCACCGGACACGCTCGTACGTGCGGGATACGCCAAGGTGTCCTGCCGAGGGAGCGTCGTGAAGTTCGGTGAGAACACAGCGGCGCAATTGCTTAGACACAACAATGAGAAGGTCGGGCCCGTCTGGTCGGAAATTGCGACGGTATAGCACACCATTTTTAATGAAAAAGTAGCGGACGGAAGCATCCTTTGGGGAGGGTTGCACACGACTGATGATGTCAAGCAGTTCTGGATCACGCTTCTGTTCTTCCCCAATGATAAGAAAGTCGGACACTGACAAGATGGAGTTCTCCGTGGGCTCGTCAGTGTCCTCAGAATTGTCAACAGTGTACCAGGAGAGGCAATCGGCTTGATGGTGTAGGTGGCCAGATTTGTAGACCACCGAATATGAAAACTCTTGCAGGCGCCAAGCCCAGCGACCAAGGCAGCCTGATGGATCTTACAGAGAGCTGAGCCAGCAGAGCGCGTGGTGGTCGGTAACTACCGAAAATGGGCGTTCATATAAATAAGGTCGAAATTACGCCACCGCCCATACAAGAGCCGGGCACTCACGGTCTGTGATCGAATAGATACTTTCAGGGGTGGATAGAAGGCGGCTGGCATATGCAATAAAGGAATCATGGCTATGTTGTTTCTGAGCCAGCACTGCGCCATTGTCATGTCCACTTGCATCTGTATGGATTTCCGTAGGGGCAGCAGGGTTGAAGAGTGCCAAAATTGAAGGAGTAGTGAGGAGAGCGATGAGAGTAGAAAATGCAGAAGCCTCTTTGAAGCCCCAGGAAAACGGGACGTCTTTCTTGAGGAGCTGAGTAAGCGGCCTCGCTATGTGCGCAAAATATTTCACGAAGCATCGGAAGTAGGAACATAGTCCGATAAAGCTGCGTGCACCCTTCGCAGATCGTGGTACAGGAAAGTTTTTCACAGTGCTGATTTTTGCCGGGTCTGGTTGTACACCATTGGCGTCTACTAAATGACCAAGTACTGTGATTTGATGGCGTCCAAAGTGACATTTGGGTGAGTTGAGCTGCAGGCCAGCGTGACGGAAGATTCCTAAGACGGCCGAGAGGCGCTCTATATGAGTTTTAAATTTTGGTGAAAAGACGTTGATGTCGTCCAAGTGGCACAAACAGGTGGACCATTTGAATTCTCTGAGCAGGGAGTCCATCATTCGTTCGAAGGTGGCTGGAGCGTTACAAAGGCTGAAGGGCATGACCTTGAACTAATATAGGCCATCGGGAATGATGAATACCGTCTTTTCACGGTCCATTTCATCTACCTCTATCTGCCAGTAGCCGAAACGAAGGTCTATGGAGGAAAAATAGTGGGACCTATGGAGGCAATCAAGCGCATCATCTATTCGTGGCAAAGGGTACACGTCTTTTTTTGGTAATTTTGTTGAGGTGTCGATAATCAACGTAGAAACACCATGCACCGTCTTTCTTGTGGACTGGCACTACAGGAAAAGCCCAAGGACTGCAGGATGGCTCAATGATGTCCTTGGCGAGCAATTTGTCGACCTGACTTTGGATAATGGGACGCTCGGCTGCCGACACCCGATATGGACGCCTATGAATAGGATGCTCATTACCAGTGCTTATGTGGTGGGTCATACCAGTAGCTTTCCCCAACGGACGGCCGCTGAGATTAAAAACGTCGATGTAGGATAGCAGAACCCGGTGGTGCTCATCAGTCTGCTGCGGCATTAAGCTGGTAGCGATCATCGACGTAATGGTGCTGTCGGAGAATGTGGCAGGTTGATGTTGAGCGTGGGGATCAGAAGGAGCAGCCATCGTGAAAACATTTACCGCATCGTCTTCCAAGGTGCAGAGCAACGCCAAAGAGATCCCTTGTGGCAGCACTTGAGGTGTCAAGGTAAATTTGACAACTGGGAGGCACGTAAAATTTCCTGCGAAGGACAGAATAGTCTGCGGTAATGTAATGCCGCGGTTTATGAGGACATCGTCGATAGGGGTCAGAACATAGTCACCGTCGGGAACTGGTTGTATTGAGACGAGCTCTATGTAGGTAAGTGTCTACGGAGGGAGGCGGGCGTGTCCCGTTGGGCTGAGGCGACTCGGCCGTTGTGCAAGAGGTTCTGTTGTGGGTAAATGTAGATGGAGCGTACTGGCCGAACAGTCTATGAGGGCAGAATGCGCGGACAGGAAATCGAGGCCTAAGATTACGTCGTGGGGGCATTTATCAAGGATGGTGAAGAGAACAACTGTGTGTCGATCCGCAATGCTTACATGAGCGGAGCACATTCCAACGATAGATGCTATTCCACCATGCGAAACACGGAAGAACTGAGTGGTCGCAGGTATGAGAACCTTGTGCTTGCGGTGAAAATCACTCGTCATCGCGGAAAGTTGAGCGCTGGTGTCGACAAGAGCAGTGACATGTACACCAGCTACTTGTACGCCTGTAAGGTTCCGTTTTGTCGGTATCGTCAAGAGAGGATTTTCGGTCAGTCCGAGCGATGCAGCCTCACCTCCGGAGGCTGCAACACTTAGTTTTCTGTTGGGAAACCCTCGTGGGAAGACGGGGGAAGACGGTCGGTGGGGCTGTGGAGAACGATACTGGTGACGTTGGGGGGATGGAGAGTGGGAGTAGCGCTGTTCAGTTGCAGGTTCCTGGCCAAAATGGTAGCGGCTGGTCTCATGACAATAGGCAGGACTTGCATAGAAGGGACAAGAGGAGGCTTGTGCAGGATGACCTCAGCGGCTTCTGCAATGCGGAGAAATGTGCCCGATTCGGTGACACAAGAAGCAGATCGGCTTGTCATCGTGTGTTCGCTATTCGGACGGACTACGGCACGTTGAGGGAGAGCCGGTCGGGAAGGGACGTGCAGGCGTGTATTGGGGCTGGTAGTCAGTGCGGGAGGCAGTGAGATAGTTTGGATTCCCAAGTTATCGATTTTCTGCCGGATGACTGCTTCGATGAGGGGCACCGTAATTGGAGGAGAGGGGTCAGAGGACGTTGATCCCACCTTAGCTGGAGCAGCCGCTTCAAGTTCCCGCCTGACGAGTCACGTCAAGTTGTCACAGGTGTCTGGTGGGTGATATGTGTCGAGACACGAGGACGTCGCAGCGGTGTTCGGAAGGCGCTGGAACTTATGGGAGATGCGCCTGCTTTTAGCTTGTTGGAACCGGCGGCATTCTTGAATGATCGCATCAACAAATGACACATTGTTGAATACCAACAGGTTTAACGCATCGTCGGCAATATCCTTTAGGATATGCGCCACTTTTTCAGGCTCGGACATGTTTTCGTCAGCTTGGCGGCTGTTATGCCAGCGAGTCCGCAGCAAACGTCCGTGCCTCTGAAAAAGGCAATCTGGGTCAAGGCCAGCCGCGAGCCCGCCTGACGCGATCAACAACTCAACGGCGTCAGCACGCCACGGCGCCTTTCTGTCGGCGCCTCTCAGGCGCCCACGTGCAGTGAGTCAGCGCACGTGCCAGCGAGCCCGTCGAGTAAACAACGGGCGTCTTCATGTCTGGGGGTCTGACGCATTGCGTGGCGACCCCATTGGAGGAGTCTGCCCTGACGACCAGCGGCGCTTCTAATTGGACATTTTGGTTGGACCCGGTGCATATAAAAGAAGCCCTGTGGCGCGTCGCGATCGGCGGTCCTAGGTGAAAGCTGACATGTGTGTCAGAGCGGACCCGTTTGAGAGCAGACCTATGTGTTAGAGAGGAGAGCTCGGATCTTCGAGTCTCTGTCGGCCCCAGTGCCGAATTTGTAACGCCTCTGTATATATGCTGTACATAAACCTTGTTTAACTCACCGTCGTCTCGTCCGCTCGTCGTATCAGCTCTGCGCAGAAGCAGTCGCGAGCTGAGAAACCTACGCTACCAAACGGCTGGTGACCTTCCCGGCGGAGTTGGAAGCAGTGGCGCCTTCGGGACCGTGTTGGCATCCCCGTCTTTCGCAACAGCGGTTGGCAGCTGCGGGATCGGCTGGCGTCAGCGACATCAATGCGGTGAGTGCCTGATGTTTTCTCCTCAGTTCACCAGACTACTCTAACTTAGGTTGTAGTAGTTTAGAGAAGGGCTGTGTGAAGCATTGAAGTGAGCTTTGATCGTTTCAAGCGAAGTCGAAGCGCTTTGAAACCAAAGTTAATGCGGAGGGGGTAAACACGGGAGTGTGAAAAATTGCTTGCGCGTCTTGCTAGTTGACTTATAGTGGGTACGGCAAGTCAATTGTTAACAGGGGCAAACAGCAAGACGCTAGTGTGAACGATGGAGAACCTTAAAGTGAAGGAACTCGTCGAAATTTGTGAGGAACTCGGCATTACTTTGGGCCGTACGAAACGAAAGCAAGCGATCCTTGAGATCATGAAGGATGAGGGAGTGTCGGCTGAGGAAGTCCATGAGGCCTGGGTGGAGATCAAAGCACGCCGCGAGGAGGCTGAAGGGCGAGAAGCTCGCGAACGTGAGGAGGCTGAAAGGCGAGAAGCTCGTGAAGAAGCTGAAAGGCGAGATGTTCGCGAACGTGAAGAAGCTGAAAGGCGAGAACGCCGCGAAGAAGCCGAGAGACAGGAGTGCCTCGAGTTGAAACGAATAGAATTGGCAATGCTACAGTGTTCACAGGCGCCTAGCGTAGCTTCTCCGACGATTCAGGTCAGCGGTTTTAGAATTCGGGACGAACTGCCACCGTTCGTAGTAGGCGAGGACATGGCGAAGTATCTCGTCAAGTTTGAACACGTCTGTGAGCGAAACGCTTTGGAGCGGTCTCTTTGGGCGCGGAACCTGTTAGCTCTTCTTCCCGGCGAAGTGTCCGACGCGATAACTTGCTTGTCGAGGGAAGCGTTTGAGAGCTATGACGAGGTTAAGGAAGTGCTCTTAAGACGTTATAAGTTGTCACCCGAAGCTTTCAGGCAAAGGTTCCGGTATGCTAAAAGGGGGAATGAGTCACACGTTGACTTCGCGTTTCGTCTTAAAGCCGATTTAATTGAATGGCTCAAGGGCGAAGGTGTTTATGACGACCGCGATAAAGTGGTGGAATGCGTTGCATCTGAGCAATTCTACCGCTGCATCGAGGAGGATGTCAAACTTGGCTGCAGGACAAACTTGGTGAAATACAGCTAAACACGGCAGCAGAGTTAGCTGAGGAGTATTATACTCGCCGAAAGTTGCACAGCAGGGCAGTGCGCGTTGAAAAGAATGAGAGAAAAGAGAGCTTTTCAAAGAAACCTGATCAACGGAGACCCGCTCCGCACCGTAATTTCAAGAAGGACCCGTCTCTTACGAAGGACAGTGTAGGGGAAGGGCAAACAGAAGCGGAGAAATCGAGTGAGATTCCTAAACAACGCACTGATACCCCACGGGCATTTGAATCACGGAAGCCGCTAATCTGCTACAACTGCAAAAAGGAAGGGCACATCGCGAGAAACTGTCAGGAAAAGTTTGCCTTCGCAACAATCCGAGAATCAGAAAAAAACATGCGGTTGTTGGAGCCGTATCTCCAAGAAATTAGGGTGAATGAGAAAACGTGCCAAGCACTTAGAGACTCAGCGGCAACCATGGACGTTGTTCATCCTTCATTGATGTCTCCGGATGACTTTACAGGAGAATGCGCGTGGATCAGGCAGGTCGCCGAGAAGCAGAGTGTTCGCTTACCAATCGCCACGGTTGTCATTGAAGGCCCGTTCGGTAAGCTTCGCACCGAAGCGGCTGTGTCTGCCGCGCTAAACGATCGTTTTCCTTATCTTTTCTCCAAAAACTCAGAGCAGCTTCTCAAAGAACAGGGCAAATCGTTCTTCCCCAACTTAGCTTGCATGGCCCTCACGCGATCGGAAGCGCGGAAGCTTTCGCGGAAGCTTGACCTTGTTCAATGCGGTGAAGTCTCAAGTGACCTTGTCGGCAGGTCGACGGAACCCCAGAAAGGAAATTTTCCGCATGAGTCATGTGAGCAGTCACGCGAGCGGCCCATCGCCGAAGCGACCGGCGCGGTATGCGTAGGGGGAGACCACATGGCGCCATTGAATCAGAGCGAGAGGGCTGCAACGCTCTCGCCTGTAGCGGAAAGTTGGAGCGAGCTGCCGAGAGTTGATCGAGAGACGCTCATTCGAGAGCAGCGTGAGGACCTCACGATTAAAGCGCTAGTGGAAAGCCACAAAAACGCGGCCCAAGTGCTGTCGAAGGAGCACTACGAGAAATCGGTGAAGAAGCGTGCTTTTGAAGTAGGAAGTCAGGTAATGCTGCTGCAGCCGTCCAAAAGGAACCAGCTTGAGGTTCATTGGGAAGGGCCCGCCAAAGTAACATCAAAGCTTTCTGACCCCAATTATGAAGTGAAATTAGGAAGGCGGCAGAACAAAATTTACAACTTGATGAAACCCAAAGTTCAACATCAAACGGTCGTAAATCAGCTGTTGAATGCTTCAGAGGAAGAGGAAGCAGAAATTTTTAGTTCTTGTGAGTAAATCGAAGGGGGATCGAAAGTAATCTGGGAGCAGATAAACCTAGAGCCTAGGTCAAGTGAAGTCCAGAAGGAGGACCTGAGAAAGATTGTTTTCGAGTTTGGAGACGTGTTTTCAGACCGTCCTGGAAAAACGAGGGTGATCGAACACGATATCGAGCTAAGCGGTGAGGAGTCAATCCGTAGGAAGCCGTATCGTTGTTCCCCTGTGCAACGTCGCAAGTGTGAGCCGCTCTTGGGGCCGCATAGGTATCGTCGCCTAAAAATGGCCGGCTACTGAGATGGAGCATGGTGCTCCACAGCGCAACTTTGACGTTCGAAAAAAAAAAGGAAAGATAAACGCTAATGCAGGTGAATTGAGCAGTGCGTTCTAGCTAGTACCTTCTCAACCTTTCGGTTTCTCGCTGGCGATTCGGGGCAAAATTTTGACCTCATCACGACCTTAGCTGAGGGCTCTCGTCCAGAGTGAGCTCAAGGAGCCAACTTTATGTTGTATTCTAATTCGTTACGTTGTTGTACGTGAAAAAAAATTTGAGTTGTCATTTTAAGGGTCTTTTGTCCCACATGTGCCTCTTGATGTAGAGGGAACGAAATTCCGATAGACACTTAGTTAGGTATATGTTGTACTATACTTTGTCTGGTGTTCTGTCGGGTGACCGAGGGCACTTGCGCGTGTCGTGTGTTGTCTGTTGTCGAACCGTTCTTGCCAAGTTGCAGAACCATCGACAAGTGCTGAAACCGAAGATGGTCAAAAGAGACGAGCGAAGCTGGCCGGAGAGTTGTGGCGACAAGCCGGTGGAGCTGGGATTCGTCGTCAAGAATGGGATGTGTTCCCGGAACAGTCTGGAGCTGTATTCCCCCCATGGCCCTGGATACGAACCTGGAGGGACCTGGCGAACGAGCGCACCTGACATCCGAGCCCCGTGGAAGCAGCTCGTCTTTCCGGTGCATTGTCTAGCGGTGGGGGTGCTGTTATGCCAGCGAGTCCGCAGCAAACGTCCGTGCCTCTGAAAAAGGCAATCTGGGTCAAGGCCAGCCGCGAGCCCGCCTGACGCGATCAACAACTCAACGGCGTCAGCACGCCACGGCGCCTTTCTGTCGGCGCCTCTCTGGCGCCCACGTGCAGTGAGTCAGCGCACGTGCCAGCGAGCCCGTCGAGTAAACAACGGGCGTCTTCATGTCTGGGGGTCTGACGCATTGCGTGGCGACCCCATTGGAGAAGTCTGCCCTGACGACCAGCGGCGCTTCTAATTGGACATTTTGGTTGGACCCGGTGCATATAAAAGAAGCCCTGCGGCGCGTCGCGATCGGCGGTCCTAGGTGAAACCTGACATGTGTGTCAGAGTGGACCCGTTTGAGAGCAGACCTATGTGTTAGAGAGGAGAGCTCGGCTCTTCGAGTCTCTGTCGGCCCCAGTGCCGAATTTGTAACGCCTCTGTATATATGCTGTACAAAAACCTTGTTTAACTCCCCGTCGTCTCGTCCGCTCGTCTTATCAGCTCTGCGCAGAAGCAGTCGCGAGCTGAGAAACATACGCTACCAAACGGCTGGTGACCTTCCCGGCGGAGTTGGAAGAAGTGGCGCCTTCGGGACCGTGTTGGCGTCGCCGTATTTCGCAACACGGCATAGTGAGAGGACAGCCTGAATGAAACCGATGTAGGGCTCCGCGGAAGATTGTGCGCGAGTCGATAACTCATTCTTCGCAGCTTCACGACGACCAAAGGGGTTGTCAAAAAGCTCACGGATCTTTTCCTTGAAGCTGTCCCGGCTCGTAATGCCATTGTCGGGGCTGTCAATGCAAACACGAGCGTTTCCGTCGAGATAAAAGATGACGTTTGCGAACATAAGTGTGGGATCCCAGCTGACGCGTTCGTAGAAACGCACCACTGGTCGACGTCGGAACCCTCGCGGGCTGAAAACACGCCGGGGTCTTTGAGGGCGGGTAGCATCGCGAAAGTTGTTGAGGGCGCTGGGTTGACAGGCCGGGCAGAAGGGCGGGCGACCAGGGAGGGTGTAGCCGAGTCTTGAGTGGTCATGTTGAAAGCAGCGAGGGAGCGTCCGCTTCGGAGTTCCGTGGCGAGGATGGGGATCGCACAACTCCACCAAATATGTTACTAGAAGGAGACCGACTCGGGGAGGAGGGGGGTGTAGTCAGAGATGTGTTTACAGCTGGTTAAACGAGCAGTGCCAGCCACACAGATTGGCTCGCGCCAGTCTATCTGCTTTGTCTTCTTCAACTCCATGCACTGGCATGTAGCAATATTGACCTATGATGCACGTGTGGTGTATTCTCACTAACTCAAGGACGTTACCACGATGACACAGGTGGATTACTTATAGTGGTTCAGTACAATATTCTGAAGGGAGGAAACAGAAACCCGTATATCCATTCGCCTACATGTGTGAAAACTTACCAGCGAGACTTCATTTTAAATGAGCAGTAGCTCATCCTGTAGGCTTTCCCGGTATCACAATACTGACATGTACGATGAGTGTTCATACTTTACAGCGAGATATAAAACGCTAGGCGCAAGCCCTATGTTTCTCTTCACCGGCCGATAAGGGGTTGGATATGGGTGAAAAGCAAAAGCGGGAGACGATATCGGTAGAGCCGTACTCATAGCGTGGGCAAGTAATAACACAATGCAAAACAGAGGTTTGAGTCCAAGGTTCATGAATGAATACATAATATAGCACGCCGAACAAAAAAGACATCACGAATTCAATACCAAGGAAAATAAATTGCAATAAAAATAGTTTTTAAAAATTCAGGATTTTCAAATTGCATACCCAATCACAGCCGTTCAAAGCCAGTGACATTGCTATTAAATTCAAATAGCAATCAAATTATTTTAAAATTACAGCACTGAGTTTCTATAATAACGCAATTAACCAATTTTCAGCACGCATACACCGAAATCTAATAAAAAAATTGGCCCCGTATCTGCATGTTTCACTGCAAATGTTATCAAAAGACGATAGTCTTGCGTGCGGAGATAGTGAACAAAATGCTTATTGGATGTTCTGCGCGAGAAAATGGATGAATTGTATCCTGGAAGCGCTGCGTGCGTTAGAGAGTCTCGATCCGTGCAGCGAAGACGAACGAGCACATTGAGGCACGTTAGACACGAGCGCCATCTGGCAGTTAGCTTCGAAAACGAAGGAAGGCGTTCGCACCCACGGAGAAAAATGCGTGCCTGTCTCGGAGGCGATAAGGTGTAGAACGCAAAGCGACGGGCACATGTGACCACCGTGTCGTCTTCGCAAAGCTTTGGAAACACTAGCACTTTTTAAGCATCACGTTGCACTGTCAGTGCAGCGTGATAAACTCTACGGTCCTTAGAATTACTTCTTTGTGCATTTTCTAGTAAAAACTACACATACGAGTTATTAGGGGTTGTTATGGTGTTGGGGTTGGGGTTGTTATGGGGTTATGGGGAATCAGATATGCTTAATGATTGCTTTTAAATTGACAATCACACAAGTACGAACGCTTAAACTTGAGCAATATTTGTGGGCGCTGCGGATGGGGTTGGCCGTTTTACGGTATTTTTAGGTGCCGCGAAGAAAATCGTTAGAGCGGACAAACAGACTAGTGTACAGACAGACAAAAATTTTGGCGTCGAAGTTCTCCAAGAAAGGCGATCGTCTTTAAAAAAATATTGCATCACCTAGCGGCTGCGGATTGAAGAGACAACTGCAACTTTTTTGCTCATTCGGAGGATGAATTGTCTTAATGTATTCTGACAGGTCAAGCTGTGTTGAACGTATACCGAGTGGTTTCTACGTATTTTTATATTTTTTGGTATTCTTCGAAGAACGTCAGCTGAGTTGACTCTTTTCGAGGAGCTTCAGTGAGTCAGCTATTTAGATAGAAATTGTTGCACCGAACCTAAAAAGTCAAATCTGCCTGGCACTGTTTATAAGCCCTGAAAAAAGATGAAGCATCAGTATACCACAACGTTTTGTATCCCGCATGGTATCATTTTATTATAATCTTGTTCAAAAAAGTACTTTTTTCATACGGATATTGAGGCAATTTTTCTTGTGGATGTAAACTAGAAAGCATACAGCATGAGATGAGCTAGAGTGTTCAAAATATGGAGGAAATAAAATACCAATTACTCTCGCGAAAAAAACAAATCATCTCCCTTACAAGTGCGCCAGCATGCAACACTGAAAAGTAAATACTGCGGTTTTGGTTGCACCTAATAGCGATGTCAAAATAGCGGCGCATGTACGAATAGTATCTTGAAGTACACAATAGCACCCAATCACTTGACACAGTATAAGACATACGTGCTGAGGTTAGCAGAATACTTACAATTTGATGAAAGTAGGCACGCTTAAACAATCTAAATAGAAAAAGAGGAACAGAAAAGATGGTGTACTTGCTCAGTAATTGATTCGTTTATTTGCTTAACAAGAAAAGCCTACGGTCTCTAATCGCATTGACATGAGCTGCCTGTGATGAAGCTTGGCACGCACGATTCGACAATGGAAACTTGCAGTTTTTCGAAGTGTCCTGTAGCTGCAGGTTTCTTCTACTTTGTATTTGGCGATATATACTTTGCTCAAAATTCAGGCACGTTGCATAAATTCACACGTGTCTTTTTTTTTTCGCTGCAGTAGTCTTCCGTTATTTGCATTGCTTTTTTTAATTTTTTCATGTGAACTTTCTCATGTCATGCATTTGGTTCTCTAACGGAGAGAGATAGAGTCATGTCTCCCTATACACGGCAGGTATCAGGCAGACAATGTGAACACTTTGGACGTCATCATTAGGATGAAATACGAAACAATGCATTTTTAACTGTTCTGCATTCACAACAACGCTGTGCAGTATCGCAATACAAGAGTATGGCGATAGTATCGTAAAGATACTATTGAGAATCTGTAGTTCTGTATCAGCATAGGGTTCAAAAATGTATTTGTAATCAGTAGTGTAGTTTGCTTACGCCATTTTCGTAGCCAGTGCAGCATCCCTTTAGTTTTTTTTTTTGAGGGATGGAGTAGAGAGGTGCTACTTTGTGGGACTTGGAGAGTTTTGTATTGAAGGCGAAGTAACGCTGTCTAGCAAGGAGGCTGAGAGCTGCTGTTGTGTGAGTACAGTAAGGTGACAACCTTTAGCAGAAAGCAGATCTATATAGTATAAATAGATGGTTTCTCCGAAATCACATGTGTTCGTCAGTAGTTTGCGTGATTCGGTTTACTATTCGATGCTCTGCAACGTTAATAATGTATATTATATTGCACCTAATAAGGGCTCTTCCGCAGCATCTTCATCTCCAAAATTTAATGTATTCCAGCATCTGTATATTTATTTCTGTATCTGTGTTCCGGCATACCTTTTACGTATTTTCACAGCAAATACAAAATGCCAAATATTGATAGAAAACTATGCCCGAATATACCAAAGAATACTAACCCGATCAGTTCAAGGGAAAAGCAAGGAGGAAGAAAACAGCGCTTGTCTCGAGTTTCCTTTGTTGAGAAGCAGAAGTAGGTCTGCTTGTCCCGTATCCAGTTGTAGCCTCTTACCTAATTCAATTTTAAAGCGTGCATCCTTATAGCTGCTGACGCAGCGTGAACCAGTTTACGAGAGAATACGCTGCAGTTTAAACTCGGCACAGTGGTCCAGCTTTACGCTAGGTTATCGTGCTTGTCTATCCGCGTTGAAAAAAACCTTCTTGTCCGCTACTTGCAGGTTGTGCGCATCAGTTCTTGTTTCTCTTGGCTTTGTAAGCTTCTGAATTGTGATTATTCAGCACTAGTTGCTCGAGGTCGCTTACTCTGTGCGTGTGTGCGTTCCAGCGTGCAAGTGTGCTTTCAAAGAAGCAATCTAAACACAAAGTCATCGCTACATTTTGGCTCGGGAATGTGCCCCGCAGTGTCGCGCGCTGTAGTCTCTAGCACACTGTTTCGGATCCAAAAGAGAATGTCTAGGTCATTGCCCAGACCAAGTTGGCTTTCAGTTTATTTTGCTTTTTTAAATTGTCGGCATCTAGACAGTGAAGAGAGCAATGTATCCATAAACACATAATCCGCTTCAACTAATTATTTTTTTGAAGAAACATAAAAATGAAGACACATGAAATACTGTCATATATTTTACAATTGTAATAGCTGATAAAACATCACTGATTAAAAATCAAAATTTATACCTAATTTCACTGCACGAAAAATAATCTAAAATTGCTTTTGCGTGCGCCTGTCGGCACGCGGGGTTGCACGCGAACACTACACGAGACTTTCAGGCGTTGCCGTAGAGACGACTTGCAACCAGGGACCCGAGCGATGAGTCCTGACCAGACAGAGTCACTTTGCCTCATTCTTTTTCCTTAGCCTCAAACTCTGGTTCGATTTCAAAATCTCGCTGACTTTTCCAGAGTTTCCTTCATGCTCGAGTGTTGGAGAGGAGTCTTTTTCATGCTGAGCCTTTGCGCATAATGTTCGCACATAACTTTGCTCTGACTGTGCAAAATAAGATGTAGGACTACGCGCATCTTGCAGCCAAACAGTGATCGATCGTGGTGAATCGATACCAACTCCATTCTTTCCTGCCGCTAGACCTGTGACTCCTTCATGGTGCCTCGCTCAACCAAATATGAATATTGCCACAGATGGCGTCCAGAGTAAAAGCGACTTCTCCTCACCGGGTTTTAATTAGCTCACACTAATTCTCTTCTATGAAAAATACTAAAACTCCACATCTATACCCGGAGGAATCAGTTCTTCTGAATAGCTCAACCAGAGCAGTCGTGATGTCCAGGCTAGTCAGGACAATTCAATTCAAGACAGCCCACGCAACAACATCATGGCAGCACAATTGGCAGCCCTTCGTACTGCTTTACAGACAGTCATTGATGAACCTACACGCATGTGGACTATTTTCTGTGACTTGAAGGTGGAACTACAGTCTCTACTGTCAGTTTTACGCATAGGACTGCACGAGCAGATGACACTAAAGATAACAGAGATTATACGCCACCTAACAGAGAAAGGGCACCAAATTATATTTCAGTGGTTACCCAGTCACTGCGGAACCATTGGCAATGAACAGACCGTTGAAGATACCCGCTTAGCCCACGCAGAATACCATGAACTTTCAAGGACCAATGCTGCAGGAGAGCTCCGCTGCCTTGCTAGTCAACTAACCACATTTACAATGAAATAAGCCATACTTCAAACATGCCCGAATGTACTCACTTGACCTTACGTTAAGTGTTGAAGTACCATCGAGGCTTCGCCGAGCAGACGAGACCCTTTTTGTCTTTACCAACACCTACACTTTCTTAAACTCGGATGATCGACACTGCAGCCTCTGACAAATGTGTCAATGAACAAAGCATCCGCCATATTTTCGTGATTGCCTAGGCTACATTAGACAAAGACCATGCCTTCGAATGGAGCTCAGCAAGTTAGATAATCAAGCTCTGTCCAATGCAAGAGTTTTACACTATCGCCTAGATGCAACGTCACAGAAGTAGGCCCTGCAAGCGCTACTGCGCTTTTTGGGATCGACCGGCCTTGCTGAACGGTTCTAGCCAGAACGCCTTTCCTGAGTGCGTTTTTGTTATTTCCCGAGTGCACGCCTGTTTTCCTTTCTTTTTTATTTCCTTTCTCTACGTCTACGTTCTCTTTCTTGCCCATATTTGCCCACCCCCAGTGCTGGGGGAGGGGATATGCCAATAACTGGTTACCCTCCCCGCCCTTCCTTTTTTCTCTCTCTCTTCTATTGCACTGGCGGGGAGCGTGGGTTCCACTCACGGCAACTTTGGACTTCGACTCACCGAAGACCACTTGAAGGTGAAAGCCACCTTTTCTTCTCTGTTGATGTATTAATCTTCTCACTCTAAGCGAAAGCTTTCTGCGCCTAATGTGGTTTCGCAGTGCCATCACAATCGCTCAGCCATTCACTTTTGCATAGCCATCAAGTTTCAGCACCTCATCTGATTTTCCACTGCCTCAGTGATCAGCCCAACTTTAAGCCGTCACAATTTTTGATGGCTGACGGCGTCGCACCGAAGTCATATCGGGTGTCACGGCATTCGTCCTCATTAATTATTCATTATGAACATATGAGCGAGCAAATGAAAATGAGGCATATAATGCGGCTAAACTGATTCAGCTGGCAAACGATAACAACGATGATTACCCTTAGGCTGATGTAGTGGGCTCCGTTGCAGACAATTACGAATTGCTAACGTAATCAAACATAAGATGATGAGAAAGAACAGCAGCGTTTCTACGGGCATGATTATAACATACAAATATGCATCTCAGGGTAGCAAAGCGGATGTGCGTCTGGTTAACCTCCCTGCCTTTCCTTGCATCTTTATCTCTCTCTCTATCTCTCTATGCATCTCCGTGAAACACAATGACAAGTCTTCACAGTATCGTTTCACGAGTCGAGAATGGCTCTCACTGGCGCCTTTTTTATGATAAACGTGGTGGTCAGTAGAAAGCTCAATAAGCCGCACTTTTATATTTTTTAAAATTTATTACCCTTCTTCTAAAGTGTTAAAACTCAACAAACCAGTATGTGACATGAACATAAAGGCAGCTTGTGGTAAAATATTGTGACAAGGTACAATCGTATGTAACATCGAAGAGATTTCGTGCTCGTTTAATCTATCAAATGTATATTGCCACCCCCACGTAGTGGGTTGACTGTAACCGCGGCTCTCAATCTGGAGGAAAAAAGAAGATTGCGTGCTTCTTCTCTTCTCGAGAGCCAGCGACGACTGACGCATCACCTTGAGCTAGCTACACAGTGGTTTAATATACCCCCAGTACTTGTGATTCATCGTGACAGGCTGGTGGAGGTGCTAGGTAGTCTTACGGATGCTGCAGACCCCCCCCCTCCCCCCCAGGGAGCCGTAGTACAAGTCCAGTGCCAGTCAATACTCCCGTGCATCGGACCAGCCACCGAATCAGGGGATCACCTCCGGAAGTCGACGATACTGCTCCCACCATGTCGACAAACATGACCAGCGCTTCAGTGCGAACCTCGCCAACCGGCACGGGAAGCACGACGTCGAACCGCTATACGCTGAAAAGCCCATGGGCACCGGCGACGTTCCATGGTACGGAGCACGAGGACGTTGAGGACTGGATGGCAGACTTCTAGCGCGTAGCTACCTTGAATCAGCGGGACGGCGCGGCGAAACTGGGTCTTGTCTATTTCTATCTCGAAGACGGGGCACGTACGTGGTATAAAAATCGAGAGGAGCAGCTGACGACGTGGCCTAAACTTTCTCGTAGATTTCTGCAGACCTATGCCAGCGCTGATCGCCAAAAAAGAGCTGAACGTGCTATTCTGGCCAGCGCCCAGTCGCCAAACAAAACTGCGACCACGTACAACTAAGACATGACACGCCTCTTCCGACGGGCCGATTCAAGAATGACGGAGGACAAGAAGTTGCGTAACTTGATGCGTAGTGTCAGGACCCAGCTTTTTGCCGGCCTCATGCGAAGCCCTCCGAAGACGGTCGCGGAGTTCTTGTCCGAAGCCGTGACAACGGAAAAAATACTGCAGAGCGATCCAAACAATACGACAGGCAAGTCAGTGGCATGTCCACTAATTGACATTTTCACCGTCGTTGGAACCAGCAATGTCTCTCTACGGGAATTCATCCGTAATATAGTGCGTGATTTGTTGCAAAAGGCTGGTGTAACACCTCATCCTATGGTTAGCTCTATTGCAACTGTGATCAACAATGAGCTGCACCAGGCCCTCCGGGACACCTCACCTCCTGATACAGCTGCGCCAGCTCCTGCTCAATACAACCACGGGACAACCTAAGCGGAAGCTTTGAAACGCCCTGCTGTATCTCCGCCCTTGTTCGTTCATCCTGTCCTTGCTGTTTCACTTGATTAAGCGCAGCACATACCGTACTACGAAGGCACGTACACGCCACCACCCTTGCCCTTTGTCTATGGTGCTTCTGTCGCCCATAGTTCGGTGCAACCGGTCCAGTACATCAACGATTGGCACACGTCTCCTCAGAAGTCTGATGTTTGGCGCACACCCGATCACCGGCCTGAATGCCTTCACTGCGAAGAAGCTCATCACTTCTACCGCCAGTGCCAATATCGCCGTCTTGGGCTTCGCGGCTTCTCCGCGTACTCGCCGCCACACCGTTACGGCCTGAGACCACGCGACATCGAAAATTACCTCTCCCAGCAGAATGCACCACCGTCTGCCAGGCGCCAGTCGCGCTCGCCATCACCGAGGCGATTTTGATCAATGCCCCAGTGGTATTCTACTGCACAATCTCCCAACCCCCACCTGGAAAACTAGCCGAAGTGACCTGTGGGGGCGGGGTCGCTGAACGTTGAAGCGCTGAAGACCTTTTTGTTGACGCAGAACCGTAGAGAAACTGGCCCGACATCACCTGCTGCTGCAAAGGATAGCCGACTTTCACTTAACATAGCAGTGACAATTGATGGTTGTGCAGTTAATGCGTTCGTGGACACCAGCGCAGGCTTTTCCATACTGAGCGGGAAACTGACAACGCAGCTAAAGAAAATAATTGCGCCGTGGCATAACTCGCAGATTCGGACAGCTGGTGGCCATGTCGTTAGTCCGCTGGGCGCCTGCACAACTAGAGTGCAGATTCAAGGGTATACATTCGTAGCAAGCTGCCTTGTTCAACGTGAATGCTCCCGTAACGTCATTCTGGGAGTTTACTTTCCACAGGAAAATGGAGCTATCGTTGATCCGCAAGAGCGCAGCGTCACGTTCTCAGCCCAGCGAGCAACCAAAGCGCAGAATGATGGAAGGCGTGTCGACGTACTCCGTATTTCTGAAGAGAGCGCAACGCTTCCTCCACGAGCAAGTGTAATACTCGACGTAACATGCTGTGGTTTGAACGATGGCGATGTGGTGGCCGAGAAAAATTTAGAACACCTCCCGAAACAAGGCATCTGTGTAGCTAGAAGGGTAATATACCTTCGTGATGGCCCATCTGAATTGCTCGTTACCAACTATAGCAACGAGCATCGACACCTTTTCCGTGGCACTTCGATTGCGTTTACCCACGAAGTAGCAAACGTCACCAACTGTGTCACATCAGAACTAGTGGATACCGCAGAGACGTCAATGAGTAATATTGACATCAATCCTGATCTGTCCACTGATAACCAGACTGCGTTGCGAGCGCTCTTGTTCGAATTCCGTTCTAGCTTTGCAAGTAGCTCAAAGATCCGCCAGACGTCCATCACTCAACACATGATCATCACGTGCGAGGATGCACGCGAGATACACCAGCACCCCTACCGCGTGTCGGCTAAAGAACGTGAAGCGATACCTACGCAAGACCGCGAGATGCTTGACGATGGCGTTATCGAACCGTCAACAGCCCGTGGTCATCTTCAGTCGTGCTTGTCAAAAAGAAGGACAGCTCGCTACGCTTCTGCGTCGACTACCAAAAGCTTAACAACATGATGAAAAAGGATGTGTGCCCGCTGCCAAATATCGATGATTCGCTGAATAGACTTCGCCCTGCCCATTATTTCACTTCTCTCGATCTCAAAAGTGGGTAGCTGGCAAACCGAGGTAGATCAGCGAGACCGCGGGAAGACAGCCTTCGTGACTCCAGACGGCCTATACCAATTTCGAGTACTTCCTTTTGGTATGTGTTCAGCGCCGGCAACTTTCCAGCGAATGATAGACACTTTCCTCACAGAGCTCAAGTGGCAGACTTGTCTTGTCTACCTTGAAGATGTGGTGGTCTTTTCTGCCTCGTTCGAACAGCACCTTAACCGCCTGCGCAGCGTGCTGAAGGCTATCTGATCGGTGGACCTCACACTAAAGCCACAGATGTGCCACTTCGGCTATTGAAGAGCTTATAAATTTATTGGACATGTAGTTAGCGCCGAAGGAGTCGGGCCCGATCCAGACAAGCTTGCCGCTGTTGCCGAATCACCAGCTCCTGTCGACAAGAAAGCCGTCCGGCACATCCTTGATTTGTGCACCTACTATCGCCGGCTCATTGGCGGCTTTTCTCAGATATCAGAACCTCTGACTTGTCTCACTAGGGACGACATGCCATGTGTCTGGGAACACGAGAAACACGCAGCTTTGATGAACTGCGACAGCGCATACAATCAGAGCCCGTTCTCCCTGATTTCGACGATGATGCTGACACGGAGGTCCATACTGACGCTAGTGACATTAGCTTCGGTGCAGTGCTCGTTCAGCGTCAAGAGGACTTCAAAAGAGTGATAGCCTACGCCAGCCTCTGTCTATCCCGTGCCGAGGCGCATCATTCCACTACGGAGAAAGAATGCCACACAGTCATGTGGGCAATCACCAAGTTTCGCCCGTACCTTTATGGTCGTGTCTTCAAGATAGTGACGGACCACCACAACCTGTGTTGGTTGGCAAGCCTGTGCGACCCTTCACAACAGCTAACAAGGTGGAGCTTGCGGCTGCAGGAATTCGACGTCACCATCGTTCTTAAGTCCGGCCGTAAGCATGAAGACGCTGACACACTGTTACGCACACCCCTTCATGTCGTCAGTCATGGCTTCCGGGGCGCCATTACGCCCCGGAAGCCATGACTGACGACATGAAGCCATGACTGACGACATGCTAATGGCGCCCCGGAAGCCACGAAGGCTTCCGGGGCGCCATTAGCTCATCAGACTTGAGAAAACGACAGCGAGATGACGCAGAGATTTGTCCACTCATCGATCATTCAGAAGGCCAGGGCACAGTCATACCACGTTATTTATCCCGCTCGCTGACGTCGTTCTGCCTTCGAGACAGTGTGCTGCACAAGAATAACGTTCGTTCGAACAATCGTGCTTACCTCCTGGTGGTTTCTCGAGACATGTGGGACGACGTCCTCTTTGCTTGCCATGACGAACCCACATCCGGTCATCTGGGCTACTCACGGACACTTGCCAGAGTGAGCGAGAGGTACTTTTGGCCAGGACTTTCGGCAAGCGTCAAGTACGTCAAGAGCTGACGGGAATGTCAGCGCCGAAAGCAACCGTCTGTTAGGCCAGCTGGTTTGCTTCAGCCCATTGAAGCACCTTGCGCGCCGTTCGATGAAGTCGACAAGGACATTCTCGGGCCATTTCCCCTATCTGCGGACAGCAACAAATGAGTGATCGTCACGACCGACTATTTGACACGCCACGCCGAGACGCAGACGATCCCACGAGCCACAGCTTCTAAGGTAGCACAATTTTTCATGCGCCACATCATGTTACGACACGGTGCTCCTTCCAGTATAATTATGGACAGAGGGACGGCATTCACGGCACAGCTTTTGGACAAAGTTTTCAAACTGAGCAACACCAAACACCGAAAGACAACTGCGTACTACCCGCAAAGCAACAGACTTATCGAGCAACTGAATAAGACCCTCGCAGACATGATCTCAATGTACATCGTCGTACAGCACAAAACATGGGACCAGATCTTACTTTACGTGAGCTTCGCGTATAATACCACCGTGCAAGAGACCACGCGATTCACGCCATTTCGGCTTCTCTATGGCCGCAAAGCGCAGACTATGCTGGACTCTTTGCTACCATGTCAAGACGAAGACGAGCTGCAAACTGACGCCGAAGACTTCGCAGAGCGTGCTGAGGAAGCCCGGCAGCTCGCACGACTGCACATCGGCCAGCCACAGCAGGCAGACGCACGACGCTATAACACCCGCCACAGAGAAGTGTTTTACAACCCCGGAGACCAAGTTTGGGTCTGGACGCCCGCCCACCGCCGTGGCCTCAGTGAAAAGTTACTGAGCCGGTGCTTTGGCCCATATAAAGTGTTACGTTGCGTCAGTGACGTGAACTACAAAGTGGTTCTGGACTCAACACCGCAGGCGCGGAGCAGGACACGACCGCGGCCGGACGTCGTTTATGTGTTGCGTGCGCATTAAACCATTTATTGCACTTTGTTCGTAACTTTTCCTTTACTGTACACCGTTTTTTGTGTTATTGATTTATTTTTGTGAACGCGATCGCTTCTTTGTTCATTGACTTTTCCTATAACGGCCCGCTCTTTAATTTATAGTTATACTTTATCCGACTTTCCAATTTCTTTTTTTACGTGCCTATGTTGTAACATCGGGGTGGTGCTATGTACTTTTCTTTTCCTCTTTTGGGACTTTTTTTTCTTTTCGAAAAGGGGGATAATGTCACCCACACATAGTGGGTCGACTGCAAGAGCGGCTCTCAATATGGAGGAAAAAAGAACATCACGTGCTTCGTCTCTGATCGAGAGCCAGCCACGACTGACGCATCGTCCTAGAGCTATAGCTACCCAGTGGTTTAATAAACCCTCAGTACTTGTGATTCATCGTCACAATATGCTGGAAGTGGCTCTATATTTTTTTATGATTCTTCTTACCAGTTACATATGCCTCAAACTTCAGTAATTACATAGAGTATGACAGGAAATCAACCCCGCGAGATGATATATAAAAAATAACAAGGTTGGAATAACGAAATTTGCACAATGTTTATATACTTCAATTTAGAGCATGTGAGCTTTAGGACCCAAAATTAGACGAAAATTAGGAACAGCTTAGGTGGGGCGTTGCTTCTCTACTGTATGAGAAATAGAAAGCAGGTCTCGCATGTTAGCTGATGTTTTAACATGAGTGCTCAATGTCACAGGGACGGCTGGGTAATTTAATTAACATTCACTTCTGCCGCTTTCTCCATCAGCGCTCGGCAGCTTTCTCTCACGGGTGATACGATACACGGGGCTATGATAATTAGTTGTACTTTCTATAAAAAATGGAGCTGTTCGCTATGGCAGTTACGACTGTTATGGCAAACACCCTGTGAGAATGCTGATATAGTCGCTACCTTAGTAATATCACACAAGGCTAATAATTTGCGCAGCCACGCGAATTACCACAGCCGCAGCGCCAAGAGCCTCCACTTTCATAACCCGGGACCATCAGGTGCATCAAAAAGTGTCAACAATCTGGGGCACATACGGATGCCGCATTACTATTGCTCACTTGAAGAGGGTGCTTCATTTAGAGTGTTGATTCGTTGAGGGCATTGATTTCTCTGTAACTTGTGGTAACTTTTTCTCTCTACTGTGATTTTTTCTTGACATCTGGTTTTCTTTCAATGCAGCAAGCAAAACATGGTCTGTGTTAATGGGTAACAGCAGAACGCGGGTCCATTCAATTACCTACTCAATGTCTTTCGGCTTGAGAACAAACACGTGGCCAAGAGGAGGGATGCCAGAGTACCATAACCAAGTTCACTAGACCATTGAGTCGAAAATAAACAAGTTTTCGTCGCTAGCACGAATACACTCCAGATTGTTCAGGAGGTCCTATATATGTTTCGTTAGCAATGCGTAGCAAGAGCCACGAAGATAATGCCTTTTCTTTTTCACTTTTGTATTTCCTAATTACTGTTCATAGAGTTTCTCTGGCAAAGAAGGTCTCACTGTGTGTTTGTGGACGTAGATCAGTGATATAACCTGGAAAAGAACATGGTAAGTTATTTCTTGTCTGCGCACAATTATCTAGGAAACATGAGCACATGAAACGTAGAATGAAATAATACCTGCGATTTTCACTTCTTCCAAACTATTTTGAAACCTCCTCGTGGTTTCAAAACACTAGATCTTACCTCAAAAACCACTACAAAAACAATACGTAATACACTTACTTGAATGGGCTGCGTGATCACAATTAACTCCAAGTAGATATAAGCATACCCATTTCTGTAGCCGGTGCACACAAAGAATATCTACGGAACTCTAATAAAGACAATTTTCAGAAGAATAACACAGTACAAGGGTTATTTTGTGAAAATTAATTTCTGCCATGTTTCCACAAGTGATTCGTCGAAGAGAACCGGCTGTTTTTAAGCAAATTTTCTGTAAGTTACTTGGGAAGTACGTCTATTTATTAAAATGAGCAATGGTGAATGAAATATATCATTCAATAAAAGCTTCAAAAAAGCCGTAGTGTGGGGAATTAGCTTTGCAATCATGCTAAGCGCTCGGGCAGCTATTTTTTTAACCTAAAAATGAAACCCGTTAAAACATATAGTAAGGCTTTAGGTGAGTCTAACAAGAAGTATTGTTACTATATTCTACACATGCTACTGAAAATTAACTCGACGAAACTTTAGAAAGTCGTACACTTTAATAGCGGAAGCCAACACAACTCATTGCACAATTTTAGCAACGTCCCTCTCCCAGCCACCGAATGTCCAAAATAATTTACTTCATGTTCTCACTTCTGTGTTCACACAAGACAACAGTACCAACTTGGCATACGTAGCTGAGCTCGGTTACAAAATCCTGCAACAAATAGACATTCAACTCGAGGGCATAGTTACCGTCATAAAAATCTTAAATTAGCTTCATCAAATCAAAGGTGGTAGAGAATATGGTAGCACTCTCAAGCAAAATACTACTTCATTATTTTCGGTAGTCTCTCAAAACCAACAAAATGACTTCTCACTAGAATTTCATGCACAGAAATACCATAATTCAAAAGTGCATATAAAAGTTCATAGAGTTACCGTAGTATTTCACTGACTTGTATATGTGCTGTCAAATCCTTGCACACATCATCGCTTTACAAATTTATAGACATCCTGAATCTAATATTATTTTTTTCAAATCAGCACAGCTTTCGAAACAGCTTTTCAGCAGACACTCAGATGCTTAATTCACGACAGAATTTTATGAAAATATGGGCAAAAATGATATACTGATTGCGTGTTCTTCGACCATTCTTCTTCACACTGTCGCCTTACATCAAAACCCTCCGCCGTTAAGTTAGACTCCTTACACTATTCTGCTTTCACAATTTCTAGTATTATCGTGTACGGTACGCAAAAGTAATTAATTTCTCATCTTCCTTAACTGACGTTGTTTCTTGTGTACCGCAATCCAGCATACTGACGTCATTGTTTTTTCACATATTCACAAATCCTCCTCAGCAACATGTCTGTTCTTGCATTAGGGTATTCACCAACTACTGCATTATTTGTCATCTAATTAGGTAGAGTGAAAATGAATTTTGACTCCAAAATAACCTGCAGGTAATTAGTAGTTAATGTAGTGCTTGGCTCATGGAATTAAATGTCTCAAAATGCCAAGTAGCGTCATTCAATTATAAACCTAGCATATACAAATTTCAATGCAGCGTTTAATATATCCATTCTATCGACTACAACAAAATATATGTTTTTCGTGTAATGCTGATTGTTCGAAATAGGAAGGCGATACGTAAACAACGACACGATGAGCCGGGACCTATCTATTTCGTCCACGTCTATGTATCACGCTCTTATTTCGAACAATCATGAATCACCAACTCGCCCAATCAATCACTTTAACATATCCTTAATACCTACTCTATCCTGGTCGACCACAATATGGCAATATCTGCCAACGCTTTCAAATAACTAGAATTCTTGACATGTAATTTAAACGCTGCACCCTTAAGCGTTGTGCCTAGTTAAACACTGGTTTGCCCTCAAATGGAATACGCCTATTCTCTTTGCTCTTCCTGTCAAAAATAAGTTAATGTTCATTGGCAAATACCCAGTTTACAACAAGCAGTTTCATTGTCAATGAAGGCAGTCTAGATCTAAGTACAGCGCAAATTAACACGAACTTCCTTGCCACACTTGAACGTGTGGCACATTTTGTCGCCACACTTGAACGTGTGGCGACATTTTAACTCATCCACCTGTTTAACTGACTGTTTCAGGCATACGGTCAAAAGCCCGACCCTCGTCTTCAGCGCTAAAGCCGCTTTGTGTTATTTTGTTGTATGAGAAGGACAGTGAGCATAAACATATTTATATTGACGGTTTAACTAAAGTAAATGGGTCTGCAGGGTCGGTGATCTTTCCTGCAACAGCGACAACGACGGACATTCGTTTATTCCACCATACATCATCGACTGCTGCGGCAATTTCTGCTCTACGTACCACAGTGAAAGTCATTAAACACCAAGAAGACAAGAAAGAGAGCGTATTGACGGACTCCAAGGCAGCACTACAGTGTTTGGTATTCGTCTTACGCTGGGTACCTCATGAACAATTAGTGCTGTAAATTAGGGAGCTGCTTCACCACCTCTTCGACGAAGGACACAAAATCACGTTTCAGGGGCTTCCGGGTTACTGCAGCATATTTGGCTGCGATTATGCCGCTGCAGATGCTCGATGAGCACACGAAGATGGTGAAGAAGAATCTATCTCATTTTTAAAGACTGATGCTGCAATTAAATCAGAAAAATTGCTCATGAAAAAGTAAAATCCTTGTACAACGCTCAGTGCATACGGCACACGCGACTGCATAGGCTGGACACGTCTCGTCGACATCGGCCTTCGTCCGCATTCTCTCGACTTGAGACAACAGTGCTTTGCCGATTGTGGCTTGGTGTCACTTTCACCGAAGTTTTCGCCTTCCGAATCGGCATAGAAGACAGTGCTGCTTGCGATCATTGAGGCAGTGATGAAACAATAGAGCACGTTCTCCGTCACTGCCCTCTTTATAGCGTGCAAATACGGCAGCTAGCTGCTGCGTTAGCCCGCCTTGACAACAGATATTTGTCAGAACAATCAGTGCTTGAAAGACGACATAATCTGTCTTCACACAGAAAATCAGTTAAGAACGTATTGAACTTCTTGAGTGGCAGTGGCCTATTAGACAGGCTATAGCATTTTTTTTCTTTTTCGAGCAACTATTTCGCTTTTCGATTTTTCCCCATATTTGTTCCCCATTCCCCCTTTTCTTAATGCAGTGTAGCAAGCCAGATGCTCCAATTTCCGGTTAACCTTCCTGCCTTTCGCTCATTTTATTCTCTCTTTCTCTCTTTGCGACATTGCCTTGCTGTGATTCTTTCAGTGAATTATCTGTTTTTTCTCTAATCACCATTAAAGGTCTCCGAGAACCGTATCTTACTTCACGCATAGTACACAATTATGTTAGCGTCAGGCGAAAATGATGCCACATCATCAAAGAAACATTAATTTTGATTAGTTTTGAACTTGTACTTTTCATAGCAAATATCTGTCTGCTCATATATTACTTCATGTATGACGTAGTGCATAAGGCCTTTTCTCATGCATCTCGTTGTATCTGGCAAATCCGGCAAGTCTTACCTATTTTATTTTGCCTTGCGCAAGAAATGCGCCGTTTTTTGTTGCTACTATAAATTGTATCGATTTTTATCTTGCCTGTTAGTTATCTTTCATCTTTAATTTTTGGAGCTGCGTTGCGAACACATTTTTTTGTTATGTGAGTTCATTTTTAAGATTGTCACAGCAGTATATGCGAAGATTGTGCTTTGAAGCCGGTCCGTTTCAAGTGTGCAAAAAACGCGGTTTTGTTTGCGCAGGTAGAACTGTAATAGTTTCTTTATAAATGATAGTTTTGCTATTGTTCCTTTCGTTTTTTCGCTCTTTTACTTTTATATGTACATATATTTTGTTGCCCCCTCACTCAACGCATCCATGAGTCTGTAATGTAATTTAAAAATAAATAAATAAATAAATAAATAAATAAATAAGTAAATAAACAACAAAAGTTAGTACGTTAACCTCGGCAAGAAAATGTTGTCTGGCATTTTTTTGTCTTTTCTGCGTCTTATCGCCACCAGCTCCACGTTTCGCTGCTGACTAAATCTGATCCATGCTAGCGGAAAATGAGATACGTGTCTATAGGAACTGTTCGCGGCCAATATTTGGCTGATCGCCAGTCTTTCATTTACAGGGTTCTGACTTTGTGCGCAAGCGGCTATCGTTCTTCATTATTTGTGACATGACCCGCCCACCAAACTTCACCGTTATCAAATCATGGAGGTCATTGAGGCAGTTTATTCCCTCTTGCGGTATGACTCCAGTTGATCTGTAGGGCATGCTCACTATTTTTAGGTTGCGGCCCATAACCTGAGCTGGTCAAGAAAGGAAGTGTTTCAAAGGAAGAAAAAAAAGAAAAAAGAAAAAAATTGGGACACCCCATCTTCTCCACTGAAAAAAAAATGCGGCTTGCGGCGTTTGCGTAACAAAGTTGTTTTTCGCACGCTCGATTTACTGTACGAGGTTGTAAATCTCGAAGACATGAACTGTTTTACAGCTGGCCAGTCAACAGGGCACATGTATACACTGTCAGGCATCTGGATGATGCAGTAAACGAAAGGGTCAACGTACGCAAATAATATAGTCGTCCTCAGTAGGCATCCGCTGCATTCTTTATAAGGGTCAGGCCTGTACTGATATCAAGTGCATCATACAAAATGGCAATATAAAAAGACCAAAGAGCCTGTAGTAGCCAATATGTTTTACTTTGACTAAACTGCAGCTTTCGTGTAAAAGCATGCGGCTGTTTTTAGTACCATTCGAGTGGCTGGTAACAGTGGTTCCTCGAAACTGAAAGGTGTGCCATAACTTCACAACGGGCACACAATATAGTAAACAAAGAAACAATCTTCCAGCGCAACAGAGATGTCAATCAGTCCTTATTTCTTGCCGAGCTTCATATATAAATGTTTTACAATTGTTCGAGGGGTAGTGACAATTCAAGAGCAACAGCAACTTAACATGGATAGACAGTAAAAACTTTAGTTTCTAATATATAAACGCTTCTTTTCTTTCTACAGTGCTTCCAATGAGATGCATAATAAAGGTTACAAATTTTCCTCCTAAACAGGCTATTTATAAATTCTCGCACCTCCTATCATGGCTACCAATGGCGCTAGATAACTGCGGAAGGTTGGTATGCGCATACAGGCCTGGTACACCGGACGTGAGGATGACCGGCACCATAACTCAATTGGTACAGCATTGGCCATGCACTATTGCGTGGGTGAAATGGAGGTGCCTGGAAATTTTCCGGAATACAGAGCGGTTGTTCTCGTACGTACACAGTCGTTGAAGTAAGCTTTGCGCATTGAAGTAAGCTTTGCGCATTGCAGTAAACTGCGCATTGAAGTCTACGACAGTTGTGAGTGGGTGGCAATGATCAATATTCGGCGCACATGTGACTAGAAAGTACAGCCTCGAAAACGCTTGGGTGTAGCTGTGGTCGTTCGTTTTGTAATTAGAGCCCGCGTCCTCTCGTAATGGCCTCCACAACGTGCGAAGTATGCCAACTGGAAAGTGCGTTCTCTTGTCGAAGAGGTGTGTGAGTGCGTGGCTTGTGCGGTGCATGGGGCGTGACATGGTCCTTATGACGTGAGGCATTCACAGTCTTGGCACCTTTTTTATATCAAGTTTTTTAAAATTTTTCAAGACATCTTAAACACTTTGGCAGCTTCGAAACTAACTCAGATTATAGATGAATGAAATGTCACAACGCCAGCAGTGGGATCAAAACCAAGCCTTTCATCCACTTTCATGTTCCATGCGTCGTTTTAGAACATTCGTATGCGTCACCTACATAGAAAATCATAGAAAACACTCAGATGTCAAACGTCAAGTTTTTGGCACTCTTAGCAGTATTGCAAGAGCGCCCACGTATACCTTTTTTTTTAATAATGTGTTCTAATGACTCCCGTAACTGAAAATTAAATAACGCCAGAAACCCTCCTCAACCCTATTCCCACGCTATTCAAAAAGCAGGAAAGGCACAACCAACAGTGCAAAGTAAGTTCGAGAAGTGAAACACACAAAAGCTTTCTTGTTATTTTTATTCGCATATACTGCTTTCTTATAATCGAAATGCATGCTGATGGTGTGGAGTATTGAAAATTTCACCGGACACTTTTCCAAAACATGGCTAGCAAGAATAAAGAGCAGACTCATGAATACTTGGTTGCATCTGCATTCGTTTCGCTTTGAAGAGCTTTACGCATATCTGGTGAACTCATTCAGAAGCTTTTGAGGACGAGCTTTGACGTCGGAGTACCGAAAGTAAACCGGGTAATTTACTATTGGTCTTACTTTTCTAGTTTTCAACTGACTTCCAGGGCCACGTGTGACGACCTCAAAAACAAATTTCCTTCAAAACGCCGAGGAACAAGAGAGTACGCGGCTTTTTCCGATGGTCTCCCAAAGCAGGGCCATGGTGAATGAGCTACGACGAAGTCTTCTTAAGCTGAATTCAAATCAGTTTAGGGAGACATGTGCCTTGACCGTGGTAAAGAAAATAATTTCCAGGGTGTGAAACAGCGGGCTCCTTCGCCAAAACTGTGTAGAACGCAGCGCACGAAGATTTCACCTAAAGATTTTGTGTTTCGGAAACCTTTAACTTGACGCAATGTAGTTACATGAAAGAATCTAAAACACAATGTCACCCATGCACCAGTCACATGGATGCGAGTGTAATATCGTATGCTCAGTAATTCGAATTGGGCAGAAATAAGAAGCATAAATTACTTCATCAGCATTGTGGTCCCTCATATGCACGTTAATTGGAATATTATTTATGGCAATTACTAATTTTACTGGGCATCAATGTCATTATTTATTATGATTCCTCTTGTGCCTGGATAGACGGACATCATTATGCAGACCATCTAACAGGCTAGTGTCTAGACAAGTCTAAATAACTGTATTTTTTCATAACTGTAAGTCACAAGATGTCATGGAGGCTTGAAATCTTGTCGCAAAAAAGTGGGAGATTTCTGAAAGTTTATTGTTCATGACCTTATGCCTACAATAATGCGAGCCTTAGTAATATGCATGTAGACTATACTTCTTTTTTGTAGATTGTTACTAAATTATTTAGAATATGCAGGGTTCTATATAACAAAACCACCACGCAGTAGAGGGCAACAGAATTTCTGACATTGCGGCAGCTGCATTTTCAATGGAAGTAAAATTGCTGTAGGTCCGTGTTCTCAGATTTGGGCGCACGTTAAAAAAACCCAGGTGGTCGAAATTTGTGGAGCCCTCCACTACGGCACCTCTCATTATTATATGGTGGTTTTAGGACGTTAAACCCCACATATCAGTAATCATCATAAATTTTGACAATCCGGTGTTATCTGATGAGCACTGATATCGCGCAGTACATGGCAGTGTATAATACCTGTAGTATAGTGTAAATTTAGGAAAAGTGGGTAAACTTTATTTCATTTAATAATTCATAGTATAGTTAGTCACCTAGCCAATTCAAATGTAAAGTGCCTTATACACGACGAAATAATAAAAAGATGTTGAAAAAAAATTTTGCATTGCAAAAAATATATACTGATTCCAATGAAATATTCCATGCGGGCTAATTGTCACCATTTTTTAAACACTAAACCATTTAAAATAATGTTGATAAAATGTACCAGAAATTTTGAAGGTTTCCATTATCCACAAACTTTGACGTGTTATCCTACTTAAGTTCCCGTCGGACCTATGTGTGTGGCTGCTTCTCGTTTTATATAGCTAAAGCAGGGCTAGGAGGTATGCAACCTATCAATTATCTTTTCATGCTTGACATCATTAAGGAGAAATTGAATAAAAAGTATTTACGTCCTTGTAGGTTGCAGTGCATTTTCAATCATGCAGGATATATGCAGCGTATTTCCCTGGGCAAATTTCTATGGACAGAAGCCCAATACATCGGTTTCCTTCAGGCATATACACAGAATTGCTGTACCTGCAGAACAAGGCACGGAGTATGCGATCTAGTTTGATTAATTGCGCAAAGCTGGGCGCTCGTTCATTAGAGCAGAACTGTTTCGTGCAGTGGCGCGTGCACTGCCGCGTGGACTCCCGCCTGCCTGCCTGGTTCACTATCACAGGGCAAGTGGGTGACACGGCGGCGCTCATTGCCACAAAAAAAAAAAAAAAACAGATGTCGGATGCATCGATGCATGTAGCCTATGTGGCGAATTGTTGCATTTCTTTGTGTAACGTTGCGCACGCAAAGTCGTGCACACGTGAGTACTCAAGCTTCTGGCGCGCCTGACCTCTCTTACTCTTTTATTTGTACGAAAGTACATCATCAAAAAATCTCAACCGTCGCAATTGCTGTCATGGCAAGCGTGCGAGAAAGAGAACTGGTATGCGGGTCGCCAAACAGCTCGGAGCTCAAGCAATCATAACTGTTTCAATAGACGCGGACCTAAACGACAGTGGTCACTTTAGGTGGCCATTGGTTC
The DNA here is from genome assembly GCF_043290135.1 of Rhipicephalus microplus. Lineage (NCBI taxonomy): Eukaryota > Metazoa > Arthropoda > Arachnida > Ixodida > Ixodidae > Rhipicephalus > Rhipicephalus microplus. Next base: position 185,085,052 of record NC_134701.1, read on the forward strand.
AGTCACACTTCTATACTATAATGAAGACCTCACTATAATATATATATATATATATATATATATATATATATATATATATATATATATATATATATATATATATATATATATATATATATATATATATATATATACATATATATATATATATATGAAAGATTCCAATGAAGATTGAGCTACACCTCGAGAGTAAAACACAGTAATGTATTAGGGTGCCCTTCGCATCGCCTTCTCAATTATAGCTCGCTTCTTCTCTGAGAGGACAGTTCAACCATGCCATGCAAAGCCTAGGTTCGAGCTAAATTGGCTGTTTAAAGCTATCATAGATTTCCTGCTGCAAGTTTACGGTAGAGAAAGGCTAGCTACCCAGATTTACGTCATTATAATTTTCATTTTGTCAAACAGCGAAGTATTCTCACCTACAACGTTCACTATCATCATATCGTGATTTCAGAACGTAAGACCACCGCAATTTTATTGCGAATGCTCCGCTATTTGTCATAGTCAGCGGCACGAACCCATTATGCCTATAGTGAGTGTAATCTTTTACCATCGTATGCTTCTTTCTACCTATATGCCCTCTTATAGGAAACTAAACATAAGCAGTAAGAAATTGCTACAAAAATCGACGCGAGAGAAGTTTTGCTGATGCATCAATGTGCTACGCCCGTGTTCCTTTCGAGCTGCGTCCTCTGGCGCTTTCTGTCTTGGCGAGAGCTGTCTGTAAATTTTTCAGTCTTCAGGCTCCTCTATACAACCGTCATTTCCCCGGGAGCACTACTTCAAAGCCTACAGCTCTATATTTCTTTTGTTTGCACTGCTCTAGTGTTTGCCATCGAATGCATAGAGAAGCGTAAAATTTTATTGCGCGATCGATGGACGCAGCAGATGCACATTGCTGAGCTCATTCGTTTCGTCTAAATGAGTTGCATCGGCATTGTTTATCTTGAAGATTTTGAGTATTACATTAACACTATGGGAACAGAAACGCAAGTGGGGAATGCACTTTTCGTTTTTTTTAGTGCGCATAATTTAGGTGCCTGTTCTTCCTTTGAGCGATGTCAGCGTAACAGGGAGAGCCGACGAAGATGGTAAAAGAGCTAATGCGGAGCGAAGCGGAGCATGAAAAATGGTGATAGTGAGGAGAACGCGAAACAGAGTGAACGATGAGTGATTTCACGGTGGCCACCCGCTGCGCCACAGTAGTGCGGCTGGCCGTGCTGCTGCGTACCGTAGCCGGCCAAAGCGTAACTCAACGCTCCATCTACGGTGTTTGATATAAAATAGGCTGCACAAAATTGCACGCGCCTAACCCGTTATTCACGATGTTCTCATGGCAACTTAAGCTGTGTACGTATATATAAAATACTCGCAATAAGTTTTTTCTCAGCAATAAACGATGCAAATGGTAACACTACGTTATGAGCCCCCGCTGCTCACGAGCTCCCCAAGCAAATATTCAACTCCACTGATGCCACAATCCAGAGGCGTCCGTCACTGCACTAGTAGTATTTGCGTCAACTAAACGCAAAACCATACCACCTAAAATGCTGTGCTCAAAATTAGCATTATTATCACTTCGTGCCCGCGAGGCCGCCAGGTGATTTCGTGAATATGTCATTCCATATGTACCGATGGTGAACATAATATTGCGGTGCTAATTAGCGAGACATGCGCTTGAATATTTTGGTTTGCCCGAAATAATGTTGTATGATACATTCGCACCAGTTTTGTGCCTACTGACAGCGTTTGTCATGAGGCTATGTTGCATAGATACAGTCGCACAACAAGAGTAAGAAACAAGAACGCTGAAGTATCACTCCGCGATACTTCTGCTGACCTCGAATGACACAACTACGGCTACAAGTGAATACTCCATCGTTGGCAGGAAACGATTCTTTGCCATTAATTTCAGGTAACTCAGTAAATGAGAAATGTACTTTCATGCTGACAAAAATGTGATGTCATAAAGTACTTAAGTGCTGTGCAAATGAACGCCTTCAACAGTGACCTGGGCTCTCCAAATTCCTTTGCCTCTATTTGTGAAGCCGAGTTCATGAAAGCTACAACCTTTAGGAAATAGCAAAGAGAGAAAAAGATATTTCTTAACAACTTTATTTCTTAGTTTTACGTACGTGCTTATCTCAGTCTAAAATGGACGGTAGCATTACTACGAACATCGCATTTTCAGAGTATGGTCGCGTCATAAGCCTTAACGAGACCACTTTTGAGTCGGAAAGTGCCACCACTGCAGAAGTATCTCCAAGTCTTTCGACAAGTACCAATTGCCTTTTACTCTTTTTTTTTATTTTAGCATCCCACACTTTGAGAGTCTAGATTACGCGGTGGGGCTGGAGTGGTTTTTCTATTTCTATTGCTCAGAGGAAAAATGTGATTGCTGCGGATCATCGCACCGGAGATACTCACTTGAGGTAGTGCAATTTTTTTTCCATTTTATACACTAGGCGTAAAGATAACGTGAAAGGAGATTACGTCAGGCACCGAATGGAATCACGATCCTACTCCAAAAATCTAGCCCTTCTGAGATTGCCCACTGTAAGCTGTTATTGCATTCTTGCTGTTTTCTAAAACTGAAAGTGAAATAGAGAGAAGAGTTAATAAGGAATGGCAGATTCCACGTACAGTGGGAATCGGCGATATGCAAAACAAAATTGAGGAATGTTGATATGCCACTTTAAAATCAGCACAATGATACGAGGCAGACGTAAATTATGCCATATATGACTCTCATGTCTTGATTATCATGTTTGCGCGTGGCATTTTTGTTCGTCGTCTATTCCCGTCACGTAGTACAAAATTTGGTGTATGTGAAGCTAGTCACATCTCCGCGATAGAAGTATGAGTGTAGCATGTAGTCATGCTCTACATGACACGCATGTTATGATTATCATGTTTGGACGTGCCATTTACCTTTGTCGTATATTCACGTCACGTAATAACAAGTTTGGTATTTGTGAAGCTAGTGCAATGGCCGCGAGCGCGCTATGAGCGTGGTATGTAGTCGCGCGATTTAATGATACACATGTCATGAGTATCAAGTTTGCACCAGTCTTATACCTTCGCCGTGCATTCACATCGCGTAATATAAAAGTTGGTGTATGTGAAGCTATGAAAACGACCGCTAGCGCATATGAGCGTGGCATGTAGTCATGTTCATACATGACACGCATGCTATGATTATCATGTTTGCACCAGTCATATAGAACCTTGTTCATCCATTCGTGTCACATAATACAAAATTTGGTGCATGTAAAGATTGCGAAACGACCACATTTGCATCATAAGCGTCGCATGTACTCAAGTTCTTACATGACCACCATGTCATATTTACCACGTTTGCGTCAATCATATACATTTATAATCCATTTATGTTACGTAATACAACATTTAGTGTATGTGAAGCAGGCAAAGCGACCGCGAGCCCATCATGAGTGCTGCATGTAGCCATGTTCCTACATTACACGCATGTCATGATTTACATGAGAGGGCCTGTCACTTGCGTTTGCCTTGCAGTCATGTCATACCATATTAGTTTTGCGATATGTCATGTGAACTAAACCACCACAGGAGCACCTAGACCATAACATGTAAATCATTACATTCATGACATACATGTCATGTTTTTCATGTTACGACAAGTCAATTATGTTATGTCATGCCAAATTTAGTATAGATACCAATATCCAAACGACCAGGAGAAATAAAAGTCGCCGGCGGCTAGATAGATAGATAGATAGATAGATAGATAGATAGATAGATAGATAGATAGATAGATAGATAGATAGATAGATAGGAAGATAGATAGATAGATAGATAGGAAGATAGATAGATAGATAGATAGATAGATAGATAGATAGATAGATAGATAGATAGATAGATAGATAGATAGATAGGGTAATCTGGTTGAAGTTCGCTAAGATATGCTTCGAATTTAAAACTTCCTGGTTGAAATGGTTCCTTCACTTCCGTAGTCGACATCACACTTCTTCATGATTCGCTAACAGTCTAGGAAGCAGAGACCAATTTTGACAATAACTTTCATTTGTTCTTTATATCTGAAGGGCGTTATTGGTCCTGCATCATAACTAGTTTTATAAAAGTGTGGCCGAGATCATGAAAAGAGTCATTATCATCACCATCAGCCTGACTGCCCACTGCCGAACAAACGCCTCTCCTGTGTTCCTCCAGTCAGCTTGGTTCTGTGCTTGCTGCTGCCACTTAATACCCACAAACTTCCTAATCTCATCTGTCCACCTAACTTTCTGCCTCTGCTTGACCCGCTTGCCTTCTATTGGAATCCAGTTTGTGATCTTAAATGGCCAGCGGTTATCTTGCTTTCGCGCTACGTGCCCTGCCCATAACCTTTCTTCTGCTTGACTTTGACTATGATGCCCTTAAGACCCGTTGTTTCCTGACGCACTCTGCTTTTTTCTTCTCCAATAGAATTACACCCATCATTTTCCTTTCCTTTGCTCGCTGTGTAATCCCCAACTTTTGTTTAACTGTTTTTGTAATCCTCCGGGCGTCTGCTCCGTATGTAAGTACCGGTATGATGCAGCTGTTATAAATCTTCCTCTTGAGTCTTAGTGGCAGATTACCATTCCCGATTTGAGATTGCTTGCCGAGTGTGATCCACCCCAACTTAAAGGGAGATGCGGGTCGAAAAACGCGAGTTTTTTTTTTCAAAATTACCGATTTTTTTTTGTCTGTTTTGATAAGATTGGTACCTCTACTGTTATGAAAAAAAAAGTACAGGTCGAGGCTAAAGTGAAAATGCTTTAAATTTGCCTCTAAAGAGCACAAGGTGCCTGTTAAAAGGTCCAAAGTGTGCAGTCTTCGAGCACCTTGCCGCCGATAATGCGCCGCCGCTCGCCATTGTTGCTCACATGAGTCGAAGAGTCGAGCCTCACTCTTCAAGCGACAACACTTTCGCTCACTGAGGCGGCGCAAGAAATAATAAAAAGAAGCACGCTTCGGCGCGTTTTCGAGCACCGCGATTGGCTTATCACGTGGTAAGGATCGGGGACCGCCATTGGCCGCTGCGCACCTGTATGTGCTGTGAATCCTATTTACGGGGTTCATTTCTTGTTGAGCAGTGCTGCTGAACAATTCTTCTCTCGTGTAATTATCTCCGTTATGAATGAAAAAAGCATTGCTCGCAAGTGAAAGCCGTTGTGCGGCGGGCTCTGTAGGAATAGGCAACGAGCAGCTAGTGCGATTTGCGGCAGTTGTTGGCTTCCGAAAACCAACGCATAAAAAGTCATTCACACCCGTCAGCCGGAAAGTTCGTGATGCGGCAATGGATGACGTCAGCACCAATCTTGGAAGGTTGAAAGAGCTCGCAGAGAGAGAACTTAGCAGGGACGACATGCCATTATGTACGATGGTATGTGGCTCAAACATAGCCGCAAAATGGCATAAAAGTGGACTTAGTTTGGATTCGCAGTCCTGTCAAACTTCTTTCTAGGTTACAGTTGGCACAGGACTCTACAAGATGGAGCGGAAGTTTGGCAAGCGTTTCATGGCCCTGTCTGTGAGTGAAAGGTCTGTGAGGAGTCGGCTCGAAAAAGCCGAGAGGGACAAACTCATGGGGCTGGCGTATTTTATTCGCAGTGGCCACTACAAGGAGGATTGTTCTTTTTGGTGTGCAAATTTCATCAGACCTCATGATATCTTTTATAAACAAAAACTCAATTTTAACTCGAAAACTCGTTTTCCTCAAAACATAAATTTTGCCATTTTTTTTTCAATGTGCCCCTCCTTTTTCGGGCACTTCTAGTGCTCAAATATGCATGAAATTTTGCCCAATTTTTTCCAAAGTGTAGCGAATGCAATTATCTAGTTTAAATTTCAATATTTTATTGTATAATAAAAGTATTTTATGTAAACCTTTACTAGGATAGGTAAAATATAGACTTTTTACATATATTAATTTTCACGCCTATTACATATTTTGTATGTGCTTCGTAATTAGTTATTTGCATTATACACTTTATTTCAAACATCATGAACTATGAATGGTAAAAATTACGGACGTTCAGGGATGAAAAGAGGGCGGAAAAGGGGTTAAGGTATTCGATTTGTCATTTTGCAGAGCTAGAAGTAATGAACTTGCAAGAGAACTAATTATATATTTGAAATCAGCATAAAAAGTTCCATAAACAGCTTTAGTTTTATTGCTCTAGGGTGAATATTTAAAAAAAAAGTGTCTTCGAGTAGCATTTCCCCTTAATTCTGTTTTTCTTTTAACTCTCATTTTTCGGCTCCGTGGTTAAACTTGTCTTACGTAGACGTACTTTTTCACTTCAAATGCAATGCTAACTATTCCGAAGTGCTGTTCTCTTCTTAGGTTATTGTGTATTACTTTTGTTTTAATTAGATTAGTTTTAGGGCCTACCTTTCTGCTCTCCTTACTCTTCGTCAACTCTTACCTCTAACTGCCCATTCTAGACCTCTGAATACGTCCTGGAAGCACACGATAAATAGCAATGGGGAGATATTATCCCCTTGTTTTAGACCCTTCTTTATTGGTACGTATTCTTTAGCTTCTTTATGGAGGACTATGGTGGCAGATGATCCGCTGCAGATTTTTTCTGGGATGTTTATATATGCTACATATGAAGAGAGTATTATGGCTAAGATTGGCAGAGGGAATACTGCTTTTAGATAGCACCAATTAAAAAAATCATTCACCAACTTTAAACAGATACCGAAACAAACTGGCAGAAGGCTTGTGGCTGCAAAATTGATGCTGCCTAGCCTCATGTCTCTTGCTTGATTTTTGGACACTCTCTTATATAAACAGGAAATTTTAAAAACTAACGCTTCCAATTGATATTTTTTGTTGCATTTCTCTCTTTAAACTCTTTGCCACACGCATTATGTTAAAATTTGCAAAACAAAGAGAAATTTACATGATTTTATACAATTTCGGAGATCAACTTCAAACAATCGGAAGTGTTATAGTAAATAATAATGCACTTTGCAGCAATTAGGTGAATAGTTGGTTAGTGATAAACCGAGCAACGGAGGGCAAAGCAGGGCTTTGGGTCACTACCATCGACTGTGAGGAAGCCTCATGTGATACTTAGACAATGACGAAGAGTTAAAAAGGCTTTAAAAAAAGACATAGCACTGAAATAACAGCCGAAATTTATTGCAAAACAACTGCATTATACAAGGAGCAGGTACATTCGGACAACAACAAAACATAAGCAGAAATGCACATACATGTGATAAAGGTCATAAACAGAAATAATCACCTCGAGCACACTATAAACATGCGATCACACTAGCAGACTCTAGATTTGTAATACTCCGGCAGTGAAGCGTAATTGAGCGTCATTGTAAAATTTCATATCTCAACCGATTAGCGATAAGTGCATGGTCATTGGGTGTTATAACGGGCAGCACGAACGGGAGATTTGAGACTCCTTCCACAATGAACAGCGTAGTGTGCTCTCTAAGCGTGCACACAATTTTACCTTCACTACAGTGAAATTAAACATCTTGGGGCTAATGGTGTAACAGAGCCCGTAATAATGTGCTCTAGGAGAATATCCTAATTCTAAGACCTCTATCACTTGTGTCTTGTATTCCCGCGTACTTTCTATTGTTCTGCGCAGATACGTGGTTTAATTTTATTGCAGTTGTTTTAGAATATTACCTTGGTTGTTAGTTAAGCGTGGTGTCTGTGTGTTCATTTTTCTGTTTAAGCACCATTTTATTCGTCATCAAAATAAAATTGTCCATCAACCTGCCCAATCTACCACAAAATTTATACGTAGGTGGAGTATAAAGTCTATACTCTGAAATCATAACATGACAAAGAACATGGCTGCCATATAAAAAGTCATGAATAAAAAACAAGTTCACCAGGCATGTCAAAGCTTTAATGTTGTGCAGACAGTTCAAGCAGCATCATTCGGCAGGAACTAGCTAAACTTAGATTATACGCTGATGATATTTGCCTCTGGAGTGCTGCAGTTACTCGCCCTCAGGTGCGTGCACGAATACAGTGGGCAGGAACCCCCACAACAGCCTACCTTCAGAAACAAGGCCTAACTATATCAACTGTGAAGTGCGCGTTGATGGCGTTAACACGCAAACCAATGACGCCATACCCTGTTTACATCAATGGACAGAGTGTCAATTATGCACGGACGCATCGTTTCCTGGGCATAATAATCGACAGAAGTCTTTCGTGGAGCCCACATTGTACGTACTTGAAGAAGAGACTGCTATCTATTGTGCATACAATGAAATTCATGTGCGGGAAAGCATGGGGAACTTTTGTGGCCTCCATGCTACAGCTGTACAGGGCCCTATTTCTGGGTCTATTGCGCTACAGCTTGCCGGTACTAACACTTGCAAATCCAATACTCATTCATTGGAGAGTTTGCAGGGTCAGGCACTGCGTATCTGCCTAGGACTGCCCCGATGCGCTTCTACCTGTGCCACAATCATGCTTGCCAAGGACCATTCGGTCAGGACATATAGAGTTGTGGATTGCCTCAGAGCGCACATTCGACATGCTAGCCGTGTCCCCGACCACCACTTGGCCCTTCTACCCTCCAGAAGACCACGTGCTACGTTTTCAGATGTCATAGCCAAGCACCTAAACAGCATTCCATCAGGATATACGCCAGCTGCGAGAATGACTTGTCCTTTGTGATGCCTCGACCAGCCGCAAGTACGTCTAGAAATTCCGGGAATTAAAAAGAAAAGCAATCACTCCAGAGTAGCATTGAAGCAAGCAACACTGCTATTAATACATTAGTTGTACTTAGACCGAACGCAGATATACACTGATGGGTCCGTCTCGTCCAGCAGCTCATCAGGTGCCGCTGTAATTCCGGCTGCAGCAATGACAACAAAGTTTAAGTTGTCGCATATGACTACATCTATGGCATCAGAGCTTGCTGCTATAAGGGCTGCTTTACAATATCTCGTTCAAGAACGTCCAGGAAAATGGGTCATATTCTGTGATTCGAAGGCAGCGCTTCAGAGTTTGCAGTCTGCCATGCGTAGGAGGAGTCATGACCAATTGGTACAAGAAATAAGACATTGCCATCATGAAGCTCTAGCATGAGGGCATGATATTATATATCAATGGCTGCCTGGACACATCGATATTACCGGAAATCAATTAGCCGATGATGCAGCCCGCTCAGCCCATGAAGAAACCCGTGTAGTCCCGATTCCTCTATCAAGGAATGATGCAGCAAGACAACTTTACCTGCTGGCTCGAGATCTCACACGCACGTTCTGGTCGTCTACCAGCTTCCAAAGGTGTCAATTTTATGAACTGGATCCTTCGCTCAAGCTTAAGCTACCGTCACAACTTTCCCGCTCCGATGCGACACTGTTATGCCGCCTTTGGTTGGGTGTTGCATTTACAAAGGTGTACTCCTTTCGCATTGGTATGGCAGACACTCCTACATGCGACTACTGCGGAGCTGAAGAGACCATCGAACACGTCCTGTATAGCTGCGCTTGCTACGACACACATCGACGCCAGCTCCGGATGGTTTTGAATCAACTTGACCCCGGACCATTTTGTGTGCAGAAGATACTAGGACCTTGGGCATCTGCCTCAGTTTAGCAGAAAGCAACTAAAGCACTGCTAATTTACCTAAAGTCAACAAACCTGAGCGACCGCCTGTAGACTGTGTATGCTCCCCGAGTGTGCTCGTGATTGTGTGTACCTTCTTATCTCTCTGCAACCTCTTTTCTCCCCTTTTCCCTTTCCCAGTGCAGGGTAGCAAACCGGATGTGCGTCTGGTTAACCTCCCTGCCTTTCCTTGCATCTATATCTCTCTCTCTAGATTCGCACCTTACCGGCTTTCGGTTACCGTTTACCTGTTATAAGCTGATAAGTGCAGGAAGAAGGGAATTTTCAAATGAGAAATGAAGTCATACAGAGCTCAACTACAATATATTTTGCAATTTCCGCACACCCAATGAAAGTCCACTACACTATAGATGACGGTCACCTTGTCATGCATAGTGGAAGATAAACTTTTTTTGTTTGTGTTTCATTAGGAAACAAAGATGAAACAAAAAATACTGAAGAAAGTACTGATGTATTATTTTGTTTACTTTAAACTCGCACCTAACGCTTCTATAGACATAATTTTTCAATCGCATTTGACTCCCACCACTAAAAAATACGGATGTTTCTGAGATACTTACATTCATGACTGGAATAAGATATCCAGCCTTCATTCGTGAATGTGTCATTTGGTTTGTTGTATTTATTTGCATTTCGGACCCAATAATGTGGTTTTTATGACATGCAGGTTTTTTTCAACAGTTTTTAAAGCTTTCCAATTCATGATACTTCAAATTTGAAAAAAAAAAACGTTCTCCGAAAAAGTACAATATCGCCAGCATTCAGAGAGCAATTTAATACAAACGAAGCGCTGGTTTGCGATTGCCAACTGTGACGTAAGCTTTTTAACATTTAGGTTGAGTATGAGAATTTCTAAACCTATATATATATATATATATATATATATATATATATATATATATATATATTTATAGGTTGTGTGTGTGTGTGTGTGTGTGTGTTCAGAGAACGACAAAAGAAGGCTTCTTTGTTTTATCAATAAACAGGGCCGTTGAAGAGTCGCACCTTTTTTATTTATTTATTTATTTATTTATTTACAAGTACTGCTGTCCCATGCCTTGGAAATTGCAGGAGCGGGTACAGAAAAATCAACGAAAGCACAGAAACAAACAATAGTGCGCACAAATTTATGTGGCTAACACATAAAATTTTTCCCGAACTCTACAGTGTTCAGTCTACGCAATGCACCATCAAGCTTGTTCCAAATTTCCACCACACGCGGAAAAAAGAGAATTTGAAACAGTCCAAACGAGACCTGAAGGGTACAAGGTTCAAAGCGTCTGTACTACGTGTTGTACGCGCTGGTTATCAGCGAAAGATAAAGGCGCGTGAACAAGGGTCATTTTGTGTACAATCTTGTGCAACAGGATAATACTCTCACGTGTACGGCGGTGTTCCAATGAATGAAGTGACAACAAAAGAGCATGTGGAGACGGGGAGAAGTCCCGATCATAACGGTTAAAAACGAACCGTATAGCCTTATTCTGCACAGATTCTAACCTGTTTTCATCTTGCTCAAGATGAGGCGACCAAACCACAGAGGCGTACTCGAGCATCGGTCTCACTAGTGTCTTGTAGGCAGTTAACTTACAATCTTTTGTCGAGTTTTTCAATCTTCACTTTAAGTAACCAAGTTTCCTTAGAGCTTGACAAGTTATCTGATCAACATGTTTGCCCCATTTAAGGTCATGTGTAAAGGTGATGCCTAGGTATTTGAATTTTCTCACATGTGCTAGGGTGGACCCATTGTAGTTATAACTGAAACTGAGAGGCTGTTTTTTATTTGAGAAAGTCATAGCTACAGTTTTCTTGTAATTTATGGGCATTTGCCACGTTCAGCTCCAATCACAGAATAACGAGAATACGTTGTTGAGGACTGACTGGTCTTGAAAGGTAGTAATGCAGTTATACAGTACACAATCATCGGCATACAGACGTATGTTTACAGGGGTTGCAGAGATGACATTAACAACATCATTAATAAATATAATAAACAAGAGAGGCCCTAGCACAGAGCCTTGCGGCACACTGGATGTCATTTCAACAGGGGATGACTGCACCTGGTTGAAAGTAACGAACTGAGATCAAGAACGCAAGTAATCCGCAATTCAACCGAGTAATTTCGCATCTTTAAGAAAGGAACTAAGTTTTAGAAGAAGTTTTTTATGGCATACGTTGTCGAAAGCTTTCGAGTAGTCTATGAAAATTGCGTCTGTCTGACCCCTTTTGTTAAGTGATGTGGCTATGTCATGGGTGAATTCTAGGAGCTGCGTTGTTGTAGAAAATCCAGCTCGGAAGCCGTGCTGACACCGGGACAGAAGGTTGTTTGCGTCCAAATACTCAACAATATGTTTATGAATGATATGTTCCAGTATTTTTCAGCTTGTTGAAATTAGGGAAATTGGCCTATATTTTGGAATGAGCTGCTTATTGCCAGATTTAAATAACGGGACAACATTAGCTGTCTTCCAAAGTATGGGAACAGTGGCCGACGCAAACAATTTATTAAAAATGACAGTCAAGTAACGAACGCACCATTCGGAGTACCGCCTCAAGAACGTATTAGGTATGCCATCAGGACCGGAACTTTTAGTCACATCTAATTTTAGTATCAAATTGTGAACACCTGAACAAGAGATTGTGATGTCTGGAATTGTAGACTGAACAAAGTTGCAAGCATAATCTGGGATAGTGCCATCATCACGAGAGAAAACGGACTTCAAGTAGTTGTGGAAGCTTTCTGCAATAGTGTTAGAATCGGAGCATGATTGGTCATTCATAAGGAAGCAAGACTGAACAGATGACTTCGGGTTAATAGACTTCCAGAATTTGGTCGGGTTTTCTACCATAAACCGTGACAATGTATTGTTAAAATAGAAATTTTTCGCTTCCTGCATTTTTGCCTTCAAAGTACACTTCAAAAAATTTAGCAGTGGTGATCGCGCAACTGACAAAAGAGGACGACCTTTGCGAAGTCGCTTTATACGGCGAGTTAGTTGAATAATTTCCCGTGTGTACCACGGATGTTTTGGATTGCGTTTAATGCACTTTCGAGGCACAAACATTGATATGCACTCCTGCACAATACCATGAAAATGACCAAGGAGTACATTTACATCACTGTGTTCACTGCTAGGAAAAAATCTTCAAAACTAGATGCCAGCGTATCGATAATAGAGTTGTCATCGGCACGACTAAAATCAAGCACACGCTTAAATTCAGATCGTTTTGGCGGGCACACTATGTTGAGGCCCGCAATTACAGCATTGTGATCAGACAAACCTGTGGCAACCTCACTGTGATATCCCTTTTTGCAAAATTCGTCGCTTATGAAGACAAGGTCAAGTATTGAATTTTCACGGGTAGGGGAAGTGACAATTTGAGTGAGGTCAAATGACAGTGCCATGTTTACGAGCGAGTCACAAAGCTTTTTGTCACGACCGTAGGATGCAAAAATGTTCCAGTCAATGCACGGGGCATTGAAATCGCCAGTCAAAATTAATTTGCCTAGGTGAAGCTTGCGATCTAAAATATCGTTGGTAATATCAGAAAAAACGTCAGAAGTTTCGTTTGGAGGGCGATAAATAGCTCCTACAGCAATAGCCTGGCCAGAAATTTTTAACTTGCACCAGACAGATTCTGTGTTTGGCAGATCAGGAAGCAAAGAAAAGTCAATGTGATTTTGGATAAAAAGTGCTACACCCCCTCCATGACCACTTATACTGTCTTTGCGTAAAATTACATAGCCCGGGGGCAAGATTTCAACATCTAAAACCGAATCATTTAACCAGCTTTCGGTGACGCAAATAATTGAGGGCTGGTGACACTCAATCAACCAATTGAAGCTATCAATCTTGTTTTCTAAGCTACGTGCATTAATATTCAAAATGACCAAATTTTGATCAATACGCAGTCACTCTGGAAGTCGTGGTTGACGTGAATGTAAAGGCGCATGCGCGGGCGGCCGCTCAGGCGCGTGTTGAAAATGTTTGACAAGGGTGCCGCTGGCTTCGTCCCAGCTATAACGGGCGCTGTCCACGATAAGAGCATCGTGGCGAAGTCGAACTTTATCTGCATTTTTTCTGATGTCAACCGAATGCTGCCACAAAGACTTGCGTATTTGTCGAACACGTGCCGAGAAGTCTTCATTTATGTATATTTTTAATCCTTCAAGTTTTCTTGTGTTTCCTAAAATTTGTGTCTTGGTACGGAAATCAATGAGCGTAATAATAACAGGTCGTGGACTACTATTCTTTCTTTGCGTTCCTAGCCTGTGCCACCGCTCATTGTTTTCACACTTGATGCCTAATTTGACATTTATGAGTTCATGCACAGTTTCCAGTACCTGATCCGGAGTCTCTTTCTCCGTTTCCGTCAATCCGTAAATGATCAGGTTGTTCCTGCGAAGGCGGTTTTCCAAGTCGTCGTTACAGTGGTCACGAATTTCGACCGTGTTTTTTAGGTCCCTCACAGTGCTTTCGAGCTCGTTCAATCGAGGAACCAGGTCCGCAGCCGCAGCTGTCCTTGCCTCTACGGTATTTAACCTACTATCGAGAGCCGCTACTGTAGTAGTGAGGCTGGCTATGTCCTGGCTAATTTTTTGCTGATCGGCAAGCAACTCCCTCATCATATCTTCGATTTGGGGACCAGGATTAGACTCGACGTCTCCAGAAATCAAGAGTAGCATTCTTAGCCAACACAAAAATGAATTCACAGCGCATGCGCAAGGCAGGGGGTCCGGCAGCAGCAACAAGAAACGGTCATCGCTTCTGTAACACTTGAAATGGTAGCGTACCTGCAAAATCAAGCAAACTAGCTTGTAGCGATCGGACGCCATGACGCCGCCGGACCCACTGAAGAAGAGCTGTCAGGATGTCGTTCTTATATCCACCGCTGATGCCGTAGACGTCACTGCTGCGCCGTGCCATGCGCCGTAGAAACAGTCCCATTCAAGTCCGTAACCGGTGCCCGTGATAAACGCCGATGATAAATTGGAAGCTTGAAAAGCAGGATCGGTCGAGGCGTACACGGCCCATGAATCGGGAAACTGTGATGGGAGCACGCGCACATCGGACGACCAAGAACTGCATCTGCTGGTAACTGCGGCCACCTGTAAAATCAAGCAAACTAGCTTGTAGCGATCGGACGCCATGCCGCCGCCGGACCCACTTGACCGTCCTATGTGATTGACTTACCGTCCTAGGTGACCGTCCGAGGTGAACTTGACCGTCCTAGGTGATTTTCTTCTTTAGACATTTTAGGAAATCTCACACCAAGCAAATAGTTGGCAGCAGTTGTTCGTGAAACTTACTACAATTAAAAGGTTATCTTGTCGCGCACATGTGCGGCCCATGGCAGAGAAATTATGCAACTCTGCTACAAAAGAACGCTCTTTGCTGCAGATATACTCCCAACCATTCACTGGCCGGTAAATGAAGACGCGTTAGCTAATTACAAACACATGAGACCTACACACTCTTATTTATACCGCGTGGTTGCTATCCCTTACTTGGCCAGTCATTTGTGATCAGAGAGGAACGCCTTCCTCAGCTGTCTCTGGACGTAGCTTTAATGCTCTGTATAGACAGCTAGACTCAACCAATGTGTGCTTCAGAAAGCACCCATTTTGTCCTTATTAGAAAGCAGTTTGTCCATAAAAAATGTCGAACAATACTCTTCCCTTGACGTATATTCATTTACTTGTTTACTATTAGGTTCGCGAACGCACTTCAATATTCAGCGACGCCTTGCAAACAGTGCTAACAGCGTCGCTGATGGATCATGAACACATACGTTCACACGTATTTGTTTATGTTTATACAATACATTATTGTACAAACATAATTTTTCTCGTTTGTACAATACTTTATTGCGACTAAAGTTGCCTTCTCCTCGCCATGTAGTCATCTTCTGTAGCACAGTTGATATCCGTATCGCTCAAGGCAATGAAGAAAACAGCCGACGATTGTATATGCGTGTGGTACTTTCCATGTAGACGAACACACTCGCTTAGTGTATATTCTTGCTGTTTTCCAGCGTACTTCACTGTCCTGGTCAGTGGCGAGCAGTGTTCCCGGTCATTTCGCTGAGATTTACAACCTCGTCAAGTGAATCGATCCTAAAGAGAACAAGCTTTTGGGGAAGCCTGGGCCACCACTTTTTTTTTCTCCGATAGGAGGCGGGAGACACCTAAATCATTTCCTCTTTGCTTCACTCATTATTCTTGGCGTTTTTGCCGAGTTTGGCTGAGAAAGAAACATCGAGAGACAGCCTCGGATTCACGAAAGCAAAGCTGGTAGTGCTGATCAAATAGAGTGATATTGCGAGAGCAGCTCCTTACATATACTGTTTGGTCCTTAGCTGCGTGCTGTTAGTTCGTGTATTGGAGTTCTGTGGGCTATAGCTGCAACGTAGAATGAAGAGTAATAGCCGATTCAGACAAAATGGCCAGGTCCTGAATGAAAGGCTTCGGCTACCACGTGAAATATTGGCAGCACATAGTTTCTGCTCCAACCATTTTTTTTTAAATCTTCGATTAAGTGGAGATGTTGGTGTATGGGGAGGTGGGCCAAGAAAGGTGGTGGCGAAAAGGAGGTTGATATTTCTGGATCAGGTTCACACTTCATATTACTTTCACTCACTACCTTATTGCTGGTTTTCAGAGCATAAAGTTTCGAATCATTCAGCGGCTTGAGTGTGGTTCTGTGTAAAGCTTTTCGTTTCGTGCCTATTTTTTACTCTTGCAGAACTCGTGGTGTTGTATAAAGCAAAGCGAAATTTGATGAACAACAGTGACACAATCACTTCGTTGCGAAGTGTTTCAAATGTTTCAATGGGCAAGAGACATTGCGGGTACCGCGAAGACAAGAGATATCACCAGGTAAAGGCATTAGCAATCGAAAGCTATAAAGACGGGTGACGTGGGCTTCACAAAATATCAAAAGCAGATGAAGAAAGACATATGTGGAAGGACAGTCTATGCATACAGAGATAAGAAGAAAGGTGTCAAGATTTGTAAGTGAAGAAAGATTGCGAGTAGAGAGCTGAAAAGTAGGGTAGCTTCTAAAGCAGTATAAATATTGCATTGTTCATTTGTGTTTTATGCTATTCCTACTGACAAATTTCTAGATCGTTTCGTCATTGAGGTGTTTTCAGGGCTGTTCTCGTCATTGTTTTCACGAAGTGCTGAAGGTAAGGTACTCCTGAGTGGTGCATTTTTCTATTACTGCACGTGCAAACTCAACCGGAAGCTTGTTCTATGCTAATTGTACAAAACTTAGCCCACTTGTGTATAGTGAATTGACAGGACACTTGTGATCCGGAATTTTTCGCAAATAACAGAATTTTGACGTGTTTATAATTAAATACTTAGCTTCTATTGGCCCATGCTATCCTATCTACCATCAAAATCAGAAATATGTAAATTTCGAGCGATACGACAAGCTGGAACCTCTTATTTATATTAAATCTGTATACCGTGGTCTCCATGAACTTGTCAGCCATATCATTGCTTGCTTTTGTTTTTGTACTGAGAAGTTTCTGTCCCCAATAAGTGCTGATTCCCGTCATTCATTCTCACAAACAATGGTCGAATCGTTTTCGAATATCTGCTATGTCTACAGAACTCCATAAAGATGGTCGTCTTTCTTTTTCTCCAACTGATATTTTATATGATGTCAGTTTCATTGATGCAGTCAATGAAACTTTTACCAATCTGAATATGCTGCTTAGCAGTTTTCTTAGAAATTTATCCATTTAATTCAATCACCAGGAAATATTCTTATAGTTTATTCTTATCTTTTGTTTAAGGGGAAAGGAAGTGAGTCCCCAGCGCTTGGATTTTACTTCATTTCCGTGATAGCCATAGAAAGGGGATGAAGGCTTCGGCGTTTTATGTATCTCCACTTGTGTTTATAAATTAGTTAGCGTAAAACTGGGAAAGAGAAAATAAATGTAGTTTATTTTAATTAGAAATGTAATATGCGATATGACGGATGAATCTCGCGTCGAAACACACAGCATGTTGTTATCAGTCTTCATTTTGTGCCCTGAAGAATATACTAATCTGCCTTCATGGGTAAAATTATTCGTGATTCTCTTTCAAGTGTTCTTCACAAAAATCACAAATATGGGTGATTCGCGGTACGTTTGCGTAGTGGTCTATCCTGCGTTATGGTTACTGAAAAGTTTTTGTTTGTTAGCCGTGTGATCAAAATCAACAAACTCAATGCACCACTTTTCTTTTCCATTAAGCACTAAAGGTGTATTGAGTAAGGAACAACATCAACTAATTGCATCCTCTAGCCCCAGGGAAGCAGTGTGACACTGAACACATGCGGGACCCGTGCGACATTACGAAGAAGGCTTATCCAAGCAAAGCAAACCTGTTTTTCTACGAACCAATATACTAGTAAGCTTGAGTATACTATAGAATCCAACTTCATGTATGTCTCTCAAAGAAGTGATTGTTCTCAGGCCGGAACAAATTGAGTACGCGAACCAAACTGGGCTACCTCGTTAATCATAATAGCGGGAATTGTTTATCTTGCTGCATTAATTGAATACCAGAAGGAAGACACATAGAAAAATGTGGTCAGGAGTATAAACGCTGGCAAGCCTATTGTTTCAGTAGCAAGTTGGCAGAAGTACTGTGGTGTGAGTATATACTTGCTGTTGTTAGCATCGGCTTTGAAGCACTTGAACGAGTTGAATTATGAAACGGGAAGCCCGCGGGGCTGTGGCTACAGTACAGAACGCGAGCTGTGCAACAAAACGGCACAACAGACAGGAAGACGTACACAGCTGTGGTCTGCCTACTGATATTACTTAAGGCAGATCTAGAGCTTTAAAAATCCCGAAGCTGTAGAGACGCGCAACGATAACCATGGTCCACC